>NC_088679.1:30000000-31250000 GCF_950023065.1 Planococcus citri
GTCTCCACGTCTCTAGCCAAACGGCTGTACACGGCGTGGTTAAATAAATTTAAAAAAATAAATGAATTTTACAATTGAAGCATGTGTTTCCAAAACGCACCAAGTCCAAAAAAATATTGATAAGAAATTCATGGTACTTAGTACAATTTGGAAACGTATAAATCAGCCATTTTGGGCCACAACTTTATGCTAGATGGCCTTGCAACCTCAGAATCTTTGAAAATGGACTTGGTGCGTTTTGGAAACACATGCTTCAAATTATTCAAAAGGGATTTTTTCTGATTTCTAGAGATTTTCTCTCGATCTTAACAGTTGAAAAAGAAACGTTTATGAAGGACCTCTGCGTTTTCAGGAATAATTCAAATTATCAACTTATATTTTTTAGGGCAACTGCAACTATGTATTTAACATACTTGGAATTTTTCCATTGTATAGGTATTTAGTGGCGTGTTAGGTGGTGCGAACAAGTTGCGTGAAGTTTTGACGTTTTGACATCGTCAAGGAAGGGTAAAGGGGATAAAAAATGACTGTTGAAGAAAATACGTGTAATATTATTAATCACGAGTGCACTATACGTTAACGTATGGTGGCATTTGGGTAGAAAATTATCGAAAAATGATGGAAAACTAACCTTTTGCGACATGTGCGAAAATGATTTTCTTAATCTAATTTGCTTGTTTTGTTTTGCAAATTGCATACGATGGTTTTATGTATTTTAATCTTTAATCTTGTAAAGTTTACACCGAGCCATCGTTAGTATAAAACGATTCGGGCTGTAATTATCGCACTTATTATAGATGAAGTATGTACTTAGTGTACCTATACATGAGTTTGCTATATCGACGTGAATACTCGTATCTATAATGCACGTATGCTATGTAATGTATGTATCTATGTGGCAAACTATACATGTGTATGTAATGTACGTATTATACGTACCTTATAGTGTATTTGAAAATAACTCGATCGTATAAAGCGTGTGCGCGGATTAATCAGTCTTTATGAGATATTAGCCGAAGACTTTACCACTTGCGGGCGCATATACGGCTGTCATTTTCCATTTAGATAAATGACTATGTTCCTTCTGTCACTGACACGTACGTCGTCGCGACTTGACGAGGAGTAAGGAGATGGTGGTAATCGTCGCCATTCTTCACATTCGTCGATTCGTCGATTCGTCAACCAAAATGCACGTTATTTAAAATTTTGGGTTCGTTGTACATATGAGGAGAACGCATACGGGAGAGTAAACTGAAAATTTGGGATTTCAGTGTAACCCGAAATCAAGTACTAGACTACGTAGGTTTCTAACTATCTGATGAAAGTAGTGAAGTCAAAATTTCAAGTCGAAAAAAATTTTCCCACCTAGTTTAAAGGGCCGCCCTATTGAGCACACAGTCATGCTTGGAAAAAAAGGGCTCAACTGTAGATGTAGGTATTAGCGATATTGGGAGCTCATGATATTCGAAAAAATTTGACACCCCCCCCTCCTGATCGCATGTGTAATTCATTTTTCAAGAATCTGGAAAACCTGGAAAAGTCAGGGAAAATCATTACCAGAAATGGGTGGGCCCCGAAATTGTTTAATTTTCTTCGAAATATATATATTTTTTTTCAGTATTAGTTGAATGAATAAATTTTATATTTGAAACTCATTCCGCCACAATTTCTTGCTCAAAAGTTCAGACAGCGTTACAAAAAATAAAAATTGACCATCTCGTATTGATCACACGAAACAGATCAAACTATAGGGGAGGGGAGGAGCAAAGCAACTTTTCATTCCTTGGCTAAAATTAACTCAATGACCTATTGATTAATAGGCCTTTAGCCTTTTAGTGCCATAACTTATAATTTGAGTCTTATGTTCTCACCCCCCCCCTCCCCGCCGAAAAATATACGTTGTTAAACGCCATTTTTGTTCATTGCACGAAAAATTACACAGGTGTAATCGATTCGGCTCGCTTTAACTTCTTTTTCTATCGTTATGCTGAACATACTACCTACAAACACACAGTGTGCTTGAGAAAAACTATACCTACCTACCTACCTCTACAGCTCGTATAAAAGAAAATTAAAACTCGAAGAAGAAAGCGAAAGGTAAACGTATCGTTAAAACAAGGCAATATAAAACTAAAGTAGGAAGGAAAAAAATCACGTGAAAAATAGCGAACACAGGTAGATATTTTTATTAGTCTTTCTTTTACCGACCGTTTGGTAATCTAAGGAATTTTCGAGCAGCCTTTGCTATAGAAGAAAATATCGAAACTATAGTGAAAGAGCTAGAGTGAGTAAATAGGAACGAGTATGTAGTTCGAGAAGAAGCATCTGTAACCAAAAATGTTTCGTTTTAAAGTTACAGAAGTTGCCTATAAAGTACCTAATGAAGTCTGTTTTAGGGTGGATATTACTAAACTATACCCCTACGCATGGTGTAGCCGATTCGTACGTGTACCTACTCGGGTTGCCTATACTCGTGGAACTAGGAGCTCAGCTGTTTCTGTGAAAGCTGTACTACAAAAAAGCAACCTTTTTTCTGCGAACGAGAATCTACTCAAATGCGTAAGAGTAGAAGAGAGGGAGGGGTTTTAAAATAAACATTCGATGGAGTGTGTTCGGGGTACGATACCATGTTTGGATTTCGTATATGTGTGTACAGGACACGGTGCGAATCATCTCACAGTGTCCGGATTTTCGGTGACCGAATTTCTATTTCAGGACGAAATTGATCGGATAATGGGGCTGGTGTAACCGTAAACCGCGATAATTTCATTGGTATAGAAAAATACCACTAATGGTAAGTATATAGTCCGTATATGTGATGAGGGAATCGTATACTGACTGGTACAACGTGTATACGATGAAAATGCTCGGCACGAAATTACGAATAGCTTATACTGTGAACAGTGAACACGTCGAAAGGAAATGAAGGACGAAGGTTAGAGGATATGGGGAATGAAAAGATCTAATTGTCGTCGTGTATAAAAACGTGCATACATTGTATAATACACGTATATAGCTGAAATTAAATACTTTTAATCAAACCGTTTCATGAATTTTTTATACCAAAAAAAAAGAAAGAAATATCACTCAGAAAGTACCTACTGGTTTCGTTCTTTCTCCTTTTCTGGCCGATTCTTTCTTTCTTCGCGTATAATACTCGTCTGTATACACACGAATGACAATATTTAAATAAATTTTAAGGTTGAGCTATTAATTAGCATTCGTGTTCAGCTTGTAAAACCAGAAATACAAACTATTTCCTCTTTTTGATGTTTTCCGCAGCGTATTTTAAAGCTCGTACTATACGCTGAGCCCGCAAGTCGCGCAGTCATAGTGAATGCGGTGCTTCTGCAGTTAACATTCTTGAATTCTTTAATACGCGACATTCGTACATGTAGCCGGTTACGAGTAAAATAGAATGAAAATTGTACCACGTAGGTGAACTTACACGATTTACGATAAAACTGGCGCTATTTTTTTTTTCACCGTGTGTCGAGCGAATTTACATGGAACGATGTTTTGTTGGGATATTTTTCGAAGATGTAGCGAAACCCAGTGTATCTGGTGCTGTTGTTGGGTTGTCTAAATTAGGTATTTCTTTCGACGTTGCGTATTCCTGAAGAGTACAAATTGATGGAAAATATCGGTACTTTCGTTATTCGAGAACAGAACATCGCGATATGACAGTTACCTGCGAGAAAAAGACGCTATAGCGAGGCGTGCATGGCTGCAACATGTGCATTGCTTTCGAGGGGAAGAGGGTGCAGAATATTTTGAAGGATAATTGTTGAATAGGTGTGTTTTTAAACTGTAAACAAATTATGAAATTTTAGACAAATTTGGACGAAATTCAGTGAAAATTGCATAAAACATCGTTAAACAAGTTGAAAATGACATAAAAACGCTTTAAGGATATAAAAATCATTTTATGACCAAAAAATGATGAAATTCCAGTAAAATTTTGGTAAAACTTGGCAAAAATGGCATAAGCATACTCTGAAGCCAAATAAGGTGATACCTATAATAGCAGGGTGTCTACAGGGTGGTGAAAATATAGTGAAAAGGTAGTTATTTTGAAAGTCAAAAGTAGTGAAAAAGTAGTGATTTTCAGAAATTTTCCTTGAAAGGTGGTGAAAAATGAAAATAAGTAGAAAATCCAATTTTCTACACATACAAAATATTTTCTAGAAGGTTCATTTATCGACGTTGTTAGAACTTGAATTACACATTTTTGAGAGCTTTTATTTTTCCGAATAAAAAACTTATTAAGTATTCATATTCAAGAAATGTTCGAAGTTTGAGTTAGGAAAATAAACTCCTCCTTGCATAAAGAAACTTTTTTTTTTACTTCTCAAAACATAAATCTTTGAAAGCTTTGGACCTAGCTTCACTTGGGCTCGTTTGCCTTTATTTTTCAAGTTTGAATTTTTTTAAAACATCATTCTAATTTTAAAATTTTGAACCAAAAATAATAAATATCTTCACTTATTACACAAGACAGCATCATTTTTATACCTCATGTAATACTAATTTTCGAGAGCTTTTGCCCTCGTTTCGTTCGGGCTCGTTTGATTTTTCCTTCAGTTTTAAATTTAAAAAAAAATCATCATTCGAATTTCAAAATTTTGAACCAAAATAAACTCGTCATTTTGTTTTGAAAAATTGGAAATTTTTTTCACAAGAATCGTTTAAATTTTGCATAAATTTTGGTATATTTTTTGAAAATTTGTTATGTTGAAAAAAGTTTTTCATTCGCCCAATTTCATTAAGTAATTACACTTAGCAAAAAACCTTAAAGGTAAAAATAAAATCAAAAATTGAAATAGTAAAATGGTAGGTATTTTCGACATCCGTTTGCTTGAAAAAAATCTTGGGATGTTTAAAGGCACGAAAACAGCGAAAAATTTGAATGTAAAATTCTGCCTCCCTCACCCCCTTCACCTTTTAAAAAAATCCCAAGTGTTTAAAAAACGTCCTACTGAAGTCTTGGATTTTTTATTTTGAAATTTTGTTATAGACACCCTGCAAAAAAAAGAAGAAAAATCGATCGGGGGGGGGGGGGTGAAAACCTTTTGGAAGGTGATGATTTTTTTTTTTTGAAAGGTAGTGAAAAAGTAGTGAGAATGTAGTGATTTTCGGTCTGCAAATTTCTGTAGACACACTGAATAGAATAGAACGTGTTTAAAACATGTTAAAAATGACATGAAAATACTTTGGAAAAAGCATTTAAGTGTATGAAAATTTTCACAAATGAATAAATTTGACAAAAATTGCACTGAATTATGTTGATATTATTAAAAAGTGATTTCAATTTTTTTTAAAGATTTCCCCTGTGAAAAGTTTGACTTTGTTGAATTATTTGGTTGAAAAAAGGCAGTGAAAAAGTAGTGATTTTTTTCCAAAAAAATTTGAGCTAACATCGAAATGGGATAAAATTTGGCAAAAATGAGATGTGGTATCACAACAACTGCAAAATGAGCATGAATGTAGCTGAAAATTGCCAAAAATCGATTAATTTCAGTAAAATGAAACATTCGGATTACGAGAATCAAGTCATGACATTTTGATCTGGATCATGATTCGGATCTTTGCCATTGCGAAGTCCCAGACAAAGTAACTCTAGACTGGCGAAGTTGTTTTTTTTTTTTTTTTTTTTTTTGAAAAAGGAGTTATTTAGAATAATTTTGACTCAGAAATGACAAATTTTCAATGAAACAACATTTTTTTACCAACATCAATATTTTGATTTGTCGATGCAAATGGACTAACCATGGCTTGGAAGACATTTGGAGATTTTTTCTTGAAAAAAGGCAATCATTTAGAAAACTTCTGATGCAGAAATGGAAAATTTTGTGAATTGGCGCCGGGCAGTAGAGGAGGAGGAGGAGGGGGGTCCATGCACAACTTTTTTTCGACATTGGAAAAAAATTGAAAAAATAGAGAATTATTTTCTCATAAAATTCCAGAACTTCAAAGGATGGAAACATGAAAACGTGAAAATTCAAAATAAGATCCAACTCCAAATACATACTGACGAAATATTTTTTGGAAAACGAATCAACGAGCGATTCTCCTGTTCTACATAAAAACACTATCCTTCAGAATGGAAAATTTCGAAATACCCAAATACGTCCTATCCCACATTATCATTTTTACGTTCAAGGCGAAGAAGAAAAAAAAATACTCTAAACTAAGTAAGTATATCGCTTGATTTTAGAATGATTACCATTTTCTTATGCTTGAAAAGCCGTCATATCGAATCCGCAGAACTTTGAAACCCCTCGAAAATTTATTTTTTCTACCAAAAATACGCGACGGCGAAGACCGAAAAAAGCCACAACGAAATATTAAAATCTCGCAAGCCGTAGAAATTTTAGTATATCGTTTAAAATCAATTAAGCCATCCGCGTTTTGTAGAATAGTTTTCGGCACCATCAAAGGGACCGATTTTTTTTCCACCGTAATGGGTAAGGTCGTTCGCGTTCCATATCGTTGCTCGAATATTCAGCACTTTCAGCAAGATTTTTAATACCTTTCCATTTTTCACAACAAGCTGTAATGTACCTACTCGAGTTTCAGGACCACAAAGCGAGATATGAGAGAAGCGAGCAAAGGCAAACGTAATTACTGCAGCTGTAAATGGAAAATCTAACCTGGTTGGCTCATTCTGATGGTATTAATTTTCTAAAAGGTGGCGTTAGTTTTGGGTATAGGTAGGTATTTTTATCGAGTTTTACAAAAGCGAGTAATTTTTCACCTATTCGAGTGTGAGTTGTTAATCAGCAGAGTACTCGAGTAATTCGAATTGGTGAAAGGGTGACGAGGATATCGATACGTCTTTGAATTATTTTGGTATTCTTGATGTTCGAACGAAAAATTTAAGGTGTTTTTAATCAATGTTGAAATTTGTGTAGTCGATTTTGAAAAGTATTACCTTGATGAATGTACTCTTTTTTAAGCTAAATTTTGAGTTAGTGAATTGAGAAAGCAGTTGATTAGTACATATTTTTGATGCTTATGTCTTCAAGTTTCTATTATTTTAACAACACTAATTAAAACTGCGAGAAAAAAAATCGTTAAAATTGTTCTACGTAGTACGTACTTTGACTGAACGATTTTGTAAAAATATTGCACGATAAGGCCTAAAAATATGTTTCATGGTTTACGTTCGCACGCGTCAGTCTCATACGTCAGAGATCAGGTAACAGACGTTTATTTAGCAAAATGTCGCGAAGAATGATAGAAAAAAAAACCAACCCTATTATCGTTTTGGGTCATTGTCTCGTATTTACCCATTCTTTTTCTCTTTGTCGACGTCGAAAGCGTTATATTACGAACGAAATTTAATTAGGTATTGAAGAGCACGCATACGCTTCGGATAAACGATTGAATTACACTTCGTTATTGAAAAATTTTACGTTTAGTCGAGTGTTTTTTTAATGCTTATGTTTTATGGGGAAACGTTCGCTATAGCGTTGAAAAATTGAATATGATTGATTTTTTTTCTCTGTAGACATCATGATTGAAACGAAGCCAAACAGGGTATAAGAAATTTAGTCGCTGGATAAAATACACAAAGAATTAGGTACAGTACAATTTGAAAACGAGTTTGCTATTAACAAAGCCTCTCTCTTTAACGTGGAGAAAAATTGCGAATTGCCAACGATACAAATTTCGGTTGTATAAACGTATCGTATATTTTATTTTATTTTTTTCACTTTTTTTGAAAAGAATGTTGAAAAAAAGAGCTGTTTTTTCCTCGCATTCAAAAAAACGTAGGAATAGGAAAACTCTCAGTGTGTACGGTGTTTTTATAGCGTATAATTTTTGATTCACAAAGAGATTGAAATCGGTAATGCATCTCGCGATATGGAGATAGGTACAATACGTAGTAGTATGTTTTATGTTTGACAAAGTTTATACACAAATGATGCAAATTGAACGCTTTGAGGGTGTCGATGTGTTTATTTGAAGTAGATTAAGGTATATATATTTTTTTGCACAAACAGCCGCAGCAGCCGATCGCTACCGTAAGCGCTGAACGGGGTACATTGATATCCTAATGGGTATTTGAATGTGGAATAATCAGTAAGCGATTGCCGTTTCCATATGGAGTAGTTTTTATTGCAAACGAATTCTAAATTTAGGTTGCGTTTTTTCGATACACTTATATGGTCTGTGCGAATCACGTGATTCTCTTCTCTTTTTTTTTCTCTCACTATTTGATACGAGACTGGATTTTTTTATAGCGTTTTAAACCCTGCAAATTGACTTTTGTAATGAAAAGGTTACATTGAAAGATTGGTCCCGAGGGTTGTGCTGAAATTGTGTTTGGATTTGGTTATTTTTGCGGAGCGAGGATCGAGGAAGTGCGAAGAATTTTTTTTACCAATCGAGCTAGCTCCTGTTGGGTTTCTAATCTAAAGTAAGCGGCGAGGATGTTATTTTTTTTTCACGCGGTGAAGAATTTAAATTTTTATTCGCTTTGGTTTTCGTATAATTTCATCGAAGTTCGGGTTCTTTTCTTCCATGAAATTGTTATTTCTTCTGTGCGAGTTATCTTTTGGTTTGTTTGTTGAAAATGACGAAGTTGTGGTTTGAATAAAGTATCGTATGGTTGGGATTGTTTTGTTTGAAGCGAGTATACCTAGACCTACCTACCTATCTTGAAATATTAATCAGATATTATCTGTATGTATTTCAATATGATTTTTTTTTCAAAAAGCCCAACAAAAAAATCCATCTTGCGAATTTTAAAATTGTTATTTTTAATCAAAATTGAGCAATGAAAAATCCAATTTTTTATTGAAAAAGTTGAAAATTGTTGCTAGAATATTCCTTTGTATGATTATAATGGTAAGGGCTTGATTATTTCTGTTATTGTACTATCTTCGTGTGTTTTCTTTGTTTTCTTGATATTTTTGAATTTTTTGAAAACGTTTTTGAAATATTTGTTTTACCGAGTGATTTTGTAAGCATTCCTACTTTTAGTGACGAGGAGGAGGGAGAGGAGAAGGAGGGGGTGGTAGCGTATTACCTAACCCATTTTTCATTTTGAAAAATAAATTTTTTCTAGTTTTTCGATAAAATTGAGAATTTATGACTTCTTCCAAAATTTTAAAACTTGTAATATCATCCTTGCTCTTGTTGCAATGTAAAAACCATGCCCACGAGCCAAAGTGGGAGGTGGGGGTCAGAAGGGTAACAAAAGGAAGAAACGAGTAGATATCCAAATTCGTATAATAATCAATGGGTATGTGATTTCAATTTTGGTATATTTTTAAAAATCTATATCGAAACTGAGAGTCTTTGTGCTCTCTAGGGTTGCTAAAATTCTATTCTAAAAACTAATATTTGTTAAAAATAAATGAAAAAATAAAAAAAGGTTCTTTTCTAAATTTTTACCTAAATGATAAATTTCAACTTGGGTGCTTACTTCTCACAAACGTTGAAAATGAAAAATGTCAACCGTAAAAAATAAATACCTATCAAGAAGTTGTAAAACACAAATAATTATTAACGATAAAATTTTCACTCTCTACCCTCCATCGTTTTGTTAAGAAAGACCATTCAATGAATTATGATTCGAGAATTTCGATTATTTGTTGTTATTCACACGGCTAATAGAAAAAAAGCTCATTTGAAATTTAGTTTGTTTATTTTTTTAAACTGAATTTTAATTTATTTGTACGTTAAGGGAAAGAAGAGAAATTCTGGTTATTTATATCGTTTTCCTTTAGTGTTTTACTCTCACTTTTCTTTGCTTTTTGCCAAATTAAAAACTTTCAAAAATTATTACGTCAACTTTCTTTGATTACAGGGTTGAAATTTGAAAAAATGAATTTAATTAAAACTTTTTTCATCGTTTTCCTTTTTTTTTTTCAATTACTCGATTCTTCGTTTTGACGTTATGAATCAGTGTGGTTACTTGTTTTCCATTCAAAATTGAGTGTTCATAATTTAGAAAAAAAAAAAAATGTACCTAATTTTTCCTACGCTTATGTGGAAATAACTTTTTCTTTTTCAAATTATCGCATTGATCAAGGAAATTTACAACTTTTTACCACCACCCCTCCTAAAAAAATCAGATTTGTGTGAATTTCAGTTCAAGGTCATTCACTCTGTAACTGTTTTTCGTAACTTAAGTATACTTACTGAATTTTAGCAATTTTTGGTATGATTCCGACTAAATTTGGTATGAGCAGGGCTTTTTTTGTGGGAAGACGCGGGGGCAACAGTCCCCTCCACCCTCCGCCCCATGAAAGTTCAGAAATATTGAAAAATTGCCATAAAAACTAAAAAAAAATAGAAATAAAAATACATACTTAGATGAATTTTGGTATCTCTATTAAAGTTGCCACATTGAAAATTTTGAATTATGGAAAATTATTACCTGAAGAGTAAAAAAATTTCCAAAAATATTTTTTTAAACAATAAAAAAATAATTTTGGTACTTCGTTTTTTTCCAACATGTACACAGGCAGTGGTGGTGGGGGGAGGGATATGAAAATTAGGGACTTGCGACTTCAATTTAACGTTCCCCTCCCTCCCAGGAAGGAAATTCAAAAATTAAGAGGCCTGGGTATAAAAGTATGTAGAGAAGATATCAGACATGCTTGAAAATACTGAAAATCGACTTTTGGGGTCTCAAAATTCCGGTTGGTGCGTTGAGGTGTAATTATCATCAAGATCGTACTCACTCATTCTTTTACACCCTAAAAATTTGTTACGCGTACACATTTACGCTGATCAGTGATAACCAAAACTACGTGGAAATGAATCTTTCAGAATGAGAGCTCATTAAGGTAATCCTTAATTGAAAAATGCAACATCAGCACGCGAAGAGATTTACAAACTCGTAAGTGAAATAGAAAATGAAGCTTTTGGCGAAAAATGATGAGGAGGCGAGCGGTAACGATGCCATTTCGTCATAAAATAAATTTTATAATTACGTAACTATAATCTCCCTTTGACACGAAATTCACTATTTGCTATGTGTACCATCTCTTAATTGCCTATCTCGATTAGCGCCGTGTATAAACTGTACGTTTATTTCGTTGATGAACCGTTGCCTTCAACTTTGTTTGACTTTTAGAAAACTTTAAACGAGTGTGGAATGGTTTTGTACGTTGTAGTGTGAGTAGAAGTACTTGTACTACAATCAAATTGTTTCTCTCTTCCTCTACAAATCTATTTTTCAATATAGTCGAGAAAGATTTCATTTTTGAAATTAGTGTAAAATATTAGAAATATACGTCGGCGCAATGCACTGTCCACTGTGCAATGTGTAGTTTCCTACTCGTATTTTCGTTTAATCTTTTTTAACGATGCGAAGGCCGCGAATATGATTCATCTCGGCGGTCGCACGCGATCGTTGTTTGGAAAAGAGTTGCATGTGTGCGATTTTGAGTATCATTGACGGTGGCAGTGGAAGAGCGGAGACGGCGCTAAGATCATTAACATTGGTGATATTAGATTGGATTCTGAATTCTGATGTGAAATGTGGTGGTCTGTGTAGTCTGCTATACGTATACGAGTATTTGTATGCGTTATGCTTATTGGCAATGTTTAGCATACACGAGTCAGTATGCAGATACTCTACATAAGATACTAATTTTTATGCGGTCATTTCTTTTCGCGCGTATTTACCTCTTGGATATTCTTAAATTAGATACGCCTCGCTGCAGCATAATCTAATACGAACGTTGAAAAAAAAAAAATAAAACGTGTAAGGCAATGGAAGAGAAATACGTGTAGTATTTATCTTGCTATAGTTACATTTTTATACTTTTATTTTTTTGAATGAGGAATTTGTTTGGATTAAATCATTTCAGTTACTGTTTTAATCTGCGGTGGCGTTGAAACGAATTTATAGACAGATGTATGTATAAGAATTAGAAGTTTCCCAATATCAATTTGGAACTTGGGAAATGTTACGATTAGAAATTTTTTTATTCACGATGAATTTGTACGAAAGTTTGCCTATGGGTTGTTCTCGAAGGGGTAACATTCACCTCAACTTACAAACATGTTTAGCTTTTTTGAAATTTCCTATAATGGAGTTGGAGGGACTGGCTGCTACTATTTTGAAGTGCTCAAAAATTGAAGTTTTCATGCATAAATGAATTTTGGCATACCTAACTTTTGCTATGAAGATCCTTCTCCAAGATTGCCCATCTCTGAGCTTGAAAAACTCAGAAACATCCCATTTCCCCAAAACATTATATTTTTTTTGAAGAGGGGAGAGGGTTACGTTACACCGATTTTTGATGATATTTTTTGTTTGACCTCGGAGATTGCATTGAAAGTTCCTGCAACTCTGTTATTAGACGTAGGCAATCAAAAAGAAACCAAACATGTGCATTTGCAGAGTAAAAAGTTGAAAACCATCCCTTCGTGCTCAAGGCAATTATAGCAACTAACATTTCTGAATGTTCTGAACATTTCCTTATCAAGCAGTCCGGTCGGACTGCCCCGCCAAGCAAGAAAAAAAAACGAACACAAAAAAAACAAAAACCGATAATACCAAACGTGATGACAGTCCGCCCACTTACTGCTTATATTCCCTGAACAACTAAGCGTATTTTTGATGATGAATTTCTCGCGAATAAAAACACGCACGAATCTGATTTTTTGATATGTTGTTGGCATCAACGAGAGCTTTAATTTGGTATGCTTACAAACTTTCTACGGTAAAAAATGATGTAGATTGGAATACCCAAAGTTAGCATTTTGGGGTAATTTTTGAAATCACTAATCTTCGTGTCAAGAGAAAACTACTGAACCAATTCAAGTCAAATTTCGTACACTGGTGTAAATTAATGAGTTATTTTTAGATACAACGTCAGTTTTGAAAAAAAATTATTTTTGACCCCCTTTTTCTCAATTTTAAAATTTCTTTCCCTCCTAAAACACCCCCAAAATGAAAATTTTTCGCGGTACCGTAGAAAAGGGTCATCTACATTATATTCGCCATCATTGTGCAAAATTTCAAGCAAATCGGTTCATTTGGAAAGGCTGTAGCCTTGTCAACGGAAATTTAAGCATGAAATTTCGTGATGACTATTTCCATTTTTCATCCTAAACCACCCAAAAAATGAAAATTGTTAGCTGTATCATAAAAAAGGGTAATCTACATCATATTCACTATCAATGTGCAAAATCTCAAGCAAATCGGTTCATTAAGAGAGGCTGTAGCCTTGTCAACGGAAATTTCAGCATGAAAATTCATGAAAATTCCGTTGACAAGGCTACAGCTTCTCCAAATGAACCGATTTGCTTGAAATTTGGCACAGTTGTATTAAATGTGATGCAGATGACCCTTTTTTATGGTACAGCAAACAATTTTCATTTTTAGGGTGGTTGAGGGTGAAAAATGGAAATATTCATGAAATTTCATGCTTAAATTTCCGTTGACAAGGCTACAGCTTCTCCAAATGAACCGATTTGCTTGAAATTTTGCAAAATGATAGCGAATATAATGTAGATGACCCTTTTCTACGGTACAACGAGAAATTTTCATTTTTGGGGGTAAGCTCATTTTGAGCTAAAACGCTAAAAGAGAGAAGGTAGAAAATTTCAAATAGGTACATTCACGGAAAAAAAATTTTTACTATTTCATACAGTAACCGGATCCCATTCAAAAATATTGTGATTTTTACTATGAGAATAGTAAATTTTACTATGAGATTAGTAAATTTTACTATGAGAATAATAAATTTTTACCTAATTCTAGATAAAATGTATTTTTTGGCTGAGTAAAAATCACTATTATTTTTGAATGGGACCCGGTTACTGTACTGAAATAGTAATTTTTATTAATTTTTTTTTTCCGTGTTGAGGAAATATTTCTTCGCAATAACATTTGAAATGAGGACGGAAGGGACTAGTTGAATCATTTTGCACCCTCCAAATTCGAAAGATGCTCCCAAATCTAAATTTTCAGTTGCTTTGATATTTTGATTTTAGGCTTTCTGGAAAGTTTCTGAAAAATACAGGTTCATCCGAAGTTTTTTCATTTTCCCTAAGAGTGAAAATGGTTAGAAAAGTGAAAGCCTGGACCAATTTGAATTTTCACTTCCCTAGTACTTATCCTGTTTCACTAGTTCACCATCTTTTTTTAGTCCTATTTTTTTTTTTTTTTTTAGAAATTTGTATCGTTTATTAGCTTATAAATTTTACTCATTGAGAGTCAATGAGGTCGCCCTCGACTCAGTTGCCTAATTTTTTGTTTGTTATATTCTTCGCTGTAAAATCATTTTACATAGCTTTCAACTAATCAGTTATTTTTGTTCGTTTTTTGTTTCAGGTGAGTACATACAACGTTTTTATGGCGAAAAATGCACGAAAATACAAATGAGTAAGTCATTTTGTGTGATTTTCAAGAAAAAATTTGCAACCAACATAATTTGAGAGTATGTTTGTGTTTATCTCTAGCGAGTAATTATTCAAAAATAATTTACTTGAGAAAAGGTTTCGATTTCACATTATTCATTTGAATTTGCCAAGATTGATTTTTCACTGTTAAGTACATCAAAAACTCAGGTTAAAATTTTTTTTCATCAATGACGAGGAAAACTCTTATGTGAAAGTTGTTCAGAATTTGGGTAGAATTTTTCAGAATATTGAACGTATTCCATCGTTTTGAATCAATTCAAATTATAGGTATCTTAAGTTTATAAACGTAACCATAAATTTCAAAATTCTATTTAAATCAAAAAAATAAATCCACTTGTTGGTTTTGTGCAGAATCACGTGATCACTAATGCTTTTTTTGTCTCATTTTTTTCAAATTGTATAACAATATGATTTCTTATGTGTTTGAAACAATTTTTAGTATAATAAATTACATGTTTGTTAAATGTGTTTTTCAGCATTTTTGTGTAATTTTTGTGGCAATTTACTTTTTACTTGTTGAAATTTAATGATTTTGTCAATATTTTGGACCATTTTTTTGTAACATTTGAATGAGTTTCAAGACATTTATAATGATTTAAATGACTTTTAACTACCGTATCATTTTTAATATTTTTTTTTTCAATAATTTTTACACGTCTTGAAATATTTTTTTCTATTTTTATGACAGTATACTGCGTTTTTGTTGCTTACACTTTCAAGGTTTTGAAAATGATGAAAATAGCTTACCATTGCTGCATAAATTTTTCATAAAAACAGTAAATAATCAGATTAAAATTTTGAAGCCAGTTGTTATGCTCATTTCACACCCCCTCCCCCCCTTAAATCAATATTGCAAAATTTTTCTACCTGATCTGGAACTTTCCAACATGAGTAGGTTTTTTTGTGAACGCATCAAAACTGTTCTAGTAGTCATCTTGAGAAATGAATTTTTCCACAAGGAAGAAATCCGTCACTTTGTACAGCGATTTCAGTAAACTAAAGAAAAGTTCAAGTTCTGCTGCCGAAGGCTCTAGATCATCGAGAACTTTGAAAAATTATATAAAAATAGTCTGCAGGCAAAATATTGCTGTATCCACTCGGGCTGAAATTTGATAAAATTCAATTTAAAAATTCGTCCTTGGCGTTAAATTTACGTGACTCGATATTTCAATCTCGCTATACCCCTCTGCCTTCTCCGTTTATAATCTCGTTTACTCTCATAGTCGAATTTCTGCACAAAAATCGATAATCTGGTGGAAAATTTCACGCCTCGAAGCGATTCTAAATATTCGACCGACGAAGGTCGGAAAATTCGCCTAAAACACTCCCTCGTAAGCGTTCACTGATCCTATTAAAACCACTGTCGAAAAAAAAAGAAAAGAAATATCCCATAGCGATCTAAAAAGTCAGCATATAGCGCACTGGATGCTTTCATTTGGACACGAACCTCAATAAAGAGACGTTTAACGAACTCCAAATGGTATCTTTATAGTGGCGAAAAGCACGAGAAAAAAAATCTCGCCTTGCGAACTCGTATACGTTGCAGCGCAAATATTCGCCATCTTATTGCCTAGGCTGTGTTTTCATAAGGGAAATAACAATTTTTAGCCGTTTTTATTATAAACGTTACAATTATTTGAGAATTTTCTCTGCGAAGCAACGTGCACAGATATACTGAATACGTCGACGACGACGTTGAAAAAAAAAACTCTCGGACTATATAACTGCGCTCGTTATTTTGTATCGTAACACTCGATAAAAGGGAAAAAAATTTCCTATTAAACCGCTCGCGATCTCGAGTATCTCTTGAAAATTTGTAATTCAATAAAGATTCTTCGTGTCGTGTTTCGCGGTTCTTGAACTCGACGAATAGTACACCGCGGGTTAAAGAAAAAAATACAATAAAATCGTGTAAATATTTATAGGTAAATTTCGCGCCAATGCCATCGTATAAATTTATCAATTTCTATAGTACATATATAAGAAGACGCATTAATCGACGGACCCTCTGTGCAGAGTCCATGGCTATAGTTTTATAGAAAGCCTTGTCGTCTGAGGTAAAAATTACTTTGGCCAAAATTTGGCCTTTTAGCAGTGTTGCCGTTTTAGCGATTTTCAAGCTATTCCTAGCGATTTTGGTTCAGGAAAATCGCTAGATATTTGCTATCTAGCTATTGGCGGGAAGTCTAGCGATTTTGCACTCCGCTAGCGGGAACTCTAGCTTTTTTCACCAAAAACCTATTTTATTCCGATTCAGCTAAAAATAATTCTAATTTTAGATCATAATATCATATTAGTTCCACTTTTTCGATCAAAATATGATGAAAAGTTTCATTTTTTTTTGCCAAAAATCATTAAAAATTGTCGTTTTTTGCAAAAAAAAAATTCCCAAAACCTCATTTCTTTTCCAAAAATTGCTTTACAGTCTTCTCTTTTGTTTTTTTTGTCAAAATTATCAAAATGTTTCTATCATGTCAAAAATTGAGAAAAAATGTCTTCCACCTATATTCAATTGAAAAAATCTCAAAATTGATTTTAACATAAAAATGTAAATTTTTTGAAATTTTTTTCAATTTCTGACATGAAAGAAATATTTTGATAATTTTGACAAAAAAACGAGACAAAAGCAATTTTTGGGAAAAAAATGAGGTTTTTTGGAATTTTTTGCAAAAAACGACAATTTTTAATGATTTTTGGTAAAAAAAATGAAACTTTTCAGCATATTTTTATCGAAAAATTGGACTTTTCAAAGATGTAAATCTAGCGGGAACTCTAGCTATTTTCCGTGGGCAATTTAGCGGTTTTTAGCTATTTTTTGAGATCAATCTGGCGGGATTTAAATTTTTAAAACGGCAACACTGCCTTTTAGTGTAACATTAACCACTTAAACAAGTACAACAATCTCGATAATGGAAGTGAAATTTATCGAACCGGCCCCAAAGCACCGCAAAGTTTCTAATCAAATACCTAGTTTTGGTCGCCGACTTATACTTACTTATCCTTGAATACGGAAAGTATTTACATTTATCAATAACCCATCAACGGGATTGATACCGCATCGTGTTCTCTCGCCTTATTCGCTTATCCTTCTCCTTTCTCAAGTTTTCAGCCCCTTGTAAAAATATCAGCCAATAAGGTTAAGTATACTTTCTGGGTTTTCCCTCTTTTTTTTCTATGTTTACTGTTTCTCAAATTCCGCCTTGTTGGTAGTAAATTTTAAATTATCGTCGACATATTTCTTCTTTTTTTTTTTCGTTATATAAACGTTATCTGGTGCGTCGAATTGACATTAATATAAAAAGCATCTTTAAAACTAACAAATTGCCGAGCTTCGTGTATTAATAGAATGAAAGTTTCACAGCGTTGCCGTCAAATAAATTGCTAAATTATTATACGTAAAGACGCTTGTTATCTGTGAAATGATTAACTATATACCTACTCACGTAGGTATGTTTATTGTTAATCTTATAAGTATTCGATGGTTCTGTTCCTCGTCTTTAATGGGATTTGCTTCTTTTTTTTTTAAATAAATGAAACGTGGAAATTTCAGCTTTCTACTCACCAAAAAAGGATAAATTATTAGGCTTAAAGGCTGAATAAAACCTGATCTCGTCAAACAAAGTTGGCGTAAGTTTTTGATATCAATAAATTCCAGGTACATATTGAACTCACGAAAACGTTTGTTGGGCTTTTTTTCAATTTTTGAAATCACATCGCGACTAAAAATAATGAATGAACAGCTACTTTCCAGCTTTCAGAAAAGATAATGGACCTGAAAACTGCATTCAGTGGTTCGAAAGTGTGTAAATGTTTTATTAAAATTCGTCAAATTTTTGATAAATGCAGTTTTTTGCGATGAAATGATCTGGAAATTTTCAAAAATTGCATTCAGTATACCTACTTCCAAAACTATGTGCAGATTTACCCAAGTATAGGTACAGCAAATTTTCGATAATTGCAGTTTTCTAAACTTTGTTGGCTTTTTTATTCGTACTTTTCTGACGGAGGAAAGGGTTCTTTTATTTTTAATCTGTTTATAATTTTGATTTTGAAATCGAAACAAAATGATCTATGGAGTATGAAAACTTGATTAATGTTAATGCCAGACGAATATTGCCTATCTACCTCGAGCTTTTCGATAGGGAGGGATGGAAATAAAAAACGAAAGAGGAAATTTATTCAGCTGTTTTTCAATCTAATTTTTTTTTCTTCGCTGGTTAAAATTCTCTCTGAACTGGTTTCAAAATGAATAATTGGTCACCATTGGTGTAAGTGTAATACGTGCTTTCCAAAAAAATGACCATCATCAGTCCTTTCAATTTGAATTTTTTGAGGGTAAAGTGGTTTTGTGAGTTTCGAAACACCCTGAAAATTGATCTAAAATTTATGATCTACAGAGTAGATGTAGAAGCAATGTAGCTAATGGTTCGAAAAATCGATTTTAAAAAAATCGTTAATTTGAATACTACCAAAAGAAAGTTGAAAGAAATGGAAAATTTTGTTCAGGAATCATAAACTCATAAATCGTTCCTGGGAAATCTTCGGAAAATGCTTCATTAATTTCAGCTTAAAAGTCATTTTGTACTTATATATGTATTATGTATTTTTTAATTGACAGTTTCACAATAGTTTTGATGAAAATTTTGAGTTTTTTTTGGTATAAAATTAATTACTCGGATGAATTTTTCTCAAATTTTTTGACGAGGAGGGACAAATGTAAACCTACTAGAAAAAATAAATTTTTTAAAAAATGAGAAAAAGTTTTCGAATGATTTTTTTTAAATTTAACAACCAACATATTATTGCTGAGGAACTCATTTTGAAATTTAAACTATTCTTTATCGGAAAATTTTTGATATATATATTTTTTTCTTGAAAGAGGGAGAGGTAGAAGGAATGCAGAACTCGTAAAATTGAACGTAATACGTATGTAGTTGATCTACGTATCTAGATTTTCTTCATCGAATAAAATCGTGTTCTGGAGATGTGAGGAAATGAGTAAGTCAATTTTTAAAATCATAGTTTCTCTTCGGCTAAAAAATATCTAAAAATGTGGCCAATTAGAAAGATTCATTTTCTCACCTTTTTCAATTTTTCGGGGTTTTCTGTTTCTCAAAAAAAAGAGCTGAATTTTCGCAACGTATTTTATCAAGTTGATTGGAAAACTGATCATTTTCATTTTTATGAAATCCTTCTCTGAAATTACTCTTTTCACCTCCTCTATAGAAATGGTAAAACATAGTTTCTACAAATAATAGGTATTATTTTTTGAAAAATTAAAATAAAAAATTTTTGTGCGACCGTGACGAGATTCGAACTCGCAATCTTCGGATCCGAAGTCCGACGCCTTATCCATTAGGCCACACGGCCTGTCGTGGAAGCGGTCGTTAAAAGAACACATAGCGGCTGACGTTACCTTTACCATTGTGTGATGATGATAAATAATGATTTGTGATTCATAAAGAAACATCTGATACTATCGCCATCTACTGTACAAAAACTATAGTAGTGATATGAAAATTTGAAGGTGCCGAAGTCGCAAACGAATGGCGAATGGCAAATCATTAAATCAAGTACTTATAATTCACGAGCGATTATCTCGTCTTCGGTGGAATTTTGTATGTATTATTTTTGTGTTATCTATGGAACACTTTTACCATCCCTAGGGATTATATAATTGAATATCCTGTTCTTGGCTAATGATCTAGGAATAATGATACTATATATCGTACTATTGCTGGAAATTGACAATTGTTAAGTAATAAAATCTCTGGGATAATAAATTTCCATTTCCAGAGAAGTGAAATTATGTACTTCACCTCACCATCCATATTCCATAGTGATAAAAATAGGGTGAGTCTTTTTTAGTCCAGTCAAATTAGCTCATATTAGAACTCAACCTGGAATAAATTGGGGGGAAATTTTTTTGCGCCAAAATGCTCAGGATGGTGTACAAAATGACATACTAAATCCCACCCTAAATCCGCCTGGAGCTTCTCCCCCAGACCCACATTTGTGCCCCCTAGCACAGGTTTTCGCCATTTTCTCCCCCGCATTGCATTTTAGCGAAAAATATGTAGCTAGATAAAAGAATCTACGTCAAATTTCCGATCTAATGATGTATCAACTTTCCTTATATGTTCAAGGGGGTGGAATTACAACCATTCAAAAAAGGGGGGGTCTCCTGAAAAATACAGAAAGGATATAGGCGCCTAAGAGAGGTGAAATGGTCCCCGAAAGCGTTCGAGTTGATATCAGCATGGAAGGTGGGTACGATGGAGAAACTTGCGTGTGAAAAATTTCAGATCCACACCCCCTCCCCTTTTTGGGGACCCCCCCTTTCTGAAATTTCAATAACGCTTTTCTCAGCCCCATGTTGATCGATTTTGAAAATTTTTCTGGAAGTTATGTATATCCTTAGTACGTATCCCCACAAAAATTTTCAACCCCCTCCCCTCATATTTACCCCTTAAAATAGCGTTTTTTCATTTTTTCATGCTTTTTAACAATTTAGTGAAAATTGAAGGGGCTCCAAGTGCTGTGGAGTGAGCTAGATGAGGGTAGCAAAAAATCTGACGTCATATTCGTGCTCAGTGGTATCGAATCATATGAAAAGGACACCCTACTCGTTAATACTTGCTTATTTTCCCCAAAATTCCCATTTTACCTCAACCCTCCCTATGACACATTTTTACAACATTTTGAGGAGTAAATATGAGGGGAGGGGGTTGACAATTTTTGTGGGGATACGTACTAAGGATATCTATACATAACTTCCAGAAAAATGTTCAAAATCGATCAACATGGGGCTGAGAAAAGCGTTATTGAAATTTCAGAATAGGGGGGGTCCCCAAAAAGGGGAGGGGGTGTGGATCTGAAATTTTTCACGCGCAAGTTTCTCCATCGTACTCACCTTCCATGTTGATATCAACTCGAACGCTTTCGGGGACATTTCACCTCCATTAGGCGCCTATATCCTTTATGTATTTTTCAGGAAACCCCCTTTTTTGAATGGTTGTAATTCCACCCCCCTGGAACATACAAGGAAAGTTGATACATCATTTGATCGGAAATTTGACGTATGTAGAATCTTTTATCTAACCACATATTTTTCGCTAAAATGCAATGCGGGGGAGAAAATGGCGAAAAACTGTGCTAGGGGGCACAAATGAGGTCTGGGGGGATAAGCTCCAGGCGGATTTAGGGTGGGTTTTAGTATGTCATTTTGTACACCATCCTGAGCATTTTGGCGCAAAAAAAAATTTTCCCCAATTTATTCCAGGTGAAATCCTTATTTGACTGTATTATTTTCAGTTTTAGTTTTTTTTTTCTTCGAAATTTAATAGAGCCTGGCAAAAAAAAAATCAAGGTCAAATAACCTAAACAAGGCGAAGGTAACCTTACATGAAAGTTCGAAATTTTTGGGTGCTTGTTCCCCACACCCCTCTCACAAGAGCTCAAAGTTTCAAAATTTTTCAAATATTTTAATTTCAAGTGATCTCTTGATGATTTCAGTACTTGCATATCATCAATATTCTAGGTCATTAGAAAAGATCAAAGTTCATTTTTGTCGAGTTCAGAAGTTCGTAAAATACACATTAGTTTTTTCCTTTAAAATATTATTATTTTGTTCGAGTAATTATTTTCTTAAGAAATTGTATTTTTGATCCATCAATCCATCATATTTGATGAAATTGCATGTATTCCATTCCACCGATCCACTCCATTCCATCCAAAATCATTCAAAGGTCAACAGATTCCTATTTCTCACTTTGATGTGTGAAAAAATAACAGTAAGCCTACATGGTTTTGAAAAATTGTTTTAGGTTTTAGTGACAATGACGATTTTTAGTCTATGCTGATTGAATAATAATGTTGAAAGGGAGAAGACTCCCAAAATCGGCTCAAATGTGGATAAACTCGTTAAACAGGTCGAGTATAACACATAACTCGATTTTTAACTGCCCAACTTCATATTCACGCCTTCTGGAGCTTATTCAAAATTCATGGAGAAATTTAAAAATCGCGCTGGAGGCTCTAGAAATTAGAATGGCTGGAAATGGTGAAATTTGGATTTGGGGAATTAATATCAGTTTTAGGACTTATTTTGATCATTTTTACTGTTTAAGTACGTACTTTAAAAAAAAACACACAAATCACCAAAAACAGTCAATTTTGAATTTTCAAACGTTTGGCAAAAATCGAAAAATAAATCTGGGCAGCTGAAAATTTGGTGTTGGGGTTTTAGACCATGCTCTTTCCAAAATCGCGGTTGAATAGCCTTAGCCTTAGGATAATTTTATCGTGAGTGATTCTCCTCTTCTTACACACAAACAAGTCGGCCATCACCATGCCAGTATGAAAATTATTAGACATCAATTTGAAAAACAGTTCATATTTTTGTATGCCTAGATTTAAGCTGTTGGAACATGTTGAACGTTGATCCAAGGCAAAAGAGGGAAACTGAAACATTAAAATTATGCAGTAATCACCTTCATGGAGATGGATTCGTGTATCTATTCTTAGATTATGTGGTTATTTTTAGTCTCCTGTGGTGTAAATTCTGCATGAATCGAAACCTGTTTTCAAAAAATTTTCATAGTATTCTATTTGAAAAAAAAAGAAGAAAAATGGCGAATCCGGAATTCATTCTGTTAAAGATAAAAAACCGATCGATCAGTTGATTTCATGACAATATTTTGCAGTACCTAAGTAGTTATAGTTAGGTATAACTAAAAGTAAATCTATTGATGAAATGTTCGTCCGAATGGCGAACATTTTATCGCATGTAACTTGTTACCTACTTAATTGTTTATATAAATTAATGAAAACTCGTCGGTAAACCTATCTTAATGGCAATAGTTAGCTAAATGCGCTAAATGGCCACTAAAAGTTTTTTTTACATTATCTCGTATAGTAAAGCGTATATCGATAATAATTAGGTGCACGTTAAATTGCTAGTTATATTTTATTGTGAAACACACAGCTAAGTAGTTGTACGGTATTAAGTAGGTACCTACGCGAAAAGAGCAGATATAATACTATCTAATTCGCGCTTGTAATCGAAATGATTAATTAAATAATTACAAGTGTTTTAATTCACAGTTTGATAAAATATTATTCAAGGTAAACCGGTCTTTTTAAAGTGTAGTTTGGAATTAGTTTTGTTAACGTACTCGTAGGTACCTACTCAGACTCACTATTGCAGAAGTGGAGACAGGGAAGCATAAAAATGCAATTATTTCGATACTTACTCGGGTATTTTTGACGTTGTATTCGTAATTATTATAGTTCATTGTGGTGTTAAAGTGTACTTATGGGGTTGGATTTTTCAAATTTTCACGTCGTCGAATTTTTTTTTCCATCCAAACGTATTTATGTCGTTCACGTGTATGTAGAGAAAAAACTAAACAATGGTAACGTGATTTTGTCGAGGATTCGTAGAATTTTTCGTTTTGAGAGAAAATATAGTGGTACTGTAGCACTTAGTGTGTAAAGAACGATTCGGCGTGAATTTGTGTCCTGCATGCAACGTTATACACATACGACGAAAGAATTGCATTGCAGATAATAAAAGCGAGCTGAGTTGTTTAAATTTGTCATTGGGGGAAAAAAGGAGAGCTAAAGTGTTTGACAATTACAATCCATATAAAAGTAAATTGGCAACAGACGAATGACATTTTTTAATGGCTCGGGTTGACCTGATAAGCATTTTTCAGTTGAAAATAAATGAATCGTGAGGCGATGTCTTGAGTTTATACGCGTACACGAAAGAATAGGGCATATACAATTTCGGCACAAGATAAGTAAGCACACCAGGGGGTCAGTAATGACGCATACAAACTCGGCACATGAGAAAAAAAGAACGAAAGTAACACATACAAATTCGGCACATTAGAATGAGCGAACGAAATCGAAAAGAACACATACAAATTCGGCACATTGGAAAAAATGAACGAAACCGAAAAAAGAACATACCTACATACTAATTCGACACGCTAGAAAATAGTAAAATAGGTAAAATAGATAGAACATGTATCCACTCATTATGTTCTCAATAGATTTCATCCAAGGCAGATACGTACATTCATACTTATCAAAAAAGTAGGTACCTACTAGCTACTCTGTTAATTCATGTACTTCAGGGTTGTTGCGGATCACGGAAATTTGATCCGAATCACGGATCACGAATCATTGAGAAATTTGTGATCCGGATCAGGGATCAAAGATCTTCCGGGAAATTGTGATCCGGATCACGAATCACAAATCACTCCAGAAAAAAGTGATCCGGATCAAATTTCACGGATCGTTTTTCGGATCATTTCAAGGAAATTGTACTAGGTACTAAATTGGTTTTTTAAAATTGAAGATTGAACAAAAACGTGAAAAAACGAAATAGTCTCCATTTTATTTTCAAAAAATTTGCAATAACACATTATACAGGGGTGGGAAAAAAGTCAGCCTCAGCTTGAAAATTTGCAGAAATTGAAAAATGAAATTTTTACATTTCAAAAAATTTTAGTTTTTTGTCAATAAATCAAAAACTAAGCATCCTAGAGAAAAACTAATGAGATCATATCGATTGGAAATTTAATTCTCTACAATTTTGGTCATATGTAATTTTTTCGTATGACGCTTCCTTTCGCCTCCAGATTGACTTTTATGAAACACAGTGTGCAAATTTTTCAAAAAATAATTTTCAAAAAGTTTTACTTGCGGTTTTTTGTCAAAAAATCAAAAACTAGGCATCCTAGCGAAAAACCAATGACATTACGTCGATTTTACCTACATCAATATCCAACAAATTGAGTTCAACTCCATTAATTTTTAATAAAATCGAATTTTCAAAGCAAAAACATGCAGCAATGCAGCATTACTGATGAAAAAAAAGGATCCGTGAAAAAATGATCTGCGGAAAATTTTGAATCGGATCATAGATCACGAATCCTTGTGGAATAATGATCCGGATTACGGATCACGATTCTTACTGCAGAAAATGATCCGGATCACGGATACAGATCACTCAAATGTGATCCGGATCATGATCCGGATCACGTAATGATCCGGATCACAACAACCCTGATGTACTTACAATACTGGCAAGGGAGGTGCCTCAGGTGACATTCACCGATTTCAACGATTTCAACGATTCTTGCACCATATTGGATAGAGGACACCGAACATACTTACCCCAAATTTTCAGCTGCCAAAGATGATATTTCAGCGGTCTAGGGCGATTTTTCGATTTTTGACCAATTTTTATTTCAAAATTGCAATGTGAAAATCGAAAAATTGTCCTGCACGGCCGAAATATCAACTTCAGCAGTAGAAAATTTCACTGTGGGTTAGTCTCATCATACGTACTATTAAAATGCCAAAATAATATGAGAGGATTTGGTATGCGACCTGGGCCAACTATTTTTGGACAATTTTTCATAATTGCTACGTAGGTATGATACTTATGTGAAAATCGAAAAATCGCCCTGGACGGCTGAAATATCAACTTCAGCAGCTTAAAATTTGTGGTTAGGCTATATTCGATGTCCTCTATCTAATGGTGCAAGAATCGTTGAAGTCACCTGGGGCACCTCCCTTGTTAGGTACCTAGTAGGCTAGTACCTACATAGAATTATCCCTATTATCCGTATTTGAGTACGTACCTAAACTAGGTACCTATCTACTTGCGTATTTATGCGTAGGTTAGGTGCGACAAGTTTTTTACATTCATGTTTTAAATGCGAGGTTCATTCTTTCCTATGTGCCGAGTTTGTATGTGTTAATTTCGTTCTTTTTTTTCTTGTGTGCCGAGTTTGTATGTGCCGAATTTTTATGTGTCATTAGGGAGCGATTTCTAGCATTGTGCCGAGTTTGTATGCAAGAAGTGAGAATGTGCCGAATTTGTATTTGCCCAAAGAATAGGTGGATTTGTGGCGTATAGATGGTAGTATATATTTTTTTGAAGGCGAGGTGTTTTTTCCCTGGGTTTCCGATGTGCAATGTAGCGCTCTATTTGTTCTTTTGGGAGGAGGTAGGGAGGGGGGGGGGGGCTAATGTCGCTGGCGTTTTTTATTCACCATTTTCTCGATAACTCCCGAGCGCGCGGTCGGTCGACGAAAAGAAAAATGTAGGTAGAAAAAATAAATAAATTATGAAACGAATCCAACTTTCGACTTCGCATTTTACCGCAACAAAATAACCATCGTTTAGACGAAGATAAATGTAACAATAAAATTTAAATAGTTTTCGTATCAGGATGTGAGATTTAAAAGTGTTTCGCAAATTGAACATGTAAAAAAGTTGGGAAAAAAACTTGCGACGACGCTGAAAAGAAAGTCCTTTTTTTCCATTCGACTTACATAACAATAATAGCGATCGGTTGTTTCGAATTTAATGCCGTGATAATAGCGAACACGAAATAGACCCGTAGGGAGAGGAGTAGAAGATTCAAGTTGTAAGTTTTTTGTACTGTGCCAAGTTGCCAAGTTTTCCCTCTTCTTGGGTGATAGACGCGAGTTTTATTCGTTACGAATAAAAACAAACTGCATCGAAATTTGCACAAAGTGGTGCCTTTCTTGTGGGTATACGTATATTCGACTCATCGTGTTGTTTCCATTCGTAGTACACAAGTAAATCGCGTATAGTTGTTTAGGTATACACGAGATGAATTTGTATGGTAATCGGTGCATCGTCGAAGTTGAATTGTTGCAAAAGCTCAGCCCTTGTTGGAAATAAATTTTTCCCAAGTAAAAACTATTCTACGCGAAATATTTTTCGACTTGGGTATTGTATTTGTATTTATTCTGTATGAGCTTTTCGAATCGCGTAGATACAAATACATACTGGGTGTTCGTATGATTCCGAATAATATCCGTATTTGAATTTCTTTTGTGAATTATTCGGCTGTTTATAACATCGTTTGTTTTGCGTTTGTAAAATGTTGAAAGTATTTGCATTTATGATGTTTTCTTTTGTTTGCTGGAGTCGTTTGAGAACGATTCGGTGGCTGTGTTTGGGAGATACTCGTTCGAGATCCATAGAGATACGAGTACGGAATATTGGGAGTTGGATTATGTATATAGGGTGTTCAGGAAGTGAGTGGTTGGACTGAGAATTCAGATTCAACTGGGCAGGTACTTGGTGTAGATATAATACTAGAAGAAAATCAATCCAAATCACCACGAAAAAATTCAATTGGAATTACTCCTCGAAAAGATTCATTTGAAATCATCACAATCAACAATTAGAATTTCTGAATAAGGTTTCTAATCCGATTTGAAATCACCACGGAAACATTAATTTGACATTTAAAAAAACACATTCAATGCCACCAGAGAAAAATTTATTCTATATAAAAATCACAAAAAAGATTACCAAAACTTTTACTGCAGAAAATTAATTTTAAGTCATCATAAAAAAATCCCAAAATGAAATACTTTTAAAAAATTGATCCTAAGGCTAGTGTAAATCATCACGAATAAATGTATTTGAAACAACAAAAAATCATTCATAACCTCATCTACCCCCCCCCCCCAAAAAAAAAATTATTAGAATAGAATTCGACACTTACTCATTTGAAATCCAAAATACCTGTCGTAAATTGATTTGGAATTAACACAATATGATTCATTTAAAATCACCATACAAAATCTTTTAAAATCTCAAAAAATTCTAAAATACTTACAGAACAAAATGAAATGAAATTCTAGAAAATCACCTCAAAAAAATCAATCAAGATTACAATAAAAAAATTAATTTGAAATCTGATGCAAATAACGTACTTATTCAATCATCTCTAACAATAATTTATTTCACCACAAAAAATTTTAAGATGAACAAGAGCAACAAATGCTCTTAATGGAGGTAAAAAATTTAATGAGGTACAATGATGAAATTTTAATATGTAAAAGAAATGTTCAAATGCATCATAGCAGGTGGTGACAATATTTTTTGAATATAATATAAAATTTAAACACGTAAGTATCCGAGAGCAAAAGAAAATTTGTAATTCTTTATGTTGAAAATTTTTAAAAAACCAGGCGGAAAATTGACAATTTTAGATGAATTGCCCATCTTTTTTAAAACTTTAGGAACCAACTGTTGAATTTGCATAAAAAAAGTTGAATTTAATGGGATTCGGGGAATCGGATTTGGGGAATCGGATTTAGGAAAAATGGGTTTCGAGAAATTATATTCGAGGAAATGGGATTTGATAAAATAACCGTTCGGAGAAATGACCGGTGGGAATAATAGATTCAGTAAATTGTACCAGAATCAAAATCATGACTTTTTCATGACCTATTTTTCGCATTTTTACCGCATGAAAATACCCCCCCCCCCCACAATAGAAGAAACACTAAAAAAATGAAACAACTGAATCTGCAATGAATTTTTTTTAGGCAAGTAGGTATTTCAGTTGTTTCATTTTTCTGATTTTTTGTACACATTTTTCATTTTTTTCATTTTATTGGCTTAAAAAAATTTTAAGTTTGTTTCGAGCAAAATTCAAGACTTTTTCGTGACTTTTCATGACTTTATGACCACCTATTCGTTCATTTTTTTTCTGTCATGAGCGTAATTTTTATCAAATTTTTCATGAAGTGTGTCAAAAAGAGGTCAAAATTAGGCTAAATTTAAACTTTTTTTAATGTTTGAAATTGAAAATTGAATTTTTTCGAATTTTGATTTTTTGTGATGAGTTTATTTCTTGAGTGAAAGGGGTTTTTACAACTTTTTCAATGGATATGTAAAATAGGGGTTTAATGGGTCAACTTCACAAATCAAAACTTTTTTTCATGTTTTAATTCAAAAAATCGAATTTTTTCGCGAACTTTCAAATTTTTTAAAATCGACTTTACGAAATAACGCCATTTCAATTTTTTAATATATTGTTCAGCATGAAAAGTTGTCCATAATATATTTTTTCAGAATTTTTGAGAGTCGGGACGATATGAAAACCACGTTTTGAAACTTTTTGAGCTGATTTTTCGAACAAAAAAAATTGGTAAAACTGATTTTTATATCAGCAAAAAGCCTTTTAAAACCCTTAACTATTGGGAAAAGTCCCATTTTGATAGGTGTCGTGGTTATCGAGTCATCTACTGCGGAAATGGATGATATTTTATGTTCATTGAAAACTTTGACACCCCCTAGCAGCCTTTAAAAAAGGGCTAGAGGGCTGCGATTTACGCCATTCGTCATCGATTCAGAAGGCCTTTCCACAGGAAAAATTTCAAAAAAATCGCCGACCTCCCTTACCAATTCTTGGTCGAATTAACGTGGAATGACCCAAACCGTCTCCAAATTGTAATAATTTCTATTTTTTCAAAAAAATGACCTCTTTTGGATCGATGTGCGTTTTGGCAAGTTACTTTACGTTTTATGTAATTTTTGAAACATTTTGTCAAATTTTCTTACAATTTTGAATGGTTTTAATGCGTTTCAGCATTTTTTCATATCTACTATTTAAATCTATTTTAACAACATTATATGCAACTTAATGGGAATTTTCCCAAATTTTTCTGACATTTCATCAGTTTTTGGTAATTTGAATTGATTTTTAAATTTTTGGGAGTGTCAAGATGTTTTAAGGATGCTCTATGTGAAGTCGTTGATCACAAGAACATTATACGAGTACCTAACTTGGAAATTTTATCCAACAATGTTGTCCGTTGCCCTTTTCTGTTCTGTTCCGTTCCAGAAGGTTCAGGCTCATTTTTTTTACAAATTAATTTTTAAACAGCTTCCATTAGAAATGTTGAGTCGAATATTGAATATACACTAAGCTATACAATTTTGAAAAATTTGAAAATATAGGGTATACGTACGGAAGCATTATGCATTATTGTTGCACCTACATCGTCGGGGGGGGGGGGGGAGTATAAGGGTTATGACAGCAGTTAATATAGAGACGAGGTGGCGTGATACGAGAAATTTTCACCTTGACATGATGCTTTAATACTTGTTGATTACGACCCCCGCAGTGGAACTAGCTTTTTATCGCTACTGTAGGTACTGTGTATGTATGCTCGCGTAATGACAATTCATCATAAAAGTGAATTATGTACTTTTTATAACCTCTCACATCCACATACCCTAAATCCCTGATCGCCAACTCGCGCTATTCTTTTTATTTTTCTTCCAATACGTGCGAAATACGATGAGCTCGCAATCGCGGACCAGAATGACGGCGCTGGCAATTTTCAAAGGAGAACGCTCGCGCCTTCCGCATGTAAAAGCATCATCTGTCATATCAAAAAAAAATCTACTATCTCCGCGACCGTTACTGCGCCTTGCCTCGGGCCCGGGTAATTTTAATTTGAAGTATTTATTCAGTCAACATGGCGGTATTTTGTATCCGACTTACACGCTGTATACGCATTTAACATATCATCAGTTTTTTCTTCTTCTTGTTTCGCTCCCTTTTTTTAAAATTAAACTTCGCATCGAGCCGCCGCGCCGCTATTTACTACAATGTGTTGGCAAAAGGAATATGGTACCTACTTTTAGTAGTTCGCCAAATTCTGCATCTTTCTTTCGCTATCTTTTAATTTGTTTCGCGTTGTCGGCTCACTCGTCAACTTTCAACATATTTACACGGGCCCGCGCTCCACCAGAGGTCCCAGAGGTTTTATCTTTCTCGAGAGATACTCGGAGTCTAATTTCACTGACAATTAGAGCGCGCGATAACTTACCAGTAACGTAATGTATTTACACCTTGAGCTTTCCCAGCTATACCTACTTCTTATGCATTGTGAAGATGTTAAAACTTGGAACCCCTGGTGCTTGTTTACCAGAAAACGCGGCAAAGGGAAAAAGTACCAGCGAGATTATTTGTCTTTTCGTACCTCGCTTCATACAGTTTCGCTCATCGCTTCGTTCAACACATATTTCTACACGATTTACAACCATTATATTAATTTTTTTTATATCTTTGAACAGCTCTCTTTGTTCAACACTTTTGTTTTGTTGCGAAGCTTTCAAAGCAACTTACAGATCAAATTGTCTAGAAGACTTCAAACGCTTTATAAAGGTTTTAACTACGTACGAGTATATACAATCGTAGTCAGAAGGTGTAGGTAGACGTACGTACGTATGTGTCAAATGTTTCGAGCATTTTTAAAAGGTACCCGGAAGGATTTGCTGTATGAATGTGTTTACCAGTAACGCATTCGGCGAACAGAAGCCTTTGAATGAGTTTATGTGCTGCAAAGTGTAACGAGAAGTTTCCCAAGTCCGGTATCTTTGAAGATTATTGCGCCAGTTATCTCGAATTGTATGCTGTGAGCTGGGGTTACTTGCGTACGAAAGGCAGCAGCGTATAGTTCTTGAATTTAGCAGATTTCACGTTTCGTCGTGTGGTTTTAATGGTAGGTACGAAGAAAAAAAATAATAAGGGAAGCTCGTTCAAACAAAGTTCTGTGTTTTGGAAAATGAAAGCTGTTAGGGTTAAAATTGTAAATGGAGCGGAGGTTTTATACCGTACAATGGAGGAAAAGATGGCATCGTAATGAATACGTACGATGCTAGCGTGATAGATGGATTAAAATGAAGACCAAAGTCTTAGGTTTTTTTTTTCACTGTCTGCATTCGACAAATAAACTTTTTAACGCTCAATCACAACCTTGTGTAGTATACTGAGCAAGCAACATTTTCATCTGAATGGTTTTTTCTAGTGTGCTTTATTGTACACAAATGGTCTCTTTGTAATTCTGATTTTCGAATGAATTTTTTCTTGGTAATTTAAGATGACTTGTTTGGAAGTGATTCAGAATTTCAGATTTTTTGTATGTTGAATGAATTTGTTGCGATGATTTAGAATTAAATTTTTCGTCGCAGATTGCATAAAATAATTATTGTTAAAATGATTTAAAATTACTTGAGAACTCTTGAAAAGCATTGTTTTAAACAGTCTGATTGAAAATTTCAGACAGACACCCCCCTCCCCCTAGCTCAAGTTGAATAATTGTTGTTATATTAGGGCAACTCGTATAATTGTTTTAAAATTAATAATAGATGATTTCAATGAAACATCACAATGAGGTCACTTGACGGACAGCTGCATTGTGATTGGCTTATGGTGAAGCCACAATTGTTCAAAAGCGATTTTGGCAACATTTTTGGCCGTAAATTAGCATTACATTAAATGGGGAATTTAAAATCTATAAAGAAATGAGGAGAAAGCTTGTATGATTCTAAGGTATTTTTCAACACAGAATCCGAATTTAACAAACATTTTCCTCATTTCTTTACAGATTTTAAATTTCCCATTTAACGTAATGCTAATGTATGGCCAAAGTTTGTTGATATACAGGGTTGAAAACCGTTTCAAATTGAATTGGTTGTGATGGTGGTGGTTCTTAGAACCTTAGAATATTAGTGGTTCCCGATTTCGGTTCCCAAAAGGTTCTCAGACATGGCTTCATAATGGTTTTGTTCTGGTTCCAAAAGGTACCTTTCACATTGTTCTTCGGAAATGGTTCTCAGTTCTTCTCAAACTCAAATGGTTCTGGTGGTTCCTTTTACTCCTCCTTTGATGTTTTGCTGGTGGTGCTGGTTGTTCCACCAATTAAAAAATGGTTCCAAATGGTTCCAGGTCCAAAAAATGGCAAAAAATTGAAAATTTGAAAAAAATTCCCCTTTACCTCGCTTATTTTGCATGAAAAACACGAATTCTTATTTCACTTTGGAAAAAAAAACAAAGTTTCAATGATGAGGGGACCAAAAAGAACCGATTCCTGAAAAGGGTTCTGATGGTTCTTCTTATTTGAAACTTGTTCTTTCCTTAAAAAACTGGATCGGTTTTAAATGGTTCTAAATTGTTTCAAAATCATTTTATATGGTTGTTCTTTTGGTACTTCTCTTTTCCACATTTTGAAACGGTTCTGATGGTTCTTGGTTCCCGTTTCACCTGACCTAAAAAAGTGGTTGTGGTGGTTCTAAACGGTTTTCAACCCTGGTTGATAATCAAACCGACCAATCATAGCACAGCTGTCTGTCAAGTGACGTCACTGTGACGTTTCATTGAAATTGTCTATTGAATGAATGAAATTATTTATTTTAGGACGCTTCAGCATCTGGGCTTTTTTGTGTCACCACAATACATTTACATTATAAACAAAATGAACCAAGTACAGACAACATAACAAGTAAAAAATAATTCACAAAATAACATAGCAAAAAGTAAAGATTCACTAAATGAGTTCGTAGATCCCAATGCATTTTAAAAAGGTGAAAAACTTCTGAAGTATATCTTCATCGTCTGTTTGAACATCTTTGTAAGTAAGCTCCCTTAGAATTTGCTCTCTGTCTTTCTTATATTTGGGGCAATGGTTAATCAGGTGCAGGGATGCCCCTGATATTGAATATCACAATAATTGATTGAATTTGATTGATTGAATGATTGAGCTATCAGCCTATCACGATATCACGATAATCACGATACTAACAACTTGCGATCTTTTCCACTAGAATCGCTAAAGTGAATGCAAAAAATTGGACACTGCTCATGTCAAAACTGTGGGTGGAGTTAACTTCCAAAAGTCAACACCTCCCTCCAGTTTTTAGCATAAATTTCTTGTTGCACACTAGCGATCCTTACAGAAAAGATCGCAAGTTGGTGGTATTGTGATATCATGATAATTGCGATAATAGGGGAAAATTAATCAATTAGCAATCAATAGTATCGGTGGCATCCCTCATCAGGTGTATGATGGTAATTGGCACTCCATAAGGGTCACATTGTTCCAGTTGCTTGTCTTTGAAAAGTGGAGAATGAGTATAGGCAGTATGTCCAATTTGTAATCTGGTTAGCACTACTTCTTCTCTCCTACTTTGCCTGTATGGTGTAACCCTTGAATCAGAACAAAGTCTCATTTGCTGCACTTGATATTTTATGGCGTTTGTGTCTTCCTGATCTATGTGAAGATTAATCAGCAGATCTCTACAATGACAACCAATAGGGTGATAAGTAGTATACTTTTCTTCCAATGGAGAGTAAAACATTTTGTAGAAATTAGGATGGCTTGGAGAATAAGCTGATCTCTCCTCTGTGATAAAGGAAGTATTCCAGTCTCTTCAAATAGCTTGGTTATTGGGCTGGTACAAAAAGCTCCTGAGCAGAGTCGAAGTGCTTGATTTTGCACGGAGTTTGGTTTTTTCAATTCAGTCTTATGTTAGATGCAGTATTATAATGAAGAGTGATATTCCAAAACTCGCTTTGTCCATTTTTATCAAAGTGTGTTTTTCAGCGGTACCTGGTAGATGAAGTATTAACTCACATTCCTACATCATAAACCTACCAAAATGAGGTGTTAAACTCACCTAAATAGCCAATTCACTAAAAAAAATTTAAAAAATAATGTTCCAAAACGCACTTTGTCCATTTTTATTGAAATTTTTTTCAGCAGTATTTAGTGGATGAAGTGTATACTCCTACATCATAAATCCACCCAAATAAAGTCCTAAACTCGCCTAAAAAGCCAATTTATCCGTTTAATGGGAAACTGTTTTTCCTCTTTCCTGAAAAGTTGTGAAAATGGACAAAGCGAGTTTTGGAATATCACTCTTCGTATATTATTGATCCATAATCAAAGATAGATTGCACATGACTTGAATAAATACGTAGCATGGATTTTCGATCGGCTCCTCATTTTGTACCACTGACTTTTTAAAGTAAATTTAAAGAAATTGTGCTTTTTTTCTTTGTATGCTGTTGGTGGATTTTCCAGGTCAACTTTTGATCGAATTGCGAGTTGTTACATTTTGAATTTGTTGACCATATAATGTGATGTTGATGGGGGGAGGGGTATTCTGCTTTCGATGGAAATTCATCAGCATTGTTTTATCTGGAGAAAAGCGTAAACCTTTACTACCTACTCGCCCACTTTTCAAGCTCATTTATGGATTTTCGAAGTGTTTTCACAACATTTTAATTTTAAATTCGAGTTATGCCTTCGTCCCTCCTTTCATCCCTCCTCCGCTTCCGAAATCCGAATCCTGATTCGTGAATGATGATATTTTTCGATTCAGATGGGCTTCAATCTATGGAAATGCAGTTATAGCGGAAGGATAAATCCTAAAATTGTCCCTGCTCTTCATGTTAGGGCATAGTGATTGTCTCACAGTTTCAGAAAGTGTATTTTGCTATTTGCTCAACGTACGTAGGTAGAGATATCTATCTAATTTCATGTGTCTATCATTATCGCAGTTTATCTGCAATTTGTCTCATCTCTACTGGAGTATAAAATCATCTGGGCGACGCGACGACAGCATCACATTTACGCGAACATTTCACCTGCCTTTGAATACATCGTAATAAATGTATGAACCTGTGCCCAAAGTATAATATACTGCACAATACGGCGAGTGCGTAAAACAAAACAAAAAGACAACTCAATTCTGCATATTTATTACGGCAAATAATAATTTCATTTTTACACTTCATTATTCACGACCGAGGCGCTATAAAACCGAGCGCTGCTTCGCTCTTGCTCTTGTGCAAGTACTATACGAGTATAGGATATTATGGCACCGCGGATACTCTCTGCACTGTGGATGAAATTGCAGATATTTTTGCCTATATTATAAAATACAGATACACTCGTAAATGCGTGTAAACCGTAAGTACCCGAAGATTATATGATTTTTTGATGGGCGAAATTTATACGCGAATTTGCGATGCTTCTTTACATCTGTTTAATTTATCTTCGGCGCTATTGTTTTGCTTGCGCACTAAACTTTACTTTTCAACGTGGAGGCAGTTTATTTTCGTGCCAAATTAACGTTAAGAAAATTTATCGTTAATTTACGAGTTACACAACAAAAACACGGCCTATTGCAATCCATATTTCGAAGGTTAATTCGCGGCGGCGAAGCGGTATTCTTACACCTTTATTCAGTTTCGCGGTGAAATTTTCTCAAATATGGTTTTTATTTCGATATATAAAACCACCCTAGCGTACCTACCCTTGGTTTTGCGAGGTAAACTTTTTAAATACTTCACACGCCTGTGTAAATTCTTTCGGCGTGGTAAATAAGTTGTAAAGTGAAAAATATTAACGTTTTCGTGTCCGTTTGCGCGAATTGGATTTCGCTTTTTGGTACAAAAGCAACGTCGAAAAACCATTTATAAAAGTCATCGTTTTTGTTTGTTTTCTCTCTTATTCTTGACGGTGAAACCGCGCAGCTCGATTTTCCTCGCCTTACGAAGCGAGCCCGGCCTGGTCCGGCACCGCGAATATTTCTTCAAACCGCGTTTTAATTTTACCTGTCGTCCTAATTATAAGATATATGATACCGTAACATGAAAACTTTTATTTTCAAATAATCAAACTTTTACTACGCGAATAAAAATTTACCCTGTAGAGTTGTACGCGTATAAAGCGAAACTTTCCACGTAAAATTTCTTTTAATCTCCACGAGAGCTTTTTATAAAAACAAAGGAACCTAAATTCTAGTTATTTTCTCAGCCCCGATGTATAATTGTTATTTCGCGCCTTTCTCAATATCATCTCTCCTTTGCCGTTTTAGTTTCGCTTCTTCTTCTTCTTCTTTTTTTTCTCCATGAAAGATTTCGTATTTCACCAAGTTTTCTTATTGCTAGTTTTTGTTCATCTCTGCTTGCTTTTTCTGTTTTCATTCTCTTATGTAAACCTTAATAAATGAAATTCGACCCGACGTGGTTTCGCTTTCGAATATTAAAGCTCGCCGAATTTATTTTTTCTCCACAGCCGAACAACGCGCTGAAAATAAGGCTATTTCTAGTGTCATAACTATACGTATAAAAAATATTATTAAAAAAAACTCCAACCTGAAAATTATTTTTTTTATAAAAACTAAAAACGTAGGTCTGTTTTTTCCATCACTTGTATTCGACTTTTCACACTTTTTTTTCTCTCTCAAGTGGGGAAAAGTACATTTTAAAAAATTATGTATTTCACCAATCCCTGATTTGACCCACTTGGTAAAAAAAAAATGAGAAAATTTGCGAAATATTAATTGTATATCGTAGATGTATTTACTCATCTTTCTAGTACAAATATCAAACTTTTAACCACTTAAATCATTTTTCTTTTCTTATGTATTTTTCAAAGACGAAATGTAGACAGACATAAGCACTTGAACGAAAAATAAGATAAATCCGACTAAAAGGGCCATTTTATCTCGTTAATAATTTCAAACAATTGCTACTTCATGGCGAACGAAAAACACCAAAAAAATGTCTTTGAACTTATATCAAGCCTCTTTATTTTTTAATACAATTTCATTTAGACCGTATCTTTCAAACCAAAAAAAATGAAAAGAAAAACTTCAAATTGAAAATTTTTTATTAGAAAATCCTCTTTTGATATGAGGATTACTTATATATCAACAACAATATTTGACAATTTCGGGAATTGAGAGTAGGAAAAATTTCTCCAAGTTGTACCAAAATATTTATGTATCATCTTATTTTTTTTCTGAAAATTAGAATTAAAGAATCAAAGCAAATATTATCTCTCAGTTTTACGTCGAATGAGATGCTGTAAAATTCGTGATAACTTTTTACCAATTGACGGTTTGTTTTGTTTTTTTGTTTCAGGTGAGTAAAATATTTTCATCAAAAGAATAAAGAACATGATGAGTAAGTTATCGTTTATAATTTTTATGAGATTGCATCAAGTATAATTATTCGTGAATTGAAGCTAAATCATTCAAATTTAACCTAACCTTATGAGAATTGGCTGTCATGCCATAATTTTCAAACTATGCTCCAATTTTCAGCAGATCCAGTGGCGTAGCCAAGGGGGGGGCGAAGGGGGCCATGCCCCCCCTTGCGAGCGAAAATTTGAAAGAAAACATGCAAAAATGGACGTTTTTTTTGTTGTTTGGACTAACTTTTTCTAAAAATTTTCGCTCTCGCTTCGCTCGAGCATTAATTTTGCCTTCGTTTTCATGATATCACCACATATCACGATAGATTTCCAGAAAATTACCCCTCATTTCGATTTTTCATGCCTAAAAATCTGGTTTTGTCCCCTCCTTGAGAAAATCCTGGCTACGCCACTGAGCAGATCTGAATAAAAATTTGCTTCATAATTAGCTGAGAACATTTAAAAAGTCCCTTTGTTCTGAAATGTTTAAATTCGTTTTCAAAAATTTCAACAGAATTAATGTTCTATAGCAGAAAAAATTCAATTCGAGCACTTTTTGAAAATGTGGAATTTTTTATAATTTTTTTTTGCCATTTTCAACTGCTTATGTAACTTTAATAAATTTGGTGATAAGATATCGTCTTCAAAGGTTGAACCAGAATAATTTATCCTTGGGATTTTTACTTACGAGTATTTTGAAATTGTAGACCTGGCCCTTTGTAACTTTTACTCTTTGTTTGAAATTTTTAACAATTTACCAGACCATCCCATTTTTTAAAAAAAATTTCATTACCTCACAAATCAATTTCCTCTTCGTATTTTGTTCCTCTCTTCAACCGTTTTGTACATAGTATCAAAAATACAACACGCAATATGATTCAATTCGTTAAATTAATCGAGAGGGGGAAAAAAAGGAAGAAAAAAAATTCTCCCTAAATTATTTGAGAACTGTCTCGCTACACTCAAACTCGATAACTTGGCGAAATCGAGAAAAGCAAAGAAATGATTATCTGTTTGCGGAAAAAATGAAATTAGATGTTTTATTTATAAGATGGCAGAATTTCGCTTTGAAGTTACTCCGGCTCCGGATAATGGTGCTTTTGAAAATGAAAAGTTGGCCGATATTTCAGTACATTTAATAGATTATGGTTGAAGAAGTTGACATATCGATGACGTTTCATCAGTATTAACAGCTTTGTTGTAAAATCATAAAGCGCCGGCATCGGGGCGGATTCGAATCGTATAAAAAAAATTACCGTCGTAAAAATAAAAAAGCGCATCGTCAAGTTTTTTGTCTTCTTTTCAACTTTTTTTTTTCGACTGTGTGCTTAAGCGGAATGGAAAATACGTCGAATTTTTTTTCTTTTTGCTTTCTCGCGTGTCTTATAATTTAAAATTTTTTTCATTAAGTTGATTGGAAATTGAAATAAAACTCTAACTCGGGATGTTCAACTCTATTAGTAGTGTAGCGAGAAATGGAAACTTTATGTTTTTCAAGTGAAGTATGAATTGATAAAAAAAAAAATTACTAGTTACGATAAGGTAGGTATATTCGAAAGAGGGAAAAACGTATCAAAGGTATCGGCGACAAAAAATAAGGGTATAGAAATGTCACTCGACTTTATTAAAAGAAAAAGTTGTCGAAATATGAGAAATGATAGGGATTCGCTCTTTTTAAAGGGGAGATATTATAAATTCATAGGATTAATACCTACCTACAGCTACGTTAGTATACGTGAGCTGTATGTATTCGATGAGATTTATTTCCAAGGTGACAATTGCGATGTGTATTTAATGATATGGTATAAGTGAGTGTTTTTTTATTTCGGGGTGGAAAATGTGGTTTTGATGTAAACAATTAATTTTTTTTAACGAGGTACTTGTTGGTGGTTACTCGATAAAGTAAATCACATACAGGGTGTCCTTTTCAAGAGGTACCATTTTCACGATCATTTCGATTAAATTGCCCAAATTCTTTTTTTTTTTTGCTTGATTTTTTTTCAACACAAATGAGTAATGAAGTATGAATTTTGAAAATTTGATCGAAACGATTGTGAAGAAAGTATTTATCGAGGTATTTTAACCTGAAAAGTTCGAATTCAGCATTAGTTTTTCTGAAAGAAATTTTGAATGGTGGAAAAGTGCTATACTTAAAGTAGATTAGAAATCGTAATTTTTACAACCCGTCCATCTTTAAGTACGATGTAGAAGAGTAAAAGTGGTATCGAATTTCAAAATAAATGAGTTAGAAAGGTTTAGAAACTCAAATTGCTACTCTTCAGGAGTATGACGAGGTAATACAAAGTTTACACTACTCAAAAGTGACAACAGACGTGTTTTTTTCCCCCTTCTTCTTCAAAGGGATGGGATCCATGTCAGGTTTTTGGAAACGGAAGAAAATCGAGCGACTTTTCTGAAAATTTAGGGGAAAAATCAATGATTTTCATTGAGATGTCATATTTTTGAAAAGTCATAATGAATTCTCGACTTTACATCAAAACAAATTCTATAATAATAATTTTAAAAAAATCCCTATTTTGAGACTGTACTTTTTGTACAATTTTTAAAATTATGTCCGATTTTTATAAACTGAAGAAATCACCAAATTTCTCACATTTGAATGCACATAATTTGTCTGACTTTTCAGAACTTGGAAAAAATCTAGATGAATTATCGAGATTATGTCACGCTTTCAAAAACTTGAAAAAAATTATAATTACCTATTCTTGACATGAAGCAAAATATAAATCAATGATTTAAAATTTTCCTTGCAGAGGAGACCTTATCCCCATTTCTAAAATTTGGATCGCTTTTTTCCAAAAGTAGTATCTAACAAATCCCGCCTTTTTAAAAACCTACCAAAAAGCCTCGTTTCCAGCTAAAAATTCTGCTTTTCATTAAAAAAATTAAAAAATCTCATTTTTTTCAAAAAAATACCCATAATTCTTGCCTTTTTGACAATAATTGTTAAAAATTGCCAAAAGAGGAAAATGCAGGTATTGCTTACCAAAAAGTCCGGCTTTTTACAAGAAATTGGAAAACATCCCACTTTTTAGCAATATTGCTAAGAAATTTCCTTTTTTCCCAAAAGTTGAGTTCCTGTGCCAAAAATTACCAAATGTTCCACTTTTTACCAAAAAATTGCATTGTAGGTAACCCCACTTTTTTTTTACAAAAATTGTGAAAAATATCAGTATTTTGCCAACACAAGTTCAAAGTCATTTTTTTAAACAAAAATTCTCGCTTGTTAGCTTTTTTTCAAAAGTTGTCCAAATGTTTCGTTTTTTGGTCGAAAATTTCTAAATTTTTCTCAATAATTTTATAATAGTCTTGCTTTTTTCAAAAATTGTCGAGGTCTCAAAAACTCCTATTTTAGCAAAATTTCCAAAAAGTTTTGCTTTTTTGCCAAAATTTGCTAAAAATCCCTTCCTTTCACTAAAATTATTGCCGGTCTCGTTTTCTGCCAAAAATAGTCAAAAATGGTGTTTTTTTTTTTTTTTTTGAAAAAAGTTCCTAAACATTTCATTCTTTTTTAAAAATTGTCCTGTGTTGCTTTTTGCATGAGATTATTGCTGAACAACTTTTTCTTTCACTCAAATTGGCATAAGACTCGTTTTTTTCCAGAAATTGCAACTTTGTTGTCAAAAGTTGCCAAAAAATATCGCTTTTTTTGATCAAAAAGTTGCAAAATAGGAACTTCAATGTTGTTGGCCAAAATTGCGAAAAAGTATCATTCTTTGCTAATAATGGGTATGTAATTGCCAGAAGGTGCTGTTTTTTTCTAAAACTGTACTAATACGTTTCTATCAAGTTTCATTTAGTCTTAATTGAAAACGAAAAGTTTTTTTTTTTGGAAAAAATGATTACGAGCTCTGGTTTAAACTTGAAAAAACCGAAGAAAAATACAAATGGCTTATATTTCTCGGTCCCCCCAAAAATACTGATACTTTTGTAGTTTTTTATATAGAGCTTCCCAAAATTGAAAAATAAATATTTTAATTTGAATAACTCATTTTCGAAACCCCCTCTCCATTGTTAATATTGACCTCCTTGTAAGAAGCTCTCAATCCCAAAGAATAATGATTGACGAAATATGTACATAGTACATACTAATCAACTGAAAACGTACGTAAAAAAAATATAAAAAAATTACCGCAGCAGCTAAAAACTTGAGCTTTGAGGGTTTTTGAGTACGCTATTTCAATTTGACGTAGTCACATCAAAATTTAAATGTAGCACTTAGGAGGTTCCTTCGTCAGTCCCTTTGATTGAAGGACCAGGTATAGGCAAACCTTCGCACATAAATTCGAAATGTGTAGCTTATGTTACTAATGAAAGGATAGATGAGACACCCTGTATAGTTTCCAGCCCAATTCAGGGGCTTGATTGGCTTCTGCTTGCAATCTCTGTGTAGCTACTCATACGTATTATGCTTTTCGAGTACACCCGGTGCTTTTGCATGGTTTAGAATATGACAGCATCCATATAGAATTTTCCCTCTCCTGCTTTTACTTCATTGTATACTGCGTAATTCTTGACGCTTTTGTCTCGAATTGGTAAATCGTGCTTATATATTTGGTGTTTTGAATAGGTATGAAGATTCACAAACAGGGTACATACATACTCCTTTTACCTTCTTCGCGTTCACGAAATTTCTATAAGGCTTTGCCTATACTTACCCACGTATTTGAAGTACATACTCGGTGTTATAGGAAATTTTCGAGGAATCTGTTTGGTGTTTCTTGAGACGTGTATGTAGGTGCGCGTAAGGCCTCCTTACGCGAAGAAGTGTATCGTGTTGGGGAAAAGTTTTTGCTTTTCGTCAACGTGTATAACGTGAACAATGAACATGTGTTGGGTTTGTGTATTATTATAGACAGGATAAGATAAAGCCGAAAGTAAATTGTTTTGGTGAAAAGTGACAATAAGTTTGAGGTTTTCTTTGTACATAACATACACGTTAACGTGTATAGTAATTTTGATTAGTTTGCTCACATTGTGTACTGAATGACTGCTGACTGACGCTGGCAAGGTTTCCTAATACAAAGAATAATATCATTGTATGAATAATTTCACCCCTAAAATGTCACCTCGGAGTACGCATGCGCGTTCTCGTGTGCAAGGGTTTGGTTTCGATGAAAAAAGAAAATACATATAAGATGAAGAATAAAATAGGCTGTAACTTTTTATACAAGCTTTGCATTTCTTATTTCTATTGTTAAAGTCCGAAGACGACGTCTTTAATGTTATTTTCCTTTTAATTTTCTTTTTATTTAAATCAATTTGGGTATCATGTTTGGATTTACGTAACGTACCCTATACGTATATAAAAGGGGATCCTTATTGTGAATGGACAATAAGAATAGCCTACAGGCCTCCGTGGACGAGTTGATTTATTAATGTAAATTATTCTACATCATTTGTACCGCGTATATATGTACGATTTCTCCATCGATAGAAAAATATCAGCGGTAATTATCTATCCTTTTCTACGACTATTTACCCGTTCTAAAGCTTTCAAAAGCAAAGTTCTCATGCAAAAGTTTCATTTTGAACGAATTTCCGTTTTGGATAGATTTTTACGTTTTTTGCCATTATATACCGAGACAAACAAGGCCAAGTCGAGCGAATAATTTTCATGTTTTACATATACAGTTGATCGTGGGTCTTTTTCTTTTTGTGTATTTTTTTTCTCGTTGAGAAGAAAATTTCATCGAAAATGTTTTATATAATAACGAGTAAGAATTTTGTTGACAAGTGTATTTTTTTTTCTACGGTGACTTACTACTCGTACTTACTGTACCTACCTTCTTATGTGTACGAGTACTATAACGGGGTGTCGATGATAAATTTAAAACGTCGGGGGAAATTTTTTCCCTTCCCTTATTGATTTTTCTATATCGGAATGTTGCTTAATTTCATATTTTCGGTTGTTTAAAATAATGCGTTCGCTAATAAAAGTTTTTATACGAATTCGATTTAAAATGATGCTATATCCGGATCCGTTCTTTGTTATGATAGACCATGGTGTATGGATGTGCAAAGAGCAATCGAGAATAGAAATGCGCTATTTCCACCGAATTATTGTTCGCAGTCTAGAATCACGTTCGTTTTTTCCGAAAACATTTCTGTATGGCTCCGAGGGTTCTGTTATCTAGTCGCAAGACGCGCCTTTTCCAGTCCGATATCTTTGATGAAGAGTCGTCTTAATCGACTTCTATCTAGTTTTCGCAGGAAGTAAAAATTTATTTTCGATGTAAAAACGTGTATATAGAAGATGCGAAGCGAAGAAGCCCCTCGCGCAATAAGGAGGAGACGATGAAGGTACTCTCATCTGATGATGTGACCGGAGTTTTGTGCGATGGAGCAGCAGTGGCGGATTTTCACCGAGAGTTTTCGTATGTGTGGAGAAAGAGGAGTGAAAAATTGTGTATTTGAGTGGCTTATGGGTATTTTCATCGTGTCGAGAATGCACAAACATCAAAAATGTTTAGAAAGTCGTCCACTGCTGTATTGATCGTGATCGTTAAGAGATCTGAAGAATGCTCCAAATAATGTTGAAAACTGGAATTTTATGCGTTGATGATTTGGGTTCACTTCCTGGATGATGAGAAGCAATCTTTGTTATGAGTATTCAGGGTGTTCAAATACTGGAAAAATTTGAAATTTCGTGTGGAAAAGTCTGGGAATGCCTGCAGGGAATTCAACTAAAATAAATGGTACATATATTTTATCAATTTTCGTCACATAGTATGTGGTATTTATTTGAATCTGAATTAACTGAGATGTCTGACGTGACTCTGAAATAGCTTCAGTCCGACTGGCAAAAACTACTCCGAAATTGAATTCGATTGACATTTTTATAGCACAAAAATTTCAGTTGGATTTTTGTAGATGTAGGTCTAAAATGTTTATGTCTGCAGAAGTGCACAATGGGACGTTAGTGCCCCTTGATGGCGATTTTTTTCTCAAAATTTAGCACAAAAATGGCTACGCAGTGCAAAAAATTTACATTTGTAGCCTAAAGCAGTTCGTTCAATGTTCATTGAACCAAAGTTCACGAGAAATGACTTGCTCAATAGGATGCAGTTAAATTTCAAATTTTCAATTGCTGCCAGTCATGATTTTCGGAGTTTTTGAAAACATTTTATGTGACTTATCGAAATGTGTTAAAATTTCTTGAAAAATTCAGATATTTCGACGAAAATGAGTTTTGAGCAATTTTGAAGCATTTTGAGCATAAAATTGGCTCATGAATTATTCTGTGTCAAAATTTTTGAAAAAATTCAAATACCTACTTATTTCGACAAAAATGATTTTTGAAAAATTTTGAAGCATTTTGAGCTCGATATTGCCTTGTGATTTTTGTGATCTTTGAAAAAGTGTTATGCGACCTATCGAAAAATGGGTTAAAACTCTATTGAAGTTTGAATATTTCGACGAGAATGAATTTTAAGCGATTTTGAAAAATTTTAAACTCTACAACTGGATCATGATTTCCGGAATTTTGAAAAAATGCGAAAAGATTCAAATATTTGAAAATATTAGTTATTGAGGAATTTTGAAGAATTTTGAACACAATTGTGTCATGATTTTCGAGATTTTTGAAAGTGTCATGCGACCTATCGGAATAGGTTGAAATTTTGCAAGAAATTCGAATATTTCCACAAAAATGTTTTTGAACTCTTTGGAAGAATTTTATGGCCGAAATTGAGTCAATTTTCAACGTATTTATGATCCTTTTTTAGAAACCGCAAAATTTCTATGCCTGCAATTTTTTTTAATGCACAAAAAAGTTTTGACAGAAATTTTTCAATTTTTTCACGTTGTTTTCATCTAATTTGATATGTCGTATGGCACCTTTTTCAAAAATTCCCAAAGTCATTGCCCAATTTTTCGCTCAAAATTTTTTAAAATCATTTTCGTTGATGAAATATTCAAACTCACGAAATTTTAATCAATTTTGATATGTCGTAAGGTCACTTCTGAATAATTCTTCAATAGTTCATTTTTACTCGGAATTGGAGGGAATGTGATTTTAAAATTTAGCTGCGACCTTTTGCATCATCAATTTTTGCCCTTGAGGCATTTTGGAAATTGGGGATTTTTTAGGCTCTGCCCCTTGTATTGTGCAAATGCGGAAATCCAAAATAAGTTACCCATTTTTTGATGTTTTAAATCACCCAGCAAAATTTTTTGTGTCACAAAAATTCCACCCAACTGAAAACTTTTTACTAGTTTATAGTTAGACGGTAGACTCGAAGTCTCAGTCATTCACCTCAGAAAACAACAACAATAATAAAAATCACATCACTTAACGTTAATTCTCAAAGCAGCTATATTTTATCAAAATTTCAAAAAATTGAAGCATTTTTCTAAAATTGAAAAAATCAGATTGAAAACAACTTGAAGAAATTAGACCAAAAAAAACAGGAAGAAATTTGTTTTAACAAAAATTAGAAAGGCGATCAAAAATGAACAATATCTAAGAAAAGGGTCGGAGATTTGGGCCTTTGGGGATTGATGTAATCCGAATTCTCTCATGGAGAATCAATCCACAGTTCAAAAAATACGTCCACTGATTTCATAATTTAAAGAACAATTTCGCCATTTGATTATCAGTAACGAACTACGACCTTACGAGTACATTTACGTAATTATCTACTTACATATACCAAAGCGCGCGGCTATCTTAAGTGAAAAGCGCATTACCTATGGCGGTTTGTAGAAGCTCGATTGTGGGGAATTGGCGAGGTTAAAAATGCATAAAGAAAAGGTCACTCTGGCGATATCGATATTCTTCATATGCGTATATTTCGTATTTACGAGTAAACTTTGACAGCTGTGCGATAATTTCAAAAAAAATGGGTAATTGACACTGATAAAAATAAATTTTCTTTTTTTCCTTTCTTTATTATACATAAGTAAGTACGTATCATTTTTTTCTTGATATGTGGCATTCCACTAACAAAGAGCCCATTTATGGTCTAAACCGAGTTATTGCCATGGGGTATTAGAGTTGTTATACAGACTGTGGGCAATCGAATTTTTCAATTTCAAAAATGCCAGAAGTTCATTTTCAAAAACTTCGAGAAAAATGAATTTCAAGTTTTTGAAGCTAAAAAATGTCAAATTTCAGTATTTTTTCAGTACAATATGAATTTTTTATCGAAAAATTTTGGACTATGATTATTGAGGTAATTTTATCCATTTTGCAGTGGTGGAATTATTCTTTTTTTCGAGAGTAACAGTGAAAAAACGCGTAATCCACCAAATGAGCCTTATTTGAAAAAAAACTTCAGATTCAATTGTACACCTCTTAACGTCACATAAATACCTTTAATCGCGAACCGAAGCTAGAAAATGCGCACATGGTTACAATTTAGTAAACGTATGGGTTTTTCGATGTGAATGACCGAATAGCTACGGACACGACAGTGCAAAATTATTCATTCAATTATCTCCACGGATCGCGACGATGTTACATTAATTCATAAATTTTAATTAATCGCTGCCTGACCTGCGTGTCTAGTGTCTATACGTATAGACTAGACGTACGTATATGATTGACAAGTTTGTCGAAAGGCTTTTCTGCTAGCCTGCGTCGCGTCAAGCCAATACTCGGCATGATGCTGCCAGGTATTTTCCACACGAGCATCGCCATTCGCTAATGAACAGGTTAGTCGAGTTGAAAAAAATCGCGTTGAAGGAAAACTCTGTGGGGTTTTCTCGTTCGACGAAGGAGAGGGTGAAAAAAAAGAAGAATTTTCAGCCTCTTATACGCGGATGCAAAGTTACTACGGTAATTACGACCAACGGCGGTAATAGGGACTGTTGCCAGAAGCAGTAATTAGCAGATCGATGACGATATTAAAAATGTTACAGTGGCAGTTTACTGCTTTCTAATTTTTTTATTTTATTGTCTTTTAAAACGAGTTCGTAAAAATAATGTGTACGAAAAGGTGTAGCCAGCGAGTGCGTATTTTCACCTGCTGTGGCGTGTGCTTGTAAGAAAAGTTGTGATTTTTTTACTTTATACGTATTTTTATCGTATACCTAGTCGATTACGCACAAAAAGTTCATTCAACTGGCCAATTGTGGATTTAAAGAAAAGAAGGTCATCGATGGTAATTACCCTTATCGACAATGCTGACGCGTGCAGACGCGGTACATTTATTTACCCGATAGATTACACGAGGCAAGGCACAGGCAGCTTGAGAATGGATTTTTTCAAAGATGATTCGCAATCTATTCGTAAATACTGCAGAAATAGGAAAACTTGAAAATGAGTACCAAAATTTATCATTTTGGATCATTCGAGTTCATTTTTGTGATGATATTTTCAAATAACTAAAAGGTTCCGAAAAAGAGGCGAGGAAGCGAGATAGAACTCGAAATTTTTGAAGAGCTCATTATGGAGATGTCCAGTTCTGATTTGAACGGAACCTGGATTTTTAGAAAGAGCATGGTCCGAAACTCCCCAAACCAAAATTTCAGTTGTCAATTTTTTAAGAATCCAAAATTTAATTTTCAAATTTTTGAGCTGCTACCTTTTTTGAAAATGCATGCTCTTTGTCCTCTCCTTAATTTTATTGAAAAGTTTTTCAACCATTAGAAAGAATTTTTCAATATATCTACGTCATTCCTTATTCAAAATAACTTTAAATCACTTAACTAACAACAGAGTCGAATGAAAAAATGAGTAAAAAAGAAGAGAAAAAATATCCAATAAAATATAATACCTTTCGCAATCACTCGACACATTTTGGAACAGAATAAAGATTACCCATCGCTGAAAAATTTAGACTATTTTTACACCTTTGAATTTAAAACAGGCACTTATCAAACTTTTATTATAAATATTCAAATTATCCCATCATTCTATAGGTAATAATGTAACGAACGATTACTTCAAAAAAAAAAAAAAACGAGCAGGTACGCTCTGGTAAAAAAGCAAACAGTAGGCATTAAATTTCTAGCTTGGAAATTTTTTTTCAACACGATAGAGGCGAAATCGGTAGGTAACAAAATTTCCATCTCATCAAGCTATACACATTTTTAATGCGTGTATTCACGAGGGTAAAATTTTCACGCAATTTTTCTTCAACCCTTTGGCCTCTGTCGCAGCCAGTAACAGGGGAACATGATGTTTTGCGACTAATAGACCCCTATACGCTGTACTGTGTACTGGATTCGGCCACAAAAGCTCCCTTGAGTAGCAACTGGCTGGCGTTACACTCTAATTAGAATTTTATTTAGCGATAAATTTGCGTGCTTTGGGCTCGGTAGTCGGTATATGGTGGAGGGAATTGTACTTGTACACTATATAAGCAGGTTTTAAAATACGATAACGATACAAATTTTGGCCGGCGAAACATCGCGTTACACATTGCACACGGTCAATGACAAAACAGATAATTTATATGGTTGGAGAATGTCATTGACACGACACACACAGAATTTGAAAATGAAACGACATACCTTGAAGCTGTAAACGGTATATTACGAAACGCTCGACCGGGACCTAACCGTTTCGCCCGTATATTTAAAAGTAATTTGTAAAGTTTGACTTTGAAACGGGTCAACATTTTTCCAACGTACGTATAACACGTTTTTGAAATATTTTCAAACATGATTAACGTTTTGATGTGTTTCTGCTCGACTGCGAAGCCGCGCATGTTGTTATTATATTCGCAACCCGAGTACCCGACCAGGGCAAGAGGCAAACAGAGGGGTGGCGAGATAGATTTTTCTTTTTATAGACAGCCGAATGACGACGATGCGTTGTCGCGGATGATAAGAAATTATTTTCACGATTCTCGATTAAATATGCGAAAATTTGTGAATTCGAGGCGTCTCATAGCGAACGTAGTTTTGGACAAATTTTGGGTAGGATTGTACCTACAAGTATGTTTGTAAATGTACCTGGAAATGGAAAATAAAAATTCGTTGGATCTCTTGGGTGAATTGGAGATGGAGGAGGAGTCCTGTAAGTTGTTTTAGAGGACAAAAAAACGAAAATAATGCCTCCAAAAATGACTTTTTCTATCTTGGAATGGGGTGAATGGGGTTAGAAGGTTAAAATCTGCAAAAATGTTGACCCCCCTCCCCCCTAGGTAAATTTGGAGGGGCTACAAGAGGTTTCAAAGGTCATAAAACGCAAAAAGTAGCTCAAAAAACGACTTTTTTGATCCAGGATAGGGGTCCGTTGAATAATAAGATCTATTACAAAATTGACCTCTGTAAAAGGCACAATTTGTGGCACCTTTTCGCTGGTTGCTCCAAATTTGTACCACTTAGGTCAATTTAGGGGCAGGAATGATCTGGGGTGCTAAAATTTGTATATGTTGGTCACAGTAAAGCTATACATCCGTGGTTTCATTTTTGACCATTTATCAATTCGCGGGTCCTTCCTTTGGTTCTCCTATTTTAAAAAAAGGTTTTTTCCATTTCCTCTCTTTAAAGGTAAAATCTAGATCACAAAAGAACCACGGGGCATAAGTTTGATCCATTTTGACCCCAGTAACAATCTTCCAGGGGATGGAACGAAAAATACACGTCCTAACTTTACGTATAAAATTTGGAATGCCAGAAATCGTCTAATTTGAACTCAACATGTCTAGAAAAATGGAAATTGTTGACCCTCCCACTTTTTTCACTGTCGTTCGTGCCACAATAGCCAATGGCCAATATTTAAAACAGAAATTCGGAAAAAGAGGGATAATTTTTTGGTCACCATTGTTAATTTCAAAAAATTGCTAAATTTGGTATTTTGAAATTGGCAATAAGTGACCAGAAAATTGACACAAATGTATTCCAAAATATTTTAGAAATGATATCTTTCGATGTTTTGGCATGATTTATAAGAAATATTTTTAAAACGCTAAATTGCCTTGAAATAAGCAAATTGGAAAAGAGGAGTCCCAATCAGGCCATTTTTTGGGCCGTCCAAATACGAATCCGTGGTTAGTTAACGGGGAATGGCCATTTTTTTGGACTCCAGGGTTCCCAAAGTTGTGAATAAAAAAAGAATTTTAGGAACCACTGAGTATTATTTTCCAAAAAAATTTTAGCTTAAAATTTCTGTTTGAACCCGATAAAGGTTATGCGAGGTGATTTTCCAATTTTCGACCCTCGGGGGCAGAAATTGGGGGGGTTTCAATTTTTGGAAAATTTTGGAACCACCATTTTGAACCTACTTCTTTGAACCCCACTGAAAAGCTTTTCACAGTTTATTCGTACCTGAAAGACCTCCATACTTACTATCAGATTTTGAGCTCAATAAAATTTTCTGCTGGTAGGTAGAGGTACTCAAAAAATCCAATTTTCCAATTTTTCGTAATTTCGATATTTTGGGAACCTCTGGAAAACTAGAAACCTGCGATTTGCGCCAAACGTAACGTTTTGAGGTATATATTCAATTATCTAGATGAAAAAGTTTAATTAAGCTCCCTCTATATTCGTAATTTTGAATCCTCTTTTTAGAGCCCTCCACTTTAGACACCCCTAAAAAAGGCGTTTATGCATATTTTTTCAAATAAATTGGAGAATTTAAGTTTAAAACACACTAACAAGTGCTCGATAATTTTTGGTTTGATTTTTCCTGTAACTTTCATAATTGAGCTTTTTTAGCTCAAATTCTGAGATTTTATTCTTCGAAAAAACGTTAAAATCACGTTTTCACGATTTCAACGAAATAAAATCTCAGAATTTGACCCAAAAAAGCTCAATTATTATAAAAGTTACTACAGGAAAAATTAAACGAAAAGCTATTCTACCCAAAACAGTTTGGATGCAGGCTAGTGCGAAAAAGTCACGGTTTTGTCAAAAACGTCCTTTCGTTGAGGACTCACAATTCTCCTGTAGGGGCACCTCCGGAGTTGAAGTTTGTTATGAGCTGACAGAAAGTCACCTAAATTTAAATTTTGAAGCTGAGCACCTAGCGATGTCTATCGAAAGAAGAATACCGTGTTGAAGAAGACCTTTAATTAAACACTTGAAAAAATCAAATTAATTAAATTATATAGCGTACTTAATGGCCTTCTTTCCCTCCTACTTCCCTTTTCTATTTTTTTTTTTGCATTTCTTTCGCTTCCTTCATTCTGCTTTTAACCAAAATTACTTGCATTTCCTTCACTAACGATGAATTATCATTTCTTCAGTCGATAAAAAAAATAAAAAAATTGAAAAAAGTACTTGGAAAAAAAGAACAAAAACTAGTTGTCTTGATAATTTTCTTATCAATGAAACTGTTGTTCAATGTTTTACGACGAGGAAAATTTTCAAATTCGTGGAAAATGTATGTAACATTTCAACTAGACCACCATTCACATGAACCATGAAATTTTGAAAAGTTGTAACAGGAAAAAACTTGAAATGTGTCGTGTTTAAAAATTTGTCGTTATGATAACATTTATCAAAATTGCTTTGATTGTTTCATTTACGATGGTAAAGAAGTAAAAAGAAAAGGGGTTTAAATATTTCATTGTTTTTTTTTCACATTGGCTAGTACAGTTTTGAGTGAAGAAAATATAAGTTAAAATTACTTCCAGCTGACTTCGGTTCAGAATTTGATCATTTTTTGCCGATTTATTCGAAAATTTTAATTTTTTCAAGTTTTTTGGCGGGATATTACACGCGAGAAGCTTGGAGAGCACATTTTCGCGTAATCGTCAATGGCGATATTTCTGCGCCAGGAGCAGAAAATGAAAATTATCTGGATTCGATTTTTCCGCCAAAGTACGATTTTCTTTATTCTTTCAGCTCCCTTTCTCGCTCCTCGTCTATAGAAAAATGGCTGTCACCAATTTTGGAATTTTTTCAGCGGAAATGCAATTTTTTCGACTTGAGAATGAGATCAATTTTGGTAAATTTTTTGCGAGCAGTGTGGATTTGCTGCTTGATTCGTCATTTTCTAATTATCGGTGACGGAGGAGGGACCAAAAATGTATATAGTTTATCATTCCACAAAAGAAGTCCAAGAGTCCCTCCCCCCGCCTCCTAACAAAACGAATGATGTTGATTTAGTGATTCTGTTGGAATATTATATAAAGTCGAAGCTTTTTAGTGAGAGCATATTTCTGAGCGGATTTAATTTAAACCCAAATCAAACGTGGTACTCGTCGAGCTTCCGGCTACTAATAAAAATTGCAGTTAATAAAAAGTGCATTTTACCGCGTGCGTAAACAACCCGAAGTAATTTTATGGGCGAGCTTTAACGGGCCCGAAGATAAAATAATATTAAAATTCGACGAGGAAAGTTTTGCGCTTAAACAACTTCAAAGCTGCGAGAATCTTGCAAGCGTGGAGTTAAGGTAAATTAAAATTTGACGTGTACGAGAGTAAGGGTGCCAAGCTACGAGATACGAGATAGAAAGGGAAAAAGAAAGAGAAAGCAGGAAAAGAGCAACCGAATATCTTATGGCAATTGAAGTAATAACAAATCTAATACCGGGTTTTATTTTAAAGTACAAACATCTAAAATGAGAGAATTATTTTCATCTAAACAAGAAAAAGACGCGGCGGACTGAGAAAAGCGCAGTAAGCCGGAAGATATCGCATCATGAAAACATTTAAACTTTCGGTGCAAAGAAAACAACGAAAATTAACTTAAAACCAATCTCACAGCATTAGGAAACTTTCGTTGTATATTTTTTCCTCGTTCGAGGGGAACGCAGCTAGTAGTAGTTTTTTTTTCGTCATCGAATAAATAGCTTTTAGCAAACTTTCTACATCGCATCGTCGTCGTAAGATAATCGAAGAAGGCGTATTTCAACAATTGCAAATGCAAAAGTGTTAATTAGTTTTTTTTTCCTCGTGGATTGATAATACTCGGGGATCAGAGTTCTCTTATCTCGTGCTGGTGATTTAATAGACAATATTTTATGAGTTATCGCTACGTTGTTAAGGTCGAACTCAAATGTATGGTAGATAAAAAGCTTAGTTTGTAATTGGTTGATCGATGTGTCTCAATATTCGATTATCGAAGATCATTGGTCGATATTTATAGCCGAGAAATAAGACGTAATTTCGTGTCCGTCGATATGAGACTTTTATTACTTTCAATAGCCATTTGCGATGTATTTATCTTGTTACTAAATGGACTACGCAGGCTTTAACCTTTCACGATATTACATTTTTTTTTCGTAAAGTTACAGAGGGGTTCCTAAATTTACGCCATGTTTTCATACGAAAATTTTTAAATTATACCAAAGAAAAAACTTTGATTGTGAATTGTCACGAATTATAACAATTAGAGCTCAGATTCCAATAAAAAAAAATATATATCCACGCGTACCATAAGTTGGGAAAATACAACGAAACCAACTCCCGGTGTATTGTGTCACATATTACAACGGAGAAATGAGAGAAAACGGAGAGGTAAAATGCTTTCTTTTTTATCATAGAAATGGAAATAGGTTTTATTTAGAATGTTATTGCCGGGATTTGATGTATTATGGCAAGAGAATAGAATTTATACATAAAAAAGCCACTGGCAGCACCGGTGTAACTGCGACAGCTCGTATACGAGAGTTTCTAATAGATTTTCTCCCTTCCCCTGTTGTTGCCTTTGCTATAGGTAGGTATGTCGGTGAAATATATTCGAAATTTAATTGGTTTTGTTTCGCGTATGATTTTTTTCCACCGTGAGATATTGATACTTGAAATATACTGACTTGATTTTCAAACTTGTCAGTTTGTAAATTTAACGTTATTCTTATTGTTTTTTTCCTCTGTTTCTTCTGTTTACAGGTAAGAATATTGAAAATTTCAATAAAACGTTGCGTTAGTTCAGAAATTGCCTCGATGTGTTTGAACTGCTTGCTGTGGTGATGCTGCGTGAACATCCAACTCACGCAGTGTAAAGATAGAAGGTAGGGGTATTGCAATATTTTATTCTCGTACTTTTAACAAAATTGCCAGTCGGTATTCTCATCGAGCAGCTGATCAAAATTTATCTCTGCCTGATAGATTATGCAATTTATTCGACTCGAGTGCACGTATGATGTTATTGCGGAAGTATTTGCAATTTTAACAACGAGCGAGAGCGTTTCTCAAGCTCGTTCGTGGATTGAAAACAGATTTCCAACCTTTGATGAGATTAATATTTCATCCGTCAGTAGGGTGTATTATCATACCGTATGTGTGTGTTAGTCGAACCGTAGGTTAGGTACAATCTACCGTACGGAGCTCGAGGAAGAGAAGGGAGGGGTTTAAAAAATTTCTAAATGGCTTTTCCTCTTCTTCATTTTTTTGCGTGATTTTGGGTGATTTTTTTTCTATTCGGGTTTGGGCGGATTTTCCGATTGGAAATGAAAGCTATTGAAAGTTAAATTCAGAAAAAGAGAACTCGATGATTATTCGTTAAAATTGTCATAAAATCAGTAGGATGTGAAAAATTACGAAAAATTTTCATTTTAAATGTCAGAAAGCTTTTTAAAAATCAAAATAATTTTAGACAGTTTTTTCGACATTGGTGATATTTCAACAGTTTTCAATACACTTCAAGCAACTTTCATGGTTTTTCAATTAGTATTTTGTTTTTCCTTTTTGAAACCATCATAAACAAATCTCTTGTAATTTCAACAATTTTTGAGCATATTTTTTGGCATTTGAAACAAATTTCTATTATTATTTTTGTTAATGTAAATTGCGCTATTTTAATATAATTTTTCCAGCATCGTTTGGGACTTTTGTACAGATTGCTATCATTTCTACAATATTTTAAATTTTGAAATAATTCATTTTTTCTCGTTCATTTTGTTTTAAAAGTTGAATAAAATTGGACTTGATTCTTTTTTTGTCGTATGTATCAACTATGTTCAATATGTCATTTTTTTCATCTAATAAACAAATTTCTGCAATTGACAAAAGCAGAGTTGAAAATTATGAAATTTTTCAAAGAACCCTCTTTTTTTCATTGAAAATTCGTTTTCAAAAAATCATTTTTCAATGTTATGAACTGGGATGTAGTATTCAACTTTTTTTCAATCATAAATTTTTCATTCAATCTGGTTTTTCAAATCAGAATGAAAATTCCCAAATTATTTTCCTGAAAATATATTTTTTGAACTAGCGCGTGAATAAGTATTGAAATTTAATTTTTGATTTAAGCAGAATTTTCGAATCTGTGGGTTTAATTTGGAAAGTTTAAAAAAGTATATAAAGTGATACTTACCTGTTTGTTTCTTCTCTGTTTCATGGAGTTTGATTTTTCAAGTGATGATTCAGAATTTTTGTTTGTTTGTTACTTCATTTGAAGCTGACGCAGAAAAAAAAACCATGTCTTGTTTCAAGTCTCAAAATCAGCCTCAGGTTCTCTCACTCTCTTAATGAAATAACTAATTGATACTCTACCATTAAAGGTTTACATTTTAAAAAATGACACAAAATCTTGAGATAATATCAAAAGTATATTGAACTATTTCTTTTTAATGAAAAAAAAAAAAAAATTTAAGGCTACATGACTTTAAAAACATCTTAATTCTAATCAGTAGGCTTAGCTACTATGTACATTTATTAAGAAATAATTTTCGATACTTAATTTTAAAAAAATATATTACATTTTATACACAAAAAACGCAAATATATCATTAATTATCTAAATTTTAAAAATGGGCAAATACAAAATCTTAAAACTAAAAATATGCAAAAATATTTACTCTACATATAATTCAAGTTTCCAACATGAAAAACAAACATAAGAAATTGAAAAAAATAAAAATGAAACTATACAAAAGAAATACATAAGTACATACTAGTACATACATAATATTCACAACATTAAAATTTATTCAGGTAAGGGTATACCATAACCCATCCCTATCAAAAGCATTCTTACTTGGGATTCTTCTTCTGTCCCTACAAACTCCTGTAATTTCGGATAAGTGAATTCTATACTATTCACTATACTTCCGAAATACCAATTTGAAAATTTCAAAAATTGTTTGTGGACATGGAAAATGTGCCCAGTACCTAAACGCACAATTTTCAACATGGTGTCAAATTGCTGAGATGGTGTAAACATGCCTTTGATATCTTCTTTGGTCAGATTTGGGCACTTTTCACTGATGTAATCCACAAAAGAATACATTTTGGCGATGTTCATCTTTTCTGCTTCCAATACACCTGGATCCTGTAGGAAATTTGCAGCAGTTGCTACGTAGTTGATGGTTCCATCATCATGCCATACAAGAGTTCTTAGGTAGTGAAATTCGCAGCCACGGTTGTACTTATCTTCACTGATGAATATGTTGTGCTGGTTGTGGAAGCCAATCCATACACTTATTTCCCAAAAAATGGAATGATCGGATTTTGCATTGGCGATGGTGTACAGTGTCTTTTTCATCATATTTGGTAGTGGAAGGTGATCGGTAGTGTATCTACAATAAAGTTTGTAGTAAGCATCTGGTGTTTCGTGCCTTAATCTGTGATCCCACAGATTAATGGCTGCCTGGGTTGTGGCCAAATGTTCCAGTGACGCTGGTGAAACCTTTGACGAATTGTCTGCCATCTTCAGGTATCTGAAAATAAAATGAAAAAAATTGTTTTAATAAATGTGTTTTTTGAATGAAAACGTGTTTTTTAAATTTTAATAAACTGGACTAGCTTAAAATATTCAAAATTCAATTATCATCGTAAATTTCATCAATAATCAAATAATAAGGTCAGATAGATAGAATATGAAAAAATTGGTGAAATGGTCACAAATTGATGAGATCTTGTTTATGGAAAATTTGATGTAGATATGTAGTTGAAATCAATATCAAGATACTTGCGTAAATGGATTCCTGAAGTCACCCATGCAATTTGTATGGGTGTAGGCGTATGTGTATTGGGTAGGTATGTGTGTGTGCCTATTATGCAGTGTAATGTAATTCGGAGAAATTCAACTTCGTAGGAATCAATCAATTAAAACCCATGATTTCATTTAAAAGAATTATTTGATTTTGTGAAAATAATCAACTTGAAATTTTGAACATTTTCAGTATAGAATTTTATGAATTCTCTCCGATAAAAATTCCCCCAGGGATTCAAAAAGAAAAAGGGATATGTTTCAAATCAAAAAGTCACAACATTGGAAATATTAAATTGATTATAATACCTAGTGATGACTTAAGTAATTTGACCAAAAAATCATTTTGTATACCTATCAAGAATATTCTGATTTTTGCTTGGAAAAAGTAGTCCATTTCTGATCGAAAATAACCCGGAATTTTGATAATAGGGTACTTTACCTACTTATTATGAAATAATTTTCCGAATTTTTGAGTTTTAAAAAACGCTTTGTGAAAGTAAAATTTTTATGGAATTTGTAATACGTTCTATATTAAATGAACAATTCACTCTTTGTCATCCATTGAAGAAAAAATCGCCGAGTACTGTAAGTTTTGTAAGAAAAAATTGAAAAACATTGAGAAAAGTGTAATGTTTTCTGTTGTTTTTCATTTTTTATCACTCATAGTTGAAACCTTTTCTCAGGATCAAAATATTGAATTGCGAGTCAGATTTCCACGAACTCGTTGAGAAGATTGTATGTATTTGGCAAGAAATTAAATTTTTCGGAAAAATTGAAATTGTATGAATTTTTTGTGAAATCTGTTGTATTGCAAAACAATGCCCAACAACTTCGAAAGATATTTTTTCTGAAATCGGAACGTATTTTTGTGACAAAAATGGACGATTTTTCGGAAATAATTTCAAAATTTCAAAAACTGATTCACAAAATAATTTACTTAATGTCTTCCAGGTGTTCTGGTATTTTTAATCAGGATGACTAGCAATGTAAGGTACTGTGATGTGGGTACAAGTCCCATTCACATACGAACGAAAATGTAGAAAATTTTGGTGATTGAAGATTCCCTTTCAATGGCTAAAAGCGTGTTTCCCAAAATTTTTTTGCTTTTGAATAAATCAGTTTTTTGTGTTTCCTGAAAAATGCAAAACGTGGACTTACTCAATTTCTATTTCAACAGGTTCAGTCAACAAAGCCTAAATTTCAATTCAAACCATTCCTCCGATGATTTAATTGACCAGTTAGATTAGAATATTTTGGGGTGGTTTGAAGTTATTTGAAGTTTCGGTGTATTTTTGAAAATCTTAGTTTGAATAGTCTTGATGAAATTTAGAACCTGAAAAATCTGATTAAAACGCATCGATCAATTTTTAATAAAATTGGAAAGTTAATGGACGATTTTAGAAGTCACATTGAAAAAAAAACTACATTATTTTATCCGTCAACATGAGGAAAAATTTCAAAGAATTGAAAATACCAATTGCGAAAATCACGTAAATTATTCCCGATGCTCAAATAATTTGTTTTCACCCTGAAAAATTTTTTTCACCTTCACTAATCACTTTAGGTCAATAAAAAAAATTCAAAAAAAATTATAGATAAGCACTTATACTTATGTAAGTATACAGCTCACTTTTTTTAAAAAAAAATTTTTATATCCAATAATCAGGCAATAATTTTGTGTGTACATTGTCATTTCCAAAAAGATATTGCGTTACTGCAGGATGGCATTTGTGAAAAAAATTGAATAAATCGTGTCTCATGAGAGAGTTACGTATTTCAATTTTTCAGTCGAAATCGAGAGAAAAATTAATAGAGCACTCAAAAATATTACATCATGCAAAGTTTTAAACCATGGTATCATTTTCTTTAAAAACTAGCTAATTTAGGTCCCTTTGAAAATAAGTGTGCTCGGTTTTCTAAAAAATAATTTTGGTTTTTTACGGTGGTATTCCACTATGGACTATTAATGCACCACTGAAAATGTGTTGAGAAATGTTTACAGATTTTTGGAAACATCTTGAAAGTGAGAAAAAATAATGCGGATGAAAAACATTTTAATCATCGTAAACTCGAATGAACGTGGTAATTTTTTCAATCGAATATTCCTTAAATGTCGCCGGAAATATCAAATAATATAAGTTTTCATGAAATCGATCCTAAATTTTGTCAAAATATGTTTCTTATTTTTAGAAATATTGTAAGATTTCATGGAAACTGTTATCACAAAATTTGTTAAAGCGGTCGCTGAGCACAAATCTGCAAATTTTTCTAAATATTTTACCGAAACATGGACGAAATTATAATACCTAATAATATACACTGACTTGCTGGCTACTTAAAATCGAATCATTCAATTGGTCAATAATAATAGGAAGAATTGTTTTGGTTATATCGTCAGAAGTTGGAAAACATTTTGAAAACAAGAGGAGATAAACTAGAAAAGTTGAAAAAATGTAAATATCACATGTAAAAATCAAAATCTAAATATCACATATCAATGTTGAAATTAATTTCATAAAAGAAGCAGACACATAAAACAATATTGTAAAACTTACCAGCAATGTAAAAAATGGAATAAATATGTTCACAAAATAGAACTGGGAACCGTCGATGAAAAAATAAATTGTGGCGCAAATTCTTGAATTGGAACTCGAAAATCTCAGTAAAAAAATCGTAGCGCAAACAATCGTAACGCACAAATTCTACCAAAAATCGAAATAGGTACACAAATGAAAATTTTGAAATTATACTTTCGAACGTGAAGAGCAGAAGCACTTGTCTGTACGAAATACAAATCAATAATGACCAAACATAGGCAATGCTTCTTTTTATATTCTGCTGGAGGACGTGACTTAGGTAGTTTTTACTCCGGGTCCATCCCTTACACGCGACGTGGACTTCGCACCATCCATTGTTTTCAAACTTGTTTGTTAGGCACGTCCGCAGATGTAGTCAGGTACCCAGGAACCATCACGTCAACAACGTCCGAGTCATTTATCAGTACAGATACGCGGATTTAGGTAAACCTTTTGTCTGAAGGTGGCTGTAGCAGGTAGGTATAGGCTTCCGCCTCCTGCTGTGCATTTTACCACAAATGCGTTAAGTTGCATCGAATTTAGGCAATTGTTTGTCTTCTCCTTTAAATGAGAATTTATCCAATGGGTTGGAAAAATGTATTTCAGTAAATGTCCAAAATATGTATTGTTTGTGATTCTGTGAATTATACGAAAGAGAAGTTTTTCGCATATCTAATTGATTTTGGAAAGGCGCCTGAGTGTTCTCGTATCATTTTGTTGGCTACTGATTTGAGTATAATTCACGAAACTCGCAGGCACCTAAATTTTATGTTAAAATGCTAGTTAATTGTGTTTGCTGAATTTGTTATGTTCAGAAAAACGCATCGATACCTTTAGAAACCATATTCTTTGGTAATAATAAAATTACCAACATGCACATCACATAGCCTACCGTCAAAATATATCCGCATAAGAAAATTATTAGAAGTTATTCTGTCTCTTTTCTTCAATTTTTATGTCAGCCCAACATTTCTGTTCGAGATCGTATAAATACAAGTCTCCTGTAAATTTTTAAGATCAATTTATAAATATTTAAAGATCTCTGAAAGACATCTTCGTGAGATGGAAGGTTCGAGGCATTGCTGCCTATGTTTTTTTTTTTTTTTTTTATAAACAGAAATCCAAGAGATTGAAAATTTCCTCCATCTGCATAACAGCGTTTCATACGTGGACATCGCAAAAAAAAAGGAGAATGGAAGGTCCGATCGAAAAGTTGATTTGAAATTTTAAAATCACACCTTTGGAAACCTCACAAAACTCAGGTCACGTGAATTTTTCTGTTTCGTTGAAGTTGCAGAGGGCGCTTATCGTATGATATAGGAATCTCATATTGAAAAAGCAAGCTGAATTTTGAAATCAGATTCTTCAAAACAGGTAAACATCATCAAATGCTGGAATTTTTCAGTGCGTTTGATAAAATTCAATTTTGGGGAACAGGAAGCTCGTTTTTCGAAAAACCAAAATTAAAATTCGCAATTGGAATCATCGCTCTATAACTCTTATTCATTGATTTTTCCGACTCTCAAAAATTCTGAAAAAAATGTATTAATGGACAACTTTTCATGCTGAACAACAGTTTGAAAATTGGGATGAAATTATTTCGTAAAGTCGGTTTAAAAAAATTGAAAGTTTGCGGGAAAATGCAATTGTTTGATTTAAAACATGAAAAAAAGTTTTGATTGGTGATGATGACCCATTTGACCCCTATTTATACGTATCCGTTAAAAAATTTAAAAAACATTTTCACTTGATGAAATGAACTCAACGAATTTTATTTTTTTTGCAATAAGTGTGGATAATTTTTATCAACTTTTTCATGAAATACGTCAGAAAGAGGTCAAAATAAGACAACTGAATAAATTTAAACTTTTTTGATGTTTGGAATTGAAAATTGAATTTTTTCTAATTCTGATTTTTTTGTTTTTTTGTGATGAGTTCATTTCATCGAGTGAAAGAGTTTTTTCAACTTTTTCAACGGATACGTAAAAATAGCGGTCAAATGGGTCAACATTACCAATCAAAACTTTTTTTCATGTTTTAAATCAAAAAATTGCATTTCCCCGCAAACTTTCAAGTTTTTTAAACCGACTTTACGAAATAATGTCATCCCAATTTTTTAATGTTGTTCAGCATGAAAAGTTCTCCATAATATATTTTTTAAGAATTTTTTAGAGTCGGAACGATATGAAAACTACGTTTTGAAACTTTTCGAGCCAATTTTCAGTACGAAAAAAAATGGCAACACTGATTTTTATGATATCACCAAAAAGTCTATCAAAATTCCCAACTATTGGAAAAAGTTCCATTTTGGTAGGTATCGCAGTTATCGAGTAATCCACTGCTGAAATGCATGATATTTCAAGTTCACTGAAAACTTTGACACCCCCTGGCCCTGGCAGCCTTCAAAAAAGAGCTGGGGGGCTGCGATTTACACCATTCGTCATCGATTCGGAAGGTCTTTCCACAGGAAAAATTTCAAAAAAATCGCCAACCCCACCCTTACCACTTCTTGGTCGAATTGACGTGGAATAGCCCTTCTTTTTTTGTCGGATCAACTTTACTCAATATGTCATTTTTTCCATCTAATGAAAAAAGTTCTGGAATTAACAAAAGCAGAGCTGAAAATCATGGTTTAAAATTGCCAAATATTAGAATTTCTATAGGAAAAATCGTGTTTTTGCCCTCTTTGGCTGGGTTAGGGGTGAGTTAGCGGTTGGAAAATTACATCACGAAGGTTTTGAGCCATCCACGTCTCCGCTCAAGATCAAATCGTCACTCCTCATTGGCTGTGCTTTTTATTGATGAATTTGTCATTTTCTAAATGTTTTTCCATTTTTTACCTACAGCCGCTCTTTCAATCTGGAGTAGTGGCGTCAAAATCGTAGTACATAGTGCTTCTTGGAAGGTTTCCTTGTAAGAAAATTGTGAAAAAGTTCAGTTTCGTGAACCAGTGGCAAATGAGCTTTTTAGTGTTGGATTTCATTTTTAGGCCTTTTTGATTAGATTTTTTGAGAACTTGGAAATCCAAAGATCTATTCGAGGTTCTGAAAGGGTTTAAAACGATGTCCACTTGATTCAAAATTCCTACATTAGATATTAATTTTGTTTTTTACTACCATTTTTTATCCGATTTTGTTCTTAATCATGAAAAAAGTCAAATTGGAATTTTCAAAAATTTGTCATGAATTAAAAAATATAAGTATATTAAGTAACTTGGAATTTGGATTGTGCAGGGAACTTTTTGGGATATCTTTTCAATTTTTCACTGTTGAAATATCAATGTGCTCACTCGGCAGGGGTCTGATATAAATTTCAGAATATTGTTATATTTCTATTCGAACCTTGGCGAGTAAGCACTTTTGATTTTTCAGCCATAGAAAAATTAAAAATATATCCGAAAAATTCCCTGCACAATCCAAGTTACTGAGCATCTTTTTTATAATCCATGACAAATTTTTCAAAATACTTTGACGTCAAAATTTTTTAATTGTTTCACAGAAAAATATTTTTCGATGTTATGAACTGGGATGGGGTATTCAATTTTTTTTCAATCGTAAATTTTTCATTCAATCTGGTTTTTCGAATCAGAATGAAAATTTTCAAATTATTTTCCTGAAAATACTTTATATTTTTTTGAACTAGGGTGAATATTGAAACTTTTTTAAATATTAATTTTTGATTCAAGCTGGATTTTTGAATCTGTGGGTTCAATTTGAAATTCTTAAAAAAATATATAAACTGATGCTTACCTATATTTTGTTTCTTCTCTGTTTCATGGATTTTGATTTTTCAAGTGTTGATTCAAAACTTAGGTTTGTTTATTGCTTCATATGAAACTGGTGCAGAAAAAAAATACCCATGACTCATTTCAAGTCTCGAAATAATGTTCTCTCACTCCCTTAATGAAATAACTGATTGATACTCTACCATTAAAGGTTTGAATTTGAAAAAATGACACAAAATTTTGAGATAATATCAAAAGTATATTGAAGTATTTCTTTTTAAAAATTATTTTAAAGCTATCTGACTTGAAAAACATCTTAATTCTAATCACTAGGTTACTACAAGTATGTAGGTTAGGTACATTTATTAGGAACTAATTTTCAAAAATTAAAAAAAAATATATCACATAAGTATTACACACAAAAAATGCAAATAGGTATCATTAATTATCTAAATTTAAACACTGGTCAAATACAAAATATTAAAAAAATACATACAGAAATATTTTTACTCTAGAATTTAATTTTCCAACATGAAAAACCAACATAAGAAATTAAAAGAATATAAAACAAAACTATACAACAAAAATCACACATGTACATAATATATATTGACAAAATTAAAATTCATGTTGGCAATGGTACATTATGACCCATTCCTATCAAAAGAATTCTCACTTGAGACTCTTCTTCTGTTCCTATGAATTCCAATAATTTTGCATACGTGAATTCTGTAACTTTGTCTCTGCTCTCAAAATACCAGTATAAAAAATCCAACAATATTTTATGAATGTGCAGAATGCGCCCAGTTCCTAACCGAACAATTTTCAACATAGTGTTGAACTGTTGTGAAGGCGTGAACACCCTTTTAATATCTTCTTTCTCTAGATTTGAGAACTTCTCGCTTATGTAATCCATGAAAGAATACACCATGGCCATGTTCCCCTTTTCTTCTTCCAATACACTTGGATTTTGTAGGAAATTTTCAGCAGTGGCTATATAATTTATGGTACCATCGTCGTGCCATACCAGAGTTGTTAGGTAATGAAACTCACAGCCATGATTGTCGTTATTGTCTTCACTGATGAATATGCCATGCTGTCTGTGGAAGCGAATCCATACTGCTATTTCCCATAAAATGGAATGAGGGGAGTTCGTGTTGATGATGCTATATAATGTTTGATTCATTACATTCGGCAGTGGAAGGTGATCTGTGGTAGTACTCATCCAAAAAAGTTCGTAATACTCATCTGGGGTTTCATGTCTAATCCTATGATCCAACAGATTAATGGCTGCCTGGGTGATGGCCAAATGTTGTAGTGGGGCAGGCGAAACCTTTGATGAATTATCTGCCATCGTAGGTATCTGAAAATAAAATTGAAAATGTTTATTTTAATAAATGTATTTTTCGAATGAAAGCTTGCTTTATAAATTCTAATAAAAGGGACTAGCTTAAAATGTTCAATAAGTATTCAATTTCACTGTGCAACTTCTTTTGACTTTTTTTTTTGTGTTTGGTTTGAAAAAATGAGCTTAATCGATAGTTGAGACCCTAAAACGAAAAACAGAGTGAGTTTTTTCAATTTGAGTTGTTTTTATGGTCAGGAGAGACTGTCAAAATTGCGAAAATGGACAGTTTTGCCCCACTTCAAGAGTTCATAGCGACATCCGAATTGTTTTGCGAAAAAAAACAAGGCCATTTTCGGATTCTACGCATTTTTTAAAGTAAAGTAATTTCCCCGATTTTTGATTTTCGAAGTTTCACAAAGTCTAAATTTTGATTTTAACCATTCCTCCAATGGAGAGTTCCTAAAAGTTACGAGTCCTTTTTTAATCGAAACATGGAGAAAAATCAAAATAATATTTTAATAATACGTGCGCGTCATTTCAAATTACAAGCGTCAAGTACGAGTATTATTTTTGATTGATCAGTTAGATGATTGGCGGTGGTTTCGAGCTATTCTGAAGTTTCGGTGGATTTTTCAAGTTTTCAAAAATCTCAGTTTATAATGAGTTCAACGAAATTTAGAACCTGAGAAATCTGATTGAATACGCTCCTAAACGCTTCGACTAATTTTTAACCAAATTTTAAAGTTGATATACGATTTTAAAAGTCACCTTGCAAAATAACTTGAATAGGCTCATCTATTTTATCCGTCAACATGGAGGAAGATTTCAAAGAATTGGAAATACCAACTGCAAAAATCACGTAAATTATTTCCAATGGTCAAATAATTTATTTTCACTCTGGAAAATTTTTTTCAGCTTGACTGATTAAATTCCAATAAAAAAATCCAAATAATTTCCAGAAAGATATTGAGTTACATGGGGTGGAATTTGTAAAAAAAAAATCAAATAAATCATGCCACGCATTCCAATTTTTTTAGCCGAAATCGAGAGAAAAATTAATGGAGTCCTTAAAAACTGGCTGATTTAGGTTATAGGTACACTTACATACTAAAGAAAACGCGTGCTTGGTTTTCTAAAAAATAATTTTAGTTTTTTAAAATGGTATTCCACTACAATTTACGAGTATTACTAGTAGTGCGATACGTACACCACTGAAAATGTTGAGAAATTTTCACAGATTTATAAAAACAGCTTAAAAGCGAGAAAAAAATTATGCGGATGAAAAACATTTTAATTATTGTAAACTCGATTAAAACATCACGCAGCGGTTACTTTGAACATCGTAATTTTTTTGATCGAAAATTCCCTATGATATTCTTAAAGGTAATTGTCATATGAAATATCAAATATCGTGAAATCGATCCAAAATTTTGTCAAAATATGTTTTTTCTTTTTAAAAATTGTAAGATTTCTTCGAAATTTATCAGAAATTGTCATAATAATAATTATACGCTGACTTGCTGACTACTTGAAATCGAATCATTAAATTGATGAATAATAATAGGAAGAATTGTTTTGATTGTCGTCAGAAGTTGAAAAAATCTTTAAGAAAAAGCGGAGATAAACTAGCGAAGTTCAAAAAATCTAAATATCACTTGTAAAAATCAATGCTAAAATTATTTCAATTCCGCAATAATTGTTTGTAAATAATTTCATAAAACAAGCAGGCACATAAAACAGTATTGTATGTAAATTAAACTTACCAGAAATGTCAAAATAGAAGAAATATATTCACGAAGTACTGGAACCGTTGATGAAAAATTGTGGCGCAAATTCTCGAATTGGAACCTCGAATCTCTCGGTAAAAAAATCGTAGCACAAACAATCGTAACGCACAAATTGTACCAAAAATCGTGTACACAAATCAAAATTTTGGAAATTATACTTTCGAACGCAAAGAGCAGGAGCAGTTTTCAATACAGAAGTACAAATTACTAATGATCAAACATAGGCAGTGCTTCTTTTTATATTCTGCTGGAGGATGTGACAATATGACATAGTTGTTTACTTCGGGTCCATCCCTTATTGGCAGTTGTTTACTTCGGGTCCATCCCTTATTGGCGGACGTGGACTTGACACTATCCATTGTTTTCGAACTGGTTTGTTAGTCACGTCCGCAGATGTAGTCAGGTACCCAGGAACCATCACGTCAACAACGTCCGAGTCCTTTATCAGTAAAGTTAGCTGTTAAAGTTACGCACATGCTATGTAAACCTTGTCAAACGGTGTCTGATGCAGGCAGGTATAGGCTTCCTCCTCCTGCTATGCATTTTACCACAAATGCGTTAAGTTGCATCGAATTTAGGCAATTGTTTGTCTTCTCGTTTGAATGAGAATTTATCTAATGAGTTGGAAAAATGGATTTCAGTAAATGTCCAAAATATTGTTTTGTGATTCTGAGATTCATAGGAATGAGAAGTTCTTCGCATATCTAATTTGATTTTGGAAAGGCGCCTGAGTGTTCTCGTATCATTTTGTTGGCTAATGGTACGAGTACAATTCACGAAACTCTCAGGCACCTCAATTTCATGTTAAAATGCTGGCGTGTGGTTTGTCTAAATTTCTTATGTCCAATAAAACACACATCGAATCCTTCAAAAATCATATTTTTTGGCAATAATAAAATTACCAACATACACATCCCATAGCCTACCGTCAAAATACATTAATCCACATTGTAAAATTATTGTTAGAAGATATTCAGTCATGCTAGGAGCCTCCTCGCTCCCTTTCGTCGAAAAATCCTGTTTATTCTACAATTTTCTACGTATTTCTGCGTCAGAATCTTGCGCTTTCAAGCCCTGGGAAAATCAAAAAACTGACATGAATCAAAATCTGTGAAATTTTTTCAGAATTCTTTATTTTCGGTCAGAAGCTATCCAAGTCCCTCGGTCTCTCAAGCTGAATTGATCGATTCCCAGTGCAATTCTAACACTCCACTTTTTCATCATACAAATGAGAGAGGAAGCCGAAACAAATAAATAATCAGTGCATTCCTTATGAAAATACGTCAAATTCAAGGATTGGGACTCCTCATTTTCTAAAAGTAAAATCAGATATCATGAAACGCCTAAATCTGTTGAAAATAATCAAAAACACCAAGTATAAACCATCTCGCAAACTCCTACTTCACTTGTATAAATCTCTTTAATTCGCAGTAAAATTGAGTATGGAAGCCCATGTTTTGCAAATATCTCAAATAAAACTTCAAATATCCTAAAAACAATTCAAAATTCAGCCCAAGGATCTGTTTAGGAGCCCTCTCTATTCCTCTCCAATAGATAGCCTATATTGTGAAGCAGCAGAATTACCCCCAGATTTCAGAAGAACTCTCATATTAACAAATAAATTCATCTCAAATGCATCCACCAACCCTTCCCATCCACTCCAAAACTCAATTAACCCACCCAACCCCCAACATTTTGATCATATAGAAGGACCCATTTCTAATTTCATCACAATGTTGAATGATCTTCAAATCAATCCTAAAACTCTCATCCAAAAACCAATATTATACCCCCCTTGGCTTCTAAAACCTCCTCAAGTCAACCTACAGCTTATTAACTACCCAAAAAATAGCCACTCTCTATTAGTAATAAAACAGAACTACCTTGAACTCTTATCAGAATACAAAAAATTCAATCTTTGCTTTACAGATGGATCAAAAATACCAACATTTCACACAGGATATGCATACTCTATAAATAATAGAATTTCAAACTTTAAAATCCATAACTGTTCTTCAATCTACACTGCCGAACTCACAGCTATTTTCCACTGTCTCTGTGATATACTCGCTTATGAATCAGAAAATAAGTCCTTCTTAATTCAAAGTGATTCCCTCAGCTCACTAACTGCTATCCAAAATCTTTTTTCCGATCACCTTCTAATTCAAAATATTCATAAAACTCCATTTGACTTATAAAATTCAAACTTCTTCATACAGTTTATGTATGTACCCAGCCACGTTGGAATCTTAGGAAATGAAATTGTAGATATTAATGCAAAATCTGCCACCATCCTTTCTCCCCTTATATTTATCACAGCTGACGACCTCAAATCTATCTTCACCCAAAGCACACTTAAGAAATGGCAAAACTTTTGGTCCCTCCAAACCACAAACAAGCTCTTTCAGCATAAAAAATTAGTCCATCCTTGGAAAAACCTCTCCCACTTAAACAGACTTGAAGAAATCATTATAACTAGACTGAGAATTGGCCACACAAAAATCACACACAATCACTTCTATGAAAAGGCCCCAAAACCCACATGTCAGTTCTGCCTGTCAGAACTTATATCTGTCCAACATTTACTATTTCACTGTCCCTCCTTACATCAACACAGACTGTCCCTACAAATAGATGAAAGATCCCTATTCATACCAGACGACCCTTCCGAAATTAAAAAATTCTTAGACCTAATTAAAAAACTAGACCTTACCAACTCGATTTAATTTAAATCTCATACGACTGGTGTAATAATCAAGTAATTACAAACACCCCCCCCCCCCCCCCAAAAAAAAAGAATCTAAAAACTTGAAAATTTTTCATTTTTTTTCGGGAAGAGATATTAAGAATGGGTTGGGCAGGTAAACTAGATGTAGATTGCTGGCATAGAACCACACGACAAATTGGAGGTAAACTTGCATAAATTCGAATTTTCGGATTTATGGTGTAAGTACTTAATTCACTAAAAAAAAAAAACGTGAATAGTAAAGCCACATTAAAATAATTCTGCATGTAAAACAAATCTGAGAACTTTCTCATTAAAACGTAACACCGATAAAGGGAGAAATTCGGCTCATTCTTATACTCTGTCTTATCTTATTTAAAAATTCACTGCGCTCACTTGACTCTTAGAAAAGCTTTGTTTTTCGCCTAAAAGAGGTAATTTACCTTAGGCCTAGTGGTACCGCGTCCGGGACGTAAAAATGATAAATGCACCCCTAATGAGCTCAGTTTGATGTAAATCGTTGTAGGAAATTCGGGGTGTCACCTTTTTAAACAACAACCGTCTAATTAACGGCGTGAAAATGAGGGCTAATTGAGGTACCTACCATGGCATCGATTTAGGGAATACATTTGTGTGTTTTGTATAGTAATGTTTGTTGTGTTTGTACAATCGTAACGCTTCGATGGTGGTGGTGCTGGTGGTTGCTGTAACGAGTCTAATACAATCGCACATTTCGGAAAAGCTTTACAAAATATAGCGTGCTTTTTTTTTTCGTTGGTAAAATTGTCTGTATATTTTAAGCTGTAGTATACGTTCACGTACCCTTGCTTGTTGTTGTATCGGGATGTATACGCACGTGGGCAATCGTTGGGGTAAAATTGATGACTCTATAATGGGCGAAAAAATCACTTAACAGGTGTAATGGTTTTTTTCCCCCGTTTGCAGTATGCCCCTCAAGAGTCGAAGCTTATATAGATTACCGAACTAATTGGACGAGTTGATAAATTTAATGTTATTAATGAAGTATGATGCTAATTGAAACAATTTTACGAAATTTACGCACGACTGCGCGATTTCGATTCCGCTTCGTCTGAAGACGCTGAACAAATTCCCTTTAATCAACTACAGATTAAATATTGATTTTTGTTTTCTTAATTGAAACAAGAGGGTTTGTAATTACTATACCTAACGTTTACAACTCGCTTTGAATAATTTTAATGCCCTTTCTCGAACCTACGTACTACGTACGATACGTTCGATGAATGTAAATAAATAATAAACGTTTGCTGTGTGGTTGCTGGTGCAACATTTACAGTGAAAAATTATCCGACTCCGGGTAATGATTTTATTGCCTTTTGCAAATGTTGAGAAACCGCGTTAACGTTCTTCCCTCGCGTAGATATATCATCCGGTGGTCAGGTTAATTTAATATACGAGTTTACAGTACATTGTAATCTGTACGTAATACCTACGTTTGTATTAAACGAATTTCTCGTAATACGTTTTATCGTTAAAGTACATATTACATATTTGAGCTTAATCGCCTGTGCATAACTCAACAGTTTATTGATAGGAAATGCGAAGATAATGTGGTTTATTTTAGTAATTATTACGAGAGTACGCGAGTACGTGCAGTGTAGAGTGTATTCTATATACACTTTAGAAATGCATTCAAAAAGAAAACTCGTTAGATAAGCTAAATTGTTAATACTTAATGTCATTTTTGCACTTGAGAATTGAATCGAGTATCGCGATAATCTTGTACCTACCCTACCTATCAATTATCATTACGAATATGGTGTACATGAATTATTGTAAGTACAATATTGTCGTGTTTTGAAAATATTTCGAGGAATTCGTTTATTTGGATCGTGATTAATGAGTGTTCGGTTCGATTGTTTATTTTATTTTTTGTTTTTTCGAGTAGTTTGGGTGTCTGGGGTTTATAGGTTTGGGTAGGTTGTGATTGCAAGACCATCTGATGTTGACTTGTGATTGGTTTTGGTGATATTTTCATTGAGAAAAGGATTATGATGTGTAATTAGGCGTACCATCGAGACTCGAGGTAATTTATTTTTTTATTTTGATAATTTTTTTTGAAGTTTGAAATAAGGATGTGGGCATTGTTGCAGAGTTCATTTTTTCTCGCACAAAAATGTTGTGAACGGTCTGCTGAATTTTGTTGTAAATTATCTAAGAAATTATCCTGAAAATTGTCTTCGTTAGTTTTAACCCTCTAATCCATAAAATGAAAATTCGCCACAAAAACAATCAATTTTTGTCAATTTTCTGTAATTGAGGCTCAATTTCCGTAAATGGAGCGAAGACGATTTTTAGTCAATTTTTTTTTTCATTTGACTCAATTTTTATTCATGTTTTTCTGCTACTCCTAGTTCTGGCAACGATGATTTTATTCTTCGAAATCTACTCGTATCTGAAAGTATTATGCTAACTTGTTGACACTGCATGTGGGCAATTCGATGGCCCTTTCCGTGCAGTGCTTGCGATGTGATTATTCTAGAGAAACTTCTTCAAGCATGAACGTACAAAATCTCGTAATTTTCTTCAAATCACGGATGTAACTTCGCCCGAATCTCTCCCCCCTCCCCCTCCCACAACAAGTTAATTTTTTTATTGAGCTGCTCTTATTTTCAAAATGTAAATCCGAACTGTCTCACACCACTCCCCTCTCTCCCCACGCAAACCTCTTGGAAATTTAAGATTAAGATGTTCAACAGTCTTGCTTATTCTGTTGTGATTTTTTTTTTACCCAAAATTGCCAAAAAGTCTTGAGTTTTTCCATTTTAAAACAAAATTTTGCATTTATTTTCCCCTTCTTTCAGAATTTTGAAATTATTTTACACTTGGGTATACGTGAATGAATTGAAAAAACAAAATCTACAACGTATTTTGGGGGAGGGGGGGAAATGAATTTCGAATATTTTTTCATGTTTGATTTTTGGCTGTTTTTTGACAACTCTTGCCATCTGCTTTTGAGTTTCATGGTCACTTTTTGAGCTATTTAGATTTTTGAACCAACCTTATTGTGACAAGAATATATAATTTAGCCCTTCGGAGCCTACGATGGGAGGGGGAGGCAAAATTTTGAGAAATAAGTTACAATTATCGAGTTGTAGTTTTTCATGTGCGCTGATTGATTCTCATTTTGAAATCAAAATTGAGCTCCTCAAATGGTACCTATTCTTTGAAAATGCAGGTTTTCGAGGCCACTGATTGTGATTTTAAAACCAGTGTGGCCTCAGAACCAAAAAGAACGGGTCTTCCTGAGGGTAGGAGGGGGGGGGAGGGTTCTCGCTCGAAAATTCCATAAAATGCAATTTGGACAAAAGGTTTCAGAAACGCTGAGTCTCATTTTGAAATCAGTTTGACTCCAAAATAAAAATTGATGGCATTTTCAATAAAATGTTGAGTTTCAAGTTACCTTCTAATAAGATCAATTTTGATTTCGGGTTAGATGGATTTAAGTACATTTTTCGAAATTTTGGGCCTCAGACCCACTCCTGAAGTACTCAGTGAATAACAGAATTGAAATCGAAGCCTTTTGAAAACCAAAATTTAGATTTTGACCAATTTCAACTTTTTTTTTACTCCAATGGTTTTTTTTCGCTTATCAAATAAATTTATCGAATCTTTTAAAAGAGGAGGGGGAATGATGACTGAGATTTGTAAGCTTCTAGGGTGGCATCTTTCGGACCTGAGAATATAGTAAATACCTACTTATTGAATATTGTATATAGGGGAAATGTCCCGTCAAAACAGAGCACAGCGACTCGTTCGATAAATTGCAGCTATTTTCATTTCGACATCTTTGGTCAGATTTTTCATTTAGCTCGTTCTTTGGCTATTTTCATAATTTCTTTCGTCTTATAAAATCTAATTTTTCGCTTATGTTTGAATTTATCGCAAATTTTCGGGTACAGTATTAAAGAAAATTTAATTCCCTAATACAATAAAATCAGAACACAAGATGAATGAATGAAATATGAAAATGTACAAAGGATGAGAAAGAAAAAAATATACAGAAAACTTTATCGTTATGAGATTAAATACGACAGAATTAAAATGAAATGGAATATTCCATGGTGAATGAGAATTACGTTTTTCTCTTCAAATGGAGCTTACTTGCTTACTTTTTCCAAGCACTCGATTGAGAAAAAAAATCTCGCAGAAGTTGGTGGAATAATGAAGTATAAAAATAAGATTTGAAATACTAACGAAATTGAGTAAAATAGAAGTATTACATTTAAGAATGAACTAAAGTCTAAGATTTAATTCATTTCGTTTAAGAAGTTAAAATTCGTCTTCAAACCCTGCAGAATTTTTTTCGTTTGAAAATCAAAATTTTTCAAAAACTGACTCGTAAAAAAAAACTCAATAAATTCGTATCGATTATTCCTCGTCTTAAAGGGTAGAAAAAAACCTTATACTTCAAGTACGAAGAATACATTTCCATATCTATAGTTTTTTAGGTGTAAAATACGCGAGCCAAAATACGAGTACTTGACAAAACATCACATGGCTTTGGTAACACGTTACAGAAATCAGCTTAAAAAGGATTTATATTTCTCGTAGCATCAGCAGTTCAGCTCGTACACAAAAAGCTACCTCCTTCGAAGGTAACATTAGCATTTAAATAGAAAAATTATCGTTTATGAAAACAGGTAGGTTGTAAATTTGCGATGAAATTTCATTACGATTTTCCCCTTCGCGAATGCAGAAAATCATCACCCTCTTCGCGAGTTATTTCTTTAGCTATATAATTTTGGTCTCGCGTTTATGACTTCGATGAACATATTTTGGCTTGGTTCGTGTAAACTGACAATAATATAAATTGTAATTTTTTCTTTATCGACTCTGTGTGGGTAGAATGATTCGAATTTTTGAATTTAAACTCGGTATTGATCTGATTTTTGTTATCAATGTGTATATTGACTTATCTGATTATCGAAGCGTTGATTTCTTTTTTGTATGCTAACAAAAAAATTGACCTGAAAAGGTCTCGAAACTGATAATCTTTACGTATGTGTACAAAATACAGTGATAATACTTCATCGTTATTAATGACGCGTTTGTATTCAATACTGGTAATTAAACGTATCTACAGAAATTAATAACCAACCGCGAATTGTAGGTACGCTTTATATTCGTATAGTTACGGTACAAATCGTGCGATAATATATGCTTTAAGTACCGCTGCTTTTATTACAAAATATACGTAGGTAGGTATAGGTAATCTACACACGATATAATAGGAATATCGTATAGGTATTTTTGTATTCTATCGTGAAAATTTTCCCTAATACGAGCTTTTTGGGAGTAAAAAAAGACGAAAAAATAAGGAAATTTAGCGCATGGAATTTATTTCCGTTATCATGACGCACGTTCCATATTGATAACGATCTCGTATACTAATTTATTATTTTTTTTCTCTCAAAAAAGAAGAGATTTTCTTTTTTACAAAATCCTCTTCACATATAGTATAGGAAGAAGATACGCGGTATATCTATATATTTATTTTCAAAAGTAGTATTAATTTTACGACGTATACTACTCGCTATAGTATATGTCACATAGTTTATTTCTTATATTGAAATAACGCTCGTTTCGTGTATCTGTGTATACCAGAGGGAAAGGAAACTTCGGGACGTTATTTCCTCGCGTAATTCAGCTTTAATGAGGAAGCCGGATATTTGGAAAATGTTTTTTTAACAAATGGGTCGATATCGTAAAATAGAAATATAAAAAATCTTTTTCGCAGAGCTTTTAAATGCACAGTAACTTTCGACAAAACGCCACTTGAAGCGGAATCCTATTATTTAGCGATAAGGGGCTATTATAAATTTCATCCTATAAGTAACTTCGCCACTTATATACATTATGTACCATAAAAGCCCCAACAAAAATCACCCCCCCTTTCGTCTTCTCTCTTTCTCCGGCTTAAATATTAAATAGTGAGAAGGTTTTTGTGTTTTTAACATTTCTCAACGATGAAAATAGTGTATCGCATGGTGGAGGTTTCAGTGGTACTTATACCTATCTGTGATTTCGTTTTAATACCAATAGAAATGATGATGAGGCGGTGGTTAACGATATGGGATAAGAAAAAACAAAGGAAACGAAAAAGTGCTGAGGTTGTATATTTGAGGAAGGGAGAACATTACGTTGCATTGTACTTAGTAGTTTAAATTCGATGAGAAAATGCAAAGGTTTCCTAATTTATGGTCGCAAATTAATGCGAATTTGAATAATGAATTTCAGCATATTATAATTCTATAATAAAGCCTCTCCCTCTCTCTCATCTCTGGTGCTACCCAACGCACTCTCCGAATAGGTGATTATTTTATGACAAGAATAAATACTCGTCTATATGAATACTTCTATTTTCACAATATCCGTGCAATTGTACTTCTCAACTCGATTTGTTTCTTCGATATAGGTATTTTAAATTAATTTTAACACGGTCGCTTCATTTGTAAATTGTGCGTGAGAGGTGATGAAAATGAATCTTTGGAAGTAGATGCATCAATGAAGAATAATTTCTGAATTTTGCTCGATTTTTTTTATCACAAATTGATAATCGATCTAATTCTGTACTCCAAAGCAAAAAGAATGGAAGTTCATTTTTATCAATTTTGAGATTTTTACATCATTGGAAAGCTCATGCAAACCTCTTTCCAATGATGTGAAAATCGCTGATTCGAAAAAAATGGACATCCATCCTTTTTGTTTTGGAGTACCTCTACCTACAGAATCGTAACGAGGATTTTTTAATTTTTGCTTAAAATATCTCAATAACAAAACTGCCTAAAAAAAAAATAATCTCTTTCTCCAGGTAAAAAATCCTATATGCTGCTTAATTTTATTTCAGTTTTTTTTTTCTGGTGGACTGTTTCTCTCAAAATTCCATTTTTTGATATTTGAAAATTCTTGTCACATCACATTTAAAAAAAAAAAAATGTCATACTCGTACTTTAACTTTGAAATATCACGGCCGCATCAAAAATTAAACGGATATCCAAGCTCTGCGAAAACTATCTTCCGGTATTCGCACTCGCGGACTTAGCATCCATCCATTGTTTTCAGACTTGTTTGTTATTTATGTCTGGAGGTAGCCAGGAACCATGTCGTCAACAACGTCTGAGTCCTGTATCTGCACTGCATCCGAATTCTTGGAATACCCTGTCTTTTGGGTAGCTGAAGCAGGTGTAGGCCTCCTACTGTGCATTTTACCGCAATGTTTTGAAAACCCATTTGATTGACGTTTGCTATACATACCCTTTTGACTAATTGACTACCAATATGCAATTCTTATGCATATTGGCACCGACGATCTGTAGCTGAAGCAGATATAAAGGACGAGTTTCATTGCCATGAAACAATCGCACCTTTGCCCTTTCAAATATGGTGGATAGTGTATAGTTGAATAAAATTTAGGTTTTAGGCAACTGCTTGTCTTTTCATTTAAGAGTATTATACTCATATGCTGGTTTGGAAAAATTTATTTTGTAGTAAATGTCCGAAATAGCACACAGGGACTTAAATTTTTTGGTAAAATGGCGGCGTATGTTTGTCTAAATTTCTTTTATTGCCAAAAAAACACATCTATACCTTTAGAAATTATCTACTTTGGCTATAATAAACGATTCGGATCAAAAATATCGTGATTTTGTTGGTAATTCGAATATTTTTTTTTTTAGATATGATTCGTGATTCATAACTTTAGAAAATAAGCCAGAATCACGTTCACAGATCTTTTTTTTTTTTTGCTTCAAAATCTCTTCATTACACAACGTTATTTTTGATTTTGCAATTTTTGCAATATTTTTTGTTCAAATCTGAGATAGGTACCTACTTCATGCATTTTAAACGATATTTCAAACATATTTCATGTTTTATGAATTTTACTGAAATTTTTTAAAAATCTACGAAATGTTTGCAAAACTTTCCTCAAATTTTGGAACATTTCATCAGTTTTTATTCGTTTTTTATTGTTTTTATGCCATTTTAACTAGTTTTTTGACTTTGTTTTACGCAATTTTCGCGAAATTTTGCTTAATTTTACTGAAATGTCATCACTTTTTGGTCATTTTTAAATTTGGATAATACAGTTCGCCGAAAATATTGAATTTGGTATGAAGTGAAAAATTGGTGGTATTTTGAAGATTTGTTATTCACAAACACAAACATAAAGTAATAGAATCAATTTATAGCAGTTGTTATCAATAAAATAATACATGATTGGTCAAAATCAATTTGAATCACTTTTTACGATTCCTGATTTGTGATTCCAACTTACGAATCACGAATCATTGATTCTTAAAAATGATCCGATCATTCACCTTTTTTTAAAGCAGTGATTCGTATATGTAATTTTTATTCGGATCATTTTTTTCATGATTCTTCCCAACCTTGTTCGAGGCATTTTTGTAAAGGATTAATAATTAATTTCTTTATCGAACAGAATTTTATTCCTTATAGAATATAGGGTAGGTATAGTTGGGTGCTGCGAAAAAAGGAGAGTGGGAGGTCCGATCAAAAAATGGATGTGAAATTTTCAAACCTAACAAAACACAGGTCATGTGAGTTTTTCTAATTTTCAAGTAATTTTTATCACCTTTTTCGCACATATTAATATTGAGAAAAAAACACATTTTACTTGCACGAAACTTTTAATATAAAAATTGAAAAATATACGAGTGAGACGCGTTTCATCATTTGGTATAGGCAGCTCTTTGATAAATGACGTCATCGCTCCATAAATTTTAATTTATTTTTAAAATACCGAAATTTGGATATGTGTGACCATTTGGAGCACCGAGATCCTGCCTGTTTTTTGATTTTTCCGAAGTCCTAAAAAATCATGGTAAGGGCCTCCTCCTCTCCCCCCCCCCTCCTTGTCGAAAAAATCCAATTAATTTTACGATTTTCTATTTATAGGTAGGTCGAAAATCTTTCTAAATGACGCATTTAGGAAAAACTTCCCCCCTTCGTTTATTTGAGCTAGGGTAGGTCTCCTTGTATTGAGCCGCCTCCTTCCCCCTCCCCACCTGCTGAAAAATTTTAAAAAATCATTGAATTGAAGTCTGTAAAGTGTTTTGATTTTGAAAATTCTTTATTTCTGGCTAGAATCGTCCATACGTTGATTTATTTAATAATCAATAAAAACCAGATCGAGAGGGCCATTTTTTGTATTTTTTTTCCAATTTTTAACAAAGTAGAAGTTTCAGTGGTTCCCAAAGTGGCTGAAATGAACGTGTTGAAAATTCAATTCTTCAACTCTGATGAAAACTAAGAGATGTGGCTTCAAAATTTTGAAAAAAAAACATAATTTTTGATGCAGTTTCAACTCTATAAAATCTTATATGTAGGGCTAGGATTTTTAAGCGCTATAAAAAAAGCAATAAAAATGTAAGAAAAAAGCAAAAAAAAAACGCTATCAAATCCTACCATGTTACGTATCAAAATGAAGGGGTTTTCAAACCCAGCAAGATACCTCCCTTAAATATATATACAACTTGAACCAAAATGAAAAAAAGGAAAAAACTGAAACTAAAAATTAAAAAAAATGAAATAAAAATTGAAAAATGAAAACTGAATCTGTTATTTTTCAGTTTTTCCTCCCTTGTTTTTTTGAACTAATCTTTTTTCAACAATTATTTTTTTTCAAAAATGTGCAAAAAGTTATAAATTTTTTTAATTTTGGAACTAATTTCTTCAATTTTACCAATTTTTTACCAAAAAAGCGCTAACGACGAAAAAAAGCCCCAAAAAAGCAAAATTTCCGCCTTTTTAGCCCAAAATAAGCATTTTAAAGCATTTACACTAAAAAAAAACAAAAAAAAGCACTATCAACTTTCACTATTCGCTTCAGAATGGAGTGAAACGCAAAGAAAATATATTTACCTATGCCGTATAGGGTGTTGCTACAAAAAAAAACATTACTCATCATAAAAATCCTAGCCCTACTTAAGTATATGGGTTATTGAAGAGTAAGAACCACTTCACAACCCTCCCTCATCTTCCCTAAAAAAAAAATGAAAAATGCCAGAAAACTTGAGGGAAAAATTGTGTATTTTGAAAATTTCTGTATTTGGGTATTTTTGGAACCACTGAATGTGACTGTTTGGAGTTTTTCAGTTCTTTTTAGTTTTCTGAGATCTGAAGGCTGATCTGTAAGGTGATTTGTATTCATTGTTAACGTGTCAACCTGAAAAAAGTGGGTTACAAAATGAATTTTAAAAAATTGATGAGTTTAAAAAATGAACTATTTTTCAAAATTTTGAATCCTCGGAGTCCTAGACTCTTCCTAGGTGTAGAGGTATCAAATTTTATACTCGTTCATTCGAGTCAATTTGACACCATTGAAATCCGAATCTGTCAAAAAAAAAATGTGGAATCGATCCATTCTAGTATAAGTACCTACGTATTCCGATTTCTGAAATCTGCAAAAAAAGTTCCATCCCTTTCATTCGGTCTCGTCTATACTTACGACGCCAGTGACTTTGGCTCATCGGTCGATTCCCATTGAGACCCTCGACTGTATAAATTAATTTGAATTACGTCTACAAATTTTAAACACCAAAAAAAAATGCACGCGAATACCCAAAATATTTCCAGACCGACTACAATTACAGGTATACGAAACACCAATCATATTCCCATTATGAAAATCTAAAAGAAAAAAAAATCCCCGAGGGTTAACTTCCACCTCTACCTGATCCAGTATGCACGTCTAGCTTCGAGTCTGAACTTTTGACATTTTTATTTGAAAATTCGAATTAAAAACGCTTCGAACATTACGTTCCAACGATACAACATCGATTTAACATTTCAATCCCGAATGTACATTTCTACCCCACCGCCTCGTATCTAGAATTTACTGGTTTTTTTACTTCAGTTGAATCGAATAATTCTAGGGATAGACTACCCTACGACTCCGGCGATCTTTAAAGCTTAACCAATTAATCATGGAAATCGAAACACGTGTCCGAATTTCCGCATGAAATTATTCCGAACACGGTCAGCTTGTATTTTTATTATGGGTATCGTCTTCGTCGTATAAATCACGCGACTTGCAATTATTTTAAAAGCGCTTTATTCATTGGAATAGGTGCATTGGTCGTCTTTGTTATTTTTATTTTTTTCCTTCATCTTATTGTGTAACGAATTTTCCGCACCCTGCAGAGGGCTCACATTACTCCAAATTTGGTATGAATCCTTTATCATTTTTTTTCGCGATCTATCCTAATGTGTAATTTTCCTGTTCTCTGCAAGTCTTTAAAAAAGAGCATTTAATTCTCATAATTTAATGCCTCGAATGAAAATAAATCTCAGTTACACAAATCTGGCAACATTTAAAATTTTTTTTCTTCTCCCCTCCCCCTTAATCCTACTTCTTTCAGTATTTCATTCAGAATTCGAGTTTTATTCGATTGAAAATTTCGAGACTGAAAAAGTAATTCATTATTCGTCCTGCTTAAATCGAGAAAAAAAATTTAAAATTTAATTTAAAAATTTTTTCCTCCGTAAATCCTTTATTTTGAAATTTTTGCTTAAAATTCAAAATGATTTTTTTCTCTCGTATTATCCGGTTCCCATAAAGATACTTATCTCGCTCTAATTCTTCCTCTCTTGGTTTATTCTTGTTCGCATATAAATTAAAATCTCGCATTAGCGCAACGCTTTTAAACGTTTTAAAATTCGGTTCGCTTAAATCATAATAGCTCGGTATTTAGAATTTATAATCCAACATATTCGCTGGTATATGGTGGTAGTGGTAGTAGTAGTAATACGAAAAGATGCCTTAAACAGCACTACGTATATATTATACCATTACGCACGAGGCGAACGATGAGACAAACAGCCCCTTTTCGCTCGAATTATACAAGTTATTAATTTTAAAAAATTTCACATTTATAGCAAGGCCAAGAAAAATAAGTATAAAAGTATCGTCGAGTTTAATTACATTGCGAAGAGATAGTTTTACGCCAAATTTTTGTATACTTAGTTGTTTGCTATTCGCTCGAGGTTTTTGAGTCTCGATGTTGTGGAGAAAATATGAAATAATTTATGGAGAAAAAAAAATGTCATATCATGCAACGCGATGCTATTCTACTACAGGGGCGAAAATATTTACACAATTGATAAAAGTACTTACTTACTTGTATACGTACAGAGAATGTAATGCAAACATTATACTACGTCGAGTACGTTATGGCAATCTTTTAAAAAGTATATTTACACCGAAAGTTTTCCAATATACTTATTGTTACAATGGTCGTGGAGCGAAATTGAAAATGAAGTTTGAATTTGTTCAAATAAGTATACCAGAGTAGAATATACTCGTGCATGACTCGTGTACATGTGTAGGTAGGTCTAGGTATACCTATATGTATAAGAGTATTTCATATTTTTCAAGGACTACTTACACACGTATACAAACTACAAATATGTGAAGAAGATTTTTAAAATTAATCAAATTTTATTTCAACAGTTTGCCTTACTTATTTATTATCACATCGATAGAATATTTATAAGATCTATACCTACAAATTAGGAATTCGGTGCAGTTGTTTTTTTTTCTTCAAATTATTTTATTTTATACATTTTTTTTTTTTTTACTTTTTTAATACTCGGTCGTGTTTTCTTCGATAGAGTAATTTATCAAAGCACGATCTGGCGCCAAGTTTCGCCTAATTTTTATGTCAACGATAATGAGAGAATTTTTTTCCACTGGTAAATTTTGGCTCGAATATCGCCCGGTAGCTGACGTCTTTACAAATGTGTACCGTATACAACATCGTGTTAAACTTTAAATATTAAAGATGACCGTAATTAAGATAGTGAAAGTTTTTCCTCCATTACGTGATCAAATAAATTATGAATAACAAGGCGCGGCGGCTGGCGCAGGGGTTGTTTCAAATACGTGTATACAACGTAACCCTAACGAGCAATTTTTAATACCAGATTACTCCTTAATTTTTTTCCTCCTTTGTTTTAATTAAACCTGCGAATAATTTATCAATATCATCAGGCCCGAAAAAAAAGGGATTCTTTTTACCCTTGTATATCATTTAAAATCCGAGATGCTGATTGAAACAGATTATTTAGCATTTTTTTCCTATAAATATTATACTTACCTGCTAAGTGATTTTATGTTTAATACTTTCGCGAATGGTTGAGAGATGAAACTAAAAGTAATGAAATTAGAATTTCGTGAATTTTTTTGACGGGGAGGGGAGGAGTATTTTTTAAAATAGTGAGTTTGCAATGAAAATTGAAAGTACGAGTAAATGAATGAATAGAACAGTAGATTTGTCTGAAGACCTAACCCGAGGACCTATTGTATTTTCACTTTACGATTTGAACGAAACTAATCTAGATCGAAAGAGCATGCTTCTAAACCCCTGTAATCAAAATTTCAAAAGCTAAAATTCGTTTTTGGATTTTTTACCTGCTAAGTGATTTTATGTTGAATACTTTCGCGAATGGTAGAGAGATGAAACTAAAAGTAATGAAATTAGAATTTCGTGAATTTTTTTGAAAGGGGGGGGGTGTATTTTTTCAAATAGTCAGTTTGCAATGAAAATTGAAAGTACGAGTAAATGAATGAATATGAACAGTAGATTTGTCTGAAGACCTAACCCGAGGACCTTTTGAATTTGCACTTTACGATTTGAACGAAACTAACCTAGATCGAAAGAGCATGCTCCTAAACCCCTGTACCCAAAATTTCAAAAGCTGAAATTAATTTTTGGATTTTTGAAAATTCAAAAAAATTCAGAAAATCTGTTTCACGGATGATTTTTAACCAAAATTATAGGTGCTGAAGTTCATTTTTGACCTTTCCAGAATAATTTGAAGTTCCTGGGGAAAATTGAAAAATCGCTGGATGCTCCAGAATGGTCCAAATTTAGTAGCAGTTCTTGATATGTGGGAGTAGAATTAAAAGAATTATTCACGTTGGCTCACTTCGGTCAAAAAAATGTATATTTCATGAAAATATTTAAAAATCGTCCTTTAAACAGTTTTTTGAATTTTTTAAATTTTTACAAATTCACCAAAAACTAAGCGTGAACTTGAACTTCGATTTGAGATAGATTAATCAGTGCTTCGCTCTTATTTTGAAAATATCCCAAGAGTTTTAGGAGATCTATAAATTGTTTAGAACAAAAAAATTTGGTTCAACACCCCCACCCTTCTCATATTTTTTTCCTGTCATCAGGAATGGGTCCCGAACGATTTTGTTCGGGATCACGGATCAGGGATTGGGGTTCATATAAACGATCAGGATCAATTTTGTGTCGCTCTATATTACTTAAATCGGAGTATATATGAGAAATAACTTCACTCGAGTTTTCTTATTTAGTTGAAATTAAATTTAGGTTCTTAATTCGCCATAGGTATAATCGAATTGTTATTTCAATTATGTATTCCTTGTGCGCTTTTGCGAAGAAATACCTTAACATTACGTGAGTCTGCCGTCGGGTAATTTTTCACATATTAAACGACAAAAGTATAGTAAGTATGTACTTCGTATAGTATACCTCGTATTACCTATGTACGTGTGTTAGTAGGTACGCGACGAGTAATTAGAAAATAACTCAGACGAGTTTACGCGCAGATATGGGTACGAAAACAAATGTAATTTGAAATTCTCCCCTTTTGTGAAGTTTTCATTTTAATTCTGAAAGCATTGTAAACGTCAGTTTGTCGTAAACATCTAAGAGAGGAAGTTATCTATAGCATAAATCCTTTTATAAATCATCACATAAGAAAATTTTCGAGATTTCGTAATAAAAGGGTGCTGCGGATAGGCAACTCATTCAATATTTATGTTAGGAAAATGCCTCTGACACAAAAGTCTCCTTCTTCTCGCGAATATTTAGACGTCGCAGACTACAACTACGTGTTTTAGGTCAGAGATCCGAAACGATGGAGTTTTTGCTCTGCTATACTCGTATTTTGATGTGAACGGAATAGAATAGAAATGAAAGGAAACACGATGAACATTTTCGTTGGAGAATTTCGTTACTGTTTGCAGCAAGTTACTTACGTTTCCGTTTGTTTAGCAGACCTCTTGATTGAAATTTTTATGTTGTAGTTTTTTTCAATGATGAAAAAAAAAACTACAAAATGTTATGTTTAGCAACGTGAATTTTTTCAAAATTTGTTGGCCGTGGAGGGCGGGAGATATTGACAAAAGAAAATTTGAAACCGTCGTATCTCCGAACCTAATTCCAGTACACAAAATTTTTTTCTTTCAAAAATATATCTGCATGAGTACTATACCTACTTACTTAATTGGTATTTTTTTCAAATTTTTTCTCCATATGGGTCATCTTTAAAAACTCAAAAAACACTCAAAAATTTTGGGTCTCGGCACCACCAAAAAAAGATAGACATAATTCTGCAATTTTGCATGGGGGCTTCCAAAAACAAAAGTAAATTAAAAACTTCTGGAAACCCCAATTTTAGAGTAATAGGCAACCCCTCCCCCAATTTTGGGGTGAAAAAGATTGATAATATGGGTATCGTTATCATATGGATCGAACTCACTGAACACAAATATGAAGTTAGATTTGCAGTTGGACCCTCCTAAGGGTCAAAATGGAGGAGGCGGATGCCCAAAAATTGAGTTTATCGTGAATTTTTTTAAAGGTACCCATACCCAACAATGTTTCATCAAAATTTCAAAAGTCCGAGGACAGGGGCATTTCAACTATTTTACCCGGAAATTATACCCTTAGTTTGCTGGGATTTTAAAGAGAATCGACCATTTAAAATAGGAAATTTAAATGTGAAAATCACAAATCCACGTTTGGAAATTGTGTTTCTCTCAAATTTTCCCTTTTTGAATTCAATCCGTAGAGTAATTTTTTTTCGAATATTTTCTTTCATTATGTCGATGTCATTTCCCATTATTATCCATTACATGGGTACTGAAATTTCGTGGAAATACTGGAAGAATGAGTACACAGATTTTATCTACCACGGCTGCCTGTAATTTTACCTAATAAAACACGAAAGAGAGATAGAGATAGATCGGTCGTGTAACCTGTTCGTGTAGACGAATATACGAACACGATCAATTTATGATGGACGTATTTCAAATGATTGTTCGATATCGTGTTCATTGCGATCGAGTCGATTATTCGAAACAAGAATCTGCCCCGCCGAGCCAGAGAGAGAAAAACTTGGTACGGTACACGTAGGTACTTAATTTTTCAGCCAAAGAAACACAAAAATGTCTCGCAAGTTGTGCTCCATCGTATACAGCACCCAGCAGCATAAACACCAAAACGAACCTATACACGAGTAATAAATTATATACTCTGAGAAAAATTTAAAAAGAGACAGAAAGAGGGAAGAAGCGAGTAAGGGAAGTAAATTGTGAAAAAAAAGTGTAAACCATATCCACCAGTGGAAAAAAAAAAGGTGAATCGTCGAGCATCTGTAATTTCGGAATATTGGCACGTATCCAAGGAAAAATGCAATTATGACCGCTTCTTGTACAAGGCGTTCGTATTCAAAAAATAATTTTACGCTTTTGCTGTCACTTTAATCGAGAACAAGTGTGAGAAGGGGCCAACAACGAGTACTATACGCGTTATGAAATTACAAATGGAATGTAACATCGGATGATAAAAATCAAGGCGCCATTAAATTTCTCTCTCTCTACATCGTAAGAAATATGGTACGCGTATTTTTTTCTATAAAGAAACCAGCTTCTTCGAAACGGAATTATTTAATTTCGATGCGAGAAAATCTCTAGCTATCTTACTCCGACTCTCGCGCCTTCTTCGGTACGTTACCTTGCCTCGTGCTGCGTAGCCTTTGCCGCCAAGTTGCGAAATTTTTTCGAGGGTCGATTCTCGGGAGATTTTTTTTTCTTCTCATCCGTAATAAGGGTAACGATCCAGCCATGGTAAAATGAGGAGAGAAAACGTAATGTGTCGATATGGTTTTGACACGCAATTCTGACAAGATACCGGAAACATTTCACTCGGCTGAAGTTGGCTGGTAATCGATTTCACTCGATGGTACGACTATACAGATATACACCACACATACATATACGGCAGGAAATATTATAATAATTTTTACATCAGAATGTATATACTACAACATACATATGTATGCACGTAATATACATGAATGAGAATTCCATAAAAATACGTAAAATGCTCCGTCTTCTTATCGATATCGAAACTGAAGCTGGAAGCGAAATGAACGAAGGAGACGAATCAAGGACGATGCTGCTAGCATCTGCATAGTTCGGCGTGGCATGGCGGCGGCGGCCGGTAGTTGACAAGATGCGGCAACACGTAGCGCATTCTTGTCAAGTTGCCGAACTGGTTACACTGTAGGGTCACTTCTTCATCTTCAATGTGTAGGTGTTATGGTGATGTCGCATGAACGACGTTTGATTTGATTATAATAACATAAGTGTAAGTTTTCTGCACTATCGAACAGTTCAAATCTCCGAATGTATGAATCGATTTTATAAAATAAATCGATGAATCGATAAGACATTTTGAAAATGACTCAATTCAAAATTAGATTGCAAATATAGCCTAAAGACTGACAAGGAAACCTCTCGACTCCGAAATCTCTGATTGAATCGAAATTCGTATAGGTTGAAGGAGGGCCTTAAAAACACCCATCCCCCAGTTTTTTAGCTGCTCAAGTTTATTTTTTGATCTTTGTCGAATTTTAGACTTATGTATTTGTCCTACAAGAAGTGGGGTGTGTCAACGTATATGATCGTTAAACGAAAAAAAAAATCTCTATACTTATCATCTCCACCATTTGAACTTCACTAGCTCAAATTTTGAACGAAGGGTGTGGGTTTGATTCCTGATCAACTGATAAAACCATTGGCCGGATCCGGGATTCTGGTCAGAAAATTCATTTGTTTGAATTTTACTTCTCGTCGATATCGATTTCTGTTTGGTTACTTTCTTTTTTTGTTGTGAGGGGAAGGGGAGGGAGTGGAACCTTTGAAGGATCGATTTCAAAAAACAAATTGATATTATTTTGAATTCAGCAATTTCAAGTCGAAGTTTTTTTCATTCTGTAAAGATGAAATTTTTTGCCTTTCATCTACTATAAAGGCATCACCTCAAGCAAGAAAATATGTACCTATGTAGTTCTCTAAGTAGGTATTTCTTATTTATTTGAAAAAAGGTTGTGCTGAGAGCCTCAATCAAAAATCAAAAAAAAATCAATTCATCCATAAAAATTTTATTTTTGCGTCAGCATTTTTCTAAATAATCTGATTTTTAAGAAAAAACTTTCGTCAGTTCTCCAAGCTATTTTGACCTTCAAGTATGGGGCCCCCTCCCCTGGCAAAAAAAAAACAAGAAAAATGGAATAAATCATAAAAATGAAAAAAACAATCTCGTAGCTGTGTAAATGAACAACAAAAAAAAAAAAATGATACTGTAAATTTTATTTCGGTTCAAAGAAAAGAAGTGAGACCATTTGGACTCAATTCAGATGTCTTTGTTTTATTCAAACACTTCCTTCAGTTCAATGTATGTATGTATTAATCAAATGAGTCCAAAATTCAAACCTAGCGGACGTTCTTTTGAGTTGGGACGTCAAATAAGGGAACTTTATGTAGTTATTTATTTATAATTAGATTCGTTTTTCGAGCTCTGTTAGTTGATTTTCAATTTATTAATTGGCTATTTGTTTTTTTGTTTCAGGTGAGTGAACGATTTTTATCATAAGAGCCTGAGAACATGATTATGAGTAAGTAAGTTGATCGTTTATGATTTATGCCCAATTCATTTTTAATTAATGAATAATGAATAGATTGAATTGCAAGCAGTCAGAATTTGAAAATCGATTCAGAATCAGCAGAGGGTTACATAATATATTGTTTTCACGTCAAGTTGAAAAAATGACCAATCTGGGGGAAACATTGATTATGAAGTATACATTATTACATAATTGTTAAATAATTGTTAAATCATTTGTCGCGGCTTAAAAATTGAAAACGTAAAAGCGAAAAAAGTGAAATATTTTATACATACGTTTCCACTCTTGAATGAAATCGTGTCTTATGTTTTTTTTACTAGTTCGCACCCATTTTTGGTAATCACTCTCGTAACCAGTCCGGTTTGAATATTAAAATTTTACATTAGAAGAAGATGCACAAGTACACTATAATTCGTTACAATTAATCAGAGTGGTGTCGACAAACATTATTGCCAAAAAAAAAAAAAAAAAACAGGCGTAGAAATACTTCGCCTTATCGTATCAAGGTCGTTACCGAGGGAAGGTAAAAAGGCGAAAGAATTATAGCCGGAAAAAATACCTAGGTCAGGTAGATTCGCTGCTTTTTGGAATTCGGCCAATGGTTGTGAAAATGTAACGAATACGCGTTTGTGCAGATTAATCAATAAAATCGCGAAGGTAGAATTGCCAAAGAAAACCTTATGATTAAAAGAATAGATGAAAGCTCCTGGATGAGAATTTTCGTAGGTTTTAACGACCGTTTTCACAATAGAGAAGTAATCAATCTGGATTGTCGAAGTAAAAAAATAATTTTAGTTGTTTGACAGCATTTTGGTAAAATTTGTTAGAAATGCTTTGAATAGTATTTAAAAATAAAATGCTCAGTTAAAAAAAAAAGGCTCGAGAAAATAGTTCGTTCACAATAACGAAATTTCTGTAGATTAGGGAACAAGACAATGTGTTCGATTGACTGATTGAATTTGATAATAATGAGAAAAATTTCACAAAGTTTCATTCTCAAATGTTCAAGATTAGATTCACTCGCGCCCCTCCCCCTCCCCAAAAAGTCGTTTCTTTCGAGTCTGTAAATTTCAAGGTAACGCAAAAAAAAAGTAATCCTCTAGAAATTTATTTACATTTGAAATTTTAGAGAATTTGATTTAAATTTCCAATTTCCATTACTTGAAAAAAATGCTATTCAAATTTAGGCGTATCAAAATTCCTCTCGCATAAATTAAATAAATTTTCAAAGAAAACAGAATCGTAAGAAAAAATTTACTCTGGAATAAAAAAAATTGTATCACGAAAAACCGAAATTCGATTAGAATCAATCCTGTTTGCTTATAGTTACTTGGTTGGAAAATTAATTAAAATTATCGATCGGTATTCGTTTAATGTTCTTAAGTTTGATGTAATATCGGCGAATATTCACGAATTATTGGCTTATTTTAATCCCAACAACGAAAAGATTAAGGGTTCGTTTTACTAATTACCTAAGTTGGTCATCTCTAAATCTAGGTTCAGGTGTTAGACTGCTTCGACATGAATTTTGAATCAATGGAATGAATTGAAATCAAAATGAATCTGGTATCTATCTGCCCCTTCAATGTTTAGGGTCGATGAATCAATTAACACGAAATGTTCGAGCTGATCTTGATCTGATGAAGATTGGCGAAACAAAGTGAAAAACGGTTGGAAAAAGGCAAGAAAATTTGTGGTTTTTTTTTACGTTGGAAAATAGCATGAAGAAAATCCAATGTTCTAAACCTTCAAGATTGGTTATTTTATGTCGAATTAGCCTGGTTTTTGGTTTGGAATCTCCGATTTTGCTCAAATTTTTTTTTTGTTTTGTGGATTAATTCACATTAGGATGCACGGGAAATCGCTATCATTGTCCTCCAATCCTTCTGGAGTAGGTGGAGTTGAGTTGTGGGGGTTTCCATCAGTGAAATTACTTTGGAGTATTGCTCTCGAGACTACTACATTTTGGAGAATATTTATTCGCAACGTTTCAAAAGTAATTGGGAGCACATAATTTCAAAAATATTCACCAAAAATGTCAAAATTTCAAAGTTGAGCTTATATTTGTGATGAAAGCTTAATTTTCAAAAAACTTTCCAAATTCAGAACTTTTTTTTCAAAATTGAAAAAAATCTAGAAAACATAGATTTTTCTGATATTTACAAGAACTTTCCGCGATGGAATTCTCAAAACCAAGAGAATGAGGATTGAGGAGGAGGGGGTGTGATGGATTATGAAGCCCTGAAACTTTGGTCAAAATGTGAAAAAATGTGAAATGTCGTGTGACATATCGTTTCATACGTTTTCGAGAGCCCTGAATAAGTACCTACGAATATCATTCCATTTTTTTGATTTGGCTTCTGTAATGCCCCCTCCCCCCATGACCACCAAATTTCTTGAGAATTGAAAAAAATCGTGTGACGTATGCTTTATTAGGTTCTTGGAAGCGCTGAATCCGAAATCGAATTAATTTTTTTAATTCGGTAACTGAAACACCCTCATTGGCTCCCCAAACTTTTGATGATGATGATTTCCTGAAAATTGAAGAAATCGTGTTAAATGATCTAAGAGTGTTTCACTCCCCCCCCCCCTCCCCCTTCAAGTCACCACAACTCCATTACACCTTCATTTTATTTCCTTATAGTTCTCAATCCGTCTCTAGATATACAATAACCTTTAATTGAACCCGAGGTCGTTTCTTAAGCTTCGTATCGTACAATCCTGCGAAAAATTCGGCCGCTGAAAATCGTCGCAAACCGATTACACGTTATAAAATGGGAAATTTTCGTTTCCTGGCGCGTGTAACAGCTTCATTACTGGCGTTACGATTTCGATAAAGTCGTTCGCGTAAAAGAGTCGCCGCAGGATGTCAACCGTGCTCGGCTAAAAAAGAAGAGTAACACGGTTGCGGAGTTGAAATAATTAACACGTTTGTATGAAAAAATCGTAGCGCGAATTACGCGGCGCAGTATAAAATTACTGCGTAAATATTACGAAATGAAAACTAATTGCCTAGACTAAAATGATAAGTACAACGGTACACGTTTCTGAAGAGATATCTAAGATTAAACGGAGGCTCGTTTTTGATACTTACGCGTTGCCGCTTCTGCTGCTCCTGCTCCAACGACAACGAACGAGTATTTACTTTACATAATGGTAAGAAATTCTATTTCCAACTGCCTTTTGTGTAAACGAAAAGCTACAGCCTCCAAGCGTGCGCCATCCTCATCGTGTTCCATATCATAAGATATCCAGAGTTTTGTATTGTTTTACAAATAATAAACACGACGAGGGATGGTTTTTTTTTCTATACGAGTAGATGGTTGCCTACTTGTTTTTTTCTTACCTATAAACGACACGCCGAGCATTGATTATCCGGCTGGAAAATTTGATCCGTTAATTGTATTTGCTTTGATGATTTCAGTTTTCCAGTTTCAGTAAGATTTATATCCGTTGGTAGGTACCTAAACGAGTATCGTTAAACGGATTTTTTTTTCGGGGTTGAAAAAACAAACCGAATGGTTTTTTTTCCTGTGCTACCCTCCAAGTATGGTGTAAGAAATAAGAATCCGCGCGCGAGTAAATTGTCGCGCGTCTAGTTCGATCGTAAAAGTATTTCGTATCCTTCAAGGCTGCGTTGTATTTTTACGTTGGTAATAAAATGTCCATTTCATCTCATTAAATTCGCAGCTTTTACCTTTTAATGGATGAACAAAGTTTTCAGGGTTGTTTTAAACGTTGCTATCGCAGTAAAATCTGCAATACGTATTCGAGCTTCCATCGTCCATCCAGCTTGCATTTTGTCGTAAAACTCCACACTCCCTTCTCGGTTCTCGGTTAATGAAGGAATTTTCTTTTAAATATCATATTATTATATGCTACCTATATATATATTTTTTTTGAAGCTGGCTCAAAGTAGTAGGTATAGAGTAGGAATAGGTACCTATTCGAAGCTTCACTGTTTAATACGCGCAACCTCGTAAAAAAATAATCTTCCCGGGCTAGAAAAAAGCGTAGGAAGTGTAACGAACGATTCGAGAAATAACTTTTTGCGAAATTGAGTTTACGATATTTTGGCGTAATTATCGAACATCGTGTCCTTCTCTCGTCGTTTTATAAATTTTTATTTTGCTCGGAGGTCGCAGCTATTTCTTTTAGAATTTTTCCACCTCGATTAGATCGCAGATACATTTCCAAGGATACCTACGTAATTTTTCGTGCTGTATTTGAAAATTTTTTTTATCCATTTTGGTCAAAAAGATGTATGGTGCTATGTTTACACATCGTAGATGTACATTTTTGATTCGAAATTGGGTTCTAAAGCATCAACTTATAGCATAATTTTTGACGAGGGCATTCACTAACATCGTGTAATGGTTTCCCAGAAGACCATTTTCATCAATTTTAGGCATTTATGGTTGTGGTATTTTTTAGAATTAGTTTATGCCTCTCCCTTCTGAACTCAATAACATCTCAATGTGAGCCGCATTAATTGAAAACGACTCAAATTCGATATTTTGATTCATCTTGGCGATGATGGGAGAGATTTGGATGTGGATGCTGAACTATGACTCAAAATTCCCATGCGTCTAAATTTCAAAGTAGGAAGAAGGGGGTGAAAATTGGTATGAAAAAAAAAACGAAATATACTGGTAATACATTGAAAGAAATTAAAAAGTCATGCAACTCACTCAGAAATAATAATGTGTTAGGATAATAAGAAGAATACAAAGAAACAACCTTATTAAATGCTTCTTCCAAATCAATACGTACTCGTATAGGAGATCTGCGGAGTGCTTTTGGGTCATTCCATGTCAATTCGACCAAAAAAATGCGATTTTGAAAGTCATGTCTTTCGATTTCGCTCAAATTTTTTTACAAAGTCTACCCACCCAAAGCACCCCCTACCCCAAATTTGAACACAACTTTCAAATAAATCTGGGGCATGTGATATATCGAATTGTATGTTTTTGGTGCCGCTGAACACGAATATGGCGTCAGATTTTTGATTGGACCCCATCCAGCCCTCAGCACCTCCCCAAATCGGGCAAAAGTTCAAAAAATTGTTTTGTTTGAGCGACACATGAAATATGTATGTAGTATTAAACACGAATACGACGTCAGATTGTTGATTGGACCCCATCCACGGCTCCTAACACAAATGAAACAAATTTTTTGAACTTTTACCCAATGAGGGAGGTTCTGGGGGCCATGGGTGAGGTCAATTTGAAAAACTAAGGCTATATTCGTATTCAGCGATATCGAAAACATACTATTTCATGTGTCACGCGAATGAAATCATTTTTTTTTACTTTTACCCTCTTTGGGGAGGTGCTGGGGGCCATGGATAGGATCCAATAAATAATCTGACGTCATATTCGTGTTCAGCGTCATCAAAAACATACACTTTGATATATTACATGCCTCAGATTTTTTTTGAAAGTTTTATTCAAATTTGGGGGAGGGGGTGCTCCCCTATCCATTAACAGATCCCATCTCGAAAATCGAATATTTCGAAAAAGCATCAAAAGGTACATTACGATGGAAATTTTTTCAGAATTTTAAATGGTGGCTCTCACTTACAGCGCCATTTTGAAATTTGTACTTTCAATTCAATTTGAAAGTTGGGTAGGTAGACATTGCAAAAAAAAATTGAGTGAAATCGAAAAAACGTTGGTCAAATTGAGGTGAAATTACGCTTTTTCCATCTACGAATTGGCCACAAAATCTGACCATGTTCAGATTGGAAGGAAAAATGGGTGGAAGGTGGTCCAAAATTTGTTGAAAAAATGTTATCTACAACCTTTTTTTGCAGGGCGGTACATTTTTCTATCTAAAAATTTTATTGATAGTAATTTTTTTGACTCAACTCGTGTTTCTGGGGAAGAATGTGAAAAATATATTGTGTTTTGTCCCCTTTTTTTAAAAATTTTGTTCAAAAAATGAGGAAGATGCGTTTTTGAAATATTTCAATGGAAATCATCCTAGTAGATATGGGTTCTTCTAACCTTCAAATTTGTAAAAGCTTCAAATTTTCACCCATCCCCCTCTCTCACACTCTTTAATGTTCTTGGAGTTTATTTTCTTAACCTTGTTCAGACAATGAATTTGTAACATGAGGGAGAAGAAGGTTGTTTAAAATGTTCCTTTTTTACACTTTCAAATTTTTTGTAATTTTTTTGCTCTCACTCCAAACTTGTTAGTTTTTATGAAAAAAAATCTCCGAAAATTTTAGTCCGCCAATTGAAATTTTACCTGTGTTGAGAGTCTCCCAAAATGAAAAAGGATAAAAAAAATGTGGTAGGAAAATAATTTTTTACTAAAAATTCTGAATTTTTGTATCAGGATTCTTCTAAATTCAATTTTTGTGTGATAAATTGCTCTAAATAATTTCCTTGTCAAGAGAAAACGTTTTCATGGTCCCATTGGTCCTGTTGTTTCTTCTGCATCGAGTCTCCCTTGATTGAAAAAAATATAAAAATTTTAATTATTTATCCTTTGAAATTCCCCCGATAATCTCATTTTCAAGAAAACCTTCCTCTGGTCCTCTGAGCAATGTTATTTCTCTTGTACCTAACTACTATTTTACTCGTATGGATGGGAAAATACAAAAAATGGTTATTTTATTGCACAAAGTTTTTGAAGAATGTTTATCCTCTTTTATTCAGTTTTCAAAAATGGAGGGGGTGTACGAGTTTTTTTCTTTGAAAACAAAATCATTTCGAGCAATTGATTTTTTTCGTGTTGTTTTTTTTTTCAAACAACGTATATATATATAGTGCATATGTACATTCTTGGACCAATATTGTTTTGGTCCGATGAGTTTCCGCTAATAGGAAGGGTTTTTAGAGAAGAAATTGTCACAAAATGGTCACTGATTTTTGTTTTATTTCTTTTTTCAATTTTCTCGACGGAGGTGGGGAGCTCTGTCTCTGTACGAGGAACAACTATATTGTTTTTGGGAAACAGAAAGTTTCTTCATGAATGGAATTTAATTTTTTTTTCGAGTATACAAATTTGAAAAAACAAGAGATTGGGGTCGAGATGGTGCTTTCGAATTCATCCCAGACTCATTGTCATGACCCGATTCGATAAATTATCGCAATAAAAATCGTATACTTAATGGTTAAAATTTTAAAAATATTTCATTAGATTCTATCCGCTCTACTCCCTGCTTGATCCATCTTTGGAAAAAGTTTGCAACTAGTAATGCATCGTGTAGTGAATTGCTTCATTGTGTTTTGCAACGTATCGTGTTTTTTTTCAACGGTCATAATTTTAGCCCAAACTGCTGACCACTGGAAAAAATTTTTATCATAATTATTATTTTATCGGTGGTGGTGGTGGTGCAGCACAAGCAGTTAATTCGAAAGTGTTTTCCCTCTTACGTGGTGTACGAAAGTCGGTCTGGTAAAATATACTGTACTTCTTGATAGATAAACTTTGCGCAATTTGTAGCCAAAAGTTAAAGCACAAATTATCCGAACGTTGGCTTCGAAATGGATGTAGGACAAATTTTTTGTTTTAAACGCAAAATAAACCTCGTTCGTATACTCGTGCACCCCATGCTACGTGATGATATTTATGTAGTTACGTGAGTGAGTACGCTGTTGTGCACTTTACCTCTCGTGTGCTTTCTTTCTCCTTAAGGTGCTTTTTTGTTTGTGTCGAAATGGCCGACGACGCCGCCGCAAAATTACGTATAAGTTTTCTTATTAATATGGCATTGACCGCGACCGTGGTGACGACACATACAGACAAAGTATATTATAAGTTTTGATTAACGCCTTATAACGCCGATGCCGATGGTGGGACTGCGTTTGAAGGGAATATATTACGATATTGGTCGGCGCGCGGTGTGGCCCTTTTCTCAAAATCCTCGGAAACAATAGTTATAAATTAAGAAACAGGGAGAAAGTTATCGGGGTGAAATGTCGTTTCAACTTTACACGTGGCTGTTGGCTACATGAAAGTTTGCTGGTAAGTATTTTACGTAATCAATATCAGGTTAACTGACAGTTAAAACTACAACTGTAACGTTGGCTTTGTTGTTGTTGTTGCTGGCTTTTTTCTACTTTTTTTTTCGTTTTCGTTTTCGGATGTCCCGCGGAATTTTTTATTGACAGTTTTACACGCACGAATGGAGTGAAATTTAATTTCTTTATAGCGAAGTTTGTTTGCTGCGGCGTGGTGGAATTTAATTTAATAGCGTAAAAATTTTACCAAGTTTGAAATTACTTGGTGAGCTGTGCTTCGAAGACCCGCCAAGTGTACATTACCAATATAGCATCTAATTAGTTTGGTCGTCGATGTGTTCGTTCGTGGGCAACGTGTATTGTACTCGTATATATACTTGCTGTGTGTATGGTGTACATGTGTCGATTGGTTGAGTTTACAAATTGTTCGTTATTTTCGTAGGCGGCTTTAGGTCCGTTTTTGGTATTACAATACGCCTTATGGCTGCGTCACTGTTATAATGGTTTATTATTTCGGGAAAAAATTACATTTATCAATAAGCTACGAACTGTGAAATATTGCTGCGGGGATACGTGTCCGTAATTACCTGTATTTAATAGACCTGGTGTGAGATTTACGATCGAGTTGATGAAATATTCGAAAAACTGTTTCTTTCTTAATCAATTTACTATGGTGTTTTTTTTTTGTGGCTAATCTTTGACCTAATACAGCTACGTTGCTGTATTTTCTGAGACAATATGTTATCGAAATGTTGGCATTAGGAAAAATATACGTACGTGAAACAGTTTCGTGAGGTAACCGCTCGAAGTGTCAGCCTTCGATTTAAATGAAATCACGAAACGCATTGTTTGGAAACGCCATACAGGAAGTCTATTCAGTATTCTCTGGAAAACTGGTAAAATTTAGGGAATTTCACTTTCTGGAAAAGTCGTAGAAATATCAGGGAAATTGACGATTTTCACTCCTAAATCAGAGAGTTTTTTTTTAAAAATTAACGATTTGTTTATTTAGTATGTAAAACGAAAAGCTCATCGCATTTTACTTTGTTTTTGGCGAAAAAAATTACTCGCGTGCTTAATTCTTGTGATCCCTCTCCCCCTCCCCATCGTAGTAGAGTATGTTGAATTTTTGATATGTTGAGCTCGTTTAAAATATCACCAATTTCGAAAATATTTTTATAGAGAGCTGTGTTTTTCATTAACGTTACTACAATAATACAGTGGAAAATCGCGATCTTCAACTCTCCATAATAAGACTCAATGCAAAATTCATCTCTTTATCTCGAAAACTCCGATAACTCGAAGTCAACTCCTTCTCCATTCAGCTTCGAGTTATTCACGATTCCACTGTAAATGGCAAGCTACAAATGAAAACCTACCCCCCCCCCCCACCTCATTCGCGGATTGATTTGACACAGGGTGTCTATAGTTGTCTACTAGGGTGGGTCATTTTTTAATTTTTTCGAATTTTGATGGAGCCTAGCAAAAAATTACGGCCAAATGACCTCAATAAGATATGTATAGGAAAAATTTCAAATTTTTTGGTCAATGTTTGATCCCCCCCCCATTTTGAGAACTCCTGTAAGGTAGAGTGGGGTAATTGCAAAAATAGGGTACTTAATTGCAAAATTGTGACCTCATGCAAAAAAATATCAATTTTCTGGTTATGTCAACTAGGGAGTGTCAAAGTAACAACCTTCACCGACATATTCACCTGGTCGCAACTCTCGGGGTTCAACTTGTAGCTCTGTAGCAAACACTTTTATCAAAGCATGTTGAAACCACGCATAAGTAAAGTAAGAGATGTTTTTTTACAAAATGCATGTGAAATAGAAAAAACTGCCGATTTATTTGGAATTTTTACAATTTAGGGTCATAAAGGATTGAAGTTTAAGGTGAGATATCGCAATTTGGATTTTTTTTAAAATTTTGGCCGTAAATTGCGATTTTGCAATCACCCCAGGAAAAACTGACTCGGGGTAGTTGCAAAAACAATTTTTTTTCATTTTTGCATTCATCCCAAATATCCACAGTCACAGGATGAGTTACACTTAGAGAAGTGATTAACAGTTTTACTGAATTTTAAAATTATTGCTCTTTTTTAATGTTTTACTAATACATTTGACGAAAAAATGTATTTCTATGACGAGTTTTTTGCATAAAAAACATCAGAAATGATCAATAGTTGATTTTCTGTTCATTTTAGCGAGTTTAAAAAAAAATAATGTTTCAACTTTTTTCACTCCCCTAAAAATTTTTTTGGGAAGTGGATAAGTTATCGAATTTTTAACCGAATCAAGAACACCAATACATCAAAAGTTAGCAAATGACACGTAGAATACAGCGAGTGTGTTGAAAATGCAAAAAAATAAATAATTAAAAAAAAATAACTCCCACTTTTGCATTTACGCCAGCATGGGGTAAATGCAAAAGTCAATATTCAAATTGCAATTTTCTCCACAATTTGTGGACCAAATTGTACCAAAATTTTACCATTGAGGAAGAGCCCCTTGAAGTATAAGTGGTACAAATTTCAGCTTCATCCGTGTAATAGTCTTCTCACAGCGCTCTCTCAAAGTGTCACTAATCAAATTTTGCTTTGCAATTACCCCACTCTACCTTATTTGGTAAAAATGGACTTCGGACTTGTCTAATGGCCTAAAAGCGATCATAATATGCAAGTACCTACTCAAGATGTCAAGAGTGACCTCCTGAATTGAAAAATAAAATAAATTATAAAATTGAAACAATTGACAATTTTGAGCTTATGTAGAGGGGGGGGGGGATTGAACGTTTACCAAAAAGTTTAAAACTTTTCTTGGATTCTATTGAAGTCATTGGCCATGATTTTTTGCTGGGCTTGATCAAAATTCGAAAAAAGTTGAAAAACGACCCATCTTAGTATCTATTTTTTAACACTCCTGCTTATCCTGTTTTCATTACTTTTGTTCTGCTGTTTTGCCAAAAGATCCAACATGTGCCGAATAACTGTCAAATAGTCCTGTTTTTTGAAAAAGTTACCGAAAGTATCTTGCTAAAAAAAAAAAAAGTATTCCAGTCTCGTTGCCTGAACATCCAAAAAGTTTTGTTATTCGCCTTAGCTATTTGAAAAATTCGTTTTTTTTTCAAGATTGCCGATTAAAGGTCCCAAAAAAATCCTGTTTTTTGTATAAATTTCCCGGAAAAAGTTCAACGTTCTGTCAAAATCCAAAAAAAGTATGTTTTTTGCCAAAATTGCCGAAAAAGTTCATCGTTTTTTTTGTCAAAATTGTCAAAAAGGTCCGTTCTGTGCCAAAATTGTCTAAACGTTTTCTTTTCTGCCTAAAATCACCTAAACAATCCAATCCCGTGTTCTGTCTCGACTGCCTTTAAAAGTCCTGTTTTTCACAAAATTGTCAAAAAAAGTCCAATTTTTCGTAAAAGTTGTCAAATTGAAGTCCTGTTGATTTTTTATTTTCTGTCTAGATTGTTATAAAAATTCCTGTTCTCTGTTTCTGTGAAAAAGTTTGAAAATGGTAATTTTTGGTCATAATTTGTCAAAAATTTCCATTTTTTGTTGAAGTAGTGAAAAAGTCCTATTTTTGGCTAACATTTTGAAAAAAGAGCAATTTTTGTTAAAATTGTCAAAAATCCGTAATTTTTGCGAAAATTATCAAATTTTTGTCAAAAAAAGTCGTGTTTTTTCTAAAACTGCCAAAATTAAAGTTAGGTATGTTTTGTCGAGAAGTCCTAATTTTTGTCAAAAAAAAAGAATTGTAAATTTTGCTTTTTTTTCATTTCCTCAATCAACCTTTGCAATTTTCAATTTACATTTTTACATTTTTCCAGTTCTCATTTGGCTGACACCAATTTGTTAGACGGGGGGGGGGGGGGTAAGCGTTCTTTATTATTTTTTTCAGTACAAAGAAATCATTATTCAAATGTGTTTTTAGTGCCAAAAATTTTCTTTCTACTCCCAGGAAAATTATGAAATTGATCTTAAAACTATGGTCTTTTATTTTACTATGTTAAACGTACCAAATAAATTGAATTGAATTGAAAGAAAAGAAGAAGTAAGTTCGTACAATGTTAGTACATGAGTAAGTACATTTTGTTTTGCATGTACTCGTGCATTCGAATTCGATTTCGAGTATGTACTCGAATAATTTCCATGTCTTTTTGAGTCGTCCATGGTCGTTTTAACAATGGTTACCTACATACAAAATATGAATGACATTTACGAGGGTTTTATTTTACAAAAACACAACACAAAAATAAAGTAACTATTGTCAGTACCTGCGTACCTAATTAGGGAATTTTACATTTTTGGTACATGTACAATATATGTACAAGCTCGTATTATAATTTCTTCGATGAAGTTTCAGTGAGCTTTTTTCGTACATCTACCCACGTAAGTATTGAACTTTTACTACCTATCTTCCTTTTTCAGTTCTTTTCGGTGGGGAAAAGGGATGAAAACAGAAAAAAGAAAAGAAAAAAGTAATAATTTATCAATACACGTATACCTTAATCCGGTTACTTGTTCATCGTTCATATACGGTATAGTGTATATGTTTTGAAAATAAGCAAGAGAAAAAGAAAGAAGGCAGAAAAAAAGGAGTGTAAAGAAGAAAATGGACGGAAGCCTTTTCTTTTTATATATGACAAAAGAGAAGAAAATATGTTCGAGGTCGTCGCTATGACGGCTTTTTCACATTAAATTAGTTCGAAGTCTTGAGGGTGTTTGGAAAAATGACAGAAAAACTTGGCGGCGTAAATCTTCGCCCAAGTCGAGTATAAATCTTAATCCGGTGCGAAAAGTCAATAATTCCGGTGTTCGCTTAATCCGACGTATTTATAGATTGTAAGGTGTTTATTTTGTCAACACCATATTTCGTAGTAATATAAATCGCCACCGTGTGTATGGGCGATGAAATAAAAAAGAAAACGAAAACAAAGTCCGATAAATCTGAAAAAATCTTAAAAACCCTCAGTAGGTATACGTGTATATAGTTTGTAATATAATACGCGAATAGGTTAAATTTCGAAATCATTCTCTTCTCGCTTCTCTCTCACCTGAATGTGCCACGAGTTGACATATTTTCAGTTTCTCTCGAAGAACTCACCTTTGTGGAAAATATTTAAGCGGAATTTGATTTTTAAGGGTACGACGATGAATGAACTCGGATGGAAAATTGTCGACTCGTCAGGTTATATATTTTTGTAATGTTGGATTTAGTACAATGGAACGAGAATGCCGGATGGAAGATGACGGCAGAGTGCAGTGAGTTGTGCCACGCGGACGGTTTTTTCTTCTTTTTAGATAAGAAATATCTATTTAAAAAAATTCTGCATCGTTAGATGAATGATTTACTTATAAAATGAAGTAATTTTTGAGACAACTTTCGCTGTTAAGAACTTACAGAAGGATAAAAAGAGACGGGCAACATTATGGCGAAACCTTTATTTCGATTATTTTTCATTTTAAATCTACTTACTCGTCTAATTATTGTTCTATTATTCTTTTGCGAATGAAACTGGAAAAGCATGTAAAATGGAGAAAATTTCAAAATACCAAAGAAAAAGAACAGCAAGTAAAATAAATAGGAAATGAACTCGAGAAGACCCGAATTTTATGTGACTGAAAATGAATGAAGTAAGATGAAAAAGACTTATAAGAGCGTGGTCTGTAATCCTCAACACCAAAATTTCATCTGCTCGAATAAATTTTTCGATTTTTGGAAATTTTTGAAAATTCAAAATTGATTATTTTCGGCGTTTTATGCTTTTAAAAAAGTGAAAATGGTCCAAACGAGCCCTTTAATTTTTCAAATCATATTTGAATTGAAAATTAATACCTAGAAACTACCCTCCAGTCACCAAAAAATAAGAAGGGATGAAAAACTTTGAAGAACAACATTCATCGTAAATTTGGGAAAATCACTCACGTATTCTTGGAACCATTGAATGCAATTTTCCCGCCCTTTTATTATTTTCTGAAGCCTTTGGAGAGGTTTCTAATGATTTTTAATCCGAATTTGATCCAAGAAATTGGGAAAACATTGAATAAGAAGTAACCAAAAATGACCTGTTGAGTATTTAAGATTTTGGAGACACGGATCGTGGCCCCTAACGAACAAATTTTACTCCCCCTCAGTTTATTGGCTTTTATCACATGTTTCACGTACGCTGTATTCTAGTCAAGAAACCTGGTAGAGAATTTAAAACTGATGTACTTCTGGACTTGAAAGCGTTGCAGGCAAAATTATCTCCCCAAAATGGGTGGTGTTAGAATCTTTCTATTCCCAATACTTTTGAAGTCGGTCAAAAACTTTGAAAACCTGGCTTTATTTTTTCACACATTCAACATTTTACGTTTAATTTTTTATTCAACAATTGAGAATTTTATTTGTGAGTAATAATAGTACAGCCTTTTCCCCCTCAAATACTGAAAAATGTACACCTGAGTTGAAAAAAGAACCTCTCCTCTCCAACTCCCGAAGCGTTAGATAGAAAATTATTACAGTTTTCTCTGCTGTTTGATTACAAAAGCACGTGAGAAAATTTTGAAAATAAATCAAGATACCTATCGCCAGAAGATGGGTGAATTTTTTGCCCAAGGAATGCTCAATTTTGAAAAAATTTGGTCGAAAAATGTTACTGATTTGTCAACACATTTTTTTACGAATTGGTAAACAAAATTCCAATAGTAAGTATTCATTTTTCAAATTTACATTTCTTGAGAGCTTCCTCCCTTGAAGTACCTCGAAGTTTTCCTACTCCTCTTAAAATGAATACTTTAAGTTTGAACATTCATCGTTAAATCTTCGCAAACAAAGGTGAAATTTCAAAGAAATGTTACGCGAATATAAACTTTTACAAAAAATTATTTTTACTTTGATAAAAGTGTATGAAGTTTTGAATTACTGTTTTCATTTTGTTCGCATGACCTTGCGAACGTTACAAAATTTATTCTTAAAATTCCAATGTAACGAAAATTCGTGTAAAATTTTTCCAACATTTTTCCATAATCATTTCTTTGGAACTTTTTCCTACGGTTTATTTTACAATCCTTCCTCATACATACTTTTGGCTTTTTTTTGGCTTTTAAGCAAAATTTTTTCATTTCTGAAAGAAAAAAAATTAAGAATTTCACATTCATCATGAGAAATCTCTCTGTTCATTGTTGGTCGTTTATTTTGCCTGTTTTTTTCTCTACTCCGGATGTTTTATTCTTTTCATAACTTTCGTAGCAGAAATATTTATCAATTCCTCTCAAATGTTGAACAAGTGGAAAGAGTAGGCATGTATAGAATTGCCTCCTTCGATATATACTTGTGTAGGATTTTTTTTTTTATATTTAAATTCAAACATAGAATTTTAATAACAAAACATCGCCATGAAATAAAAAATCTAGTTCTTCGGACCATAGCCAAAAATCTCGGGTATTATTTTTTTCCACCCTATCTTGTTGTTGCCTTTTCTTATGTATGAGAATATAAGAAAAAAAAAACTCGAAAGAAAAATGTAAAAAAAATACAAAGAAAAAGAACTAGGGGGAAAATACGAGGAAAAAAACTATGAATTCGTAAACGGCAAATAATTCATACATTTCAACATGATGTTCACGTCGGAAAATTACCGTTTCCTCATCATTGGCGAATTATTTTCCGAGTCAATATAACGTGTACATGAAAAGTTATCCATCCAGCCGATCGAGTTGGCCAAATGCTGGTGCGCTATAAAAAGGCGGCAGTTCATTTATTATGCTGAACAACGGTTCAAAAGTACAATTTGCCGAAACTGGGTTAATTTTTTTGCGCGTTTAATAGAAAAACTTTCAATATTTCAATATTTTTTCGCTACCAACAAAGTTTTGTTTTCGTTCGATCGAAATCAGTCCTTTTCAAAAGCAATTTTGAGACCGATTTGTTCGGTAAGTTAACAAAAACTTAATCCGTTATTGAAACAGTAAGTTAACTTCTCTTTCTTTCTGTATTTTTTTTTTTTTTTTTTTTTTTGATAGAAAAACTTTACGAGTTTTAATTTTTTATAAGTTCGTCGAAATTGCTTTTTTCTTCTGTCTTTACTCGAAAACACACAACGAGGTAGGACGATAAGAAAATTAATTTTTAGGTTACATCGATTATATTGTGCTAAAGAAGAGGGTGATTTTTAAATATTGTAATTTTCTTTTCTGCTATTCGCAGCTGTAGTACCGTGTAATCGAATGAGGAAGGGGGGGTGGAGGGGCGTTAAAAGTTCATCGCCTATATTGTTCGAATTGCAACTAGTAGTTGTTTGTATGTGTGAGTATTGTTTGATCTTTAACGTATAGTAGCTGTAATAAAGAAGGGACAATTTCGTATTAAAATGCGAAATAAATTTTAATAGCCGGACTGAATCGTAAAAATTGTACAGCGACATAATACCACTTTTCAAGAGATGATAAACTTACTCTTAAGTAAATGGTTCGCGTTATAACCGTGTCAATCTGGAATAAAAATTTAATTTACTATATCGTTAAATTTTTTATACGATATTCGCATGTTGCTGCCGGTCTTTCAAAGAGGGAAACATAAGAGATAGAGAGAAGCATCATAGGGTATAGCTATAAGGTACCAAGGTATACCTCTACCTTCGTCTTGTAAAATACACTTGTAAGCATCGTTTTTACTTCCGTCTTATATCGCAGCCGCTACATCAAGTAAATTTACTCTTGGGAATTGACTTTTAAATTTCGAAAGTTGTTTGATCGTTAAATAAACGTACACAAGTAGCTACTGTAGTAGCTGGAATGTACCATATAAATCTACATGTTTATTCGGTAATAATATTAAATCGTTCATGGCCTAATATGCTGAAAAATAGGTATTTATTTTTTCATTTTATTACACAAGCGCATCCCTTATAAATACAAAACTTACATACAGCTCCATTGAGAAAAAATTTTCAACTCGAACGATTCACTTCAAAAACCCCCCTCTGTCTATCGTTCTCGTCGAGAGTTTATAATTGTAAAAATACCTACCTCTCTTTTGGCGCTTTTACAAACAGAAAAATTCTTAAGAGTCGTACTTTCCATTAAATTTTCAAATAAAGCTGCCGATTTTTTAATGTAAAATGCAAAATATACTCGTATAGTCTTTTTTAGTTTTTACACTGCTAGAAATTGAATTTATTTTAATACTATGTTGATGCGATGCGATGCTTCGCAATAATGTTGAATTTTCGCGTGCCTCTTCTTCTTCCCTCCTTTCCTCTCATTTTTTTCCTCGTGTTTTCTTTTTCCTTTTCGTACTTTTTACGTTATATACTAGTACAACACAAATGTATATTTTAATGTCGAGCTGTTTTTTCCCCCTTCTTGCTTGTTTTTTAGTCGTTTCTATCCCTTTTTATTATTATTAAAAATGTTCGAAATGAGCAACGACATAATATCCGAAAGTAAAAAGTTTACTTTCGTAAACAACGAACTGAGCCTATCCTTTTTGAAACTATAGCTCACTTTCGCGTGCACATTTATTTAAACGTCTTTTGAAGTTTGCTTTGGCTGCCGTAGACGTATTAAGGTTATATAAATAAAACTATTTCCTCATTTACCGCATATTTAGGATAACTATACTAATAACGTTGATGCGTTTTATGTGAATTTTCCATCGTGAAAATGTGCTTTCCTGAATAGCTATAGGTAGGATGAGTGTATGCTTATACTTATCTATCTTGATGTTTAAAATCTCTTCATCGTAGTACTCGTAGGTACGAGTATAAGTAAGTACGTTAATGCATGCAAAATTTTACTCTCTCGAGTATGCCTTCGGTTGTGCTTTTTAAAAACTTTGTTTTAACCTGAGGAAAATTAGATGAAAAGCCGGAAAAACCTTTCTGAAGAGGATTGCTTGTGTAATTTTTGACTTGTTTGGGTGTATTTTTGTTGCGTAGTTTACAGATACGAGAGAAAGTTGTTGAAATGGGGGTTTTTAAAATGTGGTTTAAGTATATAATATGCAGGTTGGAAACTTGGAAAAAGCGGATGTACATGTGGTGGGGAGAGGAGGTGAACTTTCATTGGCTGATATCTGGAGAAAACTGAGCGATGGATGGATGAATATTTAAATGTGGCTAGGCTGAGTCGATTTTTGCGTATTTTTTCAAATTTTTGTTGGAGCCTGAATGGCATGGTGTCTACCGGCTAAAAAGTAAGAATTTACAAAAAAAAAAACGAAATTCGGAAGTGGGCTTGAAAAGTACAAAAAATCATCAAAATCCAATAAGATTTACAAAATTCACGAAATTAGTACAACATTTTGAAAGAAATAATATTTTTTTGTATATTTTAAAGGAAGATTCAAATTATTAGTATAATATTTTTCAAAAATCTTCACCTTCGCTTCGCTCAGGTAACAAAATGTTCTCTTCCGTGGATTTAATTTTCAAGAATGAAAAGCTAAAAAGAGCATGAATTTTAAAAAAGACCAAGTTTTTGTGATTGATGCTTTTTTATTTTTTTTGTTGAAAAATTTTCATATTCGGGGGAGGGTGGTTGAATTTATATCATTTCATTCAAAATAATAATGTATGATAAATAACAAAACAAGTATGGAATTTTGTGTTCCTGATTAGTAGGCTCCATGAATGAGGACTAAATAGGGCAAAACGCGTATTTCAGATTGCATACATGCGCCGTATGAATTGCAGGGTAAACATTACCAGTATAGCTGTAAACAATGCTGTTCACTTATACTTTTCAGATCGTCAAGTCAATTTTCTCGAGGAAGACCTTTGCGGATTTCAAAAAATGTAGTACCGTTGGAAAGAGGACAAAATTCTCTGCAATTTTGAGCCATAAAATAATCGGGTCCTCGAGATGGTTTAAAAGTCCTGCCGCCTTAAAGTGCAAAGTGGACAGAACAGTATGTTAAATTGGCTACCTTTTTCAGCTCTTCAAGTCAATTTCCTCAAGGAAGACTTTCGCGGATTTCAAAAAATTTAGTACCATTGGGAAGAGGACAAAATTCTCTACAATTTTGAGCCATAAAATAATGAGGCCCTCCAGATGGTTTGAAAGTTTTGGTTTATCAAAGTGCAAAGTGGACAGAACAATCACTAGCTTGAACCCTACAGAATGTAACTTGGGGAATCAAGACGTGCAACCACTTATACACTGTGTGACGTCAGAGCGTTTTGCCCTATATGTACTCAAACCTAAACGTTCCAAAAGTAGACAAAAAGACAACAAGATGAAGCGATAAAAAGACAAAACGATGAAACGACCAAAACAACAAAAAGACAAAATAATGAAACAACGAAACGACGAAACAACAAAATGATGAAACAATAAAACAACGAAAAGACAAAAAGACGCACAGATGGAAAGACAGAAAGACATGAAAGATGGAAAGACAGAAAGACCAGAGCTGTGGGTCCGAAATGATCCCGAAACTGGAACTGATTTATAATCCCGATTCAATTCCAATCCCAAAAGCGAAATAATTATTTTTCTTAATCCCAAAACTGAAAAAATCCCAGAACTGATATAATTTTGAACCCAAAACAATCCCGAAACTGAAACGATTTTGTTTTGGTTTTGGGATTTCAATTTTTCCCTTTTTTCCGCGATTTTATTTTGATACATGAATGGTCATTTTACATCATTTATCGTAATTCGTAATTCATTCAGATTATAATAAAAATGACTCGATGAATTAAGCGAAATATGCATTTAAAACGCTAAACTAATAAAACCATCGGATTTTTCACGTCAAAATCTCCCATTTTTTAGACCCCTGCAAGGTCCATTAGTCAATATGGGATTAAAATTTGTTGAAATGTTAATTCCGAAACCGAAACTGATTCAACCTGGAACCGAAACAATTTTTTCAATCCCAAAACAAATCCCGAAACCGAAATGAAAATTTGAAGAACAAATCCCGAAACAAATTCAATCCCAAAATGAAAAAATTTCAATCGCGAAACCGAAATCCCATCCCAAAATCGTTTTGCTCCCACAGCTCTAAAAGACTGGATGAGAGAATGAATTAATAAAATAAAATAAAATTTCAGTATTCAGTTCAGTATTCTGTCCAGTTCATCATTCGTTTCAAGGTCCAATGAAAAATGTTTGAGGATTCAAATAAAAATTTTAAAAAGTTCTTGAAAAATGATGTTCTTCCATTGTATCTATGCTTGAATGCAAATTATTAATACAATTTACTAAAAAACCAAAAAAAAATTCCCATCAAGTTTGAATAAGGGGCACCATATTGAGCACACAAGTCATGCTTTGAAAAAAAAAGGCGCAACTGTAGATAATATTAACGATATTTGGAGCTCATGATGTTTGAAAAAATTTGACCCCCCCCCACCGGATCGCTTGTGTAATTAATTTTTCAAGAATCTGGAAAATTGGAGAAATTGCTTCCTTTTTTTGTATGATTGAAATAACGAGTGTCATTGCTTTTTTTTTTGAATGGAAAAATCGAGGAGAATTATGAATAAGTTTTTGAGTTCAGGATATAAAAATTGAAGTTTTGATGTTTGATGACTTTGTATACTGTATTGACTATCTGCATTTCACTTTGTAAATGGATGGGGAAAAATGGTAGAATGTGAAGTTTCCCACCAGTGCAATTAGTTCACTTTTTCCTCATGGGGGGGGGGTGAGCAAAAACTGGACAGTTCGATTTGATTGTGATGGAAAATTTGAAATTTTTTGTCAGTTTTTTAAAATAATTTATAAAAAATTTATGAAAAAAATTGCAAAAATATGTGAAATTTTGCACCTTTTTCTGGTGAGCTTTTTTCGAGATATTTTTAGCCAAAATTCGAAAGCTCAACTTGATTGAACCGTTTTTTTTGAACCATTCGTTATGGGATACCCTGTATTATGTTATCAATTGCTTTTCAACCCTCCCCGCCCACCTCTTTCGTAATGCTCTCAACAATTTCCCCCTTTCAAAATATAAAATAGATACCTCGAAATAATATCAACCAATCTATATGACACTTCCCTTGATGAAAGCAGTTCTTCAAAATTTCTATTCCTCTTCCAAGTAGGTATGTAGTATGTACCTATATAAAAATTCGATTAACATAAAATAGCTACACTCAAAATGTTCTTATATAACGAAATACAAACGTGCCTAATTTACCTATAATGGTTAATGACTGGCTTATTTTTATCGCCTCTTCTCTATCAAAGACAAAATAATCAAAAAATTTCTCGGTCTTTGCACATATGATGATTAGATTCGTTCATTATGGTACTTGCACCGTACGTATAGTACACTACACGTTGCTCCAAGATTACTTGTACTCAATACCTAGTCCGATCATAGTATATACGTGTACGTTCGCATTTAGAGCTAATTCCAATTGTATAGGTACCAGAGGTACCCTTAACCAGTACCTAACATTTGGTTGTCTAAACGTCGGTTTCTAAATTTAATTAACGAATTCGTGTTGTTAATACTTTTTTGTTCTATTTTTTTTTCTGTTTTTGTTACAGCCATTAGTGAAATGGACGAATGAAAACATCGTAGATTGGATAAAAGCGCTGAGGTTGGACGACTACGTGAATATTTTCAAAGACCGAGACATACAAGGCACCGAATTAATTTATCTGAATAGAAACATGTTAAGGGTAAGTTCGCACATGTACGCATTTATAACGTTTTTACGTACGAAGCAAGAGCGTAGAAAATAACCATAGTGTATAATAAGAAATTCACGACCGCCCAATTTGATAAATACGGGTTATATGTTAATCATCGGGTATAATTTTTTATGACAAGTTTCCCTCGTGGGTATACTATTATGAAAAAAAAACCTTATGTATACTTACCTGTGTGCTATACCGAGGATTTTATTAGAGCTTTGGGAAAATTATCCTCTCTCTCTCTCTCTCTCTGTTTGATGATTAAATCACCGGTTGTTTTATTTTTTTCCCCAAACTTGGTAACTTTTTTTTCGCAGTATTGGTGAATCGATGAATTAAAGATAAGCTGTCTATGTGGCGGATTACTTTAGGTTGTAATGAAAATATTGAGTTATATAAATACCCACTTACACAAGAATCGATCCTTTTGAGTTGGTTCGTTCACCTCGAAAAGATATAAATACGAATTGAGAAACCGATGTGTATGTGTTACCTGCTTTAGCAGGGCAAAAAATTACGGCCTTTGGGAAATTCTGTGCGATGTCTATACACATACATATCGTATAATCGGTCGGTATATAAGGGTGAAAAAAAATATACGATTTGTTAAATTAAGGTAAAAGGATATATACGCCTTTGATCGTCGCGTCGCAAAGAATTAAAAATTATAATTTAATTATTTTTACACCGTAGCTTGGAAACTTTGGCCGTCGTTATATTTCAAGATCGGTGTACGAATGAGAAAATAAATTGATCGTCTCATTATCAGACGAGACTTATTAAAATTTACACACTTTCGATTACACGTTAGATATATGTTGCTTGGTGTAGTGTTTGGTGCATCTAGACTACCATTTTGTAGATGGTGTTACATTTAAAAAACGCCCGAGTAATATGCATTAATTATTTTTATACGCTTTACTAGTTCTCGAGTTTGAATTTGGCGGGTGTGAAAGAATAACGTACAGGGTGTTTTGAAAGTCCCTAGTTGATGGTAGTTACGTTAGACTTGGTGAAACGATTTGATTTTTTGTGCAAATGTTGCCAGAAGTTTTGGAATTTTTCACAAGGCGTCAATGTTGAAAATACATTTTGAGGTTTTATTGTACTGTGGTAAAAATTGGAGGTTCTGGTTTTGACCTTCCCCCCTCCTTCCCTCTCATCTCCCTTCCTCACTCAGGTTCGGTTCAAAATTTAGTAAGCAACAATATTTTTTCAAATAAAATACTCCTCATCATTCTCACCTAATTTTTTTTTTTTATAAAATTATACTTTTTTCGGATATTTTGTAAGTACTTAGGTACCTAAATAATATTAAAATATGTACAAAAAAAGCCTTCATTTTCTGAGGGGAAAAACTCCACTTGAACCTTTGACCCCAAATTTCGCTAAATACCTCAACTGAAAAAGATTTTTCGAACACCCTGCACACGATACCCATAAAAACAGCACCGCATCGCGAGAGAAAAAAAACACCCAAGCCACCGTAAGTTTAACGCTTCTCGGGCGCAAAGCGCAAATTGTGCCACATTTTATAATTCTAGCGCGACTGGAGCGCAATTACTCGAGTCGCAAAACTCGGTTAATTACCGAAAAAATTCCATTATTCGTGATTTTCGCGCAAACAAACGCCATCCAACAACGAACGAATGGTAGAATAGTATACGGTAGTTTTCCCCTTTTTATAAACTGCCGAGAAAATTTACTGGTTTTTTATGAAGCGAAAGTTTTTAAAAGTATGTTTAATGTGTTGGTAAAAAGTTCGACATTTTTATATCATCGCGTTTTGATTAACGAAAGGATTTTGAAAAATTTAAACATTTTCAAATGGTCGTTTAGTGTTTAGCTTCTGGCTATATATGCGTTTAGTTTTTCCCTCGTCTATGTTTTCCGGATAATTTTTAACATGGATATGTTTTTAAAACGAGGAGAGGTGGAGGAGGTGGTCGATTTATGGAAAAGTTCGAGAGTAAATTTGCCGAGCAATTATTTTAGTGTGAAAATGTGTGAAATAATATTGGTTTGAGTTTTTTTTTTTCTGTTAGAAAAATGAAAGTGTATTGTTGGAGGTCAATCTAATTTTATAAGTTACTGCGTGATTGCTTATTCAAAATTTCTTTGGTAAGTATTTTTTTATTCGTTTGATATTTCGTTGCAGAAAATTGGAATTTTTTCAACTTGTCATCGTTGTAAAATAATTCAATTTGAATTGACTCGGTTCTATTGTGATTTTTTTTTAATTTGAAAAAAAAATTGGCATAAACTTGGAATTTTTTCAAATTTAAACAGATCGAGAAAAAAAGTACACCTAGGTAGTTTTGTATTTTTGTTGATTCTGGAGCTTTTTGCATGATTTATCATTTTTCTGAATGATTGGACACCCTGATGGGGAAACTGAAGGGAAAAAATGACTCCTCGTATTTACGTATAATGTTAAAATGGTGAAGAGATGATGAGATGAATTTTCAAGTTTGATTTTATGAACCATTTTTTATTGAAATTTTTGAAAATGGGATTCAATATTAAGCGTGGTTTAATGAATTTTTGTTAAAATTAAGCATGAGGAACGACACATTTCAACTTGCAACGATGAAGAAATGAAAAGACCATTTAAATACCGAGTAAAGGTAGAAACGAGTTCTGCGCCAGGAGGCTGAAAATTCGCACCCTGCGTTTTCCTTCGGCATTTTTCAGGGGTTACGCTTCAGGCTCATTATAGACTGAATAATTGCGCCAAGAATTTTTTCAAATTCCCCATTAAAGAAAATCAATTTCTATAGAAAAACCGGCGATCTTATGATAGAGCATGAAATTTCCTACCAGCAGAATACATGCCACCGAGAACCTATGTGTGTCCAGGGTAAACAAATTAGGGCCTCTTGTGAATTTTTCACACCCCCCTCCCTCCTCTAAAGCAAGTATATTTTTCCACGATTTTTCTCTGTGAAGAAGTCTCTCCCACCTCCCCCCACCCAACATGATAATTTCGTCTTTAAAAAAAGTTCTGGTGTTGGGGAAGTTTTTTTAAAACAAGTTTCAATAAGGAATTTTTCCTAAAAAAAAGTTTTCATTTTTGAAAGATGAGGCCACGAACAAATTTTGCTACGCGACAAAAACAATTTTTGCAGAAGTTTTTTTCGTTCAAGTTTCTCACAAGAGATTTTTTTCTAAAAGCAACTCGTATAATTGTTTTTTTTCCATGAAGTCTCTATTTTCTTTTCAAAATGAAGTTTGCATTTTCTCTCCAAAAATAAAGTTTCCATTTTTCCATTTTAAAAAGATGACAATTTTATTCTATTTTCAAAAAATGGCGTTTATTGCATCGATTTTCTGAATGAAATTTACAAATTTAGTTTAAAAAAAGCGAGCCCCTGGAAAACGCCCTTCACCCCCCCCCTCCATCGCTCACTATATTGTGGGCCCTGGCAGAATATGACTCTTGTTTTTTCTAGGTGGCCCTGTTTTACCAATCTTGTCATTTACAGTGATTTTATCAGTTTCTGGTGAATTTTTTTTTATTGATTTTAATGTTTTTTTTGAGTGTTTATATCATTTTTACATGTTTTTGATAAATTTTTTGACAATTTCTGCCAAAGATGAATTTTTATCATTTTTTGTTAATTTGTAAAGATTTTGATGATTCATTAATACGTATTTGTCATTTTAAAGATGTTTTATGCAATTTCCCTTGCATGTATTTTGCATCATTTTTCCACAATTTTTTCATTTTTAGTTGATTTTTGTTACTTTTGATGGTTTTTTGGTTTGTGGGTATAGATTATTTTAAAATGTTTTCAATACTTTTCACACAATTGAGGTTATGTCGAATTTTATTGAAGTTTTTCAAGTTTTTGGCGATTTGCAGTGTTTGAAAGGTTTTGACGAAGTTTTATGCAATTTTTGCCAAATTTTGTTGAAATTTAATATGTTTTTGAAAAGTATTTAAAAATGAAGCAGCCTAGTCGATTCTTTTCTGAAGGAGTTTCAAATGGTGCTCAACACCTCCAATTAGCGATGAACTTGACATGTGACACCAATTTTTCTTTAGCTTTTTGAATTTTTTTTTTTGAAGTTGGGGAGGAGAGAGGAGAGGTCTGAAGGAACGCTGAGAGATCTTTAGCTATACCCAAGAAATGCGATTAAGGGGAGGGGGAGTTTTGTTGACATCTTGGTATACTAAGTTTTTGACGTATTGTTTTCCCGATGATTTGAAAAAAATTGCAAGGCTCCAATTTCTGAAAGAATTTTTGAGCAACTCCCAATTTTTTGGCAAGATAAGACGAGTTCGGTTGAATGCATCTCTCTCTACTCATCTTATATCAGTGTCAGCGAGAAACGAAGGTAAACATTTCGAGACATTATTTATAGATGAAAGTGTACTTACCTGCACGAAACAAATCGATTTTCATTCGATACTCGAATGGAAAATTCCAAAATATAATATTTTTGATGGAAAATTCACCTCGAATTTCATACATTTTATTATTTTTGTAATTGGAAAATCCGTATTTCTCTCCCGGGCACGAATTTTAAATAGCAAAACATTATACGCTAATCTGATCGGTACATAGTGAAAAAAATATGATACTAGGTATTAGGTAAGTATAAACTTGGCGCTTCAAAAAACTTGATTAAATTTTTCGAATATTTTCCTATTCGTATTTTGAATCGTAACGAATGAATTATTCTAACAACGTGTAAGCTCATTCATATATCCCCTAGTACATTCCCATTCTACGCATAGGAAATTCTAATGGTGAAAATTTAATAAATCCGTAAAATAATAATCATCGTTGAATGTTGACAGTATACGAGTACGTATATACGCAGCTTATTAAAACACTATAGTATGCGATGCAGGAAGAAAAAAATCACAGATTATAAGACCATCCTAGTTAACAAATCAAATCGAATTATTCATCAGGGTGGGGGGGGGGCAACACCAAAATGGGGTTTTCCTAAACAAACTACACCGTCAAAAAAAACCTACCTACCTACTCCTTTATTTACAATGAGCGTAGTAGGTACTTTTAACCCATAAATTAATATGGAAGTTTTGAAAAATGCTTTTCTCGATACGACGATGGGGGTGTAACCTTAAAAGGCAGTTCGAGGTGTATACCTAGTGCCGAATTGAATATTCGAATTCGAAAAGCTCTCTGTGCTACTCCTACTCGCCCGCAAAAAGTTTATAAAACAGAATTAATGAACGCATAAATTTATTTTTTGAACTTTCTAAACAAACAATGCATAGTTTTTAATCTTGCTTTTATTAAGAGTATATCGATTATATAAATTTTCGCTTTCATTATATAGGTGGGCTTTTGTTTCGTATTCGCAGTTACATTGGGTAAAATAGGGTGGCGGGGGAGTGGAAGAGGTATACGCTGTTTCTGTCTCTCTCTCTTTCGCTATAGGTATATGAATTAGTGAGACTGCGAGTTGATAAAGAGCATTCGACTGAATTATTTACCGCGTATAGTGTTTTTCCGAAAACTAAACAGGGTTTAAATAATAAAGTGCGAATTTATTAGATGGTTCACTCCCTTTTTGGGGTTATATACGTTATTATAATAAGTCTGGCAGAATCTTTATCACGCCAAACCATCCTCTCTAACCTGGTTTCCAATTACTATACCGTTGAAAACTCTCGCTCCGTAGGTATAATACGCCGCGTATCTCGCAAGTCCTATTTAAACGCCTTTATTATACCCAGGCGATCCGTTTAGCGGAATTTTTTTGATTACAATGTGATTTTCCGCCTCATCTTACGTTTCCCTATTTCTTCTCGTATACTGAGGTGAATTTTTTCATCCGTATAACCAACGCACTGTCGACAATTTTACAGCCTTTGCCCCCTTTTTTTTTCAAAACGCGAGTAGGTAAATGTCCAGACTTATAAATCACCTACGCGTCGCATCCCACTATAAACTTTTATTTTAATTGAAAATGGCCCAAGTTTTTACAACTCAACTTTTTTTTTCTTTATTTTTCGTACCAGAGTTTTTACACTTTTCACACAAACCATCTCATCCTGCACTCTCACTTACGATTGCAAAGCTTGCACATGTGTTACCTTTTTTTCTTTCTTTTTCTTTTTATTTATTTCCAAATGGATTAAGTATATCTTTGCGGGTGAATTTTTCGAAAGAATTTTTACAAAATGTGTAAGATACTACGTTGTTTCATATACAGCCAACTTTATACTCGATGTTTTCATATTTTATATTTAGTGTCGGTTTCTTTTTTAGGCGAGAAAAAAAATATATATAAAGCTCGTTTTTCGTCTCCCTATATATACCAGTGAGTGTGTGATTACAATGGATACGAAAAAATAGGTCGGAACTCGTCGAGTCTACGTACGTACTCTATTTGATATAACGAAATTTTCCCAACACAATAAAAATCCTTTTAATCCTTGCGTATAACACTTGCCGTATATTCGGTTACTATACACTTTTTTTTATACGTGTACATCTACGTACGATATTCGAATACCTGTAAATATTTGATTATACGACGTTTTACACGACAGCTAAATTTCTACCCGGAATTCTTTACATTCTACTCGTAGACGTACAGCTTTGTCCTCTTTATTCATCGATAACACACGAATTGATTTCCATTGTTGAAATTTTCCTCTACCCGTTCCACAGTCTTGGGTTTTTACTTTTTGGTTGGTTTCAAATGGAACGTTTCTTTTCGATACGACCAAAGCGAGAAGAAAAATTAATTCGTAATTTAAAAAAAAAAGGACTTTGAGTTTTACTTTGAAAGGATAAGCTTTTAGATCAGGGTTGTGTTTTCATTTTGATGGAAAATGATTTGGTAAATCATTTTTGAAGTGTTCCGAATCATTTTTTTAATTTTTCAAACAACTACAAGGAACATTCTACCAAAATTGATAAAAATGCACCACTTTGTTGAATTTGTATGAACTATTTTTTTTTCATTCGATTGAAAGTTGGTTTTTCTGTTTCTAGAATGTTCATTAAATCGTAGGATATCTCATATCTGTTAACAGTGTCAGCTTTTTCGTCATATTGTCATTGTCAGCTCAACATGCAAACAAAAAATTTTAATTATTTTTTTATGACATTTTTTTTTATATTGGGCGTAATTATTCAAAGTTAATTAGTCGCCTAGTTTGCGAGTTGGTCTCTTCATTTGTAAGGGGGGCCACATTACGTATTTACGGGTAGATTTAGAAATTGATTTATCAAAAAATGAATTCAAAATTACTAATTTCAAAATCACTCAATAAAGTTCATTTAGAGTTAGGTACCTCAAAAATTTATCCTCCCCTCTTACCACCCGAAAATAGATTTTAATTCAGAATCGTCATAAAAATTTCTTTGAAATCAGTACAAAGACATTCCTTCACTTCAACACCACAAAAAAATGAAATTGAAAAAATTTCTGAATCACTAACAGAAGTTCTCTAAGTACCTAGCTAATTCAAAAACATTCACCAAAAAAAAAAAATGAAAATTATACCGTAGAATAATTCTTCATTGAATTGAAAATCAAATTTGTGAATCACCCTCAAAAACTTTATCCTGGATCGCTCCCAAAACATGTAGGCTACTTACCTATTCTAAATCACCATAGAAAAAATTAATTCAAAATTATGTACCTACCGCGATTTTTTTTTGAAATCACCACAAAAAACTCATTTAAAATATACGAGTAATGTTCAGAATCTCCGCGAAAAAATTTCATTCAGAGTCAACACACAAAATTCCATTCAAAATTATAACAAAAAGAATCATTTTAATATCACCACCAAAAATTCATTCAAAACGATCTCTAAAAAATCCAGTCCAAAAAATTCATTTGACCAAAAAAAAATGATTCAAAAAATTTATTTTACCAAAAAAAAAATGATAACTGTAACTTTTCAACCTTGTCTAATCTACACCCCAATTTTATTTGGGTGCGATTTCTCGGGAGAATTTTGATAAAAAAACACATTACAATTTTTTGAGCAATCTTGGCAAGAGCAGGACTATTTGACAATTTTCGCAAAATTGGCCCCTTTTTGACGATTTTACCAGAATGGACATTTTTTTGAAACAATTTTGACAAAAATGAAATTTTTTAAATAATTGTTCCAAAAATGGGCAGTTCTTGACTATTTTGTCAAAAATTGGTATTTTTTTACTTTCAAATTCGACAAAAAAACTCGGCCTTATGAGTACTTAAATTTGGCAATTTTGGAACAATTGGAGGACTTTTTAAACGCGAAAATCAATTCTTTCTAGTTGTTTGGGGTGGAAAGGGGGTACAAAAATTAGTTTTTTTTTCAATTTTTACAATTCTGAGCGTATTTAAAAATTTTTTTTCATCAATTCAACCATATTCAGTGATATTGAAGCGTTCTTCCACGAAAAAAAAAAACGAATTGTAAAATGTTCGCTTATAGAAAAATTTTTCAAGTCCATTGAACTTGTATAAATCAATGGGGAAAAAATTGACTTCGGCCCCTTTTCCATGAAGCTCCTCAATTATATATGTACTTCCCATTTTATTTCAAACTTTAGCCCCTCCCTTATCAGGGTGTCTACAGGTAGTAAAAGTAATGAAAGTAGTGAAAATGTAGTGATTTTGAAAGTCGGTAGTGGAAGTGGTGAAAAGGTAGTGATTTTCAGCAATTTTGCTTGAAAGGTAGTGAAAAATGAAAAAAAGGTGGAAAATCCGATTTTCCATTTCCACACATGAAAAATATAAAAATGAAAAAAATCATCCATATTTCATATTTGATAAAATTTTATTCTCGAAATAGTTAGATGGTAACACTGGTGTAAAAATTACAAAGTCCAAACCAAACATTTATTTTTAAATTAAAAAATGAAAAAATTGATCTTAGGTGGAGGAGGAGGAGGGGTGGGTGAACATATTTTGAATGGTGGTGATTTTTTTTCTATTGAATTGATTTTTTAATGAATACCATCTGCTTCAATATATTTTTTAACCACCTGAGCTGAGCTGTGTCAGTGTGAGTGAGGTTTCAGAACATTTCTAGATCGGTATCTTCTTACATTATTTTTTTTTAGTGTGTTACCTGCTGTGGTTTATTTTTCAACTGTCTGCTGTACGATTTCTGAACATTTCTAAATCCTTATCTCCACCAAAGAAATGTTGACCTAGTCCTTCTTTTTTTTTTGGCAAATACCCTTTTATTGTTTAATTTTTATCGAGTGGGGGATTTTCTTTCATCGACAAAATCAAAATCTCTTATTCTTAGACACCCTGTACAGCAAATACGAACGGTTGATTTTGATGAGTGAAGATGATAGGAATCACAAAATGGAACATTTTAGTAAATTCTAACGCACAGAATATCTAACATTGTGTATTCAACTGGTTGGAAAAAACGCGACTTATTTCGTAATCGAATATTTCGAGTAATAATCAACTTTGTTGACACGATTTCTGAACTGTACCATATGACAGCACAGACAATACAGACATATTTAGCACCAGCGTTAATTACACTGAATGAGTTATGTACCTATTTGAAAATCTGGTAAAATGAGTGACGACAATGAATCAACTTGGAAAATTGGACCACTTCATTTGGAAAATTTTCACACCAGGGAAGTGAGAAAAAAACGCAAATTAATTATTCAAAGATAGACTATAGTCAGTCATTTCATTTCATTGTTACGTTTAAAATTTCTCGATAAGGTTATGTGTAAAGTGCGCACCGAAAGTAAGAAAATTTTGGAATCATCTACCAGGTACCTTCTCATTTCACTAGAACAATGTACTGAAATTAAATTTAAAAATACTCAAAGAGAAGAATGCAGAGAAGATTTCCGCTGGAAACTTTTTACGTTGTAACGGGCGAATTTTATTCATTTAGTTTGGTACGTTGATTACTAATTTAGTATTTAGTTGATTGTGTAAAGAGTAAACTGGAGAAGGCTAATGGAGTGAGTTTTTGGTTTATTTAAAGATGTAATCAACATTTTACGCTAATGAACGAGTATATTTCAATTCGCATAATGCTGTCAGGAATCCTTTTTGATTTCAATTCTCTGTTGCCTTTCTTTCTCCTGCGTATATTATGGCGAGACGTTATATATACTTACACTCAACTGCGCGCCACGAAGAAAAAGTAATTTTCGAATTGAAACTTTATTGTGTTGCAGATTAAACGATAATGAGTTATTTTTTTTAACGCGCGTTAAATTTACCCGAGAGAAAATTTATTTCGAATAAACATTTGTTATTGTGTTTGAAGTTTTAATTTTAATTTCATTGGTTGGCGTTGGTGCGCGCGAGCCCGGTGGAATAAGCTTGCCCGAAGCTACCCGTTGTATACTTTTATTTTTATTCTCGCCGAATCGACAATTTCAAGGGTTAATTTTTCTTCCACGCTATTATTCATTTGTCTGTGTTGACGCTGTTCAGTAGCGTTCGTTTCTCTCGTTGGATGTAAACGATACACAATTTCCAGTATTCTTTCATAAAAATAACGAAGCGAGATACGCGTATTGTTTATATCAAAGCGACACGATCGCTGAATTCTGTCCGGGTAAAGCTCCGTATACACGCAAAAAGTCCCACTCCAGAGTAGAATTCGCGTTAATTAACGAATTGAAACTGTGCGAATCTGCTAGTACTCATTTTATCCTTTCGTTGCGACGACGTCGTGTCGTTGTCGTTTGGACAAAAAACATTGCGACGAAATAATATCGTCTGTCGCGGCTAAAATTCTAAAATTAAAAGGCCGCGTATTAAATTTCAAAATATCATCGCGTCGTAAAATATCGCCATCGTTACGACAATGGCTCGATTTTAATTAATTTCTTCGCGTAATTTGAAAATTGCTTATTCAATTTGTTTATATACCGGCTGTTCTGCGTAGGTAATTTGCCCGATAACGCGGCAACCAAAACTACACACATGTAAATTGGGTTGCTTGCTTTCGCTATTCAAAGAATCGGGTTATACATAGAGTGACGAATGTACGTTTTCTTCAACTCCTTAAATGTTAACTACCTATGAAAGAGCGGAGTTTAATTAATTTATTTGAATACGTTTTGTTCATTTACAAAAATGTTGCAAAATGGATAACTTGCTTTAGACTGAACTATTGGAAAAATTACGTTTTCTCGGCCTGATAGAGACGAAGTGGTATTAAAAAAACTAAATTTTGACATTACGAATTCCTTTAGTGGAAAGTTTGGATTGGGACCCGGAGGGGGCGGATAGAGAGCATGCAAAAAATTTATTTTTTCGTTTTCACGTTTCAGTCCAAACTTAATTTTTGAAAATTTTCCAAAATTCAAGAAATTTACTCAAAGATTTGAAATTCTGGGCGATTGAATATTTTAAAATCTTTTTTTGATTCTAAATAATTTTGTTTGGACCCAAAATTTTTGCAGAAAGTGTCCAACAAGCAGAACACCCGGAAAAGATTGACAAACTCCAGAAGCTTTTGTGGAATATTCAATTTTTGGGGGGAGGGGAGATGGAAACAACATTATTTTAAAAAAATTTTCAGTACCCGAACCCAAGAAAACGTTTGGAACCTTTTCAAATCAAATTTGTTTCTCAATTTATTATCACTTGAGAAAAAATAATTTTTAAAAATTCAAAGTTCTTTTGAAACAAGAAGAGAATACAAAATGTATGGTCTGATTCAACTGATGGAAAAAAAGGGCCAGGGTGTCTAACGGTCATGAAAGTCATGAAAACCATGAAAAAGTCATGAATTTTGGTAGGTGACCATGAAAGTCATGAAGTAATGAAAAAGTCATGAATTTTGCTTGAAACACTTGAAAATTTTTTAAATGCCCATGAAATGAAACAAAATGAAAAAATGAAAATTTGTTCAAAAAATTAGAAAAATGAAAAAAAAAACAGAAATACCTAATTTTTGATCCTGTAAAAAATGGCAACACTGTTCGACAAGTAAATAGGATATTATACCTATTTACTGGGTTTGAAAAATGTCACGTTTTCTGTACTTGCCTACAAATTTTTATAAAAATATACTTCGGAGTTTCAAGTTAGGTATTTAATTTTTTTTTTTGGGGGGGGGGGTATTTTTATGTGGTAAAAATGTGAAAAATATGTCATGAAAAAGTCATTATTTTTCGTCTGGGAGTTTTGTTAAACAGCCTGAAGGCATTTCTACATAATTTTCCATAGTTTTCTGAAAGGAAAGTAAGATTCGAAATTTTTGTTGATTTCTTTCTTTTAATTCTTTTAAAATAACAAAATTTCAAAAGAAAGAGAAACTGAACCAAACTTTCCGAGTTCGATTGAGTGGTGGGTAACCAAGGTAATTTTTTCAGATACGTACTTATTAAAATTTGTTGAGAAGGGGGGGGGAGTTAAATTTTTTTAGATTTTTTTCGTTTTAATTCTGCATCAACTGAGAAAGATTTTTTTGAAAATCAAAGTTTTGAAGGATTAGATTGGGTATGAAATTTTAATCATTTAAAGCTGGAAAAAATACGAAATGTCAAACAAACAGGTTAGCTTGGAAGGTAAGTAAGGAAATAGTTGAATTTTCAGTAATGACCTTTTTGAAAAATATTTTAAATTTTAGGGGGGGGGGGTCAATTAGGTCGCAATGTTTCAATTTTCAAGCAGAAGAGAATAAGTAAGTGAGGATTTCAATGTTTTGATTGAATAATGGTAAAAAAAAAAACAGAACTTTTTGGCATCATCGAATCGAAAATTGCAAATAAATCGATTTATGGGGTTCAATTAATCAAATTTTGATCAAAAAATTTCCAAGATATTCAGGTTTAAAATCCTGCTCCTTTAATTTTTATCTTTACCTATTATCTTTTTGTGATAAAGTTGTAAAAACTGAACCAAATAAATAAAATTATTGATTGATTGATTGATTTTTAGGGCCGAAATTGATTTTTTTGGTTCAAACATTTTTTAAAATCTAAAATCGCAAAGAAATCGATTTTTGGAGTTCGATTAATCCTGATCAATTTTTGATCGGAAAATATATTTTGGAGGCTAAAGTTGATTTTTCATTTCGAACTTGATCGATCACACAATAGAATCGAAGATTTCAAATTAGTCGATTTATGGAGTTCGATTAATCGAATTTAAATCCTGGTCAATTTTTGATCGGAAAATATATTTTGGAGACTGAAATTGATTTTTCCATTCCGAGCATAATCGATCATTTATTCATTTGTAATCGAAAATCGCAAATGAATCGATTTTTGTGGTACGATAAATCAATTTTTCATCAGGAATAAGTTTAATAGTTATTAGAAAATTGCATTAATTACCCATCCTCTCGATTATTTATCAACTTTTACAATTTGCATAGAAAAGTGTTAAAACATGAGAAGCTTTTCGCTAACTTCTTGAATGCTCGATGCGGAAAAAGAACAACCAATGAGAGAAATACCCTACTGTACTGGGTGTATTACTGCTGATAGGTTAGGTAGGTACTCGGAGTTCGAGATATATATTTTTCCTTTTGCAACTCCGGCTACTTTTATCGTCTTAGAACAACTGGAAAAGTTAACAGTTAGTTGATGTTTGGAATGAACTGCTCGTATAATACTTATGAGATGGTATAGGCTGCTGGTCGAGTAAAAGTGAGAAATGTACAAGTATACGATAAAGAATAAAGATAAAATTGGCCAATTTAAAAAGACTTAACTGATACGTACAAATGTTAGCATTTTGCCTATTTCTTCAGCTCGGCAGCAGTAAAAGAATATACGATACCTGACCTATTTCGTCGAAATGAGGAGCAAACTCGAAGCTGCCCAAAAAACGTGACCTCGTTTTCAAAAAAGAAAAAAAAATAGACGTATGCAACGAAAGCGAATAGAATAGGGGTTTTTATTTGCCGGAGGAAAGTAAATAAAGTACTGTACGCTGTAATATTATCCATTTATACTTTATTACGTATATCTGATACCCCGAGTAACCTATTAATAAAACTTCTTACAGAAGAGAATGTAATTAAGCCACATACTATACACGTTGGTATAGTACGGTGAATTATACCCCACTGTACATATGTATAATGTATATTATGTTGCCGGGCCAAGCCGAAGAAGGAAAACCAAAAGCCAGCAAATAAAGAAAAAGAATTATGAGTCGAAATACACATCCGCACATTCGCGTATATTAAAAAATAGCTACACAAATAAAAGAGCTCGCCATTTAAATTGTGTATTGTATTAGTTAAAACGAATTTAATACATTTTCACATAAAACTTCCCTATATTCTCGTACAACACGTTTATGTTTACCACCCCCTTGCGCTCTCTTCGGCTCGTGGTACTTTCGTTTCATCCCTGCTCTGGCTCTCTCGTACATGGTATTTTTAAACGTGCAGTAGCTACCGGAGTTGGAGATAACGAGAAATACCGTCTGAATCAGCCTCTATGTCTGCATTCTGCAGTATATGCCCAGATCCCAGTGTCGTGTAAATAAAAAGTAATAATATGTTGTTTCGTAGTTGCGGATTTTAAGGGGTTTAAGTTGGCCTTTTTCGTATATAGAAATTACAATTACGTTGCGAATGAAATTCACTATCGTGTTGATAGTGAGCCGATGCTGTTGGATTTTCTCTCTGCAGTGGGGTTTTTTCATTCATCACTGATGAATAGATTTGCACGTGTAAGGTTTCTATTTGAGGTACATGGCAATTTGGCATTATTTTATCAATTTTTCGCAATTTTCGATGATTTTTGAACAATTTATTGTTAGCGTTTAATAACAAGTATTGAGCGAATTTATTAGCATTTCAAATTATGGAATAGATTTTACAATGAGCAACAACATCGAATGACAGTAATTCCGTCGCTCAACTAAAACTTAAACCTACTTTTACATAGCCAAAAATTTTGAAAAATACTTATGTAACAAGTGGCTACACTCATATTGAGACTCCTCTTGAGAACAAGAAGTAACATTTCACTTTCAATTTTGTAAACTGGGCTTCTTAAAAAGGATTATGGCAGTTTGACTCTATGTGACCATAATGAAAACAATTTTTACAGACAATTTTTGGCTCTTTACAGTCCCTGGTGACATGTCTAGGACATCTACAATTATAACAGTTGTGTTGTGGCTTTTTATCCAGTTTATCATTGTAACAATCACTCACATTATGATTGCCACACAGGTCTCCATCACGTTGATCACTCAGATCTTGTTTACCACATATATCATTACCACACAGATCATGTCTGTCACTCAGACCATTTTTATCAGTAAATGAACGATTCAAACTATTCAAGAAATTAACATAACACCCTTGAGGAGTGAGCTAATAACCAGCTCAAGAGCCAGTACACCATAGGGGGAAAATCTCCCCATACGCTGAAAAATACGCCAAAATGAGCTGGTTTATTGATGTATTCTGAATATATATGCATGAAAAAGCACTATTCACGAGGCGGATTGGTGCACCAAAAAAAATCTGCTAAAAAATACACTTCGTGAATATTTTGTAGTGTATTTTTCTCACATAAGGCCACAGTGCTTTCAAATTATGTGGCGTGTTTCTTCACGCTGGAAAAAACCAATTACAAAATAAGCCACTAACCTGTTTTTTTGGCACATTCTTTCACGTATTTGTTAAATAACATGGGTAAATGTGGTATTTTATGCGAATGTTTTAGCATAGTATAAAAATATTTGCATTCATTCCATCACCATGTCCCAGTGGTTAGGTAAGTTGGAAAGTTGCTCTCCAACTCAGAGACGCAGGTTTGATCCCTGGCAGAGCCAAAAAATTTTCATGAATATTGGACATTGGCATATATTTATCGCATAAAAAAACGCGCGCTGATTAATGAGCAGAAAAGTATTGACAGAAAGTGCTGCAGTTCCTGCCACATTTTTTGTTGCGTATCATCAGTAGACTTTCACCCAATGGGGTAGCTTCAATTTTATCATGAATGCCATGGATTACCCTATGATACACTGCATCCTCACCTTCTATTCTGCACTTACCAATTATTTGTAACTTTGTCGTCGTCGTGGTTCTTTATCCTTTATAGGACATTGGAAATCACATTTTTGTGGTACCCTAACAGGGTGAGGCGAATGCCTATGCCACTGTGATTATTCTAGGGAATCGACGTTGTTTTTAGCTTTCGTGTAGTAGTTTCCCGTTGCTTTCTATGCTATCTACAAAGTAGCTCATACATCACTAGCCGGGTTTTTACAACCCTGAGTTCCGTAATCATCACTACCTTGTAGTTGCTCAAACCAGTTACAGCTTTTTGATACCGGCAACAGATTGCGTGCATCGTTGCCTCTGCTGTTCTGGTGCTCGGAGCTTAACGTGTAATAGATGTTAAATGCACTACAATGTATACATTACACGTTAACACCTGTGTCTCTAGCGGGATTTGAACCCACAACCTCTTGTTCAGAAATTGATCCCAAGTCTCATTAGGTATCTAATTTCTTACAATTCAACATATTTTCCAGCTGTGTGGCAAAATCTTTGGTGTTTGAGAACATGGCTATTAATCTGTGTTTCCATTCTTTCCATGATGAATCATAAGATGGAAGAATAGTATACCAGTCCTTAGCATAACCAGCTAACTTTGTTTGAAAAACATATTTCTTCTCGCGCTTGGACAATCATATGTGACCTGCTCTGACAAAACCAACCATTTTGACAAAATTTCAAAAAATGTTTTTTGTTTTCAAAAATCTAATCTTTTAACCCTTAAAATTCATTTTAAATGTCATTATCTCTCGGTAACTTTTTTTTGTGGGAATGGTCGGTTTTGTCGGAACAGCCGTCAAGGTGACAACTCCTCAAGTTTATAATAACCATTTAGTGGAACTGACACCAACTTTACCTAGTTCAAATTTGGGAACACAATTAGCACCCAACAGAGCAATGCGTATATCCCTTTAAGTTGATGTCGACAGCACTCACATTCAGGCGAAGGACAAGATGAACTACTCGTTGAACTGCAGGTTGAATATGAAGAACTCAAATAGCGCCTTTTACTATGTTTACCTATAGTTTATCCTACTTCTGAATTGTTAAATAACGAATATTGAGCGAATTTATTTTGTATGTATTTCAAATTATGGAATAAATTTTACAATGAACAACAACGAACGAATGACTATAATTCCGTCGCTCAACCAGAACCTAAACCTACTCGTACGTAGCCATCAATTTTCAAATTTTAAGTACAAAATTTCCAATAAATTTTAAATCGATTTACCCAATGTGGCACATTTTTGGATTTTTTTTACACAACATACATCGATATTTCATCAGCTTTGAGCTTTGCAACATCGAAGTACAATGATGTGCTCTATAGGAAGCTTATGAGACGAACTAATATCCATTTCATGATTTAACCATCAGTACCATCACCTAACACAATTTTTGGGTGAGCAAGTTTACATTTCCCATGCCCTAAAATCGATCCTTTGCTCATTCCTTTCTGTGGAGTAATTATCGCTATGCATATAATTCGAGAAGACCATCAAAATAGATTTGAACTATAAAAGCATCAAGTTAATACGCTTCACTTTGAATATACACAATACACATCGATGATTCCTTTGATGATAAGAATTTAACGACGGTACTGACGCTACCGACATTTGCGTTTAATCGAGTTGGCTGCAATTGCATTTGTAATTACGAGTACATTCTCCTTACAGCTGGTAACTTGAAAAGTCTCATCTTCGTAGCTGAATGAGGCACAAGTAGATACGACTACGAGAAGAGACGCGAATAATTAAACCGTAACAAAACGCTTCTCTCGTATGAGTAATTTACATAGATGACGTACCAGGCAGGCAGAGGCACCACCCACCATTAACTTTGGAGAAAATCTCACCCTCGCTCGGTATCCTAATTTGTATTACTATACTTGAAAGAAAATTCCGACAACGGCACCAAACCATCAAAATTCTGGTAAAGAAACGACAATACGAGTATCTCGCTTGTACCTATTTTGTATGTGTACTAAAAACTCGACGATTTCGTATTTCGTCTCATCGCCTCGCTACTCGTCGTACATACTCGTATATATTCCCCAAGATAAACACTTAATTATTCATTTACCTACCAACGATACTCGACCCCCAGCATTGGAATACCTACAAAAAGGCATTTCTGACATCGTTTAATGAACCACCAGCAGTACCTAGCCGCGTTGTACTACGAGAGTTTCCGTCTTATGTACACGCTGATGTATTTTTTGCACCGTTGTAAATTGTCGAGAAATTCGCTACGATATGGCTCTCTTAGCCCTTATGTGTGTACTTCGCAAACGTGTATAGTAAGTACTCGTTGCATATGTAATAAACAAGTCATTATTCGTCGACATACCTTTCTTGCTGGAAATTGCACGAGCGAAGTAGAAAATCTTAAAGTTAGGGTAGATACTCCATTTGTCGAAAAGTCGACTAAGTTACGTTAATACGCGAATCAAATTTGCACAAAGGATTTAAATAAATGTTAAATGAGTTGCCTAACTTTAACCTAAATTAATTTGTCGAATTATTGGCAAACATTACGGCGCGTTGCTGGCAAACGACACGACACGACAGTAAACCAACGTAACTCACCAGACACGAGGATTTCTTTGAACTATACGCAACTTGGGCTCATCTACTCGTAAACGAGCAAAGTTTAGACTTTATGAATGAGTAATTCTTATCGAAGGTGTTTGGGATTCGTACCTTTTACATTTATGGCTTATCGTTAATATTTCAAATACGAATCTTGACTTATGGTTTAGAAAATGGTAAGGAGAATTATTTAATGTTACGTACGTTTTCAAAACATCGACCTTATAGCTCGTTCGAGGAAATTTGCCTATTCATATTTTAAACATATTTTTCACTCAATTTCCGAGCGTTTTTCTTTTATGTAACGCAATTTTAAAAAAAAAAAGTTCGAACGCGAAAAATGGCCATCTTTAGAATACGAAAAACGTGGGTGGGTGGTTTGGTATGTAGATTGAAAAAAATTGCTGTTCGTTTCTGAGAAAAATTTTGTTCAACTTTTTTTTTCATAAATAAAGCAAATTTCATCTTGGTATCTTCATCTAATTTAATCCATCAGCGATTCATTCATTCGCGAACGAGTTTTTCATCTCCAAGTGAATCATTCACGAAAAAATCATCTACAATATTTTAATTAATGTATCTGGAAAAGTTAAATTTTGCCTCGTCCTCGTCCTCTTTCACTGGATTTAATTTACCTAATAGTGATTCAGTCTCTCGAATGTTGAGTGATTTATCGATTCTGAGCAAATCATTCGTGAACGATTAGATTCCAATTGTTGATGTTAGGACTAAAGTTGTCGAGTTTTTCGTCTTTGCATTTCTGTCTAAGTAATTTGATTTTTCAATGATTCGTTCGTTCGCGAACGATTTTCTCAGTTGTGCAAATTGCTTCGCAAACGAATCACTCATTACATCGATGGTAAATTAAATAATGATTTCTTAGCAATTCAGTCGTTCTCGACTGATTCATCATTATTGAGCGAATCGTTCGCGAACGAATCATTCACAATTGTCGAAGATGAATCGAAGAATGTTTCGTTTTGTCTAATCATGTATCATCTGATATGATTTTCGAGTGATTCAGTCGTTCTCGAATGATTCATCATTTCTGAGCGAATCGTTCGCGAACGAATCATTCATAATTTTGTATGATTGATTGAGTAATGTTTCGTTTTGTCTTGTGGTGCATTGTCTGATTTGATTTCCTAGTGATTCAGTCGTTCCCGAATGATTCATCGTTTCTGAGAGAATCGTTCGCGAACGAATCATACACAATTTTCAAAAACAGATTGAAGAATGTTTCGTTTTGTCTGATCAAGTATCATCTGATGTGATTTACAAACGATTCAGTCCTTCTCAAATGATTCATCATTTCTGAGCGAATCGTTCGCGAACGATTCATTCACAATTTTCTATGATCGATTGAATAATGTTTCGTTTTGTCTTGTAGTGTATTGTCTGATTTGATATCCTAGTAATTCAGTCGTTCCCGAATGATTCATCGTTTCTTAGCGAATCGTTCACGATTTTCAAAAACAGATTGAAGAATGTTTCGTTTTGTCTAGTTTTGTATCATATGATGTGATTTTTGAGTGATTCAGTCTTTCTCGAATGATTCATCATTTCTGAGCGAATCGTTCGCGAACAAATTTACAATTTTTTTTTTGATTGATTGAAGAATGTTTTGTTATGTCTTAATGTGTATGTCTATGTATTATCTGATTTGATTTCCAAATGATTCGGTCGTTCTCGAATGATTCATCATTTCTGAGCGAATCGTTCGCGAACGAATCAACTCTAATTTTGTGGATAGATTTGCAATGTCAAGTTTATGGATAATGTCATAATCTGTTATCTGGTTTGATTAATCGGTGATTCAGCTATGAGCTATCCGCAATTGATTTTTTGCTTCTGGTCATAGGTAATGAATTTGAATGTCACGATTCGTCATGAATATTTCATAATTCTATGAAACAGAAACTTCAGGGAAATTTATGGGAGAAAAGCTAAACTTACAGAAAATGTTTCAAAATTGAAAATGAAATTTTGGGGGAGGGGTGTTTATAATTGCAAAATCGCACCATCCATTTTATGTACATCCCCAGTCGTGTCGACATTGAAGGAAACAAAAAATGAAGTTGAATTGATAATATTTTGTAAAAATTTCTCAGATTAATGATGAAAAAATGTTGCGTAATTTACTCGAAAATTGATGAAAATTATGCAAAATTTGAGAAAAGTTCAGAATTATGTCATCGAATTTTGAAGATAACAACTATTTTTCATTTTCTACAATTTTTACGAGTGTGTATAATTTTTGCTAATTTTGAATCAACTTTCGGAATAACTCTATAGAATTTCTGGAATTTTTTACGATTTTTGTAGAGATTTTCTGAAATTTTTACATAATATTTTCACATGTCAGTCACATGATTTTCAATAATTTTCTTATACATAAGTTGGACGTATTTTTTTGACAACTTGATACATTTTTTTTTCAATATCTGCAGCGCTATTATGTATATTTATTATATGAAAATTTTTTCAATTTTCTTCGAATTTTCATCATTTTCAACATTTTTTTTTGGATTTTTGGTCTTTCATAATTTTTTTTTGAGTCGTTTTTTTGTCAATTTTATTGGTTTCAAAATTCTCAATCCTGATTGAGTGAAATTAATGCAACTTCTACGTAACAAAGTTTTGAACTTCTTATGAGGGGTTTCAAAACATGAAACTTTTTTTTGCAATAAAAATTTAATAATTTTTCAATACCTTACCACACTTTGGAAGAAACGAGGAAAATTTTTCTTTACAAAACAATTCCGAATCAGCCAAGAAGAACCACTTTTCATCTAGGTTCCGTTTCTAAAATATAGTGCCACGAACGTTTGAAAAAATAGAAATTGGATGCAATTAAAGATACGTACGACGTATTTTATAAGTTAACTTTAAATGCATGGTTTTCTCATTTCACCTCCGCAGCGTCCGAAGAGAGAAAGAGAGGAACGAAATTGGTACAGCAGGATTCTTTATCGCGCGGTAGAGAATTTGTACCACCAAAATTGAATAAAAAATAGTCGACGGAGACGAGATATACTGTAGTAGAAAACTCAACATAAAATCCGTATCGAACCTAACAGTTTCCAATTACTTTCGACAAACCTCGCCACCACTGCCCTATAATTGAAGAATTTCTCGCCCAATATAAACATCCACTCACGTATAGCAATTTCTACACCGCTCGCTTCACATATACGTCGGTCGTTTACTAAAGGAATTTAATACGAAGGGGAATGGAATTTCGTTCACGAAAACGGCCCGGGGCCCGGGGGCGGAGGGGGGAGGGACGAGAAATACCTAATCATTTTAAAAAGTCGTATACGAATAAAATACCAGAAAACAATTCATCTCTTCCGGAGTCCGCGACTGCAGCAAAAGAGCAAATGTCGTACGTTCGAGCTAATTAAATTAAATTTATACACATACGTGATAAACGTAAATAAACCGAGAACCGACGCGACGTGCACACTACCACTTAGCACGCATTTTCCTATACTTACAATCTATTCTGCAATTCGACTCGCAATGTGCTTTTGCAGTTTCGTAAACTTCTAAATAATTTTATTCTTGGTTCCCGAAAATAAAAAAAGGCACGTATTATGGTGATATAACGTCAAGCAGGATATAAAAAATGCCAAACCATTAAGGACAAAACCCCAAAGCCTTTGTTACTAGGTGCGCCGCAAAAAATGGCACTTTTTTATCATCCCTAATTAAACAACTTTGACTTGCCAAAGTAAAAGAATCATCGAGTGGAAAAAGTAAATTTACGCTACATTACTTACGATTTTACTGGTATATACGCGGTGGTCTATATATACGTATTTTTCATATAATACACGCGGATATCTGCACCAAATTTTTTACCATTCTTTTTGCAAACGATCGTATACACTTCGAATGGGAAAAAATTGCTACCTGTGAGACCAACTCTGCTATTTTCTGTATAGTTAGTTTAAAAATAAGAACTAATTCAAAGAAGGATTTCCGAATTCTACTTTGGTTTACTTTTTGAATTTTTTGGTGTATAAGATGATTGCCAATTTGCTAATTGTCGAATTTTTTTTGTTTCTTTGTTGCAGGTGAGTACCTACGTTATCATAAGATTGAAAGAAGACGACGATGATTAGTAAGTTAAATGATCAGATGTCTACCAGGTCGCGAAAGTCGTGAAAAAGGTCGCGATTTTTACCAAAAAAATCACCAAAAAGTGGCTAAAAATCGTCCCAACTTTGAATTCAATTTTTTTATTAAACTACTGGAAACCCGGTTTTTTTTCAATGAAAAATGAGGTATACTGAAGAAAAAGTCGCGAAAAAGGGTCGCGAAAAGTGGCGATTTTTAATATCAAATTTTGGTAGACACGTCTTTAGCCCAGTCAATATGCAATTTGACCCAAACATAATTACAAACAAAGGTTTTTTTGGTGAATATTGTCTAGGGTGGTGTGCTGAATAACATACTAAAAGTCTCCGCCCCTACCCCACGAGCTAACCCCCCCCACAGTGGATCAAAGCCCCCCAAAATCAGTTTTTCATCAAGAACTCCTGAAATTTTGAATTTTGAGTAAAATGAGCCCAGTGATCATTTCATCTCCTCCCCAATACCTATCAAATGAGCTATCGACCAACTCCCTAGCCTGAAGGGGGGTGACGCTACGACCCCTCAAAGTGATGTGATTTCAATAATTTTACATTTTCTGATTTGGGACTTGTAACCTGTTCTAATTGATAAAATGAAGTCAAACTTGGGGAATGGGATCAAAATTTCAGAAGTTCTCGATGAAAAACTGATTTTGGGGGGCTTTGATCCACTGTTGGGGGGTTAGCTCGTGGGGTAGGGGCTGGGACTTTTAGTATGTTGTTCAGCACACCACCATAGACAATATTCACCAAAAAAACCTTTGTTTGCAATTATGTTTGGGTTTGCCCATTTTTTCTGCTATTTGACTGGGCTACTTCGTTGATTATGATTTTTATGCTACAATCTGTTTGTTATGACAACGTGTGAGAACTTATATGAATAAAACTGAAAATTTGTTGTATAACTGGACAGCAGAAGGAGTAAGCATGAAAAAATGAAACATTACTGTATCTTATTGCTTTACAAATTTAGTATGTTACATATTCGTATTTTATGGGGGTGTATGTTATCGTAGATAATATTTGAAATGAATAACTTGTTAAATCCCTAACTTCCGGGTAATTTAAAATGAGTCTTTTTTAAAGGTACGTATACCTTATCATGGTCCAATAAATTTACATGATATATTTTTTATAATTATTATAATACATATTTTGTTTTACGCGATGTACTCGTATGTATTTGTAAGTGAAGCATATACGAGTACTCGGAGGTACCTACATGTTTAGATGCACGAAAAGAGCAAAATAAATTTGACATTTTGCTGGGAAATTTTACTCAACTGAGGCGAATATTTTCGGTATACGGTACGTGGTTACGCAATCGTGAGACGAATTCGTATACATATTTGGTACCGTTGGTAGGAGGAGAAGAGAGGAGACAGAGTAATGGTTATTTATGAATTTTCGCGTTCACCTTTCATACCCGCTAACTTCAAAAGTACTGGTATTTTCCGCCATGGTGTACTCATCTAATATTACTTACGGATATACGAATGACCCTACCCCAGAAATGCTATACGATATATCCAGATAAATAGGTACCTACTTCCTACCTATGTTCGTTACCCCTATACTATTTGTGTTCGAATTCTATGCTGGATTTAATCTTCGGTTTATATCCGGGACGTCCAAGAAACGAAAAAATTAAGTACAAATCGCGTGTGTTTGTAGGCACTGAAAAGGATGAGAGCTAAAACTTGTGTTGAAATGTGTCAAGAAATACGTATAGAAATTCAATTTTGTCAGTCTTTACTCGCAACGAAATGCCAAATATTGATGCCACTCCCAACGAGATCGTACCTCTTTCCCAAATCACCTGAACTTATTTCTTTTTATCGTCCTTCAGGCTTGTTTTTTTACCCTCTTTTTCGATGTGTAGGTATATTTTTAGAAATATAGACCGATACCTTCATAAAGCGGGAATTGTGGTCGAGATTTTTTCCATTTTGAAAAATTCGCCAAATTTGACCGTAATTTGGAACGAATTCCGTCGATTGGCTTTATTTAGAGTAATTTACGTCGTGTTTGGTGATTTTTTTTGGAGGGTTTGGCAAGTTTGAATGGTTGGAATATAAATGATGGTGTGGAGTTTATACGTGTTTTTTTTTTTTTTTTTTTTTGGTAGAATTTTGTAGATAGTATTTGATTGGAGGAATGTTGGGGGGGGGGGTTGACGTATTATTTGCCTGTGTTTTACTTTGTCTTTGATTGAAATAAGTCGATTTTGAATTTTTTAAATTGAGAATAACAAAAAAAGTCTTCGTCTCAATCTTTTATAAATGCTGATTAGCATGCAAAGTTATATTTGGGATAATTTTTTCAAAATTTTTGAGCATGGACCCGATGGAAAAATATAATTTTTCATCTTTTCCATATCAACTTTGATTTTTACCTTATCTCTGATAAACGTTTCTATTGATTCACACACTAGAAGAAATTCCAAATTTGTTCCATTTGTAGTTTTTAAAGTTATCCACACTTCAAATTTGCAGTCTTCGTATTTTCCTCAAAATTTTGAGTCCCCATAGCTTTCTTTTCAATGCACATATAAGGGAAATGTCTCAACTGGCACTGGCAGAAATTTTTTTCAACTTGATGAATCTGAATCGAAAGAGTACGCAAAAACAGATCACCTGCTAAAATTTCGAATACTGATGTGGAATTTTTGATTTTTGTCGAATTTTTGAAAATTTTTGAGTAAAAAATGCAAATGAAATCTGACTTTTACTAAACTGACGTGGAAAGTTAACATTCAGTAGGTCTTATTTTAGGTCTTATTTTAGGTCTCTCAAATCGATTGAGAACGGTTTTGTAGCATTTAGAGATGTTCTGAAGTCTCCAGCAAGTTTTTGAAGTTGCAAATTTCCCAAAATTTTACCCATTCAAGTTAAAAAATTAAAATTCACTTCAAACCTTAATTTCAACATGCTGAGTTGACTAAATAACCTCAAACCGTTCTGGAGCCTCCAGCCATGTTTTGGAAATCTTATATTTTCAAAATGTGCCATAAAAACTGTCTTAATTACCACTTTAGCATCTGTAAACACGATTGATGCTTGTTAGTGACCCACTTGGCACTTGACCGATTATACATCCATTTTTCCAAAATCGATGTCTGCTGATTCAAAACCATATTTCTCCAGCAATTAAAAAATTCACGATACCTACTTGTGCCATTTGACGAATATTGCGCTAAAACTCATCCGAACATTTTTTATGGCTTTACTGTTTGAAACTAGCTGAAATAGAATCAGCATGTTGAAATTACGATTTAAAATAAATTTTTTCTTTCTAAATTCATTGATAAAAATGTTGCGGACATTCCAGATTTCAAAAATCCGCTGGAGGCTCCAGAACTGCTCAAAATGGTTCAAATCCGTTTTTTGTCGATTCGATGGAGGGCGAAGGGTCGATTTTAGTATTCAAACCAACAGACTTTCGAGTATCTCAAGATTTACCATTTTTATAAAAAAACAGGTCTCATGCTCGATGGTTACTTTTTCAACGTTTTGGTTGCTAAAGTTCTTCTTTTGAAACAAAATTTTGAAAAATTTGATGTAAAAAATTTGCGAAAATTCACTTTTTGTCAAAATTGTTGAATAGCCTTGTTTCGTTGCTGAAAAATTGTGGCTTTTTCGCCGAACATTCCAAAAAACCCTGCTTTTAGCCAGTAAATTGAAAATTTTTCGCTTTTTCGAGAAAGATTGCGAAAAAGTATTACATTTTTGCGAATAATTGCCAAAAAATCCTGCTTTCTGCTAATATTGTCAATCCTGCTCTTTGCCAACATTTTTTAAAAATACCTCAATTTTTTAAAAATTGACCAAAATCCTCGTTTTTTGCAAAAAATTTCAAAAAGTCTTAGTTTTTTCCAAAAATTGCCTAATGGTTATGCTTTTTGCCAAAAATTGTCAATATTCTAGTTTTTTAAACAAATTGGTCAGTGTTACTTTTTTATCTAAAAAATGCCAGAAAGTCTCGCATTTCGAAAAAAAAAATTGCGAAAATTCCTTTGACTATAATCCGCCAAAGTTGCTGCCTTTTTCCTAAAATTGTCAATTTTTTGATTTTTGATAAAAAATGTAAATTCTCGTTTTTGAGCAAAATTTCTATAAATATTCATGTTTAGTGTTTTTTTTTTCAAAAAGTATCCAATAGTCGCTTTTTTCCAAAAAATTTCTAAAAGGATCTCTTTCTTGTCAATGATTTTTAAAAAGTTCTGCTTTTTCCAAAAAATTGTCAAAAATTCTGTCTTTTAAGTGCTGAAAACTGTTATTTTTTTCTTGTTAGATATTGCAAAAAATCTCAGTTTTTTTCCCAAAAATGGTCCAAAAGTTTCTACTTGTAAAAAGGCTATTTCAGTTGTTTTCAAAAGTCCACCAAAAATCGAATAATCAACTCCATCAGCTGATAATTTGATCCTGAAGTATGGTTGACATGAACTTTCAGTGAGCCAAATTTTAGCCAAATCGAAGGTACATACATGTACGTATATAAGGACTTTTAAATGATATCGAAATTGATATTCTTTTTAAAAAATTCAAAAAGTTTCTACGTTTTACATTTTTGACGATTTTTTTTGAAACGTAATTGCATTTCTCTCGAATATTCATCGTAATATGTAATTATATCGTACGATGGGTAAGATGATAGAATGTACATACATGCTTAATGTGGCAAAATATGAATGGAGAAAAGTACGATACGTTGTTGATCTTGCAAACATATACTTACTACATAACGAAATAAGTTAGTGATATTTGATTACACATATGTAAATTTTAACATTACCATTTCGAGATTTCCGTTCATACTTGAATTCTTGCGAACTCATACACGATTTATGTAACTTAATATTTACGTATTTTTCCCCTTTTCTTGTTTTTGGAGTATATTGAAAAGAGGAATGGGGTAAAACCGCAGCTTGTTCTCCATCATGGTCGATTCTCTGGTGTAAGTAATTTCAATACGACAGTACATATACATGATGAATAAATATGCCAAAGCGTTTGCCTTTTTTTTTCGTATTATACACTCGATAAACAAACTGTAAACGAGAAGATTCGTGTGCATAATTTTCTGGTCGAGATGATTTTTCAATAAAGTACCCGCTCGTCGTAAATTGCACGCTGCGTCGCGTATTTATGTATTCGTTACGTTTATCGTATTTGCATGTATCGTCCATTGCGTTGCGTTGCGTCGTCGTCGCATAAAAAACTAATCAAAACAAAGCGGAAAAATTTCGCTCGAAAACGTTGCCAAAAAAATATCAAAAAGAATTATATATCGTAAGGGCGAAAATTTCAAGTAGGAAATGACGTTGTAATGTACCGCAGTGTTGCAGACACGTCGTCGATACAGAAGGCAAAATGGTAAACGATTTTTACCGTTTGTCGAATTTTTTCTCACTCGTTACGCACGTCGACAAAGCAAAAAAGAAGAAGAAGATACGTCGGAATAATAAAAATTTCACCCTCGAAGGTACCATTTTGGGTATAGGTAGGTATAAGTATATTGTGTGCTATACGTATACCTCGTCGCGAGAAGAGAATAAGAGTGAGAGAGAGACGTAAACGAACGATATATATGGAAAGAATAAGGCGAGATGGAATGCTTGAGAAAGTTTTGTAGCGTGGACTTAAGTGTGTACGACGTTTATGATTGGCATATTCAAGGCTGTAGGAAAATTTTCACTAAAGCAGCGAAAAATGTCTGCGTTCTTTGCATAAAAACCAAATAAAAAGGAAAAAACAGTTCTTTTGTTATTTCCACTCTTCGCATAGACGGAATTTTACATTTCTTTAAGCGTATTTTTTCTTTCCATCCCCTTCACATTTTCGGCATGGCGATGGCGCGGTGGTGGTATTTCTCTATACCAGTGTATGGGAAATGTACACGCATATAGAAAGAGAAAAACAAAAACTGGGATAGGGAGCAAAAGCTCTGTACTTTTCAATAAACCGCCTCGTATAGTGTCGTTGTGAAAATATTCGGACGATTTTATCGAGGCAAGAATGGCAAGATGCATCTTTGGAACTTGGAAGTGAATGTGTACGGTTATCGTGTTGATCAGATGGAAATTTTTCTATGGGAAGGCGAGGAGAATGATCGAACGAAAGGAAATGTAATGTGAAATATCATACGAGATGTTTGTGAAACAGTTTGCGAAAAGTTATTTTATTATGCATTTGGAAATTGATGTTGTAGCCGGAGGATCAAAAAAGAAACACATTATACAATATGTGAAAAGTGAAAACCATCAAAAAAATATGGAATTCCTATAAAAGTTGTCAAAAGTTTACCAAAACTGTGCATAACATCGTTAAAATTGCTTGAAATTAAACAAGCGTGGAAAACCTGAAAAAGTCAGGGAATTTGGTCGGTCTGGAAAAGTTAGCGAATTTTGGAAATTTACAGCATTTTTTACTCAAAAGACAGGGAATTTTGTGAAAGGTTACTTCAAACAGATTTTTCCATTTCTCATAATGAAAAAATTCACTTTCGCTTCGCTCAGGCTATTTTTTCGCTGGTGAGAGTGGTGAGTTTTGTCATAAATTGCCAAATTCCCAGAAATTCTTGTTTTTTGCAAAAATTGTTAAAGTCTTGTATTTTATCAACTTATGAGTTATGAGTATCATCAATAAATCTCACTCTTTATTGCTAAAATGTTTCGCTTTTTTGATAAAAATGATTAAGAACATCTGCCTTTTACTGAAATTATTGTGGGCATCTCGTTTTCTGTCAAAAATAGCAAAAAATCTTGCATTTAGCCTAAATTGTCAAGAATTTTCTTTCTTTTTTTTTTTGCAAAAAATATGCCAAGAATTGTGTTGTTTTTTGCATCTGAAAACACCCACTCTTTTCCAATAACAGTTCTAATGTGTCGTTTTCTCATCAGAAATTGCTAAAAAAAAAACTTTTCTTTTGCTCAAAAAGTTGCCAAATATTTTGTAGTTCAGCTTTTTCGGCAAATATTGGAAAAAGGAATTGCCAAAATGTTTTTGAGTTCTATCTACATCATGAAAATCGCATGAACAGAAGTCGTTGTTTCCAATCAGGAGATTGGCCTCTGCATGAATTGTTGTGGTTGAACAGCAGTTGAAAGCTTTCTACTGAAACGTAAATCCCCTGAATCTAGTAGGTAGTCATAAGCTAGACACAATTTCATGATTGGAAACAACGACTTCTGTTCATGCAATTTTCATGATGTTCATTGACTAAGAGAAGGCATTCAACAATGTGAAGTGGAAGATCCTCTGGCAAAACCTCAAAAAGCTTGGAGTACCAGAGCACCTTGTCAGTCTTATGGAAAGTCTGTATGAGGACAATGTGGCACAGGTGAGAGTTGAAGGAGAGCTCACCAATCATTTCCATACTTACAGCAAAGGGAGTAAGACAAGGATGCATACTACGCCCAATCCTCTTCAATGCATATGGAGAATGGGTAATGAAAACTGCCCTAGAGGATTGGGAAAAGGGAGTCAGAATTGGAGGAAAGACATTGTCAAACTTACGATATGCCGATGACACGACCCTGCTCTCAGAAACTCCAGATGAGATGAAGGAAATTCTCAGGAAAATCGAAGAAGCCAGCAATGAGGCAGGCCTGAGGGTCAACAAAGGAAAAATGAAGATGATGATAATCAATAGGGAGCAAAAGAACAGACCTGAAATATTGGAGATTGATGGTATAGAGGTTGTGCAGGACTTTGTGTACCATGGTTCATTAATAACGAATCAGGGAGGCTCAGCCAAAGAAATCAGGAGAAGGATGGCTATAGCAAAGACAGCAATGTGAAAGCTTAACCAGATATGGAAAATCCACGACATCACGAAGGCCACAAAGCTGAGAATAGTAAAAATGCTAGTCTTCTCCATCTTCCTATATGTGTCAGAGTGCTGGACAATACGTAAGGCAGATCAAGATAAAATTGATGCATTCAAAATGTACTGCTACAGACGCATGCTAAGGATATCATGGGTCCAGAAAAAAACAAATGCGTCAATACTACAACAACTGGGTGTAAAGGAAAGGCTAAGCACAGTCATCAGGAGAAGAATACTGCGCTACTTTGGACACATCGTGAGACAGGACAACTTGGAAAAGTTGACAGTCCAAGGCCACATAGAAGGCAAGAGGGGAAGGGGAAGATCACCCACCCGATACACGAACTTGATCAAGAAAACTGCCAAAATGTCACTGGGAGAGTGCACGAGAAAGGCCAAGGACAGAGATAGCTGGAGGGAACTGTTTGCTGGGATTTTGTAGTCGCAATGTCTGGATATGGGCAGGCGAGGAAGAAGAACTACACTATCTGTGATCGAGGAGGGATAGTGACCTCTTCATGAATGCTTGAACATTATGAAATGCCAGCTAGTGCTGCAATTTGACTGTGAAAAGCTGTTCACTGCAGTGGCAGATAAACCTATTTCAATATTTCTGCAGAAAAACAATCCTACTGCTACCTTTGTGGGATGTAAATATTTGGTGACAAATATCAAGAAAGAATACCCACAGTGTGATAAAACAGATTTGATGGGTGGATTGTAGATTTTCTGAACATATGCCTCATTACTGTTAAGAACATTTGTGTTCCTTTCAATTTTTGTTTCTGTCATTTCAAGTCTATTTGAGAATATTTCTGGTCCACCCTGCACACACCTTTCTTGATTTCTTTTTGTGAAAGCTCATCCATCAATATGTTGATCCATAAATGGCGCATGGGTCCCTGTATTTTTTCCCAACTTTTATTAATGTTTGCCCCCCCAAAAAGGGGTGAGGTGTAATTTGGAATTATACTTTCACTCATTCATTACATCTAATCAAACTATATCATTTGGTTCCAAGATTGACCCAATTGGGTTTTTTGCTTCTTCGATTTTGGAGGATAATCAAATAAATAAGTCTTATCATTTCCGAAGTGGCTTCAAGGGGGTGGGGTGAACTGTGGGTAAAAGTGATACTTGTGATGATCTTATTCAGGAAATTGAAAGCATTTTTTCATAACATCTCAGGATTTGCCTGGGCCTTAAGGGTTAACAGAACGTCTCTCTTTTTAAAAATGTTGATATCATCAATTGAGCTAAGCACGTTAAAATCTTGATTTTTCCAACTAAGAAACCAAAAAAAAATTTCCCACCAAGTTTAAATAAGGGCCTCCACACAGTCATGATTGGAAAAGAAGGGCACAACTGTAGATCTATTAACGATTCTTGAAGCTCATGATGTTCAAAAAAATTTTACACCCCTCCCCCCCCTGGTCGCGGGAGAAATTGGTCTGGAAAAGTCAGGGAAAATCATTTCCAGAAATGAGTGGACACCTTGTTTTAAATTTTTCAATCATATTAATCATGATGTTCAATTGTTCAACTTTTATGACGTTTTAATTTAATACGTGGAACGTGGTTAGCTGCTGATATTTTCACCGACTTTTTCATCCCCCCCCCCCCCCAGAAATAATAGAATAGAACATCAACGAGCAAGAAATGTGAAAATGAGTAGGCTTATTGAGGCTATTCGGTGTACTTTCTTCTAAGAGGGGACGAAGACGAAACTATAAACAACATCCCTTCACATTGGCTGTAGGTACGAGTATAACATTTGGCCATTGGCGTCGCCTTTTTGGCTCACGAACGCTTACAAATTTACGTAATATTTCATATCCATTATTAGAAATACGATTAGGATTTCGTAGGAGCTTTGTCGACTCGCGAATACTCGAATGCATCCCCAAATGACCGGGGTCTCGACTATTGTGCAAATAAGTTTATACTATCTCGGTCTATTTGTCATGGTTAATTGATGCGTCGACGACGTAGTCGTAGTCGTCGTGGAAATTGGTCTAACAAAGAGAACGTCGTTGGCCTAAGGGTGGCAGGGAGTAAGGGGTGCAACGCGCAGGTAATCGGACGATGACGACGACGACGACGAGGAAAATATAAAGTCGACGATGTCGACACGTTATAATTTATAGCATAAGAAAAGCGAAGGCGAAGCACTGAGAGAGCCCGTATTTTGAAACTGTTTTTACTTACGATGGGAATTACAACGGTATAAAGCACACGAATGGGCAAATGTCACTCTGTGTTTAGAATTACGTCAGTCATAGTTTGACCATAATGAGAGGATTGCTCGTCCTCCCCCTCCCTTTGAATTCTCTCGAGTGTCCTGCGAGTAATACTGCTACGTGAAGTTTGGGATTTTTGTTTTACTTAATTGTTTTAATTGAAGCAATTGTTAACGATATTAAGTAGATGATGTTTTAAACAAGGTTGACTCTTTTTAGCTTTGTTTATCGAGTTACATTACAATTCGATTGAGTTCATGATGCACAATTGTAAGTACCATGCTTGAAAAATTCGATCTAGCATTGAAAGAATTGACAAGGAGTTTGTAACAATTACGTGAAGGCTTGGAAAATCCACATTCTGTAGCACAGTCTAAGCATAAGACGACATTACTAATTTCAGAACAAAATGTTGAACGAATTTGGTTATGGAGTTGATGACAAGACAAAAGAAACTTCAACTTTATCCTTTTTGAAATGGCTGGCGATGGTGATGGTGCAACTGGGTCAGTTGCCATCAAGCTTATGTATAGGTACTAATATATAGTGAAACGACGAGAAATGAGTGCTCTGTTCATAACCAATAGCCACAAAGAAAGAGAGAGAAAGATGGACATTATACACGATATTAAATATTTAACAAAAAGGGTCATCGGAAAGGACCAATTCGCCGTATAACTTGGCACACGTTATAAACTTGGAATTAATTAGATAATTTTTTAATAACCACGTATATTATTTAGAGATATAGAAGCCGATATAATAATATTATACGAGAGACGCCACCAATAGTAGTACCATACTATACATTGTATCTCTCTAACCATTAAATCATTTTGAAATCGAGCCAAAATTTACCAAAAATATACGCACTCTATATTTTATACATTTTGCTATTTCCAATGATTCCTTAAATAGGAGATTTTATCGTTAGGTGTTAAAATTGCGTGTAGGCGATTTTTTCGTCTTCACCCTGCTCTCCTACAGCTCTTCGTCGTTGGACGATTTAACATTTGTTGAAGCATTTTATCGGTTTGCCATCGTGGCGCCTGCGAGATTTCTTCTCCTTTGTTCGGTGTTTGCCTCTTTATCGCTGATACAAACCAAAAAATCATCTTTCAATTTTTAGCTCCACGCTGCACGAGGGCGAAGTACCCCGGTGAGGGTAATTTCGGCGTTCGAATTAACGCACGAGGCTGAATTTGGACATTTTTTTTCGTCTCGTGTAGGTTGCACTATTCGTATCTATCTGTTGAATAAATGTCTAGTCGACGTTGTGTTTTCTTTTTGGTTTAAGAATTATGGAGTTGAAAAAGCCTTACTATACGCTGTGCAGTGTGCCGTGCATGAGATCGACGAAGGGAAAAAAGGCACCTCGGGGGGTGACTTTGATGCAGAAACAAGAGCAACGTTCTGCAATTTTTTTGAGCGTTCTAAAACTTGTAAATGAATGGGAAAAAAAATGCAATTCTACATCGCTGACGAATAATGTTCCCAAAAATCACTAAATAAAACTTCTTCATTGAAAGTTGAAATGAAAAAAATTGATGAAAATCTACACTGAAATATTTAAATCAAATCACAAAAAATGTGCTTGAAATCGCAATCATAAATCAAGAAATTATCACGACAAGAATTTATTTTAAATCCTCATAAAAAGTTCATTTATTTCAAAACCATGAAAAAATGTTGAATGAAAAAAAAATGAAATTATAAAAACACTACCAAATCAGCCAAATTTTGACAAACAACAGGATTTTTTTTTGCAATTTTGACAAAAAAGCAAGGTGTTTTTGCAAATTTAGCAAAAAAGCATAACATTTTTGCAAGAGTTTATCAAGAAATTAGTTTTTTTCTGCATTTGGCCAAAATAGGGGGTTTATGCGCCTTCAGCATGAAACAATAAACTTTTTAGATAATAATTTTGACAAAAAATCAGGTCGGATTAAAATTCTTACAGAAACTAAAAACATTTACTCGGTATCAACGAAGAACTTTGGTTAAAAAAATTTTGCCTGAAGACTAATCTCGGAAAAGAGAGATAGACCGTCCAAAAATTGGAGATGAACTTTCAGGTAGGTATATTTCATCAACATGTGTTGAAAAAAACTTCAACAATTATGACCGTAATTCTGCTTTAATCCTGTCGAATTTTATAAAATTACCATCACTTTTTGGTGATGCTCAGTTATTTTGATTTGATAGGCATTTTTGAGCGTTTTTACGTCGTTTTAACACTGTTTCTAGCACTTTTGGCGAATTTTAGCAGAATTTCTTCAATTTGTAGTCATTTTTAGTCATTTTAATCATTTAATGCTGTTTTTTGTCAAATTTTACAGCTTTTCAACATTTTTTTGTGCAATTTTTGCAAATCTCCCCCTTATTTCATTACGTTTCAGAAAGTGATTTTTTTTTACAATTTTTGCATTTCCTTAATGGAGGAATTGAGGAAAAACCGTAACCTTTATTTTTAACGGTAACCTTCATTTTTTTTTGTCACAACAGTAACTTCGATCAATGATTTTGAAAAAAAATAACCGATATTTTTATGCACATAACCATAACTGTGAAACCAGGAGCCAAGCAATAGGCGTGGGGGATGTGAAGAGCTTCCCCCCTCTAGTAGAATTGATTTACTTCACCTATATGGGAAACTGTAACCAATATTTTTTTTCTTTTTGGTTAACATCTCTGATCAGATCCATTAGGGAAGACCTGATTGGATCAGAACAAATGTGATAAAACTTGACAGGTCCATAGCCAGCATAATGGCAGCCAGGTTTGGCAAAATGCTGTCCCCTGGTTGGACAAATTTGCAGGTTTCTCCTCTTTTAAACAAATTTCGAAATCATTTTTTCATTTTTTGCAATATTTTGCATTCAAAATAATTGCATATTAAATACTGCCTGGGATTCAACATTATCTTTATTACTGGCTGCACTGACAAACAGCGTTACAGTGATTTTGTTTTATCTGAGAGTTCTGGTATTCATAAGCAATGATGATGAAGACGAGTGTAAACGACTTTATTTCGAAATTTTGGATACCATGACCACTGAAATTCAGGAGCAATTTTTAAATAATTCAACATTGTTCAATTTGATTGAAAACGTGTACAATTTCAATCTTGAAACTGGCACAGATAAATAGAAGAGTTGCAAAAAATCAATAAAAATATAAATCTCCCAAAAGATGAAGAAAGATGTGTGAAAAATTATTTTAAAGAAAATGATGTTTTGAAGACAAATTATTTTAAAGAACTGTATTTGGAAAAAAAGGCTTTTAAAACAACTTATGAAGTTTTTGCCGTTGCTGCAACATTTGCTTGCAGTTCTGCAACATGTGAGGTGACATACAGTTGCTTTAATAGAATCAATTGCCCATATAGGCAGAGTATGATATTTGGTTAATTAAGTAATTCAACACTACTTCTGTTTGAAAAAAATAAAACAAAGAATATGGACTTCAAGAACACTTCTGAATATTCAATCGCCCAAAAAATAGAATGCTGCAATTACTCGTACCTATTTTAAAAATTTGTTTTTGATTTAATTTTTTCATTTCGTATCGTATTATTATAATATCATTTTTTTGGTAAATAATGTTTTGACGCATGTTTTTCAATAAATTTCTTTGTCATTGGTACATATTTTGTTTACAATGACTGCTTGAATTACATATTAACCAAATACAAAATTTGCGACCCCCTCCCCACTACTCATAAATTTTGGTAAATTTTTATGCCCTGATTACAACTATCCCATCTGCCCTGACTGAAAAAAAATCCTGGCTGCAGGCCTGAAACTTGATTAAATCTGAACATTCCTAGGATCTAATAAAATATTAGATCTGTTCAGACCTGATTAGATTCAGTCATTTTCCCTCAAGATGGCAATAGGAATGTGGTAAATTTCTCAAAAATCTCCGTTGTGTAGAACTCACTACATATTAAAATTTTTGAAGTTAAGGGCGCAGCACGTTGCTTTGACTTCATTTGTGGGAGAAATTTTTAAAAAAGCATCATCAATTTCAAAATTCACGAGATGAATTTGTTATTTTATTTCAACTACACAATGCACATCCGTACTCTACCGCATCTCAATCATAACTACTAGCACTAACAAGCTACAAACAGATCCGTAGCAGTGTTACCACCAAAATGAATACCAACAAGAGTGAACAGGTAGGCAGTACATCATATTGCCACAATGTACGCCGAACAACAAAACGCCATTGCTCTGGGTAAAATGTACGTGTAAAAGCTCATAAAAAATTGCTAACCTTTTCATATCAAGCTCGCAGGAAATATTTAACAGGTAATTAATGCGCGGTAAACAAACAAAGAAATAACGCACCTTTTATAGTATAACTACCACCTACCTATACGATACTCGTACAACTATATAGCGAGATGAGCGCATCTTTGCTGAAATTAAATTTCATTCGTCAACGTGAAAACCACGTAAAATCAAGTCGTACGTAATTTAGCGTAATTAAAACGTATTTCGCCTTTTGTACACGTTGAATGCTTTATGTTAATCGACATTTGACTAAAATTCGGTAAAAGCTTTCTGCAAACAAAGGAACCAAGCATTTCGCTTAGATCGGACGAGCAAAACGCTAATACCTTTAAAATGTTCGACTAATCCGTGCGAGTGTTGTAACATGAAAAGTATTAATAGTGACAGTTCCTTTCCTTATTTTAATTAAAATCCGTTCTTATTAAGTTTTCCTATTGAAGTTGGTATCGAAATTATCCTTCGAGCTCGGAGTAGGTAGATACTAGGTAGAGTTAGTAAAAAGGACAGGTTAACTCTCATCCAACGATATTTTCCATAAGTGTAAAAATTCACGAATGTTACTCGTAACTTGCTTGGGACAAGGAGTATATGGTACATATAAGTGAGTAAATTTATGTAACTTTTAAAGGCGCGCATAAAACTTGTGCTATGGTATCTCACTTTGTCGTGTATTATGTACTTCAATTAATATACTCGTGTATCAAATATTTCGAGTTATATGTACTCGTATTAAACACGAATACGAGTAACTTGGCGCAATTATCTTACTCCCGTCAGAATCATCGTGTAAGACAGATAACTTCTTCTCTCTCGTTTAACTATACTCAAGTTACCCTACACATTATTACTCGTACGTCAAAACCTTCAACAAAAACATCATCTCTTGCGAGCTTCATCGCTATATATGTGTAACAACTTTTAGAAAATGGTACCGAACGAGAAGTATAGAAAACAGGAAAAAAAAGACAGCAAACTCGAATATTATCCAAAAAAACGACCCCGAAAATGACGTATTTACGAGATTACGTGCGCTACTGCACATACAATCAAAACATAAAATGATAAATTCCATTTAACCGGAACCCAAATATACCGAAAAACATAACAGTTTGGCGTGTACAAAAAAATACGTGTACCCTGTAATATTAAAAATATACGTACTTGCTGCGAAACTGAACTGAAACAGTTTCGCAATTCGTTATTACACTGCTGTACGCAGAGCTAGAAAAAAATACCAAATAGCAGATCGTCAGCGTTTTCCGTTTCAATGTTTTTATGTTTTTCAATCCGTTTGTCGTGTTTTTATTCCAGCTTCACTTATAGACGGGAGATTAATAAAAGTTTTTAATTATCGTAAAAATTCAAATTATTCGCAAACCATTAGCTTTGTAATGGATGACACCAAGTTTTAAAAAGCGTATCGTAGCTCACTTTCGCGTATACGAGTAGTACCACGTATCAATGCATCGTGCCTTGTCGTAAATAAGCCAACGAATAAAATCCGCGGGCTATTTTTTTCCATTTCCCTTCTCTGGGTGTAAATCACGTACGTGTATTTCAATTTAGTTCTGTATAAGTATTGAATAATATATGTGCCGTGTCGTATGGAGATTAAGGGAGACCCATGTATATATTTGTGATACCAATACCTACGTGTACCTTTGATACTTTGAGGATATGCCTTGAGGGACAACGAGCTCATCTTACCCAGGATTGTTGTTTCAAAAGAATTCATTTCGATCGTAGGGCGTGGGTCAATATTTTCTCAACTTGAGTCTTTCAGCACATATTTTTTCATGCTTCTGAAGAAACTGAATTCTTCAACATCTTAACATAATTTAGAAGAACTTTCCAATTTTTAAATTTTTTCAACTTTTTTATCAATAATAATTACGTACCTATTCTTATTCTAATTTGTTTTGTTTTTTTTAAATTGCAGGTAAGTTCCTGATGAAAATACTGATCATTATCATTAATGTAGAATATGGATATCTCATTGAGTCTTCAAATGCAAGAGAAGTGTGAGAAGAGGGTGCCTTGGTATGTAACTATTCATTTGATTTTGGCAAAACAAGTTTATGTTTTGTTTTGTTTTTATTTTTCATTGATATTTGACTGAAAATTAAGAACTGGTTCAAGAATTTTACCAAGTACAAAAAAATCAAGTGGTTCGCGAACGATTTACAAAAAATGATTCAATTCGTTCGTGAATGATTCATCAAAAATTGAGTGAATGAATCGGTTCGTTCGCGAACGAGTCACTTATACGAACCAATTTGTTCGCGAATGATTCACTAAAAATGATTCAAGTCGTTCGTGAATAATCACCAAAAGTGGCAAAAATTGAGTAAATAAATCGATTCGTTCGCGAATGATTCTTCAAAAATTGAATAAATGAATTGGTTAATCATTCATGAACGAATTGATCAATTTTTTGAAAGAACCATTCGCCAACAAATCGATCAATTGTTCAATTCTTTAATTTATGAATCAATTCGTTTGCCAATGAGTCACGTATACGAATCAATTCGTTCGCGAATGATTCACCAAGAATTATTCAATTCGTTCGTGAATGATTCATCAAAAATTGAGTAAATGAATCGATTCGTTCGCGAACGAATCACTTATACGAACCAATTTGTTCGCGAATGATTCACTAAAAATGATTCAAGTCGTTCGTGAATGATTCATCAAAAACTGAGTAAATTAATCAATTCGTTCGTGAACGAGTCACTTATACGGATCAATTCGTTCGCGAATGATTCACCAAGAATTATTCAATTCGTTCGTGAATGATTCTTCAAAAACTGAGTAAATGAATTGGTTAATCATTCATGAATGAATTGATAAATTTTTTGAAAGAACCATTCGCCAACAAATCGATCAATTCAATTCTTTAATTTATGAATCAATTCGTTTGCCAATGAGTCACTTATGCGAATCAATTCGTTCGCGAATGATTCACTGAAAATGATTCAATTCGTTCGTGAATGATTCACCAAAATTTGAGTAAATGAATCAATTCGTTCGCGAACGAATCGCTTATATGAACCAATTTGTTCGCGAATGATTCACTAAAAATGATTCACCAAAAATTGAGTCAATGAATTGATTAATCATGAATGGAATGATCAACTTTTTAAAAAAGCTATTTGCCAACGAATCGATCAATTCTTTATTTTTAAATCAATTCGTTCGCGAATGAATCACTTATACAAATCAATTCGTTCGTGAATGATTCGCCAAAAATTGAGTAAATGAATCAATTCGTTCGCGAACGAGTCAGTTTCACAAATCAATTCGTTCACGAACGAGTCACTTTTACGAATCGATTCGTTCGCGAACGAGTCACTTTTACGAATCGATTCGTTCGCGAACTAGTCACTTTTACGAATCAGTTCGTTCGCGAACGAGTCACTTTTACGAATCAATTCATTCGCGAACGAGTCTTTTTTACGAATTGATTCGTTCGCGAACGAGTCACTTTTACGAATCAATTCGTTCGCGAATGATTCACCTAGAAATCAATCAATTTATTATTGTAAATGATTCGATTCGATTGTAAACAGATCAGTTGCTGTACAAATATTTCTAAAAATGTGAATCAATTTGTTCGTAAAAAGATTTTTATTTTAGGATAAGTCGGTCTTCGCGTTTTTTTTTTGTCAATCTATTGATATTTTTCTCATATTTATGAGTAACAAATTATCTAATATTTTGTGCAATGTTTCTAAAATTTTAAAAATTTGTACATCTTTTATGTATAATTGGTAGAGAGTTTGGCCGGTTTTATCATAGCAATTATTAGAAATTTTCTGTCGACTTTTTCGACTGAAATGTGACGTAGAAAAATCTAAAAAAAAAAGATATCCATCTACATTTTCTTTACGCATCACAGAAATTACACAATTTTTTTTTATCAACTTCGTGATGAATAAAAACCAAAATTGACATGGGCGACATTTTTCAACCCTAAAATTTTTTGGTCACTCAATGAAAGATATTCTGAGAATTTTCAAAATCCTAGCCCAGAGCTGATTCAACCATATTTCTTAATCGGACTACTCTTTTCAAAAATTCAATCCTCGTCCCTGTTCAAGCTCTCTCTTTTTTTGTTTATAAAAAAGTCAAGAATAATCATTCTGGATTAAATCTCTCATGCACCAAGAGCCACAGTTGGTAAACATAGTTTTTTCTCACCGGCTGGCGGCTGCATAAACGAGTAGGTACCTGAGATAGCGAGCGCATCCAACGCATAGAAATATTTTGGCATTTTGGCGATAAAAATCGAAAATTTGCATTTTAGCGTCGCAACACTGCAAAAGCGATAAAAGAAAAGAGTTTAATGCTTTAAAAGCGAAAATAAAGCGTCAGCTTTGAAAGTAACGAATATTAACGAACTTTTAACATTTTTAAAAATTCTTGCTTCAGTGAATAAAAATCAGAGAATTTTCATTGTATTTTAATATTCAACACGGAAAATACGCGTATAATCTTTTTTAAGATTAACGCTTCGATGCTTCGAACAAAGAATAAAGTAAATAATATTCGGCGCTGGTTTTGAGGTATTCTCTCCTTTTCTCAGCGCAACGTCAGAGCGAAAAAATAAGTACAAAAAAATCTTCTTAAAAAACCATTCCGATGGGATCAAGATGAAGAAGAAAAAAAAAACGTTATATTTAAATTGAACTCTTTTTTTTTTTTTTGCTCCTAATCTTCACTTTGTGTTTTGATTATAATGCTTTCATCTCGTTTAAATATTAATCACGAAATTAATTCAACTGGGGCGTTGAAGAATTTTCTCCCTAAAACACGCTGCATCGATATGCATTAGAGATATACCAAAGTTCTTGGGACCTTTGAAGTTTTTTTTTTCGAATTCGATGTAAAAATATCGTACCAATTTTTTCTTCTTTTTTTGTCGTATTATTCAGTCTTCGTCGTCCGATCTGAATAATTTGCCATTGCAATTAATCGTGAATTATAACGAAGTATTCGTTATACGAGGCTTTAATCCCCGGACACTGGAGCATATAATGCGAGAAAATTACAAAATTAGATGACGACCCGGAGCCGGAAGTGGCAAAAAACAGACATTAAAATTTTTTCATCGTGCTGCGACGTGTCAAAAAGGTTATTGTCTGCACCGCAGTTGCTCATTTTTGTCGCACAAATTAACCATCGCTTGAGTTGATACCAATAATACATTTTTTAAAGCGAATTTTCCATGAAAGTTTGGCAGCTATTAAGCTGGTGGGAATTTCTCCAAAAAGAAGTAGCTACCTATTTAAAGTGAGAAAAAGAGGAGGAAACTGTACATAATAACAAAATGAAAACAAAAAATTAAGAAAAAAAGCTTCAATGGAGGGTCACGTTGAGGAGCTATTTTTGGGGGTGTAATATCGCATTTTTCTCAAATAATATGTAGTAGGTACAATATTTTCTTGCCTATAATTTTGAAATAATTTAGAACTGAAATTCTTCTACTCGAAAGTACGAGTACTCGTATGTGGTTCGGTTATACATATTTAATGAACCTGCTGTGAAACAGAAAAATTCGACACTCTCTAACAGCCTGCATACTCGACCTGGTCTTCTCTCTTGATTTTAATGTAGCTACGACGTTAAACTACATCCCCTAATAAACTCGCACACTTACATGTTAATACGACACGACAGTCGGGTCGCATTTTACCATATTGAAGAGAAAAAAGTACAATCTGAGGTTTCCTTTCTCTTTTTTTATCATCACATCCGCTGCAGGCGATCTCTTTTAAAGTTCGGCCTAATTTTGTAGCTTTTTTAAAACAAATTTCCTTCGTCGAGTCGACCTTTTTTTTTCATTGTCGTGGTCCCTTACACGTAAATCTAGCTCACAACTGGTATATGTAAAGCTTTGCTTAAATCGCTACCGCTCCAAGGTCTATAAACGATAGATAGTTTGAAATTTCCTTATTTTCATTATACTATAGACGTACTCTAAATCCAGTTATATAGGCGAAGTATAAAAATTACGACGCCTGGAATGCCCCTTTTTTTTTGGCGTACGTATTTTACTAAAGATTTTCCATAAAGCGTTGCAAAAATTAAAATTTGCTCAAGTGTAAAGAAGATTGATTCTTGATCTGAATAAGTTGTGTTCGGGCATCCAGTCTACCTATAGGTGTTACAAAACTCGAAACATAAACATAGAATTTTAAACAAATCTGAACTGTTGTAATTTTAGGCATCGTGGCAGAGTCTCTACTCCCCTTCTCCCAATAAGGAATTGCGAACCCATTTTTCAAAATGGCAACTAATTACCTATTAATTTTCAAATGTTTCCAACAGTGATGCACCAAAATGAAATTTGAGAGAGGTGAGCGTTGGAGAACTGGAATTTGTTTATAGTTTAAAAATAACATTTTCCACTTTTTTTCTGCAAGAATAAAGATTTTTTCCAAAAAGGCCTCCAATTTAGAAAATTTTTCCATTCCTATGTACTTAATTTCCTCAGAGTAAACTGAAGTTTTAACAACTCAAGGGATCAAGTATTCAAAAGCTTGCTGAACTCAGAGAGCTAAATTACTTTTTTTTTTTACACAGAATAAAGTATTTTAAGCGATCATTGATTCAAAAAGTAACCAAAAACTAATCAAAACATGATCAAAAAGACCCAAAAAAATTCAAAATATTCTGAGCTTTGAGATATTTTTTTCTGTTCTGTTTGAGTTTTTCTGCATGGGCAGAATGTCATACTGAAATCTAATCGTACTTTGAAAATGAAAATTAAATGTTGTATCATGTCTACCCCCTCCCCTCCCACTTGTCATCCCCACCACCCCCTAAGAAAAAATGTATTATTAGCAAATCTGAAATAAAGTTCATAATTAATTCAATAGGTAATTGTAATTTGAGATGTTTATCTCTTGAATATTTACAGTGGAATAATCAAAACAATAATTTTATCAATTTAGAATAGAAAAGTATAAATACTAAATAGCTAACAATAACTAACCAAAAGAAATTTCATAACATTTTAATCTATGTACTTACACGGAACCAAATACATCTAACTAGGTATCAAAATAATATTTTTATTTAAAATTAATCGCAATTCGCGACAATCCCGACAAGAAACAAAATATTTTACTTTAAAATTTACTTTAATTAAAATTAAGTTCTAAAGGGTACAATTTTTAAATGAGTCTTGTTAATATACCAGTTTTGACTTTAACATTTGCTGAGAAAATATTTCTGTCACTGCTAATATGAAGCTGATCAACTACACCTAACCTCCATTTTCCCCTCAAAACATCCTCTTCTATTAATACAGGTTCTTGTTCCAACACTTGGTCCTCGACAAACAGCATTTCTTTGTATAGAATTGTCCTTTTTACATAAATTGGATACGTAATCTTTATACCAAACACACCAAAATGATTGTAAAACCCTTTTAGATGAATTCCAAAGGTTTGCTAATTTGCATTTCATATTAACAACACCCAATTCGTTGTCAACTGAAATGTGACTTTGATTACAAATAAAATGAGCTGGAGTGATGACATCTTCAAGATCACCAGAAACATAAGTGAGCGGTCTTGCATTTATAGCGGTGTCGTAATAAGTGAAACCTCGATATGTGAAAAAACTCAATAAGTGAAATAGAAACCTCCTTCCCTTCACCTTGGACCAATTTTACATATAAATCAACCTCAATAAGTGAAAAAAAAGCTACTTTGTTAACTGAAACTAGGATTTATCTCAAAATTATCGCGTTTACCTCCACAAGTGAAATGTTGTCTGCGTTTTACCTCTATAAGTGAAAATACCTCTATTACTGAAAGGTACTGACTCGTTCAGCCTCTATAAATGAAAGAGAACTTGCACGGCGCACAATAACCCCACCTAAGCTGAAGAACATTCCACTCCAGTTTTTACCCCCAAACACAACAACCAAACTGTAAATTCATAATAAGTTTGAGGTGTTCATGTATCAATTTGTAAAAAAAAATCAATAAAAATTCTTTTTTTTCCTTTTTTTCACCCGAACTTCGATAAGTGAAAATTAACCTAAAAAAAACTCTAACTTCAACCTTATTTGTATGTGAAAAACTTGATAAGTGAAACAAATTTTCTTCCCTTGAATTTTCACTTATCGCAACGCCACTGTAATACATTTTCAATTTCTTTCAACATTGTTTTCAAGTTTTCAAAATTAATCATGCCATTTTTGATACATTTCTTCACTGCCAAATCAAATGTTTATAGACACCTCCCATCCAGGGAGCATTCTCAGGAAAAAAGTTCCATTCAATGTTATTTTTGAGCAGGAAGGAAACAAATTCGTTGTTCTTTCGCAAATTTTCTCTCCAAACATGATCAATGAATGATTTGAATTTTTTAAATTGTGCAGTGTTATCAGAAATGATCTTTTTCGGCGTGTTTCTCTCCGCAATAAAATGACAAAAAAATGATTAAGAAATCTGTAGCTTTCATACTTTTGACAAGTTCCAAATGAATAGCTCGAAAAGTTAAACAGGTGAAAATAATGACGAAGAATTTCTTTACATTTTAACTTACTTACACGGAACCAAATGAAGAGTGATATTCCAAAACTCGCTTTGTCCATTTTCACAACTTTTCAGGAGAGAGGAAAAACAGTTTCCCTTTAAACGGGTAAATTGGCTTTTTAGGCGAGTTTAGCACTTTATTTGGGTGGATTTATGATGTAGGAGTGTAAATATACATTTCATCCACTAAATACTGCTGAAAAAAATTTCAATAAAAATGAACAAAGCGCGTTTTGGAACATTATTTTTTTTGAAATTTTTATTGAATTGGCTATTTAGGTGAGTTTAACACCTCATTTTGGTAGGTTGATGATGTAGGAATGTGAGTTGATACTTCATCTACCAGGTACCAGTGAAAACCCAACGTTGATAAAAATGGACAAAGCGAGTTTTGGAATATCACTCTTCAAATATACTTATTTAACTATCGAAATATTAATTTTAAAATTAATTGCAATTTGCAGCACCTCCCCCCCTCCCTATTTCAGGTCTTCAGGGTATCTATGAATTTTTCCCATTGTGAGCATGTAAGATTTATCTCCTCCCTTTTCCTTCCCTTCCAGAGATAATTCCACAATTTAAAAAAAAATTCTTCGATTTTTTGAAGAAAAAAGAACACTATTTTTGATGAGCTTTGAAATGTTTCAGATTTCAAACAATAATAATTTTCCAGAAAATTTAACAAAACTAGGCATAATCTAGCCCCGCATTGCAATAAATAGAGTATTTTTTGAAATTTCCGGTTTTACCGTGCATTCATCCTGTCATTTTACAATTTTGTGGTTTTTCGCAATTTGTCCATCAAATTTTTACAGCAAAACTCTGAAAAAGTTACAAAAAATTGTTGAGAGGGGGGGGCACAAAAGTTGTTTGGAAATGTTTTTTAAAATGACAGTTGAAAAGTACCTAGTGATTTTCGTCTGAGAAATGTCATTAGATACCCTTATTTGGGAAGCCAAGAGGAAGCGTTCAAATTTGGCCACTTTTTAAGTTTTTTTTTTTTTTTTTTTGGATAAATCCAACCTGGCACACCATAGAAGAAACTTATTGTCATCTAAATCATATCAGTCGAAAGCAAAGACAGGGAAAAAATCATTAGCTGCCACCCCCGCCCCCCTTCAAAAACTCTTTTCTATTTATCTAAAACACACGTACACAAACTACAGACAAACATAGTGCAAAAGTTTCCTTCTCATCGGGGCCACGATGTATATAAAAAGCTGCAATATTTTTGCACATGTACGTTATTGTTTCAAATCGGTCTGTTATCTCGCGTCAACTAATTAAATTAAACTCGGATATAATTAAGGTTGAAATTTCCTCAGACGTTAATCACTTCTTATTACGTATCAGGATGAAGCTTAAATACGATACTCGCATAAAACTACCACTGCGAGTACGCGAGTGTATCTCCGATAAAACTATGCGATTAATGAAGACGTATTCTCGAAAATTTCACCAGACAGAAAGATACGGTTGCTGTTACCATACGCTATAACTATACACGAGTGAAATTGGTAAATATATATAGCTTAATCCGTCCTTCATCTTTCGTTTAAAATATACCAAAACCTGACAAAACGAATAAGAATAATATCCGTTAAGATGGGGTGCGAAATTCGACTCACGGTAGTATCTTGCTGATATACCTAGGTAGGTATACGAAGGAACCTGTTTAATATGTTTATAGGTTAGGTAGGAAGATATACGTATAAATAAAGCAAAATCTAGCGTTCATTGCTACCATTTATAACTCTGTTTGAATTATTCGCGGCAAGATGAGCTTTTCAATTTAACATATTTCGTGGTTTTCTTCTCGTACCGAAAGCTCCGGCAATATAGATAGATAACATCGCCATTAAGAATATTCAAATTCAATAAAATCACGTTTTACTTTATATTATATCCTCGGTTTCGTCAGCACACAAGTGTACAAAGCGAGCGAAAAGGTGGTTTTAAAAAAAAAACCTCAACGACAAAATTGTTCATTTTTATATCAAGAGCAGCGTCAGAGGATGGGCAGGGGCACATCTCTCTGTGTGGCAATTTATTTCAATTTCAAGTCCTGCTTGATAACGTCAAAACTGTCAGTTGCTTGATATTTTTTTTTTCGTGCTCTTTGCGCAATAGTAAAAATTATTTCTAAAAACTTTCGTCTTCGTTTTCGGTGCTTTTTTTCTCTCCCTGTCTATCTTTTTTTTCCCAACTATATAATCAAATTAGTTCTGCGAAAATAATCTAACCTCCGGCTCCGAGTATTTTGCTACGCTCTTGAATATAGTTTTGGTGGTGCAAAGCAGAGCAAAAAAAAAGCACAAACTGGGAGAAAAGAAAACAAGGATGAGTTTTGTGATGGCGAATTCCAGCACATAAAAACCGAGCAACGTTTTTATCCGGATCCGACATCTCGTATACTAGCATATTGCCAATTTAGATAGTCAATTTAATACGGCGAATTTAAATGAAGATTTATAAACTTCTCTTTGAAGCGGTCTCGCATCACCGAAATGAGAAATCCTCGATGAAATCTACTACACTTTTATCAATCTATATGCTCCTCTCTCGCTCAACTCGACAGAGCCAAATTACACTCGCAAATAAGTCAGCTCTGGTGCGGAAATGTACCATCATCGTGTACATCCAGCAGAAGAAATACTTTTGTTTATTGACGAAGCGAAAGCTCCATACTTACTATGAAAGCTTCAAATTCCAATATCGCATCTTACCGTCGAGTGCGAGCGTATGCTTCGTTTTTCAGAAGCATCAACGAACCGAAGATACTGGTAAATTTGATTTTTACAACACCCTCTCGCCCTTCCCTTATATAAGCACAACAATATCCATTATCTTTCTTTAGCGTGTTTCAAAAAACAAAAAAAAAAATCGTTCCACGTTCGTTATTATTTCGAGCGACTTTGTAAAATAAAACACGATTAACATTACTTACAGCTTTTTAAAGAAGAAAAAAAAACCAATTTCTCGAGACTCGATTCGATAAAAAATTGCTGCTCCATTATTCTCATCATCACGTCAGATAAAAATTTCATCTCAAAAATCGGAATTTTATTTTAGCCTCGAGACCTCTAATCTTTGCTCACTTCTCAAGAGTACCTAAATCCACTCGAGATAACCTTGAGCTAAAATTTAATGAAAATTTCGACTTTATTTCGAATGCGAGAGAGAGAACAAAAAAAAAATTAGAATAACAATAACGAACGTATATCCATTTATTCGATGTGGAAAAAGCCTACTTTTAAAACTCGGCCCATCAACCAAGCTGCGAAATTTTTTCCGCTCTGAAAACCACGAAAAATCCGATCTTCTTTCGTCGACGAAAGCCATGGGCTGACGATAAAACGAGGTGAAATTTTATTTTATTTCCAAATAAAACACGCAAAAAATTCACGCCAACCGTGCGTATATTTTCTTTATTTTAATTTACATTTCTGGAAATCAAGGCGTGGTTGAGTTACGTGTAGCGAGGGTGGGGAGGGAAGGGGGTATAGGCGAAGGCGTCGAATACCACACACAATTATTCCAACTCGAAGGCTTAATTCGATTTAGCTTTTTCGGCCCGATGAAATTTACGTGCATACGAGCTTCCCATACGGTTTATACTGTGTGGTGCAAATACGCGTACCTAATCTCTTTAAAAAACCTCATTATCGCGCGACTTATTTGTATTGTAATTTAAATTACTTCTCTCGGCGGTTTAAAATGTGCTCGTCCTCGCGCATATATCTACAAGATTTCAAGCGAATGGAAAAGGAAGAAGAAAGTGAAGAGAAATAGGAAAATTCAAGTTCAGTTTCCTTTTCAAGTGAACTAGAACTGGAGGATATTGTGTGTAAATCTGAAAAAATGGCACGATAAAAGTTTTCTATGTCACTACGACTACTGTACTTTTCTAAGAAAAAATTCGAATTCTTACCTGCCTATTTTAATTTTTTGATTGAGAAAAAAATTTTCATGTTGAAGTTGTGATCAATCGGACATGGTTTCCAGCCTATTGACCTGTCTGTCTGGCCTCTTGAGGTCATTGACCCAAGTATCCGGAGTCTCAAGGTCACTGAACTACCTGTCTAGTCTCTCATGGTCGTTTGTCTGTCTGGCGGTCTGTCTGCCTGGCCTCTCGAGGTAGTATGCGTACATGTCTGGCTTTCCAAGGTCTTCTGTCTGCCTTTCTGGCCCCTTAAGGTCAATGATTCATCTGTCTGGCCTCTTTAAGTCATTGCCCCTTATGTCTGGACTCTCAAGATCATTGACTTACCTGTTTAGATGTTGTCTGTCTGTCTGTCCGTCCGTCCGTCCGGCCTCTTAAGGTCATTGACCCGTGTGTTTGGACTTTCAAGGTTGCTGACCTACCTGACTGGCCTTCCAAGGTCGCATGACCTCTAAAATCACTTACCGTCTGTCTGGCCTGTTTATAGGTCAGTGACCTATCTGTTGAATCTCTCACAGTCGTCTGTTTACCAGTCTGGTTTTCTCAAGGTCATTGAGTCGTCATAAAAATGTCACAATGTGCTCATTTTTTGAAATGTCTGACGTAATGTCAGGAACTCTGCATTATTTCAGTCAATGTTTCACGGATCACCTGACGTGGGTCAACGTCTCGTTTTCTAAATTTCATTTCAAAAGTCAGACATTATGTGAAGAATTCAAGATTATATGTCCATGTCGACATTAGGTAGAAATCACAAGAAAACTGATGGAAGACAAAAGTTCCTAAAAATTAATTTAAAAATAAGTTGTAAAATTTCTAAAAAAAAACAAAAAAAAACGGAAAACAAAGATACATATTTTAATGACTCAAAAATTGGTTAAAAAAATCTCTAGAAAAAAAGTTGTGAAAAATAACTGAAAAATTAGTAGATACATTCTCGAAAAAAACAAGAAACTTGATGAAAAAATTGCAATCGTTGGACAATTATTTTAAAAAATGATTAGACATTTCGAGAGATAATTCAAAATTGGTTTTAAAATCTTGACAAAATTAGTTTGAAAAGGTACCTACTGTAAAACTTGTAAAAAAAAAAAAAAAAAAAAAAAAAACTATGAAAAAATAAATATAGGTACAATAAAAGTATAATTGAGGAGTCGGCCTGCAAAGTGACCTAACTGCAAAAAAATGATTTTTGAGATACCAACGCTATCTGATAGTCTAGGACATGCCCTACAAAAGGAATATATCACCTTCATCCAGTTTCACTCGTAACACCTCTTCCCCACCCCTAGAAAATGATGAAATTAAATCTGTGGCCTGCAAAGTGACCTTATTTTTACGATTTTCCGAAAACATGTTTCATACGGTACTGTTTGTTGAAATCAAAATTAATTTTAACCCCTTCTGAAGAAATTCAAAAATTTTGGAGACATCGAAAATTGCACTGGAGGCTCCAGAGTGATTCGAAATGGTAAAATCATAAGTTGAGAATAAGCCACAACTCTAGTTTTAGCTACCCAGCTTCCTGTACATAAAAAAATCTTGAATGAATGAATAAATCTTTGCTTTCATAAAGAATAACATACGCCATGAAAAACCGGAGAAAATTGAAAAACCGGAGAAAATTGCATACATATCTCTAAAAAACCAAAAAAACACGTATATGTGGCCTGCAAAGTGACCTAACTGCAGCATTTTTCATTTTTGTTGCACCCTGTAGCGAACCCATGTACATATTTTTCAGAAACGAAAAGGTGATTAGGTGAGTGAAGGTTGACCCTTTCGATTCCCGAAAAGAGATTTCGAAAATGTGACTTCAATTTCCTAGGACATGTTTTTCTCATTTATCTCGAAATCAATTTTTTGCAGTTAGGTCACTTTGCAGGCCGACTCCTCAATTATTACTGAAATGCACCGACAGTTGGTGAAAGATTACCATACCAAAATTAGCCCACTAGATGAGAGGGAACCTGCTAACAAATAGTTTTGAAATCACGTACATGAAAATGACCAATAAAATTACTGGGAAATTAGTTTAAAGATCATTGAGAAATTAATGTAAAATCCCACTAAAAAACTAAGAAGTGCCTGGAAAAAAATGATTGGGAAATCACTGAAACATCAGCTTTGTTCCGTTTCGTTCTCCATTTTCGTTATTTTCCATAAAACTTATTTCGTTTCGTTACGCTTCATTTCGTTTAGTTCCAGCCAAAAAGGCAATAAAGTGAAAAAAGAGGACATTTTTTGATTATTTTGATTGAAGACTATACTTACTTACCTTCTTTCTGCCTTCTCTATTTTCAAAATTCTAGAAATTTTCATTTTTCATTTACAAAAATTCAGATGAGAAAACCCTCAAGATGGATGAGATGCAACAATATTTGGCTGAAATTTGAATGAAAGTTGCCATGAAAAGCCAAAACTTGAAGAAACGGAAACACTAAACTTTCAAAAATGATTCCTTCCGTTATTTTGTTGCGTTGAGTTTCATTTTTTTTTACAATTCTGCCTAATAGATACGAATTTCCCGAATCTATCATCCCAATATATCAGGTGCTCTGTAAGTGGTGCCAAACGATCGCCTGATTCGTGGCAACTCAGTAGGTATAGGTACGCAGATTGTATATCGCTTAATTTTTCATCGTTTTAAGGCCTTATATGTAATTCGCTTTACTTACGACGATTAGAAAAAATTAAAAAGAACCAATTAATCACTATAATGCACAATTTGAACACGAAACTGCATCGGTCTGACATGACGTGCACCATTGCGTTTTGCGCCCTTCTAGTTACACTCATACGGTTAATTCGAATTTACTCGTATAAGAATTATACGAAGTGGCCATTAACGGGAACAGGTGTGGCTTAAATGCTTTTTTCTTTTTTTAATTTTATTTCACCGCGTTCGATTTTAAACGTTATTGTTTCCTTTAAGGTTACTGGATAGAAAAAATTACAATGATACGAACACGATATACGAGCGTTAAACATGTAAATCTTGTACTTAGCTCTAATTGCATGCCAAATAAAACAAAAGCATATTTATACGGAAAGGGAACACTCGTGTAGAAAGTTTTTAAGTATATGGCGAGCATATCGTTTATTCGGTTCGTTTGTAGTGGTCTTGTCAAAGCGAAATATTCGATGTCGCTATTACAGCACTGGCGTCCTATCTTTAATTAAACTTCCTCTAGTTTGTTTTTTTTTTCTTTCCGTCGACTCGTCGAACGTTTTCCTTAACCTATCTTCTGTTTGCACTGTTTTCCGTTCTATTTTAAAACGTTTGCACGCTGATCCTTATTTCGTGAGCTATCATTAATGAAAAACATTTGGATTCTCGTTTGCCATCCTTGTCACGTACGAAACGTAGACGCTAGATTGATGAATCAGATATAGTACTTTCATAGTCTCGCGTATTTTGCTCTGTATATTCTGCACTGGCAAGATATACGTAATGTATTACCTTGGTTTTACCATCGGCAAATTTGAAAATTTACAAAAATTCAAAACGAATGTAATTTTTAGAGTACTGATTTGTTTCTACCGTAGTTTTCGGACCATCAACTAGAACATGAACATCTTATGTACATGACATGAACCTCCTCTCCAATCTCCATCCTCTTCCATTCGCCTGACTTAAACCTACTCCACACGTGGAATCCCTCAACACCTTGGAAACACTGCGACCCGGGGCGATCGAGTCAAGCCGAGGCGACGGTCCACTGTGACTGTGAGTCTCCGAAATGCATTTTTAATCAGATTTAATTCGTATAAAACAAATTCGACGGTCATTTAAAAACGCCACCGGAAACATAACGAGGCCGGCTCGTCAATAAATTTCTCCAGACCCCTACCAAGTTTAAATTAAAGACGAAAAATCATGCAATAAATTTTTCAACGGGATAATTCGTTCTGTCGACGATAAAGTTGGTAGTAAAATTTGCAGCTATAATTTATTTCTTATTTTCGAATGCCCGCAGAGTTTATATAGGGGTAAAAACTTTACTCGTCGACTTGTGTTTTTGAGAGAGAAAAAAAAGAAAGGATGAAAAAAAAGCGTATAACAATCAATTTCGCGACAACGACGATATTTTTGTCGCATTGCATTGTAATACCGCGTGATTTGCCAAATAAGTGTACCATGGTACTACCAATTTTAGCTGCGTGTAATTAAATCTCCCTCTACAACCCTCCGCAGCTATACTTCTCGGTGACTCGAGTATGTTTTTGTTTTACTTTTTTTGCCTGCCAACTCGTGCACGCGCATCGGATACGCGGAGAATGCGCTGAAAAAGGCGAAGTAAAGAAAAAAATTGAAAATAAATACCAAATACGAAAACGTGACAAGATTTAAAAAAACCAACGTAACACCGTGAACTTTATAAGTACAACGTTCGTGAAATTTTTTCCCTTTTTTTTTCTCCGCTCTGAAGAGCCGACGAGTTAAAATTAAAAACAAATTACCCTGCGAATGCCTCGTATTACGCATTCATGAAAAAACTTTTATTGCGAACTTTCACCGAGTGTGCGACTGCGCTTTTTTGCTTCATTTTTTCAGAAATCTATTCAATTTTATTATTAGAAAGTGAATTTAAAAAATTAATATTGTAGACGTTGGATTGGCTGATTGATAACGCTGATGATAATGAATAACTTTTATTGAATTGCTTTATTTCTTCAAGGTTGGTGATAATCATCAACGTTTGGATCAACCGATCTCCAATAATTTGCCCCCTTCAATTTTTACCACTTTTGAACTCGAATAGATACATCTGCGACACATATGAGTAATCAATTTTAAAGATCAATTTCAAGTAAGTGTTTTGAAGTGCAACTATCTCTTCCATGATTAGTTCTTAGTAAATTGCAATAATATAGTTCAACGAATTGATTAAATTGAATCCTAATTCTAGAGGTTAATGCTGGAGACGAAGAAGATGATAAGTAATAGGAATGGACACAGTTTTATTTTTCGAAAATATCAGAAGGAAAAAGGATTTTGAAAAGCATTAACTATTTTCTCAATATGAGTACCTAGCCTACCTTCACTTACGATTCGAAAGACCTTGAACTTCAAAAAATCAGTCATGTGAAGTCCACTGTCTTCTGATCTTCTCGAGTATAGATACGTTTTTTTCACTGGTCATCCTGAGCGAATCATATGTAGTACTTACTTGCGTCAGAAATCACCCACTGATTGAAACAGTGTCTGTCCCAAACACAGGTCCTAACTTTGGTCTGAACACACCCACTGATTAAAACAGTATCTGTCTCAAACACAGGTCCTAACTTACATAGGTCTGAATACACCCACTGATTGAAACAGTGTATGTCCCAAACACAGGTAGGAGACCCTGCCCTAAGACGGCGCAATTTTTTCCGAAGCCTGGTACTCCTAATGTATCCAACCAAAATGGACAAAAATTTGATGGAAGGTCCCTCAGACTATCTACTACTTACCACCAGAAACGTAAAACTTTTGGTTTCAAACTCTTGTCTCAATCGAATGAATTGTAACTAAATAAGTTCAAATGCGCAGACGGTGCAAAGTCATTCCTAAGACGGCGCAAATCCAATTTTAATGTAAAACTGTAACTATATCGTTTGAATTTGATTGAAATTATTATGTTGAATGCATTGGGATCCCTAATTTACCCCCAATTTTTTTGTCTGAGGTTGTTAGAAGTTTTTATAGTGATTTGGCTGACAATCCCGCTTTTTTCAATATTTCTGGAATAATACCTTTTTATGAAATATTTTGAACAGAAACATGTAACATTAGGCACACTATATACACTACTGCACGATACACTTAAATCTACCTGTTTTTGTTGCTGAAAAGCTCCTGCTTTTGAGGCTACACCATCATAGGACTGGTTATAAGAATTCAAATTTTAGTCAATTTATGAAGGGAGCATAAACACTAATGAAAAAACTGAGTAGCACATTAGAAAGTAGATGAAATTTCGCACATTATAAGATACTTTCAGTCACTTTTAGTAATGAAACCAATTTGGAAGAGCTTCAGGCAAAAAATTGCATCAATCAAATTTTTAAGCAAAAAAACAAAAATACGTTCTCAAGAAAGCAAGGTAAGTAATTGTTCAAGCGGATATGACTACAGTAAAAAAGTCAAGAATGTGAAGCACAAAGACGGTGTGCAGTTGGTTTTTACATCAGTGTTGCCAGATGCCAGAAATTTGAACTGCACCATCATAGGGCAGGGTCCCCTACCAATTGATTAAAACAGTGTCTGTCCCAAACACATGTTGTAACTTGGGTCTGAACACACCCACTGATTGAAATAGTATCTGTCCCAAGCACAGGTCCTACCTTGGGTCTGAACGGCCCACTGATAAAAACAGTGTCAGTCCCAAACACAGGTCCTACCTTGGATCTGAATACACCCACTGATTGAAACAGTGTCTGCCCCAAACACAGGTCTTAACTTGGGTTTTAACACACCCACTAATTGAAACAGTGTCTGTTTCAAACACAGGTCCCAACTTGGGTCTTAACACACTCACAGATTGAAGCAGTGTCTGTTTCAAATACAGGTTCTAACTTGGGTCTGAACACACTCGCTGATTGAAACAGTGTCTGTCCCAAACAACGGACCTAACTTGGGTCTGAATACACCCACTGATTGAAACTGTGTATGTCTCAAACACAGGTACCCACTGATTTAAACAGTGTCTGTCCCAAACACAGGTCGTAACTTGGGTCTGAACACACCCACTGATTGAAACCGTATCTGTCCCAAGCACAGGTCCTAACTTGGGTCTGAAAGGCCCACTGATTAAAACAGTGTCTGTCTCAAACACAGGTCCTAACTTGGGTCTGAACACACTCACTGATGAAAACAGTGTCTGTCCCAAGCATGGGTCCTAACTTGGGTCTGAATACACCCACTGATTGAAACATTGTATGTCCCAAACACAGGTACCCACTGATTAAACAGTGTCTGTCCCAAACACAGGTCCTAACTTGGGTCTTAACACATCCACTGATTGAAGCAGTGTCTGTTCTAAACACAGGCCCTAACTTGGGTCTGAACACACCCACTGATTGAAACCGTGTCACTGTCTATCTCAAACACAGGTCAAGTAAGAAACTTTTGTTATAGGGAATCAAAAATGTTTTCTACTAGTTCAAAATTGTTTAGCTTTGGTGTGATTTTTGCAAAAACAGCACAGTTTCTAAAGGTTACATACCGTTTTGTTGGCCCTGAACCAACTTACCAACTACGTATAATCACAAAACCCTGAAAGACATCATCAGATATGCTAGGAACTGAGTAATTTGGACAAATATGATCAACAATCGACTACGAAGATGAAAAAACATGTCACTCAGATCTCAGCACCAAATTTTGAACTGCGAAAGTTGATTTGTTGATTTTTAGATCTTTGAAAAGTTTTTGAAAATATTAGAATTAGCCTATTGGAACTTGAATTTTCTACACACCGAGTAAATGGATAAAAGTTTGAAAATTATGTACCTTACATGTTGAAGGTGGCCTTCGCGAATTGTTAGCTACCATTTTCAATCCGATCTAAAGCCTCTAGTGGCTCCAGTAAAAAAGTTCAATTTTCTCCAACTATTTCAAATCGCTGCAGAAGACGTGCCAAAGGCTCCAAATCCGCTCGAAAATTATGATTATCGATTCATGAGAGTCGACTCTAGTATGGTAGGTGCATCAGTTTTCAGATTTTCATTCCTATATTTACTCTATAATTCGTGGAAAATCAACTTCGGCTTCTAAAAATTTGATTCTGAGATCTGTGAACCATGCTCCATCAGTTTTTTTTTGGTCGTTGTAAAGGGTCTCAAGGAGGGGGTCAAGAAGTCAGAATCTTCAAAAGGAATTTCTAGGGCATTCTCCGGACATTCCAAATTTCAGCCTCCTCGGTCAATTTGGGAAGGCTCCAGTAATGACACAGGATTTCAACTCCATAGATCAAGATTGAACTTCTCGATCTCTTATTTTTATCTCCCTCCTTCATCCCCTCCTCTTTTACCACTGCTCCCTTTGCAATTTATGCATTCTAGTTTTGATATAAATATAAAATACGGTTATTTTTTTAATGAAATAAAAATTATTCGAGGTTGATTTAAACTCACGAAAAACCTTGTCGATAAAAATTCAATACACTCGCCAGTCACCAGTGACTAGCCATCGTACAATACGGTCGGTTATTGAGCGATTAATGAGCCGTTACTCTGTGAGCGAGCTTTAATTGATTTAGTAAATTTAGCGCATCGTGTTCACGATGCTGCCTGCTGCACTCAAAGCATAGGCAATGTTAACAACCAGCCCGAGGCTCGTACTAAAAATTACTCGTGTTGTTGGCGTGATATTTGTGATAAAAAGCAAATCGAGCGTGATATCGTTATGTTTTTAATTTTCATTACCGAGGCACGAATACTATTTTTTTATTATTTTTTCCCAACCATTTTGCTCCTTCATGCTTCGATTAAGTAAAATATGCTTATTGCTTATATCAAATGAAAGCTTCAAATACACTCGATTTATGTACGCTATGGTTAATACATAACTGCGAGATACGAGTATCTGAAGTAATATGTGTATGCGGTTTTTTTTTCAAAATACCAATAGGTAATTCACGTTTTTTTTCAAAACATAAATATTGGTTTGCGGGTGAAAGGGATGAGAGAAAAAAACGTACTTGTCGATGTGCGATTTACTTCGAGCGTGTTGGTAAAATATCGTACCATATTTTAATGAAAACATAATTATCTACTTACCTACTCGTATCAAAGTTGTTCGACTTTACCTTCTCGTTTTTGCGATCGTTTCGATTAATTTTGGCTCAAATTTTCAATATTGACCTTTGTCATAGTTCTGATCTAAAATTTTCTCGAGCGATTTTTTTTTGTTTTTTAATTGAAAATTTGTTGTTTATGAAAGCATCAAGATGAAAAGCTCAAATTCGATTCGTAATATATTTTTGACCTTCGTAATCGATCGTTGGCTCTTTTGAACTTTTCTGGAGCCTTCAGTAGATTTTTAAATACTTCATTTCTGTATTTTCCCATCACGACGAAAAATGACCAAAAACATTATTTTAGAGATTTTTAATTAAATTACGGTTGCGAGATAGAGATAGGTATTATATTAGATTATTCCTTATTTCAATTTTTTATCGCCTTAAATTATCCTAGCTTTATCTTAATCCCTTCTCCCCTTGTATAAAAGTAACCGATGTCTTTTACTACTCATACCTTTTAACTGGCATTTCTCAAAGTCCTTTTCGCATGTTCGCTTAATTTGATTAACTTTGACGTACAAAGAAACGACTATAAAAGAAACATAATAACGAAAAAACAAGAACGAAACAAAGAAAACGTCAACAAATCCCCCAAAACGACACTTATATAAAATTTCTTTTTCTTAAAACAACAGAAAAAAAGCACTGCGACAAAACGCTAGCATTTTTCAAAAACAACGCGGTAGATTAAATTTATTAATTAGTCGTTGTTTGGGAAATTTTTTTTCTCGAATGAACTCGGCCATTATACCAAAGGCTAATAATGAAACCAAGGCAGGGAAAAAACATCGACATTTTTTTAAATAGCCTTTTGATATTAAAAATCGCAATCAGACGTCGTATTATTAAAAGGCGTTGAAAAATCGACGCTTTATTAAACGCCAGAGAAAAAGGAAAAGAAGTCACCGAGTTCATTAAAGAGAAGAGAAAAAAACGCAGTTTGCTGGAAAGAAAAAAAAAAGCAAAAAAAAAACCTAATAAATGTCACGAAATATCTTGATAAATCATAAAGCTTAGTAAAAGGTAGCTTAACGTTGTACCGGCTAAAAATTATTAAAATAATTTATCTGGAAATGAACGTAGTAGGGTGAAACGAGGGGTTGGGGGGATTGAGTAAGTATATCATGGTTCAAGTCGCGTATCGTGTTTGTGAAAAAGGAAAATAAACTGAAACGTGAAATGCGCGAGAGAAAAAAAACCAAAAGAATTATATTAAATTTCGAATTTAAACTCGCTCTACGTATAGAACTTCAAAGAATAAATTTTTTAAACGTGTTTCGCACAACGTAAGTAGAAAAAAGCTGAAAATTTATTTTCCAGTTTATTTTTTATTCAAAGAAACTTGTTAAGAGTTTTGAAAACTACCCTGGATCTGGCAATTTTATCCAACATGTGGAATGTGGATGATGTGGATGTGGAAATTCTTCGTATATTGTTTTTTATCGAATGAAATATATTCGTATGAAATTTGAACTTCAAATATTCAGTGTGTGTTCTTTTTTGCTTCGTAAAATATCAAAAAAGAGAAAAATTCACTAAGAATGTCAAACGATACGATACGTTAGATTTAAGTATACGTAAAGTCGAAAAGAAATCAACACGATGAAACAACTTGACCGATTTCAAAAATGGATTTTACATATTTTACAACACAATACGCGTTATTTTAACTATATTTCGAGGTGCAAAGGTTGGGGAAAAAATGATATAGGTACCGAACTTTTGAGAAAAAACACCCTCTTTTTTTTTGCAGATTATACCTTTTTTTTGGGCCTTTTCGATACTTGTAATTTAACTCGCTAGATTATATTTACTTATGTGGATATACATATTTTTCAAGAGGGTTGCCAGACTAAATGGTTCCGGCCAAGCGACGGGTTATAGGTTAATTTTTTCGTCCAAGTGTGGTGCGTGTGAATTAAGTTGCCTAACGTGAGAAACGCAGATACTGTGTTTTTATGGCTCTAAAAACGCGATGTAATTTTCTCTATATAGCTACGATGTAGGTGAACTTTTCTTTGAAGGGTTTATAGGTGGTTTTAAAAAATACCCTAGCAGAGGTGATTTTTTTTATTGGATGCTTTTTCGGGTGCTCGTGTCTGCAACGTTGGCGATAATGTAATCTTCTCGAATATGTAGGTTTCGGAATGAGTTATGGATTTTAAGTACCTATCCATCTATACTTAGGTATTTAGTTTATTGGTGGATTTGTGTGTTTTTTATGTGTATTATTTTGGTTGCGAAAATTTTTAGGTATTTTATTATGAATTCTTGATCAATCGACTTATTGACTTTTAGATGTTTCCATTAGGTATTCCATCAAAAAAATGAGTTCGCCTCATGTTCAATTAAAAATAAGTCGTTCAACAAAATAAATCAATTAAGTAGAAGAAACCTGAAACCATTTTATTGTTAATTTGTTACTGTATAGAAACATATTCGAAAACTAACTGTCCGCAACTCTCATTCCACAACAACGTTATGTATCAATAACAAAAATAAAGAATCGAATGAATGTCAAGAATAGAGTCGATTTGACCATCCTTAACCCATATCTTCCCTCTCTAGGGGAGCAATTCATAAGAGGGTCATTCTATGTCAAATCACTTCGATTTTGGGTTTACGTCCTCCGATTTTACTTTTTTTTTTTTTTTTTTTTTTTTTTTGTAGGTTCCTTCCATTAGAGAAAAAAGTAATATCGTTATCATTGATCCCGCCTACTCCCCCCCCTCCCATCCATCAATTATGAACCAGACAAAGAAGAATCGAAAGATGGAGCTCAAAATACATCACCAGCAAAATTTCAGGTGCCGAAATCCATTTTTTGATTTTTAGCAAATTTTTAATTCAAATTTGGTCTGATTTCTCATGAAAAAAATCAAAATTTGATTAAATCGACGTAAAAAACTGAAATTTGGTTTGTAATTTCCGACTTGCTGAATCGATTGAAGGTAGTTTAGAACTATTCTACAGCCTTCCCTAGATTTTTGAATTTTCAAGTTTTGGAAAAATTGTCAAAATGATATTAAGCACGCATAAACTCTTTACTATCTTTGTGACCCTTCTTATCAATTTAGGGACAAATTTTTAAAATTCCTTGCTGCTAGTTCAAATTCATATACTCGTAATTCAAAAATCTGGTTCCGAACTGTTCTGGAGCCTTCAGTGGATTTTCTGACTCGCCAATTTTCGACAAAAAGAAACGCTGTAAGTAGGGTGAAAATTGAATTCAGCAGCCATAAACTCGGATTCGCCATCTTTATGACCCATTTGATCGATCTAAGCACATATTTTCAATTTTTTTTGTGCCGGTTCAAATCCAAAATTTGACTTTGAGATTATGTTGAAAAATAATGAAACCTACGACTTGAATGTACCTGATTTTTGACTGCTCGAGTCGATTGGTAATTGTTTTGAACCGTTCTGGAGCCTCCAGCAGATTTTCAAACTTTTCAGTCTTTACAGTTTTTTTTTTTTTTTTTTTTTCGAAAACTGGAGTAGGTATTAAAAAATTTGCTGGAGGCTCCCGAACGGCTTGAAACAATTATCAATCGACTTAAAAAGTCGAAAATAGAGTATAAACTAAGGTTTAGCCTTTCATATCAATTTGATCGAATTTAGATTTTTTTAATGAGAAATGATCCAAATTTGAATTTTTAAAAATTCGTCAAAAATCGGAAAATGAATTTCAGGTATTGAAGATCTTTCTAGTAGTGTATTTTGGAGCCCTTGTTCGATTCAAAAATTTTCATGTCGGTTGGATGCCTTTTAGTGGGGGCAGACGAGGTGCTTTTTCAACAATTGAAATTTTTCATCGTAATGCCAAAATCCGAAGTTTATTAGAGTTTTAGAACATTTCTTGGAAAACTCCGGAATTTATAAAATGTCGCTAGAGGCTTCAAAACAGCCTATAAACCATCCCAAGTTGAGTCAGCATGACAAAAATATGATGGAAATTGAATTTTGGGTTTCAAACTTGATGGGGTAAAATTTTGGGACAATTAAAATTTCTAAAACTTTGCTGGGAACTCTGGAACTGCTGAAAATAGCGCGGAACGGTTCAAATAATATAGAGCACATAATAGATAAAATTTCATTTTGTTTTTTTCGTTTTTTATTTGGGCCCTTTGATTTTTTCAAATCTCCAAAGTTCCAAAAATCTACTTTAGTGCCTGAAATTTTGGCAATGGGATATTTCTGCTCCGAAATTCATACTTTTTGGGCTCAATTTTTGAAAATTTGAGCATCTGATTTTAGTCTTCATTTGCTCAAAATACTCGTAGCATAATAATTCTTGTAATATTCAAATGCAAATAAACTTAAAATATTAGAATGTTGAAAAAATATTTTTAAGGACTACAATACATTTGATTAAATTGTTGGTCGTTTAAAAACACACTCGGAAACCACACCGCGTAAAAGCAGCTCGTTAATAAATCCAAACCAGGTCAAAAAATCACTCCAGTATAAAACTCGCCGCGCGGGACGAACGCTTGATTTCCAAATCATTAAAAATAATCGCCGAACTCGAATCAAAAACTGAAAATAATTTGCAGCCCGGAAACAATACGCTTAAATAATTCAAAACTGCAGGGGAGGAGGTGCGATGCAAAGCGAGATATTTTGTTACTCGTATATCACATGGTGGGGGGAGGGAGGGAGGGAGGGGGATCCTAGCATTGCGAGTAATTTGTGAATTGTACGTACGTATACGTATTTGCAACCGACGTTATTTTTATATTTTGATCGAAATTATAAAACCACACATTTTCTCGAATTACTTACAACCGATTTATTCTGTTTTACGAATTTAGCCAAGTTTAAACAATTTTTTTCTCCCATTTTGTGCTGCACAGTGCACGCACATTCGCTATAACATCTCGCCCACTATTTCTCGTATACTTGTATTGTGAACTGTTTTGTTTCAGGGGAGGTTTTCACTCTCTTTTCTCTACATACCTACCGAGTAAAGCTCGGAACGAACGCGAAGAAAAAAATGTACATATTTTTATTCGACTGAATTCTTTGTTTAGTACAGTTTATATATCCTTCTTTTCGAACGGTAATAAATACGTGAATTTTATTTCTGCTCTGAAACCAGCTCTTTCTCCCATTTGAGCATTGTGTAAAAGTTTTAAAAAGTTTTTTTCCTGTTGGTTGCATGTTCGCTGTATAAAAGCTGCGTATTTCGAAATAAATACCTGCATCATAATTCTTCCTTCTTTTATTATTCGACTATAAATTAAAGAAAAACAAATCCATATTCGTAATTGACTCGTTTAGGTACTTTGGCTCTATATCCATTAAGTTCTTCGCGTTTTATTATTGTTGGTAGGTATTCCCATTGGAGCATCGCGTAGTTGTTCTTTCGCTTCCGATAATCCCTTGCTTATTTAATGCATCATTTTACCTTTGAAAACTTTCTCATTAAATGCTATAATTATTTACGTTCCTTTTTTCTTTTTTTTTTTTTTACTTTCCGCATTGTTTTTCATTGGAAGAGTTGGGAATTATACGACGAGTTGTTGAAAGTGCTTTCTTTTGGGGTTTGTTTCGAGGTGTTCCAAGTCAATGTCAATTCAGTCTATTTCAGACTTCCACCTGTGAGGGTATTAAGATCTGTGGCTGAAAAATTTGAAAAAATGCACAGTTTTGATCCTTTTTTTCATCATAAGATACCTACCTACTGAGTTCAAAATGAATAAAACCCACCCTTCAACCCCCAGAAAAGTAAGATCACTGGTGCAAAATAAAATGCAAAAATTATCTGTTTTATAACCGGGTTAGGTAGGGACTAGAGCAAAAAAACAGAGATTTTTTTTTCAAAAATTCCTGGTTTTGAGAGTTTATGTCTCCCCTCAAAAGGTACCTCAGAGTCTTAAAACTTTGCTGAATAACTTTAAACTCATCATTTTCCTGTTTTTGATATTCTCTGCTAGTACTTCCCATTCTTCCCCTACTCTTGCTAGGACTTCTGCATTGGTGATAAAGTCCTTCCACGAGATCTTCAGTAGCCTTTGGTAGCACCACATCTCGAAAGTGGATATGATATTTTATTTTCACATTCCACGCTCATGGTCCATGTTTCACAAGAACACTTAAGAACAGTCCATATGTAGCGTTGCATAATTCGCTTCCTCAGACTTGGATCCATTGTTCAAAATTTCCAAGCACATCGATGAGATTATTGAACATGAACATGCTTGAAATTCCGATCCTTGATTTGTTCTCCTTTTGATCTCTACCATCATTATTTTATCAGCACTCCAAGGTATCTAAACTTACTTATTTACGTTTTTGATTTCTTGTGTTCTGATGTTGATTTTCACCTCTTTATCATCTCTCTTAGTCCCTCAGTGGGGTAGTAGGTAGAGCCGCGGACCTCAGTTAACCCGCAGTTTGAATCCAGCTACAGAGGCAAGCTTTTGCGTGTAATTCAAAAAAATCATAAGTGCGCTCATCAACATAACACACCAAGTAAGAGGGACCACCAGTTATTAGCCGAGCTAACAGATCGCTCACGCTATCTGTTAACAGAATCAAAAAGCTAAAACTGGTTTGAGCATCTATAAAGGTCAACACTGAGGAGCTCAGGGTCTCTAAACAACCCAGCTAGCTCCGAGGTGCTTGTGTAAGTTGTGTAGATGTCACTAGTATACTAGTAAGCAAAGCAAGTAGGAAACTACTAGTGGAAGCTCAAAAATAAATTTCCATGAGATATGTAATCAACACTATACTGGGTGACCAAGAATAAGGGATTTCAATGTTATCAAAAAGGAGAGAAAATTCCCATTATGAAAATTAGAAAATAAAATAATCGTGTAAAAAATGGGCATTTGAGTGATAGTTTCAATGAAACACTAAATAATTTTTCATTTTGCATCAAAACAATAATTCGAAAGCACTTTTTCTCTATTGTTATTCCATTTTCCAATTTTTACTTAGTGAAATTTTTTCCCCTTTTTGGCATATCAGAACATATGAAAACCCATTATTCTTGGTCACCAGGTAGAGGCAACACTGACATAAAGGATGTTATGGATGTTATCCCTAATTTGGCGTTGACATCTCGTGGCAGCCCCACCTTCAACTTGCTGAAAGGGAGACATTTTGACGTCATTTTGTAGAGAATCGCATCTTGACAAGTCGAGTGTGCGCCAGGGCTGTTAAATTACCGCAATTTATTCGCTGGTAAAATACGGTGGTAAAATATGGTAAAGTACGGTATTTTACAGTATTTATATACAGGGTGCCCAGAAATATCGAGCACCCCTAAAAAAGTTTTCTACTAAAATACTTTGGTTGGTCACAGTGAATGATAATAATGATAGCACATGATTGGTTGTTGGACTGGAGAGATAACATTCTACCATTCATATGCATCTATTTCACGTTGCCAATCTATATTTTTAATGAAAAACTTTCTTTGGGGTGCACGATATTTCTGGGCACCCTGTATGAAGAGTTATTTTTTGTAGTTTGACTTCGAAGTTCTGAACTTCTGACCTGCCTCTGAAGTAAATTTTCATCTGTTTTAGGTGTTTAAAGATTATAGAAAATTTTCCATGGACATTTTTTGGAAATTTATAGGGAAAATTTTTGGTAACTTTCAAATCATAAATTTTCATGGAAATTTGGAAATTTATGAAGGAAAGATGGAAAAAAAATGTTAATTTGGCTTTTTGGTAAACTATGGTAAAATACCGTAAAATATGGTAAAATACCGCTGTAATTTACCAACATAATGAGTATGAATGTCCCCCTTTATTCAGCATGATAACATGTGTTTCATGCATTCTACCGCCAGAGTGCAACACTTGTTCGTAGGATATACGCTTTGAGTTGTACGCAATACCACCTAAAGCGGCAATACTTACAACTCAATGATGATCTTCTCTCTTGGTGAATTTCATAACTCTGGTCTTGCCAGCGTTTATCTTCATTCTGTATTTTAATCTAGCGCTGTTTATCCAGTTGATCATTACTTGCATTTGCGCTTCAGTTCCAGCAAGAATCACTTTGTTGTCTGCGTAACTTATTTCATTGATTTTTTTGCCATTGATCTTCAGTCCCATTATCTCAATTCTTGCTTTTCTCATAATTTCTTCTGCATACAGTTGAACAGCCTAGGCGATAGCAGGCATCCCTGCCTCACACCTCTTTTTATAGCACATCCGTTCTCCAAAATACATTTCCAATTTTGATGTTTGCATACTGTTCCCAGTACAGATTCCTTATTATTCACAGGTTTTTGTCATCGACATTGCACTTCTTTAGGATCTTCAACATCCTCTCATGGTTAACACAGTCAAATGCCTTTTTATAATCGAGTTAGGTCAAAATCCTCCAATTTTTTCATCTATTCAAAGGATTTTAAATAGGTACTTACTTGGTGAATAATCAAAATTTACTAGACTTGAAATTTTCAAGAAATGTAATTTGCGAATGAAAGCAACAAACTTCTCATGCACTGATAATCAGAATCAAAGACGAACAGTTATGGCTCACATAACCATTGCTCCTTTAACCTAAAGGTTAGGCAAATATGCCTACATAAACGCAATGAGTGTTGCCTAGTTACAAGATGGAAGGTCTAACATTCGCTGTAAAACACTCGGTATTTTACATCACAATGTACACAGCTAGCATGTACATGAAACACCAGGCTATTGCACATTACTTATTGCGTAAAATGTAAAATATTTTCTTTATCAAGGCCGGCTCTCAATTTCACCCTAATTTAACTATAGTGAAAAAATTAAGGCACCGGGGAGAGGATATTAAACGAGAGAACACCCTGGGCAAATTATTTTCCACCAAAAGAAACTAGATAAGAGAGCAAAAAGCGAATAAAAGCAGATGGAATGGAATTCGTAATGAGGGCGAGGCGTGGACCGGATTAGGCAGAATTTTTAAACTTAAAAGGCTTACTTTATCGAGACGAAGGACAAAAGAAAGCAAGAATACGAATAAAATGCGCAATTTCAATTACCTATCGGACTTTTTTTTTTACACGAGCTAGGCAAGATAGTCGCAGTGACACTCAGAAGCAACCCTTCTATTATCCTTTTTGGTCGTCTAATTTGCCCCAAAAAAGGGAAAATTTTCAAATTGAACGTGCTGTTGACGCGATTGACCAACCGGGTATTGTCTACGCGCGTAGAAAAAATCAAAGAAAAATACGCAGTCGAATTTCGCATCGTAGCTCGAATCGCCCACGCCACACATCGGGACGTAAAAGATTTTTACAATTTTTTCGTCGTTCGCCGGTCGACTCTCGTGAAACCAGAGACGATAAAAGATTCGGCAAAAAATATCGATTCGCTCGGTTAGCCAAATGTCGTGTACTCGTAGTACAGTATCAATAAACCCACAAATACACATTTTCGTCGAGCGCTCATTTCGAGCGTAGAATTTACATTAAATTACTCGACATCTGTGAAAACGTGACCATTATGTGTATTTTAAAAGCGCCCAACCTGTCCCTGTCTACGTCCCCTTTGCTCATAAACGCTGTAAATCATTTTTACGTACTAATCGAATGTAAATACTTATAAACTCGAAATACCTCTGTATACCTACTTCGAATCAATACCATCATAATACAGCCTACGGTAAACTGAAATCGAATTACCCGGGTTTAATATTTAATTCCCTCGACTCGTCGATACTAAACGTACCAGCAACACCTTCGCGTTTCCACTTTCCATATCGTATCGTCGAATTACACCCTGTAACGTACCCCCTCACCCTCTCAGCTCTGCTCAGTTCAACAAGATGCCCGAACCCGAGCCCGAGCCCGACCAATCTCACCCTATACAATTTTAAATTGGGCGAATATTCTTTTTAAAAGTGTCCCATTCATCATTCGTTATAGGTCGTTACAGTGACGTAAATTTACCCAACTCGTCCTCGTCATCGTCGTCGTTCAGCTTTTGAAAATCTTTTCTCTCTTGAAATATATTCAAAGTTTGAAAATTTCAGCAAAATTGTATAAAAATTCTTTATTTTCGTAGAAATACGTATAATTTTTTTTTTTAAAGTCTACAAGTTACTATAACTTTTTTCGACTCTAATTGACCACAAATGAAACTAAATTACCGAGTTGACATTTTATTTTCAGCAGGAAATTTTTTCGCAATTTTTCAACGTCAGTTTTTGAAAACATCATTTTTAATTAAGTATTTCGATTTTTTTTCGAATTCTTTTTCCATACAGTAAAAATTTGTACAATGATTATAATTTGAGTGAGTTTCGAAAAAAAAAAAATGTTTTTGGTTGATTGCCTCAATCTTGGCAGAGAATTTTTTATCGTATATCTTACAATAGAAATGCCTCCTTCTTAAATCCCATTTAGAATAAGTTGTCATTTAGGAACAATTGTAAACGAAGGGGGTTTTCTATTTATAAAAATTTCCAAGACTGTAAATTTAACAATTGAAAGCATGAAAACTTCTGCTCGCGGTTTAAATTTAACTACACAAATTGAAATATTCATTCGATTTTCTGGTACATATTTGACTTTAAAAAAACTAAAAACGATTCAATTGAATTCGTTTTTCTAAAAGGTCGATAATCTTGAAAAATCGATTCCTTATTTTTGTACTTAGCGTTCCTAATTTTTGAAATTATCAATTTTGAGAGGGAAGTATCACGAAAAAAGACTTTAATTACAGTAAAAATGGAATTCAGCAGGTCTGACCTTTTCGGTATGACAACTTTCAATGAAAAAAAAAAAATGCGATTATTTTTAGTGAAAAACGACAATAGGCCATTTCAGTTGTGTGTGGGGGGGGGGGTTGTTGAAAAATTACAATTTTTCATGAAGAGAACGACAATATTTGATAAAAACGACTTTGTTAATGAAGAAGTGTTGATTTTTTTGGGTAGCGAAGGGGAAGGGAAGAATAAATGTGACTATCATCTTATTGGTATAATAAATGAGAATTGAAAATTTTCCATTTTGGGGAGGGCGACTTAATATTTTTCTTTAAAATTAGAATTGATTTCGGGTGAAAAAATTGTGAAAATAATGACCATCGTCTTCTCTCTCATTTTTGCTTTGGTGCCTGTGAAGAGAATTTGATGATCAATTTAAAAATCGAAGGGACATCAAAAATTTTTGAAAAAAATGAAAATTTAAAAAATGGTGGAAAAGATGAACAGATTGTCGAAAAATACACCTACTAATGTCATTATGACACCCTCTAACTTATAAATACATAATTATACGAGTAGGTATTCGTAATTTAAAATTTTATTTACCCTGTAGTAAATGGTAAACGCCTCTATTGCTTTTTGGGGTGTACTATAAGTATTTATATTGTAACTTCCTGATTAAAAATTTCTTCGAAAATAATTATTCTCTCAATATTTCTAAAAAGCTGAAAAAGAACCAGAATTCTTTTTAATTTATCAGATGGGTGAAAGGGCGACGGTGGAGGGAAGGGGAAGAGGTAGAAATTTGTCAACGGTGCTCAACATGATGAAGGAAAATATTCATGCTACATTTGCTTGAAAATTTTTTAGAAGATCAATTTTTTATAATTTTTGTGTGAAATTCGAAAGCTGGAAAAAGGAATTTAACCCCCCCCCCGGGCCATACGTATTCACTTAATGAAGTTGGATCTCAAATGATATTTTTTAAATCCTTGGTACACTTCATGACACGCAACGTTTCCAAAAAAAAAAAAAAAAACATTTTTTATGGCAAATTTTCAAAATTCTCAAACAATTTTCTTTAATTTGGTTCCTCTCACATTTAACATCGTGTGGACGAAGTGTCGTCTCAATCAACATCTTCTATAATTTCGTGTGATTTCCTCGTTTACATTCCTTTCGTGTGATCGTGTTATAAAAGTTGCAGATTTTATTGAATTGCAGGCTCAAAGATAATTATTTTATGTTGATGTAATTTTTTTTAGTGTTTAGGGACCGATTCTCTCTTTTCATATTTCTAAAAAGTGTTGAGAAAAAAAGAACAAAAAAATTGAATTATTCCTGTCCTTTGTAATTTTTCGCCCATTAGTTCATACATTGTACATCTGATTTCTTAGAAGGCTCATTTATTTTAAAACTGGTTGAACTTGAAGAAAATAAATCTTGAATTCTTGACACCGCTTAGTTAAAATTTAAAAAAAAAATTCCGTATCAAGCCTTCTCTCCTAGAAAAGTTTTTAATCTTGGATATGTTTTTTAGTCAAGTTGACTTAATGCTTGATTAGTCATGATCACATGGACTACGTATTCAGCCTGATCCGGACCAAGCCCGAGATCTTCCGCAGCTTGACGCCTGGGCTTCTGTATAGACGCTGGGGATGAGGCTTACATTAGTATGGCATTCTAGTATGATCATCCGGACCAGGTTTTCAACTATTGACTTGTGGCCTCTTAAGGTCATTGACCCGTCAGTGTGGCTGCCGAAGATCGTCTGTCTGTCTGTCTGGCCTCCTAAGTCCATTGACCTGTCTGTCCGGCTTCTCAAGGTCGTCTGGCGTTTTGAGGTCGTTGCGTAGTTGTCTGTCTACTTATCTGGCCTCTCGAGGTTGTCTGCATGCCTGTCTAGCTTCCCAAAGTCGCCTGTCTGCCTATCTGGCCTCTTGAGGTCACTGACCTACCTGTCTAGCCTCTCATGGTCGTCTGTCTACCTTTCTGGCCTCTCGAACACACTGTATGTTGGATTCTCCGGGGCGCTGAGTCCAAATATTTGTTTATTTTCTGGATGTGACCTCTCAGTGTTCCTAGGAGTCTTCCAAAATTTAGTAAAAATAATAAAAATACGGTATGAAAAGTCGACTTTCCCGAATTCGAAATCGCTGGGTTCGAATATCTTGTTGTTATTAATTTTTGTATGCGATAGAAAATATGGAATGCTCTTTTGACTCGTTTAAGGCTGGAAAAGTACAGGAAAGGACGAAAGGAGGAGTTTCTGAACCTTGCTATTTTAATTTTTTTTCAAGTAGGTAGGTATAAATTCGAGACTCAAGCGCTTCATTTGACATCTGCCTTCAAAAAAACGAACTTTTCAGAAGAATTTCATCGAGCTCGAAGCTTTCATCGCTGAAATTTTCCTTTAGCAAGGCCCCGAACTCGCGATCCGATGGATTTAAACAAACCTTGGCGAATGGCGAAGAATTTTCTCAAAGTCAAAATGCAACTCGATTCCAAGTTCCACTATCGTGCTCGTATAGGTACAAGTCGTTAAACTAGTTTATTTGGCGCTGGAACTCGGGACACGTGTTCTTCACGTGATACATACATTGTTGTATCGTGTCGTATAATATTAATAGATTACTCACCTACGTATATATTATTATACGTCGAATATAATATGCAATGCAAACATGATACTGTGTATGTGTCGCTATGCTATCGAGAGCTGGGACTCTCCGCCAGTCCGCCGGCCGTGTGCTTGTGTTTGTTTTTTTTTTTTACGAGCAACGATATAGTATACACGGGAAAAGGTCGCTGTATAAATTTCCATATCGTTAAGGAAAGTCAAAAAAGGACGAATTTATTTTTTCGAAAATATTTCCTCCGCTGTGTCGAGTAATCGCCTTCATTGAACGTGAGATTCGCGTGTACTCTGCATGCGAATTTGTGGCATGGTGTAATAATGCGGATATGGTCGTCGAGGTAGGTATAGGTAGTCTTACTAAATAATATGAGTGTAGTAAATGGGTACTAAAAGATAGAGTAGGTAGGTATAGCGAAAATTAATACCGTATCGGCGAAGATATCTATAAGGGTAGCCGGGAAAGCTCGACTCGAGTTTCGAGTTATTAAACATGAGTCAATATTTATCTTGTATTAAATGGACGATTTTACCTTTAGATAAGATGTGTGTAGATTTTTGAGAAAAGCTCACGATGTCGTTGCCTCTTTGACCTGCGAACGAGGTTTTTAAAAAATTCAATATGAGATTGGTAGGTAGGTAGGTAGTAGGTACCTACTATGTACAGCTCTGTTTCATATACACGGTGGCGATTAACGTTGATTAGCATGTAAGTCTCGAGTTCTTGTCACGTGCTAATCATTTTCAAACGATGTGGTCGCCTCGCCGCGCAGTGTGGTATCTTTTTCTGAAAGATTATCTCTCTTTTTTTATTTATTTTTTTTTACGACGTACGTATTAATTAGACCGATCGAATAATTCGCCCGGTAACCTCTTCGGTCTGGGTCTGGTCTGCTACTTGTACTATAGTCTCGATTCTCGAGTTGCGACCTTAATGTGGTCACACCCTAGAATTGATGAAGGTACCGCTAGTAGAGAGACCATCTATACTACCGCGCGCTGACCTGTTGTGTTTTATTTTTATTTTTTATTATTACTCGAGTATTATATCGGATCGGTGTAGGAGGCACTGGATGACTGCAAATGTCCTCTCTGTCCTCGTATCACATCGTATCGATCATTAATATTCCAACAGTCCGTTGTAAGTTGAATTATAATTTACGTATTGGGTCGGTGGCCGGTGGTCGGTGAGACGCGATGTGAGGTTGAGTTGATGGTATTTTGATGAGTTCATATTCTCGTTTTTGTTGAAAAGGACTCTTTTCAACTGATTTTTATGGTTTGTTCGATCATAATAATTCGTTGAAAAAGTTGAGAATATTGATCAATTTTTAAATAGAGTACGATAAGATGAGTAAGGGTCTTAGGTCCTGAATGAAGAAATCCAGGCGTAGGTATACTTGATACAAATCATAAAAATTTGGAAATTGATTTTGTTGGCAAATTTTTTCTTTTCTGTTGAAAAATTGAAATTTACACTATTGGAGATGATAGTAGTTTTCAATTTTTTCAGTCCTTCTAAAGCGATTTTCATTCAATGTAAAATTAAATCCGAATAAATCTTTAACATTTGGTTATAGTTATTTCAAAATAAATAAATTAATACATAATTATTTAATTGAATTTGGAAAAAAAAAATTATTGAATGGCAGAAATAATTTTTGATAGGTACATTTTTGATGTCAGAATTTAGATGAAAAATATTGAACCAGTCCTAAATTCAGTTGATTACTTGAAGTGAAAATTGTTGAATCTTGTTTCGTGAAAGTGAGTACATGGTTAGTAAATCGTAAGCGAGAAGAAATTGTTCAATTTTTTTGAAATTTCATGAAGCTTGGCTAAAAATAATTGAGAAATAACCTGACAGAAAAATGATACAATTTTGTGATTTTTTGTTTTACGAAGTACATTCAAGACTCCTTCACCCCTCTCGAGCAAAAATTTTGCTAATTTTGAAAATAGCTTCAATTTCTAATGTTTTTTCTAGTAATGAGAAATTGAAATGCATTAAAAATGCAATTTTATGGTGTTTTTTAATGTTTTGAAATTAATCGGGGTGAGGGGGGATTTTGAAAAAAGTTAGTTTAATGTGATAATACTTGTACGTAGTAGAGAGTTTTTGACTCATTAAATCTGTTTTCAGCGATCTCATCCCTTCCTTTCCGCTTTTTCTTTCGTGGCCTTGTAAAAAATTGGAATGAACATTTTTGAACCTTGTTATTTTTCCAGGGAATTAAATTCGAGTTTCGCAAGTTTGAAATTTGGCCATTTCGTGTCAATTCAGGCCGGTTTTATAGGTTCCTTACATCAGGAAAGAAAGGCAATTAATATCATTGGTTCTCCAACCTGCCCCTCCGCACCGCCGGGACAGTTGAGACGATTTTTTCTAACTATTGATACTCCTTGTCAAAATGCCCTACTTTAGATTTCAATTACTCCAGATTGTTGAAACTTGAAGACATTCGTCACGTGACTTTTTCAATTTTTGAGAAATTTTTGAGGCTGATTGGAGGGCGGAGGGGGAGGAATTTGGTGGGACAAAATTAGAAAAATAAATTCATATTCGCATTTAGCACTCCAAACAACCAAATTAACCATATGTTACACAATTTTTTCAGATTACGGGAAATTTAGGGTTTTTATGGGGTGGGGGAGGGGGAGGGGTTGGATTAATCGAATAAACAATAACAAGTATTGATATTATTTTGTAATCAGCGTTTTCGAGTATAGAACAATACTTCTCTCAAGATTTGACATTTTTCAATTTTTTAATCAAAACTTTGAGGCTTTGTACCCCCTTCCCCTCCCCCCTCTCTATGATTTTCAGCGAATCCCATCATAAAAGGTTCATAGTTGTATTTTTTAAATTATAGCTTCGAAATTTGACAAGTTTCTGGAAGTATGTGCTTTCAAAAAAGCTCAACTTGGAAACTGCCAGATGGCCTTTTTTACTATCGTTACTAAGATTTTTTTTCTTATCAATTTTTTGAAAATATTTTCAAAAAGAAGTGCTTTTGACTAATGTTTTTTATACTCATGTTGTTGAATTATTTTTGAAAAAAAAATTCAATTTATATTCATTTGTTTTGTTGGAAATGAAAGATTTGAGCTTTTTCAAAACTTTCATTTTTCAAATTTATTTTTCTTTGAAGGCTCAACTTTTTTGTGATTTGGCTAATTGGACAGAGTACCCTATAGGTAGGACACTCTTCAAAACAATTTATTACCCCAACATGGGAACCTAGAGGGCCTCCAAAGGGTTGAAATTATTTTTCTGTTGCATTTTAATAATTAGGTAAGTAAGTGATAAACTTTCGTTTGATTTGTTTTCACCTTGACTAGGTAATAATCTGATAATAATTGAAGTTTAAAAAAAATTTCATAAGTCTTAAGATGAAATTTTTGACATTTTGCTAAACAATTGCAGTATTAAAATGGATGGTAGATATTGATTTGTAAAATTGATAGATCAATTTTATTTTTGAATTAAGTTTTGTGAAAACCAAACTAAAAATTTAAAAAATCGGTATGTTTTTCAGATTCATTGAAGAATTTTTCGACTTGTGTAACTTGGAAATTTCTCGATTTTCATTCCTTTTTTCCAAGTTTTTCATAAAAAGATGTATTCCGGTTATTTATAATTTTAATTGGAGTTGGTTAATGTATGACGTAAATTGAATGCTTCGGTTAGTCGACTTCTTAATTAGGTGACCAAGTATTCGTATTCTTCATCAGATTTTTTCTTTCACAATTGATTGCATTATTCAAAAAATCCATTGATCTTTGGATAGTATCTCTGGTAAATATACCAATATCATTCAATAGCTTAATGTTGATGGGTATTCGTTATTTTCTGAATTAATTTTTTATCTTTTCAATAATCCAAGTATAAGTACCTATACCTGCATTAATTTCATTTAATTAGGTCTCAAGTGCATGTTTACATTTCATTCTGAATTTTTATTGATACAGTCGAGTATAACGTGAAAAATTGTGTCATTTTTCTGGGCATTTTATTTCAATTTATAGGTACCTGCTACCTACCTATTGAAAAAATAATTTTTTCATGATGTACTTATGTGAGAATGAGTAATGATGAGAATTGGAAGAATCCAAATCATAACTTTGCGTAATCACATAAAATTGAATAAATTGTGGTGATTATGTAATATTGCAAAAAATGGAAAGAAATAATCCCTCCAATCCCCCCTCCTCACCCATGGTAAAAATCGAGTTAGAAATTCCCATGTATACAGCTCACTTTACATCGATAAATAATATTATTTATCTAAAAAAAAAATAAGAGAGAATGTAACTCGCGAAAATATTCGAAACACAAAGATAAGAAGATTAATGTCTGTTTTCCTCGTTGCGAATCCGCAATATCTCAAAAACATTAAAAAACGAGCCCAGGCATAATTATTTTGTGTGAAAAAGAGCAGAAATAACACGGCTGGACATATTTGTAATACATATTTTCAAAAAAGTCGAGAAAAAAATAAAATATGAATGAAATAAACGTATACATATTTATTCTCGTAGCGTGCAGTAGGGTCCATATTTCGTAGCCGTCTACGAGTAAAAAAAAAAAAAAATGTAAAAATTCTCAACATCGAGTATATAAGGTTCAACAGGAAGGACGGCGATGCAAGAAAATAAATAGGTCGGTATCTAAAAAGTCACCAATCGGCATTTTGTAAAATTTAGTAGACTCGTTTCCCCGCCATTTAGCCCTGATGTACTATTGCCAATATCCATTTACTATTGTACGAAGAGAGCAAGTTGGGAAAAAAACAGTATAGAAGAAATTTTTCGCGTAGAAAGATATCCATACTCGAATGAGACGCGCGATATAATTCGGAAAACTCGGAAGTTATTCACGGTTAGCGAGTAACCCTTCTAACCTCGTCCTTTCCTATAGTCACTCGTCGTCGTCGATTTGTTTTCTATGCGCATTTTTTTCTCTCTTTTTCGCTGTTGCACTATTTCTTATGTACTTAGCGCACATATGTCGGTTTTTGGTGTGTGTTCACTTCTGGTAAACGATCATATATAAGGAGTAAAGGATATACTAATGGGTCAATTTATAATAATTTTATGGGTGTAAATGAATACGCGAAGTTTAGCCTATTTAAAATGTAAACAAGAAGTTGGAAGTCGTTTTAATTTAATCGTTGGAGCGACGACGATTTAATTTTAATCGCTATATTCAGCGTTAATATTGCAACATAAGACGGCTGTATAGATATACATTATACGTGCGAGTGTATTTACCGCAACAGCAACATCAGCGGCAGCCACCGCTGCCTCCAGTTTAGTACTTTAGTAACAAAGTTTCACCCGAAAAGAGATAACCCTGGAAATAGTTATTAAAGCAAAGCTGTCATACATTTTGCAGACAAAAACTGCCAGTTACTAAGTTTATTATAACTAAGTTGTTTACGATGCATGAAATTTTCGAAAATTAGATGAACCTTATACGAATAAAATAGTAATTTACTTTGTGTAAAAGTTAGTAAATATTAATTGGATCGTTTCGCCGTTAAAGGCAATATTATTAATTCCGCTTCACCAAATTTATACCGAATTACATCGTTACATTATTCACAGATGTTGATTTTTCCAAAATTATGACTTCGTATTGTACGTTAATACTATAGGTAGAAAAAATTGCATTGTAATCACCATCATCCAAAGTACCTATCTAATACAATTTGCGGTTAATTGGAGAGGTAAACTGGTGGATATATTTTATTTACTGCTAATATGCTATAAATACCGACATATTATACATTAACCCGATTATTAACCAAAAGAGAAAATTTATTTGCAAAGATGTTCGTATATTATAGACGGAAGAGAAGGAAATGGAGCGAGAGGAAGGGAGGAACTTGGAGATAATTCATCCTTCGACGATCAAATAATAATAAATTAATTTAATTTTATATTTAAACGATTTATATAGATACAAGAGTAATATTTAGTATTATACTCGTTGGTATATTAAAAGCAGACCGGTTATTCATATAGTATTATTATTTTATGTTTTCAGGATATTGGAATTCACGATTCGAAACATCAGAATATAATGCTTTCTTGTATAGACGATTTAGTGAGTTACGCTTTCCGTGGTAGTAGAATTATGGAATGCCATAATATAGCAGATATCAAAGATGTAAATTTCGGTAGCCATAAAATGGTGAAATATAATTCTCCTTTGTTGGAAAAATGCGCGTCTTGCGACAAATTCAAACGAGGACCATTCTATCAAGAATTTCTATGCAAAGGTGAGAGAAAGATAAAACGTTTAACGCTTACTTTAAATAATAAATGTCATCGGAAAGTAGCTAAAATATATGCTTTCTACTTACTTACGTACCTATAACGCTATAAGTTCACCAAACCAACTCGAAATATAGGTAAATGTACGGGAGCATTATCGTGGTTTTCTGAAAGAGAAATTCAAATTTCAAGGTACGCTAATTTCATCGTATATAAGTTTTATTATAAAGTTCATAGAGAGTCGAGTCGTATGTTGTGAAAAAGCATTTGCAAAAGTTACAAAACACAATTATATACGTAACAGTTGAAAGTAATGAGCGTTAGATGCGAAACGATGAAGTAATTTAAAATGTACTCCCTAACACGTTTACGTATTCGTCGAGTTGGGTTAAAATTTTCCACGTAAAATTTTGATTTAATACAGTTCATATTTATGCGAAAGTTTTATCTTATTATTACTTATCTACGTACGTTTCTGTGTGATTTTTTTTTTACAGAATGCGGATTATTAGCTCATACCGAGTGTAATGGATCCGGATTGACAAGCTGTAAACCATTTCCGGAAGAAACAATCAATAATTTTAAAGACAGAATAGATTTAAAAAATCGTAAGTTCCGTCCACGTGTATTTCATCTACTCTATACCTATACTTACCGAGAGCTAATCTCGAAAGGTCGACTCGACTCGACTCGTTACTAAGCAAAATTGTTTAGTACGACTTTAGGAAGGTTAGTTTGTGCGAAATCGGTGTTTTTCCACCGTAATAAACTTGCTGAGTTTTCTTTGATGATGGAAAAGTTCCCCGTTGTTGAATTCAAACAGAAGGAAAACGATACTGCTGAGCAATTGCGGTTGAAATACCTCGTGCAAATGGAAAGGATTTAATTAGATATTTTTCCCGGCAACGTAGTGGCAAAAAACAGTTACGGGTTAATTGAAAAGTATTAAAATTCCGAATCTCGACGACCTTCTGTTTGACTTGTACGAAATGTGGCGTTATCAGTTGAAAAATTATTCGCTTAGATAATAATAATAAAACGATGCGATGGTGAAAAATTTGTTAAAAGAAATTTAGTGTATGATTAATTTTTCGTCTCTGTTTCGGGAGTAGAAAATGATGAAAATGCGTTTTGTTCTAAAATGCGTCGTAAAATTTGGTGAGTATTTTGAATAATTCGGAATACAAAACAAAACATCAAAATTTCTGTGGCTCGTGTCGTGCGAACGAATCCTTTTCTAAGCTTCCCGTTACCTTGGTTACCTCGAGTTGAAAAAAAATCCGTCAAAACCTCAAAAAAACTGGAAATTTTCTTTTTAATTAATGAGTTTTCAAATTTACGTCATTCATTGAGATTGAGATTTGAAAATTTTGAAATTGATTCAAAATCGTTCGAAAAATTCGTATTTACGCGCGTAATTACGTTAAAAAACAATACCTACTTTCGTAACCTACTAACAAGTTGTCGTTATCCAGTTACTTTGTTTGTATCGTTACGATGATGACGTTTTATCAAAACAACTACTACTTTTTTTTTCCGCATCAAAATGTTGGCAGTCTTGAAGGTAATTTTTTTTGCAATGGCGTATTTGTTGACATAGAGCCAATGAATTTAATAATTTTATCAAATTACACCATTGTTATACGCTGTAAAAAATGAACTTGGTCGAGTAATATTGCATCGAAAGTTCGAAAATGCATTATTACTAATCAGCTGTCCATTGTTTTACCTCATATTGTGTAATTTCGTAGCCGAATAATCGTAAGTATTCCATAGCAATTGGTCTTACATGTACTTTCGATTTAGATTTCCGTTCTCTTTTTCTACGTTATTGTTCGAAGAATTAGATTCATTCGTTGTATTATGCATTTAAAAACATCACAATTCTAAACTATGCTCGTTTTGCTGTACTTTAATAGACTGATGGTTAAAATTCAAGTCCTCTTTAAGGTTCACAATGTTCATAAATACGATAAGAAGAAGTATTATGCGTTTCGAATTTTTAATCAACGAATTTGTAATTGTTACAGAACTTGGAGTCGGTGTTTGTTCGTTGTTTAATGTTAAAGTACAAGCTGCTCCTACGGTTATTATTCGCTGTACCGAAGAATTAGAAGCCAGAGGTCGTAATTCTCCCGAATTAGATTTATATAACGTATATCGTGCGACACCATCGCATGAAAGTTTAAGAGAATTGTGTTCTGCCATTAGTACCGGTAAGTTGGATGAATTTTGGCGTACATTTTGTCCGGTACTCGAGTAACTGATGTTCTAATCGAAGCTACGTATTACGCAGGAGGAGACGATCACGATTTCTCGGGTTTTGATATTGGCTGTGTTTCTGGGTACTTCAAGAAGTACCTGCGGGAGTTACCCGATTCATTGATTCCTATCCAGTGGTACGATCGTTTCTTAGATGCCTCTAGTAAGTATCTCGTACTCGAAATTATATGATTCGGATCACAATTATGATTCGATGCCGATTAATTTTACGTTATCTTTTTTTTTTTTAAAGGAATCCCCAATGATGCAGAAAGTGGCGCATTGCTGTACCAAATGGTACAACAGTTGCCGGACCAGCATAAGGCAACGATTAGTTATATAATGGGACATTTATGTCGTATATGTCAATTGCAGTATTCACGCGGTTATACGGAATTTCCTCGAATCCTAATACAAGTTATATCGCATTTAATTATCAGACCACCTTGGGAACGAATCATGTAAATTGCTCGTCTCATTTATCAATCTATTAATAGTAACGATATGTATTAATTTTTCTTTCTATCGTATCTTTTATTCATGCAGTCAAGTGGTGTACAATACCGAATCCCATTTTCGTATTGTAAGTATGCTACTGCAGTATGGTCAATGGAAAGAGAATTTACCTCGTTTTACAGCTGAAACTCAACGAATACGTAAACTTTCACATTTAAACACGATGATGTCGTCTTCGGCACAATTATTAGCCGAGCTAGAAGATAAGCCTAGCTCGGATCCGCTTTCCTTACAAGATGCAGATTGGTATTGGGGTAATATTACCAGGTAATTGGATATACCCTCCGTGGATAGTGGATTGATTTCGTATTCATTTGTTGTACTCATTATTCTTCATTCTTGTTTTCTGTTCTATTCGCAGGGAAGAGGTGAACGAAAAATTAATGGATGCGCCTGATGGAACATTTCTCGTACGGAATGCTTCGAATAAAAGTGGCGAGTACACGTTGACGTTGCGTAAAAGCGGAGCGAATAAATTAATAAAAATATTCTGCCGTAATGGAAAATACGGTTTTTCCGAGCCATTTAATTTCAATTCGGTCGTCGAGTTGATTAATTTCTATCGTAACGTATCGTTAGCGCAATACAATTCGACTCTGGATGTTAAACTGATTTATCCGGTTTCACGACATCAACAAGTGAGATATAATTTTGTAAAAATAATTTCATAATTAGACAACGGCCTAAGTCTCTGCTACCTTTTCTCAAAATAATCCGGTGTCGAATTCACCCATCTGATGAATAGCAACAGCTGTAATACAATACTCGTGATCTACTACCATTCTTCGACCCCCCTGACTATTGTTATTGTTTTCGAATACTCATTTACCGATATCTAAATCGAATTTATTTTCCACCGAACGTAAACAATAATTTTTTTCTGCTGAAATCGTAATTCTCCCTCGATGACTGTTTTATTATGTGTTGAGTACGCAATGAAATCGAAAACAATAAAGAATAGTGTTCGTGTATCGTTTTCTAGTGTTTCGACGTGTGTAGCTCTATATTTCTGAGATAGATGAGTTTTGTGGTAAGTTTTGAAGTACTTAGGCCTGTTGTGATTTTTTTTCCTCGTTGTGTTCGGATGTGTTTATGTGAAAATATTTACGTATGAATTTGTTACAGGATGAAGAGATACCGAGTAACGCTGACATAGACGACGTTTGGGAACGTTTCGTCGATCTTTATAAGTTACTAATGTTGAAGACCAAAACGTACGATGATCTCTCTGCCTCGTATTTGGCCTCCGGGGCTGATATACAGATGAAAAGATGCGCATTGGATGCGTTCAGCGAAACCATAAATATGTTTAGGGACCAGCTTAAATTACAAGAGAAGATGCAAAAGGAAGCGCAACCTCACGAAGTCAAAAGGTAAGTAATTTTGGAAGATATTGGATGAACTGTAATTTATTTTTGAGGCAAGATAGAATGATTCTGTGGGGCCTAAATAATCTGATGGTGAATTTTTTACTACGTGGTATTAATATGGTCTGAATCGAGTCAGAGGCGGCTGCTCGAAATTTTTTGGGAGGGAGGAAGGGGAGGTGGAAAAAAGAGGCTGCATGAACCAAAATTGTAAAAGTTTTGCACAAATGAACATTTTTCAATTGATTTGGCTCGTCATTTTTTTCTTTAATTCCTAAAATTATTTTTTTTTTAGAAGTTGATGAATAACAGATTTCAAAAATACCCAAAGATTCTTCAATTTTGAAGATGGGCCAATTTTTTCGAAGAACCTTTTTTGTTCAGCTTCAAAATGTACTCCCTGATGTTGAAACCAGAAAGTTTTATTTAAAATTTGGATTTTTTGGCCTTCCTCGACTTTTTTGAAGAGGAGAACTGGTCCAACATTTTGAAAAAAAATCACGTCATAATCCAATTTATTTTTAATTATTTTTCACGTAGTAATTCAGAATAATTGAAAACGAATTTTAAAAAAAAAACATGGGAACAATTATTGTGCCTCGTACCCCTCTTTTTTCATAGCAGATAAATGGCAATTGATAAAAATAATTGCAACCGGTAGGAAATTTTTCTATAGAAATTAAATTAATGGAACATTGTTCAAAATTCTCAGAATATCTCGAAATGACGTAACCATAAATGGAGGAAAAGACTCGAGCCGAAAACACGTTAATAAATTTTTAAAAATTACGATCATTTTATGCATCGAAATTGACTCCTCGTACCATTCGAAACTTGCAAACCCGGAACTGCAACAATTTTTTTTCACATGGCGATTCAACGTCGTAAGTCATGAGCTGTTTCGAAAGTCAGTTTTTTAAATCGAAATTTAAAACATGATGTCATCAATTTCGAGGAAAATGAATCGAAAAAAAAAGTGTTAGGAAATGATAAATTCAAAATTGAGTTTAAAATAGGTACCCAAAGACGATAAAAAATATACTCTTATTTATGTTTCAAGGTGACAATAAATTGAAAATGAACAAGTATGTAATTAATTACATATAATATGTACAATTTTTCTCGAGAAAATTTAAAAATGAAATCAGAACGACGATTACTCTAGAACGATACCTTGCATAAGAGATTTCTGACGATCGATTAATTTCTTGACGGTTCGCACGATTTGATTCCATAAAACGACCACTTTCCGATGTCTGTACTCTTCGGTCGAATTGCTCGGATAATGGGGCAGGTTTCGTTGTCTCAAATCTACTACAGCTTTAGCCTTAACGTGAACGGTCTCCAAATCTTCGATATCGAAAGGTAACATGCTATTGGTGATGTTTTCGTATTGATTGAACCAATCGTTGGTTCTGCGTAGGATTTCGAAGTATTGCAAATGCAGCGGTCCTTTCCAATGCGATCCTTTGAAAACCCTCTTCCAATACACGTTCTTCTCGCGTCTGGCTAATTCGGCGTAGAATCGCTGTTGGACACCGTGAAATCGAGTGTATATCCTCCAGAACTCGTATTCGTCGCTTTTGTTGTTGCTCAAATCGCGACGAACGCGATGGTGTTTGTCTTCTCGATTGTCGAATAGAGAAGATGGATTGTAAGGTGCGAGGTTATCGTCCGAAAAAGCATAACAATGTGCTCCGCATTGACCGGAAGCTTCGTCTTGGTTAGTGTAGGGTAAAAGTATCAAGAATGTGGAAAATACCAACAGTATCTTACCATAAATTATGCAGATGTTCGGACGCCAGCACATTTCGTGTTTTTTGCTTATTATTATTCGACTTTGGACGATTGAAAAAATTCCATTGGTATCGAAAACTCGAGGAAATGTTCGAGATGAATCCGATATGAAAGTTTGAAGTTTTAGTGTAGGATGCGCCACCGAGATGGGAGTCGAATTGGTACGAAATATCACGACGGTTAGGAGCCAGTCGAAGTATTTAATTACGAAGATGGCTGCTATTGATAGGATTTGTGAATTAGATGTTGATATTTTATTCATTCGTGGTTATCTTTTTGAGCAAATGATTTCTAATGAGCCACGACGATTATGACGAAACGATAAATATCGAAAACTAAGATACGTGCTGTGTTGATTGGGTCATTCGAATTTCATCGTGTAATCTAAAAATGCTTTGATCAATTTAGTGAGAAAATATGCCTCCAAAATGGCCGACTCTAAAGCTCGGCCGAGTATTAATGCAGATATTCGCGTTGACTGGATCATGGACGCCTTTCATCTACTCCGAGAATCTGTACGAAATCAAATTCATCCCTACGGATGGATCGCGCGAAGCACTGGATACGATTTTAATGGCCCCAGAAGAATGCCTACCAATGGAGACATTTTGGCTGAGTAATTCGAGCTCGATGGACACCGAAGGTAATTGCCTGGAATTATGGTCGAAGAAAAACTGCGATGGTGACGTTTTGTATTACGTGTCCAGTGCCAACGATGGAATAAACAGCGTACCGTGGGCGAAATCGGTGAAATTATGCGAAGTTGGTAAACAACCGTCACATCTTATCGTTCGTCGAGGCTTGGTGGAGAATTCGACCGAATATTACTTCTGGTTTTACTTCTCGAAACTGCGAGGACGATCGGTGGTATTCTTGGAAGAGTACAGGAAAGGTGGACCCGGCGGTCACCCTGATTGGGAGACTATCATGGGTGGCAGGAACTGGCAAGGGCCTAGATCAAAGCTGTATCTGAAAGCATTGTATAAGGTTATCAATTTGTTTAAAACGTACACCGATATGGATATGAAATGGTCTAGGTATAGTACCGAAGATCTGGCTAAGTTGAAACAGTTGGCTTCCGATGTGGTTAAATTGAGAGAACTCAAAACCCTCAAGTTCCCTCATACCGATCCGCAGTCCAAAGTGCATGCCAAAATCGTGGAAATCTGGAAAAATATCACCATCACATTGGATAAAGCTTACGAAACTAAATCAAAATACGATCAAGAAGTAAAGCTGGGTAGATCGAAGAAACAGTTCAGTGGAACGACTGAATCCGATGTTACTTTGATGTCGTCTTCGCCAGTTCGGTCGAATGAACGAAGCGAATCTTCCGTTAAAATATCGGTGGTCGATACGACAGCAACCAAAACGACCATTTCGGAGAAACCAACAACCTCGAAGCCGGGAAAGGAGCCTCCATTTGACGAATCTGTTATAAGAATAGTAGATTGAATTGCTGCTCTCTGACCTCAGTTGTTGTTCCTTAGTCAATTTGCCAAAGATCGCGTAATTTTTCCTAGATTTAAGATGAATTAGAATTTTTGTTCTCCGAATATTTAGTATTCTGTTTCAATTTTTATACTCATACTAGATGCTTATTCGTATTCTACTCTACCTCCTCAGAAATGAACATTTTTCTCAGAAATTCGATTTTACATCAAATATAAAGCGTGAATTTTTTCCAATTAATACATAGGTATAGGTACTCAAGAATTTGACGATGTAAAATTTCAATTGAATTTTTTTAAAAGTTACTTGTTTTTTTGAATTTTGTCATTTCATAGCAAACTTAATTAAAAGAATATTAACATAGTTTTATTCAAAGCTTTTGTTTCAAAATTCTATTTTTGAAAGAATTGAGTTGCTCGCAAGGTCAAAGAATCATAGAAGATGAATCGGTCGCGAACGAATTTGAAAAATGAATTTATAAAAATTTATTTAACCGAAAGAAAATTAATAGTTCGCAAATAACTCGAAAAATCACGAGTAAATATTAATCTTTTGAGAACGAATCCAAGAATCATTTTCCATAATTTTCAAGAGATATTGTAAGATTTCGTTGAATCATTCGCAAACAACATTCTAGGATTTTTCTCATGAACAAACAATGAAGTCTCAATATGTTCAAGGAATCGGATTTCAAATTGATCGTTCGCGAACGACGAATCATTTGCGAATGACTGAATAGAATAATTCCATTTTCTAGATGATTCATTTGTGAATAACGAAGTTCAAGGTTTCATCTTAACGAGCAATAGGTCAATATTTGAATCAGCCGTTCGTAAACAACTAAGAAAGTAGAGACGTAGGGAGGAGGAGGGGGGGGTGAATTTTTTTTTCAAAAGGCTAAAACTAAAAATAATAATTTTTCTATGATTCATTCACAAACTATGAATGAAGATTCGATGAATCAATCTCTGGATAAATCGTTTGCGAGTGATTTGAATGAGCCGCAACTGAACAGATACGAATTGCGGAATTGATAACAATTGACTTGAAGAGGAAGACTTTCTGAATGAATCATTCGTGAACGACGTTCAGTTTCATCTCAATGAACAAACTCCTAATGTTGGTAATATTTCGGTTTCTTAATCAATCGTCGCAAATGACCGAAAAGATTATTCTCAGAGGAATCGTTTTGCAACTTACATTTTGAAAAATTATTTTTCAAAAATCCATATTCAAAATGATCGTTTAGTTTACAAGTGATTCCAGAAGCCACTAATGAACTGAGTGATCGAATCTTTTACGAATGACCGAAAAGAATCATTTCTGGATTAATGATTTTCGCTGACGACATTCTAGGAAAGAGAACTAATTCTCGATCTTGGTAGTATTTTGAGTGTATCGATTTTTGAACGAATCGTTCGCGAACGAGGAACGTCTGAAGAGAAGGAATCTTTCACGAACGACTTGAAAGAATCATTTTTTGAATAAAATTATTATTCTCAAACAATGCTAGAAGATTCAGTGAGTCAATTTACGAATACGAATGAATCGTTCGTGAACGACTCGAAATGCTACGGATAAAAAGGGAACGAATCTTTTACTAATTACTGTGAAGAATTATTCCTAAACGAATCATTCGTGAACAACGTTTAAGGGTCTATTTCAATGGACAAACTGTTGGTCTCAGTGAGTACATATTTTCAAGGAATCGATTTCTAAATTAATAGTTCGCGAACGATTCAAAAAACCAGCGATGAACGATACTTTCGCCCTTTTTTGGAATCATTCTTGAATAATGGTTTGAAGATTCAAATATTCAATTATTAAAATTTCCAAACCTATCGTTCGCAAATCACGATAGAACGACTCGAAGAAAGAGTCACGACTGAAAGGTGAACGAATCTTTTCATGATGACAGAATATATTAATCACTTCTTGGCGAATCATTCGTGAACGAAATGCAGGGTTTTTGTTTCAATAAGCAAACTCTTGGCCTTTGTGATATTTTCAATTTATAAACCAATCGTTCGCGAACGATTTGAAAAATCAGGAGTGAACGAATCTTCAATGAACGACTAAAAAGAATCATTTTTCTATGAATATTATTCATGAACAATATTTGATAATTAATTCAATGAATCGTTCGCGAATGACTGAAAAAACTGGGAGTGAATATGATTTTAATTGATTCATTTGTAAACGAATCGTTCGCGAACGTCTTTTGTATATATTTTTCGATCAAATAATGAATAGAGAAAATTCATTTTCAATTTTTCTTTTTATGAGAATAGAATGAAGAAAGGCTCGAAATTTCTTTTCAATGGGAAGAGGCACGTGAGGGAATTTTTCAAAAAATGTAATCAAAAGCATCCTATGGCTGAATTTTTACATATTAGACATTTTTCTCTGGTGAATTTTTGCTATTTTGATCATATTGAAATATGTATTCGTAAATTGCAATCTATAGGTGTTCTGATTTGACGTTGATGGTTTGAATTTTCAATGATATAACGAAATAGTTTTGAACATTATTCGAAAAAAATATAAATATCATACTTATTCTACTTGCATCATCAGTTATTTTAATTACAATTTAAAAATATCTACAATCGATCAAACGATGAAGTTTAATCAGGTGATAGTGTACCTCAGCAGATTTCACTTCCCTCCCCTCTCCCTCCCTCTCATCCGGTGGCTAATTCGTCGAATGACGTACTTTATAGAACCAATGTCGTCATTACCAGGGGTGCGTGAATAATACGGTGTAAAAATAATACGATTAGGGAAGAAGAGTGAAAAAAATGAGTGTTTTTGACACTCGTATTTATCGTATATCTGCGTAATCGAACCGATGATATGCTTAATTTAACTCTGTATTATTTTAATTCTCATTCGAGCGTATTTATGATTATTTTTCCAGTATGTTAAGCAATGTCGTCATGTTACGCCAACGTTTAAAGAATATGGAAGAAAACCGCGAACAACTGGAAGACACGTTAAAGGAACAAGTGGCATTTACGCGGACCCTGGAACGCGAATTAATCACCTTGAAGCCGGAAGTTATATCGTTATTTAAACAAAAAGAGCGAGCCGCATCGTAAGTACATACTTTATCTACCTATCTATCTATTTGTCCACATATGTAGACGTAGTGGTGGTAATTTATCTACGCGATTATGAATGTGTACCTCTATGTGAGGTTATATAATGATGGTCGCCAGAAAAGTATACCGTGTGATTTATTTTTACCTATTGATTTGTTTTGTTTGCGAACAGGTGGCTTTTGTCGCACGGCGTTAAATTACAAAGAATCCATCAAATGCTGGCGGGTAATACGCTCACGTTGCATAATTTAAATATCGACGCCGATAGGCCGCATACCTTCGAGGCGACCTGGTTCCTTGAGAAGTGTACGAGAGCTGACGCCGAAAAATTACTGCAAGGAACACCTGTCGGCACTTTTTTAATCAGACCGAGTCGTACTGGTCAATACGCGTTGTCTATTTCGTAAGTATCACCTTGATTTGTGTCGATTTTCATGTTCTTGTTTAGGACTTGAACTTTTTTTTCGCTCCCATCGTCAAAAATTGTTTGTTCTTAGTTTAAAAAAAAAAATTAGCCCCTCGATTGAAAATTAATTGCTATCGGTGACCTTCAACGTTGGGAAAAAACATACAAAAATGAAATGAGAAATTCTGTGTGAATAGCTCTCAATTTTAAATTTTCAGAAAAAAGCATCCTCGTTTACAAAGCTAGTATGTCGATGTTCTTGTGGAGAGCATATTTTCAAAATTGACAAAATTGAAAAAAAAATGAATAGAAGTCAGGGGAAGATTTTTTAAAAATTGCTCTTCAAGAAAAAAACACCTTTCTCCCAGTCTAAGATGTAATTTTGGTCTCTGTGCAAAGCTACCTTTAGTTTTTTTTTCAATTAATAAAAATAATAATTAAAAATTTTTTTTTGAAGTTTTGTGTTGAAATTCCCCCTAAACTAGTCAAATTAATTTCTTTTTTTTTCAACTGAAGACTTTTCACTAATGGATCGAAATTGAAGAGTGATATTCCAAAACTCGGTTTGTCCATTTTCACAACTTTTCAGGAGAGAGGAAAAACAGTTTCCCTTTAAACGGGTAAATTGGATTTTTAGGCGAGCTTAGCACTTTATTTGGGTGGACTTATGATGTAGGAGTGTAGGTATACATTTCATCCACTGAATACTGCTGAAAAAATTTCAATAAAAATGGACAAAGCGCGTTTTGGAACATTATTTTTTTTTTAATTTTTAGTGAATTGGCTATTTAGGTGAGTTTAACACCTCATTTTGGTAGGTTGATGATGTAGGAATGTGAGTTAATACTTCATCTACCAAGTACCACTGAAAACCCAACTTTGATAAAAATGGACAAAGCGAGTTTTGGAATATCACTCTTCAATTGTTTAAAAAATCAGATTTTTTTTTTTTTGAAAATGAAATGGAGTTATCTAGATAGAGCAATTCTGGCGCAGATAAGTACAGACAATTTTTAAAAAAATTTCTTTCGTATTTTTATCCAAAATGTTTTCCAACTTGCGATGTTTTGTGCGGGAGGACCAAAAAACTGCATCTAAGTTTTGCGTTTTTGCATAAAATTGCAAATAAAATCGCTTTTTTACCAAATATAGCCATAAAGACGAGTTTTTTTTGCAAATAATTGATTCAAGTTTTCGATCTTAGCCAAAAATCCCTGCCTTTTTGCTAAAATTATCAAGTCTCGCTTTTTGCCCCCCCCCCTCCCAAAAACAGCAAAAAAGTCTTACCTTTCATCAAAATTGCATCCATAATTGAATGGTGCTTTTCAAGAAGGTCCTATCGACAAAAAACTGGTTTTGAGAAAAACGCATTTTTATATTTCAGTGTTTTGCCATTTTGGTTTAAAATGATATAGCGAGCTCCGGTTTTTTTTGTTGAATAGAAGCATCTTTCCACTATTTATTTCCTGCGTAGTAATTTTTTTTCCACCACCAACATTTCCATGGGAGCGCTTTACAAAAGAGACCTCGATAGGACCTTCTTGCGGTTATTCACCTAAAAATCGATTTTATTCCTTCTCAAACCCACCAAAAACATGAAATAGTCACTCTTGAGTAGTAATTTTCAACGCAGAATTCAAATTTTGAGTCAATTTTGCCCCTCGACCCCCAGGGGGGGTGGTACCAAATGAAAATTTGGGGAAAATGTGAAAAAATCGAGTATAGTGTCAAAATCTTGATACTTTGAGTTGAAAACTACGATTTTTGAGTCAATTTCCCTCGTAGCCCCCCAGGGGGGTGGTACCAAATGAAAATTTTTGGGAAAATGTGAAAAAATCGAGTATAGTGTCGAAATCTTGATACTTTGGGTTAAAAACAACGATTTTTGAGTCAATTTCCCTCGTAGCCCCCCAGGGGGGGTGGTACCAAATAAAAATGCGAAGAAATCGAGTATAGTGTCGAAATCTTGGTACATTTGGGCTGAAAACCCGATTTTCGAGTCAATTTTGTCCCTCGGCTTCCGGGGGGAGGGGTGTGGTACCTAATCAAAATTTAGGATAAAAGTGAAAAAATTGAGTACTTTAATGTAATATCTTTAATACTGTAGGGCAGAAGTTTCTTCCGCCAGCATTCCCCAAAACGACGAATATGAAAAATTATGCATTTTAGTGTATGTAAAACAACTGCGATCGATTTACCTGCGGAAACCTGCGAAAATCTGTATCATCTCATACTTTAGCCATGCATGTGTGAGTGCGCACTCGATTTTTTCACTGTTTTCCCCAAATTTCGATTTGGTACCACCCCCTTCCTCCCTGGCGTGCGAAGGACAAAATTGGCTCGAAAATCGGGTTTTCAGCCCAAATGTACCAAGATTTCGACACTATACTCGAGTTTTTCGCATTTTTATTTGATACCACCCCCCCTAGGGGGCTACGAGGTAAATTGACTCAAAAATCGTTGTTTTTAACCCAAAGTATCAAGATTTCGACACTATACTCGATTTTTTCACATTTTCCCCAAATTTTCATTTGGTATCACCCCCCCTTGGGGTCGAGGGGCAAAATTGACTCAAAATTTGAATTCTGCGTTGAAAATTACTACTCAAGAGTGCCTTCTGGTATAGTTGTGATCAACCATTTCGGAGAAGAAGGTAATGCGCGCATTTTCCAGTTGCGTTTCCTAGCCAACTTCATATAGCTGCTGTTTGTGAACAACACCACATGGAGCGCTGCGGTTTGCACCATCTTGTGTAGAAAACGTCAGAGATTCAAATTTCATGAACTCCTCAAAAAGGTCCTATCGGTCGATAGGACCTTCTTGAAAAGCACCATTCAATTGTCGTTTTTCGTTAAAAATTTCTAAAAATTGTCGCCTTTTTGCAAAAATTTGCAAAAAATCTCATTTTTAAAAAAATGCGTAAAAGTCTCGCTTTTCTTTCTGAAATTGTCAAAAGTCACATTTTTAAAAGTTCTGTAAAGTTTTTTTTTCACCAAAAATTTCTAAAAAGTCCTTTCTTTTGCTATAATTGTCAAAGTTTCGCTTACTTACAGCTGAAAAATGGTAAAATTCATCTTAAAAATATTATTAATTTTTGGTAAAAAATTTTAAAAGTTGCACAAAAATTTTGCTTTTTTTTCCAAAAAATGGCCCAGTCTTGTTTTTTTTTACTAAAAATTTCCAAAAAGCCCCGCTTTAAAAAAAAATCACTGACAGAAAATTTCTTTTTTTCGTCGAAAATTCCTAAAAAAAAAAACCTCATTTGCTAGAATTGTCAAAGTTTTGTTTACAGCTAAAAATAATAAAAATTTATTTCATAAAATTGGTAATTTTCTGTAAAAAATTTCAAAAAAAAACTCAATTTTTCAAAATTTGCCCAAGAAGGCTCACTTTTGTGCCATAAATTTCCATAGAATTTCGCCTTTCTGTAGAATATTGTCCAAGTATAACTTTTTGCCAAAAATTGAAAAAAGTCTCGATTGTTAATTGTTGAAAATTGCCAAAGATCCTAATTTTTTACTGAAATTGCCCCAGTTTCAATCCAATTTTATTTTTAAATTTTAATTGAAATATTTTGCTCATTTATAACATTTTTGGTTACATTTTTTGAACTTTTTTAGTTGCTGTAGTTGGGTACTTATTTTTGAAAAAATTGAGTATGTGCTCTGAAACTGCCAAAAATGACTAAAATGACAATTTTCAACATTTTTAGGGAATTTGACTCCTCTTCCACTTATTTTGATACCTGTACAAAACTTCTGGAAATGAAACGATTTATGACAGAGAAATGTCACATAAAATCATAAAATCATTTCACCCCCCCCCCTCCCTCCCAAATTAAGAGGTCATAGAATAGAATATGGTTTATTTTGCATTACACTTGGCGATGCTAAATTACTAATAATAATAATTCGTGTTTGATTTTCGCCTTTGCAGATGTAACGGAACGGTTAATCACTGTATCATTTACCAAACCCCTCGTGGATACGGATTCGCCGAACCTTACAATATCTACGACTCGTTGAAATCGTTGGTGCTGCATTATTCGCAGAACTCGCTGGAAGAGCATAACGACGTACTTACCACAACATTGGCGCATCCAATTTACGAAGATCGTTTCACCACCGGCGGTATTCCGGAAGAAAGTAATTACGTTAAAGTAAACATAAACAGCGCTAAATGACAAACAAATTCTGACAACAAATACAGTTGTCAGAATCTAACGCTCGCTGATTTACTTTTATTTCAAGAATGAGAGGGTTTTTTTTTTGTTCACACCTTATTCTTAACGTATGTATTGTACCTATGTGACGTACTAAGACGTAGATGTACGATTGTACGAGTAGTATTTTTTACTTCCAGTAAGTGATACGGCCTTACGACTCGACCTGGGGTAAAAATGTGCAAGAAAGAGAAAGAAATCAAGTGACACGTGTTTCATAATAATTTTGGTGGTCGTTATTGTTGTTGTGTTTTTTTTTTTCGTTCTTAAATATTTTTTTTTGTCTTGTTGTAACCGTTGTGTTCTCCCTTATATATCCGTATGTGTTTCAAGATACCGTCGCCCCCATCGAGGCATCATCGACGTGTATTTGTTTTTCAAAAATATATAAACGTCGAGTTATATCCGGTTGTGATAAATAATCGTCGCGTGAGTGTGTTTGTTGTGTGAGTGTACCTACACCGGTGTAATTATTATATACGTGTGTCGTTTTTTTTCAAATTATTATTTTTTTCGAATTTTTCACGAGTTCTGGTAACGTTAGGAGGAGGGATTGATTAAATCAATCGCAAATGGAATCTGTGTCGATTGGACGAAATGTTTTGTTTGTTTTAAAAAATTGACCAATTTTGGTGTGGAAGGGGGCTGGTTCCGTGCAGCTGAGCTCTTCGTAGGGAAACTGATATTAATCAAAATCTGTAATTTTTGTAATTTCTTTGCGAATGTTTTAAAAATTCGTTGTCAAACGTCAAAATTTGAAAAAATTATTTCAAAAAAGTGCCCGGTGAAGAATTTTAATGAATAATTATCTTTAAAAAAGATAAATCAATTTATTTGTCATGATTCTTGAAAAAGCTGTTGATGGACATTTTCGTCAAAAAGTTGAAAAAAAATAAAAATTTTGGAAATGAGCGTCGAAAAACGAAAAAGTTGTTGAAATATTGAAATTGAGAAATATGAGCATAATCAAAATGAAAAAATAGAGGAAGGGAATTTCGGACCCCCTGGATGAATTTATTTCGAAATTAACTTCATCCAAAATTAACAATGGAACTCGAGTCTTCAATGTTCTATTATTGTTATTTTTATATTTCTGTATAAAGAGGGGGCTCGGACGAGGGGAATTTGTGATATTTCTGTAAAATTGACGAAGAAAATCAATTCAATATTTCAACTATCTCTTTTGCGGGGGGAGGGGGAAGGACAGAGTGAAAAAGTAGGCGAAAAATAAAGATTTTATTTTATAGTCCCCTTGAAGCAAAAAATTTGCAACTTTTTTATTTAAAAAAAAAATGATTTTTGTCGATTTTTTTAATCTTTTGCATTTTAATTTTGTTTCTAACGAATATTTTTTCGAACTAATGTTATAATGTTCTCAATTTCTTCGCTTTTATTTCATCAAATGATCTTTTATTGAAAAAAAAAACATTGAAACTGTTTTTTTTAAATAAATTTGGAGGCTGCAGAAATGCAAAATAATTTCTAAAAGACAAGCAGGAATTTTTTGAGGCGGAAAACTAAGTTTTTGAAGTTTCAGAAATTTGCCATAAATAAAATGAACGAACCCAAACTATTGATAATTTAGTATTAGGGAACTTCTTGTTTTGCATCCTCTCCCCCCCCCCCCCCCCCGAAAAAATCAACACATTTTTCACTGAAAATTAAAATTGATTTGGTAGTCATTTTTTTATGGCTACAATTTGTTTACCAATAATTCACACTTTTCCACTAATTGATAATTTTTTTCTTCAACTGTGGACTTATTTTATTTTACGAAAAATTGTTACATTTTTTCACCAAAAGTTGTCATTATTTTCACCAAAATTGTCTTTTTTTCGAAATTTCTTTCTTCTTGTAGGAGTTGAATAATAAGAATATTATCATTTCCTTGAAAATCTCTACCCAAAATCATCATTTTTTTCAAAAAACAAAAAAAATTAATCTTTTTTCAAAGATAAAAAAAAATTATTTTTTTTCTAAGAAAGATAAAAAAATTAATTTTTTTAAAAAAACAAAAACCAATCAATTTTTTTTAAAAAACAAAAAAAATCATTTTTTTTAAAAAAACAAATAAATCATTTCTTTAAAAAAACAAAAAAAATCATTTTTTTTAAAAAAACAAAAAAAATTAATTTTTTTCCAAACACAAAAAAAATTAATTTTTTCAAAAACAAAATAAATCTTTTTTTTAAACCAAAAAAATAAAAAAATTTCTAACCACAAAAAAAGTTTTTAAAAAAACAAAAAGTTGTTTTTTTTGAGGAGGGAGCAGGAAAGGATGTAAAAACTGAAAACGTTTCATTTTTGTGTTTTTTCTAGAAAAAAAGTCATGCAAAGCCTTATAACAGTCATGCATTTGAATATCAAAAGTTTGTTAGACGGTCTGTTTTTTCAAAAATGATTTAAAAATTTTAGAGTTCAGTTCCACGTCTCACCTTTGCGCCCTTTTTCATTTCAAAAGTTGAAATTTTAGAATTTGAATCTCAAAATTATCATTGACGGTCTGGTATTCCAGTTTTATGCAGAAGAACCCGATCGTCGATTTTAATTCCACTATTTGCGATTGATATTATCATTTTAATTTACGTATTAAAAATATTTTTAAATTTCAAATCAATACTCATCTTCGGTTGGAATAATAGGGTAATTTTTGACGATTGAATATTCCACTGGTAGAATTTTATTGACGTAACCCTAACGAGTAATTTTAAACGTTATTTTATTACCTTTTTTTTTAATTTTGAAAAAAATCAACAATGTCTTTCGTTAACATCTTACACTATAATTTTTAATGGATTTTTTTCAAATATTTCAAAATAAGTTTGTTTAATTTTTAAGATCTCAATTTTAAAATTAACATCACCTTTTTTTATCTACGTAAAAAAAAGTTGGTTTATAGTCAAACGTGGTGTGGCGCGAGTTTTAAAACTGAAAAAGTGAATGAAAATTTTGAACAAGAAAACGAGTCAAGTCTGTCGATGATGTGGTTATTATAAGGAAGTATTTATCGATGCCAGTGATAATTTTATTGTTTCTTACTTGGTAAGATTATAATTGTTGGGCTGTTAAGCGTTATTAATTTTATACATACAAAGTGATCGTTTCAATGTGAGTATATATTGCTTAAGTGCATTTTACAGTTGGGGGGAAAATTGAATACATTAATTACCTACAAAATGAAAATACATATTACGTGTATATACTATAATCAGTTAACGAGACTTTTTAGCTGTGTATAGAATTTTACAACGATTTGTGAAAACGTTATCGCGCTTTTTTTTAACTTGTTGTTTGTATTTTAAGAATCGATTTGTTTGTTTTTTTACGCGTATTTTTTATACCTATGCTTTGTTTTGATTATTTTTTTATGTATATTTTGTTGATCATTATATGGAGCGGAGGAGTAGCATGACTCGTGGTAGTAGATGAGCTATCGGCGTAATATATTTTTTTCAATTTTTGGACTAGTCTTTGTGTTGTAGGATGTTGTAGTATGTACGAGTTATGCGGAGTTTTTATTATATTATATATCGTGTCGGTCTACCTCTCTCGAATGTTATATTGAAGTATTAGATTTAACTTTTTTTATGTAAGTTTTTTTGTTGAACAATATTGTTTACTTTTTTATGTATATTGTTTTTTTTCTCTTCTTCTTCTTCTACTTCTTTTTTTTTTTTTTTGTTCTTTCGTCTCTCTTTTTTTTTTTGTTTTTGTACGGGAGGGTATTTATGTTTTCTGTGCCATAATCGCCGCGTTTTTTTGAAACAAGAAAAACAAAAAATTGACGAGATGTGTTCAACGTAAAAAGGTGATTTATTTTTTAAAGCTCTTATATTTTCCAACTGCCGGGGGTTTGATTTTCAAAGAACGCCATATTGAGCTTGCGAATCGCTGTTATTTTGTTGAAAAAAATAATATAAAAAATTCCAAGATGAATCCAAAGGGTGTGAGTTTAAAACACGATTTAATTATATTCAGTTCCTATGATACTTTTATGGTTTTTATTTTCTTTTGTTTCTCTGTCGTATATTTTTTTTTGTGTCGCGTTGGATGTGTACTTTCATTGTTCTCGAGAAGCTTTTATATATCTGAAAAGTATCGAGAACTGATTTTTAAATCGTTCGGTATTTTATAAGCGCATTATAACAGCGGTCTTAATGTTTAGGACACGATTTGTATATTATTATATATCTTGTTATCGATGTGCGATTAATACGAATATGTAGGTATTATCTCTGTTCATATATGTTACATTTTTTTCTGTCTTTTTTTTTTGTATTACCAGCTTCAATGGAAATAAATTATTTCGCTTTTATTACACGTGAAGTTGAGTTTTATTTTAAAGGATTGATCCTACAGTGGGAGTGGGGGGAGAGCTGAAATGAGCGTTGAAATTCAAGTGAATATCGTAAAAATGTCGAAGTCGTTATCAGCAATCTCAAATAGGTGTAAATCTGCATTTTAAGACATCAGAAAACATCTGAATAAATGAATTCCCAGTGAACAATCAATATTTTAATCACGTTTGGCAACTCGATTAACAAGCTTCTGGTTTAGGTGACATTCAGCGCCCTCTATGTCGATCAACTCGGAATACTAGTCTTGACTCTTGATTTAAAATTCAAGAAATCGATGGGTGAACAGCGCCATCTATCGAAATAAAACTGAAACTTCGTTCTGTTTTTTTTTAAAACGAAGTTGAAAAATTGATGAAATGAGAGCTAGATATGCGCGTGGCGCTATCTCTCAGATATGCAATGAACTAAGTCGAGAAAGAGCATTGAAAAACGATTTCTCTAATACTCTTTTTCTAGTTAGTTCCTATATGTATATTCGGAAAGATAGCGCCACGCGCATATCTAGCTCTCGTTTCGCCACTATTCGCAGTTGACAGTCCCAATAGATAGCGCTGCTACGAGCAATGAAACTAGGATAACATTTTTCATTACATGTATTCTTATGGGAGATTTGCGATTTTCAAAAATTAATTAAAAATCGTGTAATTATTGTAGGAGTGTAATTTTTACATCAAATGAATGTTTAATTCTTCTACTTTTTGAGAAAATTTATTACAATTTCTTAAACATTGTTTTTCTTGTGAAAAAATTGCTTTGCACTTCCTATGTTTTTCAGCATTTCAGGATACAATAAACAATGCAAATACGTTGTAAATGCGGTGCAATTTTTTTGCAAGAAAAACCATGTTTAAGAGATTGTAATAAATTTTCTCAAAAAGTAGAAGAATTAAACATTCATTTGAAGTAAAAATTACACTCCTACGATAATTACACGATTTTTAATTAATTTTTGAAAATCGCAAATCTCCCATAAGAATACATGTAACGAAAAATTATATCCTAGTTTCGTTGTAGTTCTGTTTCGACCGCTAGATGGCGACTACTTTGCTGTCAAGTGCGAATGGTGGACTGGTTTTCGTAAAATTTCACCTGGATTACTTCATTTTAAAGCTTATATGTAGATTGCGCTAGGAATATAAAAATCGGAACATGTTCAGTTTTAATGACATAGAGAGCGCCAATTTCATGAACAATTTGTAGATTAAGCTGTCTATATACAGGGTGTTGAATAAAACGTGGGCAATAATTTCATAATAGATGCAAGGGCTTAAAACCATTTTGGATTTTATTGGTTGTTGTGGTAGGTGGTTTTTAAAGGACTCAAAAATAATGGTTTTTGGTTATGGTTTCTGAATTGGTTTTTCAATCACAGTTTTTCTGGTTCTGGTTTTGAAATGGTTTCAATTTTTTTTTAATATGGTGTGGATGTGGTTTTGGTTTTGTAATAATACTTTTTTTTTTGGTAGTGGTGGTTTTTGATATGAAAAACCATTTCAAATTTTCAAATGGTTTTCTTGGTTGTGGTGGTTTTGATATCAATCAAAAAATTTTTGAATTTTCAAATAAAACCAAAAACAAAATTAAGGTACGAGTATTGTCTGATTTGAGACCAAAAAACTGTACGATATATCAACAAACGTCGAAATATCTGACTCAATATTGAAATGCATCAACCAATTCGACTGACTAAAAAACATAACGACTTTAATAAAATAAATGAAAATATTTATTTTAACAGGTCGTTGACCTAAATCAACAGACCAAACGATTATACAAAAAGAGCAAACGCTCGATGACTTTCTTATACGATGAACAAATCAATATTAACGCGAACGAACTTATTAACTAACGAAAACAACGAAAAAACAACGATAATTTAACAGCCAACAGTTTACGCGATTTTACGAAAAGAACAAAATTTCATTAAAAACATAACCAGCGATATTTAGAATTCGCGAAACGATTTTTATTTTTATTTAAAAATAAAAACTAAAAATTACCGAGCATAAACGTTACGGTTACGTTACCAATTTTGCCAACACCCCACCATAAAAATATTTTAACTAACACGCGTACCACTAAATAAAACGAAAAACTTGTTGCTTCTTATCAATACCGGTGTTTGTAAACACTACGATTAAAATAAAAATATTTTTACAGCAAAATTTAGCTTAAATAATACTAAAATCGACTCGAACACTAAAGTTTAAACGCGATACAATATTTTACACAAACGTTCGAAGATCGTACGGGTAGTGGCTTTCGTTAGCAAATCGGCCAGTTGATCTATCGATGAAATCTTTTGAAGATAGATCACATTTTTCAAAATCAAGTCGCGAATATGGTGATAACTGACATCGATATGTCTGGTACGTTTTGATTCGACCGTATTCGCAACGGCAATCGCTGCATTCGAATCGCAATACACCGGTACGGTGTCAATACGAACTTCTAATTCGACAAACAGATTTCGCCAAGCCAAGACTTCCTTTCCAGACGTACTTAACGCAACATATTCAGCTTCGCACGACGAAAGACTAACACAATTTTGTTTCTTGACTACCCAGTCAATTACGTTGCCATAGTGCAGTACGAAAATTCCAGATGTTGACTTCCTATCTAAACTATCACCGGCGAAGTCCGAATCTACGTACACTCTTACAGAGTGTTTATCGACTACTTCAGGTATTACGTAGGTAAGTTTCACGTCTAACGTACTACGTAAATACCTTAAGATACGCTTGCTGTATTCGAATAGCTCCTTATTTGCCAAGTGCTGGTATCTGCTTAGGAAGTTTACAGCAAACGCAATATCAGGACGTGTTCCTCTTGCAATGTAACTTAAACTTCCTAAGAGACCACGCACTTTGGTTTCGAAACGTTTATCGAGCTTGAGATTTGTAATCTTCAAGTTCGGTTCCATAGGAGTCGAAATACTATTCGAATTAGACAGCCCGTAATCATTAACTAACTGTTCGATATATGAATTTTGATGAATTTCTAAACGATCTTTACTACGATTAATTTCCATTCCAATGAATTTCTTGCATTGTTCCAGGTCTCTAATTCCAAAACGTTCATTCAGTCGCTTAACTAACCACTCGATAAGACGATCATCACACCCAGTGATAAGAAAATCGTCGACATAGACTACGAACACACACCGAAGAGGATTTTCCGAATCATAGTAGACACATGGATCTACTTTGCTTCTGGAAAAACCCAACGAAAGTAAGTACGAATTTAGCTTAGCGTTCCAGGACTTCGGACTTGTTTTTAGACCATATAACGATCTCTTCAAAACGTATACTACTCCTTTTTCTTCGTTAGTCCCTTTCGGTGGATTAAACATCACATTTCGATTAATGTCACCGTTCAAGAACGCTGTGCTAACATCTAATTGGCGTAATTGCCAACGATTTACTACCGCTAGATTTAACATCGATCGAATTATCGGTTGGTTTGGGGTTGGCGCGTATATTTCATCTAGCTCGTAAAAATGACTATCTTTAAAACCTCGTAAAACCAATCGCGCTTTATACTTCACCCCACCATTCGAGTTGATTTTCTTTTTCAATACCCATTTGCTATCTACCTTTGAATAATTTTCACCTTTTACGCTACTTTCAGAGACCGGATACCAAACGTCTTTTACTTTCATCGCCTGTAATTCTTCGTCGATTGCTACCTTCCAGTACTTCGCTTCTGGACCGTTCAGAGCTTCTTCGTACGATAAATCATCGACGCTAGCCAATGCAAAATCAGCAAAATCGTCGGATCGATCGTCGGTAGCTGAGGTATCAATCATACTACGATCAACGTGAATTTCACCGCTACGTTCGGCTTCGCTCAACTCATCTGGGTTTACCCAAGATGAGCACCCAGGAGCTGGCTCTACCGAACTACGTACATCTTGCTGATTCGTAGGTATGATATCTACGTCATTTATACTTACAGTTACAGACGTTTTTATCAAATGATCGTTGATGATATCATGTATCTTACGCGTTTCATCGACTTCTACGCAACTCGAATTTGTAAACTTGTTTCGTAAAACATCGTACAATACATAACCTGTCTCTGTAAAACCTAACAACACCATATCTAACGACTTCTCATCGGTTTTCTTTCTCTTTTCAGGCGGTACAAGAACTCGTGCTACGCTTCCAAACAATCTCACTCTCGATAAATCCGGCTTTCGGCGATTCCACAGCTCGTACGGTGACAAATCGTTCAAGGCAGAATGCGGTAAACGATTGTACACGTAGTTTGCCGTGTATGCAGCGTAAAGCCAGAATTTATTCGTTAATCCGCCTTCAAATAACAAAGCTCGCATTTTTTCTTGGATGGTTCTGAAAAAACGCTCGACGGTACCGTTATGCTGCTTCTCGTACGGCTCACTGTTCTGCATAGATATGCCCTTTTCGTCGACAAACTCTTTAAAGGTACCTCCGATAAACTCACTAGCGTTGTCGCACCTTATACGCTTCACTTTCGTATTCCATAACGTTTCACTAATATTAACATATTTTTTTAGGTAGGTACCTACTTCACTTTTACTTCTCATTCCGAACGTTACTCCCCATCTCGTACAGTCATCTACGAAGCCAATCAAATATCGCTCGCCTTCTAGTCCTTCTGTAATAGGACCCATTACGTCAATATGAACAAGATCGAGCGGATTCGGATACCTATACCTACTTGAATCGTAGGTATGTTTCTTTTGTTTTGCTTTACAGCAAATTTGACATTGATTAAAAGGTGGACAATCACATCCACGTAACTCAGGAATTTTATCCAACACCGTCTTGCTCGTATGAGCCAACCTACGATGCCAGATGTCACCTACACCTTTCAATTTATTTTTCTGTTTTTTGTTTTTCAGATTTACATCACTGTCACTAATCGTACCGGTATTTCCTATACCTACACTTGAAACGTTCGAAACTACAACTCCAGAATCATTACCTATCGTCGTCGAAGTATTACCTACATTTGTCGAGTCACTATTATCGTTTGTAATCAACGCAGATGAATAATTGGAACAAGAGTACAACATAGGAGGTATATTAATCATAAACTGAATCGTATATAATCCATTATCGTTAAGAACTAATCTAGATACAATATTTCCCGCAGAATCTTCCAAACGAGGATCTTCATCGAAGAAGAAACGATAACCATTCGCTACGATTTTCGACACGGACAGAAGACTAAAAGAAAGACTAGGTACGTAGAATACCTCATTCAACCAATAGACGTTTCCGTCATCGGCGAGAACTCTCAATTTACCTACTCCCTCTTTCATCAGAGAAACCTCACAATGAGCGGATTGCAAACTCTCGTTTACTTTCCTCTCATCGATCAGGACTCCGGGATGTTTGAGAAAATGCGAAGTCGCACCACTGTCGACGACAAACGTGATGAAATCGACGCCGTCGTCGTCGTTTGTCTCGACATACGCATTTTCTTCACCGAGGTTTAAGGCAGTCGAATCTCCCAAAAAATAATTCGACCCTATATTCACGTTACGCGACGTACCGAAATTAGAAATCGCAACACTGTCACCGAAATTACTACGACCGAACCTATCTTTCATGAATTCATCTACGATATTACACCTACGACCTTCATCTAACGAAAAATTTTCTTTTTTTTTCCAGATGTCGACGGAAAAAGACCTAACGCGATTGAAGGACGAGGACCTGACGAACCGGACGAACCTGCAGTACCAGACGTACCCGACGTACCATTCGACGAACCGTTACCACCGTTATTACGCGACGATTCACCGTTTTGAGGGCAATTCCGGCCGATATGCCCTGTCTGATTGCAACGATAGCAAACGATACTTCCCCGAGGGTTGGTATCGTTTCTATAATTCCCTCCGGCGGATCGACAAGACTTGGCCATGTGACCACGTTTGTGACACTTATAACAGGTACGATCTTTGGCTTGAACGAAGCCATTACTACCACTACGATCACCGTTACCGTTCGACGAATTACCGGACGAGTTCGAACTACGATTACGCGATTTATTACGACTACGATTACGATTATTATTATTATTACCGGATTGATCGGACGCGGCCATCGCTGAACCGGTACTTGTCGAACTCTTCGAAGTCGAGGAGTTCTTCGAGGCATCTTCCAAACTCAAAAGCAAAGACGAAATCACTTTTGGATTCGGATCTCCAGCTGTGACGTGAACGAGTCCTCGAGCAGTCATACGCACTGACTCGTACTTCGGCGAATTGCCTAACGCGTTGATCAGATACGTATAGATTTCCGATGGAGTCATTTTCACGTCCAAACTCTCCATATCGTTAACGAGCGTATTAAATGCCTCTAGGAACTCCTTCGGACCTTTGTACATATCGATGACAATCTTCGAAATACGAGTTCGACAATCGATTATCGCTGCTTGGTTTTCCGCTTGGTACAAGGAGTTGAGCTCCGTCCAAAAGACGTACGGATCCTCTGTCTCCTTGACCAATCGGAAAACGTTCTCAGCTACGTGCCTAATTAATATTTCTAAAGCTTTCGCTTTTTTACGCGGCGATAACGAATTTACTTCAAGAATCGCGGTCTGAAGTCCTTTGGCTGCCAAAATAACCTTTATTTTTCTCTTCCAGGAAACGAAGCCCGTACCGCGAAAGACCATTGACTCCATTACGCGATTATCACCGGCACCGAACATATTTTCACTCGACGAACTACTCGAATCGGATTCTACAACTGCGTCGTCGGACTCGTCGTCGCTACTTTCACTACCTTCGGACTCGTCGTCGGATGGACCAGGAGGTGGAGGAGGTGGAGGACCGGATGACGGATTAGACGGAGGAGGAACGGGATCAACTGGGATCGACGGATCGTTGGAGATATCACCGGAACCCGCGGAACTCGTACCAGCTTCGGTATCACCTGCTGACTCAGATACGTTTACGTTTACTTTACTCTTACTTTTCGACTTCGGAATACTTTGTTCTGGCTTTTCCTTTTCAGAAAAACCACGAAATTCAGCGCTCGATTTACGCTTAACAGAACTACTATCGTCGTCGTCTACGTTGACCGATTTTCCTGACCGCAAGTATGACAGGACTGTCGACATTTATCGTCGAACACTACACGTACCAATACGCTGAAGCTACACAAGCCAGAAAATTTCCACACAGGACGTCGAATTGCGAGAACAGAGCTTTCACGAACTACGCTCTACGCTACCATGTACGATATATCAACAAACGTCGAAATATCTGACTCAATATTGAAATGCATCAACCAATTCGACTGACTAAAAAACATAACGACTTTAATAAAATAAATGAAAATATTTATTTTAACAGGTCGTTGACCTAAATCAACAGACCAAACGATTATACAAAAAGAGCAAACGCTCGATGACTTTCTTATACGATGAACAAATCAATATTAACGCGAACGAACTTATTAACTAACGAAAACAACGAAAAAACAACGATAATTTAACAGCCAACAGTTTACGCGATTTTACGAAAAGAACAAAATTTCATTAAAAACATAACCAGCGATATTTAGAATTCGCGAAACGATTTTTATTTTTATTTAAAAATAAAAACTAAAAATTACCGAGCATAAACGTTACGGTTACGTTACCAATTTTGCCAACAAAAACAGAAAATTTTCATCACTGGTCTGGAAAAATTGAAAAAAATTGTAGAAACCAAAAAGAACCATTTCATGAATTGGTTGTTATTGGTTATGGTTTGGTTACATTTGAAAATTGAAATGGTTCTTGTGGTTGTGGTTTTCTCCAAAGAACACAACTATTTGGTGGTTTTGGTTTTTTCAGTCCAATTTTTTTTCCAACATACATATTGGTTTTTTGTTATGGTTGTTTTTGAAATGTACAGAAAGAAGTCGAAATGGTTGTGGTAGTGGTTAAAACCAATTGAAAAACAATGGTTGTGGTGGTTTTATTTGGTTTTGGTTTTGGTGGTTTCAAGCCCTGTGGCGGGGCGGGCGGGCTCGAGTAGATGAACAAAAAACGTATGATAAGTTGCCTATCTTGTAAAATGAAGGCGCTACGTGCTCCGCAAAACTAGAAATTTACCAATTTTGAAAAATTCATCAAAAATAAGAAAACGTTTGAATCATTAAAGCGATGTCTCTAACCCATAGTACTCGAGTGGACGAACAAAAAAAGTTATTATGACCAATTGCCTATCTTCAAAATTGAAGGGGCAAGCACAATTTCAAAATTTAAATTTAGGGCACTCGAAATTTGGAAATTTTGAATCAGGTTTGCCCCTTCAATTTTGAAGATAGGCAATTGGTCATAATAACTTTTTTTGTTCGTCCACTCGAGTACTATGGGTTAGGTTAGGGGCATCGCTTGAATGATTCAAACGTTTTCTTATTTTTGATGAATTATTCTTCAAAATGGGTGAATTTTAGTTCAAAAATGGGGTAATATCTTCAATACACAGATGGTAAGAAAATGTTTGAATCGTTCAAAGGATGTCCCCTTACCCATAGTACTCGAGTGGATGAACAAAAAAAGTTATTATGACCAATTGCCTATCTTCAAAATTGAAGGGGCAAACCTGATTCAAAATTTCCAAATTTCGAGTGCCCTAAATTTAAATTTTGAAATTGTGCTTGCCCCTTCAATTTTGAAGATAGGCAATTGGTTATAATAACTTTTTTTGTTCGTCCACTCGAATACTATGGGTTAGAGGCATCACTTAAATGATTCAAACGTTTTCTTATTTTTGATGAATTTTTCAAAATTGGTAAATTTCCAGTTTTGCGGAGCACGTAGCTCCTTCATTTTACAAGATAGGCAACTTATCATAATAACGTTTTTTGTTCGTCTACTCGAGTTGGATCTATTGTGAAATTACTGTCCACGCTTTATTTAACACCCTGTATACCTACTGATTTTTGCAGGATTAAAATAATTATTAATTTTCTATCTTTTTAATTTATTCAATCAATACTCCAAGTAGATGAATTTTTCAGCATATTTCACTATTTAGACTTTAGAGGTGGCCGTGGCCGAACGAAATTTTGTTGTCATCGTTGCACTTTAATATTTTTTAATGCGGATTATTCTCATTTCAGACAGCTGGTTATAATTTTAACTATTTCAAGGATGTCATTATTAAAAATGAAATTTTGATTAAAAATTTCCAAGTTTCGAGCGATTTTTATGCCTTGAAAGTAGGCAACTTCTCTGACACCTTCAAACAAATTCGTGTTCTCCATGGTATAAAATTGTTCTTTAACTTTGGTTACTGCAAATCATTAACAATATTTGTCTATACAACAATCATAGAGGCTATCAGAATGAAGAAAAAATAGCTAACAAATTACATAATTCACATTCAACGAAGTAATACAAATATTCATGGGAAGGCATAAATGTAAACAGTGATAGTCATTCAATAATAAAATAGATAGGTACTTGATATTACACAAAAGGAACCACAAATTGATAGAAGTTAACGAACTATTGCTACAATAACAATAATACAATTTTGATGAAAAACACAATTCACACAATTCATCAATGTTCATAAAAGTAATGCATATTATTTTTTATCAAGTCGATTGTGGCACACCAGTAAGACAATCAAAATAAGAAATTTTCGGCAGAACTTTCTCAGTCACAGATTTATGAAGCCAATGTTTAATCAGAAGTTCAAGGTAATCAGAAAGAATACTATCGATGAAATTCTTTTCTTCTTCGTCTTGATTTTGTTCAGACGTAACGACACGTACTTGTCCTAAATTAACTTGAACGGACGTTTTAACCAAATTAAGCCCTATATTTTCGGGCTCCAATACAGGCTTCATTTCGCATCGAATTTCAAAATAACCTACACTAAACGAATACGTCAACGAAGGACTATTATGTTGCGTGGAATTATAACTCCATTTCATTTTACCATGTAACAAGTCGGTAATGAATCGAAATGATAATTCATTTCTGCAGGGTAAATTTTGAAAGTTTTGAAAAGAGACGTCCCAAATTTGGAAATCGATCTGGCTGAAATGCGTAAGATTCTCGATTATGGCCGGACCGACGGCTAGATCTACGGTATTCCACGAATCGTTATTTATATCGGGTATTACGTATATTTCGCTGATTGTTTGGTCTTCGGTGTCTTGAACTTTCGAGCAACGAGTTGTCACGTTCATGATAAGTTGCACTTGTAGATTGAGCTGAGCTGCGAAGAATTTCTCTAAAGAATGTTTTATTTCTGCGATAACTTCGGGTAACTTGGTGTAAATTAGTTCGTGGTATTCTGGGTCTATGTGTAGGCCGAACTGTTGAAAGAAAAATGATTATAGTACTATAAGGTGTACCTAATACCTAATGTATGTTAGATTTAGGGTATCGAATGTTCATTTTACCTCGGATATTTCATTAGATATTTTGGCGAACGTGACTTGATTCGAGGCGGTGTTATTTTCATCCATTCCCATTTGGCCTATCAAAGTGCCATTTCTCAAAATACCCCAGACTGCTCCTCTAGATGAAAGTATTTCTGGTTCTGTAGGTGTTATAGTTGCATTGAATGATACACTGATATCAGGCAAGATGACATGGATCTAGAGTAGAGTTTCATATGTGCGTGGAAAATCAGTGAAATAAGAAAGATAGGTACCTAGACTTACGAACCCATTGAATTGGTAATTATATGTACTTACGGTAGTATTTCCAGTTGCATTACACTGTATAAGTGTTGAAAACTTAGGACTGTCGTGATCATCCGCGTACGAGCTATTTATCATGAAATTATCGAATAAAATTTTGCCTACTTCACCAAGATCAATTTCAATGATCTTCTTTTCAAACAGGTAATCATAGGTGGTGAAATGCACGGCTCGAAAAGAACTATAATTTAATGAATATTTCAGTATAGTGTTTACTATATTTTCTTCTATCTTGATGTTCGCGTTGATCTCCGAGAGTATTATATCTTCGATAGTCATTCCTTCTGTTTTATCGTATACTCTTGCGGGAAGAGGTGTAGGTTTTGATTTAGTCGCAGGTTGAGATGCTGGTGATGTGGTCAGAGATATTGGAGTGGTTGTTGTGAGACGTGGTGTTTGATTAGATGGAGTGTTTTGAGCGGACTGGTTTAGTTGTGGAGATTCTTGTGCAGCTGGAAAATAAATAGGAGCCGATCATTAAGGTGTCTTGAAAATATCCAACTGGCACTAGCTGTTTCCATCAATTTTATCCCCCCCTCCTCCTCCCACGATTCACTAATGATACCTACATTCGAGTACTAAATATTAGTAATGGCTTCAAACTTTGACTAAAAAAATTTCTAATGGGTGCGAGGTAAAATACAAAATATACATACCGATGATTTTGAAAAACAACGCATAAATAAAAAGAAAATTACACTTCATTTTTATTCAAGAAATTAAGTATGGTACTTCTGTACGTACTAGGTATTCAATTATGAACAATAACCGTTTAAATTATAAAAGATTCGATTGAGTTATTATAATCACAACCAATACATCTTTTGGAATACTTTGCGTCAAAACGTTCCGATAAAAAAAATGATTTTAAAATTTGTCTCGATGCGAATACCGGTGAATAGACGTGCTTAACTGATTGCTCTTGGGCTTTTTCATACCTTTACCTATTCTATTGCTTATAAGATGCGGACGGTGAAGAAATGCATCATGCAAAGTAATACAAAAAGATTTCACCTACACATGTAAAAGCATTGCGTGAAAAATTTCTACATTTTTATTCACCTCGATGCAGTTTGAGTAATGAATTATGATTTACAAAATATCTTACAGGTAGATCGTAGCGTAATCTCGTGCTACTTCATCTGTCTTTGATTTCAAAATACAACTGACGCGTTTCAGTTCCTAATAAAATCGAGATGAAGAAGTTTTCTAACCAATTCAAGATTTCTTTCAAATCCATGGTCAGTTTTCGGTGCTCGACGCTCATCAATTCAAAATTTCAAAAAAGATTCATTTTATAGGAAAAAAAAATTACAAAGTGAAGAACCAATAACGCTCAATTTCGAGCTCATTTACATGCTTATAGTGGCCTCGAATTGAAGATAAAACGTAATTTAAAAATACCTACTTTCGTAGACGAATTTTTGCCTGAAACCTCCAAATTCAGGGATTTCCAGCCAATCATTGATTGGCTTTTGGCTATCAGCTTTTAGCTTGATTTTCATTGGCTTAAATAAAGCTGGCTATTGGCTGGCAAAATTTCATCGGCTGACGATTGGCTGGCTTTTGGCTTAGTTACAAAAACAAAAATGCATGTGACCCCTCAAAATACTCATTATGATGCGTAGATGATTGTTAAAAGGGACAATTTCATTTCTTTGGTATCAGTGAGTTTAAGACGTGAGTTGTAAGTGAAAAAAAAATAAAATATGAAAAATTTTTTTTAAAAAAATTGAAAAATTTGAAAATTATTTCAAGTTCATTGGCTTTTGGCTATTAGCTATTGGCTGGAAAATTTTCATTAAGCTAGCTTTTGGCTATTGGCTTAAATACCATTGGCTTGCATCGGCTATTGGCTATTGGCTTTCAGCTATTGGCTGGCTGGAAATCCCTGCCTCCAATCAAAAATCAGGCATTTTCAAGAGAACAGATGAATTCGTTGAGATTTTGACTGCGAGAATCAATTCGTCGTACCGGAAAACTTCCTTTCAAACTCCCTTTTGCCGAAATTTCGACTCGATCAGCTAACCAAAAGTTTTATTCTGAAAAAAAAATTGAAAAAAAAATTGTTACTTACTTAAGTACTCAGCTTTTAATTAAAAAAAAAAAAAAAAAAAGGTCGCTGAGTCCGAATCTAATATTAGTATATTAGTGTTTGCTGCTTGTAAATTTAAGCTCAGCTAAAGATGTTCTAATCTATTAGCCCAGTCAAATTACGATTTGACCCGGACATAATTGGGATCAAAGGTTTTTTTTGCGAATATTGTCTAGGATGGTGTAGTGAACAACATACTAAAAGCCCCCGCCCCTACCCCTTGAGCTAATCCCCCCACAGTGGATCAAAGCCCCCCAAATCCGTTTTTTGTCAAAAAATTACTTTTGAGGAAAATGAGCACTGATTATTTAATCTCTCCTCAAATACCTATCAAATGAGCTATCAACCAACTCCCTAGCCCCAAGGGGGGCGCTACGACCCCTCACAGTGATGTGATTTCAATTTCATGACTTTGGGTCTTGAAACCTGTTCTAATCGATCAAATAAAGTCAAACTTGGAGAATGAGATTACTTTGGGACCTAAAGTCGACCCCTAGGGTGGGGGAGGGTCAAATTCGAAAATTACGGTAAGGTCATTTTTTGGAGGGCCATAATATGGTACCAAATGAATGAAAATGGTCCAAAATCATATGATTGGTCAGTACTCCCATTGTGATCAACATATCCAAATTTCAGCTTCCTAGGTCATTCCCACTCCATTTAAGGCGGAATTAAGGTGGAAAACCCCTCATTTTACCCCTATTTTCGGTTTTCTCCTCCTTGAAAGAAGTGGGGATGACCTAGGAAGCTGAAATTTGGATATGTTGATCACAATGGCAGTACTGACCAATGATATGATTTTGGACCATTTTCATTCATTTGGTACCATATTATGGCCCTCCAAAAAAAATGACCTTACCGTAATTTTCGAATTTGACCCTCCCCCACCCTAGGGGTCGACTTTAGGTCCCAAAATAATCTCATTCCCCAAGTTTGACTTTCTTTGATCGATTAGAACCGGTTTCAAGTCCCAAAGTCATGAAATGTAAACTTATTGAAATCACATCACTTTGAGGGGTCGTAGCGCCCCCCTTGGGGCTAGGGAGTTGGTTGATAGCTCATTTGATAGGTATTTGAGGAGAGATTAAATAATCAGTGCTCATTTTCCTCAAAAGTAATTTTTTGACAAAAAACGGATTTTGGGGGGATTTGATCCACTGTGGGGGGATTAGCTCAAGGGGTAGGGGCGGGGGCTTTTAGTATGTTGTTCACTACACCATCCTAGACAATATTCGCAAAAAAAAACCTTTGATCTCAATTATGTCCGGGTTCACCCATTTTTTCCCGCTACCTATTTGACTGGGCTATATATAGGTAACTAGGTACTTATTTCATAAATTATCCATTTTTCATTTTTTTAAAAAATAATGAGCATGTATAATTACAACATTTTTACGCTCAGTTTCTGGGAGTTAGTTTGATCAAATTAATTTTTTTAATTAATTTGTTCAATAATACCTAATTTGTATGTAATTATTATTATTTACCTATAATCAAAAAAAAAAAATTGTTTCCTGGTAGGGCTGATTTTAACGCAGATATATCTGTAAATTACCTATATACATTATTATTTTCTATACAAGTACCTATAAATAAACTACGCTGTAAAATATTCCATTTATTTGATAACCCCATTAGTTTTGAAGGAGTCCAATTTGTTCAACTGAACAATGAATAATGCGCATATCTGCAACATGCAAAAGAGATGACTTTGATAATATTTCATTTTTAATTATACCACCGGGATAACTTCGTACATATGTATTAATTAACGAACTAATAAGATAATACAATATAGGTACCTATCAGCAATGATCAATAAGTCTGAGCAGACTTATTATCAGAAAAATACACGAAAAATAATTAGATATTTGATTGTTTAAAACATTGAACTAATCAAAACTCATTTTCGATTTCTTTTAGGCGAGATAAACATGTAAGAGTAGACGAAATAAATAAATATGTACAATAATTGTACATATAAATACTGATTTACCAAAGTAGGTACCTTCACAACTTCGAACTACTGTGTGTAATTTTGTTCTTTGACTACGTTGATTATATAAAATATAACGCAATGAAATTTTTGACTACAGTGCTTCTAAGTTTATTTTGTTTTAATTTTGGTAAGTAGTGTACTTAAACTTATTATAAACATTCATATTTTTCATTCTCCTGTAAAATTGAGAAAGAAATGCTAATGTGTTTAAGAACGAGTAATTTTTCATTCTTTTTTTCGAAAATAATCGCCGAAGAAAAAGATTTTGGATTTGAACTGTTGGAAATAATAATTTTTGAAAGATGATTTTGAGTTTATTATTTATGTACTTCGGCATTGAGTTTCATTTTGGCCATTTTTATGGCTATTTTTCCAAGAACTGGATTTAAAAACTTACTAGAAGCTCCAAAACGACTGGTATAAGGTCAAAAATAGGATGTAAAGCAAATTTTAACCTCTTACCTCAGTTTGATCAAACTTAAAGTTTTTTTTTCAAGGAAAGTGAACTCAATTTTAATTTTTTTTTAATTCGTCGAAAATCAAAAAATGAAATACAATGTTTAAAATTTCATTTTGTGATGGTGTACTTTTTGATATTCTTCTAATACTTTTTTGTGAAGTCCAAAAATTCTTCTGCGAGTGAGCATCAGCATACCTACCATCCTTGAAAGGAATATCAAAAAATGTGCATGAATTTTTTTTCTGGTTTTAGGCACCATTCAGTATTTGGGCCTAAACTTAAGTATCAAGTACTTACTTACCTAAGCCATACAACCTTGTGAATTCAAATTCCGATTCAACGCTATAAAATTTAACTATAGCCTCCAAAGTGCGGTTTACCTTGCACTTTGGACGGAATTGAATAAAAATTGAATTCGGTAAACCTAACTTCATTTTATTTTTTCTTAGATGGAAGCGGTGGTCAAATTAATCTCAATCAGCCATTATTAGAGGTAGGTAAAATTAATTATTGAACCTTGAACTTTTAAATTAATTTTACTCTTTTTCTTTCTCATGCTTCCCTTTCTTCTCTAAGATTGTTCTCTTTCATCTAGCAGTTCTTTTTTCTTCTTGTTTTTTTTCTTTTACTCTCTTTTCACTCTCGAAAAAATTTTAAAAACGCATTTTTCTCTTCCACCCAATTTCTTTTCAACTATGATAGACAGGCCTATTAATTCATAATTTCAATGATCGAAAAAACGTGCTTCGACAGCATTCTTTGTCCATGGGAGAGCTCTCTCTCTCTGCAGCTAACAGTTTTTAATCCATCATGCATCGATGTAAAAATGCATGATCATGCAAAATTTCAGGCGTATAAATTTAAATTGATACGCCTATTTTTTCACTCAAATGAGTGAAAAAATCAAAATTTTACCGAATTGATCAGAAAACCATGAATTTTGTATACATTCTATTTTTAACTCTCCCCCCCCCCTCTCAACCATCTCTCAACCGATTGGAAACAGCTTTGAATTATTCTGAGTAATTCTGGAGTCTCCAGCCAATTTTCAACTCTTTTTGACAATTTAAACCGAAAACGAGTCTTCTTTACAGTTTTGATAAAGAATAAGATTTTTTGTGATTTTCGCAACAAAAAAAATGTTCATAAAATGAATGGTAGAAAAAAAATAATTTTGCGAAAAAAAAACCAATACTTCCTGAAAATGTTAGCCAAAATAGAGGATTTTCAGCAATTTTGACAAAAATATATTTTTTAGCAATTTTGGTAAGTAAGAAAACTAGCTTTTTAGGTAATTTTGACAAAAAGTTGATCACTCTTACAGTTTTGACCAAAAAAGTAGGATTTTTTGCAATTTTAGCAAAACCTTGATAATTTTGATAAAAAATAGTTTTTTTTACGTCGAAAAAAGCGAGACTGCGATATCTAGAAATTTCGACAATAAAAAAAAGGAGTTTTTCTGCAATTTTGGCAAAAAAGTACCTAACACTCTTTATGTGATTTAAAATTGTTTCTTTTGCAATTTTTATTTTCTTTAAAAAAAAAAAACATATTATTTTGCGGCAAAAAAGCAAGTTTTTGTAAATTTTGACAAAACAGTTTTTTTACGGTGTTTTTGGCAAAAAAAACAAGGCTTTTTGGCAATAGCGATAAAAAAATATGATTTTTTCACAGATTTGACAAAAAAGTAGATTTTTTTACAATTTTGTCAAAAAAATCAAAACTTTTTTGGTAATTTAATTTTGATCAAAAACTGATCTTTTTTAGAAAATTTGACCAAAAAAAGCAATTATTTTGCGGTAAGCAAGACGGTTTTTAGCTATTTTAGCAAATATAAACCTCTGACCATTTTGATAAAAAATAACTCAGTCATTTTGATAATTTTGACAACAAACAGATTTCTCTTGAAAATTTTGAAAAAAAAGTAAGTTTTTCGAAAATGAGCAGAGATTTTATCATTGTATGATGCATATTCACGTATTTGACAGAACAACGAATCGGCTCAAGGTTCATCTGTATATGCCACCGCCACACCTGCTTCTGCGTCAGACTCTCTGGAGACCATTTCCATTCAAGATTTATTATTATCCGGTGTAGATGGAAATGAGAAAATCAAGAAAAGAATCATCAGCGAAATAAAGGATTTTCCTAAGAATTTCAGAGATTACCGAAAGCCAATAGTTTTCACAACAGCGGATTACTCTTTTCCTAAGAAGTTGGTCAAATATGATATGGATAAAGGATACATTGTCTTTCGTGATGTAAGCGTATCTCAATGGTACGATTATAGCGAAAATGCAAACACCGTATTTTCATATTCTATGACTTGTGATCCGCCATCGACGGCTAAAGTAATAAAATTTTCAAAATTGGTTTAATCACCTATACCTACAATCATACCAAAACGACAATTTTTTTTAACATGTTTTCAGATACGCGTGGCATTACCAACGAATTTGAAATTCGTATCCAATTTTTCAATAACACACCCACTAGTTGAAACAACAAAGCAAGGAGTAATTACGATTGTAATAAGAAATGGTACCATACTGAAGCAAATTAAGGCTATGAATTACACTGCTAGTAATGTAGAAGATGCATTTTTCCTTTCGTACACAAATTCAAATGTTCGTATTATTCTATATACAGCCTTTCTGTACTCCAAATTTTGAAATGATAAACTCCTACATTACTCACTTGTGTCAATTTCAGGTTGATGTACAATTCGAAGGACCTCAAACACTGGTCTACAATAAAGTGGAATCTTTCTTGGATGAAATAACGTCCTCATTACGAGATCTTTTCGCTCAACAATTGAACGAGCAAATGGAAGAACGCGGATTAGACTTAGTTTCAGACTGTTCAAAAGTTCGATCGACAGAACCACAAGTTAAAAAAGTCAATTTACCCTACTTTAATAATTTTTTGAACAATTTATACGTAATACCTGAAATGAAAGTCGATACATGGCAGGGAATAACCATAAGCGCAGGACCTATCGTAATCGATGGATTTTCTTTCAACAGCACTGAATTTACCGTTTCACAAACATATGTGCCCAATTGTTGTCGTCCAAAACAATTGATTTCACGTCTTAAAACTGGATCACTGAAGGGTAAATTTGATTGGAATTATAATCTAGGCGTGAGTAACGATAATGAGAACAATTCTACGTCTGTTTTCTTTTTCGCCATCGATAACATTCTATTTGAAAATGTTTTCTCGACGTATAACCGTCATTATGGAGGTTTCACACAAAGCATGGAAGTATATCTGGGTAAAACAAAACTGAGACCATCGAAATCTATTTCCGATATCACCGAAGTAAAATTTGCGGAATTCGTTCTATCCGAATATTTAAAATCCGCGATTTCCGATTCTTTGAAATCGTCTCTGTCAGCTGAAAAGACTGACGATTCGCAAAGGTCTTTTTTCAACAGTTTTTTCGATACCTAACTGATTAGATCGAAGCAGATTTGCGTGAACTTAATGCCGATTATTCAACAGACGTGATGTGACATTAATAACATCGAATAGGTACTTATTTTTTAAAGTTCTTAACGAATATTGTACACTTAATTTTAAGTATCAAGAATACAAATACACGAGTAGACTGATCATTTTTTTTCTTTTATTGTTTTCTCATAAAGTACTTGGATAAAACTTGATAATACTCAACTCGACGACTTTTTTGGATTTCTATATAAAAATGCGATGAAATGTAGACAATGAAGTTTCGAATTCGATTGGTTCTTTGAATGAATTTTTTTCAAGAATTTCGCACTAAAAAAACACGTTCAGTTGATAAATTTATAATTCATTGACTTCTCTTCTGGTAAATTTCGTGCAACTATGCCTGTTGTGTGAATTCTTATTTCAGCTCTGTTTACCATATTAGGTAAACTTACGGATGGCAATGAGAGAAGTTATGAAGCCATTTTTGAAAAATTCTATATTAATAGTCTCCGCAGTACTGGGACTGATCTCATTGACCGATTTGCTTCGATTCGGGTACTTATACAAGTACTGTCAAAGTTAAGTCGTCATGCTTGAATTTAAAATGAAATATTTTCTGTTTTTACTTTACATTTCAGTTTCTTGGGCAGCAGACGCCGAAGGTAAGTAATTACATAAATAGTAAATACAATACGTACAAAATATCACTAATTTGTTCCAACAAATGAAAATTTTTTTAAAACAATTTTTTAAAGGTAGTTCTTCAAAAAATTACGTAAAATAAAATTTAAAAAAATAAAAAATATTCTGTAGCACTGTCTTATTTTTTGAAAGTTGAAAACGTCATACTAGATCGATTAAGAATAAACGAAATAATAATAATAGGCATGCATATTATTACCTTTTAGAAAAAACACCTTTTATGCAGATAAAATTTTCAAAATTGGGTAAATTTGTGATACTTATAGACCTAATTTAATATTATCGAGCATCGGACAAAAAAATTTAGGTACTAGTTACATTTCAATTGTAATTTTTCAAATTAGGTATTTAATAGAAGAAAATAAGTACCAATTTTTTAGAATTTTAACAAAATGTCATTATTTTATGAGAAAAATTTACTTCGACTGCTTACCTTTTTTTTAATGTAGCTGGGGTAACAGCCCTATTTTTTTTACCAGAGCTGCTAGATGATTGGGAAAATCCGTACGTCATTTCTCATTCAAATACTTCCCCAAAAATAAATACTTGATAAATTATTTATAAGCATCACACTTTTAAACAGTCTTCAGTGAGCTAAAATTCTTAAAATAAGGGGGAGGTAAAAAAAAATTAAGACAACAAATCTTAATATGAGGTTTTCTCATTCTTTTTACCCGAAAAAACTAGGCTAGAATGTTTCCCTATTTTTGTACCACCCTTTAAAATTTTAACCAAACAGTACTGCTGAAAAAATCTAGCTAATTTTATAGACCGGAGTATGTAGAATTCAGTGATGTACTCACGAACTCATTTTGACGGAAATTAACGCGTCCAATCCTTAAAATCGAAACACACTTTTGAAAATTTTTTATGTAAAAGGAAATCAACTAAAATTCGTTTATATTTTTCAAAGCCACCTGAGCCATAAACATTGAATGGGAAATGAATTTTTTCAAGGGCATTGTATTCCAAAGAAAGCACAAAACATATTAATATGGGTTTCAAATCAATTTATGCCTTTAGGGGCTTATTTTTCACAACATTTTTGAGGCGTACTTAAAAATTTTTGTTTTTTTTTTTCTAATCAGGTATACTTAATAATTTAAGCATTGCTCAATTACGACGTTTCAATTCTTCAAGACTTAAATAGGTAGATAATATACCTAACCTTTTTGAACTTTTAAGATTAAAAATAATTGAAACAATTGAAACCTATAATGCACGAGTTAATAAAAAAAATTCAGGTGTCATCGATACCTATTTTAGTTTTTTTTTCAGGCACAATAAAAGGTTTAAAACTTTGTTCCTCTTGAACTAAAATTATGAATTTTTAAAATAAATGAAATTTTGGCGATTTTCAGGAAACGAGTCTCCAGACGAGTTTTCATCATCTACTGCAGAATCTGAAACAACCCAGCCTTCGACCACGACATCGACAACTTCGTCCCCTCCTGATTATTTGAGCAGTTATTCGGACCTTCAAGAGATTTCCGCGTCGGACATCGATTCAAATGAAAAAATCCAGAAAAAAATTATAAACGCTTTTTCGGAGTTCTCATCTGGTTGCAATAACTATAAACCAATAGATCTTTCTTTAGATGAATTCACGTTTAAGAAAAAACAAGTAACTGTGGACTTGGAGAAAGATAAAGTAAACGCTTCGTTTTCCAATTTTACTTTCGTAGAAGAATCAGATTCAGATGTTGGAAGTATACCTTATTCTATTTTGGTGAGATGTGATTCGTCAGAAAACTCGAAGGTAGGTGAACATCTATCTAATACACAATATGCTTAATCAATGAAAATGGAGTAGAATTACCTAAAGTATTCAAAAAGAACGATCAAATTAAAAATTGGGATTTTTTTAAAAACAAAAATTTTAGAATTTCGGCGTTAGACGGATTAAATTTTTAAAAATGGATCAGTATATGTAGTGTTCTCTTCTCGCAAGAATTATATTTGAGATCTTCGTTTTACAGGTGGAAGTGACATTACCAAAGAACATTAAAATTTTCGCAAACGTACAAGTTAATTCTTCGAATGGAAACGCGGGATCGATAACTAAAGGATCGATTTTCATCTTGCTAAAGAACGTTTCCGTAGTTAAAGAATTCACCATTCAAACAAACAATTACAAACAGGAATATGATATCAAACGTGCCATCTCTTATTTGAAAACAGAAGTGAGTATATAAATAAATAGGTATCTAGTTTAGAATCGAAATAGTGTATAAGATATTCAAAACATCAAATCAATTTTCGTACGATAGATTTTTAGTGAAAATTCTCAACAGAAGGAAATTTCCTCTTTCCCAGCATAATTTTTCTAAACCTACAATTATGTACCGATTTTGATCATACCTACCTTATCTTTCGCAGGTACTCCTTGCAATAGACATCAAATACCAAAAGCCGATTTACGACAAATTCCATTCATTTCTAAACGAAACCGAATCCCCTCTACAAGAATACTTCGTAGACAAGCTGACATCAAAATTGGCTGAAAATGGAGTTTCAGTTAGTGAAAGCTGTTCTAAATTCGTCAACGTGAAAAAAAAATCCGAAAAATTTACCTCACCATCTTCAACCGATGATTTGAGCAACATCTACGTTATTTCGAAAGAAACTAAAGAAACGTGGAAAGGAGTCAATCTCACATTAGGACCTATTATCATTCAAGGTTTATCTGAATTCAACAGCATTGAGATGATTATCTCAGGAACTGAATTGTCTACATCGTTGAAAAGCGCAGACCATGATCTTTCTACACAGAGTGTAAAAAATAACGTATCTGAAACAAAAGAAGCAACAGTTCGAATTAGAACAAATGGTTTGAGAGGCAGATTGAATTGGAAATTTGATCTTAAACCAATAAGATCATTTTCTTTCTTCATAGATTCCATTTTGTTTGAAATTCGGAAAAGTAAAAGTTTTCGTGATAAACGTGAAGCGGCAACCACAGTGCCTAAATATTTTTACCCGTACAACGAATCTGCTACAGATGCGAACAAATTGGATATAAATCTGGTTTTGGGGAATATAAACATCAATTCGTCGTCGTCCAATTCGAATATAGGAGAAATTGAGAGGGAATTCGTGAATTTCGTTCTTACCGAGTATTTAAAAACAATTTTGAACGATACGTTGATCAAATCATTTAATGACAAGCTTCAAAATAATCCTTCCGTTGTAAATTGTTGATATAGATAAGAAAGGAAACGTAAACCACAATTTTTTAATCAGGTTCAGGTATGTACTTATAAATTAAGTACCTATAATAATGTTGATAAAATAAAGGCACATTTATTGTATTGATGAATAAAATACTCGTATACCTACCTAATGTATGAGTTTTATTTTATTACGTTGGTCCTTGTAAATCACCTTTGAAAGTAAGTAGGTATATCTACATACAAAAAAAAATGATGAATAATAATTTCTAACTTTTTCATACAGAAATATTTTTTCTAAGGGATTGAAAAACTATCATCCTCTAACAAAGGGAAACCACCTAACTATAAAATAACCGAAATTTCGGCTGGTGATGTACATATTTTTGCATCGTAATATTTTTGCAAAATATTAAAATCCATAATTCTGAACATTTTCGGGAAAAGAATCATTTAAATGAGGATTCAGGCACCATTTTTCACAATCAGAAATTTAATTTACTTACGAAGAAAACGTTAGCACTTACCTACTTCTATTATATGTATCAGAAAAAATGCCCCGCGAGTTGATTAGCTGTTTACGATAGATTCGCAGAATTGACAGATTTTAGATCATGACTCATACGCTCTTTTGACCTTAGTCTACGTTGATAAAAGTAACCTACCTATTGGTATTCGTATTAGTTTATAAACTTTAGTAACAAAAATCATAAATATCTAAAATGCGATAATTTTTCTTTGTTATGGCTGATTAGAAACAATTCCAGAGCAACATCGTAAAACGTCATTTGAATTGGAAATGCATTAGCGGTTTCAATAGCATTTAGTTTAGCATAACCACAACGCAGACTTATTTTTTTATCCACTTTGTAAGTATCATTCTTTAATTAGTGCAGCACTGCAGCGTAGTGTGAAAATGAATAGTGTCAAATTTTCATTTTTGGTTTTATTTTGCGGTGTGATAGGTAAGTTTTTTCAATTCACAAATAACTTAATTAGGTACCTACGAATATATCATGTACATATTTGGTTTTTGATATCCAATAGCGTATTCTTTTTTGGGTGAGGCTGGAATCACACACATTTTTAAAAATTCAAAATTTCATGGAAAAAATGAGTCTTAAGTTGAATAAAATTATTTCATGTATGGTAAAAAAAAAGGGATACTTTTTCTTTAATCCAAAAAGGAACTTTTTTATTTGTGAATATGTTTGGTACCATTGTAAGTCAGAAAAGAAATTGAAATCCGCTGTAAAAAATTCTAAAACACCGAAATGGGTTCTTTGATTAAAATTCAGAAGATAGACGTCAGAAATGCGAATAAAATTTTAAATTGGATAAGGAATATTCCTAAAAAAATGACCGTTCGAAAATATTTTCTACTCGTAACTATTTATAATGAAAATCAAAATTAAATTTTTTCAAACCTAACTTTAAAACCGTTTTTTTTTTTGTGAGGTTCAATCATCAGTTCATCACACATTATTGATTTATGGATCGTTGCCTAAATTATACAGGGTGTTCGGGGAGTGGTGGTAAAAACTTCAGATTTGGAAATTGCATTGGTGTATCCATTGAGAGTTTATAAAGATTATTTGCTCGAATTTTCATAGAAAAAATCTAATAGATGTAAGTATTTTTGGGCTTCAAAATTTAGAAACTATTTTTCGGAATTTTTTTGCGGACGAAATTAGTCAAAATTTGCTGTGAAAAATGCTTGCTCTAATTTTTATATTTTCGAGTTAGGTATTACTATTCATTAATTTTCGAGTTATAAATTTTTTCTATGATTTTTTGTTTCATATTTTGTTTTCATGGAAAATATATTTAAAGGGTACCAACGTTTATTCAATTCTTTCGGACGATTGTTCACATTGATATACGTAGCGAGGGGGGGGGGTAAAAAAATTGAGAGAACTAAACTTAATATAGGGTTTTCATTTTTTTTACCCAGGTAGAAAAAACAAAAAACTAGGCTAGAATGTTTCCTTATTTTTTTACCCCCTTTAAAATATATTTTACCAAACAGCTCTGGTGAAAAAAAATCTAGCTCATCTACAGGGTGTCCAGGGAGTGGTGGTACAAACTTCAGATTTGGATACAACTGGGTATATACAATATGAGAAAAAAAGTAAGATAGATAAGTTGCCTATTTTGAAAATTTTGAAGGGGCAAAATACGTTTGCAAAATCCAAGCACCAAAATCCAATTTTGGCCATGGGGGTCGGTAGTACTTTGAAAAACGAACAAAATTACCTGTTATGATTTTTTGTCTAGCTTTCAAATTGAAGGGGCTACAACGATTTTCAATTTCAAAAATCGCGATGAAAGAAAGAAATGTGGAAAATGTGAAAATGAATGCTACCTACTTCAAAAAATTAACAAATTTTGTCAAGATCATTTTTTTTCCTACTCTGAAATTTAAGACGTTTTTGAAGCTCAAACATTGTAAATATTAATGAAATTTTTAGCAAAATCGAAAATTGTTGAGCTTCATAAACTTTTTAAATTTCAGAGTAAGAAAAAAAAGCATCTTGACAAGATTTGTTCATTTTTTGACGTAGTATTTCATTTCCACATTTACTTTTTTTCATCGCGATTTTTTGAAATTGAAAATCATTTGTAGCCCATTCAATTTGAAAGCTAGGCAAAAAGTTATAACAGGTAATTTTGTTCGTTTTTCAAAGTACTACCGACCCCCATGGTCAAAATTGGATTTTGGCTCTTGGATTTTGAAAATGTATTTTGCCCCTTCAACATTTTCAAAATAGGCAACTTGTCTATCTTACTTTTTTTCTCATACATAGCCGGTGTGCTATAGACGAGCCTAAATAGAAATAGTTAGGCAAATCTTGGTGCATAAATTCAATGAGCCCATTTCAAGGTTAAAATCTATGGTGGGAAACTCGAGTGATTATGACAATAGGTATAACCTACCTATTATTCAGTATGTTTTTTCCTCTCGAATGTTATACGTGCGCTCGTATTTTTTCTGTAATTTTTATCTTGTAATTTGCCTGTCATTTCATGGCAGTATTCGAGTTTTTTGTTTAAATATTTGAACTGATTAAAATGATATAATTTCTCCGGCAACGCGAGTGTTATTTGTGTTGTTATGATTTTATTTCACTATTAATTGGACAATAATTCTAATGGAGTAAGTTTCCTTTATCGAGTTGCCGGCAAGGCTGAGGGAAATCCTCTAGCCAATATGTTGGTCAGCATTTAGGTTCTTATTTCAAAGTATCGGGCTAAGATATAATCTATGAAAAGATTCAGTCCAAACTACTATTGATATGGTCAAGGTAATGATTAGGTTAATGGTAAAGTAGTTAGAATTTCTCATAATGATCTAGGTATGGATTCGTAACAGTGATTCTATTTGAATAATCTAGGTATAGATTTAGTAGATTTCCAACTATTTCGACTTGTTTACAATGTCTAGAAATGTATGTAATTTCAAATTACTTTTCGAGTTAATTTAATACTGGGATACGTTCCAACAACGATTGTTTTTGATGTAGGTTCTACCTACTATGTATATAGTTTCCCTTTTGTCTTTGGTAAAAATTGATTGAAAAGAATCTTCGTGAGTTTTACAAAATTAGAGCATTTTTGTATTATGTGGTTAGGTAGGTTTTGTCTTATCCTAATCCAAAACCCATCCCAATTAATCCTAATCGTGAATCTCCAAATACCTATCTTCTCATTATTTTATCCCTAGTTCTAAAATCTCTTAATTTCCTAAATCCTACACCACACCGGTTGCATCCAAATCGTACTCATCTATAGAATCAGAAACCTATTTTGTTGAATTTTTTCGTTTCAATTTTCATTTAATCCAGTTCATATTAAAGGTGCGGACGTGATTCCTGTGGAAGAGGAGACTGAAACAGAAATAACAATCTCAAAATCACTCGATCTTGAACATGAACCTCTTACAACGACAATTCCCACTCCTCGAGATGACCTGGACGATATTTCCATTCAAGATATCTTATCATCAGACATAGACGCCAGTGATAAAATCGACAAAAAGATAATTAACACTATCACCGAGTTTTCATCAAATTGTAACGTTTACAAACAAATGGAACTTTCGTTGAAGAATTTCACATTTCCGAAAAAATCAATAAACATCGATCTGGGAATAGGACATGCTTCATTTTACAATTTCGCCATCACAGAAGAATCTAATACAATTAGCAACAAATTAAAAAAATATTCTACTTTGATAGGATGCGATTGGTCAAGAAAAGCCAAGGTAGATAGGTATACTTATTTAATAATTTTAATTACCTACACGTCTAGGGCATATTTCAAAGATGATGAATATCTAATTCATGAGTGAGCTATAGCTGGTACGGATTTTAATATAAGTTATTTTCAGGTTGAAGTGACTTCGCCCGCGAACATCAAAATTTCTGCAAATATAAAAATCATCGAAATAACAGAACCTTCGGATGGATTAGTATTGCAATCGACGAATGAAGGATCAATTACTATACTTTTAAAGAACAATTCCATTTCAAAACAATTCTTCGTCCCAGAAAATGATACCAAACTTGAAGAAAACATTCAACGAACATTTTCCTATTTTAAAACAGAAGTGAGTACAGAGACAATTAAGTATAGCACTAAACTGAAAAAGAATCACGAAGTTTGCATAACTTGAATCCATTTGTGGCAATGCAAAGATCCTTTTTTAAGATGAATAATAATATAGAGAAATTTTAAATGTATAGGTAATTAATTACCTACTAATCTTTATTTCATAATATTTCAGGTATACCTTGATGTAGGCACAAAATTCCAAAAGTTGATCTATAGCAATTTAGAAGTACTCCTCAGCGAAGTGGAATCATCCGTAGAGCAATTTTTTGTCGATCAATTGAACGAACAACTGTCTAAAAATGGCATCGCTGTCGGTGAAAGCTGCTCAAAATTCATCGATACGCAAAAAAAATCGAAAAAAATCAATTTGCCTTTCTTAAACAACGATTTCAATAACTTATATGTAATACAAAATGTATCTCTCGATACATGGAAAGGAATTAGTTTAAGTGCAGGGCCCATTGTAATCAAGGGTATTTCCCATTTCAACAGTACCGAATTGAGTGTTTCAGGAACTGAGTTATCTAGTCCAGAATATGATGGTCAATATCTTAGCACTCCAAGGTACGATGATCCCGAGAGAAAGGATATTACAGTTCGGATTAAAACGAATGGTTTAAAAGGCAAACTGGACTGGAGTTATAATTCAAAACAAAGGTCGTTTCCTTTTTCCATCGATTTCATTTTGTTTGAAATCAAGAAAAGCAAAGTTTACAGTTACACAAGGGTCTATAATCGTTACGGTAACGATAAGTATAGTCGAAGCGATGAGAATAAAATGAATGTAGATTTATACATGGGAAATATTCAAATCAAATCATCTAAATCTAGTGTTTGTGAAAATGAGAAGGAATTTGTCAACTTTGTTCTTTCTGAATATTTGAAGACAATTGTAAAAGATTCGTTGAAGAATTCGCTAGATAAAAAACTCCAGAATAATCCTTCTGTTGTAAATTGTTGACGTGTTATTCTTACACCATTAGTTTTTCTCTCTCTTTTTTTTTGGAGGGGAGAACTCAGAAATACGTTTTATTTCGGAAAGTAAAATAGATGTAAACAATCAATATTTCATCAAATAAATCCACAAAGTTGATATTTAAAATATACCTACTCTATTTTTGACCCCTCTTCCTTCCTTCAAATCGTCTGGAAACGGTTTCGAACTATTTTGAGTAGTTTTGGAGGCTCCGGCAGATTTTTGAAATTTGAAATTTCCACAAAATTTTACGTCATGAGCCTCCAAATCCTATTTTACAAATTCTGATAGTGCCCAAAAATTGTTCAAATTCACTTCAGTAGGTATGTAATTATGCATAAACGCCATTGGTACACATTTTTACAAATAAAACACTATTTTTCCAAAATCGGGTTCGGCCTGTTCAGAGCTTTCAATTTTTTCTCGCTGACTTACCCGACATAAATCTAAAATTCATGAGAATTTTTTCCACGTTTTCCAAAGTCGGGCATGATGTCAAGAATTCATTGAGATTTTTCAAAAAATATGGCATGGCATACCAATGACACAAAATTATTGAATTTTTTCTCTAAATTTTCAAAAAAAGACGATCGATTTAATCAATTATAGGCTTGCAAATAAAAAATCGAAGGAATTTTTCAACTTTATTCGAAGGTCGAAATCCGTAGGTCTCTTTAAAAAAATTATCCAATTTTATTTAAGACACGTACATATGTACTTGTATGTATTATGTATTGGTATTGGTGGAGTATATCCATTATCTACTAATTTGTAAATTAAAACACGTAATTCTGAACATTTTCGCGAAAAGAATCATTTAAATGAGAATTCACGTTACATTTTTCTCAATCATAATTCGATTTAATATCTACTTGGAAGCAAACGTCAGAATTTACTGCTAATCTGTTATATCGCAAAAAATGTTCCATGAATTGATTTACTGCTTACGGGAGGTTTTGCAGAAAAATCATAATGCGACAATTTCTCGATTGTTATGGCTGATTAGAAATCATTCCAGAGCAACTCACCAATCGTCATTTGAATTGGAAATATCAGCAGTTTCAATAGTACTATTTGATTGGCACAACGCTGGCGTATTTTGATTTACTTTGCATAGTAAAAAATTATGAAAAGTGTCAAATTTTTATTTTTAGTTTTGTTTTGCGGTGTGATAGGTAAGTTTTTTGATTCACATACCTATACATATGTAACTTAACTATATAGGTCTGGTATAAAATCATTTCGTATTGTAAAATGGAGTAATTTTTTCTTCAACCCAAAAGGGAAATTTTTTATTTGTGAATTTGGTTGTACCATTTTTAATCTGAAAAGAAATTGAAATTCGTTGTAAAAAATTTTTAAATACAGAAATGGGTTCTCGATTAAAATTCAGGAGATAAACCTCAAGGACGTGAAGAAAATTGGATAAGAGATTGCATTTTGAATATTCTGAAAAAGTATTAACCATTCGAAAATATTTCATACTCATTACTCATAATATAAAGAAACTCAAAATCAAATTTTTCCAAACCTCACTTTAAAACCGTTTTTTTTTATGTATTAATTTATGAATCATAGCCTAAATTATAGATTTTTTTATCATTTCACGAATTATTCACATTGATACTACATTCAGTTCATCCTCGTACTCACTCATAGGGATCATAAAAGGTCCTCTATAATTTTTTCATTTCAATTTTCGTGTAATCAAGTTCATATTAAAGGTACAAACACCATACTTGTGACAAAGGAGACTGAAACAGAAATACCAATCTCAATTCCCAGTCCTCAAGATGTCCTGACGAAGAAGATATTTCATCATCAGACATAGACGCCAGTGATGAAATCGAGAAAAAGATAATTAACGCTTTCATCGAGTTTTCGTCAAATTGCAACATTTACAAAGAAATGAAATTTTCCTTGAAAAATTTTACACTTCCGAAAAAATCAATTGACATCGATTTGGGAACAGGACGTGCTTCATTTTACAATTTCGCCTTCGCAGAAGAATCTAATAAAGATAGTAACATAATTAAAACATATTCTACTTTGATAGGATGTGATTCGTCAAGAAAAGTCAAAGTATGTACCTATACATAAGTACATAGATGAACAATTTCTAAGCGAGCTAGCTGGTATTAGATTTTAACAGGTATAAGTTTGTTTTTCAGGTTGAAGTGGCTTTGCCTACGAACATCAAAATTACTGCAAGTATAAAAATCATCGAAAAAGCAGAACCTTTGTATGGATTAGTATCGCAACCGATGAATGAAGAAGTAGGATCAATTTCTATACTTTTAAAAAATAATTCCATTTCGAAACAATACTCTGTACCAGAAAAGAATACGAATCTTGAAGACAATATTCGACGAAAAATTATCCATTCCAAAACAGAAGTGAGTACGACCTACCAATACTGGGTGTTCGAGGAGATGGTGGTACAAAAAAAGGTTATGTGAGGGTGTGGCTTATCTTCAAAATTGAAGGAGCAAAATACGATTTCAAAATCTAAGAGCCAAAATCCAATTTTGACTATGAGGGGTCGCGGTAGTACATATTATATGTATACTTTGAAATATGCATACTCAAACAAAATTACCCGATATGACTTGAAGAGCACAGGGAAAGAACGATGTAACTGGTATTTTGCAAATTTTACAGGAGAGCGTTTTAAAGATTGAAATGTTTCTCAGTTTGAAAATAATTATTATTTGGCGTGAGTTTTGTTTCAGATATATTCCTAAAGTCTATTAGAACAATTCTGAGCATGAAAATATCATTCACGAGTTATCAGAATACAATGAGAGCATTTTTAAACTAACCCGCAAGCAACGTTTTGCTCCGAAAACCACTTACTTACATCGTTCTTTCCCTGTACGCGACCCACTTACATCGTTCTTTCCCTGTAAACAGCCAGGTTATGTCGTTCTTTCCCTGTATTTGTTTTTTATGCAATTTTCAAGTCGTTATTCTGAGTGAAATAGAACAAATGTGCATTTTTCATAAACATTGGGTGAAAGTGCTTAGCTCAATGAATAAAATACCACCGAGAAAAAAAAAATAAAAAATTTATGTTATAATTTTTTTTCACCTCAAACTTTCAATTTTTCATCTCTTACAATTTTTTGTTTTTTGAGCAAAATAGTGCCGATAAAAATACTTTCAACATAAACTACGTACACTACATGAAAGAGCATTCCTCAATGAACAAAATTTCACTAAAAAAAAAAAATCGAAAAAAATCAAGTTACATCGTTCTTTCCCTGTGCTCTTCACTTTTTATCTAACTTTACATAATTATGATTTTTAATTTCCAAAAATTGGGATGAAAAAAAATGAACGCAAAAATGAATACTACACGTAAAAAAATGAACAAATTTTGTTAAAATGATTTTTTTTCTTACACTAAAATTTAAAAAGTTTTAAAAGCTCAATAATTTTCGATTTGCTAAAAACTTCATTTTTACAATTTTCAAGCTCCAAAAACTTCATTTTTTCATGGCGATTTTTTCAAATTAAAAATCACTTGTAGCCCCTTCAATTTGCAAGTTAGGCAAGAAGTCATAATAGGTAATTTGGTTCATTTTTCAAAGTACTACCGATCCCCATGGTCAAAATTGAATTTTGGCTTTTACATTTTGAAAACGTATTTTTCCCTTCAATTTTCAAAATAGGCAACTTGTTCATCTCACTTTTTTTACTCCTACCCTGTTACATCCAAATCTGAAGTTTGTATCACCACTACCCTCCGGGCACCTTGTAGACACAATTAATCAACTCATTTATGACAATACAAAGAGCATTTTTTTAAAAATAAAATAGGGAAATTTAAAAGATACCTACAATTTCACGATATTTCAGATTCGCTTTGATATTGCCTCAAAATACCAAAAGTTGATCTACAGCAATTTAGAAGAAATACTCGGAAAAATAGAATCATCCGTAGAACAACATTTTGTCGATCAATTGAACGCACAATTGTCTAAAAATGGCATCGCTGTCGGTGAAAGATGCTCGAAATATATCAATATGCAAAAAAAATCGAAAAAAATCAATTCGTCTTTTTTAAACAACGATTTCAATAACTTATACGTAATACAGAATGTATCTCTCGATACATGGAAAGGAATTAGTTTAAGTGCAGGGCCCATCGTAATCAAGGGTATTTCCCATTTCAACAGCCAGAGGCGGTTTTACCGAATGGCACATGTGTACCATGGTACACAGCGGCAAATTTTGAGGAGCGGCAAATTTTTGAACGATTTCAAAAATTTTATTCAACAATTCGGCAAATTGGCTAAAATTTGGTGAAATTTCAGATAAGGACCTGTGATGAAAAAAACATTATATTTTACTTCTTGAAACACAAATTTTCGAAAGCTTTTGCCCTCGCTTCGCTCGGGCTCAAGCTTGTTTTCTTTTATTTTTCGGAATCAAAATTGAAATTTCTAAGTTAAAAAAAATCGAGTTTTAATGCCAAGAAATAAACTCTTCACCTTCACATAAAAAAGACATCGTTTATATGCCTCTCAAAATACATACAAATTTTCAGACGTTTTCGCCTTCGTTTCGCTCGAGCCTGTTCTGATTTCTTTTTCAAAAGTATAACTTCCTAAAAAAAAACACAATCCAGTTCTAAAATTTCAAAAACCAAAAAGTAAACTACTCGCATTGAAAACCCCCGTTTTTAGGCATCTCCAAATGAAAATTTTCAAAATCTCTCGCCCTCGCTTCGCTCGGGCCAATTTCTTTTTCGTTTCGAAGTAAACAAATTTTACGTTTGAGGCTTCCAAAAATCGCCAGGCAATGCCTATTGGTATATTTTTACTACATCAATCGAAAAGAAAAATTGGGTGGAAGGGGAGGGGGGTAAATTGCTAACGAAGTCGGGGCGGCGAAAAATTGCGTGCACACAGCGGAAAATAATTAAAACCGCCCCTGTCAACAGCACCGAGTTGAGTGTTTCAGGAACTGAGTTATCTACGAGTAGTCCATGGACTGATTATCGTAGCATCCTAATATTATACAATAATCCAGAAAGAAAAGATATTACAGTTCGGATTAAAACAAATGGTTTACAGGGCAAATTGGACTGGGGTTATAATTCAAAACAAAGATCGTTTCCTTTTTCCATTGATTTCATTGTATTTGAAATAAAGAAAAACAAATATTACAAAACCGAGGCCCAAAAATGGCAAAAACCTTCTGGTACGAGATACAAGTATTTAAATGATTTGTCGTTAAGGCTCACTCGAACATTGGTGAATGAAACTAATGTAGATGTACATATGGGAAATCTTCAAATCAAATCATCTGAATCTAGTGTTCGTGAAAATGAGAAGGAATTTATCAACTTTATTCTTTCTGAATCTTTGAAAACAATTGTAAAAGACTCGTTGAAGAATTCGCTTCATAAAAAACTCAAGAATACCTAGGTATACCTAAACCATCTGTTGTAAATGTGTTATTCTTTCTTCGTTAGTTTTTTTTGGGGGGGGGGGAGGAGGGCATTTAGAAATATGTTTCATTTTGAACAGTAAAATAGAATATAATATTAAGCATGTATTTGTAAATTATACTAATAAGAATTTAAATTTTTAATGTGTATGTGTATATATTCTTTATTACCTTTTTTTTTTCAAAACATATCTCATCATCTGTTTAAATTAAGCACCTAAATAAATAAAGACACAAAAAATAAATAAATTCTGTTTATTGTAAATGTTACTCCACGATCAAAAGTGAAAGTAATTCCAATTTCTTCCAAAAGATTTTCCTCTTCAAATTCAAATGCAGGCAACTTGTTCATATGGAGCGTGTTTTTTTTGTGCCAGTCGATTACATTCAACTTTGATTTTTCGGACATCCTATATAAAATGTTTTACACGAGTTGATTAATTATCCAAACAGTGGTACGGAATTGCTGATTTGTTTTAGACGATGACTCATACCCACATATTTTAAACCAAAAATGCTTCAATTAAGTATGTATGAATATGGGTACCTCCGTAAAAAGAAAAAAAACAACTAATTAATGCGATAACTCTCAAAATAATTAGGTAACCTATACCAATGAGCTACTTCTCATCTGCTGTTTGAGTTGAAAATACTGACGGTTTCAACTGTGAATCAGTACGCATTATCAGCTCAGTCTTTTTCAATCATCTCACTTCATAATTCTCTGTTTAGGTATAGGTACAATAGTAAAAATGAAAAGTGTTATTTTTTCATTATTCATTTTGTTTTGCAGCAAAGTAGGTAAGTCTTTTATTTGAAATTGATTTCAGTTATTCACAACAAGTAGACTATTCAACATTCTGTTCAAATAAATTTTCCTCTTCAATCCAAAAATCACAAATCTTAATAATTCTAATGTAACTAAAGTGAAATATCAAACGAGAAAAACGTTTCTTTAAAGTAATAGGAAGGGGATAAATACATATTGACGAAGTAATTATTCGTTATTGAAAAAAATCAGAGGATGGTCATGAATCAATAGCCCTCTACAGGGTTAAAACCGACCGAAAAAAATGAATTCAGTAAAACAACTCATTTTCCCTCTCGCCTTGCGAGACAATAAAGGGCTAGAGTTCAATTTTCGGTCCACTATTATTTTTTAAATATCCACAGATTTTCTGGAGTTGATGAAGAAAACAAGTGCTTTGCTTGATTTGATGGCTACATATTGTAGAAGCCTATGGCAATTTTTTCTTTTTATGTATAAAAATCCACGAGTTCTCTTGGGGCAGGTATCGAACCAAAAAATTCTGCAAGATCTGAGGATGAGATTCATTTTTTGCCACTTCATTATCTTAATCTAAAGAAAAATCAAGATTCACTGAACTGATTCAATTTATAGTACGTACCTACCTACTTAATAAATTCTCAATGTATTTTTTAAAGATGGAAGTGTTGGTAATGTCACGAGTGAGGCCGAAACACGAATTTTACCTACATCAACTTTTGATCCTGAAGTTACATCTGCTGCAACAACAAAGCTCACTCTTCGAGACGACCTGGACGACTTTTTTATCGCAGATATCTCATCATTAGACACAGATGCGAGTGATAAAACCGAGAAAAGGATAATTAACGCTTTCACCGAGTTCTCATCGAACTGTAACCTTTACAAACGAATGAAGCTTTCGTTGGATAACTTCACATTTGCGAAAGAATCAATCGACGTTGATTTGGGTATAGGAAAAGCTTCATTTTATAACATTATTGCCACAGAAGGCTACTGGAAAATTGGATTGTACTCTACGTTGATAAGATGCGATTCCTCAAGAAAAGCCAAGGTAACAACATATTTACATATTAAATTCATTTTTTTTAATTTAGGAAAAATATTAAAAATAATTTCCGAATGAACGTTTGTTTTTTAGGTTACAGTAACACTTCCTAAATACATTGAAATTACTGCAAATATAAAAATTATCGGGATGAAAGATCTTTCATATAAATTATCATCGCAATCAACGAAGGAAGGATCAATTTCTATACTCTTAAAAAACGAATCCATTTCAAAAGAATTCTTTTTGCAAGCAAATAATTCCAATCATGAAGACGACATAACACGAAAAATATCTTATTGGAATACAGATGTGAGTATGAATAGCATGTAACGTATCACTAAGCACGTTTTTTCCCTCACAATTTTAAATTGATCGTTGAAATAAATTGTTAAAAATCACGAATTTCCCATTCGCTTGTTCTCGAACTCACAAAAAAAATGTAAATTGAAACAGAGAAAAAAGACGGGAAATCGCCAAATTTAAATTACAAATAGGTACCTTAACTGTGAAATCTTTTAGATAATTCAATTTTTACTTTTTTTTGACCATTTCAGGTAACCCTAGACATAGATGCAAAATACCAAAAGCTAATCTACAAAAATTTATATGAATTTCTCAGCGAAGTGGAATCATCTCTGGAACAATTCCTTATCGATCAATTAAACGCGGAATTATCCAAAAATGAAATTTCTATAGATCGAAGCTGCTCCAAATTTCTCAACATGGGAAAAAATTCAAAAAATATAAATTCGCCATTTTTAAACAAAGACATCAGTGACTTCAATAACGTATACGTGATACAGAACATACCTATAGAATCATGGAAAGGAATCAGTCAGAGTTCAGGATCCATTATAATCAAAGGCATTTCCCATTTCAATAGCATAGAAGTGGATATTTCAGCCACTGATTTATCGAGTCCATCAGACGATGGCTTCTTTTACAGTTTCCCAGACTATCAAGAAAAAAAAGAAATGACACTTCGATTTGTAACAAATGGTTTAAGAGGCAAACTGAACTGGAGTTATAATTCTAAACAAACGTCGTTTTCCTTTTTCATCGATTTCATTCAGTTCGAAATTAAGAAGAAAAAAATTTACAAATATAAAAACATATTTGCTTCCGATGATAGATATAATATCATAATGTGCGTTCGAAATGAGGAGAATATGATGAATGTAGACGTATACTTGGGAGATGTTCGATTCAAATCATCTGGTGATTGTGAAAAACAGAATGAATTTATGAACTTCATTCTTTCTGAATATTTGAAGTCGATCGTAAAAGATTCGTTGAAAAATTCGTTGGAGAAAAAGCTCCAAAATAATTATTTTGGTAAATATTGCTGAGGTGAAAATTGTCCAGAGAATATATAATTTTACATGGAAATACATTTTTGTACATTTTTCAAGTGATTTCACAATTGGAAATTTGAAAAGTTCCTTGTCCACGAAGCATCCGACGAAAGAAACTGAAATTCAGTTTAGAACGACTCAACTCAGCATGTGAAGATTACATTATAAAGTAGATTTCAGCTTTCCAGCTTCATTGGGTAAAATTTCGAGGAAATTTCCACTTTCAAAAATTTGTTAAGAGACTTCAGAACTGCTCAAAATAATTCGAAATTGTTGGCAATTGATTTGAAGGGTCAAAAATCGAGTACGTGCCAAATTTCAGCTTTCTAGATAAATTTGGAGAAATTTGATTTTTTTTACATTTTTGGTCCCTTGATTTTCATAAATTCATCAAAAATTGAAAAATGCACTTGAGCACCTAAAATTTTGGCTTGTGATGTATTTTTGCATACTCTTTTGATTTTGATTTGTCCGATTCAAAAAATTTTGCCAGTTGAGATCTGATACCACCCTTCTTGAATTTGAAGAGGCAATCCAGTAGAAAAGTACACACACACAGTTACATCAAAATGCAAAATATTGATAGCTCCTTCTCCGGACACCCTGTATGAAATGATTCACTCGAGTAGTTTGGTTATAGTGTTATGTAAAGATAATATGCTTTTTATAGATAATGACTTACATATGAATAGGTATGTATTCTGAGCCAGTATTCCTTTAATGAGTAATGACGTAAGAATATTGTGCCTTTAAAAAAAAAAAAACAACCGATGCGATAATTCTTCATAAGCTACTCGTATTACATTTATGGTTAATTATTTTTCGATATAATTAGGTATCCAATACCCATATCAATGAGTTACTGACCAGATTAACATTTGAGTGAAAATACCAGCAGTTTCAAGAGGAAATAGGTATCTACACGTACTGTGGGACTATCAACTACGCATTCATTTTTTTTCAATTCTCTTTTCGTCCTCACTTTTAAAGTCTGTTAAAAATGGTACGTGCAGTTCTGTTCCTGTGTTTCACCTTGTTTTGTTGTGCAACAAGTAAGTTTTTCATTAACGAATTTTTTACTAAAATTATCATTCAAAAATTCACATTATCACATTATGTATATATTAGGTGCGAATACCAGTCATGTAACAAAGGAAGCTGGAACAAAAATGTCAACAACGTCAATTATAGCTGTGGACACCACATATCCTACATCAACTCCTATTCTTCAAGAAAATCTGATCGATACTTCTATTCAAGAGACTCCATCCTCGGACCAGAACGCGAATGACGAAATCGAGAAAAAAATTATCAATGCTTTCACCGAATTTTCATCAAACTGCAATGTTTACAACCGAATGGAGCTTTCGTTGAAAAATTTCACATTCCCGAAAAAATCAGTAAACTGTGATTTGGGATTAGGAATAAATGCTTCACTTTACAACGTCGCTGTCGGAGAATATTTCGGAAAATTTAAATCATATTCTACTTTGATTGGATGCGATTCTTCGAAAAAAGCCAAGGTATTGAATAAGTACTTAGTTTTAATTTATTACTAGCCAACCCGTTAATCGCGCATACTGCGCGATTCTTCAAAACCTAAATGTGCATTTTAAAAATTCAGTAGCTAATATGTAGAATAATCATGATTTTTTCACTGTTAGTTATTGGAAAATTCAAAAAAATGAGCTTCGCTTTTTCAAAAAGAATTGCAAAAAGGTATAATTTTTTTGACAATTATTGTCAAAAAACCTTGTTTTTTTCCTATTAAGGAGATATTCTCAATACATAGTAGTAGTATAACCAAAATGCCTTATTTTACATTGGTCTTATGGGACAAACTTTAATGTTATAATTTAGAGCCGCGGATGCATGGAATGGGCTCAAATTTGAAATACTTCCATGTTTTTCAAGACATTTTGAACAATCTTGTGCATGCATTTGTCAATACGTTGAATAGTTTTTCAATAAATACAGTTTTAAGAAATGTTGGATTTTTTCTCAAAAAGTCCAACATTTCATTAAATCGTATTTTTTTGAAAACTACTCAACGTATCGACAAATGCATGCACAGGATTGTTCAAAATGTTTTGAAAAACGTATTATACGCAATTTGAAGCTATTCCATGCACAAATGGCTCTGAATTATGTGTTTGAAGTTTGGCAGACGGGCAGGTATACTACCATGTATTGAGAATATCCCCTTAAGTACATATCAAAATTTTGCTTTTTGGCAAAAATTGATGAAAAATTTTGCTTTTAATGAAATTTGTAAAAAATCTGCGGCCTACCATTTTTCCAAAAAATTGTTCAAAAATCTACCTGTTTTGCCAGAAACTGTTAATTGATAATTAGGTACTAAAAAGTTCTACTTTTTTCGCAATACATAATTATTGAAAAGTTTTGAAAGGGCCTTTCTTTGTTTATATCTTATTCTCAAAAAGTTCTGCTCTTGGCTAACATTGTAATTCTTGATGAGGCTTTTTTAAAAATTAACAGAAAAAAAATATTGTTTTATCGCAAAAAATTCCAATATGTACTTATTTCAACTGTTATCACCAAAAGTCGAAAATATACCCCAAAGCGTCGCTTTCTCCCCAAATGTATTCTAAAAACACTCAATCACTCTCATCAAAAATCAAAATAATGTCCAGTTTTTCAATAAAAGTTGCGAAAAAGTATTATCACTCTTTCCAACAATTGGCGAAAAGTCCTGGTTTCATTTCTTAAAAAGTCTAAAAAAATGATAACTTTTTGGCAACATTGCAAACTCTTACCAAAAATATCGAAAAAAAACTCGTTTTTCACCCTATAGTTTTACCTAATAAAAGCAACAAAAATAATTGCAAAAAATGTAAACGTCATATTTTTTTTTTGTAGATAACTACCAAACTTGCTACTTTTTGCTAAAATTGAGAATTTCTTTTTTTTTACCAAATCAACAATCTTGTTTCTTTTCAAATACTTGTTTCTTTTCAATTTACAAAAATGTTTTGTTTTTTAGTTGTAAAAAAATCATTTGTTATCAGAAATTACCAAAAATTTCAGTAGTTCTTTTTCTGTTTGCTAAGATTATCAAAGTCTCAACTCAAATGACTCAATCTGCTGCACCCTCTGCATAAATTGGTGAAAACTTTCAACCTTGCATATATGTATATGACTTGATCTGGTCAAATATCTCATGTCAAAAAATTTTGAGGTTTCGCTTAACTTTTACCATCAACTTTTGAAAATTTCTGAAAAAAAGCTAAGCGAAAGCTCAAAACTTCTTGACATGTGGTATTTGACCTAAAATAACAACCTCTCAGTAAAAAGGCTTTGAAATGTAGATGTGCAAGCTTATGTTGAAAGTACAAAAAATTTTGTAGTAAGCTGAAAAAACATTTGATGGGCAGACAAAAATACTTATGTTGTACCCTGAAAGATCTAAGTTGAAAAACAATTTTTAACAGAAAAAAACTCTCAAAAGTTTATGGTAAAAGTTCAGCGAAAGCTTTAAAGTTCATGACATGAGGTAATGTTGACGATGCACCCTGAATGTTTTTTTTATTATAAAATCAACTTTTTGTGGTAACTTCGTTTCACATTTCAAAATTTAGTAAATGGTTTTCAAGCTTTTTTTAGCTCATGGTGAAAATTGTTGAACTTTCAACATAAATCTGCATATCTATGCACTATTCAAAACCTTTCTATCAAGCGGCTGTTTATCAAAATTGGTTCAGCTGTTGCAGAGATCTTGCTGTGACAAAAAACCAACTCATATAATGAACTTTTAAACTTTCGCTGAACTTTTGCCAACAATTTTTAAAAGCTTTTTACAGTCTAGTATGGTTTTTTCACTGTGCTTTTTCAAGGTACAATCTGTATAATTTTTTTACACATCAAATAAGATCAAATACTGCATGACCACAACTTTCAACTTTTGAAAGTTTTTTTTTGTCATAAGTTTTTTTCCACGGAGGCTTTTTGAGGTACAATGTAGGTACTTTGTGTACCCACCGAATATGGCATAATCGATTATTGAGCTTTTTTGAGCTTATAGTGTAACTGTTTGAACTTTCAACATAAACCTGCACATCTACACTTCAAAACCTTTCTCGATATGTCATTTATCAAAATTGGTTCAGCAGTTGCTAAGATCTCACAGACAAAAGAATCAGGTCATAATTCAAAACTTTCAAGCATTCACTTAGCTTTGACCTGGAACTTTTTGAAACTTTTTTTCTTCAAGATTTGTCTTTTTGTGATGCTCTTTCAAAGTATTTAATATAGTACGTACTTCTTTATATACGTTGAAGGCTTTGAGTATAGAGTTAACATCAATTATTGAGCTTTTTTGAGCTTATGGCGCAACTTTTTTGTGAACTTTTTTCTTAAACATTTGACTTCTTTTGATGCTCTTTCAAGGTATAATATACGTACTACTGTGTATACATTGAATGCACTACGTATAGGCTAAAATCAATTATTGAGCTTTTTTGAGCTTTACGGCGCAACTTTTTGAACTTTTAATTAAAACCTGCACATCTACGGGTCAAAAGCTTTTTTTTGAGACATTGTCGAGCAAAATCGGTTTAGCCGTTGCTGAGATCTTAGAGTCAAAAGAATCTGGTCATAATTGAGCTTTTATTGAGCTTTTTACAGCACAGCTTTTTTTGTAAACATTTTTCTTCAACATTCGACTTCTTTCGATGCTCTTTCAAGATATAATATACATACTTCTCTACATACGTCAAATATGCTAAATATATGCTAAAATCAATTATTGAGCTTTTTTGAGCTTTAAGGCGCAACTTTTTTGTAAACGTTTTTCTTCGATATTAGACTTCTTTCGATGCTCTTTCAAGATATAATATACGTACTTCTCTACATACGTCAAATATGCTAAATATAGGCTAAAATCAATTATTGAGCTTTTTTGAGCTTTAAGGTGCAACTTTTTTGTAAACTTTTTTCTTCGACATTAGACTTCTTTCGATGCTCTTTCAAGGTATAATATACGTACTTCTCTGTATACATTAACTGCGCTACGTATAGGCTAAATTCAATTATTGAGCTTTTTTGAGCTTTAAGGCGCAACTTTTTGAAAACTTTTTTCTTCAACATTACACTTCTTTCGATGCTCTTTCAAGGTATAATATACGTACTTCTCTGTATATGTTAAATGCGCTACGTATAGGCTAAAATCAATTATTGAGCTTTTTTGAGCTTTACGGCGCAACTTTTTGAACTTTTGATAAAAACCTGCACATCTACGGGTCAAAAGCTTTTTTTTGAGACTTCGTCGATCAAAATCGGTTCAGCCGTTCCTGAGATCTCAGTATTACAAAAATCCGGTCATAATTTTAATATATAGATCATTTTATAAAGATAATTTTGAAGTAGGTAAGAGGCAAAATAGTTTGATTCGTCGAATGTCCATTTTCCAGGTTGAAGTGACACTACCGAGCCACATTAGAATTGTTGCAAATGTTGAAATTATCGAAAAAACGTATCCTTCAAATGGATTAATTACTATTCTTCTAAGGAACGGTTCTATTTCAAAACAGTTCTTCTTCCAAGTGAAAAACTCCAATCATGAAGACAACATAATGCGAAAAATTTCTTATTCGAATTCGAAAGTGAGTTTTCTAATTATTAAACAGCACAGGAAAAAAATTAACAAAACTTTGAATAACTTGAATCTTTTTAACAACTAGGAATAATTGCGACCCCCCCCCCGCCTCCAATTCTCTGAGACAATTTTTTTTTAAAGAAGACATTCTAAGAAACCTTTTAAAGCCAACTTATCAAAAAAAAATTGGTCTTACTAACAAAATGGCGGCCATTCTGATTGACAGGTCAGTCTAAATCGCAGATTTTGCTTTCCAACATACGACTACAAAGCTAGATTGAAAGAGCATGGAAACATCTATCACAAGCCAAAATTTCAAGCGCTCAAGTGTTTTTTTCGATTTTTGGTGAATTTTTAAAAATCAAATTCAGACCAAAAATGAGAAAAAAATCAAAATTTTACCACGTTGACACAGGAAGCTGAAATTTGGAGTATACCCTAATTTCGATCCGCCAAATCGATTAGAAACAATTTCAACCCGTTTTGAGCAGTTCTGGAGCCTCTAGTAGATTTTTGAAACTTGAAATTCCCACAAAATTTCATCAAATGAAGTTGTTATTCTGAAATTCACGCTGCACTCGAGCTTGAACACGTTATCACAAGTCGACTGTTGGTGGGTTCAAGTAATTTTGGAGCCTCCAACGACTTTTTGAAATTTTTTGGAGCCTCCAGTAGATTTTTGAAACTATACCTAAATTTCCACAAAATTTCATCAAATCGAATAATAAAACCGAAATTCATTTGGCAGGTCGAAAATAAGGTATATCCCAAATTTAAGCTTTCTAGATCAATTTGGTGAAATTTTGATTGGTCACCATTTTTTTAGTAAGGCCAACTTTTTTTTTGGAAAGTTGTCCTTAAAATGTTCCTCAGGATGTCCCCTTTAAGAAAAAAGTTGTCCCAGAGGATCGGCGAGGAGGAGGGGGTGCCATTATTCCTATTGTCATATCCCAGACTATTATTCTCATCTCTGATTTACACTTATTTCAGGTATATCTTGATAATATAGACACAAAATACCAAAAATTGATCTACAGCAATTTAGAAGAAATCCTCAGCGAAATAGAATCATCCGTAGAACAACATTTGGTCGATCAATTGAGCGCACAATTGTCTGAAAATAACATCGATGTCGGTCAAAGCTGCTCCAAATTCGTCAACATAGAAAACTACTCGAAGAAAATCAATTGGTCTTCTTCAAACAGCGATTTCAATCATTTATACGCAATACCTAATGTATCTCTCGTATCATGGGAAGGAGTTAATCTACGTATAGGGCCTATGGTAGTCAAGGGTATTTCCCAATTCAGTAGCATCGAGCTGAGTATTTTGGGCACTGAATTAGCCAGTGCAGGGGATAGTGGTCTTTTTTATAGTACACCTAGATACGACGATCCCGAACAAAAAGAAATGACGGTTCGAATCAAAACAAGTGGTTTAAAAGGCAAACTGGACTGGAGTTATAATTCTAAACAAAGATCGTTTCCTTTTTTCATCGATTCCGTTTTGTTTGAAATCGAAAAAAACAAGACTTCTAAATTCACACCAGTACATTGGCCTTATTCGCCTAGAAAAAGTTACAATAAATGGTATAGTCGAAGTGAAGAGGATACTGTGAATGTGGATGTGTTGCTGGGAAATATTAAAATCGAATCGCCTAGCTTTCGCGAAGATAAGAAGGAATTTGTGAACTTTGCTCTCTTGGAACATCTGAAGATGTTTGTAAAGGATTCGTTGAAAAATTCGTTGGCTAACAAGCTTAAAAATAATTCTTCTATTGTAAGTTGTCGATAAAAATTTGTAAATGTTTTCAGTTTCATTTTGTAATTATTATATAGGGTACAACAAATGCTTGCAAATATTTTCGCCTACCTATGTGTATAATAATTAATTAGATCATATTTCCACACACGTATCCTAAGTGACCAGAAGAACTCGCACATACCTACCTATGCACGTAGGTACATTACACATTAGGTATGCTCACGTAAACTTATTATTAGCAGTAAATAGGAATGAATATTTAGCCAATTAATGGATTTTTAATAATAAACAAACGACGATAAGAACCATGTGTAATTGTTCGATGACTGTATTCGCAAATTCCGATAGGTTATTCTACGTATAGTACACGATTACTGAATTTTATGACGTGACGTTGATTACGAATGAATATCGCGATATGAAATTCTGGACAACTTTGATCGTTGTGTTATTTTCTTTTCATTTCGGTGAGTATTATTATTATAAGTTTTTAAAACCCAGACTCCATAAAAAGTAAGATTTTAGGGTTTTTAAATAGGTACATTTATATTATGAATGTGTAGTTTTTTGACTCAATGTTAATTTTTTCCAAATCACATTTCTTATAAAATTTCCAAAACTAGGCACATACCTACCTACCTATTTGCAAAAAAAAAGATTTTCGATGTTTATATGTAAGTACAAATAAGTACGAATTTGAACTCCAAGAAAGTAACACACTTCAAAAATTTATAAAAATAAATTTTTTGTGTTCAATAAAAATTTTTAAATTTAAAAAAAAACAAAAAAACCCAAGAGAAAATTTTAATTTATGTAAAGTAAACCATACACGAATTCAGGAAAATTTCGTACTCTTAATTTTTCCCAAAAGATTCCTTAAAATACCCTTCCTTCTTTTTTGCAAAAATAACTATATCCTGCAAGCGCAACGATTTGATTGTTTTACCTATTTAGGAAATTTTTGGACGCTCCTTTACGAGTCTCCATTGCCAGATAGGCTTTTAATGCATTTTCTGGTTTCCTGAGTTCAAAAGTCAATGACGCGACAAAACCAGCAAAAATGCCTGAAACATTGAGTTTTAAATATATTTTGGGTCATTTCAACACCCTTTCGTTTCCCTAATCTCCTCTTTAACTGCGGCTAATAATTATTACCTGATATAAATACGTACCTACCTGCTAAATTATCCTCAAAAGTTGAAAAAGTACATTTTTTGTAAACTTTTGTATCTAAAATTTTCTCATAAATGTGTTTTTTTCAAAAAATGAAGCCATATTTTGACTTTTTGAGGAACAAACTTCTCAATTTGAAGCTCTTGAATTTGAAAAACAAGACAAAAAAATCAAGTAGGAAATATGGCGTTTTAATGGAATTTAGCAGCTGAAAATTTAATAATAATTATTTCGAATCGATTAGAGCAAGTGAATCGCAAATCCGAAATGACCAGTTGAGCAAATGCATATTTACGTGCTAAAAATCTCAAATCTTCAAAAAATTAACTTTTTTTGCAACAAATGGCTCAAAAAATTACCTGCCTCCTAAATTTGATTCCCTGAATCGGTTTCCATCATTTTCGAGCCGATCTGGAGTCTCCAGCAAAAGTCAACTGCTTTCTAGCAATTTCAAAATCGCTTCAGCAGCTGAGAATTTAATCTTGTTCAGTGCAAATGAAGCGCAAATTTAAGGGTGTAGTTTAGCTTCTAAAAATCCGAGAAAATAGGTATAATGGGAAATTTTTATTGAAAAATATTTGGCTGCCAAATCGAGAGTTGAAAATTTTTCTTTTTTATTTTATCAGTAGACAAATAACTGATTTGTTCGCGAACGAAAGATTGAATAATTATTGAGAATTTCTGAATTTATTTTAAACGAATTATTGAAAATTGTGCGTGCGCATTTTCCCATTAACTGTTGCCATTTGTTGCACTCACACTCATACACGTTGTTATTTATTCATACGTATGAAGCGTTGCCAAATCGAATTTTTCGTTTCATTTAGAAAAATTTCCAACATAATTCTAATTTTTGATAGTTACGAAGAAAATAATTTCTCTTGCGAAGCTGAGCCAAGCGCGTCACCACTTTTTCTCCGCGACGTTGTCGTGGAAAAGTATAACCAACGCGCTCGGCCGGAGAGTTAATTTTCATTTTCATTCAATGCCAGTTCTAATGTGCCATAATATTGGATGAATGCATTCACGAAGTATTTTTAATAAATGGAGGAGTTGTTTGATTTTCCTAATGATTTTTTTCAATTTTTTAAAATTTAATATTCTGACAAATTTCTTATAAAAAGTTTTTTTTTTCGTGGGGGCACGCAGTGCCTCCGAAGTAAATTTGAAAAAACTTTATTAAAAAACTAATTTCTGAGAATTTTGACTGAAGAACATTTCAAATTTTCATCAATTCACCAAAAATTGACACTCTGACAATTTTGTCAAAAAACGAGAGTCTTTTGACAATTTTGGCGAAAACAGGTTTTTTTAGCCAACCTTCACAAGAACAGGAATGTTTGACAATTTTGGCAAAAATTGACCCTTTTTGAGAATTTTACCAAGATGATAACTTTTTGACATTTTTGACTGAAATGGATAGTTTTTGATTATTTGAGCCAAAAATCGACGCTTTTTGACAACTTTTTCAAAAAAATACACTTTTTAACTTGGGCAAATTTGGCAACAAAACTACAGACTGGAGGGGACACCTCAAGAGTGGTTTTTTGACCAGCTTTTTTTCATAATAAAAATATCCAAAAATCAAAAATTTCTCGTTTGCGAGAAAATTATTGAAAAATGCGCAAATCGCTGTATTTTGTCATTAATCAAGCCCTCGAGGGAGAATTTCCCCATTTCCAGTCTTTCTGGAGCCCCTGGAGAAATTGAAAAATCGCGCTGGAGGCTCCAGAATTGCTGGAAATGGTGACATTCGCCCTCGTGGGGTTAGTTCATGACAAAATACTGTGATTCGCGCAAATTTCAAAAATTTTCTAGTAATCGGGAAACTTTTGATTTTTTTTGGATTTTTCATTTGAAAAAAAGCTGGTCAAAAAACCACTCTTGAGGTGTCTCATCCAGAATCGGCTGAAATGTGGATGAATTCGTTAAACAGGTCGAGTATGACACACAACTCGATTTTCAGCTGCCTAACTTCATATTCACGTCTTCTGGAGCAAATTTAAAATTCTGGAGAAATTGAAAAATCGCGCTGAAGGCTCCAGAATGGCTGGAAATGCCGAAATTTGGATTTGGGGGGTTAATATCGGTTTTTTAGGTCTTATTTCGAACATTTTTACTGATCAATTACGTACTTTTTTTTAAAAAAGCATAAATCACCAAAATAGTCAATTTTGGATTTTCAAAAATTTGCCAAAAATCGAAAAATAAACTTGAGCAGCTGAAAATTTGGTTTTGGGAGTTTTAGAACATGCTCTTTCCAAAAATCGCGGCCCCGTTCAAATCGGAGGCACGGAGGCGGGCACCTCAAGAGGTTCCCTTGTCAGTCACATACCCATTACCCATACCTATGGTGTTGATCAGTGACCTCTTTCCGCGACTTTGATCTTCAAGAACTTTTGAACACTGAGAGGTAGAGCTTTGGGTAAAAAAGTGTTTCAAAGAGGATAAAATTACGAGCATTTTGCATTACTCAAATACCTATGTGTCCACTCAAAATTTTGAGTAATTTTAGTTCAAATTTCAATATTTACCTACTACCCGCAGCTGGTTTTTTGCCTGGTTTTCGCAACTTTAAGCTTCGAAAGCTTTTAAATGGTCAGAGGTAGAGCTTTGGGTAAAAAAGCATTTTAAAGAGGATAATTCTTCGAAAATGCTCAAAAAAAACAGTTTTGTCGTTATCAAAATTGAACAAGAATAGCAAAAAAATTGTTGAAAGTTCTTCAACCATAAGTCAAAGCTCTAAAAACACTGTGTATGTACTTTCAAAAAATGAAATAAATTCTATCACAAATCTCAAAAACAATAAAATTGCTGAAGATCATTGAAGAAAGGATAACATTGTTGTCAAGTACAAAGATAAAATTTGCAAAAATTCTTTAAAACATCGTTAAAATACCTAACAACATGAAAATCACAAAAAAAAATTCTGAATATTTAACAACATTCGCCTAAAATTCATGAAGAAGTGTTGAAGATGTGTGTAGAAACACTCAAAAAAGCATTAAAATTACCCAATCATCAATCAGTGAGAAATGAAAATCATCAAAAAAGGATGAAATTTCAGTAAAATTACAAAAAATACAAACAAAATCTAGTAAAACTTCGCCTATTGAGAAGACGTTCAACTGTAACTGAAAACCAAACCTGTATTGAATTGTTTTTTTTGCCCATTTTTGTCATCTTGGTTTCCAGAGATCAAACTTTGAACTTTGAGAAATAAAGTACACTCACAAGATGTTGGCATTTTGGGAAAGTTCACAAGATATTAAATTTTTGAAATGAAATAATGAGAGGTATAATTTTGAGATTTTCAGTTTGTTCAAAGTTGGTGAATTTTTTCACTTACTTTGAATCTTAATAAGTGAAAGTCGATAAGCACCCCACATATAAACTTATAAACTTGAGCGAATAAAAAATGTAAGCAAGCAGGTAGTAGGTAAGGTACATGGTTTATTTGTTGTTGAAACGGTGTGAAATTCATTTTGGAATACATTGATGAAAATTATTAATTATATCAAGAATAAATGCAATTTGTTTTTACTTCGAAGTGATAATTTGATAACTTTACAAAATTGTTTTTGATTTTGAATTACAATAAATGTGGCCAGAAGGGTTTATGATGAAAAGAACGAGAAATACCATTCTCAAAATGCAAAAATTGCAAAAACTGCACAAACGCTCTCTTTATTGAAAATGCTTCAACTAAAATATGTAAACAAACCATTAACAAACGCAAATTTGTCTACTGTCATGGCGACGTTGATCTATAAAATGTCGGCAAAATAGTGTTCGTATTTTCCATTTTTCACGCTCAAAAATGATCAAATAATGTTCATTTTTGGATATGTTGTTTAGAAAGGTTATATCTCGGCGAGTACAAGCTCGGTTTTTTGAAATATTGTCTCATAAATGAATAATGCTCTCATGAAAATGACCCTAAATTACGTAAGTTTAAATCCAATTTATTTTTATTCTAAAGCAAATTTTAAAAAAACAGCTCTGTACTCGCCGAGATATAACCTTTCTAAACAACATATCCAAAAATGAGGCAGATCCATTCGTCCGTTTTTGTGTAATTTGGAAAATAGAATTCGTCATATTATTTTACCTACTCGTTTACCTACTAAACTACACCCTTAAGGCGATCATTTGAGAAGTCTATTTTTACGCTATCTTTAATTTTTAAAATTTTTGGCAGGAAACGAGGCTTCGAAAATTTTAGCAGACGGCAGAGCTTTGTAGCCGTAACGCTGAAAAAGAAGTGCAACCAGTTGAAAAAAAATTAATATCCACTTTTGTAAATTATTCACTTGTTGATATTATCAAATTTTTTTCTTCATAAAGTAGAACCAAGATTTATGGAAAAATTGATTTTCTGAAAATTTGAATAAAAGTTACTTTAGTAGCCAAAACTTTGAAAAAGTAACCAAAAAGTACTCTGTAGGACCCTGACCTTTTCAATCAGGCAAATGAATTTTCTTAAATAAAAAAATTCAAAAACGATAATGTGTTTGCAACAAATTACTTCAAACCTTCCTCCCCCCACCCCAAAGTCGATCCCACAATCATGAGTAACTCGAGGACACATAAATTTTCAAATATTCACGTAAAATCAAAAAATCAACTACGGCAGTTTCACGTTTTGTTCTGAGATTTTTGATGCTCTTGGCTTTCTTTTAGGAGAACTTTCCAATCCTAAATCTATCTACGATTCCCATTTCTTATCTACTTGCACGTTAAACTAACTAACTTCCATATTTATTCTGTATAGGTGGAATAAATGCCGACGATGAAAACGTCGTTGATTTTACCGAGTCTCCAGAACCTGAGGTCATATCAGAGGAAAGACCAACTATGAAAACCATAACCACTACGAAAACTATCACCACAACAACTCAAACGCCGGAGCAAGATTCTCTAGACAATGTTTCCATTCAAGATTTATTGTTATCGGGAGTCGACGCTAATGAAAAAATTCACAAAAAAATCATAAATCAACTGAAAGATTTTTCCGCCAATTTTCAAAACAACCGTCGACCAATAAGACTCTCAACAAAAGGTTACGTATTTCCAAAAACTCTCATCAGGTACGATTTGGGTGAAGGCCAGATCACCTTTTGGAATATAAGTGTGTCTGATTGGAGCAGTCATGATTCGGAATTCGACTATTCCTTAACCTGTTATTCATCAACAACTGCAAAGGTATACCTAAGAAAAAAAATACCTGAGCTCGAAATTAGATTTCAATATTTCCTCTTCTTCATTGTAAAATCTTGGTATCTGTTTCAGTTACGAGTAGGATTATCAGCAAATGTACAGATTTCAGCAAATTTTTCGATAACTCATCCATTAGTTCAATCAGAAAACGAAGGAGGAATCACTATAGTAATCAGTAACGGAACAATTTCCAAACAGAATTACATCGTTTCAAACGACGAATTTTCTAAAATTTCTTACACCCACTCAAAAGTTAGTTATTCGAAAATTTAGCTTAACCATGACGATTCCAAAATACTCAATTTACCTACATAACATTTGTTATTCACAGATTGATATAAATTTCAACGCAGGACCACCGTCGTTAATCTACAATAAATTAGAAACATTTTTCGATGAAGTGGAATCCTCATTGAGACAATTTCTCGCCCAACAACTCGATAGTCAGATGGAAGAAAACGGCTCCTCTTTAACGGCTACTTGTTGGAGATTTGACCACGCTGAACCTTACGCAAGGAAAATTTCCTCCTTATTTTTAAATAGCTATTTAAACAATTTATACGTAATACCGACAGCAAAGATCGAGACCTGGAAAGGAATAACCATAAGTGCAGGGCCTATTGTAATCGGTGGATTTTCTTTCAATAGCACTGAATTTTCGGTCTCCAAAAAATACGACCACAACTATAATGGTTTTAAACAACGATTAATCTCTCGTGTCAAAACTGGGTCACTGAAGGGTAAATTTGAATGGAGATGCAATCTTTGTGACAATAATGGAAACGATTCGTCGTTAGTTTTCAAATTTACTTTAGATAATATTTTGTTTGAAGAAACATTCATAAGACGGGACTATTATGGCAGTTGGGATAGAACAATGGACGTATATCTTGGTAGAATGAAAATTAAACCATCCGTGTCTACTTATACGAGTATCCATGAGGTGAAATTTGCAGAATTCGTTTTAACTGAGTATTTAAAATCGGCTATAGCGGAAACTTTCAAGAAATCTTTGTCTGAAATAACGGATGATTCATGGAGAAGTTACATTAATTATTATTTCAATAATTAATTTATCATGTACTTGGATAATTATTATTAGCAGGTATACCTATACTTGAATTACCTGTCACTATTTCAATAATTAAATCTTGAAGATTGAGTAAGACATAAATTATTGAATTTAAATTAGACTACTTTGGAGCCTCCAGCTAGTTTTGTCGTAATAAGCAGGAAGCACCAACCAAAGGTAGTTACAGGAGCTGAACTTCATTTTTGGTTCTTTCAGAGTAATTTAAAATTTCTGTAGATTTTATTTCCACTAATTTTTGAACCCTAACTGGTTCGTTTTTTTTTTTTTTAGTCATTTACTTCAATACATAAAACACCAGAAACTCTAATTTGAGTAATTAAATTTTACAATGTTTAATTTTCATTTTTACACGATGGAAATACTTTCAACTGAAACATACACGTGTAAAATGTGAGATAAGTAAAATTAATTTATCTCTTAGAGCGACAATTTTTTTCCTTTTCCTTCAAAATTGATAAAATGTCAACTGCATTCGCGAATATAATCAGAACGGATATTGCTATCAAAAATTGAAAATATGTTTTTCTTCTGGTAAATGATTTTTTTTGTTACTCGTACTTAATAGTGCATTGTTTTTTCTTACATTGTTGTTTAATGGTGTTCATTTTCTCATTGTTTCGCGAAGTGTACGAATTTAATTCACAAATACTTACCTACCTACATCTGTGCGTTGGTTTAAATTTGAAAATAATGAAATTCAAATTGTTTTCTTTGCTTATCTTATTTTTTGCATTTTTGAGACGAAATGGTAAGTACAAGTAGTACATAGTAGAGGTACATTTTATATAAACTGAATAATCACCAATATTAGTCGTATGTCTTTGATTCATAGAATAAGCAAGATTTTTTTGATTTTTCTCGATCGATGACACTTGAAAATGCCTCATTTGAATGTAATATTATTAAAATACGAGTTTGGCTTTTGTGACCTAGAACCAAAACGTTTAAATTTTTGGAAGGGCTAAAACGAGAAGTGAAAAAAGTGGGAAAAAATCAAAATATAATTAATCAAATAACAGGAAATCAAAAATTAGGTACCTACATAATTAGATACCTTTTGAAAATTCATACGTTGAAGTAAAATAAAATATTTTGGATGTTATCCATCTCAACGAAAGGAATTAGTTATCGACTCAAATATACCTACTTTTCATCTATTAGGATAGATCGCCCAAAAAAATCGGTAGATTTCCACCAAATTCAGCACAGACCTTCATTTTGAGTTGAAAGTTAGCTCATAAAAAATTTTAGCATCGGAAGTTCTCCTAGAGGGAAGATATGAGCACTCAACGAGGGGTCATTTTTTTTTTAAAAAATGGAATTTTCGCGCTAGCCCTACTCAATCTGTTTTGGGAAAAATGGGTCAGCCCCAAAATGAAAGTATAATTGAGACTTTGCGTCGAACTACGCTGTTGCCGTACAAATTCAAAATCATTTGGTCATTGTTGCCAATTTTTAAAAAAAGGAAAAATATCATATTTTTTTGGATGTTTTTCTCGATTATTTAAAATTAAATGCGAAATATTTGCGAAGAAAAAATTTTCAAAATCCGAATTTATCCAAAAATAAGTGATCTGCAAATTTTCAATCTTTCAGTAGAACCTCAAATTGTGTTCGATTTTGACCACACTAGCATAGATCAACGCAGAATCTCAAATAATTTCATTTGGGACTAGGCCATTTTTCTCAATACAAGTTGGGAAAGGGCTAGCGCGAAAAAACCACAACTTTTTCAAAAATACCCCCTCAATGAAGGCCCATCTCTCTCCTCTAGGGGAACTTTTTACAAGTAACTTTTAGCTCAAAATGCAAGTCTCCGCTGAATTTGGTGAAAATCCGCCGATTTTTTTTCGCGATCCACTCTAACATCTATTCTAAAGACAAAGTTGCATAATTGATTATTACACAACAGATTCAAAACCTTCATACATCGAGCAAATGACAACGGAATACACCGCAAGTACCGCAACGAATATCCCTCCTTCAGTACATACGACGACGTCTACTCCTTCTCAAGAAAATTATCTCGATAATATCTCAATTCAGGATGTTTTATCATCGGACATAGACGCTAGTGAAAAAATCGAGAAAAAAATAATCAACACTGTTACAGAATATTCGGCGAATTGCCGTACTTATAAGAAAATAGATATTTCAATAGAGGATTTTTCATTTCCACAAAATTCTGTAACAATTGATTTGGATATAGCGAATGCTACATTTTATCATATTGCGGCCAGAGAATTCAGAGAATTGACAGAATCGTCAGAACACACGCGATCGGAAAAACGAAAATCATACTCAACTTTAATCGGATGTGATTCATCGAGAAATGCTAAAGTGAGCTATTATACTTAATATGTAATTTTCAGTTTTATAATTTTAAAACGTTAAAAACATTGATTATGGTTATGGCCTATGGATATTTTTCACGTAGTCAATTTATATAGAGTGTTGTGGGGGTTTAAGGGCAAACGCCTTTCATGTGAAACAGTTCACAGTGGATTCAATTTAATATAAAAACTACTTATTCCCTAATGTTGGATAGCAATAGGTACATACCTACATATAATGATTGATATAATACTCATGCATACGTTTGATGCTCATTTTCAGATTGAATTGAAATTACCCAATGATATAGAAATTTCAGCATATCTGAGAGTAGTTGGAAAAACTAATAATGCTACAAATGAAATTAATGCTATATCTGCTACACTTGGACTTAGTGAGGGAGACATAAGTTTTAAACTGAAGAATAACGCACTTTCCAAACAGTTTTCTATGCAGACAAATTCAACGAATATCGAAGACAACATAATATCAAAGATATTGTACACAAAATCTGAGGTTGGTAAAATTTCATAAATTAGAATTCATCTTCATATAAGCTGAATTTTAAGAGAGTACCTAAACAAAATAAGTGAAAATAAATACATATGCACATATGTACCTATTACTTAATATGTACATAGGTAGTAGGAATAGGTACATACAGGGTGGACAGAAATATCGTGAACCCCTAAAAAAGTTTTCTGTTAAATATTTCGGTTGGTCACAGTGAATGATAATAATGATAGCATATGATTGGTTGTTGGACTGAGATGATAACTTTCCACCAACCATATACCATATGCATTCTATTTCACGTTGCCAACCTATATTTTTAATGAAAAACTTTCTCTGGGGTTCACGATATTTCTGTCCACCCTGTATCTATTCTACCTACTTACTTATGTACGTACTTACTTAACCACTTACATACATACAAATAGGTAAATACCTATAATTTTCATTTATTCTTCCGATCGCATTTTAATCGAACCATTTTACGTTACAGGTTTCACTGAACATCGACACAAAATTTCAAATGCTGATTTACAACAAATTACAGACGTTCTTCGATAAAGTAGAATTACCAATTAGAGAGTTTTTAGTACAAAAATTGAATAACTATTTGAATAGCAATGGAATTTCTGTCTCAGACAGTTGCTCAAAATTTGTAAACCCGGATAAAAATTCTAAAAAAATTAATTTACCATTTTTAAACACAAATCTCAATCATTTATACGTAATACCAGACGCAAAACTTGATACATGGAGAAAAGTTCCTCTCAGTGCAGGTCCTATCGTAATAGATGGCTTGGCTGATTTCAATAGCACCGAATTCATTGCAACAGAAAGTGAAATTTCAAGCCCAGATTCTAATGGGAAATATTACAGTACGCCTTCCCCATACGATGATCCCGAAATGAAAGAAATTACAATACGGATAAAAACGAACGACTTGAAGGGAAAACTGGATTGGAGTTATAATTTTAAAAAGAGATCATTTCCTTTCTCCGTTGAATTTATCCAGTTTGAAATTAAGAAAACCATAAGTTTTAGTTACGTTAGTGTTGAAAACAATCACAATATGAATACCTACAATAGATTTTACGACGAGCGCAGCACTTCAAGTTCACGCTATATTAAATCAAATCAAGAAAGAGTTGATGTGAACGTATACCTGGGAAACCTTCTAATCAAATCAACTAACTCTAAAATTTGTGAAAACGAAAGTGAATTTGTAAATTTTGTTCTTTCTGAATATTTAAAAACTGTTATCGCGAACTCATTACAGATTTTGTTGAATAAAAAACTTCAAAATGAATCGCCATTCGCGAATTGCAACTAACATAGATAAGATGCGCAATGCGCATGCGATGTAATACATACTTACCTACCTATTCCATATTATTTTAAAATCTTATTTAAATCTGTAATAAATTTGTTTATAAATATTAAATATTTTAGAGAAGTATTCACATGTAAGTAGACTTATTCAACGAGTAAGGAAATGTACCAAAAATAGCAAATATCAATAATTCTACTACCACTACCTATCAATTAATATTATACCTTCTATACTGTGTTTGTATTTATTCAATTAGTGTACGGCGGGGGAGGGGCTTGATTTAAAAAAATAAGTATCTCTGAAATAATTTTCCAACTACCTAAACGACAATATTTCACTACTTGCACGTGTCACATTCCAGCCATTTAGTTGGCAATTAAAATATCGAATTTTTGAAAATGCACAAATACACGACTAGCAAAAATTTCAGATGTTGGAGTTCATTTTTAGATTTTTGGTGAATTTTGGAAATCAAATTTGGGATTTGGTATGTGCCCCATTTTCGACCTCCCTACCATTCCCTTCCAAAAACTAGGAAATGGTTTCGAACTGTTTTGAGCAGTACCTCTAACCTCTACCTATACTGGTTTGTCATTCAAAATATAAATTTTTGACAGCTTTCACTCTCGCTTCGTTTGGGTTCCTGTGTTTTTTTTTCAAATTGAACTTTTAAAAAAATACATTATTCAAATTTTAAGAAACTTTTCACCAGAAAAAAAACATTGTTTTTTATACGATCGAAACAAGCTTTTGCCCTCGCTTCACTCGAGTCTGTTTGCTTTTCATTTTCAAAATTAAAATTTTTAAAAACTCTCAACTAAAGAGACAATTAAAATTTGTCCATTCAAATTCTAAAATTTTGGATCAAAAGAAACAAACAAATTTTTAAAACATTGTTTTTACTTTTCGAAACCCAAATTTTTGAAAGCTTTTGCCCTTGCTTCACTCCGGCTAATTCCTATCTTTGAACTAAAAAAAAATCATAAATTCAAAAGAGAAAATAATTTTTCAATGAATCTTACTTGATGTGAGTACCTATTATACCAATTGGCATTATTGTCATTTCATCTTTTATTTGTATTTCATCTTACAAACTCGTCATATTATTCGGCAAGCAAATTTTCAGTCACAATCCCTCTCCCCTCCCCCCACAAAAACAGTTTTTTTCTCGTCAGTATGACATATTTTCGCGAAACCGAATGCAAAGTCGACAAAAAAATCAATTGTACAACTCGCATTCAAGAGGGGAAGGGTAAAATTTTGAGGACCCCATTCGGTACATCCGCCAGGGGGCTTCAACCGACCCAGACCGCGCTTGTATTTTAGACAGGTAGGTATTAGGTACGTACATCACATTCTCCTTCGTTCTCGAATTATCACTTTTTTTCCATGAGTTGTCTAATAAGTAATAATTAAGGACGATACTTCTTAAAATAATCAATTTAGGTACACCTATATATCTTGATTCTGTTGTCTACACTAAATATTTTACAGACACACGCGTGTCTCCTAAACAATTTGTTGACACCGAAAGCCGATTCTAACGTGGATGATCAACAAATGTACCTATCTGAGTAAATATTTAGTATTTTAATAAATATTTAATAACAAATAAGCAACGATATTAATCTGATAGAGAGCTGTTATTGTACGACGACAATTTTCGCAAGTTCTTCGACCACCTACGTTATATGTAATTACAGTCGCGACAGACCAATTTTACTGAGTGACGTTGTTATCTAATTACCTACAGATAGGTATCGCGATATGAAATTCTGGACAATTTATGTCATTGTCATATTCTCTTTACATCTTGGTAAGTACTTATTCATATTTCCAACATGCAACTTAATTTATCTCATCAATCAGAAAATCGCGATCACGAAATAACAACTATGGATTTTCAAAAAGCTATGTAAAAGTTCGAGTACACAATGTTTAAACAACGTAATTTTCTTCTTTTTTTTCTCATTTCGACGCAAATCATGCATCAGGATTCAGGATGTATCTCTTTTCACTCAATTTTCATAAATTAGTAGTGGGCAAAGCAAAACAGCTGATATAGTGTTGACTACTACATATCATTTTATAAACACGAATTCATCATTATCTAATCACAGAACTTTTTTTCTGGCATGTATACTATCCTTAGTTTCCATTCGTATAAATTAATAACAAACTATCCATCTCAACAAATGATAACAACCTGAACCCCTCCTCCTCCCACTGGAAACGACAAAATGCCAAAGTACAAAATATGATAATTCTCATAAAACACTACTGCCTATTTGTCTTTTATTTCATTTCGGTGCCTGCGACTTACGTTTTTTTATATATCTCCAACTTCGTTCGTTTTATATTATAAACCATGAAATCCATACTTCTCTTTTTTTTACTAACAATTTGTAACTTAAATGGTAAGTAGATACCTGCGTAATATGTTACCTAAGACTTACGTATGTAGATTGTAGATATGTTCCTTATTCCTTACCTAAGTATGTAGGTACTCGTATTAATGACGATTTTATTTTTTTCAAAGATGTAATAACAGCACTCAGTATTCAAAACGAATCAGTAAATGACGAAACTACAAATACAACTTCTACTCCTTCAACAACATCCACCCTTTCTCAAGATGATTACCTCGAAAGTATCTCGATTCAAGATATCCTATCATCAGATATCGACGCGAGTGAAAAAATCGGAAACAAAATCATAAACACGGTCACCAAGTTTTCTTCAGATTGCAATACTTATAAAGACATAGATCTTTCCATACATGACTTACCACTAGCCGGAGACTCCATTTCAATTAATTTGGGCACAGAAAATGTAATATTTCATGATTTCAATCTTACAACAACAGGAGGAGAGCCTAATAATTCAGATGAAAAATTGCACTCGTATTCGACTTCGATAAGATGCCAATCATCAAAAATGGGAGAAGTAAGAAATTCTTTCTGTTTGTAATACGTATTCGTACATACTACATACTCGTAGAATTAAATATTTCTTAGATTACTAATTCAGCCATAATTGTAGTGTATATATTGCAATTTGTGTACGTGATATAATGTTTCTTTTTTTTTTTAATTTTAGGTGGAGGCGAAATTACCAAAGATTATAAAAATTACAGCTGCTCTGAAAGTGATTCAAATTTCCGGTTTCTTGAAAGAGGTAGTCATTCCAGGATCTATATCTCTTATATTGAGAAATGGTTCTATTGCGAAGCAGTTTTCCATTGAAACCACCAAATCCACGAATTATCAAAATGATATCTCATCTAGAATAATCTATTCTGATTCAGAGGTAAGTTTATAGATAACCATCGATTATAATATTTATTCTAGTATTCTGGAATCCTGAGAGGGTGATTCAAATTTTTAAAAAAATAAATGGGTAACTTCAAATTTTTATAAAAATTGAAAAAATGCAAAAAACTGTGTGACAAATTGTTTTTAATGTTTTCCATCGCCCATACTTCGAATATCAACATATTTTTACGATATAAATGACGCCTCCCCCCTCTTCCCAAAACCCCACTAAATTTTGACAAACTCTCAAAGAATCCGAAAAAGCGTATGAAATGTGATTAAAGGCATTTTTTTGAGCGGATCTGAGTTGAAATAAAAATTAAATTTTGAGATACTACTCTTCCTTCCCCCTCCTCAACCCTTTTATAAAAACATTTTTCAACCAAGTCCAATATAGCCAAAATGACAATAAGAAAACGTGAAAAAGTTTTCCTTCGATAGACTTATGACTTCATAACCTTAATATTACGATTTTCCAAATTGCAGATACATCTGAACACAGATGCCAGATTTCAAGTAGCAATTTACAACAAATTAGGAATTTTCATCAAAGAAGTTGAATAGTCGATCAAAAAAATTTTTACAAAAAAATTAAACGAAAAACTTCTCCAGAATGGTATTTCCTTGACGGATATCTGCTCAAAATTCGAAACCACGGATGAAAGTTCGCAGGTCCAGTCATCAATTTCCAACAACAATCTGAACGATTTATACTACGTAATCCCAAACGCAAAACTAGAAACATGGAAAGGTGTAGATTTAAGTGCCGGACCGATTATAATTAAAGGACTATCATCTTTCAACAGTACCGAATTGAACGTGATTAACAACCTATATTCTGATCCAACGAGTACAGGATATCCTACCAATCGTCCTACGACATCGAAATTCGGCGAATTAGAACTGAAAGAAATAACGGTGCGAATTAGGACGAATGATTTGAGAGGTAAATTAGATTGGAGTTACAACAATAAACGAAAATCATTCATTTTCTTCCTGGATTACATAGAGTTTGAAATTAGGAAAACCAGACGGTATTTTGAAAAAAAAGTTGAAGTGAGTTTGCGTTTGCAAGATATTCGTTTCAAATCATTGAAATCGAACGTTAATGAAAACGAAAGTGAATTTGCACTATTTGTTCTTAACGAATATTTGAAATCTGCTATCGTGAATTCGATAAAAACGTCGTTAGATGAAAAAGAAAAACGCCTGGTTCCTGCTTTATTCTCAAATTGCGAATTTTTAAAATCATAATAATGAAATTTTTAAACTTTATGTGAATCGGAAAACATACCTAAAAATTCTGAAATAATTATTACCTATGTAACCTAATCTTCGAAGTAGGTACCTAAAATTTATGATAAAGTTTTGATAGCTAGGCCAGTCAAAGTCTAACTATAGACGAGAAATTCAAGCATAAATAATTAAGTAATCATCTATTCCCGATTAGCGCTCGGTGGCAGTAAAATTGCCAACTGCCAATTGTGAACTTTTGGCAAAAATTCGGGTAAAAGTTGGCAAAATCTCCACCAATGAAAACGCTTTATTTAATAGCCAACTTGACAATTTGTTGGCAAAATTTTTGCCAACTAATTGTCAACAGAGGCATATTTTTGTCAATTACATATACATTTCGTTTTGCCAACTAATTACCAAAAAGGCAATATTTTTGTCAACTACTCACATTTTCAAAATAACGGATACATTTTTGAATTTTAAATTTCAAAAATCAAAAATGAGGGGAAGGGTTGCATATTTCAGCTTTTTGACTTCAGAAATGGTATTTTTCCATCGTGTTGCATTTTTCCTACCTATAATATATCACTAAAATTTCCTGACCTAAGGGGGGTTCGAACCTGTGTTCTCCTGCACCTAAAACCCTACACCTAACCCTACAGCTACCAGTACTACAAGAAGAATTGGACATAAAATGAATTCTTATCATTTGCTTGCAGGCTCGTGTTGCTAATTGCTTTGATTTAGTCCATGTCAAAATAATTTACGAATATTTTTGGTGGTAAAAATTCCTTAAAGTAGTACCTAGATTTTTTTAAATTTCAGTGACACCAAAAATTTTAAAGCTAAATTCAGAAATTTTTTAAATTCTACTTCAGAAATAAAATAAAAATAAGAAAATCAATTTTAAAAATTGATATCAATTGAACTGCAATTATTTTTTTTTAATTTGTTGAATTTTGTGAATTGATTTTTTTATTTTCATTGATTTGGAAAAAAATATTTTGTAAAATGGAATTAAAAAAATATCTGAATTTGGCTTTACAATTTTTAGTTTTACTGGAATTTTTTTCGATCCATTATACCCATTCGGAATTTTTTTAGTAGATTTCAAGCAATTTTAAATCAATTATCTTTTTAAACAAAAATTATTTATTACGTTGGAATAATAAAAATTGAAAAGAAACAAAAAGACGTTTTCCTATACGGTTACTCAAGTTCCTACTTTGTTTAATTTCTAAAATGAAATTTTAAAATATTTTCAGTCATACTTAAGTATGTACCTAGATAGTACCTACATATCAATTATTATAATTTTTTTACGTTTCTGTCAAAAACAAAAAAAGGTTATAGCCTATTCTCAAAAAATGTTTAATTAAAATTAAGTACCCGGTATTGAAATTATAATTGGGGGGGGGGGTTCAAAATTTAAGTGGCTGCTTGCAGTAGTTTTTTCAAAAACTGAGTACATATGTTTGGATTTAGCTTCAAAATTTTTGTTCTTAAATTATTCTGCTCAGATTTTTCTGATGATTTGGTTCAAAATATTATTTTGCATTAAATTGTTTCCTTTTTGAAATTGGCGATGACTCTGTGGAGAATTTTTTTCTGAAAGTTTGAAAAAACCCACATTGGGGGGGGGGCTTTTTTGGTTAAAAATATTTGAAATCGTTCATAAGCCTTTCTTTTTCGTTTTTTTTTCTAATTTGAGTGATTGCTGTGAATTTAGAAATGTTTTAAAATAGGTACCTACCTTGTAAATTATTTCACATTTGTTTTTTTTGTTTTTCCTTTTTTTTTTTTTTTTTTTTTTTACAAAATTTGACTGAGTGTAGGGATTTTTTTTTGAAATTTGAAAATACGAAATAGGTACCAACTTTGAAAGAAAAACTATAGTAAAAACCAAAAAAATAATTTAAAAATGTTAAAAATTTCTCATTTGTAATTGAATTTAAAAATCCAAACTAGTACTTAAGATTTTAGTTTAATTTTAAACTTTAAAACCACCGAAATATACTAATTATTTCAATGAAACCCAAAAAATTTTTAGCACTGAAACATACTTGAATTTTGTAGCGCTTCAACTGAATTGTAAAAAAATTTAGTATCTGTAATGTCTTGCCACGCAAGCGCATGGTGCTGATGTTGGCAAAAAATTGTCAAAATGTTGGCAATATTCTTCTAAGGAAATTATTGCCAACTTTTTCACAATTTATTGCCAACCACAGCAAGATGCGCATGCGCAAATAAAATACATGGCAACGTTTTGACATTTAGGTGGCAATTTTCTCTTACCATCATTTTCTATTTCATAGGTGCCAATTTTATACTCGAAAATGCCAACGTGGCAGTAAAAATGACAAAAATAATTGCCACTGCGCTAATCGGGTTGATACTAATTGATGTTTTTTTGAAATATTAAAAAATTATACCTCATGTTATCTTTTTGTTTTATCGATGCATTTCTAGACAGGCAGTTACCTACGACCACTAATCTGTAATATAGACACAAAGTAACGAGATATTCGTTTGATCAGATAATTAATTACCTATAAAAAACAAAATATCGACTCAAACTATACGAAGAACGAAACTCTAATTATACGATATCAATAAGCGAGTAAGGTTTTGAAATTATATCAAGAACAGAAGAAATAACACGAGCGAGAAGAATTTAAAATGCTCAGAAACCAAAAAAAATATAGCCTAATCTTGTTTACATCATGCATCATCGCATCTGTAACTAAGTATACGAGTATGTGCCTTCCTATTAGTGATTCAGCAAAGGTCATCAAATTCCCACTTCCCTACCCCGAACAGTTCCATTGCCAAATAACATGTAAAAATTTTCAACCGGATCTATTAAATTGGTAATTTATAAAAATTATTCAAAGAAAACAACTCGAGATGGTTGGATAGTGTTGCAGACAGAGTTCAAGCTTCGCGATGATGTCGTTAGTTTTTCCACGCTCAATCCGTAAGTATTGTCTGCATGTATTGTACATATTTCTTACTTACACTATTTTAGCAATATCTATAGAATTTTTTGAAGTGCACCACGTAAATTGGTATTTTGTTCGGATAATATTTTGTGGATGCAAAAAAAATTATACTTCGTCAGTTTTTGTGTACCTATATTATCGTTCTAATACTCGTACCTTAGGTAGGTACTTCTTTATTCCATTTGAAATGGATAAACCTTGGTCTCAAGATCGAAATATATTTCCGAATAATTTAATGAACCCCGAATATTTTTCCAGGAGGCATTTTTTATTTGGTGATAAGCATCATAATTCTAGCTTGTTCACCAACCTCATCAGAAAATCTTGGTAAGGTGTTAAATTTACAGAACAATAAAAAAAAATATGTAGGTACCTAGACCTACATAATATTACTAATTGAAATAAAAAAATTTCCAGTTGACGACTCGGATGTATTACGTTATTTTGCACCTTGTGGCGAGGAAAAAACAATTTTGAGGTGCAAACTAGAATACGATGACAACCGAAGCGGAGCCTCTTATAGTACATCATGGTACCATTTATCAGCTCGTCAACTTGAACTATTGAACACTACTAAACTATCAGATCTTTCAGAATACGCAGTTCGAGGAACTTGTAAGAATGCAAATCTTTCGTTTAAATGAAAATTACATTTAATCAAAGTTGACAAAAAGTCACACGATTAACCTAATTTTGAATTACATTAGATTCAACGAGCTATCTCGGCAGCTATGAAATAGACGTTGGTTCCACCATAGATGACGTTTCTGTCTACGATAGCGGATGGTATTCTTGCTTGAAAGCGTCAAACGATGGAAAAATAGAGGAGCTGATCAGACTTTGGTTGGAAGTTGACGATTGTGCAGGTAAATGCGATCGTATAAATCGATAATGGTTCAATTTTTGTTTTTTTCAAGATACCTACCTACGTATACAAATTGTTCATATTCAAATAGGTAATTCACTTCTGTACTTGAGAAAAAAAACAATTCTTTCAGCACTTGATTTTTGCCTTAGAAGTATGAAAGAAATATGAAATCCACACATTAAGTTAGATGGAAAATCGGCTTGAATTGAAATTAGGTGCATTAATGCAAGAAAAAAATCTCCTCGTCCTACAAGATGGTGAAATCGGCCTTCAATTCAAATCGAGTAAAAAGTGGTCCAAAAGGAGACCTATATCTGATGTAAAATTCTCCGTAAAAATTTGTGACCACCTATCCCTTCCTGAAATATTTCAACTAAATATCAAAATTTCAGTGGTTTACATCTTTCAGGGAGGTGAATGAAGAGTTATGAAATTTTTCCAGATTACAGACTTTTTGTAGCTGTCCAATACAGTTATTTTTTGAATTTTTTTTTCATTCATTTCCTCTGCTGTTTTGCGAGTTGAAAATTTTAATTTTTTCCCAAATTATTTTAAATTGAATTTTTTCACAGAACTCAACAATAACCTTGAACTTTGAAATAACATATAATTTTTTAAAAGTTTCTGCGGTACTATGCTTCGTTGACTATGCAAAGGCTTTTGACTGTGTCAATTGGACAAAGCTATATGAGATACTATGCGAGATGGGAGTTCCAGAGCACCTAATTGAGCTGATCAAATCGCTGTATGACAAGAACGAGATGATGGTGAGAGTAGGCAGAGAAGAGTTGAACCCGTTTCAGTCAGAATGGGGAGTAAGGCAGGGCTGCATACTCTCACCTCTGCTGTTCACCATCTATGGCGAGTCGTCGTCGTCGTGGTTCCTTATCCTTTACAGGACATTGGAAATCGCATTTTTGTGGTACCCTAACAGGGTGAGGCGTATGCCTATTGCCACTGCGATTAAGTACCTCATGCGAAAAAGCCTTGGAGAACTGGGAAGGCGGCATCAAGATAGGAGGAAGAAGAATATTGTTCACCTTTTGTCATGACAAAATGAATTGCTACTTGCGCGAATCGGGCTGATGATACCACCTTAATAGCCGCAAGTGAAGGAGGAACTGGCAGAACTGATCAAGCGGGTCAGGATGGTCAGTAAGGACATGGGACTCCTCATAAATGTGAGGAAACCAAAGGTCATGGTTGTTGATAGAGCTGGATACTTACCAGAATCCGAAGCCTTGAATGAATTTGAAAAAATGAACTCATTTATTTATTTGAGTTAACTTGTGGATGCTGATGGAGGATCAGCCAAGGAAATTAGAAGAAGAATAGCTCTTGGAAAAGCTGCGATGTCTCGGTTAAGCTGCGATGTCTCGGTTAAGAAAAGTCACCACCAACCAGAAAATCTCCATAAAAACGAGGAAGAGACTAATCAGGACGCTAGTTTCTCCAGTTTTCTTATACGAGTATGGTGCATGGAGCGGAGACCTGGACACTGAACCAAGATGATCGAAAAAGAATTGATGCCTTTGAAACGTGGGTATGGCGCAGGATGCTGAAGATACCATACACTGCGCACCGAACAAATGCATCAATTGTGGAACAACTGCAAGAACCAGCCAGGCTAAATAAAATATGTGAAACCAGGATAATTCTCTTTGGCAAGGTCCCCGGAACACGAAGGGAAGGAAGATCTCCAACAACGTGGACTGATACAGTCCGGAAAATAGTTGGCTCAGTTGCGAATGCGGCCATACTAGCCTAAGACAGAGAAGAGTGGCGGTTGTTGTTGGGGGCACACTAGTCGCTTGCGACTATGACGTTGATGATGATGATGAAAATTGAAAATGGATGGAATATGGTCAAAAAAATAAAGTTGAAAAATAAGTCTATTCTTTAGACGACTGCTTCCTTTGAAACACTTTTTCACAATACACCTTGAGAAAACTTCATTCATGACTCTCTAATAACAGATTTTTTTTTCAAGAATCTATTTATCAAAAAAGAATTACACCCCGCCCTCTCCACGATTCCTAATGAACCTACTCCATGAACAAAAATTAAAAATTTCAGTAAGAAAATGTTATGATATCATGGTGGAATCCGCCCCTAACAAAAACAACCTACCACTTCACCATTTATCGTATAAGACAATCTATGAAACAGCTAATGAGCCAAAAATTTGGGGGCTGACAAATCTTCCACACTCCAGAGTCAAGTTAGATTACTAAACTTATTTGAGGGATCTGTCCGCCCAAATTTTTGGCTCATTAGCTGTTTCATAGATTGTCTTATACGATAAATGGTGAAGTGGTAGGTTGTTTTTGTTAGGGGCGGATTCCACCATGATATCATAACATTTTCTTACTGAAATTTTTAATTTTTGTTCATGGAGTAGGTTCATTAGGAATCGTGGAGAGGGCGGGGTGTAATTCTTTTTTGAAGAGTTTTTTTGGAGGATATCAGTACTTTTTTTTCTATATTATTGTGATGAAGTGTTTAATCTAATGAATGAAAATAGCGTTGGTGGCAGGAGCATGCAGAGAGTGGACAGATTACTGGACATTTGTCATTAAACTGACTGGAATAAAAACAGTGGGTTTTTAAGGGTGATGGAGGAAGGGGTTGACCAAAAATTCGCCGATCAGTAAAAAAAAAGACTTTAAATTTTGTCAAATAAAATGACACAATAGCGAATACAAATTTCTAAAATGAAATGAGAGATGAAATGACAAGTTTACCAATAATTGATAGAAATACCTATTAAAAAATTATTATTTTCGTTTTTGAATTTTTTGAAGTTTCAAAATGGAATTTTTTAGTTTAGGAAAAGGATAGAAAAAATAGCTGAGTGATGCGAGTGAAAAAACGTTCAAAAATTCAAGAGGTGAGAAACGATGTGTTTTTCAGGTTCCATTTTTTGGCTTCAAAATTTTGGAATTTAAATGTCAACTTTTTAATGAAAACCAAACAAACCTGAACAAAGTAAAGCAAAACGTCATTTCAAGAAGTAAAAAAAAAAAAAAGGTTTTTTCAGGTGAAAAAATGTATCTTGTTTGTTTTAAATAAATTTGCGTAATGAAATTTTTTCCATGTTTACTTTAAAAAAAAAAAAAAAAACAAGGGCAAAAGAAAATTTGTACTTTCAGAAGTGAAAAACAACGTTTTTTTACAATTTATTTTTAAAAATTGAACATATTAAATAAAAATCATATTGAAAAAATCAGCTTACAAAATTAAAAATTGAAAAAAATTTTTGATTCTGATGGGGTTCGAACCGGAGTCTACTGCGTGGCGAGCGGAAGCTTAAACCAAGCAGCCACTTGGGCTGCTTAGAGAACGGCGCATTTCAACTGCATACAACGCTCACGTTGTAATGCCAACACGTGTTGTGCTTTAAACTTAATGGACATTTTGATATTGAACATTTATGTGCAATAATAATTATTATTGCGCATAAATGAAAGCTCATATCGATTTGAAAATATTGAAAGGCACTTCCGTGGTGTTTGGAGTATATGTGAACATAATTTCAACGTGATTGGGACTTTATTCCAAGCTGCAGCTTTTCTTAAAAAATGGATTGTTGGCCATTTTTTGAGTATAATTAAACTACTTCATTAAGAAAAGCTACAGCTTCGAATAGGGCACAAATCACGCTGAAATTTTGTTCAAATGTACTTTGAACATCGTAGATGTGCCTTTTGATGTACGTACATCTATCCCAGCTTTGGTTTGATTGTACTTTGGATAAATATACTGCTCGTTTTTTCAAAATTTGTCATTTTTCAGCATCTTTAGACTCCACTCAAGCTTGATGTAATTGGGCTACAAAGCTCAATTTTTGCATGAACATCAAGTTTGTGGTGGAGAAGTGCCTTTTGATATTTTGGGTCAATTTCGAGAATTTTTGGGGCCCAAAAAGGGGGGGTGCAGGGTCAATTTTCAAAAATTTTACAATTTTTTGCTTTTAGTCAGTAATGGTTGGCAAATCAAAGCTATATTCCAAATTTCATCGAAATTGGTTCGGCCAATCCTTCTAACTTTAAGTGGAACTTGAAGAAGAATTTTACCCAAAATGACAAAAAACAGGGTACTTGAAACTTCGCGAATTTTCATCGTACAAAAATTATTCTTATATATTCTGAAAGGTCTTTGAAAAATAAGAAAAACTGTATTTGCGTTTTTTTAAATAAACGCTTAGTTTTTAAGAAAATTACGTTTGAAAACTCCCGGAATTGCATTACGAAATACTTACAGAATATAACTCCGTGTGGCGTTGAGCCGCCTACGGTTGAACGCGTTTCATGACGCGCTTGAAACCGTGGGAGGGCGGGGGGGCAACGCTACCGCGTCGCCTGATAGCGTTGGTGATTTTATCATGGAGATGTCCAATTTCAACTAGGATTTCAAAGAGAATAAATAGCAAATTCAAGACTAATAGTTGAAATTTAAAAAGCTCAAAACTGATTTTTTAATTTGAAAGCTCAATTTTTCATGTCAAATAAAAAATTCAATGCATAGCAGTCAAAGTGCTACGTAAGAGCCAAATTTTTGTTGTGAGAGCTTCATGATAGGGGCACTGAAAACATGGTAGTTTTAATACATGTAGGTAACTTTGCTCAAAGAAGAGTAATAAAATATATCTTTTCCAGATGGCAAAGGAGACGAGCGGCAAAAACAAAAAATTCAAAACAACGAAGGAGCACCTTATTTTGCAAATCGAAAAGTTGCGAAGTACGTTTCGACCAATAGTAAAGGACCAGAAATAACTCAAATCGCTATAGGATGTCGATTCAGAGGTAGGTTGAGGTACCAACTACATCTCTATGGGTATTAAGTTAACACAAAATTAACCGATTAATAAAAATTTTTTTATCTTGAATAGCATACCCACGTCCAACGAACATTACTTGGTTAATAAATGGTCAACCAGTGAAGAACCGAAGAGAGGATCCAAGTGCGCCTTACTACAAAAATAATGCTTTTAGTACCAGAAGTTACATCGAGGCAACTAATTCGACACAGAATGTCACAACAGATTATACCATTCACATATGTAACGCGAATGGTTGCATCGAAAGAACATTTTTAATTTTGCCAATCACTTCGTCAGAAAGTAAATCACTCCTACATAGAATATTCTATCAATTTATCTTAATTGTTTTAAATACTTTATAAATCATCATCTTGTAATATTTATATTTGTATGTACTATTTGTTGATGCACAGAAAATGAAACAGATCAGTTCATAATCGAAACACATGAAAATGTGACCATACAAGCAGGTGAATCCATCACATTGGAATATGAATTCGAAAACCGTACACAGCCATGGACTGCAGAATGGATAGCTCATGATAATGGCAAAACTTACCCTCTTAAAAGTGAAAACGTAAGTCAAGTCGGAGTCTTCAACGTATTCAAAATCAATTTTCCAATAATTCTAATTAGGTACTTCACAATAATCGCTTCAATCCTCCACCAAAAAAAAAAAAAAAAAAAATTGAAGTAATTTTGGGGGTATCGACATTAAAAATAAATAACACCTACAGTAAAATCCAAGCTATCGTGGTAGCTAAAACTTAAATCGAACTAATTCTCTTTACATATTTCAATGCGACAATATATATCTGAACCCAAATGAAGAATGAACAATCCTTCGTCGCTGCTTACACAATCACTGAGACGCTCAACAAACAAGAAAGGATCTACGAGTGCAAAGTATCCAATTCAAAATGGATACAGAAGCATTTCTTTCATGTGAAAATTGTCGACAGTAAGCACTTTCTATTAGGATCAATTACCTATTTGTACTTATTTATTTGGTACATCAAAATTTTCTTCACGTGAAGCATAATAATTAAATTTTAGACCAACATTTTAATCACACAGGTCCAACACCATCTGTAACCACCAAGGTACCAACAGAGAAGACACCCATTAAAAAGAAAAACAATGTAGCTTGCGGTAAAACTGCCATATTAACCTGCAATGTCAGACCTGCGACAAACTCGCGAATAATATGGTATCATTTATCAGACGAGCGTGTACAAGAATTGATAAAGACTAACTCGTATGGGGAATTATCAAAACACGCGATTTCTCAGGTACTTAAACTGGCTCCAGATCAATATAAAAATATTAAGTACATACCTAATTATAAAAATAATTTGCCAACACATAAGTATACCTAATTACCCTATTTTTGTTTTTCGCAGCAGGAAAACGAGTACCCCACTAGACTTCGATTAAAGTACGTCATGCCGTTTGATGAAGGATGGTATTCTTGTGTCGAACAAGTAGAGACAGACAAAGGAACACATTCGCGAGTACTCATCAGTCGTTTGTTAGAAATTAGCAATTGTCCAGGTAATTACGAATATATTTACGATTTTTGAGTTCCAATAAGTACCTACTTATTCTCATTTCAACTCTTTTACGCATGAAGTTGAGGGTAATTTTGTGAAATACGTACTTTGATAAATCCCAATAAACAATTTTTCAGCAAATTACACTCTCAAAACATGTATTCGTCAATACGACTGTACGAATAAAACATATGAAATTTCAACAAAGCTGGGCAGTAAGTCAATTTGAAATCTACGTTTACAAAAATAATTAAATTTCTCAAATTAATCAACGAGTAAATGGAGAATATTTTTATAAACAGAGAATGGAACTGTCACAATTGAATCTCACGATAATGTGAACGTATTAGCAGGGAAATCTGTTACTTTAGAGTGCCAATTCAGTCGTCGCGGATTTGCAGAATATGAATGGATTCTAGAGTGGAGCCATAATAATGGAACAATTCGTCAATGCAAAAATTCAGAGGTAGGCAAAATCATCAGTTAGCAATTGAAAATTTTTGAAAATTTGGAAACAAATTAAAATTGAACTCATTGGTGTAAATAATAACTTTTATGGCATTTCTTTCTTCGCTTTAAATCAACAGGATCTAACAAAGTGTGCCATAAATGATTACGTGTCCACTTATCCGGTCCAAAAAGTAACCAGTAAAGACGAAGGCACATATGAATGTCGAGTGTCCAATTGGAAATGGATACAGAAACAATTCTTCCATGTGAAAATTCAATAATTAGCATAATAGATAAGTTGTACAAGTTGCTATTAAAGTTTTTGTACTCACCATTTGGCAGAATATTTCACTAGATTTGGCCATTGCATCTCCTATAAAAAATTTTAAAAAACAAGAACGTTAAACATAATAATTAGTACCTCAAAGAAAAAAGTCATTTCATTACTGTTGTAAAATTAAAAATATTGTTAACAGACCTACTTACAGTACAATTTGGTAGATATTCCAATTGTTAACTATGCCAAGTAAAAATTGTATAGAAAATAAATTAAATTATGCATTTTTATTTATTTTTTTTCATTATTTGATGAAACTCTTGAACTTTTGCAAACAATTTTTCAGATTAACTCGATCCAAAAATTGGATAAACTTCCTCAAAAGAATGTAAAATTAGACCTCGAAGGAGTTCCTTCAGAACGAGTTCATTTCAAATGATGATTTATCATGGGTCAATTAATTTGCACCACCATAGTTTTCACTGAAAGAAAAAACTACTCCAGCTTCAAAGCGGTATCGCTTGAAAACGAAGTGTTCTGGGGCAAAGTTGCATAGAACAAAAATTCTCGAGAATTTAATCGAATTTCTACCAGTACCCAATGGTCCGTCCAGAATACAGATACAATATAAGTATGAAAAAATAAAAAATGAATACCTAATCGATTGATTTTTAACTGAAGGAGCTTTACCCAGTGGGCTTTTGGAATAGGGTTTTTCCAAATTCAAACAAGTTCATAGAGTAATCATAATGCAAATAATAGGTATACTTGGATAATTGGATATAATCAATCAATAGACTTAGAGATAGTTTTCAGATTCTTTATCAACCTCCTACAACTGAATTCCTTATTTTTAGCCAATCTAGGTCTGGGATGCTACAACTTTGGTTTTTTGGTTTCAATCCAAAAATACACACTTTCAACGACTTCCAAACAAACCCTTAAAGGGTGGTTATGAAATTTTTAAAATGTTTTTGAGAGGAGCGAGACAAAACGGATTAGCAAAATATAATAATTTTATTTCAAACTTACAAATCTAATCGAAAAAATCATTATCGTTGAATTGCTAATCAAACAATTTGTTCGTGAAAAAATTGAACACAGGATATTTTTTTGATCGATAGGTCAACCGAAGTCAACTAACCAGAAATTCGGGACCTAATTATAGACTTGTATTCGTGGTTAATCAAGTTGGATGCTTTTTTTAAATTTTAAAATGATATCGTTTGTTTTTATAGTGTATTTAAATGATCATTAGGTATTCATTAATCTAGACTCAAAATAAACAAGAACCAAAAAAATAACATGGGCGAGAAGAATTTAAATAATGTTGAGAGGAGCAAAAAAAATAATCTTGTTTACATCATGCATCGTCGCATCTGTAGATATACACGAGTAGGTATTGGTATACCTATACATTATACAACGTTGCCTATCTATGTTGCTCAGCAAAGGTCATCAAATTCCCACTTCTTCACCCTGCATATTCATCTGCAAGATAACATGGAATGAAAAAATTCAACCGGATCCATTAAATTGGTAATTTATAAAAAAAAAAAAAAATAGTGAAAGAAAATAACTCGAGATGGTAGGACGGTGTCATAGACAGAATACAAGATCCGCGATGATGTCGATCGTTTTTCCACGCTCAATCCGTAAGTATTGTCTGCACCTAAGTACTTATTTATGTACCTACATGTAATATTATTTTAGCAAATAACATTCAAGCCTTTTAAATTCGTACACTGCATTATCTGGAAGCAAGTTCAGGCAATACCACATTTGCGAATGTAAAAAAATTAAATCTTCGGTAATTTTTTACTTGCATAAATTTTTGTTAAAAAATTATGGCTTTAACATATATTCCTTGTTCCATTATAACGATGAGTAAACGTTGGTCTCAAAATCAAAACAAGTTTCTGAATAATTTAACGAATGCCAAATGATATTTTTCCAGGTGGTATTTCCTACTTGATGCTCAGCATCATAATTCTAGCATGTTCATCAACCGCATCACAAAATCCTGGTAAGGTGTTGAATTTCCAGTACAATAATAAAACTAGGTACCCCGAGGTACCCAAACATCACTAACTCGAATAAAAAATTCTCCAGCTGACGACTCAGATGTATTCCGCTATATTGTACCTTGTGGCGAAAAAATCGATTTGATGTGCAAAGAAGACTACGATGGGAAACGAGGGCAAAACCCTAGTGTATCGTGGTATCGTTTATCAGCTCGTCAGCTTGACCAGTTGAACTCGACGAAAATATCAGATCTTTGGGAATACACTGTTCGAGGAACTTGTAAGTATCCAAATCTTTTATTTTAATCGAAATTTCATCCACCTAATTGTTGTTGACAAACACTCACACGATGTACTTTGTGATTAACTGATTATGTACTAAAGATTCAACAAGCACACTCGATTACAATGCGTTTCACGTCAATTCCACCATAGACGATGTTTCTGTCTATGATAGCGGATGGTATTCTTGCTTAAAAGAGTCAAACGATGGAAAAATACAGGAACAGATCAGACTTTGGTTAGAAGTTATTGACTGTGCAGGTAAATGCAATACATAAATCGATAATGATATTGCTTTAAAGCTAGCTTTTTGTTTCCATTTTTTAAAAGATATTTACAGCGGCTGGATTATTCCCCTCCCCCTCCCCAAAAAAAAAAAACAAAAAAGGGTCGACGGATTTTGACCAAATTCAGCATCATTGAGTTTTTATTTTGAGTTGAAAGTAACTCAGACAATTTTTCAAGTCTGAAAGTGTCCCTGGAGAGGAGATGTAAGCCCTCAAAAAGGGAGGAATTTTTGAAAAAAATCGTGTTTTTTTCGTTCCAGTCCCTATACTCTCAACTTGATGTCGGAAAAATGGCGCAGTCCCAAATGAAAATGAGTTTGTTGAGATTCTGCGTCGATCTATTCTATGCCATTGCTGTTTTTTTTAATGGGATTTTAGGGAGGAGAATTTGGTGCTTAGGGGGTCAACAAGTGTTGGTCTCCCCTTTGCATTACAAAAGTTTTGGATATGGGGAGACTTTTGTGAGGTGGCCCGTGCACTTGCTAAGGGCTTCTCACTGGCCACTCATCATTGAACTTAAGAGTAGGTATAAACTAATTACAACTAATTAATTTAAGCTGAAAAATTTGGAAAAATAGGTAAGATTAGTTAAATTTGTCTATCTAGCTTACTATACAGTAAGAGCCACTTAATGTTATAACATTTGTCCCATCCCAATTTAATAACATTAAGCGACTTATAACACAAACCGATTGAAAAAAAGTGAATTTTTTTTGTCAGAAATTTTTACGTGATCAATTTTAAATTAAATAATGTAGTCATTAGACTAAAATTTCACAAAACTTGCGAGAAAAGGTGTTAAAAATAGATTGAAACTTCAAAATGTTATGAAAAAAGTATTAAAAATGAGGTCAATCACAACAAAACATCTAAAATTTCAGAAAAATTAGGCAATAATAAAAATGCAAAAAAAAGCATTAAAATCAATTACCATAAACTGGGGCAACATTGAAGGATTTTTCAGAATTGTTTATGTTTAGAGGTATGAATGGTGGAGGTAGGGGAAATGTGTGAGGTGCTTTTGATAAAGCTATGTCAGTACTACGTTTTGGCGGTTACAGAAGTTGCCTACCTTTTTCCTGTCAAGCGCAAGAGCCAAAAGAAGTGCCCTTCAAAGTTACCCAGCGTTTGGGGTAACTTTGAAGACCCCTTGAAATGAGCTTCGTTCAAGGTCAAAAATTATCAAAAACATGAATACTCACTTCTTGGTCACTTTACGCGTCAAGCACTCACAAAATGATCCATATTCACAATGGATTTTATGAAAGAGTGCTCCAAAATGATAATTTGACATTTTTCTAGTTTTCAGGCGTTTTTCATGCATTTTAGCCAATTCAACCAAATTTCATGATTTTTCAATGATTTTAGAGCTGTTTTTCAAGTTTTCACATCGTTTTTAACAAGTTATCAAGCATTTTCATGCATTTTTGGCCAATTTTACTGACATTTCATGATTTTATTATAGCCTTCAAAGTTACCCCAGTTTGAATATCATTTTTTCACTCCTCAGGGAAGAACTTTGGCACATGAACAAATGCGCTAATTTAGTCAGGAGGTGTACCAACACATCTACAATGTCACTTGACTCATTATTTGAAAATTCAAAATTCCAGACACCAAGCTTTTCATGTTAATCAAAATTAATTAAAACACCACTTTTTTTCGCTTACTTTTTCACTTGGTGTTGGAACCACTGGTTGAAAATGATAAAATAAAATAGGAAACATTACTGCCAAAGTGTACTCTATCCATTCCTGGTGTCAGAATTGTTCCATACTTCATAGTTCCACCACCATGGAGCATAACGTGATGAAAAACCGCACCCTTCAATGTTACCCCAGTTTACGGTAAAAGTTATAACATTATCCGATGCTTTAATTACAATTAACCGATGGAATTTCAATGTAATGAGATATAAACGATTGGGACCAAACAATTTTAATAACATCAAGCGATTTATAACATAACCCTTTAATAAGCGGCTTTTACTGTATATGTACAATATTACAATATTAGAAACCCGCACTAAATTTGTTCAAGCGTAAGGTTTTGAGAAGAAATAAATAAAATAAATATATTTAAGCAAGGTATGCATTGGTGTTGAAAAATATAATCAAGTATAGGTAGTTATTTTACAACTTGAGGTAATGCATCTTGACAGGTTATTTACTGGGCTTCTTCAGGTCAATGTTTGGTTGATGTCTAGATCAGGATTGAAGCTGTTCCTGCTTCGGGGAGCATACTCTGATAGTGACTGAGTGGTCTTTGAAGCATTCAATGATGGATTGCTTCACTGTTGGCCACTTTAGTTTATCCAGACCTCATCCTAGTCTTGGTACCACTATCTTTTTGATCTTGAGTTGGTCGCGCCATTGTTGTCAACTCCAAGAGCACATTTCATGATTTTTGCATAAACATATGTTTTGAAAATTGTTTCTTTGTAAATATTCCACGTTTACCTAATACATCAAAATAATATGAAGATATCATTCCTGAAACTGGGGAAATATTTTGGAACGCAGTGGTGCAAATTTTTTGACCATCATTGTCAACTTGAAAAAATCAAAAAAATGTGATACTTTTAGTTCTTAGCCATTTTTATAGATTTTTGGAATTATTTAACAATAATGGCGAAAAAATTGGCACCACTGCGTTCCAAAATACAGGATGCCCAGAAATATCGTGAACCCCTAAAAAAGTTTTCTGCTAAATATTTCAGTTGGTCACAGTGAATGATAATAATTATAACACATGATTGGTTGTTGGACTGGAGAGATAACATTCCACCAATCATATGCATCTATTTCACGTTGCCAACCTATATTTTTAATGAAAAACCTTCTTTGGGGTTCACGATAGTTCTGGGCACCCTGTATTTCCCCAATTTCACAAACGTATCTTTCAGTATTTTGGCACAATCAATGAAAAATATTTCCAAGAAATAAATTTTCAAAACACGAATTTACCCTAAAAATTCAGCGATGTGCAAATTTTCAACCGATCAGGAGAACTTTAAAAGTAGTCTTAGTGGTGTACAAATTTTCAACCGCTCAGGACAACTTTAAAAGTAGCCTTGGGTATCGAAGCAAACTCTCAAAATACTTTCATTTGGGACTGAGTCATTTTTCCAAAAACAGGTTGGATAGGGGCTGGAGCGAAAAAACAACGATTTTTTCGAAAATGTCCTCTCTTCAAGGACTTACATCTCTCCTCCAGGGGCACCTCCCAAGCTATAATTTATTTTGTTTTTTCGAAGTCCACCCTAATCTACATTTGTAAATCTCATATAATGAAGACAAGACAACAAAAATCCACTTCTGTACCTATTTCAAGAAGAAAAAAATTCTTCCATGCCTTTGAATTTAGCACTGGAAATACATGTATCAAAAATAAATACCTAATTAAATAAAATAATCGAAATCTACAAAAAAAGTTGACAGGTGGGAATTCGACCTAAACTGCAGAAATTAGGTCCATTTAATACTGAAAATTTGATAAATTAATGCCTTTATTGCCCTTGAACAAGGTCAAAATACCAAACAATTAAAATGATGCGCGATAGGTCATTTACTCGGTTTTCGAAGGTACTGAGTTCAAATAATTTACTTCATACATTTTTTGAATATGTATACCTACATCTCTCGCTGAGTCAAAAAAATTCATGTCTCCTTAGTTTCCAATTTTGAAAACAGTAAAAGGTAAAGGGGGACTGAGCTACATCGCACGTTAAAGTAAAAAATCCTTAGTTTTGAGAATACGAGTATTTTTGCTCAAAGGACAGACAATAAAATTATTCCGCTTCCAGATGGAAAAGGAGACGAGCAGCAAAAACAAAAAATTCAAAATAACGAAGGAGCACCTTATTTTGCAAATCGAAAAGTAGCGAAATATGTTACGACCAATGGTGAAGGAGAAATAACGCAAATCGCGATAGGATGTCGATTCAGAGGTAGGTTGAGGTGCCAACTACATCTCTATGGGTAGCTACATATTAAGTAAACACCAAATTAACCGATTAATAAAAAAATTTTGATCTTGAATAGCATACCCACGTCCTACGAACATTACTTGGTTAATAAATGGACAACCAGTGAAGAATCGAGAAGAGGATCCAAATACACCTTCCCACAAAAATAATGCTTTTGGTACCAGAAGTTATATCGAGGTGACTAATTCGACACAGCTTGTCGTAACATCTTACACCATTCACATATGTAACGCGAATGGTTGCATAGATAGAACATTTTCAATTTTGCCACTCACATCACCAGAAAGTAAATCACTCCTAGAATATCTATCAATTTAAGTATCTTATTTGTTTTAATGAGCAAAAAATTGTCATCTTGTTCCTAATTTATTTGATGCGCAGAAAAAGATACAGGTCTGTTCATAATCGAAACACATGAAAATGTGACCGTACTTGCAGGCGAATCAATCACATTGGAATATGAATTCGAAAACCGTACACAGCCATGGACTGCAACATGGATATCTCATGTTAATGGAGATCACCCTCTCGAGAGTAAAAATGTAAGTCGACATATTTTTGGTAAAAAAAAAATAATAATAAACAAAACTGAAAATACACAGGTCTAGGAAGGAGTTGAAAAGTCAAAATCTCCAAACAGTACATTTATGGCACCTTCCGGAGGTTCATGTCAAATGTCAACCTCTGACGTCATTTTTGAAGGGGTAGGTACCAATTGGGCCATGTCACGAGATTTTTCAAGGTCAAAAAACCAGAACCCTTCAGTTTTCTCCATTTCAAACTGCTTTAAGTACTGAGATTAATTTTTGAAAATGTTGGACTTCTGATTTCTTTTCGTTCCTCACCACCCTTTCCTAAACATTTAAGCAAATACGAATTTTGAGTCAAAGTCATCCTCGCCAACCCCCAACCCCTCGCACCCCATTCAAAATACCTATCTAATATTGTTGAATTGAAAATAATATTGTGTTGAAGAATACGCAACCCTTTGTGGCAGCTTATACAGTGCCCGGAACACTCAACAAACAAGAAAGAATCTACGAATGCCACGGCCACGTATCCAATTCAAAATGGTTACAGAAACATTTCTTCCATGTGAAAATCATTGACAGTAAGCACATTTCAAATTCTATTTACTCGTACTATACCTACTTATTTAATTGGTATACCTAGAGTACCTACATAAAAATCCATCTTAGGGACAATTACTTAATAGGTATTTTTAATCGCAGATGCACCAGCTGGAAATACCAAGGAGCCAACAACGCAACAGAATACCATTCAAAAGAAAAACCACGTAACCTGTGGCGAAACGGCATCATTAATTTGCGATACTAGAACCATTAAGTCGAGCTCGCGAATAATATGGTATCATTTATCGGGCGAGCGTGTACAAGAGTTGATAAAAACTAACTCGTTGGATGAGTTATCGAAATACGTGATTACTCAGGTACCTAATACCTATAATAGCTACTGTACCTTACCTACCCACTTCAATTTTACTACATGCATTACATACCTAAGCAATCAATATAAAATCGATACCCATTTGTGCCCAATTCTCATAGGATATCGGTGAATATCCCACAAGACTTCAATTAAAATACGTCACATTGTTCGATCAAGGATGGTATTCTTGTGTAGAGCAAGGATTACAGACAAAGGAGGCACCACACTTACGATTACTCACCAGCCGTTTGTTAGAAATTGACAACTGCACAAGTAAACATAATCATTACCGTGAATTTTTAGCCCTGGTTGACTCATTTATCACATTTTTTAGATATTTTGAAACAACTGGAATCCAAGTTGAATCTTCTTTGTTAATTTAACAAACACTTGAATTGGAAATATTTTTTCTTTAGAACATGTCAATTCGCTGATTTAATTTTGGATTTTCGACAGTTCAGCAAAATTCAAATTTTGAACATTTTTTTGGCTCGGAAAAACTTATAAAACATTTTAAACACTTAATTGGCAATTTAAAAAAAAAAAATTAATGTACCGCGATGGTATTTTCGGGAGAACTCGTCCCAATAATGACTATTTTTATACAAAATGTGAACAAATAAATCACGTTAAATAACCAAAACTATTTTTAGAGTATGGCAACGAAGAGCAACTGAAAAACGAACTAAACAAAATCCAGAACGCGCTTGGGCTACCTTATTTGGTAGATAAAAAACATGAAAAATACATCAAGTTCACTTGGACGGCGGAGACATGGCACGAACTTGCGATAGCATGTCGTTTCAGAGGTAAATCCCAACTCCAAGCACCAAGTTATACCTAAGTATCTAAATGAATAGAAACCAATCGCAAATTCTCAAGTACTTACTCACTACTTGATGCTTACCTACGCGTATATCCGATATTATGTACTTACTTATTATGCTAATATGCTCATAAAATCTCATAATTAAACAGGGTATCCGGCACCCCAGGTAACTTGGTCAGAGAATGGACACGAAGTGACGACCAAAATCTCCTATGGGGTCAACAAAGAATTAATTCATTTTGACACCGCCCATTACAGAAATTTCTCAGCAAATTACGCTTGTGTAGCGTGTAATTCAAACGGTTGTACGAATAAGACGTTTGAAATTACGACCAAGCCAGACAGTAAGTCGATTTGCAATATTCAACGTTGAAAAATGAAATTTTTCTCAAATTGATTAACGAGTAAATGGCGAATATTTTTATAAACAGAGAATGGAACTGTAACAATTGAAACTCACGATTATGTGAACGTAAAAGCAGGCCAATCTATTACTTTTGAGTGCGAATTCAGTCGTCGCGGATTTTCAGAATATGAATGGATTCTAGAGTGGAGCCATAATAATGGAACAGTTCGTCAATGCAAAAGTTCGGAGGTAGGAATAATCACCAGTTTCCAAATTGAAAATTTTTAAAAATTTGGAAACAAATCAGAATAGAACTTATATTTTAGAAAAATTTGTGTAAATAATAACTTTTATGGCATTTTTTTCCACACTTTAAATCAACAGGATCAAACAAACTGTGCCATAAATGATTACGTGTCCACCTATCCGATTCAGAAAGTAACCAGTAAAGACGAAGGCACGTATGAATGTCGAGTATTCAACTGGAAATGGATTCAAAAACAATTCTATCATGTGAAAATTGTCAATAATTAGCATATGTATGCTGTACAAGCAAAAATTTAATTTTTGTACTCACCAAATCGTCCATATGGCCACAACAGCTTCTATAAAAACAAAAATGTCATAATTTAATAATTACGAGTAATTTGAGATAAAACGTAATTATTGTATAAATTGTAAAAAATAAAGTAGATAATGCATTTTCATTTTTTTAAAATACATATTCGTCACAATTGCTGACCACCCAGAAAATAACCCCGATTTCCACATGAGAAAAAAAACTTAGGTCTTCTGCAAAGTACCTACATGTCTAGTTCAAAAAAGATACATGAATATTAGTGAGGTTGTCAGTTTCTAAATTTGAAGGAGCAGTACCTATTATTCAATCACTCACACTCACACTTGAATACAAGAAATGACTCATATAAGTATACAAAATTAATTCACGCTGGCATAAAAAAATAGGTACTGCGAAACTTGAAGCGAAGAACCTTTAAATACTCGCTATGGACAGCATCAAATTTTCAAGTGGAAATAATCGGTTCAAAAAAATGAAAAATACAGCATATTATAAGAATTACGTAGGACCTAAAAAAAATATTATTCTTCTATGAAAAATATAATGACAAATATTTTTTACCTAGTTACTCAGTTTTCAACAAATTTGACACGTTTCCATCAACTTTATTCGTTTATTTTATAGGGTATCAATTAATTCGCATTTAATTAGTGTTACGTGAGGAAAAAATGTAATTTCTGGTTTATTTCTTTCGATTTAAAACTTCATGTCTATCAATAGAGCAGCTACTTCTCAGTTCTCAATACCTGTATAAATAGTAGCTCGACTAGGATAAAAATTATTAGTACGTCCTTGCATATCTAGTACATTACATACTTTCATCCATTTCCGAAAATGAAAGCTCGTTCGTTGATTTTTTTGATAGCATTTTATTGCCTAAAGGGTAAGTACAGTACACACATTATTTAAAGTTGATTAAATGATAATTCTATTGAAAGCCTTCTCCACATAGAAATCCAGTTTTTAGCAGTTATTTATTATTTTTTTTAATAATTAAAGAAATATGAGGAGATTTAAATGAAATAGGTTAGGTGTCAGTAAAGCCATTGAAAAGTAAGTATTTTTCAGAAACTAAAATTGCTAACGAGTAAAAAAAGAAATAAATGAAAAAAAATTTCCAAAAAAAAGAATAACGAAAAAAATTGACGTTTTGATGGAGAGATTGAAAGTGAAACTCTGACTCTTCCAAGAATTAATCTCAAAGTATGAGTATTATTGATTTTTTTTTCTTCAAAAGACCTTTACATTTTTTGGGGAAAGGGGGATCCCAAAAAAATGTTTTAAAAAAATTTTAATGATAACACATTCATTCTTTTCAATGTTGAAAAAAATTTTGAGCATCTAAAAAGAAAAATTAGTTTTGAAAATAACTACGTCTCTCCCTCCAAATTTGCACTAAAGACCTACTTTTAAAAATAGAGGTCATGATGAAGCACCACGAAACAAAATTTCAGGTACTAAATTCCATTTCTCTTAATTTTGAAAAATTTTGAGAATTCAAATTGGTCGAATCGAGTTAGAAACTTGGAGAACTGATGTTTGAATCCACATTTCTATTTCTGACCTTCCAAGACGATTAGGGAAGGTCAAGTCTCTCTGATTGATTTAAAAATTCACGGTTTTGGGAAAATTCCTTCAAAACGGTTCAAAAAACTTTCAGCTCTATTCTTTTCAAAATTATATTACTGGTAGGTACTCTCAACCGCTACCATCAATTTAGGAACAATTTCCCAAAATCTCTTTCTTTGGAGAAATACAATTTTTTTTCTACAACAATGAATTTTTTTTTTTGGGGGGGGACGAAAAATGGGTGTTATTTGAAACAGACAAAATTTGACTTTGGAAAATTGTGCCAACCTACAGCTTGACAAAAATAATGCCATTTATATAATTTTTTTTTGTTTTTTGAGAACGTGGTGGAAAATTCTTGTTAAAACAATATTACCTATTGATTTTTCCGAATTTGAACTTCGCTCGCTGAGAGCTCAGAAATCAAATAATTTGAAGTAAAATATTGAATTACCTATAATTTTCAAAAACATGAGTTGTTTAAACTTCCATCTACGCATTGACGCATCCAGTCCTATTTCTGGTCATGTTTCAGCTGAAAATGTTTCGTCTTCAAATCCACACGTAAATGACAAAATTGAGGAAAGGATCATCGATGTGATAACTCATTTTTCATCAAGTTATCGAAAGTACATGGAAATCAATCTTTCACTCATGCAATCCAGCGATCCGAAAGATCTTCCAAACATCAAATTAGACCCGACGAATTTCACACTTCACACATCTTACACAATCACACCTAAATACAATTTTCAAAACGAGATATTGGATTCAACACTGATAAGATGTGATTCATCAAAACAGACTAAAGTAAGGGTACCTACTACCTAGACCTACCTAGACCTACTTTCAATATCAAAATTAATAATATGTTCTTATCTAATTTCAATTTAATTTATTCCGTATTGATATTTACCTATTTGTTGAGACAGAAATGAAAAAATCGACCTTTTTTTTTAGATCGATGTAAAATTGAAGGACGATATAGAAATTACAGCGAATGTAAAAATAACAAATGCTACGAATTCTTCATCACAAGGAAGCAATTCAGTATCGGATACCCTAGGCGAAGGGACGATAACTCTTACCCTACGAGATAATTATTTTTCAAAACAATTTTCCATCCGTAACGATGATTCGAGAAGTACAGCATACGATGTGTCATCAAAAATGGTGTCTGGTAAAACAGAGGTAAGCCATCACCTTCACATCAGATCTACCTAATAATATTTTACCTTTTCACTCGATTATTTCATTTTTTATTTCAGGTTTTTCTCGATATCCAAAATGAGAAATTTCGACAATTGGTTCACACGAAATCAGAGACCTTATTCGATCAAGTGAAATCACCCATGAATAAAATTTTATCGAATACGTTAAAAAGAAAACTAAACGAAGAAGGTATTTCTATACCAGAAATCTGCTCAAAGGTTTCGAACCAGAATGAGATTTCGAAAAAATTAAATGATCTCGAATACATCGTACAGAATGTGAAATTTGATTTCGACGGAGTTCCTTCAAAAGATGGGTTTATTTCAATGTACGGTTTATCCTCCATCAATAATACCGAATTCACAGTGACAAATAAAATGGGCGGAATGGTCAACCTAACAATAAAACTAGAAACTAAAAATCTGGAAGGTAAAGTCAACTGGAATTTAAAAAACGCACCAGCGTCGATTTTCGTCATTGATTTCATTCGGTTCGAAGTACAAGAAAAAGTAAATGATCCTTGTGATCAATATTCCAATGATTGGGATCATTTTTCAATGATTGATGAACAAAATAATAAAGTAAAGGTGCACGTAGGAAATCTTCGATTTAATTCAACGACAAATTCGAATGCTCTTAACGCACATTTGAAAACTGTTATCGCAGATAAATTGAAGAAATCATTGGCTAAAAAAGTACAAATTAGTTGTAGAGCTAATTTCTGATTTGTGTTTCCCAATGTTGAGTACTTTTTTTGTTTAGATAAATAATCCATACCCTATTAAACTTAAAGGCGTAAAATAATCGATACCCAATCTTCAAATAGGTATCTACCTACTTATTTCTATTTATGCTTCCATTACACCATTTTCAATCAATTATATTCGTTAATTTATTAAATAAAATTATAAATAACTGTAAAACGTAATTAAATTAATAAACGTTAAGAAATGTTTCAAGATTACTTTTTATCCCCCAGAAATGAATTCATCATTTTTAATCCATCTATCGTAGATTAAAAAAAAAAAAAAATCGATGAACCATCGTGCAATTTGACGTGGAATTGCCCAATCATTGAAACTATTCCGTTCAGTTTTATTCAAACTCAACACGTTGATAAGAACTAAATGCAGATACGAATGTACGAGAAGTATCTCCATCCTGAATAAAGATTTTCTCATATTTATTTTTCATGCACCAACATTCAAATACAATGCACAGATTACAGCTATGCCACAGCATGCTATTCGTCTCATTCTGGTTAATCACTTTGTAACCATATTCGAATGTGTTGATAATTTCCACACGAGCTTGTTATTTCCATTGAATCGTGCCATTTTTCACATTTCACGTTTACTGTATTTTAACTTAAATTTCAAGTGCATCAAGATGAAATTTTTAATTATTCTGTGCATCGCGCTACTTCCTTTTTGTTTTTCTCTGAGTAAGTATTAAAATCATTCAGAAAAACTCATTCACACCTTTGATGCGAGTGCAAAAATTAATCTTCATTTTGTACGTATTTAAAAACAGGAAGATTCCATCCATTTTCTGGAAAGATACGTCAACATCGACATAATATCTTGAAAACCTCATCGTTAAATTCGTCACCTAAAGCTCTTAACACTAACTCGGTGCAATCTGATGAAGAACTTGATAACACTCGAGAAGAATTCGATTATCATATTTACGTTCGTGATATTTTACCTTTTGGAAACGATACCGATGAAAAAATCCAGAAAAAAATCATCCAAGTACTGAACGACATACCAATGAATTTCAATAATCTTCGTAAACCTATAAAATTAACACCGGAGGTTTTTCCTTATCTCAAAACCACGAGGACGAAAATCAATTTGGACATTGAGAGTGTGATAATTTTTCGCAACGTGACAGCTTCTCATTGGTACGATGACGAATATGATCAAAAGACATTTTCAACGTTGATCAAGTGTGATTCTTCAACGAAATCCGAGGTAAGAAAAAATCGTCCAAGTATTTGTATTTATCAAAGTGATTGACAAATTTTGTGTGTATTGAAATTGATGATATTTCAGATCCGAATTAAATTACCTACCAATGTGCAAATCGTTGCTAATCTATCGATCATCAAACCAAATACCGGTTCAGTGGATCAAGGATCAATTAAATTGATATTCAGGAATGGTACGATCGCGAAACAAATTACAAGTATTGACGATGTGGAACTTGAAGACCCGCTCGCCGAATTATCTTTCGCGAATTCAAAGGTGGGTAAAAATGAAACAGAAAATATTTTTCTTGATTAATCACACCCCTAGATACTAAGAGTTCGATAGTTAATAGGCACCTGTACCTACCAACTCTTTGATTACAGATCGATATCCAGTCCAATTCGGCACTTGAAATCTTATCAGATACCAATCTGCAAAATTTTTATAAAAAAACAGAATCTTCACTACGACACTTCTTCTCAAGCCAGTTAAATGAAGAAATAGCTAAACGGGATGCAAATTAGTGCAGGCGCTACCTTACATGCCGTATGCACTTTGAGCCCCCCGCGATCTGATGGCTGATTATTGTAGAGGACATCTCCCTTGATTTAAAAAGTGATGTTGTCGCTCCCCCACGTGGTCCACATTTTTGCTAGGGGGCCAAAACCCCCTCATTTTTCATTTTTTCGCGATTTTCTCAAAAATGGTTGTATTTAGAGATAAAATACTTCAGAGAAAAAATGTAGAGCATCGAATTTCCTACCAAAAATGTTCCATGCATCTTTTCCGTATGTCTGATAGTTTTCGAGATATTGTTGATTGAAGTTACGCGGCGAGCGCATACACGTGTACATGTATTAGGTATGGTTACGCTATATGCGTAGTACAGCAAAGTGGCAATTCGATATCAAACAAATTGCAGTACAAGTTTTATTTTAGTTTCATTTCTTACAAGAAAGCCCACTGTAATCATATTGGGAATTCTTCACAATTCACCCCCTCCCCCTGAAGCCACTACTTTTAAAAATTCAGCTCTTGAAATCAAGTTTTTTGCTTTCAGTGCATCGGAATTGTTACCTTAACAAAAGTTCAACTACTTATATGAAAAATTCCTACAAATAGCTGTTTACAATTTATTCGTATGCCCTATAGGAAGGCAGTGGTTGGGTCTGGGAGGGGGGATCTCACGAACGGTGTTTGAACAGGCACATGTACCTAGTACCTACCTATGTATATATTTGATGCGCCAAGACCCTTACAATAAATCTCAAAGCTCACGTGCTATGTATGTATTTATGTTTGTACCTGGTGACCAAAGAGTCTTCTCAGGGGGCTGGTACCTTTACCCCCATTTGCGATTTTATTCCAAAATTCTCGATTTTTAATTCCTTTCTTTTGAAATTTTTACAAAATAAAATACCCCTTAAAATCCGTTTCATTCATTTTTAATGAATTCTATAGCATTGATTGATTGATTGATTGATTGATTGATTGATAGCTAGAGAAATATGTTTCAACAAATCATTGAGATTTGTGAGATGTGTTGCGGAAAGAAAATGAAAAGTTCTTCGGTTCTATTTCAAAAATGCAAAAGATCAATGCTGTGAAATAACATTGAATTTTGATCTGTTGGCGTGACAATTTTTTTTACAAAACTTCTCCAAGATTTCTGTAAAAGAGCTCCAAATTTTAAAACTTTTCTATAGAAGATTGTAGGGGAGAGGTATCGGCTCCCTGAGAGGACTCTTTGGTCACCACACTGAAAGAAATAAACAGTACTAGTTACATTGAAACGATGCACTCAGTGCATTAAAACGCGGTAATTTTGGTATAGGAATGAAACGCATTAATCAGTACATATTTAGAGAAGTAACTATTACACAGAAGTGCGGTAACCATTCCATCGCTTTTATTCAACAATATTTAAAAAGGGGGGGGGATTGGTACTATCAATTTCACGTTTCTCTGCACATCTAAATAATTCTCACTGCAACAAATTTTTCAAGAACTTATTTCCTAACGAAAATTTTCTGACCTAACCGGGATTCGAACCTGGGACCTTTCGTTCCTAACTACCTACACTTAACGACATGGCCGCGAGTAGAACATTTGATTCAGGCCCTCGAAGTATTTATAGGGTTTTCACTGTTTGAAACAAAATGATTTCATTGCAGTATGGCGATGTACTCAGTGCATCGTTTACTGTATTCAGTAAATCACTACATGGTTCTCAGTCATGTTTAAGGAATGTAATCATTGCTTACTATACAATGTAATTATTACCCACCAAACGATGTTTTGAATACCATGTCTGCAGGACTGAGTCCCCAAAGAAATGTATTAAGAACATAGAAACGAATTTTGAAAAGTGATGCAATAAATCCATCCTAGCGGTGTACTCATTCCATCACTTGATGCATTCTCTGATTTAACCTATGTAATCATTACATCAAAACGAGGTAATTTGAAAATTACTGTACTGTGCAGTAACCATTGCATCAATTTCAGGACTGAATAAAGCGTTTTGAAAATCATTTCTTTCAGTGCAGGTACAAACATAAATACATAGCACGTAAGCTTTGAGATTTATAACCTTGTAAGGGTCTTAGCGCCTCAAATATATACATAGGTACTAGGTAGGTGTACATGTACCTATTCGAACACCGTTTGTGAGACCCCCCCCCCTTCTCAGACCCCACCCCTGCATTCCTATGGGGCATACGAATAAATTGTAAACAGCTATTTGTAGGAATTTTTCATATAAGTACATAGATAAATTTTTGTCAAGGTAACAATTTCGATGCACTGAAAGCAAAAAACTCGATTTCAAGAGCTGAATTCTTAAAAGTAGTGGCTTCAGGGGGAAGGGGGTGGATTGTGAAGAATTCCCAATATGATTACAGTGGGCTTTCTTATAAGAAATGAAACTAAAATAAAACTTGTACTGCAATTTGTTTGATATCGAATTGCCACTTTGCTGTACTACGCATTAACCATGCCTAATACATACATAATATACACGTGTATGCGCTCGCCGCGTAACTTCAATCAACAATATCTCGAAAACTATCAGACATATGGAATAGATGCATAGAACATTTTTGGTAGGAAATTCGATGCTCTACATTTTTTCTCTGAAGTATTTTATTTCTAAATACAACCATTTTTGAGAAAATCGCGAAAAACTGAAAAATGAGGGGGTTTTGGCCCCCTAGCAAAAATGTGGACCACGTGGGGGAGCGACAACATCACTTTTTAAATCAAGGGAGATGTCCTCTACAATAATCAGCCATCAGATCGCGGGGGGCTCAAAGTGCATACGGCATGTAAGGTAGCGCCTCGTCTAAATTCGACAGCAAGTTGTTCGCAAATCAAATTCAGCGATCGAAGTCAATCACCTAAACACGATTCTTCGTCATCATCACTTTTGGTCCATAATCTCAATCTGTTTAATAATCTGTACGTTATATCGAACACCCGAACTGAAACCTGGAAAGGAATAGTCATGGATGCTGGACCAATTATAATGAGTGGTTTTTCGAATTACAACACTAGCGAATTATTCGTATCGCGTGAATATGATTATAACGAAAGAAGATACGTGAATAAATTATCTTCTCGTATGAAGATTGCGAATTTGAATGGGCAATTTGAGAGTAGATTTTACCACAACAATCTCAATACTAATTCGTCGATGGTTTTCTTCTTTACAATTGAATACGTTCAATTTGATCATAATTACGAATTCGTAGATACTTGGGGAGCAACTTGGAATCAGGATATACAAGTATATGTTGGAAGAACGCAAATTACTCGCAAAGGTTCTAAATCTCAATCTAACGCTTATGAAGTAAAATTTACCAATTCTTTACTTTCTGAGTATTTGAAATCTGTCATAACCGAATCACTCAGAACATCTTTGAAAGAAAAACTACGTGATGCAGATTTTTCTTTTGTCGAAACTTTTTTCAAAGATGATTAGATTAGGAAATTTTTTATTGATTTACATATTGGATACGTTAAAGCGTTTACTTAAATTTTATTAATTTTTCTTTTACCGATTTCTATCATTTTATGTACCTAGTTTTAACTTTTGAGTCATTCGAATATTAGCGTATAACTGTGTATTGAATTATCGACATTATGAAATAAAATATACGTTGTGAATGAAGTTGATTTCGTATTAGGTATGTACCTTAGAGGCATGAATCTATTCTAATGAAACATTTAGTTTTCAAACAAATTGAAAATATTCAAGAAACAAGACATGAAAATTCAACAAAATGCAAACTTAGCTGCAAGCGATGGAGGACTATGACCTGAAACATTAGAAGAGCTTGAAAGAAATAAAAATCCAATACTACCGTTGAAAGTTTTTGTCAAATTCGGTACTTCTCTTAATTTCAAAAATTCCTGAAATTAGATCACCCCTTCCGTTTTGAAGATAGGCAACTTATCATGATCACATTTATTGATATCCAATCTAGTGTATAATGGAATCATCATTTTGAATGATTCAAACATTTTCCAGTGTGTATTCAGTGAATATTTCAAACTTAGTAGATTTCAGCTTTGTAAAGGAAATAATCCTTTTAATTTTTAAGATAGATAGGTAGGCCTTTTAGTTATTCCTAATGATTTTTGCACGTTTCTTCCCCTCCATTCGCTATCTATCGAGGGAGCCTGTCGAGTTGTTCGCCACTGGTTTGAAAAAGGGTCATGATTTCTGGAAAGAGCATGGTCTGAAACCCCTACAACCAAAATTTCAGCGGCCCAAATTGTTTTTTTGAAAATTTTTGAAAATTCAAAATTGACTATTTTCGGCGATTTATGCTTTTAAAAAAATAGCCTACATAATTATTAAATCAAGCATCATTTACCCCCCCCCTCCCCTTACACAATTTGACTGTTTTCGGTCGTTCTGTATTAATTTTAAAATTTTGGAGAAATCAAAATAGAAATTCGGAGTGGGGGATGATTTCTGGCAAGATACAAATTTGTGATAATTTCAATAACTTTCCAACGAACAGAGAATTTTTGATTTTTTTTTTTTAATTTCCATTATGCTGTTAAATAGGTCGAAAATAATCCACAACTCGATTTTTAGCTGCCCAAATCAAATTCCACATCTTTTGGAGAAATTGAAAATCGAGCTGGAGGCTCCAAAAATGACTCGAAATGGAGAAATTCGAATTCAAAAAGTTCGTTTTAGGTAAAATTTCAAAAAAAATCCTACGAACAGAAAACTGAATTTTTAAAAATTTTTTTCCTTATGGTGGTCAGAAAAACGCATTTGAGGTGTCTGTCTGAAAATCACCTCAAATGTAGGTAAACCCTTCAAACAGGTCAAAAATGAGCCATAACTCGATTTTTAACAATCCAAAGTGATAATCGTGCCTTCTGATGACATATTTAAATTCAGGAAAAATCAAAAATCGCACTGAAGGCTCCAACACAACGACTGAAAATGGCGAACCAGGGGGGGGGGTGATATTTAGTATCAGGATTAATCCCTGTCATATACTGAATAAGAGCAAATTGAGGAGGTATTAATTTTAAGCATGAAATTAGTAAAGATGCATAGGTAAGTAAGGTACATAATATCTTATCAACAAAAGCTAACCAAACCGGTTATTAAATAGTAGCTAGGTAGATATATGTATTTTTTTTCAAGGTGTCTCATAGTCATATCAATACCAAATAATATGAAACATATGTAGGTAGATAAAAACGGGCGGTGATATTTTACGTAAAATGTTTACTACATTTATCAGTTCGTTTATTCGAGTAAGTAATTATTTTCATTCAAGTATGTGAGCACTTCTTTATCTATACTGTTAAAATTAATACGTACTCTCATCATTCTGTAGTGCAGTCAGGTCGTTAATACCGATATTTCGCCGGGAAAAAACCGTTGTTTTTCAAAATGAATATCTCATTTGAGAACAAAAATGTTTTGGTAACTGGTGCTGGCCAAGGTAAGAATATGTACCTATCCATCAAAATATCTATGTACAGCATAATTTATCGTATTTTAGAAAATTGAAATACCATTTAAAATCACTAAATCTGCACTTACAGGTATTGGCAAAGCTGTGGTGAAAGCTTTCGTGAAATACAAAGCCAGTAAGGTGTACGCCCTTTCGAAAACTAAAGAGAATTTGGATAAATTGGTTTCTGAAGAATCGACAGTGATTCCAATTGTCGTCGATTTGAGTGATTGGGAAGCCACTAAAAACGCTTTGAAATGCATACAAGAGCCTATCGATGTTTTATGTAATAATGCGGGTATATATATAGCGGAGTCTTTTCTGGAAGTGAAGCCTGAAAGTATTGACACGTAAGTGCTTTGTGGTTCATTCAATATTTTTGGAATATACATATGTATAGGTACTTATTACCTTATTAGAAAATAAGGACAGCCAGTGCTGAATACATACATAAGGCAAAATGCTAAATCTTGATGGGTGAACCAAAATATTCAATGTTGATCATCTTCTGATGTCATGTCCCCCGAAAAATTTGATAATGTGCCTGGTCAAAATTTAGTACTCGTACACTCGATCAAGATTTGGCACTTCGCCAAATGAATTATCAGGAAAGGGACGTTAAATATTTATGTTCGCTAATGATGATTTTACCATAATTGCAGACAGTTTAATGTGAACTTCAAATCGATTATTTGTGTGAGTCAAATAGTTGCGAAAGGAATGATAGAAAGCAAAAGAGGAGGTTCCATAATCAACGTATCATCTCAAGCATCTAAGGTACCTACACAGAACTTTCATCTTAGACTTGGTTGAACAGAGAGTATTTTTACCAATACTTTAACCTCACTAATGAAATTATTAACGAACAGATAGCTTTGCAAGACCACACCGTATACTCGGCTACAAAAGCAGCCATTGACGCTACAACCAGAGCGATGGCATTAGAATTAGGAAAATTCAACATACGTGTCAACGCCGTTAATCCTACAGTCGTTATGACAGACATGGGAAGATTAGGATGGTCAGATCCTCAGAAAGCTGCTCCTTTACTAAATAGGATACCTTTGCATAAATTTGCTGGTAATTATATTTATAATGTAGTAGGTAACTGAAATAAGTCAATAAGTAGAGATGAAAAATTAATAGGCCTATAAAAATTAATTCTTTGATCATTCTAGACACTGAAGACGTCGTGAATACGATAATCTTTTTAGCTAGTGATAAAGCTGGTATGATAAATGCTACAAATATACCAATTGAAGGTGGCATTTTGGCAACATAACCACCACAGATTCTCCATGAAAACGGCAAGCTTTTATTTCTTCATAGTATAATCGTAGGTACTTCAGAAATTTAAATTTAAAAAAATGTTGTAAAAATTAAAGGCCATGATTTTCTAATGCGTACTCTCCATAACTTTCATAATAATGTATTTAAAGTATAATTTTATGAAAAAATAAATACAATCTTATTAAGTCGTATTGTTTTTGCACCATTTTTATAATTTTGTACAGTGGCATTCACAGACAAAGGGAATTCCCGTTGGCCATCATCATTAAACGAGCTGTCAATTGGACAAGGAAATCTCTCGAGGTACCCACCTCTAATTTAAACTGGGCAGTAATTTTTGGAAAGAACGTGGTTTGAAATTTCCATGATTAAAATTTCAGCTGTAAAAAATGTTTTTCGAATTTTGGCGAATTTTTGAAAAATTTAAAAATGACCACTTTAACCAATTTACGTTTTTTTTTTTTAAATAATTCATTTATAGTTCTGAAATCAATATCAACTTCCCCTTACCCAAACTGAATTTCACACTTTCTGGACATTCTGGAGCCCCCAGCGTAATTTTCGATTTCTCCATCAATTTTAACATTTCTCCAGAAGACATGGAAATTAATGAAAGCAGGTAAAAATCGAAACCTGACTTATTCCAAACCTGTTTAAAATATTTACGCTTATTTGGCACGATTTCCAGAGGAATGCCTCGATTGCGTTTTTTTGGCCCTTGTATGGGTACAATCACAAGATAAAAAATCCAAAAAAATTCAAAAATGTTTGGTTCACAGGAAAGTTTTTAAATTAGCACGAAGACTTGTATCTTGTCTGAAACCAACCGTTTGAGTTCAAATTGAAGTTGGTAAAGGAAGCTCAGACTATGTTCTTTTCAAAAATCTCAGTTCCGTTCAAATCAGACACTGACACTTCTGGATGTTCCCTTGCGAGAAATGTTGTTGATTTTAGAGGCACCCCCTCCCCCCAAACACCAAGATTCATTCCTCCAGGAACCATAAGTTAAAAGCTGCTCTAATCGAAACACGAAGTAGGTAAGTATGTCCATACACCTCAACCAACTGGAAAAAAATTGTTTAATAAAAATATTGACTTCCATGACACCCATTTTTCTCATCACTATTGTTTTCAAAATTAAAATACCGACTAATCAAAGCACGAAAACCAATAGGGGCAGTTGAAAAATGGTTTCCTTAATTTGTGCGAGATTCAACATCAAAAGTTATTGCTCCAGTGAAGCGTAGTTGGACACCTATTTGGGGGAATGGCTAATTTTCAAACTGAACAACACCATAGATGCCAGCGTACATATGAAAATCATGTAGGTAACTATTTTCAGTTGACTTGATGATTTCTGCGTCCTCAAAATTAATTCGCATTTTTAGATCACGTTGCAGGATACAGATCGGCTAAGAAATGTTGAAATTTGAGTACATATAAGGAATACCAAAATGTCCTATCTACTTGGTTTGAACTGAAAATAATCTGCACTGTTCTCTAAACACGTAGGTCAAAATCACGCGAATTAATAATTTCTTTAAGCCTGCTGCTTGATATGCCGAAATGAAATAATACAATCAACATTCCTTCACGATAAGATACTGAGTGCATAAAAGTAATTATACGACATTATTAAATTACCTACACAGCCAAATAGGCTAATACCAAAATAACAATCATTCATTATTTTAACAACCATAGTGTATGACCATACATAAATTTTCAAATACGTTTAGCATTTAGCCATTCAAAAATGGCCCCAAAATTGCTTTTACTGTCATTTATAATTTTCTTCTGCTATGTAAATGGTAAGTGAACATATTATTTGTGTTTTTGATTCAACAATCCCATTTGTCATTGATGTGAATTCTATAGAGTGCTCATTGCCAATTATCTATTTTTATTGCTCATGTATTCAACAGATTTATCAGTCTTAGTAGGTACCTATATTAAGGGTATAATAATCATATTGCAATTTCTATTCATTTAGGAAGTCCAGCTCAATGGATGGATATAGCTGATGAAGCATTAGACAGTTTTAAAAATGGTACCGGAGAAGTAATTGCATCATTATTCCACAAAGGTCATAAAAAATCATCAAGAAAGAACATTAAACATAGAAAAAACATGGGTGAGCAAAATAATTCAGAACACCTTACTCTACAAATGACAACTCCTACTCCAGGTTATTTTGGAAGTAGTTCAGAAAATGTGGGTGTAACTGGCACTCCAACAGATATTTATTATACAGGAAGTGGATCAGAAGATGTGGGTAACACTGGCACTCCAACAACAATGGATTATTCTGGAAGTGGATCAGAGGATGTGGATGTAACTGGCACTCCAACAGAAATTCATTATACAGGAAGTAGATTAGAAGATGTGGATGTAACTAGCACTCCAACAGAAATTTATTATACAGGAAGTGGATCAGAAGACGTGGGTATCACTGGCACTCCAACAACAATGGATTATTCTGGAAGTAGATCAGAAGATGTGGATGTAACTGGCACTCTAACAGAAATTTATCATACAGGAAGTGGATCAGAAGATGTAGATGTAACTGGCAATCCAACAGCAATGGATTATTCTGGAAGTGGATCAGAGGATGTGGATGTAACTGGCACTCCAACAGAAACGTATTATACAGGAAGTGGATCAGAAGATGTGGGCACCACTGGCACTCCAACAACAATGGATTATTCTGGAAGTGGTTCAGAAGATGTGGATGTAACTGGCACTCCAACAGAAACGTATTATACAGGAAGTGGATCAGAAGATGTGGGTACCACTGGCACTCCAACAACAATGGATTATTCTGGAAGTGGATCAGAAGATGTCGATGTATCTGGCACTCCAACAGAAACGTATTATACAGGAAGAGGATCAGAAGATGTGGATCTAACTGGCACTCCAACAGAAACGTATTATACAGGAAGTGGATCAGAAGATGTGGGCACCACTGGCACTCCAACAACAATGGATTATTCTGGAAGTGGTTCAGAAGATGTCGATGTAACTGGCACTCCAACAGAAACATATTATACAGGAAGTGGATCAGAAGATCCGACAGTAATAGATTATTCCGGAAGTGGTTCAACTGATTCAGGTATAACTAATACTCTTGACACAATTGCTTATTCAACAAGTTATTCAGAAGAAAACACTGTAACCAATACTCTTGGACATGATGAAATAGTAGTAAGCACCACTACACCATACCCTTTTAGTGAATCCGAGTATGTAACAGTAACAGAGGTACAAGAGATCTTATCAGAAATGGAAACCAATAAACTAATAGAGAGAAAAATAATCGAAGCTATGAATGAATTTTCTTCAAATTGTAACATTTACAATCCAATAAAACTATCTGTGAAAGACTTTAGACCTCCTTCCCTACACAGGTTACGTTTGGATAATGCAGATGCAATTTTCACAAATTTAAGGGTCTGGGAATCGGATAATGAGGACCAAGAATGGAAAAATTATTCTACAACAATAGGTTGTGATTCATCAAATACTATTAAGGTAGGTACCAATGCTATCTTGTTCAAATATCAAATTCAACAACAAATAGATTTTAAATTTTTCTTATTACAACCTATTTTGTATTTGATTCTAGGTTCAAGTATCAATACCTCCTAAAATTACAATTGCAGCTGACATACACATAATTAATTCGTTGGATGAAGTTATAAAAAAGGGAACAATTTCATTAACGACCAAAGGTGTCAACATAATGAAACAATATATTGTCAAAGATGAAGCTAATGGTATTATGGAAGAAATGCAATCTTCAAATAACTCAACCCCTGCATTAGCTTTTGAGAAATCAGAGGTAAGTAAGCCTACAACCTTTGAAACTCCTTACCTAATTCTTGAATGCAAAACAGAACACATATGACCTATCCCTTGTTGTGAAACTAAAAATTTGTTGTACCTAAACCTATCTTCAAATTTGACACCTATTTCTTGTGGTTTCATTTTCTACAGGTAGCTCTATCTATAGATACACTCTATCAAATACCAATTTACCAGCGACTAAATGCTTTCTTAGACGAACTAAAGCCATTACAAGAATACTACGCAAACCAATTGAAAGTATTAATGAAGAAAAACGATATCTCGCTCGGAAAAAGTTGTTCCAAAATATTCCACATGGAGGAAGCTCGTACCCCATTAGACTCCTGGAATGGTACCAGTCTTAAAGAACTATACATAATACCAGATGTAAAATTCAACACGTGGAAAGGGAAATCGCTCAGCGCTGGGCCAATTTTGATCGACGGATTATTAAATTTCAAACGCAGCGAATTCGTAGTCATCAAACCGGAACCTCGTCATAATATTCTATTTCATCTACCACCACAGAATGAAGTAATCAAACGAATCAGAACTGAGAATTTGAGGGGCAAATTCGAATGGGAATACCGTTTAAAGAAAAACGTTCTACCATTCACGATCGATTACGTTGATTTTGAAAGTATTTTCCGCAAGATAGGAGGGCACCCGAGTATTCTGCCACACAACATCGAAAAAAGTATAAATGTAGCAGTGGGAACGGTGGAAGTTCACGGATCTCAATCAAGAGCTTGTGAAAATGAAAATCATTTCGCCAACTTCATTCTGTCTGGATATTTGCAATCTCTAATAGAGGATTCGCTTAAGAATTCCATTCAAAATAAATTAATCAGGGATTTATCGCTAAAAAAATGTAGTAATTTTTAAATTTTAGGATCTTTAAAAGTAATTACCTAGGTATAGGTAGATAAGGCAGTGGAAAGTATTTTTTTACCTAGTACTTAAGTAATAAAATATTGGAGATAAGCGTATTGCATCAAGTACATAATAAATACGTTCATGGTAATTTTGTTTCTAACAAATCATTTGGAAGTTAATTGCAGTTTTATTGATTAATAACTTACCGTCACGTCTCATTAAATTTAGAAATTCCATTAAGTACTTCGAGAAAATCTTGGGGGTCAATCGAAATGTCTTACCCAGTAATCGAGGATCAATCAATCATAATTCAAAGCCAACTTTCGACTTCGAGGGAGAAGGGAGATTATTTCCACATTCAAATTACCACTGGACAACGAACTTTGTAAAACGATGATGAATCATCGCATTCCAAGATAAAAATACGAATTATTGTAAGAGATAGATAGATACCTACTTCCTAATCAGAATTCCTTTCAGTTAAAAAATTGATTATCGTAAGAGATTATTGACTAATACTTTCAACGAAGGTTCCATACAAAATGAATTTTCAACAGATCAACGCAGTCGAAAGTATTTGAGTAACTACCTCAAGTGTTTCCTAGTTTTTTTTGTTGGAACAGGCATTTCGATGTAAGCATTTCTTATCAAAATACAATAATTGTAAGGTAATGTTACACTTTTATTTTATCTAATTAGAAATTCCAAAATCTTGTTCATTGCTTACCTGATCAGTGATCATCTTTCTTGCTTCTCCAATCCAATCTTCCCATCAACTCCACAACTACGAACTACAAAGACAGAGAAACACCAACGTGGTCATCACTATTCACTTTTTCGAAATCCTACGTTCGTTTTGCAGAAAGAAAATTCAAAGTTTTTTCGAAACAAAATGAATAACTTAAGTACATAGGCATCAACACTTTTTGATTTCATTAATTCAACACCTCGTTCGTTCTTCGACTCCTCGAGTTTGTCAATCAAAGCACATCAATTAACACCAAAATTTGAAGAATCATCTCCCTTATCATTTTTTTTCAATCACTGACTCATTTATATTTTATATAATTATTTTATTATGTCTGCAAAATGTCGTGCAAGTTGCCTTTTTGAAAATTTTAAGGGGATTTTTCGTCTTATCACTTGAAATTTTTACGATTTGGTAACACTGATTCATTTTTTTTGAAGTTTGTTTACATTTTTTTTGATTTTTTTATCACAATTTTGAAGAAATGAAATTTCCATTTCCTACTAAAAATTCCAGTTTTGATGATGTAACCAGTTTTAAAACGAATGAGGAATGAATCTCCATTCTATATGATTGTAGATTTTTGAATTCTATGATGACTGTCGAGAACACGAATTATTCTTCATGAGTTTTGGAAACACCGGTAGTAAAATATTTCTTGTTATTAGTTTCGCTACAAGATCTTTTTTTTTACGAACTTTGCTTTATTTCAGAATCGAAAACGTGGAAATATGATAATAAACGAGATGGATTTGGGATCTTTCGATCTCGAAGAAGAATACGATTATGACCTAGATGATGGTGGCATGTACGATAGTCATTATTCCTATGACGATCAGAATTCGTACATCACATTCGCCGAAATAATTGAATCCTGCGCGATACCAACTGTTCGAGATATATGCAGATCGTTTTTTCCTACATTAGCACTGTGTTTTGCATTCCAGTTATTTAATTATTGTGAGTACTGTTCGATTTATAACACCATTTAACGGAGATGCCGGTAACACTTTTTTCTGTGTTTGTTTCAGTTACACCTGGAATAAATGTGAAAATAAAACACATTTTATCCGGTATTTTGGGTATAGGAATTTTATACATGTATGTTGAACATCGCATCATCCACAGTATCGCCGTAGCGGTGATATTTTACTTGACTGTGGTGGGATGTATAAAAAATGGAATACGAACCTCGCTTACTTCGTTATTACTGCTCAGTTACCTTACTATATGGTAAACCAGAATATTGCATTTATAAGAATATTTTCATTAGCGAATGTTGATTGAAATTTCAAACGAATAATAATTTCTAGTGAATTTACATTTCAAAGATTGGAATGGCCGAGAATACGAAACGTTCAAATGCTAATCGTGATGAAAGCTGTGTCACTGACGATGGACTACGAAGGCAAATTTATTCGAGAGTTTCCGTCATTTTTTGAATACTTCGGGTATATATTTTGTTTTGGAAACTGTATTTTTGGACCTTGGGTGGATTTCAAGTCGTACTTGGAAATATTTGTGCCCAAACGACCGGTAAGTGTAATGAATTTGAGTGTCCTGACGACACGTTCGTCTTTCGATATCAATAGTCTTTTTGTTTTTGTTTTCAGACTCGGCAATATGTCACTGAAGTAGTTAAATCTGTGGTTCTTGGATTTGCATTCTTCGTATTATCGATGTGTCTAATTGATTGGCTTCTGCAACGTTATTCGCAGAGGTTCGTATGTGATTAAAATTTTGGCAGTGATTGTGTACAAAAAATAATTCGTATTGTTACCTTGCAGTACTTGGGGTATTATGTACGGAAAAGCTGCTGAATTTCGATCAGGTCATTATTTCGTCATGTATTTATCAAGTAGTTTAGCTCTTGCAGCTGGTTTTGAGTCTTTGAAGGGGAAATCAGATTCCATCACTAAACCAAATATGATAGAGTTTCCTCATTCTCTCGTCGAAGTTGTGGTCAACTGGAATATACCGATGCATAATTGGCTGAAACGATGTGAGTGTTTCTCCTTATATTACGTCTCTTTTCTTTTTTTTTTTTTGAACTTACGATTTATTCATGTCTTTATTTTCTAGACACTTTTAAACCTCTGCAAAGCTATGGAAATTTTCTCGCTGTGATTGGTACTTATTTTGTGAGCTCTCTTCTCCATGGTTTGAACTACAGACTATCCGGAGTGCTATTATCATTGGGAGTGTATACTTACGTCGAGCACACGTTTAGACGAAAATTATCCTACAGAATGAACGCTTGCATCTCTTCTAAATCTTGTAGACTGAGCTGTGATAAGCATAGATTCACTGGAAGAAAACTTGGAGTTTGTTTCATCAATCTTTTTTTCACTATACTCGCACTTTATCATTTAAGTTACCTGGGATGTTTGATAGATTTACGAGCCGACGACAATGTTACTTTTTACCAAGCTTTTGATCGTTGGCGCGGTTTGCGATATGAAAGTCATTATGTGATTTTAATTACTTACATTGTTTCACTATTTTTATAACTGTACGACTGTGATGTACTATTTTAACAAAACTGTAGCAATATTTTTTAAGAATGAACAATTTGAATCACCGTGATACTCAATTTTAATGACGTTATACCTAACTCATTGTTGTGAATTAATTATTGCGCTTACATATTCGTTTTTAATTTTTTATCTATTCGTCAAATAAATATTGTTGATCTTATAATTTTTTTATTTTTCCATTTAATTTTAAGTGTTACTATGTCACAAATAAGTGATAAAAACCATTAGTAACTTAATAGTAATTTTACTTTTACAAATTGAACAATACGAGGACATTAATGAAAACGACAATAAAAAAATACATTAAAATAACTCCATACTCTAAAATTTAACTTCTTTAGGAATAACTTTTAAACTTGGAGGAATCCTCCAACAGGATTTTCAAGTACCTTTGGCACCTTTCGTTGACTCAGATTAGTTTTTTTTACCTAGTTTTCTTGGAGATCTCCCCCCGCAAGTTTTTCGTGGTACTTCTTTGGCTCCTTTCGTTGACTTGGCTTTAGTTTTTTTAGCTTCGGGTTGACAATACTTTTCTTCCAATTTTTGAAGGAAATCGTTTTGTTGCGAGGCACGACCAGACTGGCGAAGTTGAATAGCTTTTACCAAATCATCCTCGTCATTTTCTTGTTCGGCTTTTCTTTTTTGAGCAGCTTTTTCAGCTAATTTGGCTTCTTTTTCGTACTGCAAATGATTACGATCAGATTAAAACTCTCAAACTGAATTGAAAACGTGAATCAGGTATTTTTAAATTACCTTCGTTTTTCTTTTGAGTTTTTTGGACTCTGGTTCTTTGGTAAACTTTGGAAAATCAGGAACTTCTTCGTCTGAGATCCATTTGTTGATGATTTCGCCGAATCTCGGCTCGTCATTGGGACTACTAAATAAAACGTATTCTAAGATGCGATCCATGTCTCCTTTATTGTCAACGTAAGCTTTCTTCAGATCTTCAAGCTCTTCGTCGGATCCTGAAAACACACAACATTTGAAATGTTGATAAATGAAGTACAATATTTTGATATTGATCTTCGGATATACCTTTATATTTCGTTTCATATTCTTCTATGTCCTTCTGCGTAACTATTTTGAATATAGACTGCCAGTATTGTTTCCAATTTTCCATATCGCGGTCATCTTCTTCGTCCACAGTACCTAACGTACGATACAAAACCAATCACAATTCTGAGATATGACTGTAAAAATATACATCTCAAGTCTCAACAATCAATACCTGTGCGGTCGTAAGTTTTACGTTTAGATTTATTGCTGAGGACGGCGTGTATAGCACTAACAACTTTGAACTTTTCCGTGGCTTCGAGTTTCTCTTCATCGGAGACTCTGTCAGGATGTACTTTCAGAGACAAGCGATGATATGCCCTTCGAACTGAAAATTTATCCATAATTCAGCATTTCGAAATTTAAAATAGGTTAGAAAACAAACTTCAAGAATTTTCGAGCTTACTTTCTTTATCCGAAGCAGTTTTGGTAATTCCAAACACTTCGTAAAGATCTTTCTTGCCGAAGAACTTTTGGCACAACTTGATTAAAGTCATATTGCTTTACGTGAAATTCAACACTAATCAGAACACGAATCGACAAAATAATTTCGAAAATGAGTCAATATCGGATTACACTTTGCAGTTTTTTCATTACAGAAACCATCTTTTTTGTGAAATAATCCCGCCAATAAAAATACTTCTGATAAAAAAAAGAAAAATAAAACAGTTCATGGACCACTTCCAAAAGGTTACCGACCGAAAAGTGGAAAATTAAATTACTTGTTGAATGGTTCAATTTGGACAAAACATTAATGACATTTTTCACTCATTAGTGCAATAAATTTCAAAGTTTGAAGCAATTTTTAAATTTTGAATTATTTTTAAAGTTAATTTGGATATAAAATTACACCTTGATGCACTTGTTTTTCTAAAAACACATTTTTAAATCAAGTTCAGATTTCGGCTTTCCTAAAAAACAGTGTGTCCACAAAAGAATTGTCAAAGAAAAACACAATTTTTATTTTTTTTAATTTTTTGTAATTAAAAAGAAGTTGAAAATGAAATGAAACATTCAACATTCAAGTTTGCTTGCCAGCCGAATGTACGAAAAAATTTTCAATTTTGAAAATTCTCCAGCTTCCAGTCAAAAACAAAATGTTAAAATCTTGAACGAGCTGAACAAACGGACTTGATAAGTACGACAAAAACAATACGTAGTGTACAAAACCTAAATTAAATGTAAGCAACTGTTCGCTGACTCGCTGACATTTTCTGTTTTAGCCTCTTTCTTCGAGTTTAAATTAATTTCTGCAATTACATCACATCATATCCGTTCTCTGCATCAAAGACAATTAGCAATTTTTGCAAACGATTCCATAAGTAGCGTAGGTAACCTCAAAGAAATTGAACAGGTAACACAACCATTACTTTTGTACCTATTTCTAGTTGAAGTTTGAACTGAGAATATTTCATGCACAAAATTAATGAGAAAATATCGTATCGGTATCAATAGAGCATGAACTTAAGATGAGGATAGATTATATTTTATATGAAATCCTTATTGCATTTATTTTTTGTCACTCATTCCAGTGAATGGGGCAAACCACCCAATTTTTATCGCATTTCTTCACTCAAGTATACCTATTATGTACCTACCTATTTATCAATTTGTTTTCATTGTTCTGTCTGTTGCATAGTCAAGTCTTTTTCGACCAATAAAACTTTGTTGAAGAGAAATATAATTTCGAAAAATGAATATCTCATTTGAAAATAAAAATGTTCTGATTACTGGTGCTGGTCGAGGTAAGAATATTTCTGAAAATAGAATTACGAATTACATAATTTAGAAAGTTCAATGAAGTATTGTATTCTAAAATCACCTACCTATGTAGGTATTGGCAAAGCTTTAGTAAAAGCTTTCGTAAAGTATAAAGCTTGTAAAGTATACGCGCTTTCAAAAACTAAAGAAAATTTGGATAAATTGGTTTCGGAAGAGCCAACAGTGATTCCGATTGTTGTTGATTTAAAAGACTGGGAAGCTACTAAAAACGCTTTACAATGTGTACAAGACCCGATTGATATTTTGTGTAATAATGCTGGTACTAACATACTGGAACCTCTTTTGGAAGTGAAGCCTGAAAGTATTGACTCGTAAGCATCGCTTGTTCAGTACCTAGTTCTGTAATTAACTTATCACTTTTTTAAAAAAAAACTGATCGAAACTGTACGTATTAGTAGGTAGGTAATGGACATTTTTGATTTCAGACTTTTTAATGTGAACTTTAAATCAATTATTTGCGTCAGTCAAGTTGTTGCACAAAAAATGATAGAGAACAAACGAGGAGGTGTCATAATAAATGCATCATCACAAGCATCCAAGGTCTATGTTTATTTTTACATATAGACATTTTGTACTTGGGCCGAATAAGATTTTTAGAAGTAGTAATTCACTTTTAATAATATTTCCAATGAACAGATAGCCTTTCAAGACCATGCCGTATATTCGGCTACAAAAGCAGCCGTCGATGCAGCAACCAGAGCAATGGCATTAGAATTAGGGAAATTCAATATACGCGTTGTAGCCACCAATCCTACTGTCGTTATGACGGAGCTGGGAAAAGCAGCCTGGTCAAATCCTAAAAAAGCCCGACCCGTACTGGATAGGATACCTTTGCATAGATTTGCTGGTAATTACAATTTTATAGCTAAAGCGATCAATAAGTATGAAAAATTAATCAAGAGTGATTACTTGATGATTTTAGAAATCGAAGATGTCGTGAATACGATAATATTTCTGGCTAGCGAAAAGGCCGGCATGATAAATGGAGCAAATGTGCCTATTGAAGGCGGTATCTTGGCGACGTAATCATCACCAATCTTTTATATAAAAATTAAAACAATCTGATTTGTTAGGATCTCATATTACTACCTCATATTATTAGCAAAATCTCTCTTCCTCGCGAATATACTCGTACTTCATAACACGTCGTAAAATACTTTGTAATAAAAACTTTAATAAAATAATAATAATAATGTATAATATATACGTATCACGTTAAAATCAGCCATTAAAAGTTGCGATAACAAAAATATTGAGTGAACAAAATAATAATCAGTGTCCGGTCTCCATTTTAACATTCGTATCATTTTCTATTTTCTCATTCGAGTTATTTGGTTTATTCACCACAAATCCGTTCATATGAACAGGTCTGTGACATACTTGTAAAGATTTCAATCCAACAATTTCAGGATTTTCTTTCCAAAATTCATCTCCGATTAGATCACAATATAAAGGTAGTATGAACTGGCGCAGTTTTCCGTCGACAGGACTAGGAATCAATTTTCTAACTAACGTGGTTCCTTTTCTAAATAGTTCAGGCTCGCTGGGATAATTAATACCGAATTCTCGACATAAAATTTCACTTTTATGGGCAGAATTTCTTAAGATATCTTGAGCCTGTGAAAAATCGAACGGTTTCAATTTACAGTGAAAAAACACACGTACAAAAAAATTATTTTATAACTTACTTCTTGTTCAGTTCGATTGCCTTTTTTAATCAAAGCCCAGAAAATAGTGTTATGTAAATTGGTCTGCTGAAGTTCCGCTTGCCTCCAGCTGAGGTAATCTTTCAAATTAACTTCAGAAGGATAGACCACAATCATCGCCTCGAACCCAGGAGGGTATTGTAATTTGGTCATACCAAAAATATCTTTCCAATGGTATACGTAAGCTGCTGCGAATATACTATTCACAACTGACATTATTTTAGAATTACGTCTTTTAAAAGTGGTAGTATCCTTACGAAATACAAAACTGTATTCGTCACTGTGGCCATATGCGAGGCAAATGTCACGTAATTCTTCCATTACGTTTACGGCAGCTCTTGTCATTAAATCTAGTCCTCGTTTGTCGTTGGGTTTTTCAAAACCGTGCATTTCAGTAAATCTACTGAATGATTTACCATCCAGTCGGACGATTATCCATGAATTTGGTAAGCATCGATCGTCCCGTTCAAAATTTTTCACGTAATCGAATTTATTCGTCATTACTGATGCCATATCTATAACACCACATCGAATAAGCAAATATACTTGTTAGATTGTACGAATACTAATTTCTTACTATTTTAAGATGAGATCAAGCGGTTCTCAGAACAATTTCATAGTTAGTTTGAGGGAATTTTGATTTGTTTCGGGCGAGAGTGTGGACAGGTCAGCGAACGACGATTGTGGGTTACTTGTTTTGGACACGTCTCATAATTTCACTCTCGAACTTTCAAAGTTAAAAACTCTGCAAATTAGAGAAAATATCAATTTCAGCGATGAATAAATAAAGCATTACATCTTCAAATACTTGAAAATGCTACCCACGGAGCTGTAGGTATTTTTAAATATTTACACGTTTAAAAGTTCACTAACCTAACACCGGTGTTTTTACTGCTTCAACTTTTCCATTGAACCTGTTTTGGCTGGTACGGTGCTGGAAATGTTTGCAGCTTACAGATATGGAATTAATTTGAAAAAATATTCTGGGATCACTTTAATTGATAAATATCAGTACAATTCCAAAGTGATACTGATATATTTGACCACTTTGAACCATAAAATCACCAGAAATAAAAATATTATCGCTTTTGCTCATTTCCACAGATTGTGTTGTGTAAGATAAGACTGATAACATGTATCAACATGTGTAATTTTGCAACCAAAAGGCAACCCTGGGTCCGGCTTTTCCTTTGTTTTTATGTTTTTATTTTTTTTTTTAAATTAAAAAACATGAAAAATGAAAAAATGAAATAAATTAAAGTGAGACAATTTTGAATAGGTAGTAGGTAGTACATTTACTTTGGTTTTATTTTAGTTTTTATTTTTTAAAGTAAGTACTTCGGAAGTTGGGAATCGAATTCGAATGATCAATCACATCAATAAATCAATCATTCATCAAATTAATTATTATTCTAATTCAATTTTTATTAGGACCACTTCATTTTATTTAAAGCCAGCTAGCTGGATTAGCTGGGCTTATGATTATGAGTCTCCGTATTTAGCACCCCGCGATTGTCCGTAACTCTTGCAGACAATTTTTTTTTTACTTTTCTGTAAAAAAAAAAAAAAAAAAAAAGTTTCAGCCCATATAAATGGCGCTAGTCCAGTCATTCTCATTTTTAGCTTTTGCGGCGAGGCGACGCCGATCTAGCCGCTTGCCACTGAAGAAAGTGAAGAATTCGGTACTCAACGCCACCGCCGAAGCATTTTTGAATTTTGATCGGCATGCAGCTTCAAGTGTGGTACCTACATAGCTACACCTACTCAAAAATCGGCTCAAATTTTTTTCCCACTCTGCTGCGTAAACTTGAATTCCGTTGTTACTTGATGTTAGGTACTTGTTTTCATTTTTTGTTACACATTAGAGAAAGAATTTCTTCAATTTTGACATTTCTAGAAATTGAGTCGGCACTTGATTAATATTAACTTCTACTTTTAATTTTAGTTCGGATGTGGCTTCATTGAGTTGAATGCATGCACAACATTGTATAATACATAAATAAGCAAAAACCGTTCAATCTTATAATTATGTACCTTCAAAATAAACTTCATCAAGCAAGTTGACATAGATTTTAATTCAACTTTCTGTGTACACGTTTGCTCCTCCTCACTCGACAGTTTACATTTGTACTCGCCAATAAACTTTTGAACAAAAAATATTACATGTGACAGATTAAAATTAAAGCATAGATAGATATCTTTCACAGATAGATGGTAGGTAGGGGTAAGGTAGAAGTATTAATATATTGACTATGTTGCATACGAGTATTTTTTTTTTGTATTGAATCAAGGATCAATGCACTATTCGGGAAAGGTGGGAATCTCAAGTTTATCAATAGGTGTAGGTACTTGAATTTCTCATAAGTTGAATACCAGTCTTACTATGTAATACGTATACGAATTTTTGACTAATTGCGATTCGTCATAATCATTCTTATCTAATAATAGTATCAAAAATCGATTCAACAAAACTGATATTCATCAGTAGGTAGTTCTAACTTTCGAGAGTTGAAACTTGATTAAATTTTTCTAGTTACACGAGAGATTTTCTTTATCTTTCGAGTTTCGAGTATGGCTTGATTAAATTTTTTCGTTCAAACATGAAATTTTTCGGAATTACTGTCATTCTTTTGTTTTCATTGATGAGTTTCACATCAATATGTGAAGCAAGTACCAAGATTAAACCTGCCAAACCAGCAAAAACAACATCTCCGAAAGCTCCAACTTCTCCAAAAGCTCCAAGAACAAGGAAGAGAACGACCACCCTAGATCCCGATAGCATAACAACCACCACTTTGAGTCCTGTTAGTATTCTTTCAGTAACTTTCATGCTAATTTAGACGTTGAACTTGTTTCCTAAACCAACATGAATAGTGGAAATGTAGTATTAATTAATTAATTGATAACTTTTTTGTCAGGAAGAATGGAGGGAGCTGTATCCAACTGGTATGTAAATCATAATTACTCGTATTTTACGTTGTTTTTCTTTTAAACATTCAATTTAAGCGCTTTTTTGGAAGCTTTTGAGAAAGCTTGGGTGGTATGCCTTTCCCCCTTCCTTTTTAAGTTTCAAGTTTTAAATTCAAAATAATACCTACCGAAATAATATCGGTCTTATTTCATGAAATTTGGATACCATGGCAAATGTTTTGCCTATATCAACGCCGCAAATTGGCAAACAGCAAAAAAAAATAAAAAAGGAAAAATTGTTAATGAATTTAGTGTTGGTAACACTGCTCATTCACAGACTAATTCATTCGGATCTCCATTTTTATTTTTTACGTTTTTATTTACAATCATTTTTTTATCAGTAGAGATTTTTCATGAATTATTATGCTGTTTTGCTGTTCGTTTCGTGACATGCTGTTCATTTTAACTTAATTAATTTAATAGAATTTAATTAATATGCGACACCAAAAGTAGTGAAATTTGATTTAATCCTGTAATATTCAAAAGTACGTTGTGTAAAATTCTCGTGAAATTTCTGCTTCGCTGGTTAATACTAATGAATTGTCATTTTTACAGTGATGAGCATCGAGAAAGTAGCGGCGCAAGCCTTAGAAACATTCGCCAAGAAACAGCCGATGAGTAGTTTTCAAGAAAATTTCAAAGAATTAATCAACTTGGCTAGTCAATTAACGATGACGGATGTGTTCTTGACTAAAGATTACACAGTTCAAGCTGACCCGGATAGCGTTACAAATCCTGTCGGATACATGGAGGTATTCCACGATAAATACGTAATGATCAATGTATTTGTTTTCAAACAGTTTTCAAAAATGCCGCTACACGATCATCCTCTGATGCACGGTGTTTTAAAAGTACTCTCCGGCAAGGTAAAATTAACTAGTTATTCTTTGGAAGATCCTCATTTCATTCAGGAGAGAGATTACAACAGCAGCTCTTACTCGCCCGCCAATTATTATTATATTAACGATTTCGTTACGATGTACGAAACACTGGGTACTCCTGCGATCGCCCACGATCCTGTAATTTTATCCGAAAACGATCCCGCCGTATTTTTGACACCTTATGAGCGAAATATCCATAAAGTTGAAGCTGTCGATGGTCCAGCTGCATTCCTTGATATATTAGCACCTCCTTATTATACTACTCAAGGAGCTTTGAAGCGTAAATGCACCTATTTCCACGTTATGGAAAATGCTCGCGGAACACCTTTGCTATGCGTGAATTATTTCCCTGCAGCGTATTACACTGTTGATATTCCTTTTACTGGGCCAAATCTTAACGAAACCTTACCTGATATTATGGCAACCTATCACAAGACGAGAAAACCTAGAATCAAAGAATAAGGTAGTTTTAGTATTTTGATAATCGTTTGTAAGCCTGTTTTTACCTGATTATGTCTTACTTTCTATTCGTGAATATTGTAAAATATGTTTTTGTATAATTATGTTCGACTGTGCAGTAAAGCTGTAAATATACTGTGTTGATTAAAAAATTCCGAATTCAATTTTTTTGTGGTGAAATAGTTTACTGAACGTTATAAGACCCGACTACTCAATTTTTAAAAAATGTATGCAGTTGATAAACAGTTGTCTAATAAATGAGTAGACTGCTTGAATAAACCGTACAGTTTTTACGTAAAAAATAATTTATAAAATTTTTTAAATACAAAATAAAATCACACAATAACAAATTATTATAAATTGATAACAATGTTGAGATAAATTAAAAAATTCCCAAGGATAACAGCTGATTATATTTGAAATATGAATCATATTTTTTGCAGACGCATTCTTCTCTAGATCATTTCATTTAGACGTCTCGTTTAATCTTCTTCTACAGAATAAATTGATTATTTGATGATGGCATCTAAAAAAAAATAAAAATTGAGTAATTTAAATAGGTAGCTAAGTCTCAATCATATGGATAGGATCATTCAATATTTTATTTACCTAACTTGAAGATGAGGAATGGTTATTAATTCGCCATCAACATTCCATGAACTTATGTTGGTCGCTGGTATTACTCCAGATCCATAACCAGTTTCAAACTTGAATAATCTTGTTTTATACATTTCAACAAAACTTAATTCGTTCTAAAAATAAAATTAAATATTAAAAAAACACAATAGTACAGGGGACAACCGGACATTCCTTATTACTATTTCTACTTTAAGGTCACGAAGAAAATAAATCAATTTTTCATCACTCTTTAGTCCAAGGATTGAATTTCAACAATGTAAGAGTAATTCATTTCCTTAATTAATCAATTTAAACAATCAGATTGCTCGATTTTCGAGGGAAAATAAGTATAGGTAAAAGTATATCGTAATAATCTCGACAAACACATCGCAGATTACGCGAAGATGCTCTCATTCCAAAAATGCAAAAAATTATCTCATTTCTGACATCTACTTAGCATACAGGGTGGCCAGAAATATCGGGTACCCCTAAGAAAGTTTTTCATTAAAAATATAGGTTGGCAACGTGAAATAGATGCATATGATTGGTGGAATGTTATCTCTCCAGTCCAACAACCAATCATGTGTTATCATTATTATCATTCAATGTGACCAACCGAAGTATTTAGTTAGAAAACTTTTTTAGGGGTACCCGATATTTCTGGCCACCCTGTAGTACAAAAAAAACTAGGTAAAAAGTTGCCAGAAAACATGACTCATTTTAGTGTTCAAGTCATTTTCAAGGTGAACGACAATATAACGAAAATCATCCTAATTTTTTATAGAAGGTACAGGTTTAGGTAGGTACTTATGTACAAGTGACTCTGATTTTCTACTCTATATTATATTTTTGCCAATTGCTAAAAGGACTTACCACAAATCGATTTTTCGAAGAAAGGGTGTACAATAGTTTAATTTTTTTTAAAAACGTAACCCGCCTTATCAGCACTAAATGCAGATAACCATCAGCAAAATGACCATACGGAGAAATACCATTTGGACTTCGGCCACAAGAACACGAAATATTAGCCGCAGTTACCATGAAAAATTGCCCTCGTATATGTTCCCATTCTATACATACAGAAAAATTGAGTTACTAAAATTTTAATTTTAATACCAATAAAAATAAAAAATAATGATGTTTTCGCATTCGTACTTGTTTCTGGTTGATTTTCGTTTGTTTTGGAAGCACAATGGCAGTCGTTTTTTTTACATATGATGTCTGGAGAAGCATCCGAGTCTTTTAGATACGAAACCGTTCCTTCGTATGATTGATGAAAGATGAATTGAATAGCACCTGTTGAAAATATGAATTTTTACCATTAATTTCTACATTTGATTCGTGGAAGCTGTTATGCATATCATGTTTACTTATAGATAGGTACTTACTTATTGGTACTTTTCTCATGCATCAAATACATTTTTAATTTAGACCCAGTTACCTACCAAATATTAATTTGTAGAGGGACGTGACAAAAACGTCCAGAATAACGTATGATAATATGTACTAGATTTTCATATAAGTAAGTAGGTATACTTTACTTACCAACTAAATCATATCGTTTTGGTCCCAAGCACCTAAGACTTCTACTATGTTTGATAATATCACCAAGGTAACCATATGAAATCAAGCTGATGAAACAGCATAAATAATTTTTCTCATTATGTACGCTGCATATATCACTTTTAATAAAATCACCTGTTGAAAAAAAAAGTCTGATAAAAAAATGAAGAAAGAGTCAACAATCAATACTCCTAATAAGTAATAACAGTTCTCAAATAGGTACCGGATATTTACCTATAGCTATCTGTCCGCGTATCTTTATGACAGAATTTTTTTCAATAGGATGTAAGAAACGTGATAATGAGGAATTAATTTTAAAACAATGCGACAAATTAACAGGGTTCCATCGACGAGGACATGTTATACCGTTATAGGTCAGTTATAAAATGTAAGCTGATATTAATCGTGAATCGAAGGTTTCGCAAACAAATCTTTCACAGCTTCCATAATAGTCAAGTAGGTACCATAAGTAAATATAAATTTCTCTCCCATATTTCACATTACATTCTTTGTCTTACACTCTTATAAGACACTTCGCCACTGTACGATACTCTGAAGTGAACTTCACGGTTGGCTAAATTACATAACGTACGATTACAAAACCGCGAGCAGCGTTATAAAGACAGGTAGACTACAAAATACTCACCGCAAAGTACATGGAAAGCGGCCGTAAGTACGTCACCGGTGCCATGTAAAGAGTACACGACTGTATCTGTACTTCCAGCAGGTATGATGCCAAGTTTTAAATCTAACAAAGAAGGAATCGTACACTGCGGATCATTCGGATCGAGGTTATTCTCCTTGACGATCCGTGCAATGATACCATTTACGACTTCGGAAAATGTACCATCGCCGCCGACGCACACCACACCGTCGTAATTCTTCCAGCCATTGTCGACGAGAAAATCTCTAGCGTGGTTGGCGTACTCGGTGGTGATGAGATCGACCTTGATTTCAGCCAATGCGAATAACGGTTGCACGATTTTCTCGTAGATTTTCGGCGCTTGTTTTTTACCTCCGCAAGGATTTAAAAATACTAGTAAACTTTTCGGACGGTTTGTAATACCTGTGAATGAAATTAGAGGTTTGACAAGTGAGTAAAATACGATGATTGGGTTGAATAAGTGTCTAAAAATAATGACGGTAGGTATCGATGGTAATGGTATTGATACTTGAGTCTCGTGACCGAAACGAATCCATTGTTAGGATGTTGCGTAATTTTATTCGCAATATAATCGAAAGTTTAAGCGAAATAATTCATTAATACGTTGGTTTTCAAAAGCATACCCAATTAAAATATACAAATATGCTAAACACATTTGATCAAAAAACTGAAAATTTTTAATTATATAATGTCCACAATTTTTCAAACTCAAATGCAATTTTATTTTTTTATTCACAATGACATTTCTCAATTTAATATGAATTTTTTCAAATTTTATATAAATTCCCCACCTCCACGCAGTGAATCTCAATTCATTCTTCAAAAAAACGAATCTACAGGTCAATCTTTCAACAATTACCGGCCTATATATACCCATACCACGTGGTAAACAGCGTTTGAAAACCAGCACGTAGAAAATTATAGTTTAGACGTAAAAGTATCTCCGCATCCGATACCTATAATCACTTAATTAATTCGAAACTAACTGTCGATCCGTTGTTTGATAACTTCGGTCCATTTAATCACAGTCGAAGGCTCAGAATGGCATAATACTATTTTCTGGAGAGATATTTTGGTATCTTTGTACTTGGCATAGTGAATTTCCAAACTGCTGCAGCTTTTCAACGTACTTCCGTCTAATACAGCTGTTGAACTATGAGATACTTTATTTTTACTATGGTGCTGATTTTTTAAAAAATAATGGTCTGTTTTTACGCTTCGAATTGCAACTATATCTCTAATATCGGTCGTTATTAATGGATTGTATTCTGAAACAAAATAAAAATAAAATATCCCATTAATAGAACAATCGAACGAATTGAACTCGAGGGAAAAACAGAAATGCAGTTGACAGATTAATTTCCTAGGTTTTAAAATAATTCTTATAGTGCAATGTAGTACATAATTGTTTTGTCTATTAGGAGGGGAAAAAAAGTCTTTCTGAATTTTACCAACTTGTCATTATTAGTAAGTACAAATGTATTTCTTTTCTACACTTTTTAATTAACAGTATTCAAATTAATGACGAAGTACTACGAGGGAGAAGCTGAATCAAGGTGAACAAGTTTTAAAATATAATAGTGAATTTGTTCGCAGTCGAATGACCTTTATCCATCTAAGGTATAAAAACAAACTTAAATTACATTCTCATTACGAATTAAGGTGATTTTTTTTAGAAAAAATACACGACTGTAGGTAATGTACAATAGATAGGTAGCTATAATCTCCTTCATTTCCCACTACTTTTCATACGTACACAACCTGCCTAAAGACACTTACTATTGTGTAGCAGGTAGCTAGGTACATGCTGTACATAGCAGTAAATATCAATTGTAATATTCAAAATTACAAATTGTAAAACCACACAAAGAGACAACTTTCGTTTCAAAAAGTGTAGACGCTTTGAACTCACAGACAAGCACATATTTTCCTCCATTCAGTCCGTATGGGTAGGTACTCGTAAACAATATTAAAATAATACGAGAAAATACCCATGATTCATTATTGATCAATTTTTTTCTGCGTTGAAACAGCTTTCACATAGGTACTGAAATACCTTCCCAGATACATTCATACTTATTTTGTTTTAAAAGACAACTTCGTTTGATAAAACGTTCTTTAGGAAAATTACTATACCCACCCAGTCAACCCAGTGTTTCAAGTACCATGGGTACTTACTTATGTCGTTGAAATGAAATATTCAGTAGGTAATTTATGACGATGTATGATTAAGGTTTGAAATAAATTTCTTCATTTGTTGACAAAAGGGCACGTAATGTACTTAAAATATTTTACGGTTTAGATTTTCTTTTGATAGTAATTCCTTTTTATAGTTTATTCAAAATTTCAACGTATAGGTACCTAATTTCGAATCTAAAAATTGAAAAATACTCGTAGATATGAATCACAAAGGAAGTCATTCGTTTTTTGTTTTTTTAAACATTGGCATACGTTATCGAATCTTATAGGTACTTATTGATAAGAAAGACACTTTGGTAAAACAGTCAAAATGTCAAATTTTTATGGAAAATACTTGAAACGATTTGCTTGTAGGTAGGTAGCCTCTCTCTATTCAACTTTGTGTGAAAATTTCAAACACATTGCAGGCATATTTTTTAAAATGAATACTGGAATCAAATACCTTGATCGCCTGAAAATGTGCTATCAACTTTTTTTTCTCATTTCTGGCAGATTCTTACTCAAAATATCCATGACAGCAACGCCTTAGAATACCTACTATACTTAGATGATTGTGATCACGAAATTCATTAGAAACAACCTTCGACATTATTTTCTTTTGAAATTTCATTACTTTAAAATTAAAACACTAAACTCAACTTTTTATATAAAAATTAATTATCAGACGTCAGAGTCACTCGAGGAGATACCTACTGATAACACTCACTCAACAGTGATGATAATACCGGCGGTGGGGGGAGCAGGGCACGAGTACCTCCAATCAATATCCAGGATGAATGGATAACTGATATACTGATAAGGGAATGGTTCGATGAATCGACCAATCAGGAGGCATCATCGCATCATGTTAAAACTTGAAAAAATTGATAAAAATAAATAAATTTAAAATTTTTATATGTAATTTAATATTTACTCCTTACTCCTTAGACCCCCCCTCCCCACCCAGATATTTTATGCATAAGCAATTTAATTCGCGTACCTATTTCGTTATTATGTAGGTATTTATCTCTAAAATCTTTTATGTATCAAGTAAATAGGCTTTTCAACTTCAAGCGGACTGTATTAGGTAACTTCAGGTGGATTTGCCAGCGAAATAAGAGCAAATTTGAAATGTTAAATGAAACAGAATTTGACATTTGACAGTTTTAAAACGTTTATTTAGTTGATTGATGAATTTTAATTTAGCACTTGAAATTCACCAATCATTCACTAAAACTAACGAAGTAAACGTTCAAAAACTGTAAAATTCTATTTTATTTGGTTTTATTTCAAATTTGCTCTTATCGTTATCTCGTCGCTAAGAGGCAAATCAGCCTGAGGCCAAGATTAAACAATAATCCCCCAGCCCCCTTGAGAGATTCAGAGAGTGAATAAATCGTCAAAACTTTTCAGTTTGAGTACCTACAAGACTTCTGTGTTTTTTGAACAGAAATGAAGAGGTTTACTCAACAACACCACAAAAGGTACCTACTTACTTATTTAGTCAAAAAATTGATAAATGATAAAAACGTTGATTTTAAATAAAATCAAAGATGAAATATTACATATGGTAAGTTATTTTTATTATTTGAAAGTACCGTCAATTATTTTTCTTCGATACAGAGATTTAATTTAATAAGTATTCAATTTCAAATCACTGAAGTTGAGTAGCCTGCGCTATGCTATTCTTCAAAGAAATAGGTAAGTAGTAAAAGGTAACGACAATGATAAAAAAAAAAAAAAAAAAAAAAGTGAAGCAATTAGGTACCAGTAATCAGGCTGGAAAATAATTTTCGACCAAAATAAGAAAACATTTGTAATAAAAATTCAAACATACTAGATTTCTGCTGCGTGAAAATCCAAGTCAAACTATTCCCGCGTAACTTCCACGTGCAAGTTTTACCATCATGAATGAAATTCTCCTCTAGATCATCAAACTCTTCCAGAGGCACTTCTTCAGCCATCATTTTGAATTATAAAAATAATTAACTTCACTATAAAACTATTAATCACCCATTATATATCACATTTTTCTCACTCAATGAGGTCATGCTCATTCGTCAATTTTTTAGCGAATAATGAAAACGCGAAATCCACAGGTAGAAGGAGAATTTCCACATAACGAACCACACTGTACACGAAGCTTGGCTCGAATGCAGCATGATAGTAACATATGCTAGTAAAGAGAACTTGACTGACTAGGTAGTAGGTAAGGTACTGTACGACTTACGAGAGTAGAATGTTTTTCCCTCTCGCCAACGATATGACCTTTTCCTTTACCTATACTATTTGCATGTGCGGATTTTGCAGTCGCGTCGCCGTCGTCGTGGTATATCCCATTCCCATACATACTTAAAATGTACCATTTATACTCGTGAATATACGATAGAATAATGAAATGAAAATACAGCATATAAGCTGTTGTTTACTTTACTTTACGTCACACACAATTTATAAAGTTGCTGGATATACTTAGTTATTAGTTGAACTTGAAAGCTCGAGTTACGAAGCTTTTTACGTTTCATGAGAAATTTTTTATACAGGTTAATGCTGTTGCTACATTGAATGATACATTTATTCTGGTGTGTTTGCTATTTGCTTCACGTTACACGCACTAAAATAAACTCAGACGAATAAAAAATTCATAAGATCTGTCGTAATCATGTCAATCAAGTTCGTTATCTGATGCGTCCTGCGGGGGAGGAATGTTGGTTGCGTGGTTGTTTTTCCATTCTTCGGATTTTTTAAACAATTTGTAAATTAGATGTTATTAGATCCCGATGTTTAAAGAGTACCACCTACAAAATGATAAATGGGAGGATTTACGTACTATTATAAAAAGGTTTCTGAAAACGAAAAAAAAATAAAAGTACCTATACCTAGCTAATTCATAAGCGGACACGCGTTCTTAGAATTGATGTAAATCGTGGAGGATTTTCCTCGTTGTTTAAGGCAGAATGAGGGGGTATTATTTACCTATTTGATTCGAAACTAATGAATTTAATAATAAGATATTTCTAAATCTAAATTACATAGTTTCTGCTTAAATTGATTGGGACAGGTCTGCTCTTTTTGGTGATTCATGCCTATTTTCTTTGCACTGTTTGAATTTGAACATCATCAGACGATTATTTTTTCAACCCAAGAAAATATGGTTCAATCAAGTCTACAGAGTGATAAGTCGGAGAATTTTGAAAAATTTTCGAACGTTTGGCCAACTGGTAAAAATTTGGACGGTAATGTATCTTTCACTCGGATATCTCTATTTTCTATTTCTTCTTCACTCAACAAAATAACGCCAAACATCTGAAAAATACACATTCTGCGTTCGCAGATTTCACTTAGTTTAAATTATCGATGAATAAACATCGATGAACGTCAACTTATTAAGTTATTTACACGCACAGGTAGGTACTCTAACCGAGTATACTTATTATTGTACGCAAACGTCGAAGACATAATTTGAATAAACAAAAGTACCCGAATTGTTGCTAAATCACGAGTGACGAATAATTAATTTTAAAACAACTTCGGAATACTGGTAATACGATTAGAGTCGACACAACGTTGACAAATAAATCGACGGTAGTTTCCACCACCAACACTTCAATTTACTTTTCTGAAATACAAAACAATGTAGGTAAGAAAAACAACGTGATTAAATAGTCAAACACGAAGAAAATTTTAATAGTCAAAATACGATAATTCGTGTCACATCGTAACATCGAATAGTCTGAATACGGCCATACAAAATTTTTTAAAAAATAAATAAATAAAAATAAGAAATTTTTAGGTAAAAATTTCAAACATCTTCGTTAAAATACACAAATATAAAACACGAATCGTCTACTTAGAACACACATTTATCACATCGAGAATTAAAAACAATACAAAATATATAAAAGTCAAAGAGAAATCTATCGAGATCCAATGATTACATCCAATCATCTTCGTGCAAAAATTCCGCGATCCATTGTATAGCTGATTTTATTTTTTCTTGGCCTTTTTGAACTTGATCCATGACTTGGCTCAAACAAGTCGATAAATGGGTTAAAATTTCCTAAACAAAATGAATATACATATAAGTAAACCCATTGAAGACAATGAGGATTAAAACACGAATCGTAGAAATTATACTTACATTGGGCCATTCGTGACGTCCCAATCTTAAAACTTGTGAAAGTAACTTTTTCACTGATAAAAATTCGTGATTAATGGTGAAAATTAAAAATTCCCTGATGGCGTTTCTGATACAAACGCATTGTGACTTATCCATATAAAACGAGCAAAAATAATCCATATTTCGGTAACTGAGAACGTGTTCGAAGGGAAGACGTAAACTGCAAACTTTCTGGAGTTCCCATACTGATTTGAATTTTGTTAGTAATTCTGTGGTAATTATTTCTGGGTTGAAGAAAACTACAACAAAAAATATCTTGCTGGTTAGAAATTGAAGCAATTCGTTCATCATAATGTAACTAATAATGCTGCGTCGATTAATGCTCTAAAAATCATGATTTCATGAAATAGGTAGGTAAAAAGCTACGCACCTAACAATTGACATAATTCTATCGTCAGCATCATCATTCTTCGGAAAGAAACGAATTGTAAATCCGGCGAATACTTAATACAATTATAACATTCCTTCAGAGCATCGTCCACTTCTTCGAAGGTGACGGGGAGATCATAATAATTACTTAAAACTGTTCGAACTAAATTCTGGAATAAAATATTACAACGTTAATAGAACAAAAACAAAAACCACCAATCAAAAATCATCACAAATCACACTCCCGTTATTTCATTGATATTTTTTAATTCACTTACTCTTAAAATATGTAACACTTGAACAGTGGTCGATATCTCTGATGAATTTTCCTTCAATTGACCTCGCTCCTTACTCATCCATTCTTGAAATTCAGCCCTTTGCACGTCGCTTTTACTCTTCTTGGATTTTTTCTCGTTCGCTAGCTGAGCCTCGGTCATTTTCAATCTAGCCAACTCCGCTTTGATGCTTTCATTCTTCCTGATTATTTCTAAGCAGAAAAGAAAAAGATAAAACATTGAAAGTCTGCAGTAAAGGTTCAATTATTCAACATCTCTTTAGCTTACCATCGACGTTGATGTAGTTGAAAATCCAATTGTAGACAATCTCAATACATTTACGACAAGAAATATCGATACAAATGTTGATCACTTGTTCATCGGCAACTTCGGTTTCGATTAAAGCTTTGACTGACATTTCGATATTCGGATAGAACTTTGAGAGTTCTTTTTTAACGCCACTTCTTAAGATACTGTAGAATTTCGCCATCATGTGGTCCATTATGGCTTCTTCCTATCGAAAAAAAAAATCAGGTTAATTTATATTAATTGAATTATTTGAATAAATCTGCCAAAAAAAAAGATTCTTACTTTATAAACTCGTTTCTCGTCTCGTAATTTTTGCAATTCGTTATTAATTTCATTTTTTAAAGATGGTATCATTTCTTGACGAATTGATTTCACACAAAGCGAGGCGATTCTTTCGGCTACAAATTCGACTGAATTTTTCACACATTTTGGCATGTTATCGAACAGATGCATTTCTAATAGAACCTGTAAAATGAAAATAATATTGCAATTAAAAAATTTCATTCGAGTGTGAAATAAAAAATTGATTGATTTAATCATTCATTACATCGACAGCTTTAGGATCGCTCTCTTGTTCGCAAAACGTCTTCTCCATCTTGGGAATAACTGACTTATATGATAATCGTTTGCCTCCTTCGAGTAAATTTTTCAATTCGTATAGCTGAGGACAGCATTGATACAAAGCAGTCTCGTCGATATAGAATTCGCTACTGATTAAAACAGGCTTCTCTTCAATAGTAGAAATATCTGAAGGAGAAAAATTACATAATTATTACTTTTCAAACATGATAACATTAAAAATGTGAGTATTTTTAGTTTTTTTTTTTTTACGTACCTTCCGAGGTAATAATCGTAGAAATAGGCACATTATTAAATAAAGAATTCACGTATAATGTAATCAAAATTTGCGAACAATTGATAGTTCGAAGACATTCGCCGACAAATCGTTCGCTAATTTCGAGGCGTTTTTCTTTAACCAAGCTGCTAATTTCGGTAGCACGAACGGTTCTGAGTTCTTTTTTATTTTTATCGTCTTTGGCATCCTCCGAATAGAGCAACGAGATCCCTTCATGGACTAGAGTTTCACTCAAAGGCAACTTCAATTTATACAGAAGGTATTGCAACTTGGCAAAAATTGTTTTATAGTATGGCAGTAATATGGACGTTGTATCGATACCGTTGAGAAATTCAACGATCCAGGGTATCGTTAGAATCATTCTACCTTTCTTCATTGATTCCATCAGGCAACCGTTCAAGTCCAAAGGTGGTTGAATCTGAAAATAGAACACGTTATTTATTGAAAATTCTACCCGATGATCGAATAAAAAAATGTGACAGTAAATATTAAACGATCAAACTTACTTCTTTTCTCACTTCAGTCAGTGGTAATCGAAAATGCAACGGTAATTCATATTCGTCTTGATATGGCAGGAAAGTAATCAAAGATAGAAATTTAGCCAGAAGGCATAATTTATTGATGCAGTTCAAAAATAATTCTTGTTTTTGCAAATTGACTGTAAAAATAAAAATAAAACATGATTAAAAACAAGAGAATAAAAAAAAAATTGACATAAAAATTAACAAAAAAATATAGCACTATCACGACAAAATTTTTTTAAAAGTATCTAAAATGATAATCTAGATGATTCACACGATTGCAAATTAAATTCTCAATTGGCCTTGATGAAATTCTCAAGGCCCAGCCTTTGCCCAAATTGGTCTTGGATCAATTCCACACCAAATTGACCGAAAAAATACTTACAATTATTATTTTAAAAATTTCGAGGTAATTGGAAGCTAGAATTATTCCCCTCCCTCCTACATTTCAATTGAAATAGAAAAGTGAAACCTAATCTATCGAATAATACGTTTTGAAAGATGCTGAATGTAAATATAATTTCATTTTTTGTTCTCGACTCCTTATAGACCCACTGAAGCATTTCTCCTCCGCCTAAAAGAAAATAAAATCTCAAGAAATTGTAAAAATTGCGTTACATATGCAGAGGAATGCTTCTTGGAGGGCGGAAAACGAATCTGATTTGTTTTTATTTAATCATATTCCACTCCTTTCACGTTTTCAAGCACATCTCCATTGGATCAAAATTTCAAAATAACTTCTACGAAATAATGACGTTCCATAGCTGAACTACAGCAGCCAATCCAATCGTTATCTACAAAACCTACCAAATAATTAAAGCGTCGATAACCTTTTCAGCGTATTTCATATTGAAATATCACGCCCAACAAAGATTATTTCTGATGTAGAAATCAGTTTTCAAAATCGATTTCACACACCGAATACTTTGGCATACATTCGATCCGAAGATGATAATTCCAAAACTTATCTCCCAAATGAATCTAATCAAGAGCTAAGGAAAATATTTCTCAACGTCGCAATTCTTCAATATCATTTTTTGTGTACAATGTAGAGTATACTTGAAACGTGAGAATCGTAAATAATGCGACTTACATCGAATCCGCCATGAAAATTCTTATCTTCGGTATAATAACATCGGTTTACGCGAACCAGGCGACTTTTTGGAAAAATGAGAATTTACGCGGTCCGAGACTCCGTATCGTTAATTTTGAAATAGACGAATGCGTGAATTTTTACAAAAAGTGGCCTCACGAGGTGACCTGGCTCGATACGCACGGTAGCTGTTTACAAGTATGGACAGAAGAGAATTGCCACGGAGATGTCAAGTACTTCATGTCGAATCAGACACATTACAATAAGTTAACCGGCACGATGGTAAAATCATTCAGAACTTGCGAAACGAAAGTAAAATACGATCAACAAATCATTCATAGTGCTCTGGACGAAGGCCGAGTGGAGCATAGATTCTGGCAAACGTGTTTTCGAATTCTGGGCCAAGATAAACAATACGAGAAACAAGTCAGTCGTCAAGGCAGGTTCATCGATTGGAACTTCATCCTTCGTACAGTCGAACCGAAAAAAAGATGGAAACAGTACGACGAATTATTAGATTCAGTTCATCAACGTTTCGATCATTTTAGCAAATGTGTACTCAACACGACTAATTATAATTTGGAAGATTTCAAGCAAATATCGGAACTAGCCATCAGCGTATTCAAAAGGCGAGTGAATACGTTATCGTTGTTTCCCAGCACTGATCCTAAATACCGAAGACATCGAGAAATCATCGATAAATGGCAGAAATTGATCGGATCTATTAAAAATGCCACGTTACATTTAGAAGAAGCTATCGTCAGAGAGAAGGACAGTCTTAAAAAATCGTTACAAGATTTACCCGCTTGTCATGTCTTGTTCAGAGTTTTTCTTCCTAGCGATAAAAAAATCTACCGCGATAAAATACAAATGCAAGATGTTTGATACCGATTCAAGTATTATTTTTAGAAAAAATTTCACCTTCGTGTTTATTCAACTCACCAGAAACTTCACACGAAAATTCAAAGTTATCCAGAGAAATTATCCGATGAACGAGTGCATTTTGAACGTGAGTGTAGAAGAATGAATTCTCAGCTGACCGTAGAAAATCTTTGAAAAATTCCTGCACTCCAGGAAATCGTTTTTCGTTTCCGACGACGATTGAACACGGCATAACGAATCTTCTAGTCAGTAAATCAAATTTAGTCATTGGCGTTCCTTCTCCGGTTTCCTGCAAAAATCGTATCAAGTTTTGGAATTAATATGAACCGAACAGAAAGTAAACAAAACGTATAATTAAGAACCTAAATCACGAACCGAATTTTCGTTGAAAACCGAAGCCAAAATTTGTGACACGAATAAATCAGCCAATCTGGACATATTGGTAATGGCCGAACTGATGGTAAAAATGGATCTCAATCTTTTATACTTGGCTTTGAAAAACTCAGCGGAAGGCTGCTGCTGACAGCTTTCTTCCCACTCGTGTAATAAACCGTAGAATTCGTCACGTTGCTTCTTAAAAGCGTAAAAAGATTCATTGTTTACGTAGTTTGGACGCGAATCTGTATCGAACATGAATTTCACAGTGTCACCGAGGATCTCTCGGTTTAATACGTTGACGTTCCTGGAGTCCAGTTTGTTCTAAAAAATAAAACATCAATTGTGGTTAGTTTGAATCGGAGTAAAAAAATCTAAAACAATGAAGACTCACTTCGTTCATAAATGAAATAATTTTCTGGCTCAGATGAGGCGAATATGCTCGAATGGAATCATTTTCCGATATTATTGTTAACGTTGCTTTATTGAGATACTTCAATAAGCTCCACTGATTTTCTAATACTACACAGGCGAAGTAAATTCCCTCGTAGTAACGTTTAAATAGACATATTTCTTTGGCATTTGACGTGAACATGAGAGGTATCTCAGTTTTACTACAACAGCATGTAACGTTCGAGTCAAATTCAGAATTATTGGTCAATAAAGACATCACGTAGTTCAACTCCTTCAATAAATCTTGCACTAAATTCGAACTGATAGTGGCCGAATACAGTAAAGCGAGCTTTTCGATCAAAGCTTCATGTTCTGGTTTAATCTTCGCCTTGTTCGTTTCAGAAACCTGATCTAAAATCAAAACATTCGATTAATTCTCACATACATAAAGGCACATAAAATAAGCAATATCCAGATATTTACTTTTAGCATCACGAACAGCAACATTATCATCAACAGCAGACTCGGTGTTATTTTCAGTAGCCGGTGAAATTGGTTGAATGTGCTTTTTAACTTTAATTTTAGGAGTTTTTCTTTTAATTACTAAAAAGTCTCCTAATTGTAACGGTTTAGGAGATGGAGTATTATTTAATTTCACATTATTGGGAGATCTTTTGTCATCGGATCTAGGAGTATTGAAGGATCTTTCAGTAAAAGGAGATTGAACTGGAGTTTTAGTCGTTGATTTAAATCTATCCTCACCAGGAGAATTAATACAAGAAGAGGGGCTTTTTAAGGAAGGAAATGATTTCTCACTAAACGGACTAGCGAAACTAGAATCAGCACTTTTGACTAGTAACGGGTATTTATCATTACTAGAAGCGTTAGGTGTTTCAGTCTTCGTAGTATTTGGTGTTTCGGCATTTTGCGGTTCAGGTACTGGTAGTAATCTATACAAAAAGACGATCGGATTAAATACATCATTATACGTTACAGTACAAGTAATTTGAAAGTGTAGTCTTACTGGCAGGTATGTTCACGTAAAAATTCAATCAAGAATCGAGAGAAGTCTAGTTGATTTGTTCCACATTTCAACACCTGAAAATGGATCGAAATATGATGCTCTACATTCAAAGCGGTTATATGTAAAATCAGAAAACGAATGAATATTACTTTTACGTGGTTCGCCGACAGCCACCAAATCACTTCTTCTACAGTGATTTCGTTACAAAGAATTTTACCCAGCAATTCACTCATGGTAGTCAGATTAGTAAGGCAAGGTTGAAGGAGAAATTCTCCCACAATAATTCATGAATAATTCGTCAAAATTAAAAACTAAACGTAAAATAAAACCATTACAACATGAAAATCACTCATTTTCAGTTTCAACTTTCAAAAAATGTAATCACAAACCGCAACAAAAGTCAAAACAAAAACACAACGGTCAAATCAAAGTCCCGCGCAGTAAGGTCAGAAACGTAGTGCGCATGTGCCCATTTTAGTTCATAATATGCACATAGGGATCGCTAAAAGTAAATTTGAATTTTGATTTTTGTTTTTATTTTAATTTTGTAATTTTATTTAATTTTTTCAATTTTTATGTCTTTTGAGTTTTGTTCAACATTTTTGAAACTGAAAATGAGACTGAGTGATCTCCATATTAATCATGTTTTTCACACGGATTTTGGCAGATTTAAAATCTATGTAGATGTACACTATCAGGGTAGGTAGGTATGGTAGGGAAGGACAGGAGGACAGGACAGTCTAGTAACGTAGCTTTTAAAAAATAAAAATGGATTTTGAATTTTACTGATTTCACTAAGATGAGAATACTTTCAACTTCAAGTTCAAATGTAAAAAGTGTTGAAAAAAGAGATTCAAAGAACGTCCAAAAGCAAAAACCACTAACCAGATTTTTGAAAATTCCGAATCCAATCCCCTGAATCTGCATTTAAAAAAATGAATACTTGATATAGTGTTTTTACGCTTCGTTTCTAACTCAAAATCTAATGAATTGGAAATTGGAATTTCGCCGAAATAAATTTCAACTTGAATTTTAAGGCAAGCTTAGGTACATATAGGTAAGCAAACAAAATTTCCTGAAAAAGTAAAAAAAAGAACGTTGATTTTAGTCGTTCTTTGAGCAACTGAAATGAAGATAAAACCTTTTTAGTTTTTGGATAAGTAAAAGATAAAAATTTGAACACAGCTTAAAGATTTTGACCAAAAAAAACAACAAACAAACACGATATCACAGAAAACGTTTTATTTAAAAGACATCATAAATTTTCTTTTTAAAAAAATAATAGTTTATTAATAAACAAATAAATAAAATATAAACTTTCATACATACATATTTCCTTATAAAGAAACTGTTACAACAAAATAATAAATTCGAATGCAAAACAACGAATCGACAAAATCAATTGTTCGATAATGTAACTTTAAAAATTGACAAATTTAAATAATAAAAAAGGAAAGAAAGAAATAAAGAAATCCTTATTAATATTTAAGAATTAATATCACAGAAACGTTTACGAATATCGAACATGTAAAACAGCTTCATGAATCGATGGAAAGAGCTGTACTTCAGGGAAAACGTCGAAAAAACGACAGCGTAATAATACTTTCAATACACTACCTATTGAAATGAGTAAAAAAAATTAAATCAATAAATCACGAAGTATGCAGGTTTGAAAAACATGTCCAAGATAAATACATACTTGAGCATTTTGCTAAATAAAGGGTAATATGTTTGCTTTTGAGGTTTTCGTACATGTGTAATAAACACTTCACAGATGACGGGTCAATGTAGGAAACTGCTGACATATCTAATATCGCGTATGTCATCTACGAACAATCATAGGATAAATATTTATTGTTTATGGCGTAATTTTCTAATTATACCGCGAGGTATGAAAATATAGAGATGAAGTACTAGACTCACTTTTAAATCTTTATGCTTGTTAATTTTCTTATAAATTCCCTGCCTGATGCTTTCTTTGTTAGCGAAGTTCATTCCAGCAACGATGTGCAAAATGAGAACTCCAGGAATGTGTACAGCCTGTATAAAAAACACACGATTGCAAATAATTATTCATCATCGTTGAAAATGACGAAATCGACAAGATTATAACTTATGTATATCGCAATAAGATTAATGTATGGAAAAATTGCTGAAACAGAGAGTAAATTTTTTTCAATGTTTCTTCACCCATCCGTGATTGATATAGTTGCTTTCGAATACACGTAATTAATCGAGTAATCGACGTAACAAAAAAAACGTGATCTAATCTAATTTAATAATATTTATCTAGCCCGATTCGCGTAAAATTTAACTTACCGCTTGGTATTTATTTTTATAAACGTATATGTCGGTATTTGGAATATTGCCTAAAACCTCAATCTTGACTTTTTGTCCCAAAACTGTGATGTAGAGCAATGAGATAATCACACCGACACATAAGCCGATATCTATATCGATTAGTATCACAGAAGAAAAGGTCATCAACCAGATAAATCCATCTGGTTTAGATTGGCGCCAAGCAGTAAAAAAATCTTTCACATTGACCAACATGCCTTTCATAGCTGCGAAAACTATACCTGTTAAAACACACTGTCGAAAAAAAAATTAAATATTAATCACGTGAACGTGTTTTTTGGCAATTTTTTTCGTTGGTTTAACGATCGTGGTACTCACATGTGGCAATGGTTCGAAAAATGGTGCGATAAAAAGTATCACTAATGATAAAAAGGAACATGAAATTAAACTGGCGAGCTGAGTACGTCCACCAGTAGTGTCTTGAATAAGACTACGCGATAGCGAAGCTGCAAAAGGAGCGCATGAAAAGAACGCTCCGAATATGTTAGATGCTCCCTGTAATCAAAAAAATTAAATTTTCAAATAAAAGACTTCTCGTTTCAGTGAACAAGCAATTTCATTCATTAACTAACCGCAGCTATAAGCTCTTGATTAGCGTTAATCCGATATTGGTGTTTTTCTGCGAATATACTAGCCATAGAAATATTTACAGAAAATGAAATAACAGCTATGACAAGTCCATCCATGACTAGTTTTGGAAATAATTCTACTGGAGGGATTGCAGGTGCAGGAAATCTATAATCGTAATATTTACTCAAAATTAATTTCTATGTACTAAAACAGAACGAGTTGAGAAAATGAACGGTATGGTAACATACCCTGTAGGAATTTCCCCAACGGTAGTCAATTTGAATCTCGTGGCTAAATCGAAATATTTAGATAATAAAGTCCCCGAAACAATTGCAATCAATTCGGTTGGAATTGGAATAGGTATTTTTTTCTTCACTCTATCCTATAAAACGAATCCATAAATTAAACTCATCGTGCGGTTGATACATCGCAAAATTACATCGTTGGAATAAATTCGTACTTTTAAGAACTGTTGATACGATAACAGCACAACCATTACAGTAATTGTAATAGCAAATGCTACGTAATTAATCTCTTTGAATCGTTCTACCACATCTGTCATAGTCTGCAAAAAAAATCATCGTTAAATTTTCACATCACGATACAGGTACATCTTTGTGAATATGACACATCTTACGTAGATAACTTTCAACGATCCGTTGTGCTTAGGAAGACTTAAACCAAATAAATGCTTCAGCTGCGAATTAATAACCAGTATCGCAGTTCCGGTGACTAATCCGCTGATTAAATGCTCCGATAATATCACACACAAAGAACCCATTCTAAATACTCCGAAAAGTACCTTTTAAAAAAAAAGGATTACATTAGATAAATGTAATTCCAAATTCGTACGATGAGATGAGAACGTGACTTACTTGCCAAACGCCAACCACTGCTGTGACCGCGCAAGCTACCTGAATGGCAGTATACGGATTGCCATTAGCGAACTCGCTCACAGATTTGCCAGCCATCATGCAAATAATAGCGAAAGTACCTAAAGCAAAAAACCCACATATTAGTTGATTGATAATCGTAAATTAAATTATATTCAACTGGACGCTTTCTCACCCATTGACAGTTGACGAGAAGTTCCCATCATTGCGTAAATAATTACAGGAAAAAAAGCCATGTAAATTCCAACGACAGGTTGTACACCTGCTAATATCGAGTAAGCGATTCCTGTACACGTGAAATAACCAATATTATAACTCCATTTTCGATATCCACGAGAAATACCTATCGGATGAAGAAAAGCTCACCTTGTGGAATATGCATTATAGCTACCGTTAATCCGGATACTATATCGTGGAAGAGATCCGTGTGCCATTTGTATTTCGGTAACCATTCTAGAATCGGAAATATAGACACCAAGATTTGGAGAATATTGAGTTTCTCTCTCTTATGTTTTATTCTTTCGTATATATCTGTAACACAGAGAAACACAATTATGAATTTTAGATAAGCAGCTAATTGACAGGAATATTTACATAGAAGATTTTGCAAAGTATACCTGGTTTTTTGTATTCTTTGTACACATACATGTCATCGAAATCTTTCTGTTTGCACGAAAAACTAGATTTAATTACTGTGTTTCCATTTTGAATATCGTATGCGGTGAAAAAAGGCTGTTTGATGTTGGGTAAAAACCTAGAACAGAAACAATAAACCTGATCATGAAACATGATTGTAAACAATAAAACTATTACGTCAATGTTGCAGAAAAAACTACCCAAACATACTTTTGGTGTACCTAATTTCTTGTTACAAAAATAACTCGTCGCACCGAAAACAAATATACGTAATTTATTTTTAATTTAAATAAGCATCTCGGGCAAGCTTAACGTTAATAGTGTTATCTACAACACATTAGACGTCCACCAGCTGATCGTTATCAGTGGTGTTTCCCTTCCTTTTTTTTTATAACATCATAGCACGATATCTGATGAAAGATGAGTCATTTTTAATTTTTTATTTCGAAAAACTCCCATCATCAAAAAAGACGATTTCAGAAGTGAAAAGGAAAGTTGAACGAATGAAAAAAATAGAATTTTAGAAGGTCTGATCATAAGTTCTTGTTCTACCATAAACATGAACTTGACAACATGAACAAGAACGTCATGATTCATGAACTTGTTCCTTTGAATTTCAAAATTCAAATTCATTTTGGCCTTTGGTGTTTTAGTATTTTGCAAACAAAACTTTGCAATCTCAAGTGCAAATTTTCGCTTAAAAATAGCACTGTCGTTTATTTTTCATTCTTCAAAAGATTATAATGTCAAGCAAAGTCGTATACTTTAAAAATAAAAACAAAAAATAGCCTACGTCAGTATAATTTCAAACAGTCAGTGTCAAGTTCAAAGTTACGATGCTGCGCATACCGTGAACGATAGAAAAATTCATTTTCAATTTTAATTTTTCGAATCATAAAATTTATGATTTCAAACGTTTATCATTATAATTTTTGCGGTTTATTAGTAAACCGTAAACCTTGTAATATCACCAAATTGCGATAATTAGGTGTTCATTCAGTAAAAATATGTCTCATTAGGGTACCCTGAAAAACAAATCAAAACAAAAATCACCGAAAGGCGAAAACAAACATCTTTTGAATTCATAAACTTTGTAACCTTGATTGCATTCTCATCTCATCGAGTTGGTATAAATTAATTTACAAATACAGCATAATTATAATCTCGAGTATATTTTTACTCTTTTTTCCCCCAGGAAGGTCAGTAAAATTCATTTTTGCAAATTCACAAAACGGTGTTCATTTTCTGCAAAAATTCTAATTTTATACCAACCTATCGAATGAATGACAAACCGCTGTAGCAAATTACATCATTCGCAGAATGCTAACGTTGTTTCTAAATAATGAGAAATGCTCAAAAATTAATGCATGATAATCAGATGCGAGCGTGAAATCGTTACCATAAAGGTATTGGAAATTATTTTATTGTTGGGGTATCTACCTACCTACACCAGTACACAAGATGAAGTTATACAATAGCGATGTCCTCAACGAAGGACAATGTCATTATCAACGAGTTTGTGAACCTTTAATTATAAACTATTGAATACTGAAACGAGTTACTAGGTGATTTTTTTTCAATCTCGAATCAAATAAACCGGAACCATTTTTTGATGTTGATAATATGTTATCGTGAGCATTTAGAAAAAAAATCGTGTTTCAGATAGGTAGATCCTGTGTAATAATTTCAACGATGAATGCAGATTCACTAGATATTTTGCCACATCATAAGCAAATAGGTAAGAGAATTATTTAATTTAGGTTACGTGTACCTACAACAATCGATTAAATGATTACATGTAATTTATTTATCGATTAATATTGGGTATGGTAAGTATCACTCAAAAACACTTAAAAGGAAATGCAAATTTTTTCCACAATGATTCATTAATCATGTACGAGGAAGTCGTGAACGATGTCTCGAGCAGGTGAATCTGTCCAAGGAAAAATACCATCTGATGGTGTACCTTTTGCCTTCGAATTAGTTCAACTATCTATTCGCGTGATTTTAATAAAATTAAATGAGTTGACCCTCAGCGTGTGATTTGATCACTGTGCGGTTAAAATTTTATATCACAAGTTTTTAGATTCCGTGTTACGATGAATGATGATATAACGTGAATGATTTTTTGGGCACATCATAACCTTATAAAAACCCGCAAAAAATTAAATAGGTAATTTATTATCATGTAGGTATATAAGAATGAAATTGAAATACCACACAATGTATTATTTTTTATTTTATTTTATTTTATTTTTTTTTGGTCAATTGTAAACATGAAAAACATATAGCAAAGGTTAATTAAATCATTGACGAACTCAACGCAATACAAATAATTAAAAGAATTTGAGTTATCATCTTCCTTTTTCGCTTATGCGGTATTGCTTATAACAGGAATTCGCAATCATTCGCTCACAAATCATAATATTCCGAGAACGTGATTGAGAACAATGGAATCTTTCAGAAAAATTGTAATGTTATCAATGATTATATGTATTTTGCGGAGGCTTATAAGCTTTGCACTTTTATTATTTTTATTGAAGTGTTTTCACAATAAAAGAGAGAACGAGAGAGATTCGTCAGCGAGAGCAGACATATTATATTACCCATGTTGATGAATTATTTCATTGTTTTCGAAATTTTGTCCATCGAGTGGAAGGATTCGATTTATGGAATGTTTATCCTTCGAAAGATATAGGTTTCATAATGGGCTACTGTCTGAATTTTTTTTTTTTTGAATGCTGCGTCAATTTTTTTATTACACCTGCACGATTAATAACGTTTATGATGCTTGAAATTTGTGATATAACGTAATTTTTATTTCTGATACTCGACTAATAATAGTTTAAATCTTCTATAAGTAAATGATTCGTTTTCTTGGTCTATAGCTGCCTAAAGTTTTAACGATTTGTTATTGGTTGTTAATTTTCATTAGCCCGATGATTGATGCGATTATGTGATGGGTAATGGATTTCCACAAATGCATCGTGGAAATTCATCAATTTTGTAATCGATTTCACGATTGCCTGATGCTTACTTAAATTATGTTGAAAGAATGTATAGGTTTAGGTATTGATATTCTTCTATGAGCATACTTTGATGAATTCAAATACAAAAAAGAGTCAGTCAATGTTGAATGAGCCCGGTATTCAAATTTAGAAACTTCGACTTTTCTCATTTTTTTTTTTTTTTTTTTTTTGTAGAGATTCCTTGTACGAGTAGTTAATTATTAGAAAAGAAATATAAGATGATCCTGTCCGTGAAATCCCCAGTAAAATTTCATGAAAAATACGACAGATATACCCAATGCTGTAAATTTAGCAGCATTTTTCTTCTGTCACGTTTTTTTCAGAACAAGTAGGTACCTAAAGCTACACTTGAGATAATTGTGTAATACTCGAAGCAAACCGATGAACTTGTTATCTACCTATCTACACTTTATTTCGCAGAATAATCCATCAAACGATCGCGTGGATTTCACAATGAATCATACTCAAACTCCCATCAACCAGTTAATTCTCGTAAATTCGCAACAAACGTCGCCTGAATCCAAATCGATCGAAGAACCAGTTGCTGTAAAAATTTCCAGCATATGCTACATACAATTCTCTGTATTCATACGCGAACCTCTCAACATGCCTACGCAGCAGTCGTCTTAATGAACGAAATTTTCTAATCATTATAATTATACTCTACATTCGGACAAAAGCATATAAATTCGAAAAAGCTTCAAATTTATAACGGGTTTGTTTTAGTTACACAAAGCCCATAATTACACCGCAATATATAGCTTCTCGCGCTTATGTGCAAGTGAAAAATTTCACACAGCAGCGTTTATCGAAATACGATAAGCTATGCAATTAAATGTCTGCTCGCTTCAATTGAGTGTTAATAATTACTCATTATCTATATTTTACGTTTACGCTCTGATGAAATTATTACCTTTTATTCCTTTTTTTTTTGCGACTTAACGAACAAAAATCGATCAAGTTGTGTGCGTTGACATTGTCAATGTAGAATTTCTAGGTAAATATTATCGTCATTAGAACGTAACATACGTGTGTTTTTTTATATTTATGTTTTTTTTTATTGTCATTCCACCACACGTCGAATTTTTATTGTATTTATTTTTCAACCTTTTAGGTACATTTCTAGTACAAAAACCATATACGAGCGTGTATGAATTCGATTTTTTTTCACGCGTTGAAATTTTTTACATGAATGAAAAATTATGCTCGATTTTACTCGTAGGTAGGTACTAGGTAGGTAGGTGGGTAAGGTATGCTTAGGTTTACGTTTCATTTACGTGTGACGGCCTTGTAATTATGAAAATCAAAAAATTAAACCAAAGAACCGAAGTTCAAATTAGTTTACCTACATGGTTCTTAAAAACAATTTCAACTCGTTTTAATCAGATACCTATAACTATAAGACGTATACTCTAATTCAATAGAACTTTGTAATATCAAAATTAAAATTGTAATGACCAAAGTTGAGTCTGGCGGTGAATAAAATAGCAAATTGGAACAACATCAGACATAAATTAATAATTTTTAATTTTAAGTGAACATTCGATATTTTTAACGTCGATTTGCTGCTATGTACTTACGAGATGATTTTCATTTGAACTTGATTTAAAATGTTCATGAAAATTGAAAACTGTGACTCGAACGTATACTTAACCGTAGGGGGCCACTTAATGGTTCGTTGTTTTTTATGATATTTTTTTTGGCGGGTAATTTGAAGTAAATTGTACCCAGACCCACTGAATTAAATGACTTCATTATAGGTATTTACGAGTTTTACGCAGTAGGTTGCCCTTGCACTTTAATATTACTAGGTTTTTGAAAATCGTAGTAAAATTTGCAGTGTGCAGATGAAAAAGGGAACAAACCACTCCTTTTTTGACACAAATCGTGAGTTCTGACTCGATAGCTCTGTAATACTGGAGAAGTATTTTTTTTTAAGAACCAAACTGATTTGACCACATCTTTTGAAGCTTTTTTCAATTTGAAAATCTTTAAACCTAAATCGTTCACAAACTGTGTAAGAAGAGGAGAAAGGAATCTTCAATAGCCAAAGGTATTTAATGCATTTGTCATTGTCACAATTATTTCTTATCAAAAAACAAATACTTAAGACCTTACGAGGGAACTACTCAAACGGTACTTATTTTAATGAAAACGGAACCAACCTTCATCGAAAGATCATGCCCTCCTCGTAACCAAAATTTTATGTGCCAAAGATCATTTTTAGAGTTTGGGCAAATTTTTGAAAAATCAAAAAATTCAAAATAATTTCCATTATGGCGAGCTAGAACTTTAAACTTTTTTATAATTTTTTACTAAGTAAATAAAACAAAGGAATAAATTACTTCATTGCAACCCCCTGATGTAAAAATAATCGCTTTTGATTGAGGGCATTTGGCTTAATATTCTCAATTTCTTTCAAGAGCAGGGCCATCGAGAGGAAGGCAAATGGGCAGTTTTTCGAATGTTTTTGCCCCTAGATACAAACTTTCAAGAGCTTTTGCCCTCACTTGGGTCTGTTGTTTTTTATTTTTCAAAATCAACATCCTAAAAAAAATCTTTCAAATTCTAAAATGAGTAGAATGATATTAAAAGTCAAAATATAAACTTCATATAATATAAAAAGCACCGTTTTTAGTTCTCTCAAAATACAAATTTCAAAAATTTTTACTCTCGATTCGCTCGGGCTTGTGCACTTATTTTTCAAAATCAACTTCCTAAAAAAAAACATCGTTTTTAGGCGTACTTTTGCCCTTGCTTCGCTCGGGCCAATTTGATCCTTGTTTTAAAATTTAAAAAAATCACATTTGAGCTCCCAAAAATCTAAAACAGAAAATAAACATTTTTATAAGTCATATGAATGTGATATCAATCGGCAAAATTAATCAGTCAAACCCCCTCCCCCCTCTCAAAAAACCTCTTTATTAGTTGCATTGGCTCTGGGTGGCCCTGTTCAAGAGTAGTAAATTATTTTCGAAGAGCTAAGAACGAACTCCGGCAGAAGCTGTACATAAAACTTTGGGTGCTGCTTCACTAGCTTCAGATACCCTCTTGACTGCTTCGAGTTAAGTTCCAGCTGCGTCAGTTATGTGTAAAGGTAAATTTTTGATCAAAGGAGAAATTCTAGAAAAAATAGGAAAAATTTATTTCTATACCTCAGACTTGAAATTTTTCAGCAAGGTCTTAAAACGGAGCAAGCAGTTGAAGAATCCCCTCTTCAAATACCTAAGTACCAATCTAATCTAAGTCATGCACAACCTAATTTGAAGCCAGGTGTAGGTACTAGGTACCCCTTCGATCTTGCTTGGTTTCAATAAATTCGTTTGGAGTAGAGTGAAAATGACGAGGGGTGGCATAGGTAGCATAAAAGCCAAATTCAAAATTCATCAGTTTGAGTTTAAAAAATGCTTATTTGCTTTCATCTTCTGATCCTTTTTTGAAAGCAATTTCACATTCTTCTCCCTCTCACCTAACAATATCAAAAAAAAAAAAATTCACGATGAAAGGGCAAAAAAATTCCAAAAGTATAGGTAGGTAATTTAGTTGAATAATCTACTCTATTTTTGGTATACCACTTACCTACCCTACCTAAAATAAATGGAAAAATTGAGCTCAAAATTGAACCATTTTGATAAGTAATATTTTTTGAAATGAATAATATGGTTAATTGATTCAGACTAGTGTGGCATAGAAAGTTGGAAGGGTAAGGAGGCGGGGGTCTTTTATCCCAGATGCACAATTTTCAAATGTACGTAATGAGAATGACCCATTAATTAGTTTTCATTGTTCAATAAAGTCTAGCTTTTCTATCCCCTCCCCCCTCCAAAACCCTCCTCCATAAGAAATTTTATGTTCTGTAACTTAATTTTGTTTCTCTTAATTTTTTGGATAATTTCTGAACAATTTTCTGAAAAATCGATTTTTGGTGATGAAAAAATTCAAATTTTCAATCCCTAAAATATTTTAGCTCAAAATATCTCAAAAACAAAGCCTATATCAGACAAACATGAAGCACCCTTCAGTAAGAGAAATTTCATATGCTCTATTTCTGTTTCTTTTTTTTTGGAATATTCATTTCTTAGCCCTCCCCCCTCCCTCTTCAAAAAAACAGTTTCATGTTGCGATGAGAGGCGAAACATTCAAAATTGTATACAATACACTTTATTCGGAGTCTTCAAACTCCTTTAAAAAATATATCTATTGAATAAGTGCTAAAAAGGGAACCAAATTTTTGATTGCAGATTCAAAATTCATACTTTTTTTTTTACCAAAGTTTGGACGCAAAAATCAAAGAAATTGAAGAACCGTTTTTTTTTAAAAAAAAAAAAAAAACTTATTTCAACACAATTTTTTATTTTTTATTTTTTATTAGGTATAATTTGTTAAATGAATACACAAATAAATTATCTGCGTCGTATTTTTTTTGTGTTTTATTATTGTAAATCTAGAGAATTTCTTTCAAAAAAAAAAAAAAACGGGGCAAATATTTTGAAAGTTTGAATTTTTTTGCGTGAAATGAATTCAATGTTTAGATTTTTTTACCTTTTTTGCGATAACGCCAGAGAAATGAACCTCTCTGTTGACAGTTGACACCACATACCTACTTAATATCAACAAAAAATTAAGTAGGTATATCTCACGCAGTGACATTTTTTTAATGGCTCAAATTATCGTTCAACTTTTCGTCCAATTTTAATTTTTTTTCCTTGAAATTTTTTCATAATTTTAGCAATTATGATTTATGTGCTTATTTTTTCCTCATGCAAATTCTAAATTGGTGTTCTTAGGTACTTCTAAGTGGCTCTAATATTATTAATTATCGCCAAAAATAATAATTGTTTTCAAAAAAACTTTTTTTCAATTTTTAATGTAAATTTTAAATTTTGAGACCCCAGTTAGAACAGTGCTAGTTCAAGCCAGAGGTCTAAAATTTTTCCTGCAGCTTTTTGGGGCCCCTCCACAAGCTTTTATTGAATCCTGTACCAATTTAAAAAAAAAAAAATCGAAGACATAGATGGTTCAAGTCATATGTACTTACTGAAAATTTAAATTTTGAAATAACCGTTTACCCAAAAATTTCATGGGAATATGTACTCGTAGGAGTGAAAAATTCAACTTGAAAACGTACAAAAAATGACAATTATGTTTCTTTTTTTCCTTCATTTTTTCATCATTAGTGAAAATTCCATTATTTCCATGCGTTGGAAGCAACTTTATGTATTTCCAATAGGTATGTTACACAGTAATTTGAAGGTTCATTTTCATTGAATTTCTCTCGAAAAATTGTACCTTCGTTCGTATTTTTTTGGCTATTAGTACCAGTTCACTTGCTTATCTACTTTACGTCTTATACTTTTAATTTCTTATAATTTTAAAACTTTTCCTTTTCAAGTAAAGTTTTTGTGTGTGTGTTTTTTTTTTTTTTTTTTTTTACAAAACGAAAGAAAAAACAATTTGATAACCAGTTGAAAGGAAGAAAAAATTGAAATAACTCTGTTATTGCCTTTTTGGGATATTTAATATTTCAATTAAAATTTTGAATTTTTGATGCTGCAATTGTAGGGTCCACGTTAATGAAAAAGCAGAAACGTCCATGTTCAGGATATGCTGGTACTTTGTTTTGAAAAATAGAGTAGATAATACGAGTATGAGGTACGAGGTACCTAATACCCATTTAAGATGAGATGGAACAACTCAAATCGGTGATAAAAAGAAGATAATTGACATCTAGGACCTTTCACTTTCAATGCAAACTTTTCAGTTTCATATGATAATAACAAGAATGTTTCGATTTAAAGTCCAAGAACCAAGTAACCAACCTACCAACAGACCAATTAACCATTTTTTTCCACTGTATTTTTTTGCTTGCGTTTCGAATTGTGGTTGAGAGAGGTTTGTGATGCATTTCTAATAACGAATCGCAAAATTCAGTTTTATCAAGAAGTTGGAGCATAAAACATACTACCATAAAATTAAAACAGTGGACAATTGCCTGGTTCTTTCTGAGAACCCATCATGTATAGCAGTTTTAGAAAAAATTACTACCATGGAACCAAATTAGACATTTTTTACATCCCAGATATCTAAAATTACTTTTGAGGTAGGTACTAGGTAATCCCTCAAAAAAAAACCTAGTTACCTACCTACGTACAATTTCACCTCAAAATAAACTTTAAAAATTCTGTTTATTAAATTCTCTGCCAATTAAACAGGTGTGAGGTGTGTTTCTCAATAAAATAAACTTGATCCAGGAAAAATTCCTCTTCGAAAATTTTTTTTCGTTATTTTAAGTCAAGCGGTAAATTCTGGTTAGTTCGAGTTTATATCTTAATATGATTAAAAAATCAATTTAATATTCGAGTTGTAAATAGATAAACGACCGCTATATGCGATTGTAGGACGATGATTGATTATTAATCGTATGTGCCAAGTAAAACACGTGACCTGTATGATTCTGTTTTTTTTCTTCCTTTTTTCATTTAAACATCGTACAACTGAAACAATATGTCTATGGTACCTATATCTCGCATTATTATCTTTATTCTTTAGACTGCATACTTTACAATACAATAAACCGGTAAAATTCAACCTCGTGTCGTCTTATCAATGTGTTAAAAAATTGACATATTCGATGGCAAGGTACACTTGGAGTAAAAAAAAAGTATATCACAATTTACTTTACCTTTTATTGAACTATACAAGAACAAGAAGGTAGGTAGAGAAACACCACGTATTGAATTTTTTTTTTCATCAAACCACGAGTCGATTACAACCGATTAGGCAACAGGGGAAAAAATTTTCACCATAAGACAACTTACCCACTAAGGGAAAATATTACACTGAAAGTAGTTTGAAATAAAACGAATTAAACGACGTTAATCGTAACACTATGGAATAATATCCAAGTCAACGAACTAGGCATAGATTTTATAACAGGAAACTACTTCGATCATTACGGTAATTCTCGAAAAGGAAATAATAACTTCCGGCAATAACTTTCCAACAATTGGAAGAAAATCACGACGAAGGAGTTTATCGTACGTATTTAAAAAAAAAAAAAGTCACCAACGAAGTATAAAAATTATCACATATTAGGTAAGTAGGTAGGTAAAAATTTAGTCAAAAAAACGTCACGAGGTGATAATAAGAGCTTCGTAAAAATATAAACAACAGCTACAGGTTACCACTGATAAGAAAAGAAATTCAAACTTACCCTTCGTTGGAATCATCCTCGTTCATTATTTCACCAAGACTCGGTTTTTAAACCAAAAAAAAAAAAAAAAAAAAAAAAAAAAAATAGAAAAAAAAATTAAAATAAATAATTCGATCGCACGAAACGATTTAATATCGGGTACATTACACTGGTCAGGGATAATCGATTATGTACTAAATCGACACGCGAGTTTGATTCAATAATATCGCGAGTTGCATTAACTCAACACTTCCTATATACGAGTTTCATTAATACTAATTAATGCTAAATACTAAAACATGCTAGCTACCAAGCATCTTAACAACACCAATGGATAATGGGGTAAAGTCAATACGTTGTAGCGGCGGGTTGACCTTGCCAATACCATTCCCCACTTTTTATGTTAAGAAAATTTCGCGAATATGTTACAGACTTGCGCTTTATAATCATCGACCAATCGTAACGAAAAATTTCATTTCACTTTCTGCCAGATGCAAATTTTTCGCTTTTTAGCGGGAGTTGTGTTTACATAGTGAAAATTATTGTCATGTTCCAAGTAGGTTAAAACTTGAGGCTCGTCAAGTCGTCGCTTTTCGTCGGCAGTCGACTGTCACTACCTATTTAACGGTGAACTAAATTTATTACGTAATAGAAAACAATTTTTTTTCCTACACTGTCGGAATCTATCGACGGTCTTCGTATAGTCGTACTCCACTTTTTTATCAATTTTTTCGACTTGTATTGTTTATTGGTGTTTATTGTTAATTAAGTATACCGCGCGAGAGTGAACAAAACCATCAATCGGAACAATAACTGCTGATTAATCATCGTGAGTTGATGAGTTCATGAATGAATTTACCTCCTTTCCTCCATATTGGGCTGATTGCAATCTCACAGTAGTACATCTACGTATGTACTTATAAATGCTTCTATAGTTACTTCGGGCCGAAATCGTACTGTTTTGATCGAATCGACTTTTTAAAAAAAGTATCTAATCATCGTTCGATATGATTAATTAAGAATTGCATACTGTATATACGGTGTAAAGTGGCGCCGGTCGTTGTTCTTTTGCATTCTACGAATTATTGTAGCCTAGTTTTTTTTTTTTTTTTACTAACGAGTTGTAACAGAACATTGTCTGTATTGGCAATTGGCTAGGTTTTTTTGATGTACCAGGAAGAAAGAGAGTCACGTGAGAATGATATCTTATATTAATGCGGGTCTCTGGTCATGGAAATCATTTTTCGAGTGGATACAAATTTTAAATTTTGGAGCATAAAAGATACAAAAAAAAAAAAAAAAAAAATGAAAAGAACCATTTGTATGGGATGACCTTTACTGACGGGTCAAGTTTCGTACTTTTTGACCAAAATATACCCAGTATGGAGTATGGACCTATAAGTGTGAAGTCTTGGTTTTTGAAGTCAGCCCTGCACCCCCTCATTCTATAGAAGATGAAAAGATTGTGATGGTGGGCTCTAAAACTAAGTTACTCCATCACAAACAGGAGACTGTGAAAAAAATGGGAAAAATTTACGTTGATCGTTTCACTTACGCACTTTTTAGACGAGATGAAAAAGTGTAGGTACCTACTTTTTGAAAATTCGTATTTTTTAAAAAAAATTGAGCACCAAAAAAGCTATTTTTTCCTCTCATGCTGAAATTAGCCCTCTTAACCCGATTTTAATTTTAAATTTAACAAGACATTATGAGACAGAAAGTTTCAAAAAAAAAATTGAAAAATGTAGTCTGATTAGGATTGGTAATGTACCTAATGAAAAAAAAAAAAAAAAACAGAAATTCAAAACAGTGTAAAGTATTTTCTTTTTTGTTTCAATTTCAAGTACGTATCATCTGAATCAAAATCTCCCTCACACTTCACCAGACTTGTAGTCGATGCTGGAAATTTTACACTTCACAAACAGGTACTTACTCTTTCTAATTTTTTTTTCACAAGGTCCTTATTCTGTCTCAAAAATCGATGTTTTGTGATTTAAAAACTGAAAAAAATGACGACTTTATAATCACAAACAATCAATTTATGTTGAACTTTTCAACTTAAACTAAAAATATCCCTACAGATGCACAGGACAATCGTTTTTTTTGTTTTTGTTTTTTTTTTGCAAAAAAAGGTTCTCTGGGATATTATCTAATCAAAAAACTCAATCTAACCAACTTGATATACACTCTCACACAACGGGTGTAAGAATCATGCAATAATAAACACCCCCCTCCCCATCCAAAAAAAGTTGAAAAAATTCTAATTACAGAAAATTTTGTTTCAAGAAGAATTATGTACTTTAAACAAAATAAAGCAGAAGAAATTATTGTAAATCATAAAATCCCCCCACCACCGGCCACTACCCTGGACTGGACATTTGAAAATACAGTTTTCCAGTCTAAAGTTTGTGCGATAGCGTAAAATACCCCCTCTCTTCCCACTTTCTAAATCACCGATTTCAGTTTAAAAAAAAAAAACAAGTGTAAGGAAAAAATATTATGGAGTCCAATTCATTATCTTGAAGATTGAATATTAGTTGAGGGGTGGCCAGAGGGGGTAGATAAGATTAACTGCCAAGCCCAATGTCAATATTTTGTTGCTGCTTTTGAAATGTCTGTTTGGCTTATTGTTTTTCATTCATTTGATCTACAAGCCTTTGAAATTATTACAAAGAGGAGAGAGGGGAGAGGGGACGTTTCTTTTCGAAGGCGAGTTATTCATGTTAAAAAACTTCACAATTGAAATATCATGAAATTTTTTTGAAATGTGGGCATGAAAAAATATGTAATAAATAAAAATAATTTAAAAGGTTGTTTCTAAAAATCATTTTGAAAAATTTGCAAATTTTGTATTTTTTTTTTTTTTTTTTTAAATTCAAGAATTTAAAATTATTTTAAAGGAAAGGGTACACTGAATGTCAAAAAAAAAACACACTATTTCAACTTCAAAATCGTTCTGGGTTCTAATTTATTTGGAAAAAAATATTTATGTAGAGGTGAGTTGAGGTAATTTGAAAATTAAGTGACGTTCTGACTGTTCTGAGTAAGATAGTACTTGGCATTGATGAAATTTTTTGAAAAAATTTATGGTGATTACTTCAAACTTTTCGTTATAAAATATGATAAGGCAATTTTTTCCGTAAAAATTGGCCAACTGATGAACTGAAGGGAAAATCAATCGTTATAAATAAGACTATTTTTCATTTTCAAGTAGATTGCACCTTCTTTTTTTCATAGTTAGATCTAAGAATACCTACTAATAAAGTAAACCATTTTAAAAATCTTGATTGTTTACGTTTTTTTTTTTTTTTTGAGATGCCAGGCTATAATAGTATTTTCTGGAATGGGCCAATTTTGGGGTTGAACCCCTTGAAATCAGGAAGAAAACCTAAAGAAAATTGTAGAAAAAATATGAGAAAGAAATTGGGGTTTTCAATGATTTTCATCGCATTTTGATATTTTTTTTTAAAATGATTTTCACAATGAAAGAAAAAAGAGCAAAAGATTAAAAAATTGGCTTATAAAAAATTGAAGAATAAAGACAATTTTATAGTCTATACTCTTAAGTTATTCTTTTTCATTTTTTTCTCACAAAAATTCATATCTTAATCCTGTTTTATGATTTAATGAGTACAAAACCAGACCAACATGCCTTGGTGAAAGGAGATCTACGACAAGGAGGATGAGGGAGTGCAGGGATCGTAAATACGGATCCTAATTATATCAGTTTTACGATCCCTTTTTCTGTGCCAATGTTGACACACGCGTAAGACTTTTCAATTATTTTATTTTTGTACAATCGCTACAAATGTAAGTAATATAAATGACTAGAATAATAAAACCTAATTCGTATCGTCTTATCGAACCGTCATTCACGTCGTATAGGCACCTTAAGTTTTTATTTCCTTGTTTGATTATTTGATAAATACGTTTCAAAATTTTCACGTCAAGTCGATAATTAAACCGTATAAGATTTTACAAATTTTCGTAATACGTAGGTATCAGTTGTTCAAACAATTCAACCATTTTACGCCTAATAATAATTTAAAACCATCGTATAAAAAAATTGATCGCATCAACCTCCCTACTATCAATCAATTCATTCAATTCACAGTTCACACAGCCTATAAAGGTAGGTTTACGACTTACGTTGAGAAAAATTGGCACGGAAATATTGCGCGGATTGAAATTTGAATCAAGCTTTTCTCGCGTGATCGAGTCGAGATATGAAGTTAAAATCGATCATGGATCAATAATAATGACTCGAGACATTTCTTTAACCTCGAATTCGTTTGAACGTTGCGTGATGAATTAAAATTTCATCCGATTATCTAATTTTATCTGCATACATTCATCCCTGATTTGTACGCGGAATTATCGCATTCACCAGTTAACAACCTTGTTAATGTAATTTGAATTTGAAAATTGGTTTAAAACATTAGATTGGTACGAGTATATCTCTAGAGGAGAATCAAGAACGTAGATAACCTAAAGACAGAGATATCGAGTTAATTTATTTCATATTATTGATTAATTGAGCGAGACATTCTGTGCAGTCTGTTCTCCAATTAGATACATAATTATATCCAAGAATGAAATATTATTTACCATAACATACTAAATAGGAACCTAGTTAGTTATCAATAAAATAAAGTTCTTCAAAAATTATCGTATTAGGTAGTATAGGTATCAATTTCACAATCCGGACGATAAAAAAAAGTTGTTTAGAAATTATCACTAGTGAATTGGAAGTAAATGTTTTATCCATTAAATTAAAAATGAGAATGAACAGGCTTCTTTTTCTCGATAAATGAACTTCGTAGCATTCTCGATCAATGCTCATTTAATTATACCTACTTAATTTTTATAAACGGCCTTTTCAAAAATTCAGTGAATACCTACCTAATGTTTACCTGCTTGAAACTTTTCATATTTTCCTTTTTCATCTATATTTTAATTATTAAAGAAGGTCAAGTTCAGTACTCGTAGGTTGACATTTTAACGACAAATCGAATCGACATCCCTGAAAACGAAATTAAATACGAGTAGTTTTCCATATAAAAGGGTATTGATTTTCAAAAATCTGAAGGGAGCATTTTTTTTGTAGAAAAAATTTCAATTTGAACGTTATTATTCTGTAAACAAACAGAGTCATTCATTACCTAGTCAATTACTTAGGTAATTGGGGAAAAAAAAAAAAAAAAAAAACTTTTCATACCTGAAAGTGGGATGAGTTTCAAGCGAGATAAGCAAAAAAATTCAATAAGAATAAAAAATGATGAAAAATAAACGAGACAAAGTGTTCATTCACAAAACAAAAAAAAACAACTCGAAAAATGGATTTACAACCAGAAAGTAATAGAATTTGTACATTTCAATTTTCATGCTCATTTTTCAAAGAGTGAATAAGAAATGTTTTTAAATGTTTTTAAAAAACGAATAAAATATAAAAATAATTTTTCGTGGATAAGTAAAACTTTTTGCAAATTATTTCAATGTTTTTTCTCCAGAAGTGGATATTTTTACTGTACACAAAAAATATTCAAAATGTAGAGAAATATCAATTTTCAAAAACCAGAAAATAAATGTCAGATATTTGCCATTTTTTGTGGTAAGGGGAGAAAAGGTGAGGAGTAATTTTTTTAAATATTCTGCAATTCAGTCAAAAAAATTCCTAGATTTCTAACATTTGAACAAAATACAAAAACAGTGAAAGAGATTACATTTTTTTCAATGTTATTTAGAAATTGTTTTCAATATTTCTCCTTTTTTTGACATTTATTTGGGATAGGATATTTTAAATGATATGTACTTCTACTTTAATTATGCATTTTAAAAAACTGCAACAAAAGTCACAAAATAGAAGGGATTTGAAAACACTTTAAAAATTTTAAAAAGTGATTATGTGATAATTTTCAGAAATTTGTAATAAATTATTGGTGTTTTCAATTTTCTTTTCGTAAAAGGGAGGGAAGTGAAGAAAGAAACTTTTTGCTTTTTTTGGTATTTATGATCGAACCAGAAAAATGCTTGGTACTCGAGAAAACCGTATTCAATATTTTCAAATATGATTCAAAAAACAAAAAAAAAACAAAAAAAATAGAAAAAGAAGTCGTTAAAATTTCAAAAAGTTCAAAAAGGTAACAATTTTTATGCATAGCGATTTCTTCAGAAAAATGTGAGAGGAAGCGAGGGGAGCAATTCGTTGATATTTTGATATTTGATCAGAAAAATTGTTCAATCACATCAACGAAATCTGTTCAACACCTACTATTCTATTGTCCCCAATTACACCAAGACCGATTATCTCTCCAATTAGATGAAAACTCTCTATCCATTCCTGACAGCCCCTCCGAAATAGAAAAATTTATTACTCTTATTAAAAAACACAACCTGACAAATTCAATATAATCTCACGTAGGGTGTAATAATCTAGTAATTATAAACACCCCCCCCCCAAAAAAAAATAAAAAAAATAAAAATGTATGTTGTCAAGTTACATTCTTTATAAATTCTCAAATTTTTTTTTTGCTTTTTCAACATTTATTTTCTAATAGTATAAAAGAGGTTGAAAAAAAATATTGAATTTTGAAAATACTTCAGAAGTAGAAAAATATACTCACTTTTTGTTGAGAGAAAAGGTGATACCGAAGAAGGAAATGGACGATTTTTTTGATTTCATTAGGTACCTATTTAAACCGACATTTCACCATAAATGTTGAATTTTTCTCGAGTTCAGTTCTTCGAATATTCGTCTATTAAATTTTTCCGGATTTTTCAAATTCAATCACCTAGGTAGATCTTTTTTTGTCCATTTCAAAATTAAAATTTTAAAACTTTTTTTTTCAATTAATTTATGACAATATTTTTAAAACTGACCATCTCATTGCAAAATGATAAAAAATATCAAAAAAAAATCGAGAAAAAAGTGTTCGAACATTTTTTGGTATTTTTTCGACTATGCATTTGCTGTACACCCAAAAAAGACCAAAAGATAAAAAAATTGAAGAAAAAAAAGCTTAATAACGAGATATCCAAAACCATCGACTCTCACAAAATAACACATTCAACGAGGTATGTTTTTCATAAAAATTAATATATTATTAGAATACATATACATAGAACGATATAACAGAATATTCATAGTCTTATCATCATACAAATGAATAGCAAAATTTAAAAATCATTACAAAAATATAAAAAAAAACTGGCTGCTTTAAATTACCTATTCAAAAAAAAAAAAAAAAAAAAAGACAAAACAAGATACAAGTTAGCTTACAAATTTTGATTTCAAATTATTGGTATACGCGTTATTTATATGTAAATCTGAGATTACAAGGGGAAAGTTTTAAAAATTATGTAGGTACGGTAAAAACAAAAACCCAATAGAGTAGGTAACTAGTACAACTACATTAAGCATTATGAATTATGATTCACTGGTCAAAAATTAAAACAAAAAAATCAATAAATGAACGTCCACGATTCGCATAATATTTCACTCGTATTTACACAAAATTTCAACCAGACGCAAATTAGCAGAGCTATATACATTGATCGTTAAGCTTCGACATTTTCAAAATAAAAAATACTAAAAAAAAAAAGCGTGAAAAATTACGGCGATGAAAAAAATTAAAAACTTCAATATACAGTAATTTTTAAAATGTATAATATAATAAAAATGTTTACAAGTACATTAAATAGTGTACTTAGAAATTTGATCGATTACATTGATATTTTCGAGAGCGGTTTGCAATTTGATAACTGATAACTCGAGTACTTGTATAATGATTAGGATCCAATCGATTTACGACGACTATAACGCATTAAAAATCACTTCGTATCTAATAACCACTTAAACTAATTAAAAAAATTAGTTATTAAAATTAACACAACCAAAATTGAAATGTGCGTCAACAGCGACAGCGGTTCGTATCGTATCATTCTCGTACATACAAAAAATCGTATCAAAAATACAAAAACGTCTAGTTATTCGTATAAGGCACATTTCATTTCGATCTTTTACGAATAAAAATTTGCAAAATTGGCTCCCCCAGGGGGCCTTTTTTCCAACCTCCTCGAACCGCTATCACAACGTAGGGGGAAAAAAATTGTTAAAAACCACAGATACAAGTAAAATTTAGCCAAACGAGCATTGTGCGTCTTAAATAGGTAGACAAAAAAAAGTAGCAACAAAATGGCCGCCAGTCCGAACAAAAATTACGTATAAAATAAATACAAAATTGGGGGAAGATGAGGATAAGATAAATGCTACGTTATACATATATACTTTACGTACACAGAAGCGCAAAATTGCCAATACATTGATCGTCTATAGAAGACTATAAAAATTCTCATGTTTTGACAATCAGCGTAGATAACTTATTAAGCACCATATCAGTCTTGAAGGGATCTAACCCTTGAACGGATGATGGCTTATAGCGTTTTTTTTTTGATATAGACAGAGCACTTGAGCATTTTAAAATCGCGTACTCGAACATCAGTCCATTACACACTGAGCTTATTGTATCGTAGCCTATTTCCATCGAAGGCTTATATACATTTATACTACATTACACACCGTGAAAGGAATAAAAAATCGCCCATTATAATCTCATCATCGTACATGACGTGGTAATCCATTCGCGAATTGACATAAAAATACAGACCATCTTCTATGTACAACGATATATAAATAACTCTATAGCTTACTTTATAAAAGTAAAATTCGACTAAAATAGAAAAGAAAAAAAAATGTCCACGAAACAAAATGAAAAAACAAAATGCAAGGTAATGTTCCCAATTATACAAATGTAAAAAGCTTAATTAATTAATATAAGTACTTACAAATGTAATACAATTTGTATAATTCGACTACTCGTATCGACGTAATACTTCTTATTTAATTACATAATATGTATACCTATAAGAAATATTACGAACGCAAGTCATAGAAAATTCTTCTACAAGACGAATTATCTATAAAAACATTATTACTGCCTCGAAATGTTCTACAAAATTTTCAAAATTTTTTACTCTTTTATCTTCGGGAATAATACCTGCATATAAATGACTAGTAAAAAAAAGTAACTTTTACGCTTATTCATAAATAACGCGAATAAGAGAAATTAGTAGATATTTTCGTGTTTTTTTTTTCTTATTTATTTTGATGTAATTTCTTAAAATTTACGACTTAGAAAATGATGGTCGTTGGTAGGCTGAGTTTTTTTTCAGGTATTATTATAGATACGCATAATATGTCAAGATTTTTTTTTTTACATACGTGAAACAAAGTATAAGATGCGGGCTCACCGTATTGGCAAATGCTTTCGTTAAAATATACGCGTAAGCTGAGTGGTAACGAGATGTGCCTAAATTAACGAACAAAATAAATAAACGTACATGTTTTTGATATAAATGCCGAGGCTAGACTAGAGAATTTTTCATGTATTGCGGGATAAAATTGAAATTTTTCGTTACTGAAATGATTTTGTTTCTCGATTGGATCGAACGTTCTGTTTGATAAAAATTGTATTCATTGTCCCCCCCCCCCAAATTATTGAAACAAAAACCGAAATTTATTCAACAAAATTTTTTGAAAAAAAATAGATCTATCTGTTGATTGACTCCCTTTCCACAAATGAAAGTAAAAAAATATGGTAAAAATCGAAATCATTTTTTGAAACAACCGATTGATTTAAAAAATTGAACCTACGATTTTTTTTGAAAATTGATTTTACAGGAAATCGCCTTTTTTATTTTTAGACTTCGAGAAAAATCGAAAAAAATCAACAAATCTAAACAACTTTCGATTTTCTTTTTTTTTCAAAATCCAACATGAAATCAAAATTATTTATTTATTTGCTCGTTTTTGAAAAATTGTAGTAGATTTTACTGGAAAAATGATCTCAATTTTCAACGATTTCAACCCCCCCCCCCCCAAACGAAAAAAAACGTGGCATAAATTTACTCATCTGAACAATGTCAACAGTGATCGAGATAGATTGAAAAAAAAAAAACGACACATGCTGAATAACTTTCAACTCTCCCCCCCCCCCCTCCCAAATATAAAATGAAATCAAATTTCAAAAACAGAATAAGTCGTGATTATTTTTCGATCAGAATTAATAATCGATTATCATCGACCTTTGATCTTTCTTTTTTTAATCCAAAATGAAATAAAATTTAAAAAAAAATAATTTATTCGTTTTTTTGAAAGTAAGTTAATCGATTTTATGAAAAAAAACGATCTCAATTTTCTCAATAATTTCATCAAAAACGAAAAAAAGTTTTAAAAATCTCAATTTTTTCGAATTAAGTCGTAATTGATTTCGAGCATATTCACTCATTTCAACACACAAAATCTAAATAACCTCTCATTCTATTTTTTTTTAAAATCCAAAATGAAATCAAATGTAAACAAATGACTCATTCATTCCTGAAAATGATTGATTTTACTCGAAAAATGGTCTCTATTCTCGATAATTTCAACAAAAACGAAAAAAGTTGATAAAAATATTGATGTTTTTTCGATTTAAATCGATAATTGATTTCGAGCAAACTCATTCATTCGAACACACTTTCTCAAGAATGATCGAGATACCAAAAAAAAATCGACACAATTTTTTTTCTACATAAGTCCATAATTGGATGAAATAATGTTAAAAAATGATTAATTCATTATTAGAAATTACAGTCGATTTCAATCGAAAATAATCTCGATTTTCAATAATTTTAAAAAACAAAAAAGTAGAGAGAAAAGTCGTGATTATTTTCTGATTAGAATCGATAATTGATTAAAACGAGCATAAATTTAATCTGAACAATTTTAACAATAATCGAGACAGATAAAAAAATCAACTTTCGACTTTTTTTAAAATTTAAATTCAATTTTTTTTAAAATTTATTTTTAAAAATTGCAATAGATTTTTCTCGAAAAGTAATCTCGATTTTCAACAATTTCAAAATGAAAAAAGTCGAGGAAAATCGTGATAACTTTTCTGATCAGAATCGATAATCGATACAGAGCAAACTTACTCATTTGAACAATATCAACAGTGATCAATATTCGACAAAATCTATGTAATTTTCAAATTTTTTTTCGAAATCCGAATCAAAGGTCAAATTTAAAATTATTTATTTGAGTAATTTTAAAAAATTATTGCGATTTATGTATTTCACTCGAAAAATGATCTCGATTTTAACAAATTTCAAATACGAAAAAAGTCGTGTTCATTTTAATGAATTTCAAGTGTAATTACGAACTAATCGAAAAAAATCGACAAAATCCAATGAATTTACATTTTTTTTCAAAATCCAATCAATTGAAAAATAATCGACAAAATTGAACAATTTTCAATTCTGCATCGAAATAATATCATTTTTTTTTAAAATCTAAATGTGTAGATTAAGTATATTTTTGAAAGTCACAATCGATTTTGCTCAAAAAATGTCTTCGATTTTCAACGCTTCAAAAACGAAATGTTGAGAAAAACTGAAAACATTTTCCGATCAGAATCAATAATCGGAACTGGGCGTTTGTAAAATAATTTCAATTAGCAGTTGAAATATGGAACGAAAAAATCGAGATCATTATTTCTTAGAATTGCGTTTTAAAAACGATAAAAGTACGTTTCTATAAACGAAAAGCAATAATCACTTCGAGGAAATAATCTTATACAACGGTGGTGGAAAATTTTGACGAACGATGAATAACGCTTCGTATATGTACCTATTTAATTCGAGCTGAGAAAATCTCACGCTAATGAAAATTTATTCTCGTTAATTAGCTTCCTCGGATCAAGTTATTTCTTTTTTTCAATATTCTTCTAGCAGCAAAAACCGATTTTGTCGATAAAAACACATCTATTTCGCGTGAAACTCGTACGATGAAAATAAACAGAATAAATTAGAGACGACGAAACAAGCGATGATTTTAAATGTTCAGGTTGACTATTTCATGCAAATTTTATGCAAAATGTATGACGTTTTGAATATTTAACTCATCTTTCGATCTAAATAACAGAAGATCAATTCGAGGTACCTATTTTGTACTTTACCATCCCCTCCATCTCCATACAAAGTTCTCTGCCAGCCACGATTATCACAATTATAAAATAATTTGAAATCACATAAACTTTTCTCACGGTTAATATAAACATAGATATTAAATTCACATTTTTCTATTGAGATGACCTAAAAGAGGTTCTAATGATCGAAACCCCTGATAAATTCCGATCCCCAGACCCCCTTTTTATATCAAATCATTCCTCTAAACCAACAGTAATATATTAAATTCAACTAAAGACTAGATCACCACATTACATCTCGTTGACCACTTGCAAAAATGGAAATTATTCATTAAAAGTTACTAAACTTGGGCAGTACTGACAGATGAACAAGATGCAGCGAAGAGAAAATAAAAAAATAATTTAAAATGCTGATTTCACGCATAAAAAAAGGAACTTTTTTCTCAAAAATTAAAAAAAAAACACATCGAATTAGGCTATAAACCAAAAAAAAAAATTGAAAAATTCAAATAAAATCAAAAGCCTAATTTATGACTAGTTTACCCTCCCAAACTTATTAAAAAAAAATTGTTTGAAATTATTAGCATTACTACAAAACACGAATAATAAAAATAACATTAAAAAACATAAAATACACAACTAAAAAAAATAAAGCTTAATTTAAGAAAAAAAAGAACACACGCAGTGTTTCGAAAAAAAAGGTAAAAAAATGAAAAATTATTTTAATTCCTGATTAAATTCGTATTATTTTATCGCAATATTTCTTGCAACAACAACTTTAATACGATTCGATCGTTGATCAGTTTTGTTTATTTATAATATTGAATTGAAATCCTCTTCGTATCAATCGATAAATTGAAATTGGGGGTAGGTACGATATTGCTTAAAAATAAGGCCTTTTTTCAACGATTTTTAATAAAAAAAAAAGAAGATTAGAACACTCGCGAAAATTTTACCTTTTTTCTCGCTATTAAATGCTATCATGGTAATTAAACTTTGAAAAGGAGAGGGAAAAAAACAACACATACTTGACATACAGACTCGAAAAAATGTTCGTCGTTAAAAAATATAACTTACACGCTACTCGAGCGTATTGAATTAATCCGATTCAGAATCGGATAAGTGATGCAAATCGACATAATTTAAAATGGCACGATATAAGAATTCGTACTGAGCCTGTAAACAAAAAAAAACGAAAACACGAGTGAGTAAATTTCATCATCATTAATGAGTTCTTTTATTCTTCAATTTTCTACGCTAACTACGTAGGTATGTATATGTAATTTTGGGCATAAACTTACAAAAGCTGTCAGCATTCCTTGCCTCTGAGACCTTAACTTTCTCGCGACGTTGACAACATCGACACGTCGTTCAGTTTTCAACTGTTGAGCTAGAATACTTAAAGCGACGAACATAGAACTACGATCAGATCCTAGTTCGCAATGTATAACGATAGGACCGGGTCCGGCATTGACGGCGTGCTGAGTGGCGTGATCCATGAGCTCGATCAGACCTCGAGTAACCTCAGGTACTTCGCCTTCGACAGTTGGCCAGCCATTATATTGGTATTGAGTGACGACTAGATTATCATCGGTTTTTACATTCGCTATGTAGAATTCACGTCTGGTGTAGTAAGGGCAACTTTCGCTTTGGAGATGTTTAACGCTGATGTTGCCGTGGACCGTTTCGTCATCGGGCCAATATCGGCCTGTTTTCTTTTGACCGTCTGATGATGACTGAAAAAATAAACGAAAAAATTAATTTCAAATGTATGATACGGGTAATCGAAGGGATATAGCTGGTTGAAAATTGACATGGACAGGTTACGAAGGTCATTTTACAAGAGGGGGGTCTTCTTCTCCTTTCTTACTTATTTCTTTTCAAAATACGAAATTCTTTTTAAAAAACATGTAAAAAAATGGAAATAAAATTTCTCGAGCCCAAAATTCCTTTCCAAAAATTTTTCGCCCTTGCAATTTTTCCCAATGGCTTCAAACAGGCAACCTGGTAAGTTTTCGAAATGAAAAAAAAAGTTTTAGAATAATTCTCATTTTTTAAATTTTTTGTTTTTGTATTTTAGACTTTAGACTCAATTTCAGTTTTTTCGCTTCATTTTCCAATTTTATAAGTTTTCAGGTATTTTTCAGTTTTTATTGTTCGATTTCTCCAGTTTCAGTTTTCTAATCTCAGTTTTAGCATTTTCTGTAAAGTTTATCAAACGCTTTTCAAGCCAGAAAGGTAATTCATTTTATTTAACGTCAAAAAATCAATTAAACGGAAAAAATGCCAGTGGGATTTTTTTCAATTCTTAGCTTTTGTGTTTCTATTTCAGTTTTATGAAGTTTTTTCGTTTCATTTTCCACTTTTAGTTTTCAGTTTTGCATTATTCAATTTTTTCAGTTTCAGTTTTGTCATTTTCGGTCAAGTTTTCAGAAAGTCTGTAATGTCAGGAAGATTCCTGATGTTCAATTTCACTGCCAAAAAAATAAATAAAACTGAAAAAATTCCAATTTCAGTTTTTTTTTAATTTATTGGTTAAAATTTTTTGTAATGTTTGAATTTTGGTTTCAGTTTTTTCAATTTTCTGTTTTTATATAAGTTGAATTAGCGTTAGTTTTAGATTTTTGTTTTCAGTTTTCTTTCATCAATTTTTCCAACTCAACTTTGGCCATTTTCTTTCTGTCGAACTTTAAAGAATAATGTACTTAATGCTAAAAGTGTTAAAAAATTTTTTTTTGTGAAAAAAGAGAAAAAATAGAAAAATGTTAGTTTTAGTCGAAAAAAGAAATAAAACTGGAACAATTTCAGTTTCAGTTATAATTTTTCAATTTACAGTTACTTATTGTATTTCAATTTTAGTTTTTTCGTTCTACTTTCAGAGTCGTATCAACTTTTGCAGACTTGCACCAGCCCTCAAAACGATAAAATCCAAAAAATACGCTTATAAATCACCGAAATACAACCAATTTAATACAAGTGCAGGTTTTCGAAATTTTTCAGCCTTTTAAATTTTGCGAGAGCTGGTCAGTATTTAATCATTCAAAAAAATATACATATATTTAAAAAATGAGGGAAAAAATGAAAATCTACTCAAAATAACATAGATATTTTTCGAATTTTAACGAACAAATGAGCAAGGCGAATCACATTCGAGTAAAATCTTACCGTAGATGACAACATGACAATAGTGGAAATATTTTGTTCGGATATCATTCGCCAAAAATCAGCCACAGTTACATCTAATATCGGATCTTGAGTAATTATGAATGATTCGCTGTTATCATATCCCTGAAAAAAAGGTGGTCAAAAAATATTATCATTGGGAAAAAATTGTGAATTCGGTTATCATTCACCATAGATATCAGTTTACCTCGATAAAGGACGCGTTAATATACGTGGAATGTTCTCGTCCTGGAATGGGTGTCAGTATCACTCGATTTCTATCGAACGGAATGATTGAGGTTGATCTATTTTTAGTGGCATTTTCCGGCGCAGTACCGACCGCTGATGATTTATGTTCGTGCGAGTTTACAGTAAAAGTTAATTTCTACAAATGAAAAAAAAAATTAATGAAAAATATTGTAAACATTGAAGCTGACACACGTGACACGTGTACAAACTATAAAATTTACTTCGAATTCTTCTTCCAGTCTAGATTTCAGTTTGCCGTTATCAGATTGTTTCATTTTTTCTACCGTTGGTTTCAAATTCTTCGCTTTGATTTCGGTGTTTCCAAACTGAGCGTACTCTACTAACGCTCTATATACAAAAATGTATTGTTTCTACATCGAAAAAAAAACAAAGCGTAAAAATATAATAAAAATCATAATTTACGATAGAAATAATTTTTTATAATCAAGTCGAATACCGTACCAACGACTGAACTAAGAAATTCCTTTGATGTCTTAGATCACAAATTGTATTGAATATTAACACCTGGCCCTCGCTGTCCAATTGCTGGAGCAACGAATCAATAGCCACCAATGTACCAGTTCTACCGACACCGGCGCTGAAAAAAAAAGTTTATTATAAAATGAAACTAAAGCACAAGTACGACTTTTATTCATTATTCGAGCATACCTGCAATGTACTAAAATAGGTCCTTTTTCTAACGAATACGCTTCGTTGACACGCCATATGAATTTTAATATACCGGAGGGATGTTCTGGAGCTTGGAAATCTTTCCACATAAGGAAATGGTACTGGAATATACTTCTTTCTTCCGGTTCACGAGTTTGTCCGGCCACTTCGCGGACCATTTTTAATTCTCGGACGACGTAATCTAGACGAATAGAATAAAATTAGATACCGTACATCGAAATACTTCAAGAGTTTTGAATTCAACTGCACATACCCGAATATCGTTTCTCGCTCACGTAGTGAATCGTTATATCAGCGTAGGTTTTCTTTTCTTCTTCTTTATCGGGCCAATACTTGGCGCATTTCATTTTATTATATTCTTCCAAGTTGGTCAACATCAAGACGATTTGTAAATGTTGTTCCCAAATCATACGCCAGAAATCACAAACGGTGTTTTCCATGGGACCTAAAAGTTGCACATAATTTTATATTAGTTTTGAATTTCAAACGGTTTTGGTAAAATATTTGAGCAATTATTATTACTCGTACCTTGGGCGCAGATAAATTTCTTCCTTTCTTTGTAACTTATCACGAAATTAGCGTTAATATAGTCTGATCCGATGATACCGTCGATTTGCGATAATTTCACTCTCGTTTGATCGTATGCCTTGATATCGGGGTATCGATTTTTACAAGTGTTTTCACGAGCCTCCGATGCTTTCGTGGTACGATCGGTGAATCGGTCTGGCAGCATCTGCAAGATGATATAGAAAATCACAGAATTACTCACAGCTCCGAAATAATCTCAATACAATGAACAAATGAAAACTTTCAATTCGAAAAACACACCTCAAATTCTTGTTCGAATCCATAATCCGAATCCTTGGCCAGTTCGGCAAACGCGGCCAACAAGGCGGTCTTGGAAATAGGTAGCACTTCCGGCGGACTTGACAAAACTGGCATATGGCTACCACGTAAAGAGCGGCACCAGCGTCTAGAAAATATGATACTTCATTCAGTACAAACGATTAACTGCAGTTCTTATATTATTCGCGCACCCTGCGGAACTCGCTCACCTGAACGAATTTCGTAGCGTCATTTCAACACCTTGAGCTTCGGCCACTTGCTTGGTGTAATGTTGCAGCAGACAGAACGCAGCCAGCATCATTATCGATATTACAATCATTCCGCATAGAATCTGAAAAGAGATATTCTGAAGTGTGACGTGAAGACAAACACGTCAACGAGAAAAATCCCTATTAGCTCTTTCAAAATTTGATGTTTCCTTTTCTCCTTCGCAATAATTCAACCAACAACAACTCTACTTCTACTACATCACATTGCACTCTTCTACATATGTATGTATTATTCATGCAGTATGCGAACATTACGCGCATATCACACGCGTTTAGTATTAATTACCTGCAGTAATATGGCCGCAGCGTCATCGGATTCTTCTGAAAGATCAGGACCCGGTTGTAAAATGCTGAAGTAAGGGCTATAGCCCGGGATAAACTGGCCATCACCATGCACTGTGAACATAATCACAAAACACTCGTGAGTATGTACGTTTATGAAATATCAATCGCCAATACATTTTAAAAATGCAGCTAGGTCTTTTAGCATGAACTATAATGGCGACTCGGATTAGTTAACTGAATTTACAAATTTACTGTTTTTGGTGATTTATGCTTTTTTTTTAAAAAAAAAAAGTACGTACTTGATCAGTAAAAATGATCAAAATAAGTTCTAAAACTGATATTAATTCCCCAAATCCAAATTTCACCATTTCCAGCCATTCTGGAGCCTCCAGCGCAATTTTTCAATTTCACCAGAATTTTGAATATGCTCCAGAAGGCGTGAATATGAAGTTGGGAGGCTAAAAATCGAGTTTTGCGTTGTACTCGACCTGTTCAACGAGTTTATCTACATTTGAGCCCATTTTGGGAGGGACACCTCAAGAGTGGGTTTTTGACCAAATTTTTACATAAGGAAAATGGTCAAAAATCAAAAATTTTCCATACGCGAGAAAATTTTTGAAATTTGCGCGAATCGCTTTATTTTGACCAGAACTAACCCCCCGAAGGTGAATTTCGCCATTTCAAGTCATTCTGGAGCTTCCAGCGTGATTTTCAATTTCTCCAGGATTTTGAATTTGTTCTAGAAGGCGTGAATATGAAGTTGGGCAGCAAAAAATCGAGTTGTGTGTTATATTCGACCTGTTTAACGAGTTTTTCCACATTTGAGCCGATTTTGGGAGTGACACCTCAAGAGTGGTTTTTTGACCTAATTTATACATAAGGAAAATGGTCAAAAATCAAAAATTTCCCATACGCGAGAAAATTTTTGAAATTTATTTGCGCGAATCGCTTTATTTTGACCAGAACTAACCCCCCGAGAGCGAATTGTGCAATTTCCAGCGATTCTGGAGAAATTGAAAATCACGCTGGAGGCTCCAGAATGGCTGGAAATGATGAAATTTGGATTTGGGGAATTAATATCAGTTTTAGAACTTATTTTGATAATTTTTACTGATCAAGTACCTACGTACTTTTTAAAAAAAGCATAAATCACCAAAAACAGTTGATTTTGAATTTTCAGACGTTCGTCAAAAATCGAAAAATGATGTTGCGCTGCTGAAAATTTGGTTTTGGGGGCTTTAGACTATGCTCTTTCTAAAAATTGCGGCCTTGTTCAAATCAGAAAATGACACTTCAAGAGGTTTCTTTGTGATAGTAATATCAACTTCCCCAAACCAAATTACATAATTTCCGGTCATTCAGATCCCTCCAGCGAGGCGTGATTTTCAATTTTTCCAGAATTTTGAAATTTTTTCAGATGATATGAAAATTAATAATTTGGACAGCTAAAAATCGAGTTACGGCTTATTCTCGGCCTATTTAAAGTAGTTATCCAGAGTTGAGTCGATTTCAAGTCGGACACCTCCTTTTTGAACCAGAATATTTCTGATGAGAAAAATGATAAAAATCAAAAGTTAATTATTGATGAAGAAATTTTTTGAAATTAGCGCCAAGGGCTGTATCTTTTCAGAAATTATGTTCTCGAATCCTAATTTCACCATTTTGAGCAATTCTGGAGCATCCAGTACCGTAGTACAATAAATTTTAGATTTCTCCAGAATCTTAAAATTTCTCCAAAAAGGGCTAAGCCATCGCTCGATTGAAAAATGATCGATTTTGAATTTTATAAAATTCGCGAAGAATCAAAAAATCAATTCGTACAGCCGAAAGTTTGGTTATGGAGGTTTCAGATCGTGCTGTTTACAAAATTCAAGGTGTCGTGTTTGTTTATTTTTGGAGGGAACATGATTGAAAAATTCCAGCAGCTCAAATCGATTTTTCCAATTTTGAAACCCACTTTTTAAAGTAAAAATAACAGAATAAAGAGAGTATTCCGACATACTCGAATGTCAAACACATCTTAAAATATTTCTCTACCCACCCTTCAGCTAAAACTAATACCAAACAACGAACCGGTGACTAAAACGAATCCGGTATAATTGCTGTTTCTATCCAATGTGCCATCGTAAGGGGTAGCACTTTTGGCCTCGGCTCCTGCATCTTCAGCGACAAATTTCTCATTCAGATAATTAGAATCTTCGGTCAAATTTATCGACTGCGTGGATGTATCTTGCTTGGCAGGAATAGCTGTCGGTTCAGGAACAATTGATAATTTCGGCGGCGTATACGGACACTTGCTACACGTCGCATTACTATAATTGCCGGTGAATTTTTGGTCACCTAATACGATGTGTTTTTGTACGAGTGTTTTACTGCAAAGAGACAACCATAATAAATAATCTGCGTACAGTGTAGGTAGGTATCGTAGAACGAACTGATCGGACAAGGACAACTTACTTATCGGTAATATCGGCGATATAAGCGGCATGTCCGCCTTCGAGAATATTATGAACGTATTGGTACGAATACACGGGTATACTTCGAGGATCACCCAATTCTTCAATACGTTGTTGAGGTTTCAATTTCACCACAAATACTCTGCAAGAAGATAACCAAATGTCACAAGTTGACATAAATCTACGTGGTCGTCATCTTAAACAGAAAATCTCATCATACCTGACACAACATATAACTCCATTTCTCTGGTTTATATTTCCCATATTGAGTTTAAAGTACCATTGTCCTTTTTCTTCCATCTTGGACCACTGGAACGCCAAATCACTCGGTGGAGCAGGTGACATGAAGCAATCACGAGCTGCTGGAATACCCGAACCTCTGGATCTGGTCACTGCTGATACTGAAACCCTGTTTGGTCATAACGACGGTGTTATTTTTCATCATCAGAATTCAGAATAGGTACGCACGAGAAGAGCGAAATTATTTGTATTTCGAACTCGAGAATTCAAATACACTCACGTGTAATTTGTATTCGGATTTAGATTTTCAAACTGGGTGCTTTTCTGATCGGTTTTGACGTGTTTCTGTTTAGGACCATAGGTGTAACTGTCTGAGGTACCGTTTTCGTTTATGTATTTCGCAGCGCCTTGTAACACGATCTAAAGAAAAAATATTTTTAAAACAACCATTTTTATCAATACGCTGACTAGTGGCTACTCGAAATCATTTTCAACAGGTTTTAATGACTTACGTTGTAACGATCAATTTCTCCATTCGGGTTTGTCGGCTGCGTCCAATTTACAAACACTTTTCCTTGCATAGACTCTATATCGTAGGTACAATTCAGCATTACATTTTCTGGAGGACCCGCCTCTGTAAAATGAAAATGATTAATTTCGCATTGCGAATTAATTCATAAAATCAAAGATATGATGCATTATTATGAAATAAATTCAAGATAACGAAAGAAAAGATTTCAAAAATGAAACCACGAAAGTGCCACCCTCCTTCCCCTAATCAAAAATATTTGAAAATACTATTTAGCTTTCAAAAAATGAGATCAGTTTTTTTTGGCAGGAAACGTTATTTGATAATTTCAACCTTGGAGAGAAAGGAGATGTTGGGTCAAAATTTGTTCATGTCAAAAAAAAAGTCTTTAAAATTCATTTTAATGATTTTATCGTGGTTTTGAAGAATCTGCGCGAAATTTGATACAATTTTCATGATGTTTTAATGACTGCATCACTTCTAAGCGGAAATACCAAGTTTTCACCGGAAACAGAATAACGATAAAGGAAAATTCAGTAGGTAGGTAAACAATGAAATTCTACTCGATTAAATCAAACATTTATATGTACATTATCTGAACATTGAACAAAATAATTCGTGGTTTACAGATTTCAGAATCTGTTTTTTTTTTTTTTTTTGTTTTGTTTGTAACATGCACATAACTTGGACAGTATGCAGATGCACTGAAAACAACCCGCTAGCTTTAGGTATCACTGTCACAGCAACTTTGTCGTTGTACCTGCGATAATATTCTCGATGAATAATTTCCTGCCCCCTCCCTTTACCCATTCGAAAGTACCCCAAAAAATATTGAAAAACTCACCAATTTCCTCAGACAATAAATTCGATACGTTTAAAATGAAAATGAAAATGAAAATCGAAGATTTCATCGCCGAATCACAATTATTATCGAAAAACAAAGTAAATTTAGACGACGACTATTACAAAAATTCATCGGGAAACCGAATGGCTAGTTTTTCAAAACGCGCAATAATTTTTATCAAATTCAGAACGTTTCAAACTGTACGCTTTTTATTAGCTAGTACACGGACATCAAAAAAACATCAATTCAGGATCTGACTAACCGCAATAACAATCTCATTTCCTTCGTAAGAGAATGTCACTTGTCAGACAATTTTTTTCAAATCCCCACTTTCCCCTTCCACACCAGCTCGTTTTTTTTCTCATCGCGATAGGTGATGGAAAAAAATCACGTAAATAATCATAAACTTGATAGTCGTTATGACGCAATGAGAAGCGAACATTCGCGATATCAATTTTTTTCCGATTTTTATTTATTGACAACGCGTAAAAAAATAAGATTCAAATATTTTCAAATGTAGGTGTGTAGTGTACTTGATTGTCGGATGTGATTATACCGAAAAGACCAAAGAAAATAGAGCGAAAGAAAAAAATTCAGTTTCGAGTACATACTTTTATACTCTATGTAAACTAATCGTAACGTTGGACGGACATGTGTTTGTATTTTTCTACCTAACAAGCGAACTGATTGCGAGCCGAGGGGAAAAATTCCTCCCCACCTAGCGAGCGAACTATACGAGGAGAAAGTTTAAACCCACGTACGAATTTCGTAGAAAATTTAACCAACAGATAAATCACGTTTTGAATCGCGGAGGGAAGGTTTTCAGCGCCAAAGATACGACATCGTTGATTTATGAGTCGACAGTCGAGTAATCGTAATGCAAACAAAAATCGTCTTACCACCATCCATCGTGGTTCCAACCACCAGCTTGGACCAATCGCCGCATTCGTTGGTGTACTTATTACAGGCCATCACCTGAGAGGGAAAAAAATCATCATCGTTACGTAGACAAAATTAATATGTAATCGTATTTATTTGAAATCTGCTCGGTTGAAAGTATGTACAATCCAAGCTCAGTATCACTTACTTGAAAGGAATAATTGGTGGCACTATCGAGATTCGTGAATACGTAACTGAAATCCGAATACACGGCTGTTTCTTCATTTTTATCGAATTTATTTTTCATCAGAACTTTATAAAAATGCACATCTTTCTTCATCTCATTTTGAGGGATAACCCAACCGATATTTATAGAATGAGGTCCGGTCCCTTTGATGGTCACATCCGGAGTAAATTTGTTATCTGAAACGATTCGGATTATTATTGAAATTGAAGTTAGTGAATTTTTAATGATCGGAAATTAGAATCCAATGGATTGCCCTGCCTAAAGAAAACAAAAAAGGGGCCAATCCTTCAAAATTGAATTGAAGAGGAAGTGAATTATGCCTTAGGGAGTACTTTCAACTTCAAATCCAAAATTTGAACTACTTCGGTCCCATAAGGCCCGAGTTCGTCAAAATATTTGAATCATGGAAGGGAGTTACTTGATAAAAACCAAAAATTCTTACGAATAAACATGAGAGTCAAAAGTTCCACGAATTTTTGATTAGGACTCCATTAAAACTAGGACGTTGATTTTTTTTTTTTTAAATCGAAAGCTCTCAACGAGTACTTTACATGAAAAATATATCGAGAAGCCAATTTGGATTTTAAGAGCCTAAAATTTGTGGTAAGGGATCCTAAAATTAAAATCCAAAAATGTTGAAAAAATGTATTTTTTAAAATTGCGTTTCAACCTCAAATATAAAATTTGAACGGATTTGGTCTCATCTAGGAGCCGAGATATGCGCCAGTTTTTGGACTCCCTACAACGTTCTATGAATTTTCATTCAACTAAGGAGCTGATTTCTTTCAAATTGAAAGCTCTTATTTAGTACTTTGCCGGAAAAATATATCGAAGAGCCTATCTTTACTTTCAGAGTCCTACATTTGGGCGAAGGAGGTCCTATAGCATCAACCCTTGTATAACCAGCAAAAGCAAAAAATTTCAAAATTTCGAAAAAAATATACTAACCAAATTTTCCAAACTAAATAGGTAATTTCATTTTTAAAATAATTTTTCTACCTTACAAAAATAAAAATGTGTCAAAATCCCAAAGAACCTGGTTCATTTTTATTTTTACCAGTTTTTTGAGGTTTTTTTTGCGGGGGGGGGGGGGGGGGGCTAAAAAATGGAGAAGTGTTTTTTCATCTAGAAATCACAATCTAACTCTAAAAACACCCTTCTTTCCGATCATTATCCGCCAATTCATCATTCGAAATCCCCCCACCCCAAATGCTCAAAGATTAATGGATTTTCAAAAACTTTTGCCTTTGCTCGACTCGGGTCACTTTCCACACGTTGTCAAAAAACTTCAATTTCTAGAAAACTGTCATACCTAATCAGCAAAACTCACCATTATCGAACGTGGTAACATTAACACTGGCATCCTCTCCGGAACCGAGTAAACTTCTAACTTGTATTTTAAATTGATAGGTCGTATTTGGCTCTAAATTTTTAATGATACAACTATTTTTTTCTCCGTTAATTTGTTCTCCGTAATAAGTCCATGATCCGGGATCAGTACCGACAACTTTTTTCATCTGTAAAAATGTGATAAAATGCGTTATTTATTTATTATTTTTTTTCGTATCTCATTTGACGATAATCGCAAAAAAAAATACTCTGACGAACCTGAACCCAGTATTCGGTGATATTTGAATTACCATCGTCAATCGTCCAATTCATGAACACGGTTTTTGCGCCTGTGGGTATTACTTTCTTTAGGGTTATACTAGGTGCGCCTGTAAACAAAATATCAATGAAGTGAAAATTTTTTCGACCATCGTGTGATGTAATTTGATTCATGTTTTAGTCAAACGAATCGGTTGATGATATAATAATTTAAATGGAGTAATTTCGTATGATTTTACATACAAAAATGTGTAAAAATTTATCGTAATTATTTCACTTACTCAGAACATATAGAATATTTTCCTTTTTAGGTCCATTTTCCACGGAGCAAAAAAAGGCCACTTTTTTGTATTGAAAATCTCGCCACGTTAGTGTTGAATTAACGTTTCCATTATCTAGTTTTTTCTGCGAGTAATCACTGAAAAAAAAAAAAAAAACAGATATAATTTAATTAAACTATTTTATTACAACAGGGTGAAGTCGAGCTTTGACCCATACGGAGGTTTTTGAAATTGTTTAATGAAATTGAACTTTTTAATTCCTGCTCGGAATAGCTCGAGAATAAAGCCTCACACAAGATATAAATCGCTCTTGAATGGCAACGAAATTTCTCGCTCCATAATTCGATATCTTTCAATTTTTTCGTATAGGATTCAACGTATTCCTCATTCATAAATTATTGGGAAAAATTTGAAATTTTGAGAAATCAAAGAAAATTATGCCTAGAGATCCCTTCAATGCATTTTTCACTCTCATTTTCCTACTGGTGGGAGCAAGATGCGAGGGTGGGGATAAAAATTACCATTTTTTTGATCTAAAAATAGATATTATGTTTCTACATCGATCTTACCTTGGTCGTAAACTGAGCAAATCGTTGCCCTCTCGTCGACTCCAAGTCACCTGATATTCGCCAGGTCCGCTGAATTCGCACCAGAATTCGGCGACGGTACTCGTATCCGGCTTAATCCTCAAATCTCCCGAGCTGTTCACCAATCTAATTGGCTCTATAAACCGATTAAAATCGTTAGTAATTTCGCAGCTGTGGATACTGAAATTCTAAAGCAAAACTACAATTGCGATAAAAATGAGTAATAATTCACCCTGAACGTTCAATGCGAATGAATTAGACGCGTAGATCTTATCATCTGAACTCCTCGCATGACACGAATAATTCGCAGAATCGGTTTTATTTACACATTTTATACTCAAAACGAAGCATAATGACGATGGCGACGATTTACATTCCTTGCCCGATTCTTCCAGAATTCTGAGAAAGTCACAAAAATAAATGAAAAATATTAGTAAAATGATGAGGTAAGCATTTTTTTTTTGAAAAAAAAAATCATCGAAAAAGGCTCCGTAGGATCCGATTAAATATTGAGATTAAGAAAGTTTGAAGTTGATTGCTTTTAAACTCGTAGGAAAATAATCGATCTTTCGACAATCAGCATCGACAAATTCACACCCTGATATTTTTTTCCTAAGAAAACGTGATGAATTGATGACTAATTGACCAAGTAACCGTACGGTTGACCATTATTGTTCATTATAGAGAGAGACATACAATACGGGCTCACATAGACATACCTAACTTGTACATCATTTATCAGCGTTAATTTTCTCATAAATGTAATCAAATCACGAATATACATAATACTCGTACCGTACCGAGTGGACGATAATTATCTCCAAGTCTCTAAGAAATATCCAGACACAGACAGCAGTGATGCAATTCACAAAAAATTCCCTCAATAGAAACTTTAAACGTAGTTAGGTGAGCGTTTCTTAAAAAATAACGCGAAATGTGAATACCGTTTTTTCGTCATTGTGAGCAAGGGGATGGGGCGGGGAAAATGTATACGTAAGTCTAGAATTTCTTAGAAGTACTCAACAGGTTGCCTTAAAAAGGGTTATAATTGATTCGGCGGGAGGGGGGAGGGTGACTTTAGAGAGAAGGGAAATTTTGGAATGATTTTTTTTTTTTTGCAGAAATATAAGTACTATCCAAATTTTAGCCTACTCAATTGGAGTTGGCGAGCTGTAAAGGTTCACTTGTGAGAGGAACTGAACTTTTGTAGAAATTTGTTCCGAGTCAACGTTTAAGTCAACGTACGAACTTGAGAGGATTTTTCTCCACTCTAATTCGTATTGTAATCTACCTATTATGTATACCGAATGTAACCTACATAGGTAGGTATTTAATGTACTTTATTAATGATATCATTACTACGAAAACGTTCTGCTTCTTTACAACACGATAGATGAGACGTTCAGGATAACTAAGTTCAAAGTACGTAAAGTTCACAAGGTTTACTAAACCCTTCTGGATCAATCGATAAAATATTAATTCGAATATTTAACTATGTAGGTATATAATAGACATGTTACATATCTTCCTGCTCGTTAATTTACTCCTATTTAAAATATTTTTTTTTAAAAAACAGGGATTTTGAGTAATTTTGGCAATTTTGCTAAAAATTGAGAATTCCTGACAATGAATTTGCAAAGTGAAAGACTTCGACAATTTTTCTAAAAAACATAATTTTTTGGAAAATATTGGCAAAAAAGGTACATTTTTTCTCAATTTTGTCAAAAAAGCGAAAATTTTCTACTCGGCAATTTTTAACAATTCCTGCCAAAAACAATAAAACTTGGAATTTTTCGGAAAAAATGAAACTTTTTGGAATTTTTTGCGAAAATGTACAATTTTTAGAAATGCTTAGCAAGAAACAGAGAGGTTTTCGCAGTTTTGAAAAAAAACGTGAGATTGGATACCATTTTAGCAACGAGATTCAGGAAAATTGGATTTTGGGAATTTTTTCAAAAAATAACTTTCGGTTACCTAAATTTTCAAAAAAGTAACCAAAAGTTACTTTTACTTGGTTACTTAAAAAATGGCCTAATATGAGTCATGTTGAAGGCATATAACGGGTTTTTCCCATCATGTTTGTGTACTACACAAATTGCGTTCTCAATTTATATTCGTTGGCATATTTTTAAAATCAAAATTAGGTATACATTAGTTCAAGCAAAATTAAGTGAAGTATGTAGTTCATTCATTACAATCTTATCAGTTATCAGTCGTACAAGAATGGGCCAAAATTCATTCATTAATTCTTACTATCACTAATACTCATCATTCAAAAGATCTTCTAGATAAGGAGGTTAATCATCGGTGTATCCGGCCATCTTCCTGACCTTTCTCCGTAATTTCGTAAGAAATCAACGAAAGAAACAGATGCATTTTTCGATAATTCATAATTATACAATTTGTAAGTAAGTAAGTAAGTACTCAAGTACATACCTACGTCTTTCGAAAGAAGGAATGATTGTAAACGTTTAGTAACTACTAATCAGATAAAATGTAGCTAAAATATTTAAGGATAATTTACAAACGTCTAAGTTCATTAATTCATTATGTACCTAACTACCTAAGTATATAAGATAACCCATGGGTATCCAAGGTTCAAAAAAAGAAAATAATTAGTTCAGTGATTATGGGTAAAATCTCCGTTTCTCTTCATTTTTCTGCAAGACTTTTAGTTCTTCCTAAAAACCAATCAACTGTTGACAAAAAAATGGAAAAAATTTTCAAATTTTTCATCACACATAATCAAAGGGTTAAATGGAAAAAATGATTTGAAAAAAAACGTAAAAAAATCTGTTACAAACTTGTAATTATTTCGACTCTTTATATTTTTTCAAAAAAAGTACAAAGAGCATTCAAATTTGAAAAAATTGAAAAAATGAAAAAAATTGGCGAGAAAACTGCAATTTTTGGAAACCAATTATGATTCTTTTCATCATATCTGAACAGGTACCTAACTAAATGTTTAGTTTACTCATGCACACACCAGTCTTCTACAATTTTCAAAAAAAGGTTTTCAAATTCATTGATAATATGGGGCATGCAATTTTGGGCTCAAAATAAAATTGAAGGAAAGAGGAATAGTGATACAAATTATTTTCAAGGAGGTAAAATTTTACATATCACAAACCATCAATTCGGTATGCATCTTCTTCAAATTCAAATAATTATGCTTAATCGTTTCGAGGAAATTTCTAATTTTGAAAGGGATAGCAGATGATAAATCAAATTCTATTTCAATTTTCAATATGGTAGTCTAATTTCTTGGAAACTCATCTTTCGAACTGCTCGCAGACGTCAAAGAGCAAAATCGATCATTTCAGATGAAAAAGATTTATGAAGAAAAACAAAATTTTCCATGTGAAAGAGTAATTGCTTTCTTTCTAAAATGGATGTAGAGAAAAAAATTTTAATATGAAAATTGTCAAAAAATAGTTCAACGACCTGTACAAATATTGTGTATCCTATAAATATCAGTTCGAGAAAAAAGTGAAATTTTTATAGCACAAGCATTCGTACAAATATAAAGATCGTCGATAACAATTACACGATAAGTAGATGTCAGTTAAATAAGCACAGCTGACTCGTCCACAATTCCACATATCGTACCTCCAGCCTCATCCCCCTCCTAAAAAGTCTCATACAGGCTTCGCATCTCAAATATCACATACTATACTATACATCCCTACCCTACATGGTATAGTATAGTAAAGTAAAGTACAAGTTCTCCTGTCGTGTGGTTTTTTTTCGGCGGACACTAATTTTAATATCCATTTGGAGTCTGTATGAATTGACGTCTGTAATTATATCAATTAGCTCGCGTTCGTTTGGTCGTCGCTGAAAATTCACACCACGGTCCATTCCTATCTACGTATACTTATTGTTCTAATGCATATAACGAGTAATATTTGTAATCGTATATCCTGTTAATAGATGACACATCACCACGCCTTCCAAGTACTCGATTTATGCAACTAGTGCCCTAATGCAACCTGCATCGAGTATTTTTCAGCGCAATCGTCAATTTTCGATAAGCCATCTGATCTATTCGTACATATTTCAATCCTACCTATTTCGTCTCAGCTATATTTTTTTCTAAATCACTTTTGAAACAATAATCTTTCAACAAAAGATCACGTTGTCTGTATTTCCTGACCGTATTAGCAATATCGTGTATCAGCCCATCGGTCAACTGAAACGTCTCGGAGACTCCTTTGAATATAGTAGTACTATAGATTGAAAGCATTTTTAAAACAACAGCATTCAGCATATTGCACGTGATAATCACGATATTCGCGAAGAGCGACGACATTATTCGCCAGTCAAAGAGCGAGATAACTCGTCAGCATTTTGTTATTATTTCATTACGTGACTTTTCTCTAACACCCTGCTGGTGTGAATTGTCGTTGGTGCTAAAATTCTACATGCAAGATGTGAAACTGATTTCGAGTGATTCACACTAGAGCTGTGGAGCTCACTGCTCAGTCATAGCCGGATCGACCTGAGGACTGAGGAGCAATTCACCCCACCCTACACGTCAGAACAATCAGGATTTAAATTAAGTACACTTCTGCTAAAAAAAAAATTAGGCAGAATTACTTGGCTAAATAAGCGATTTGACTCAATTAAGAAATCTCAAAAGCAACCAAAAAGTGACCAAAACATCATTCTGATCTTTTCACAAGGAAGGCACTCGTATCTAGTAGGGGATGGGTCGTCTTTGACCCTTTTTTTTTGAAAGTTGGAGGGGGATTTGATGAAAAGTTGTACGGATCGAGATTTCGAAAGACTGTATGAAAAATTTCGGATCCCTAAAACTTTCAATTTTCCACTAGGGTTTCAAATTTTTAAATTTACAATAAAAATGAAAAAAAAATATTGTTTTTGTGTTATAAGTAAGTTAATTGATCATTTTTTATCCACTTAAAAAAAAAAGAAAACCGTTCTTGAATTTTTTTTTCATCTTTCCAATGGTTTTTCATCACTTGCAAAAATAATACGATTTTTAAACCTATTCCAAAGTGGTGTAAAATGACCTTAAAATAGTGTAACATTTTCAAAAATGGTTTTCTTACTTCAAAATGGATAGGACATGATCGATTAACACTAAAAAATTTTCGAAAACACTTTTTCATTTTCAATGTAAATTTCAAAATTTTAAACCCAGGTACATAGAAAAATAATGGTTCAAATTGGAGATCCAAAATTTTTATCCCCACTTCCAATTTTCTATAAAAATAAGTCAACGACCAGGGACGTAGCGAAGTGGTTTTGCTGGGGGGGCAAGGATCCTGAGATTCCCAACTAATTTGACTGAAAATTCCCAACTTATTTGATTGAAAATTCCCAAGTTGGATGAAAAAAGAGGGTATTTGAGTTACAAGTAGTAAGGGGATTGTATCATGACATTTTGTAGCCAAAAAATTATAACTTTAAACAAAATTTTAACGTGCTGAACACTCTGGTACGATGAAAAAATTTGAGAAGCTGGTGGTTCTGTTCGGAATGAAATAAAAAATTTGCATTTTTTATAAGCTTTGAATATTATGAGTATTTCTGGAATTTTCTGTTTAACTTTCATATTTTTAAAACTTTTAAAAGCAGCAAGTATTTTGAATGGCCCGAGAGAAGCGAGGGCAAAAGTTTTGGAAAATTTATGATTTGAAAAGTAGAATAACATCAATTTTAATGAAAGAATTCGGTTTTTCTAATCTCAACATTTTTCAAATGCAATCATAGATATTTAAAAATATTGTAACTTTGTAGATGAGAATCAATTTGGGCCGAGCGAAGCGAGGCCAAAAGCTTTGAAAAGTTTGTAGTTCGCAAAGTAGAACAACATCAATTTTAATGTAAGAATTCGGTTTTTCTGATCTCAACTTTCTTTTAATTTTATCAGTGGTTTTGTGAAATTCATAGAGTGAAAAAAATAACTAAATTGGCCTGAGTGAAGCAATGGCAAAAGTTTTGGAAAATATGTGACTTGGAATGGAAAAGTAAAACATCAATTTTAATAAAGGAATCCAGTTTTTCTGGTCTCAATATTTTTCAAATTCAATCATACGTTTCTTGAAATTGTAACTTACAAGGGAGGTGCCCCAGGTGACATGCACCGATTTAAATGATTCTCGCACCATTGGATAGAGGACATCGAACATAGTCTACCACAAAATTTTCAGCTGCTGAAGTTGATATTTCGATTTTTCAGAGCAATTTTTCGGTTTTCACATAGCAATTTTGAAAAATTGGCCGAATATAGTCGGCGGAGGTCGCATACCGAAACCTCCCATATTATTTGGGCATTTCAATACATATGATGAGACTAGCCCACAGTGAAATTTTCAGCTGCTGAAGTTGATATTTGAGCCCTCCAGGGTGATTTTTTGATTTTCACATTGCAATTTGGAAAAATTGGCCAAAAATAGTCGGCGGAGGCCGCATATCGAAACCTCCCATATTATTTGGGCATTTCAATACTTATGATGAGACTAGCCCACGGTGAAATTTTCAGCTGCTGAAGTTGATATTTGAGCCTTCCAGGGCAATTTTTTGATTTTCACATTGCAATTTTGAAAAATTGGCCAAAATTAGTCGGCGGAGGTCGCATACCGAAACCTCCCATATTATTTGGGGATTTCAATACTTATGATGAGACTAGCCCACGGTGAAATTTTCAGCTGCTGAAGTTGATATTTGAGCCTTCCAGGGCAATTTTTTGATTTTCACATTGCAATTTTGAAAAATTGGCCAAAAATAGTCGGCGGAGGTCGCATACCGAAACCTCCAATATTATTTGGGCATTTCAATACATATGATGAGACTAGCCCAGGGTGAAATTTTCAGCTGCTGAAGTTGATATTTGAGCCCTCCAGGACAATTTTTCTATTTTCACATTGCAATTTTGAAAAATTGGCCAAAATTAGTCGGCGGATGTCGCATACCGAAACCTCCCATATTATTTGGGCATTTCAATACTTATGATGAGACTAGCCCACGGTGAATTTTTCAGCTGCTGAAGTTGATATTTGAGCCCTCCAGGGCGATTTTTTGATTTTCACATTGCAATTTGGAAGAATTGGCCAAAAATAGTCGGCGGAGGTCGCATACCGAAACCTCCAATATTATTTGGGCATTTCAATACATATGATGAGACTAGCCCAGGGTGAAATTTTCAGCTGCTGAAGTTGATATTTGAGCCCTCCAGGACAATTTTTCTATTTTCACATTGCAATTTTGAAAAATTGGCCAAAATTAGTCGGCGGATGTCGCATACCGAAACCTCCCATATTATTTGGGCATTTCAATACTTATGATGAGACTAGCCCACGGTGAATTTTTCAGCTGCTGAAGTTGATATTTGAGCCCTCCAGGGCGATTTTTTGATTTTCACATTGCAATTTGGAAGAATTGGCCAAAAATAGTCGGCGGAGGTCGCATACCGAAACCTCCAATATTATTTGGGCATTTCAATACATATGATGAGACTAGCCCACGGTGAAATTTTCAGCTGCTGAAGTTGATATTTGAGCCCTCCAGGACGATTTTTCTATTTTCACAATTGCTATGTGAAAATCGAAAAATTGCTCTGAAAAATCGAAATATCAACTTCAGCAGCTGAAAATTTTGTGGTAGACTATGTTCGATGTCCTCTATCCAATGGTGCAAGAATCATTAAAATCGGTGCATGTCACCTGGGGCACCTCCCTTGTTAGTAGAAACGAATCAAATTGGGTCGAGCGAATCGAGGCTAAAAGCTTTGGAAAAATTGTAATTCAAAAAGTAGAACAATATCAAATTTAATGAAAAAATTCGGTTTTTCTGATCTCAACTTTTTAAGAAATTTATCAATAGTTTTTTGAAATTTGCAAGCGTGAAAAAAAAAAACAAATTGGCCCGAGCGAAGCGAGGGTAAAAGATTTTAAAAATTTGTAATTTCAAGAAGCAAAACAGTTGTAATGTTGACGTGAAAAGGCACAACAATTGCCCGAGCAAAGCGAGGGCAAAAATTTTTGAAAAAAATGTGAATTTTAGTTGGGAAAATCATGGATTTAGAAACTGTTTTGGCTTCAAAAGTTGGGAAAGTTTTCAACTTTGATGATTGTAAGAAATTCTAATATTTGAAAACTCCAAAACTAAAATACTTATTGTCGGAATTTTTGTATTTTCCCAACTTTCTTATATTTCTCACAATTTCCCAACTTTTCCCAACTTTCGCGGAACACTGGGGGGGCAGGCTGCCCCCCCTAGACCCCCCTTCGCTTCGTCCCTGTCAACGACAACAACAACTAGCCATAGTTTCTCAATTAGCACGAAAAATTTCGAACCGGACAAAGCTAGTTCGGGAGATCATGCAAAAATGTATCACCTGCTCAAAACTTCAAGTGCTAAAATACATTTTTTGATTTCATGGTGAATTTATAAAAATCGAATGGCCAAAATGGGAAAAAATCAACTTTTTACCAAGTTGAACTAGAAAGCTGGAATTTGGAGTACAAACTATTTTGGACCCATTGAATCGATTGGGAACAGTTTCAAACTGTTTTGAGAAGTTCTGAAGTCTCGAGCAGATTTTGAAAGTTAAAATTTTACCAAATAAAGTTGAAAAGCTAAAATTCACTCTATATCCCAATTTTCACAACATGCTGAGTTGACTAGAGGTGGTTTCAAGCGTTCTGGAGCCTTCAGCTACATTTTGAAAATATTCTAGTTCATCAAAAAGCGTCATAAAACCGGTTCAAATTTAGCGTGTAAATTTTTTAAATGACGCTGGAGGCTCCAGAACGGCTTGAAACCACTTCTAATCGACGCAGAATGTTGAATTATAGTATAAAACTGTTCGAAACCGTTTTCAATCGATTAAGGGCCGATTCCGCATACTTTATTGCATAAGCAGCAGGCAGAATCCTTGACTAAGATTCACACGTTGCAAGTTTACTTAATTCAAGTACATTTACTTTCAAGTACTTGATCATCTCTGAATAAATAAATTTACTTGTATTTATTATTTTTCGTCGTGAAATAGAATGGATAATCCGTCAATTAATTTAAAAAATCAAGTTACTCGCGGTAGTTGCGGTTGCTTGAATTGAATAAACTAGCAGCGTGTAAACCTTGCTTACCACCAAGCATCTTCAGATCTGGAGATCTACTGAACAGAATTTGATGAAATTTGAAATATATATACTTTGAAACAATTAAAAGAAAATGTCGGATGCGATTTTCATTTGGTTGAGTATTTTTCGCAGAATTTGAAATTGAAAATAAACGAAATTTGAACACTTTTCAATCATTGATAATTCCAAAACTATTCAAGTAATTAAAAATCGCATCCGACATTTTTTTCTAATTGCTTCATAGTATCTATATTTCAAATTTCATCGATTTTCGTCGGATGGATCTCGAGATCTCAACACTCGAAAATCAGGCGGACCGGGAGAACCAAGGAGCAGGTTTCTAAGCAGCTCGAGGGTTGATTCTAATCGTCATAGAAGCTGCTTCTCGAAAAGCAGGGTCAAAATGAACAACGTTTTAGTTTTACATTTTTCATATTTCCGTGACTCAATTTCAAAATTGCGAAAAAAAATCACATGACATCTTTAAACACTGAAAACAAGTTTTACATGTAGACGTACTAAAAATTTTACAAAAATTGTTAATAAACCCACTATAGAAATGATCAAGGAAAAATTATCAACATGAAAACAGGAATTGTGGGTACTTTTTTGGCGACAGGAAATTTGTGCTGGACTGTGAACCTGAGTAGCGAAAGAGAGAAAAATGATAATTTTCTGAATCCCAAGTTGCACAATAGGGGGATGGGGCCAAAACCCCTAATTCTTTGAACTTGGTGATGGAAAAAAAACTAAACGGATTATGTAAGGGGTGGTCCCCTAAAAACAAATATGCATTCATACTATCGGGCCCCTTTGCAAAATTGCATTAAAGGTGCATTTTTGAGCATTTTTATCCATTTTTCCAACTACATTACGTCATGAATCCGCCACAAAGCCAGGTGGCACAATAAAAACCTTCAGCATAAGTAGTGTGAAATATTACGAGTTCAACGACACCTCGTTTTCAAAAATTGGTCATTCAATAATATGTAAGTAGTGCATCGAAAATAAAGTGGCAAAATTCAGCAAGGAGACATCTACCTACACAGATTACGTTATTTCAAAGGTTAAAATTTTTCATCTTTCTGAATTGAAAATCAACTAGAGTTAGTGAATAGTTGACACGTGAGGATATCTTAATCGAATAATAAAAATATGAATAATTCAACGCGTTATGAAATTTATGTGAATCACGTAGGCTCACACAGTGTTGAGCATAATTTTTATCAAATGAATGTATAAAATAGGAGAGTCATTTGACTTCGTTGTTTTTATGTATAGGTAGCTCATTTTCATGAGTAAGGAGAGGATCAGTACATCGTTGATTACTCAGATCAGTTTCTGTTTGTTTGTTTTCATTAGATAAATTCGGAATTTCGGATCCTTTTTCGATGAAGCAGGTATGTAGTGGAGCGTTAGGATGATTCATTACCTGGTGTTATCAAATGTGGTTGTTTCATTGTTCACTAACCAATGAACAATAAGGTCTTCAGGGTTGATTTGAGGAGGTATCAGACACGTTAAAGACACATTGCTGCAAGTTGTGTAGTTATTTCCTCTACCTTCGAGTATTTGAGGAAGTGGTAGTGATTCTGAAACAAAAAATAAATAAATTGTGTTAGTATAAATCAAAAACCAGTGTTATTTTTCTTTCAAAAAAAGTTACGCATATTTCGGAAATGAGTGTTCTCTTATTACTAATGTATAAAATTGTCTTTATTTCAACGAATTTGCGAACTCTGATAATTGGTACATACATAAAGACTTCCGAATCTGACTGGAGGAGTACACACACCTACTCACACCCTTTCTCACTTGAATTCAACTCATTCGCGACTCAGCAACATGAAATCTGTTCACATTGAAATGAAAATACCTCCATCAGATAAATTTAGAATAAAGGCATATAGAAAAAAATTGGCAGGTAAAATAGCAAACATATAGCAAACATATAATTATGAATGTTTTCTGCCAATGAAACACTCTAAAACATAAACAAACGAAGAAATGCCATTCGGCGAGACACGATTACGATTCAAAGAACATGTGTGTTATCACTTGAGGCAATCATAAACACAAAGGTGTGAAATAAGAGCAATAAACGAGTCGCTGATCAATGATAATTTTTCTATATTCTTGGGTAGACTCAAATTAGTATTCTATTAAAATTAAAATCTACGAGCATTCCTTCATTTCCCCATTACATCAACGAAAATATAAACGAAACACTTCCGGTGAGTAACGACTTTTACAAAAATTGAAAAAAGATAGCAGCAGGGAAAGCGGTGTGTGTTATTTCGTCGATAACTATATGAAGAAGTGAAGATAGATTGTAAGAGTAATATTCTAATCACCTTCAGAAGACGTATACAGCGAGTAGAAACAAAGTATCAACCAGCAGACAATAATGGAACGTTGCTCGAACATAATCACAGATTTACATCAAATATAAAAATAAAACTTGTTTGTTGATCATTTAAAATCGATTAGCATCTTAAACATTTAGAATTCCGTAAATAGTAAACGCGCCGGAAACACTAGTTACACCGAATTATAAACACGGCGATAGAAGTAAGAAGCTGAATTTTCAAGCATTTGTACAGCTCGAAACAAATAGACGATATAGAAACAAAAGATTTATAATAACGCCGATTTATTAAACATTATTCACTTCGCAATTGGCAATTATTTCGCACATTCGTATGCACTTCTTTCTCCCGATTAGAATAAAAATGCGACTGCTCTTGAGCCAGAAAATTAGCGTAGGATTAGCTCAAGCTCAAGCTCAACGTGAAGATCAAGACAAAAAGGTGCCGGGCCTCTCGGTTGCCTTATGACGTCATCATTCCATTTCCATCTTCTAGTAGTTCTAGCTTCTTTCGTTCGATTAGAAAGCTCAAAATTGACAGATTTTTACTTTTTTTTCAAACGGCTAGTACGAAAGTTGCACGCGAAAAACAGTATGCCGTATGCGAGCGCGTACGCGTACATGTATACGCGCGCGTGGGGGGGTAGTTTTCGTCGCTGTTTGCCAGCTTGTATACCGAACGAAAACGCTGATCGGCAAGCAGCGTCCGTGGCTGGGTGGTGAAAGACACGGATTACGGTGCGGAAGGTCTAGAGATCGATCCCCGCCGGATCCGGAAATTTTGTAAAATTTTTTTTCGATTCAAATTTTTTTCAAATTGATTATTGAACGATCATGTGAATTTATTTTATTTTTTCCTTCTTTTTCGTCACGAATACTGTTTTTTTGGATAGTGTGCGCATTAGGCGAGGCGAAGCCGAGCCGTTTAAAATTTATATTTCACTCGATGAGCATTACTCCCCTTGGTGAGTTCAGACGGAGGCTGGACATTTACCGTGTATGTAGCACTTGCGGTTGTTTATAAAAAAACTGTACTCACCGAGGCCGAAGGCCGAGGGAAGTTAACAGACATAGTATGAACAACAAAGCGACCCGCGCAACCGAGGCGAAGCCGAGGTGAGCGGACACAACGCCCCCCAACACTGAAAACAGCTATTTTACCAAAATACAAAAATTGCAATGAAAAAAATTTTAAATCGAAATAAAATACGCGAAAGGATGCTCGTAAGGCAGTGCCGTAATGTGGTTACACTGTTTTTCGCGTGCAACTTTCGTACTAGCAACGAAAAACTGAAAAGGAAAAACGTCTCTTAAAAGCCTTAAAAGTAATAAAACACGTCTTATAGAATTTTTGGGGAATTCTTAAAAATATTTCATGGTCATGGACAAAGTGATATAGACCAGTACAAGTGTCTCCACTCCCATAAGCCGCTGCTTCCGTAGATGGCCGTCGATTTGATGTAACGCAAAACTCTACCCCTAGGTGGCGCTGCATGTAGGGTGGATAAACAATTTCCTGAACTTCGTATTCAAATTACGCAATAATACGTGAAGAATGATGGAAAATGAAATCTTGATTAATTTTTTTTTTTTTAAATATGCATAATAATTATAATGGAAATGAAAAAAATTATTAATAAGCTACAGAACACAGTAACAGAAGTCATGACTGAAAAAAAAATATCTAGAAATCCAATATGTTTTCAGTTTTCTTTTCTTTTTCATTGCAAGCGGTGACATAGCTAGGATTTTTACTGAGGGCAGAACAAAAATGAAGTTGGGTAAGCAATTTAAAATTTAAATTTAAAAACTGAAAAAAATGCAGTTCTTATTTTCGTTTCAAAATTCAAATTTTCACCGACAATGGGGTCAATTTTTTAGAAATAAGTGAATGAAAATGAAAATCGTAGCTCAACAAAGTAATACATCACGGAAATGAGAATTTTAATAGCGATTAATTTCTGCAAAATAAAGATGAAATTGTTCAAAAAATGAAGAAAAATTTCAAAAATTTGTAATTGATATAAAATTTATTGATTGTAGTTGATACGTGACATTTTTTTCAAAATTTGATATGAGATACAATTACAAAAATTAAAATTCATGTTCAAAAAAGTGAAGGTTGTAAAATAATATGAAATTCATTAGTTGCAGTTGATACAAGACATTTATTCAAAATAAAATACAAGATACAAATAAATTTAAAATTCATTTAGTAAGCCTGGACATTTTTCTCAAATTTTTACTTTTAACTCCAAATTTCCGTTCTCGGTTAACAAAGGAACATAAAAAGAATAACCTAACAGTTATATAATATTGAACTATTTTGGCTGTAAGTTCTGCCTGATGCTGTTCGCAGCCAACTAAAATAATTTTTCTATCGCCTTCTTGAATACGATAAGCAATATTGAAGAACATATCACAATTCATACCGCCTTCATCTCTTTCTTCAGCTACGTAATTTTCCAAAATCTGAAATTTGAAACAGTATAGTGAGTGTACATGCACATCACCTCAGCTGATCATTGAAAGTAGATATAATATGTACTTACTTGTAACAATGCCCAAAGTTGGTTACTGGGAGTGTGGAGAACGCCATACTTATCTCTGATTTTAAAATAAATGCCTCTATCACTTTTTTCACCCAATACAGTAGTTAAACAAGAAGAACATTGGACGAAGTTTTTTATTTTCTTGAAAACATAGCCAGCAAACAGTTGCATGGCGTCATTCGTGGCCAACGGCTCAAAAATTACATCTTCCAAGGAATCTGCAATTAAGAGAAAGCATTACACAAAAATATAGCAATTTTATAACAGTAATAATCACTTTAATGACTAAGTATCCTTGATTATATATTACAATACATAATCAAGGCTAAGTATACCTCCATTATCAATAATGCGATCTAATGTAAATTTCCAGTGATCTAATTTCTCTTTGTCATCCTTGCTTTGAACATCTGAAGATTTTAGGAAGTTTTCGACCATATAATTATTTTCAACATTACTCCCTTTAGGAGGCTGTACAAGAGAATAAACACATAATAATCTGAAGATGTAAATAAACATCACAGCATCTGGATGATCGTTGTTACCACCACCAGCACGAACCAAACCAAAGAAATGCTGTTAAAATAAGACCACAAATTACAAATATATACTATAGGTACCTACATATTCTGTAATATTGCTGAAATTGATTGATAGGAAAAATACCAACCTCAAGACAATCCTGGTTTAATTTTACCGTCATGAAAAATGACAGCTTGAACTCCGTTATGAGATAGTGGAATACACCTAAAGTGGATTTCAAGGTGACAATTAGCCCTTTGAAGGAATTTTCAGTAATGAATTGTCCAGGAGAATGGGTTTTCCATAATATTAAGTAATCGATGAATGATGAAATCACCTTGAAATTACAAATACAAAACAATAGGTAAATAAAGTAGTGAAAGCACAAAAATTAAAATAAAACTTGTCACTGAAACAGTGATTTGCTTACCTTATATTCATCACTATCCATTCGTAGAGCTCCTTTACTACTTCTAGAGTTCATCGCTTTAATCAGATCATTCATACGACTAACAAATTGACAGGTACCCTCGATCGGATCTTGAAAAATGTTTTTTAAAGATTCCAATGCAGCTGGAATTTCCTCTCCAAAAAACTGAAATAATAAAATATGAAGGGATTAATTACTTGAGTTGCTGTGTGCAACCAATGGGTGAAATTGGTCAAACATTAATTTAATTTCCATTTACTTGATATGCTAACGGAACATTCATTTTTTGGTATTGCTTTGGATAAATATGTGATCTTGTTAAACGAGGGCAGTAATGAATACCATCAACTCCTTGAATTTCAACAATTTTTTTCCAGTGAGACAAGTAAACTACGCCATCAGGAGTCTGTAAATAAATAAATCCAAAAAAATCATCTCATAACTAAATTCCTATTTTCAAAAAAAAGCAAACTTGAATCTTCATTTTTTCAAAAATTGCTCATATTGAAATTTGACAAGTTTTTTTTTACACTAAAAATGCAATCATTTTTTTCTTTCAAAGTTCTGAAATTGTGATCTGTTTTCAATTCCGTAAATGATATCTTTTTTGTAAGTACTCAAAATGCGATCTTACTTTGTTTAAAAAAATTCAATTTTTTACAAATTTCAAAAATATGATGATTTTTTTATACATATTAAATCTGCAATCATTTTTTGGTTACAAAAATCAAAATGTGATATTTTTTCAAAAAATTCTTTCAAAATAGTTCAATTACATTCAAAATTTGGAAGAGGGGGGGGGGGGTGTATGGGTTTTCTGTAGCATTTTTCACGAAATGCTCTATAGACTAGAGATAGAGAACAATATTTAATTACCCAGAAGCTCTCCTGTTTCAAAATCCAGTTACGAATATTTTTAATTATATGTGGAAAGTCACTGACAAAATAAAGTTGCCTAGTTTCATCACAGGGATGGGTACAGGAACAATTTTCATCGTCCACTCCATTCAGCCGCCAAACACCACGATTCCAATTGGCGCCATCGGTAACTATTGCATCAACATAGAAATTAGACTGCTCCAATAACGCAATGGCTTCCAACAAGATGTGATTCAAAGGATCAGCACGAGCACAGCCTTTACTGAGATAGGCACCAACTGCTTGAATCCATTTGCCGACGAAAGGTTGAAATAACAGCACTAGTGCATGATCGCCTTCAGAATTTTTCTGGTCCAAAGGGGTATATTCACCCAAATCAGTGAACCCAATAATTTTCATTTGGTGCTTATCGAATCGCAGATTAGGAGTCAAAGACATTTCGTCTATCACTAAGGAACCTATAATGAAACCACTCATTTAAATTTTAAACCAAGCAATAATATAACAAAGTTGAGCAAAATATGTATATACCATGTCTTTCTAATTCAGACATATCATTAGATTTCAGTTTCATTGCTTCAAAAATTTCACTCTGTAGTCCATAGGTGGGCTTGATTTTTTTAAGATAACGATATAAAGTGGAATGTGATGGTAACGCCATAATATTATTTTTGCGTAAATGATCGTAGGCTTTTCTACTGCGTATTCTTAACAACAGGCAGTGATATATCCAGTGTGTAGTGTACCGTCTACCCTGACCTTTAAATCGTTTTGAGGCCATGAGAATAGCGCGTATATTTTCTTGTTGCTCCGGACACAGATTCGCTATTTCACGATCCAAGGTATCCTTGTTTGTCTGCGCACATTTCTTCTGTGTACGAAGTACCGTTGTCAGTTTTTTTACCTACATCAGAAAGAAAATTAAATCCCTGAAAGCTGAATGAAAATATAACCATGAAGGTCTGTTGAGTTAGTAATTTCAAGCTACTAGTTTCACAAAAGAAGAACCAATGCGGACATCACAATACATGCAAAAGAAATTATTACCACTACCAGTCACCTCAATGTTCTCAATTGAGACCAAAATTCAAAACACTTTCCCTTGACTTAATTAAATTTAATTCCCACATACACGTGCTGTTAGTTGTTTATAACTGGGCTTACCAAAATAAAAAATGCTTACGTGAACAAAAACAAAATTACCACTCTAGTTGATCCAAGTATTCCAAGTGTGCGAAGTCCATTTAATTTATAATCTATGTAGGTATTTCCGTACATACAGACTTGCATGACATTAAAATGAAACCTATGAAACAAATTCATGTCATCAAAAGCTTTCAACTCACCCTATTAGCAGCCACTTTTTTTTTTGGTAGAGTTCTTTCCTTTCTGCTAAACTGGTTTGGAAATAGAAAACTTCTGAAAGCATATTCGTGACATTAAAATTGTTTTCATATATGTACATATCTGAACCAAGTTGAGAAAAATCATATAAGTATTTAAAAGTACAGCTATGTAACATGCATACTACACACTGAAAGCTTCAATACTCCGAAATGAAAAACACACAACCACACAAATGCAAACCTTGAACTGCAAACGAAGATTTCTACGAAAAATTGTTCTCAAAGAACTTCTCAATCTCCGAAAATACATTTTTTTTTTATCAGCATCACGTTTCTTTTTCTCGTTAACATATTTCATTTCGCGATATTTTATCAAACAATAACCACACATAACACAGTTGGAATTTTGAGAATCAACATAACCACGGCATTTACCTTCACCACTAAAATTTGAAAAATCAAAAATGTCATAATTAAATTATTGAATAAAATTCAAAAACAGAAAAATTCAGAGCACAAAATTCTGAATAATTGAAGAGAATATTCATTCAAAAAATTCAAGATGTAGGTGTACCTGCCTTATTTTTCACTTAGAACTTATTAGATGTTAGAGAAAAGAAATGTGATTTTTACCTAAAATTATAATCCGCGTTCTTACAAGGATGGATCTGATGAACAATTTCTAAAAGAGCCTGAAGATTGTTTGGTTCAATTTTTTTGTACCCAGCAATCGGTAACAGAATCCTCCCAATGATCACCTGTACAAAATTTCAAAAAATAAAAGAATATAATTTCAAAACTGATTGCATTGTATTATAATGATGAGAATCTGGTATTGATTTAATTGATTTGATTTATATTATTACTTCAACTTCGTGAGATTCTTTTATGATAATTTTTTTATCAACTCCTCGCTTCGCACCATCCCAGTGTAGGAAAATGAGGGTCCGATCTTCTGCAGCATAAAAATTATGCCACCCCGGAGGAAGTTGAAGTTGCCTTGCACTGAATTCATCTTCCAAGGTATAGGTGCTTTGCTCAATATCCATTGAGATGTTTTCTTCGGAAGTAGACGGAGGGTTGTTCTCGGAATCAGTATCAAATATCTAGGATAAGAAAAAATTTAAGCATATTATATGGGACATCAGAAGCAATGTCCATGAAAATTGAAAAATTACCTTTTTCCTGCTTTTTTTCACGTTGCTTTTTGTTTTTGATGTTACGGAGATTGACCTTTTTTTTGGCGATTTTCTTTTCATGATGCATTTTTTTGTAAGGTATTTCGGACAGTTTGGGAAGATACTGGGAACAGCTCCTTCCTTCAAATAAGCTCTATCCCGCTCCAATTTAAAGGTTTCATTATCTCCATTTTTATTTACTAAAACTTGAAATTGTTTCACCACTTCATCATCCCGGAAATGTAGTTCGCATATCCGGTCCCCTGGCTTCACACCTTCGCGAGGAATACTTCTCTGCCATTGTTTCAAAAAATCTGGTGGACCCTGAAATTATAGAACATCAAGTTTTCAAACCAATGGACTTGGTCATGTCATAACTCAAATTTTGGCTACTTACTTTGGGCACTGAAAATGTTCGCCGTTTAGGTTCGCCGGGATAACCACTTCGGCAATTGGGTACGCAGCAACAAGGCATAACTATTGATTAAATTAATTAAAACCATACATCATGTTGTCAAAATTTTCTAAATTTACTAAAATTATGGTGAAAAATCAGAAAAAATGCATTGCTTATTATGGTTGTATTGATAAGGATAATATCCACAACGCTGCCAGCGCACCCTATTGGAGAAGTTTTGCGTGAACTCAGTTTCTGACTGCCATTTATGTTGGGAGTGGAGACACTTGTACTGGTCTATATCACTTTGGTCATGGATTATTCTTATTCGTTTTCGTTTATAATCGTCGTTTTCGTTTTATTTTTGGGGGGGGCGGGGTGGGGTCACGAGCGTGACCCTGGATTATTCACCTAAAAAAGTACATATTCGAAAGAGGAAAAGATTATTAAATACCTAGTCATTCGTATTATTCAGATTTCAGTTTCACTGATTTCAGAATCACATAAGTATATACATATAAGTACATGATATGAATGACATTGACAACACCACAAATCCTCTAGGAAATGAGATCTCATATTATTTTTCTGGAATTTGAAGGAAATAGGAATTATGAACAATGAATATTTCATTTTTGGAAGGAATGCGAAATATAATCTCCATTATCACAATTAAAAACTAAAAAGCCAGCCCGGTGGTGTTTTTTGTTTTGGTAGCATCATTTTTTGGTAAGACGAGGATACTGGATAGAGATGTGAAACTTAAGAGAAGTCGCTGCTTTTTCATTTAACTTTTCAGTTTTCAGCAGCCTTCCACCGGCAGCCGACTGTGCCCTCCCTAGCCCTAAAATATTTCTGAATTTATTCTGAATTCAATTGGTAAGTTGACAGTTATAGAAAGGTATAAAACAGAGGAAACAGAATTACAGAAACATGGTTTCTAAATGATGAATGATTTATCTTCATCTTCAGGCCTGGATTTCCTGATAGGCGAAACTATGCGAGCCTAATGCGACAAAATTTTGAGAAAAAAATAAGAAATTATGGTTAATGTTTTGTCAAAAAATAATAAAAAGAACAAAAAGAGAGATGTAAGTAGGTATTCCTTGATTTCCTTCTGTTCAACGGTGTCGGTATGAAAAGTTGATAGTTTTTCTTCTCGAAATTTTTTCGCCCTTCAATAAAATTTTAAGTTTGCATTTATTCTACAAGAATGGGAAGCTCGACTCCGTTTTCGAACTCGTTTGCTCACTATTTTTCAATTCGAATAGTTAAAATGTGTAAGTATTCATCATTGAATTTTTTATAAAAAATTCGTAACATTGGTTTGAATTTATTTTTAAAAATAATTTTCAAAAATAGGCAACGAATAATTGTGGAAGAAATAGGGGGAGTGGCATAGTTTTAACGAGGATGGCAAAAAAAGTTCACCTAGGGCGGAAAATACCATTCATGCATGGATCTGGTTATCTTATCTTAATTTCATTATTCCGGGGAGAATGCGAATGAGTTTCAATGAGTCACGATGAAGGATGGAAATACCTACATAATTATGTTTGTTTTTTGAAGTTCATTTACATAATGGTCCAGATGGTTGAGTCGTCGAGCTCTAGATCTTGACTCGTTAGATCAACCACAACATTACCAAAATCGAAACCGAATATAGATGAAATTTCAATTTTGGAATTAACTAATCTAGGAATACTGAAAAACTGTTGACAGTTGAGTTGATCGAAACTTCGAAAGAAGAACGTTGATAATTTTTTAATCGAGTTCTCCTAGGAATCTCACGGGGCGTCCGCTTCCAAATACTGAATACATAATAATTATGACAGACTTCTGTAGCTGTATTGTGCTGAAAGCCCTGGCGGGCAAGGCAAAGTGCAGAGAACTCAACATACAAAATCTGGCCATACCCAAACTGGTATGCTGAAGCATTGAATCAATGGCTGAAGCCTCCAGAACTACAATTAGCCATACCTCAACTTTTAGCCACCCAAAATAATTTTCACGTCTTTCTGGAGAAGTTTTTAAATTTTTAGAATGGTCAAAAATTTGCCAAAAATCGAAAATTAATCAATTTGGTTACTGTCAAAACCCCTAATTTCGGACACTTTTTCTCGTTTTTCGAAAAAGGCTTTAAAACGAGCGATTCAACTTGGTGTTTGTCTTCACATTCTCATAGAATGTCATCGTGTGAATCGTTTTTGAGCATCAATTTATAAATTTTACGTGATTTTGTTTATTTAATTTGAATCCGAAAAGTGTCCGAAATTAGGTCCAAGGTACCCTAATTTCGGACACTTTTTCTTTAACGTAAGAACTCGAAAATTTTAGTTGAAAAAGAAATTATTTACCTCTGAAAAACAACTACAATCAAAACAGCTCGAATCATGATGTGAAATGTAGAGAAAAACGATTTTTCAAGGAAATGTTCAGCACTCTCATTATCCACTTTCTCATTAGAAAAATAAGTTGGTAACATTGAACAATTTCTTATCAAACTCCTTGTTGATGATTTTACGACTCCGACTTTCACTTTTCAGTATGGTTTTTAGGAAAATGAGTGAAATAATAGTACAATATCTTCATCAAAACTGAAAACACTTGAAAAAATACCGTCGAACTCGAAAAATACACATTTGCAAGTGCATCAGTGTTACCCTTCCAAACTCGGTAAAGCGTTAACCAAAGTGTCCGAAATAATGATCCGTTTCGCGACTTTTTCAGTTTTTAGGATTTAAATAATAGAAACAAAACGTGAAATTTGATAAATGAATTTTATTTTTAATTACCAGTGACTTCTTGATATTTTAGAGCGATTTTCGTGGTTATGAAAGCATTTGGATAGACTCTGTGAATAACTTTTTCCCCACACTTTACATGAAGCACTTTGTAAAGTCCATTTTAATGGCTAAATAAATAGTGTAAAATGAAAATTCTTACATCAGGGAGATTGTCCGTGATCTAAACTAATAGAAGAAGTGTTCACTTTTACTTGTACCCTTGGTTCTTATCAATAAAAGAGCAAAAACACTGAGTGTCCGAAATTACGTACCCTGTCCGAAATTAGGGGTTTTGACAGTACTGAAATTTTTTTCAACTCAAAAGGAGGGGCTATACTGAACTTAACCGTAAACTTATTCCCTTAACTTAAGAATAAGACTGGTTTATACTGAATTTAATGTACGTCAACATAAAAGTTGCCTTTGTTTAACTTCTAGGGTTAAGTTTAAGGTTATGGTTAAATTCAGTATAGCCGCACCTAAACTTAACTTCAGAGTTCAGTTTGCTATTTCTGCAATCATGATCCCGTTCAAACCGGAGGTGGACAGTGAAGTGAACACCTCGAGAGGTTCCCTTGTATAGCTCAAATTATTATTTCCTTTCAATTCAATGATCAATCATTTTCTAAATTCAAAATCAAAAATATTGTTCAAATTCAAATCGAAGCTTTTTCTCCTGCCAACATCCTGCTTCTGCAACTTATTGTACGCGTGTCTCTTTTCAATACCTGCGCACAAGCCTGCGCACTGCGCAAACTCATTCTTGAATCTTGAATAGAAAAAACTTATGCGCATATTTAAAACTGAAGAATATTTTTGCAAATCAGCTGTTTCGAACTTTCGACAGGCAGCTGTTGATCCGAAAAAAAAAATTGGAGGGAAAGCGCCAAGGTATCATTCGTACGGCATTTTTCACTTTGTTCGTTGCGACTTCGTTTCTTTTGTTTTCTTTGATTAAATACTAAAGCAATAATCATTTTCTGTCTAGAAGACACAAACGGTAAAAATACTCCTAAATCGACTATCCAGTGATTCGCGTTCTTCAATTCTTGTGAAATTTTGTTCGATCGATTTTGTCGATCTACAAAACACGCGTTTCCCGTTCACATCGAAAGGACAATGCCGCCGAAAAGTTCGTTGAAATTTCCCGTAACCAAGAGTAGTGGCCGTCTTGCGGCGAAAAGGAAAAGTACCAAAGAAAAATTGAGTGAGTAACCCTTCTTATTGAAGTAATATAAAAATACACCCTTTTTGACTTGCTTATTTTCATGTGTGTTTCTCATCTTTCAGATGATGAACAATTTGACGATCATTGCGATAGTATTTGCAAAGAGAACAAAAAACCGAAATTGAACGACAATATTGACAATTCGTCTTCGATCGGTGAGTATTTCTGTGTTCTTTTCTTCATCGTAAATGTAGTTTCACTATAACTGAAGTATGTTTTGTAGACGATGAAATGCAGACAATAACTGACGCTTTGAGTAGTAGTACCGGCGAAGAGTTCCTCGAGAGAAACGATCAAATTAAAACAATTCGTTCTCATTTGACTAAATGTCTGAATAAAAAAGAATCCGTTTCGTTGTATTTTTGCGGACCTTCTGGTACTGGAAAAACGGCCGTTATCCAGTTTCTACAATCTCAAAAAGACGTAAGTTGATCAATATTCAATACTGATTTTAAACGTCTATTTGGCGGTATTCGTAATGAAACTGATTCATTTGTTCAGATTCAAAGTAAATTCACCGTTGTATACGTAAATTGTCTCGACCATCAAACTAACTGCAACGATGTCTATCGAGAAATCCAACAGAAACTCGGAGGAGACGCGAAAATGGGTAAAACTGTTAAAGACAACGTTGATAAATTATTGAAAACTTTGAACAGTCAAAAACAGCCTGTGTAAGTATCACTGTTTGTGTTTCGTGTTTATTCTGGTTTATAGTATTATTAATGATTACTTCGTCTTTCAGGTTATTAATATTAGACAAAGTACTCAAATTGAGCACGAAAAATCAAGCTGTACTGCATTCGTTGCTTCAGTTGCCTTCTCAAGTACGAAACGGTCAAATGGTTTTGATAACAATAGGCCATATACTCAATTTTGTTGATCGATTTTTATCCCGTATGGCGAATGGAGCTTTCATGAAACCATTCATGGTGGAATTTCCTCCGTACAGTGATCAAGAAATAGTCAATATAATTCAAAAAAGACTGAATAAGGTGCGCATATTTTGTCACTTTTTTTCGTCTCAATCTTTTTCTTAATTTAGATGTGATTCATTTTTCTATTTTTATTTGTAGATTAACCTTAAAAGTATAAAATTCGAACCAGCTGCTATTCAGTTACTGGGTAGAAAAGCTGCAGCAAATTGCTGCGACGCTAGAAATGCCTTAGAACTTACCAAAGAAGTAATCAAAGCGTGTATCGCAAAGAACACTAAAGGTGGATATTTTTTGCCTGACGATTTATGTATGTTTTTTGAAAAATTTTCTGAAGTATTTGTGTTTTTTAGATGGAGTTTGTACCATCCAACCTATCGATGTACAAATTTTAATGACTGGTATACTAGGAGAAACTGAGAAATTCGACAGATTGGATCATCTCCCATTACATCAAAAATTGATCGTTTGTGCGGTACTGATGTTAATCCGAGACCAGAAATTCGACCGTACTAAGCTGGATATTTACAAAGTACGTTAATGTGAAGTGTGTTTTTTTTAAACACGTTAGCTTCAATGACTTGAATTTAATTTCGAATTTAATTCGTAGATCGAGGACATGTACTTGAAAATATGCAAGAAACAGAAAATCGAACACTGCCGTTCGGATGAATTCATCAATTTGTGTTCTTTGATTGAATGTACCGGAGTATTTTCAATTGCTGGTAAAAAACGAGATAGACAATCAAAGGTGAGCTTCTCCGCTTTCGAAATCTGAAATCATGGCGGTTTCAAGAAACTAACGTTTGTTTTTTCTCAGGTGACTGTGGAGTGGAATGAAGATGAAATTAAAAGCAGATTTTCAGATAAATGTCTTTTTGGCACCATTCTAAGTTCGTAAACTGATCTTTCAAGATTTACTCGACTCTGTTCGTACATAACGAATTTATACAGTATTATTTATTGAGTTTATGTTTGTTCCTCGCAGAATGTAATGATAAAATAATAAACAATTGCATTGTTGAAATTTTAATATTGATTTAAAATTTAAAAATTGATTAAAACATTTCTAAAACCAGAATACATACGAATCACGATCAGTTTCATCAAATAAATTTACTCAGTCATATGGAAGGCTGTATTAACGTATTCTCCAGGTATATTTAACCTGATCTTAGAATGTATGTTCACTCTAGCATCGCTTACTTTCAAAAAACCCATTCGACTAAGCACTTCTGCTGTGCTACAAAGTTGAGTGATTGAAGGGCATCGTAAACCTGTACATCAGAAATACAGTCGAATCATAATAACGAAAGCTGCCAAAACAGGAAACAATCTCAAGAATAAATATACGTACCTTCGATAGTGCAGACACCTTTGCAAAGGAAATAAATCTTCTCATCCAAGGAGCTTTCTTCAACAGTACATTCGTCACGAACAACTCTTAGGAGTACTTTTTGGACCGGAGCTAGGGTTCTGAGCAACAAAAACAATCTCATAAGCACTTGTCTTAAACCTTTCACGAAAAAAATAATATGAAAAGATAACTCACTTTATAGTCACTGTGACATGATCGGAAGAAATTTCTTCGCAGATCTTTTGTACGACTTCTAACGTAATTTGATTTTCATTATTTTCAAGTTTGTCTAAAATTCTCCCACAGATATCAAGAGCGATACGAGCATCTCCTTCTTTCTTGACACATTTCCTAAAAAATTACCGGATTGAAAAAAATGCCACAGAAACGACATTCTGTATAATAGTTATATGAAATTACTTCATAACGAATTTTATCACTTCCAGATCAAATTCCTTATCTTGCAAACGATCTTCGACTATTGTTTCGAGATCTGAGCACGAGTACGGTGGAAATATTAATTCGGAGATTTTCTGAAAATTGAAGCATCACTCATTAATAAATTCATCGTGTTTTGTTCGAAATAAGTAACTTACTATTTCTTTGGTGAATTTATTCTTTAAACTGGATATCAGAACATCATCATTTGCAATGGTCATAAGTATTAGCTGAGATTTTTTTATTAGATACCATTGCAAGATATTAATAATCACATTGGCAGATTTGTTGTAAATACAATCCAACTAGGAGAAAGAATAAAAAAATGAGTAAATAAATCCAAGTTACATTAATCAAAAAAAAAAAAATCAGATTTCGTACTTCGTCAATAAATAGTATCACCGGATGGTTTTTAGTTGAGCGAGAGGTGAAAATTGAGTTAAGGGAACTGAGAGCTTGTTTAGGAGTAGCAATTTCTTCTGTCATTTGCTCCAAAATCCGACTATAAGCTTTCGATGGCTCTGATAAATATAAACCGTTTATTTCTATGAACTGAAACACGATTCAAAGTTACAAAATGGTTATAGAACATTCTAAAATATAAAAAAACGCTCACTTGAAAGTTGTTAGATGATTGATCGTTCTCTTCGTTTAGTCTTTCGATCACTCTGTGAACTGTTGCAGTCTTACCGGATCCAGGTTCACCACTGATGAATAAGTACCTGTCGTTGATACATGATACAAATTTTATCAAATGAATGTCATCACGATGGATGGTATCGATACCGAAATACTCACCCGTTACTTTTAGAGCTCATGTTTTCCTGTAAAAATCCCTTGATTATATCGAATTCTTTCTCCCTAGTTTTCAACGCTTCCGGCAAATTGGATTGGAGTTGAACAGGATCATCATTTATTTTCTACAAACAAAGAGCAGATGGATGATGGTAATTATTAATAATAAAGGTACCAGTATATGCATTCGATCATTGTCTTACCCTTTTTCGTCGGGTTTCCATTCTTATATTAGGACTCATCGCTTGTGCCTCAAAAAATTTAGGAGATGATTCACTCAACGAATAAAGAATAAAATGATGTATTATAAATGGAACACAGACACAAAACAAGCTTCGAAGAGAAGAATTATGGTTATAAAAGTATCCAATTGTCCTAACAAATTGGAAAATATTAATAAACTGCAATTTTATTCCATATTTCTACCACGTTCGAAAAATTTTCAAAATATTTAGCGCAAAAAAACTTATCACTCAATAACGAGCGTCTCCTTTGCGTCTCCGGAGCAAATTTGTGTTTGTGCAGCCAATCAGAAACGTGTTCGTCTTATCACGTCTTTCTCATACCGGGTGACCAAGAATAATGGGTTTTGTAATGTTCTGATATGCCAAAAAGGGAAAAAAATTTCCCTAATTAAAAACTGGAAAATGAAATAACAATCGAGAAAAAGTGCTTTCGAATTATTGTTTCGATGCAAAATGAAAGATTATTTCGTATTTCATTGAAACAATCACTCAAATGCCATTTTTTACATGATTATTTAATTTTCTAATTTTCATAACGGGAATTTTCTCTCCTTTTTGATAACATCGAAATCCCATTATTCTTGGTCACCCGGTATGTTGTTTAAGGCTCGTTTACACTATGACAGTGCTGTCGTGATAGTGCTTTCATGAAAGTTGTTGATTTTCACGCTTTCATGACAGAGGTGTTTACACACAAAGTACACTTTCAACCCTTCATTCTGACCTAAAGAGCTTCTTTTGTCCTTAAATCATAAAATATCACTAGAAATATGAAAATACTGAACTTTTAAGTTTAACTTCATTTCACACTAGCCATAATTATAAAGGTGAGAAAAAAACTCTAAGTGCACTGCTACATAGACGGAACCTGGCAACCAGCAACTAGCAACTCCGCGACAGTGGAACGAAAATGATAAGAAGTTGCTCGGTTATTGGCTGGAACTAGCAACCAAATCAAAATTTTTTGATTTGGTTGCCAAGTTGCCAGTTGCTGGTTGCTAGTTGCTGCTTATGTAGATGTCGACTAAACACCTTCCTCACTTTCACTGTCATGGCTCTACTATCATGCATGCATGATAGTGTGACAGTACTGTCACAGTGGGGTGACAGTACATGACAGTGCAATTTATACTGTGAAAGTTGCTGTCATGACAGCACTTTCATGACAGTACTGTCATAGTCTAAACGAGCCTTTACGTTGTGATGAAACATGAAACTCCCGAAAAAAGCGAAAAAGGAAGAATTAATCCGAAGGAAATGGCTATGAAATGAATGAACTATGCTATATAGGTACGATTATTTTTTGATTATACTATGCATTCATTATTCATTCTCATGAAATACCTCCCTTCATCAAAATGCATCGCAGACTAGAGCCCTGCGCCGCCGCGCCGCGCCGCCGCCGCCACCGATTTTTCAAACATTTTTCAAGCCGCCGCCGCAGTTTCAAAAATTACTTCAGCCGCCGCAGCCGCCGCCGAGTAATCTGCTCGGCTGAGCCGGCTCAATTCACTCAATCAGCAAATTTCAGGAGGATTTTTCGAATATTTTGACTTTTTCAAAAACAAAAATCAAAACTTTTCGTCATTAAAAACAGCCAATCTTTTCAGCTCGGAAAAAATTGGTATTTTCATTTGAGAAGTTGAATTTGATTTTGCTTTCCAATTTTTATTTTGGGGTAATTTTAAAATTTACGAAAAATTACCCCAAAATTTCAACTTTGTAGCCGGCTGAGCCGCCGCCGAGCAAAATTTTGGCAGCCGCCAAGACCTTCGGCTGGAATCGGCTCCGCCGCCAGCCACAGTGCTGCGCGTACTGTAGCCGCCGCCGATCATTTCGCTGTCGGCGCAGGGCTCTATCGCAGACCATATTTTTAACGGTCGACGAACCGAACCAATGAACCGTAACTTGGCTCTTTCGAAACAGCTGGATCATTGAAATACTATTGTACGACGTTTATTGACCAAACATTTTCCCTTTTGGTAAGTAGTTCATTGTTGCTCGTAAGTTCTACTTGACATTGGATATCCTACTTTTTCTTTATTCAATTACCAACTCACTCGTCCATCTTATCTAATTGATAATTTTTGGATTTTTACAGCTCCACTGCTTCAGCTCAGCTCAGCTTTGAACGGGAAAATTCATCTTTGAGAGAGCAAAAACATGTTACTACAAAACAAACGCTTGTTTCCTGATAGTGATGGGAAAATCTCAGATCTTCCACATAAAAAAGGTATTGCTATTGAGGTAATTTTTCTTTTCATTTGTGCAGGTCCCCGAGTCAACATGTTGTAATAACTGTGTGCTAGCAACCTACATACATAACTTATACAGGAGTTACACAAAATACAAATAGTGGGGGGGGCGCATAAGGATCACTTGCACCCCCCTGCCGATCCTCCGGGACAACTTTTTTCTTAAAGTGGGAGTCCTAATGAACATTTCTAGCCCTTGTCCTTCAAAACAAAAGTGGCCCTACTTACAAAATGGCAGCCATTTTGATTGGCAGGTCAGCTAAAATCGCAGATTTCGCGTTCCAACATAGGAATAGCATAAAAATTTTTAAACCGTACAAAGGTAGATCGAAAGAGCAGGCAAACTTTCATCACCTGTCAAAATTTCAAGTGCTAAAGTGCCTTTTTCGATTTTTGGCGAATTTTCAAAAATCAAATTTTGGCCAAAATGCGAGAAAAAAATCAAAATTTTACCAAATTGACCTATAGAGTAGAAAGCTGAAATTTGGTATATACCCTATTTTCGACCTGCCACATCGAAACTGTTTCATACCGTTTTGAGTAGGTCTGGAACCTCCGGCAGATTTTTGAAACTCGAAATTCTCACAAAATTTCATCAAAATGGAGTTGGAAAGCCGAAATTCTGAAAACTAAATTTAATACGCTATGAAGTCGACTGCAGGTAAATTTCAAGTCATTTTGGAGCCTCCAGCAATTTTTTGAAAATTACTGGAGCCTCCAGTAAATTTTTGAAACTTAAAATTTCCTCAAAATGGAGATGGAAAGCTGAAATTAACTATGCACTCCAATTTTAACACCCTCTGAAGACGACTTCAGGTGGGTTTAAGTAATTTTGGAGCCTCTAGTGACTTTTTGAAAGGTTTCATGGCATTTATAGCAGAATTGAAATTTCCAAAAAGTAGCTGGAACCTTCAAAATCACTTGAAACCACCATGCAATCGACTTCATATTATATTGTATTGAAATTAGTTTGCAGAGTAAATTTCGGCTTTCCAACTCCATTTGATGAAATTTTGTGGGAATTTCGATTTTCAAAAATCTACTAGAGGCTCCAGTAATTTTCAAAAAATCGCTGGAGGCTTCAAAACGACTTGAAATTCACCTGCGGTCGACTTCATAGAGTACTTATTGAAATTAATAGTTTGCAGAATTAATTTCGGCTTTCCAACTCCATTTGATGAAATTTTGTGGGAATTTCGAGTTTCAAAAATCTACTAGAGGCTCCAGTAATTTTCAAAAAATCGCTGGAGGCTTCAAAACGACTTGAAATTCACCTGCAGTCGACTTCATAGAGTATTGAAATTAGTTTTCAGAATTAATTTCGGAACTTGATGAAATTTTGTGAGAATTTCGAGTTTCAAAAATCTGCTGGAGGCTCCAGTAATTTTCAAAAAATCGCTGGAGGCTTCAAAACGACTTGAAATTCACCTGCAGTCGACTTCATAGAGTATTGAAATTAGTTTTCAGAATTAATTTCGGAATTTGATGAAATTTTGTGAGAATTTCGAGTTTCAAAAATCTGCTGGAGGCTCCAGAACTGCTCAAAACGGTTTGAAACAGTTTCCAATCGATTTGGCAGGTCGAAAATAGGGTATATCCCTAATTTCAGCTTTCTAGGTCAATTTGGTAAAATTTTGATTTTTTTCTCACATTGTGGCCAAAATTTGATTTTTGAAAATTCACCAAAAATCGAAAAAGGCACTTTAGCACTTGAAATTTTGACAGGTGATGAATTTTTGCCTGCTCTTTTGATCTACCTTTGTACAGTTTGAAAAATGTTATGCTAGACCTATGTTGGAACGCGAAATCTGCGATTTCGGCTGACCTGTCAATCAAAATGGCTGCCATTTTGTAAGTAGGGCCACTTTTGTTTTTGAGGACAAGGACTAGAAATGTTCCTTAGGACTCTCCCATTAAGAAAAAAGTTGTCCCGGAGGATCGGCAGAGGGGTGCAAGTGATCCTTATGCGAGCCCACCGACTAAAAATGTGTAGAGCCTTTTTTATAATAGCCGTAGAAAGCTAACGAAAAAAGGTGGACTAAATTTCATCGTGTTTCCTTCAAGTACGAAAAAGGGAAACTAATTTTACTTTTCCGTGCGGTTTCTTACAAATAAAACTACGGAAAAAGTACAGAATTTCTGTAATGAAAACCACGCTTTGAAATTTTGTCTTAGTTTTTTCCGTATCCTTCTACACTTATCATCATGGAAAACAAAACGAATTCAGGCACAAAGTTATCTTCGAGGTCATTTTGGGGTGAAAAATTTTTGTTGGACTGTTTTGGGGGGGAAGGGGCACTAAATTTTTGGAATTAGGGGTTAGGGCCCACAAAACCCTTAATGCGGCACTAGCGATGGCGCAATATTCAGATTCAATCAACAGATTTCTGATCTATGTAGGTGGAGGCATTGCTTCAATCATAGGAGAAATAATTCTACGGTACTGTGGCTGTTTCCGATCGCCTACTTCGTCTCGCTCTCGTCCAACGGAAAAACCGAAACCGACCGCTATCCAAGTAAATTAAATATTCATAGTTACTTTCTAGCGACTAACGCTTACACACGTCGTGAAATTCACCACTAATTTGCCATTTTTCTAAAACAGATGAGACCAAGACCTCCAGCTCATTCAGCTAAATATTACACTGACGCAATTGGATACCCCCAATTAAATGCTATTATCGAAAATTTAGAATCGCTACCACTTCGAGTTAGATGTAACGCCATAGACAAGATGGTTCACTTCACTAAAAACGCCCGTAAGTTCCCACAGTTTTACTTACTGTTTACGACTTGACGTTTATTTTGTTTCCTCACTTCACTGACTTCACTGTTGAAGTTTTCTACAAGGTATAGTTATACAAGGAAATTGTTTCTTATTTTTCAGGTGCTCAGTGGGAAGCTGGAGATAGAGGAGATTTACCGGCAATTGATTAGAATGCATAGGCGCATTGAATACAATATACACATTGGTATCTTTACGTGAAGTGAAAGTGATGGTTATCTAAATTTTTTCCCCCTGCTTTACAAATCTTTCACATTCTTTTTTTTTTTTTGAGTTATTGAGTCGACGTAACGATTCGTCGAGGTCTCATTCTACTTTTTCCATCGAAAGTTTTGTATTTTAAATAATTTCTTTTCAATTTTCTTAGGTTTAATTTTCCAAATTGGACTACAGTTTTCTAATGATCCATTCTGTTCAGTTAATCTAGTTGTTTTTCGGAATCAAGAATCTGATTAAAAGTTTAGTTATACAGCTTAAAAGTAACTGTACCTGCTTACTATCAATTTGTAATTTTCTGGATTTTTTAAATGGCCAGGAAAACGAGCTATTGATGTAAAAGAAATTTTTAATGAATGGAGTTGTGTAATGAATTGATATGAAAATAAGAATGAATATTTTGAGTTGAAACTTGTTTTTTATTGCGTGTTTTAATGAATTAGGTAGGTACCATAAAGTATTGTGGAAAATCCAGAATAACTTCGCATTGTAATAAATTTACCAAAGATGAGGTCTCATTGCTTCAGAATTGTAAATTAAAGAACTTGGATACTTTTGTTTCATCAATGGAATTGCATTGGCAAAAGCATAAACGGCACAGTCCTTCAGATTATGTTGCTGTTGGACAAGAATGAATGTCACCTTTGTTTCGTTTTTTCCATTCCAATAGAACATAAATAATACTGTTGAGTGTTGCTGTTCCTGGAGACAAATGAAAAGCGTTCATACTATCGTATATAAAAAATGCATTACTAAGTATTAAACCAAACCAACGTTGGCAAGAAAAAAACAGCCATGAGCCATGTTTTGAACAGCCAAAAAAATGTTTGTTTAAAACAAGGAAAACGTTTTAGAGCTCATGTTTTCCTGTAAAAATCCCTTGATTATATCGAATTCTTTCTCAGTTTCTACCTTTGGAGTTCGTTGCCCAAGTTGCAAAGTAATCAGGATCATCATTTATTTTCTAGAAACAAAGAGTAGATGGATGATGGTTATTATTAATAATAAATAGTACCAGCATACGCATTCAATCTGTCATCTGTCTTACTCTTCAGTCTTCTTCATCGGGTTTTTATTCTTATTTCTTATACTCAAACAATTTTAGGAGATAACTCTCATCTCACTTAGTGTCAGTGACTCAACGAATAAAGAATAAAGTGTATTATAAATGGAACATAGACAGAGAAGAACAGCTATGGTTATAAAAGTATCCAATTATTCTAATTGTCCTAACAAATTGAAAAATATCAATTTATGCATTATTTTATTCCATAATTATTAATTTCTTATTATTCTAATTCTACCACATTCGAAAAATAAAATTTCAAAATATTTTAGCGCAAAAAACAATTTCTACCAATCAAAGCATTGGAAGCCTTTTGCAAGCTCGTGATTCGTCGAATTTTCCTGTTCAATAAATTTATATTATTTTCGCATTTTTTTGTTTATTCTAAAATCATTGTTACAAAACGAAACTTTAAAATAATTTTTATTTAAATTTGCGTATAATTAAATACATTTTTCTAAAATTGATGTGAAATATTTTCAAAAAACAGAAATATTCAATTAAGTACAAACTTGCGAGTTCTGGAGGTGGAGTTTATATACGCCAATCAAATTTCATGATTTTGGCGCAATTTTTGAATATTTTGAAGCATAGAGTTCGCTGCGTTGTAGCCTAGCCACGTTATTTGTGTTTCTTCCGCCTAGAAATTTTTTTATCAGTTCACTAATCTTTTAATTTCCAGAATTGGTGATTCATTCATTTATTGCATGCAAAGTTGGGTTTATTTCATGAATACATCTAACGCAGTATTCGGTTGATATATTCCAGTACTCGGCTGTATTCCTTACAATGGAAATCATGGCAGATGTAATACTTCCCAGGAAAATGGTAATATTTCAATTCAACTACCGGTATATGTATCCAATTGTGCTTATTTTAATACTATTTCAATGTGTTTACTCGTAGCTCGATCCGGATTATCGTAAAATTCAACCCCGTGCTCCAAAACAGTGGAAAAGAACGAGACCATTCAAGGAGAAATTCGTTTCGGGATTCCAACGTAAGTTAACGTACTTATCGCAAGCAACAAGTTATATCAGTGATTATCTCATATAATAACGGTAATCGTATTTCTAGCGGTCGCTCCGTCTCGACGCTCTTGTGAATGGGCCAAAGATCCTCTTTATTTGTACGAAGCCTTTGAGAATCATACTAGAATCGGCCAAGGATCATTTGGTATGGTTTACAAAGTAACTTGCAAAGAAACAGAGGAGAAGTGTGCCGTCAAGATTTCTAGAGTCAATGGAATTTACAATTGGTAACCATTTACGCTTTAATTTATAGAATTTTGTACAATGAATCCGGTTTAATATACAAATCTTTATATAGGAAAGAATCGGTGGAAAAATTATTAATATATGAGAAAGTTAGCAAACATGAGAATATTGTTAAACTTTATAACGCATGGATTGAAGATGACGCTTTGTATACTCAAATGGAACTATGCAGGAAAAGTCTACTTCAGTTTATTTTAGATAATGTACATATGGAAGAACACCATACGTGGAATGTTATGATCGATATATTAGAGGTAAATTATAAATCGATGATTCTTACGTAAACCAGCTGAAATATGTATTAATAGCAATGTTCCTGTAGGCTCTGAATTATATTCACTCGCAAGATTTCGTACACCTTGACGTCAAACCGGAAAATATTCTCTTGGGTTTTGATGACAGATATAAATTGGCCGACTTTGATCTTATACACGACATCAATGTAAGTTTAATTTCGTTGCTAAGATGACGATTAATGAACTATTCTTGAAAAAAAGGTGTCTATTTACAGATATCAGTCGACCATATCAGAGCAGGAGATGATAAATATCGAGCACCCGAAGTTAAAGAAGATTCTTTCCAACCACATCCTAAAAATGACATATTTAGCTTAGGTATGACACTTTTAGAAATGGCAGGAGATTTCTATCTTCCTAATGGAGGTGCTCAATGGAAACAACTCAGAAGAAATAGCTTCCCTTCGAGTCAGCTCAAAGGACGTAAGTTATTGAAAACCATAATCTTAGATCTAATTTAATTTATTCCGATGACAATATTTTTGTCCTTTTTTCAGATGTCTCCGATACTTTGATCAACGTATTGCATTTAATGTTGAGGAAAGACATTCAAGACCGACCTTCCGCTGAAGAATTATTAAACCACGAAGACGTTTACGATAGAAAAATGCAAAGGTTACAGGTAAGCAAGTACGAATCGAATCGAAAATATTCGTTGAACATTTTTAATTAAGAACGTGATTCTACAGATATTACCACCCGAGTCAAGCGTTGTTCGTAGATTCGTTGATCATAATGCCATGAAATTACAAGAAAATTTAGAGTTTATGCAAAGGCTCGAAGAACGAGCTGAAATTTCCGATATAGAAAATTTCATTCGTAAGTAACTTAATCATTAGAAACGATTTTTAATTTCCGATATTCCGGTGATCAAATTGATTAATCTGTTGTATGATTTTCAGGTGCAAGATCTCAGTCACCTGATGTACTAGATATAAGGTAAATATCTTTGTTTTATTTTTTCATTCGAATAATCATATGTATTAAATTAATCGCTGCTTTATTTATTACAGTGCGGAGGAAGTATCAGCTCCAAAAAAATTGAAAGTCATTCGTCGTCTGTTCACTTAACTCAGGTATTTTAAGAGTAATACCGTTAAAATGACGTAATATGTGGCGTGCTTTACAACTAGTATCTTTTTGCAGGTGGCCTAACGATCTGATTTGTGCCTTTTGCCTATTTCTTCTGAATACCATAAGTCTCATTCGTTTTATTTATTTATTTACATTTAATGGAGATATAATTATTTATTGTTTGTTTCTCTGATTTTGCTTTTTAAAATTATTTTGTATTACGTTAATTTTGTGCTTTTCTCGTATTTATTTATGTTGATAGATTTTACGTTTAAAATGTTGGATATTCGGATGAAACATCGTGTTTTACAGACGTTATGTTACCTTGTCAAGAAAAAACAAAAAAACAAAAAAAAAACGTAAATTATTTTGATATTTACCTCATTTAGTGTTTTTGTTATGATAACAGTCTAGTCTGTTGTTTACTCGATCTCATAATTTAAGAAATTTACCAAGATTCATTGTATACTCTTACTGAACGGATGTTTTCGCGTAATATCTAAGTTACTTTTATGATTATTTTTTCCCCTTTCCCCCCTTACGTATTAAGTAGAATTATTATATTATTTCGTCGATTCCAATTTCTACGTATCATTATAATGAATACGAATCGTTGGATGTTTCCTGGATCAGATTGAGAATCATTTAGTTGCTGGATGCGACGATGTTATTCAAGATACGGACTTTCTCAGTGATCGAGTCAGCTTAGCTGAGTGTAATATATTCTTTATTTATTGCGGTCTTTCGAGGATGTGTAACGAACGTGTCGATCAAGTTGATTCCGAGGATTAGAGCTGGTGCTACGGTCGAGTTTAGGATTTAAATGGGATCGAATTTCTTGAAATGTTTTGTTTTGTTTCGTTTCATGTGATTTGACTTGTGTTTTCTTTCTTTCTTTATTATTCGCGTTTCTTTTTTACTGTCTTTTTGTAATGATTTGAGATATTATAGTTTTGCATTAATGTGGTGTTTTTCTGTGTTTTGTGTGGTGCTTGGAGGGGCAGGAGGCGGAAGATGAGGTGTCAAATCTATTCATTTGATTCACGTTTTAGGTACAGACCTATTTAAGTGTATTCTTTCTAGAGAATGCGAAAATAAGCAAATGTCATTGAAAGTGTCAATCTTTTTAAGAATTTGTCATTTGTGATCAACTTGTCAATACTGATTGTCGGTGGAGAGTTATCAAATCTAACTTATGATTTGAACATTCCTTGAGTCTGATTTAACTTGTCTACATCTGATTAGATCGAAGTTTTAATCGTATTACATAGATCTATTCAGCTCAGACCAGATCTGTTGGGTCGGATCAAATTAGAACATCCATTTTTCAATGGGAGTGGCAAAGGTTTAATGCCGAGGTTATTCTGATCGTGAGAGCACATTTTTTGCAATGCTAATCATCAAGTCAATTGAAATATTCACCAGATCATTTCGATTCTCAAACGAAAATTCACAGATTTTACACTGCTGAAGAGAAGGCCAAACAATTAATCACAATGAAAACGCAGTAGAAAAATAAATACCATTTTGATGATTATTATTTATAATATTTACATTGAAAAAATAATTTTATTATTTTTTTTTACAAGTTTAAGATTACGAAATATAAAAACGCCATTCACGTAGTTGAACTGCGTTTATTTCTAAGGTCAGTAGGACCCTGGAAACGTACTTTTCGCGGGTTCCTGGCGGGATAATGTATAAAGTGGTCGATCGTAGGCACGAACACACTTCCTTCGCTAGTAGATCCCTTGGATCAGGCTCAGGACCTGCAAAGATACATATGATTGGAATAGTGTTGAAGAATAAATTACTCGTAATAAAAACAAAACCGATTAAGGATTACCTTCTCCTTCGGTGGAACTCGGTGATGATGCGAATTCGTACGTATTAGTACGTGTCCTTCTGAAAAAGGACGAATTGTATGAGAATGAGAAAACAAATGATTTTGTATAATAACACAGGTAAGTAATGAATGGTACACTTACATCTCAGATGTTATGGAATTTAAGGTAGAGGCATGTTGTTGTTGGTTGAACGTAGGACTTTCTTTTATAAACGTCTCAATTTTTCTAGCGATATCATCACAAACGGCCGAATCGGATTCCAACAAACTGAGAGGTCTTAGCCCTTGATTTTGCACAGCCATCCTTTTGAATTCTTGGGATAACAATCGTTTCCTCAATGAATGTTTTCGCTTTCTTGAAGACAGAGAACATAACATCGTTACAGCTATCAAAAGTAAAATTTTGACAATCATTCAATTCCCACAATTCCTCACACTGATATGATTGATAAGATTAGCGCAGAAAAAAAACAAAAAATGTCCACTAAGGCAATTAGGGCACTAATCAAAACAAAATACACCAATCAAATTTCAGGATTTTGGCGGAATTTTTGAATATTTTGAAGTATAGAGTTCGCTGCGTCGCGTTGTAGCCTAGCCCTAGCCCTTATTTGGGTTATTTCACTTATTTCCTATAAAGTGTATGTATTCTTTCTAGAGAATGCGAAAATAAGCAAATGGCATTGAAAGTGTCAATCTTTTCAAGAATTTGTCATTTGTGATCAACTCGACAATACTGATTGTCGGTGGAGACTGGAGAGTTATCAAATCTAACTAGATTTGAACATTCCTTGGGTCTGCTTTGACTTGTCTACATCTGATTAGATCGAAGTTTTAATCGTATTGAGGAGCTCATTGCAAAAGTAGCCCTTGTCACATGAACTTTTAGACCTTTTTCACTCGATTGCACCTATTGCCAACTGCGGAGATCATGTTGTAATGATGAAATGACCGTCAAGTTGGTCTACCCTGAGTAGCCCTGAGAGGAATTGCTTTATAGAGTTTACATTCATGATACTGGGTTCGCTCAAGGGAGAGCTTTGGAGATTGCATAGGTTCATGTGACAAGGGCTACTTTTGCAATGAGCTCCTCAGATCTATTCAGCTCAGACCTGTTGGATCGGATCAAATTCGAACATCCATTTTTTAATGGGGATGGCAAAGGTTTAAATTCCGAGGTTATTCTGATGGCGAGAGCACATTTTTTGCAATGCTAATCAATATTCACCAGATCATCGTTCGATTCTCAAACGAAAATTCACAGATTTTACACTGCCGAAGAGAAGGCAAAATGGTTGATCACAATGAAAACGCCACAGAAAAATAAATACCATTTTGATGACGATTATGTACACAAAAAAAAATATATAAAATCAAACGTTATAAAAAAATACAATACACGATGAAAAATATACCTTGAAAAAATAAACAACTTCATTAAAGCAAAAAAAAAAAACACACACACAAATCAAATCAGCTATGCTTGAAAGTAGTAATTAATTTATAAAACAGCGCCGCGACTGTTTGCAAGGCAGCAGTTTGCAAACATTCGGTATCCTTATGGATTTCGACTTCTGATTCGTTGATATTTTTAGATCCTGACGGTGTCGGTTTCAATCCACTCATTCCTTTGAGCGAAAGCACCTGGCGAGCTGGAATAGGAGTAATAGTCGAGGCAGCTTTATCGTTGGAATTTCCACCGTCGACAGGTTCTTCATCCACGTCGCCGTTTAATCGTTTCTGCTTAACAAACGTATCGTAATCATCGATGCCAGCCGGTATGGAAACATCTTTGGTTAACGAATCGTTGATGGAGTTTTTAACAAACTCTTTCTGTAATTTAAATAATATTTAGAAAAAAACTAGAAACGTTCCTGGAATCGAAATCATTGACGTAGGTAGGTATTTCAATCTTACCAAATTCACAAAAATATGATTAACGAAGAATAATTTCTTTGATTGATCAACACCAGGATGCAATAGATACATAGAAGCTTGCGAGAATAAAAAGTTACTCAAGCATATCAACGTTTCGCCAGATTTATCGTAATTTAAAATAGTCAATTTGTTTCCAACTAGATTCTCCGACGACGGTTGTTCCATTTTCATTCGTTTCGTGAAAGCTCGCTAGAATAATAAAATTTATATAATACTCGATTCGAGGTTATTTTCAAGTTGAGGTATCGGATCACTTACATGTTCTAGAGTTACATAAGCAGCCAACATAGTAAAATCATCGTGAACGTTATCCGCATCTAATAAGAGGAGTGGAAACGAAGCTTCGGATTTGCTTTTAATTCTATTCAGCCATCTGAAATTCCAATCTTCCGGAGGCCAAGCGCCGTATAAAATTGTATCGATATGGATGCAAAATGACGATAACGTTTGTATGCCGAGTTTAACCAGGTTTGCTAATCTGAAAAATTTATTCAAAATGAAAATAATGGGTTTTCAACGAGATTTCACTTCAAAAGTAGTATTCTTACTTTTCGTAAGTTTCATTGATATCTTCGGAGATACTTTTAACGTTATCGGCGTCTTCGAAAAATTGAGGTAAATGATGCAAAGATACATTCAACAATAATGAACACATTTTCGAAGGTTGAATCAACGATGAGACCGATGCTTTGATGCAATTAAATAATAAAAACTGCAACAATAATTTGAAATGTTAAAGAAAAACACAATAGGTCTAATAAGTACGTTGAATGAGTTAAATATTTATACCATGCTTTCGACTAGATCGTTGATTTCCGAATATTTACAGAAAAATAAATGCTGCGATATTCGAAAATAAAACGTCACTACGGCGGTGATCAAATATAAATCATCTTTCTTCAACGAAACGGTTACCTGCAAAAAAAAGTACAATTTTTTGGGAATCACTAAACTAAGTTACAAATAAACGTGAATAAAAAACTAGATACGTTTATTTTTATGGACTAAATACTCAACCAAATTCGAACAAATACTCACCATACGTAAAACAGTGTACAAATATTGTTTATTTTTGGCATGGAACTCGACGAGTAAAGATTTAGATTCGCATGTCGGTTCGTTGGTCAAATTCGACACAAAATTCAGTCCGAATCTAAATAAATTATTCCTCTCGTTATCCTGAAAATTAATCCAAAATTACACAACTAAACGCTTCAAAATGAAATTTAAAAAAAAAAAAAATTTTTACATTAAACGTATTGAGGAGAGCCTGCTCATCAGTAGGTAACTCCGACGGGAATACTGATTGAAAAATACTCAATACTGATTCATTCGAGTAATAATTTTTCTTCAAAAATGGATATTTTTCGAATACGAAATTCTGAAACTGTATCAACATCTTGGCAGTCTTCGTTCCGCTGTTAATCTGTAAACAGGTTGAAAAATATGAAACATAATTTTCAACGAAACCTTACAAATTAACGATATTTACCCTTAGGACATCGTTGTTGGTTTTCAGAGTAAAGTTTACGAAATCGGTTTCTCTTAAAATGTACATCAAAGTATCCGTCGAGATATCTAAGTCATTAATAACTCGAGTGAAAAGACATAAATGGATTAATAATGGAGGATACTCGACGCATCGTTCGTTCTTCTCGTGGATCAATTTGCTGAACGTTTGTAACTTTTGAATGAGGATTTCTCCGCAAGACAAGAGAAAGACTGGAGTGTCTTTCCGTTCTGCAATAAATTAAATAATCTCATTTACAAAAACGAGCTAAAAGGAAATTAACACGAAATTTCCAACTCACCTTTTAGCACGTTGATACGTTCATTTCCAAGTTTCAAAATCTTGTAGCCAATTTCCAAAAGAGCCGAGTAAAAGTAAGGATTGTACCGGAACTTATACTTGTTCAATACGATGAACATTTTAGACATAAGCTGGAGCTCATCTTTCCAATTTGTTTGACTACATTCGCTAAAATACGTAATTTAAACGCGATAAATTAATACGCTGCAAAAAATCCTCGATAAAATGCCTAAATTAATATCAGCTTACGTGTTCCAAGTGGTTAAATAAATACGATAAATATCGCATAAGAATTTCTCCTTGTTGTTGTCTTCGGGTGATGACAATTCGTCAACCAATGATTCAAGTATCGGATACGCGGCTGTTCCCGGTGTGTCTATTAAATCGCTGCAGTGACGAGTGACAACTTGAATGAACTTTTTCCACGAATCTGCTACAGATGAAACGGGCAAAGCGATTGTTTCGAACTCGACGGCTAATTCGGCCGGTTTATCGATCACGTTGGCGCAAAACTGAGTCAAAAAAACATGAATTATCAACTGAAATTACCACGAGTGAAATAAAAACGTCGAGTCTTACTTCGGTCCATTTGTTGAAATACTCCGAGTTGAGGAATTCTCTCAGCTCAGACTTCAAATTCTGATCGATATTCTTCGAATTGACTATTTCCAAGCAGATGGTTTCTAATATGAATCCATATCCTTTAAACGACTCTCTAAGTAAAGCAAATAATAATAATCAATAATATAATTCACACTTCAAGAAATTCAAATTAAATATCGTACTTTGGGTAATTATGAAACGGATCGAATAAAAATTTCCAAAATTTCGTTTCCATTTTATAATATTGTTGCGGAACTCGTAGTTTCTTTTCCCAACACGCGTAAATCACATTTAAAACAGCGCAATGCATATTACTCAGGTATAGTTCTCTTCTTTTAGGATTATCCTATAAACGAATAATTCTATCAAAAACATTCAAATAATTCGGATATTCATGGCTGAAAATAATGCTTACAATAGCAGTATCACGAAGGTAATCTCTGGTTATCGATAACAAATTGTTCCCTTTTCTATCGGCTGTTGAGTTTTCAACGCATATTTTCCTAACTTTATCGATTTCCAACAGAGCATCAGCTATTACGATTTGCTTCATGATACAAACAGCCATGAGAGTGAGCAACGAAGACTGGAAAATTCAAAATAAACATTAGGAAAAGCTTAAAACTTAAGCATCTAGCTGAATGCTGAATAGAATATTTCAGTGTATTACTTTGACCGAATTGGATTCATTGTTCGAATGCAAAGGATATAGGAACTCTTTTTGTAATAATTCATTAGAATACTGCAGCCAGCTAAACATACAGTTTTCTTTAGTCTGCAAAAATACATTTTTCGTCAATTTTGTGATAAATTCGAGGGTAAAATGAAAGTAGAAATGTACATACCGAAGCTAATTTGATTAAAAGTTTTACGGCTAACAAACAAATAGTATCACTGAAGCAATTGTAGCGGTAACTTAGAAGGGCTAGGCATTTATCAGGTTGGAATAAATGATCGAATGATATTTCGGTCTTCTTTAATTTCTGCAAAATGGAAAAATTATTTAGTCAGGTTGCATTGCATTGAAAAAATGATACAGAAAAAATAAAATTTCTACCTTTTCGACGTCCACGAAAATAAGACATCGTTGTATTAATGAAAGAGAGTACGTAATTATGTTGATCATTATTGCCGACTTGCCTTTGGTCCAGCAGGCATTTTCCACCACAGACTCGAGCAAACCAATATCACCTGTAATGAACATACTCGAATGATTCGGGAGTTGAAATTCATATCGTTCTATAAAACATAAATGAAAATTACCAGTAATCGCAGTAGACAGCACAGTGCTCTCATTCACGCTGTTTAAAATGGATAAAACGCAAGATTTCGTAATGAAATACGTAGTCGGTAGAACGTATTCGTGTTCGTTGTCTCTAAAATCGATCAATTCTTCTACGCTTTTCTTATCAAACACATCTTTCAACCCGTGGTTCAATATTTCGTGAATAATTTCGATACAATTCCATATTATCATGTTACGATCGTCTAAATTCTTGAACTTCCAAAAATCATTGTTCACGTTGTTGTAAATATGAAGCACGAATTTCAAGCCGGCCACAGTGTACCAACTTTCCAACATATTTTGAACCTAGATACAAATTTTCATCAGTAAATTTCATTAACGAGTCTACCTACAATGCAATTCAACACATACCACTTTGTGAAAGAAGCTTAGATACGATGAGAGCACAGAATATTCTCCGGATTTAGCTTCTTTGCAGCAGACTATCGTATAAATACGACTTTCCGTGTAATACGTGTCGTATAAGTGAATATCGCGTCTTTTCATTCTAACCGGATAGCCAGGAAGGAAATTATATATTTCGAAACATTTTATAATGTCTTCTGGCATAATGCAAAATAGTACTCCTTGGAATTTCATACAAGCTGCCAGCAGGTTCATTTCGTTTGTCGAATTACAACTGCTTGAAGTCCTAGTGCATGAAAAAACCGATTTATGTATGAGCATTGAATCATAAATTTCAAAAATTACGAAAATATTTTAATCTTTACGTACTTCCAGATCACTTGTACAACCAGTTCAGAAAATCGTACGATATCGTCGTCAATGGTTCGAATTTTTTGCAACCATATTTCAACAAAATTTATTACTTCAATGATGGTGACAATTAAATCTGTATCATTCTGTTTGAAACAAAAATTATTCTTAGTAAAGGTAAAGCTTGTAGTCAACTAAAAAGGCTCGAAAAAGTAACCAAATAGTAACCAAAAAAAGTTACAACAAAACATTTTAAATGAAGAAAAAATCGCATTAAGAAAAAAAATACAAATTGGAATGTTCTGATTTTTTATTTTAAAAAGTTGAACTATTTCAAGATTTTTTTGATAAAAAAGCGAGATTTTTCGGCAATTTTTAGCAACAAAAAGAATTTATGCAGTTTCCGGCAAAAAGAGAACCTTTAAAAATTTCAACGAAAGAAGAACTTTTTTGGCAATTTCTAGCAAAAAAGTAAGAATTGAATTTTCATAACTTTTTGGAAAAAAGTGAAGATCTTCAGCACTTTTGCTAAAAAAAAACAAGATTTATATCAAAACCTAAAAAATTTACAATTTCAACAGGAAGCAGCAATTTTGGGAATTATTGGCAAATTTTTTAAAAAAATATTTAAATTACTTTTGGCAACTTTGAGCCCTGCGAAGGTTCGAAAAATAGCAACAACGCTTGATAAACAACTTACATAACCGTTTAGATACATCGTTAAAAAATTCCTCATTATGTCCCAAATAGGCAACGATTTCTTCAAAGTGACAATATCATCTTCAAAATCAGGAACAGCCACAGTTCCTCGAGGTATCACGTTGTTTGGAAAATATCTCAATGGCGACACATCATGTTCCAAAACGTATCTATTCAATTCAATTGTTCTCAAAACACATTCGTCTTTTTTCACAGAAAATGGAAGACGACCGAGAGATTCTATTATCTGTCGAGACAAACATAAAATTTACACATGTATTTCTTCAAAACTAAAATCACCGATGGGTGAATCTAAAGGTACGTCCACGTACTTCTTTTCTTTGGGCGACATTTGTGCTGAAATTCAGAATTGATCCGAACATCTTGAAAGTACTGCAGCAATTCAAAGGAAATCTATCTTTAAAATGAGCCATTATCAGAGTGCTTGACTGATTCAAAACTCCGACGTGAAATTTACTAAAGAACGATATGATGGAAGCTAAAGTGAGCTGAGATTTAAAGGCACAGGTTCCGAATTTCGTAAACATCAAATACACCATGTCATCTATGCAAGGTTCCAATACGTCGCTGATACAGTTTGTATCCTGAAATTGAAAAAAAAAAGGTTTGTCATTTGATACTCTCAAGTCATTCGTTCATAAATTTGGAGATAAATATTTACCAATATACTGCTTTGTAACGCATCCGCTAGAACTTTCCATAGATCTTCGTTTAACAGAATAAAACTTTGATTAGATAACTGTTCGTCGTAAGAACTAGAATTCATCAATCTGTGATATAAAACAAGTATCCACGCTATAACTATAGGGCCTCTTTCAACGCCATAATCCGCCGGATACATTAGCTTATTATGCGAAGTGAATTTGCTCGATTCATTTTTGTAAATATCTTCCCTGAAAATTAATTGTATTTTTAAAAAGTCGATTTTCAATTTAAGAAATAGAATTATTCACTTACTTCCAACCGATGCTCAACACCTGAATTGAATACAGAGTTATGGCGTAATGTATTTGCTCCTGCAACGCGTGCTGATTGGCAGTTAGATGAGAATGATGGTAAAAGAAGCATTGATACCGGCCAAACGATGTTATCTACGAAGAGAAATTACATCAAAATTCGTATTTTCAAGAATAATTCACTAAATAAAATACACACTTGTAATAACTCGATTAATTTATCGATATCGTTCAACGATAATTCAATTTGCGAAGTCGTTAGAATAATCAACTGCAGCATTTCCAATTGTTCTCTTAAATTATACGTAATCCAGAGAGGTATCAGCATATCAGCAAGAGTACCAAACGTACTAACGGAAGGTAATTCCAGATGAATCAGACTATGGTACTGTTTCAACAAGGAAGTATGTCGTTCTCTTGGAGTTGTCTTCGATAAGAACTTGGTGAACACAGTCTACATAATATTTCAGTTTAGTCACACATCAGTCTTTTTTAAAAATAATAACTACACCAATAGAAAAACTTACACTATAAGGAGCATATTCATCCATAGAAGCGGATATTATATGAGTGTAGCATTTCAAAAAGAAGATTCTTTCTTGGGCGTAGAATGACCAAGCCGAAAGCAACACAGCTCGGATATTCTTCTCTAGTCTTTCTTGTAAAAGGGTCCCAGAGTTATTACAATTGTACAGCAAGTAATTAGCGAATATTTGCTTGGAACTTTCCACATCGACGTGCTGAAACGTAATTTAATATCATAGAAACGTACGTATAACGGAAATTAGCTAAGAATGAACATACACTTACCAATATTTTAGATAATCTTTGATAAAATGATTCCATAAATGAAGTTGTTTTGTTATCTCGTAATTCGATGTAATTCTGAGGTATTTTGGAAGCGAACTGAAATATCCCTTTTTTAAAATGTTCTCCATATTCCGACAGTTCTGCTTCTATATCACTGTTTTGATAACGAACTTTGACCGACGTCAGTTTCATATACAGAGCTTTCCAGCATCTGAAATTGAACAGTAATGAAATTAGGCATATCCGATATACTGAGGAATCGGAAATTTGATGAAATATATGAGGTAAAATTGTAAAAACACTATTTGCGGGTATAGATTATCAGTAAGGTTTACCTGATGGGAAGCTTCGGCTCAGAAGAGGTATTAGAGCTTATTAGATTCATCGTGGTGGTTTTATTCACACAGTTATGACAGGAACATATTGTTTCAAGAAAATATTAACTGAATTTATACAGAAATGATTATTTATTACAAAATTTGATCACATTCGTCTTCTAAAATATGTATTCCCGCGAAGAAACACACAGCGAGATTCCATCATCCAAAAAAAAATTCTCAAAAATTGTGGTTCAATGTTGGTAACCTATTATTTTAGAAACGAAAAAATTACAATTCAAAAAGTGTGAATTTTCAGTCATTTTTGATAAATTCCGCATTTTTGGGAAGGTTTTAAAAAATGTTTGTCATTTTTTAAACCTTAACTAATTATTAATATTTATCAACTGCTCCAAAACGTTTTAAATTGAGGATTAAATGAATATTTATTTTGCATTCAATTAAACTTTTTTTTGTAAAAAGTGCAACAGTGTAACTGAATATTTTACAGTGTTGTTAGAATACACGAAATTAATTCGTTTTGAAATTGAAGAATTTTATTTTTAAAATGAATTTTTCTAATTAATAACACCAAAGAAAAACGTTTTAATGTTCTATTGTTTTAATTAAAGAAGAATTCTAAAGGAAAAAACAAATGAAATCTTTAAAGCTAATTTTTTCATTAATTCAAAAAGTAGTCTCTTTCTCTCAAAGGTAAATTCAAGTTTTGAATGGGTGGCAATATAAATTTTTTGTGTGTGTACAGTGTACATAAAAGATGATAAAATAAAATGCTAAGCGGCGAAAATGTGCCAACTATGACGATAATTTATTAATTTTAGTAATAATTTATGCCTTTAAAATATTATAATTTGTATTTAAAGCTCACATAGTTCACTGATCAATCTACCCAACATATTGTGTTAATGGCCAGTCATCGTTATGGTAAGTAATTTGAAACTTTTACTTTCATTTCAACCCAATCATCGGATTGTCATAACTTTTAATTTTACAGGATCTACCGCCCAATACTGCACCTAGTTATATGAATGGTTATCCCGTCGGCGATATGAATACCACTCCGAATGCCAGTGGTACGCCTCCGGTGCCTTTAGCTTTTGATCCGAGAATGGCTACACCGGTTCCGCCGGGATACATACCACCTCCTTCGATGCCTCCTGGGCCGATGATGACGCCAGCTCCAATGCCTTACGGTCTTCCTCCAGGACCGTATCCATATGCCTCGCAAACAAGTCAGTACTCTTTTTCAGAATCACGTTTAATTTTCATTATTGAGATGAACACGAAGATGTATTTCTAGGTGTACCTCCTATGGATGCTCCTATGATGCCGCCGGTTTCTACTCTGGTCGGTGCTGTTGGTGGCAATCCACCTTCCGGTGCTTTAGATATTGGTAAAGCACTAAAATCGACCAAGTACGTATTTATAGTAGTTTTTATGTTTTTGAATATCGAAGGAATCGGTCTCTAAACAATATTTTACCTTCACAGGTCAGGTATTGAAAAGAAGAGTGATTGGTCAGAGCATAAAGCGCCAGATGGTAGAATTTATTATCATAACGCAGTTACCAAACAAAGTTTATGGGAAAAGCCCGACGAACTGAAAGATGCAGCTGAAGTTAGTGTTTTATGAATTCAGTCGTCGCGTTGATTTTGTTTCTATACTAATTACCAAATTGTTGTACAGCTTTTATTATCTCAATGCCCTTGGAAGGAATATAAATCAGAAAATGGTAAATTATACTATCACAATGTAAATACCAAAGAATCTTCATGGACCATGCCTAAAGAATTGGAAGAATTAAAAGCTAAAATAACCTCTGATCAGGCTAAACAGTAAGCTCATCTGTTTATTCATAAGGTTAATTGGTGATAAATATTTTTATGGTTTTTTTCCCTTTTTTTTCAGTGCTGTGAAGAACGCAATTGCCAATATTGCTTCTGGAGATCCGAAACAAGCTCGTGATGTTGTTCCTGCCCCAGGTAGATAATTACTGCTCAATTTAAAGAGAATAATGTACGATTTTTTACCGTATATTTTTTTTTCGATCACAGGATCTCTCACTCCGCCTAGGGCGGTGGCTAGTGCAGTGGGTTCTAATTTAGATCTTGCCATGGCTGCAACATTAGCCACAATGGCTACTAAAAACGTTGCTAGTATGTAATTTGCAATTATTCGCAACAAATAATAATTTATAAATAATGACATCAATTAATTCTTCTGTAAATTTTGTCTTATTACAGATGATGATAGAAGTACCTCTAGTCCTACTGCCTATTCCGCAAACGTAGACAGTAAAGGAGTATTTAAAGATAAAAAAGAAGCGATTGAAGCTTTCAAAGATTTTCTAAAAGAGAAGGTAACGTCATTGTTCTTTCTAGAGTATATTTCCATTGGGAATACTCGTAATTTTCATTTGATTATTTTGATTTAGGATATCCCTAGTAACTCTTCGTGGGAACAAGCTGTCAAAATAATGGAAAAAGATAAACGATATGCCGGATTCAGACACCTAAACGAAAAGAAACAAGCATTTAATGCGTACAAGACACAAAAATTGAAAGAAGAGAAAGAAGAACAACGACTTAGAGCGAAAAAAGCTAAAGAAGATTTAGAAGAATTTTTAATGACTTCGGAACGAATGAATTCTACGATTAGATATTACAGATGCCAAGAAATGTTTGGCAATTTAGAAGTAAGCGTTACGATTTTTCACTCGTTTGCTCGTTTCGTGTGGTTATTTAATGGTGTTCTGATTTTCGTAGATTTGGACTAATGTCAGCGACTCGGATCGTCGTGATATATACGAAGATGTTAAATTCAATTTAGCTAAACGAGAAAAAGAAGAAGCGAAGAATAAAAAGAAGAGAAATATTCGCGATTTGACTGAAATTCTCGATAACATGACTAATATAGATTATCGTACTACTTGGGTCCAAGCTCAGCAACTTCTGTTGCAAAATCCAAAGTTTATTAATAATCCTGATTTATTAGGTATTCTTTACTTTTGTTTACGGATTTCATATTGTGAAACGTACCGGATAAATTGCACATTTAAAAAAAAAATTTCTAGTGGCCATGGATAAAGAAGACGCGCTGATTGTCTTCGAAGATCATATCAGAGAATTGGAAAAAGAAGAGGAAGAAGATCGAGAACGTGAGAAACGTAGGCGAAAACGACAAGAGAGGAAGAATCGAGATAATTTTAGTGTAATTTATGGCACTTGACAATTTTTAAATTGCTTTTTTGGAGTATTTTTCATTTCTAACTGAGAAATGATTGTTGATTATTTACAGTCTTTACTTGATGAACTTCATGAGCAAGGAAAATTGACATCTATGTCCCTGTGGGTCGAATTATATCCTATCATTAGTACAGATATACGATTTTCTGCCATGTTAGGGCAAAGTGGTAAGCTAACGAATACTTCAAAATGAAATAACGTTCGCATAAAATGATCGAATTATGCTAAAAATAAAATTACTCATTGTAATAGGTTCAACGCCGTTAGATTTATTCAAATTCTACGTCGAAGATCTGAAATCTCGTTTCCACGATGAAAGAAAAATTATCAAAGAAATATTAAAAGCGAAGAACTTCGAAGTTGAGGTATTTTTCAAATCAATAGATAATAAAACTAAGCAATATTATCTAAGTGATCGATTATTTGATAACTTTTTCAATTATATTCGTAGATATCAACTACTTTCGAGCAATTCGCAACTGTCGTGTGTGAGGATACAAGATCAGCCACATTGGACGCCGGTAATGTCAAGTTAACGTATAATGCATTATTGGAAAAGGTAAGAAAACCAGAAACTAAATTAGATTTCTCTTTTTAATAAAAATTACGTAAAACGTGGTTTATTTTTTTTTTAAAGGCCGAAGCTCGAGAAAAAGAACGCTTACGAGAAGAAGCTCGTAAACAGAAGAAATTAGATTCCGCCTTTTTAGTATGCTTGCAAGACTTGAACGTGAACCATAAACAAGAATGGGAAGAAGTACGTGAGAAATTACAAGAAGAAAGCGCTTTCAAAGCTATTACCTTGGAATCTGAGCGAATTCGATTATATAAGGTAAGCCATTCTCGTTACAACAACCAAACATTTTTAACGTTCTGTACCTTCATTTATGTTATGATTTCACGCAGGAATACCAACATATGATGGAGGAAGCCTGCTTACACGTTCATCGTTCGAAAAAATCGAAGAAAACTAAGAAAGTAAAAAAACGATCTCATTCTGCGGTAGATTTTTGTTGCATTGATTTTTTGTTCTCGCCTTTTTGCATTTTGATTTCTCCCTACTGAGATATTTTCGTTTGTTCGTAGGCCTCTGATAGCGATTCCGATTACCGTAAGAAGAATAATAAAAACAAGAAAAAAACCAAACGAAGATCGAGAAGCGTGTCGGAAAGTTCGTTCTCCGATCATCATCATTCTCGTTCCAAACATAAGAAAGAAAAGAAGAAGAAGAAAGCGAAGTCGCCTTCGCCCCCTGTAAGCTAAATTTATTATTTCACTGGTTCGCGTTTATAAACGAGCGTTGCAACTTTCAGGACGATATAATCGTTGGAAAAGTATAAATTCTACAATTATAAGTGCATGTTGAAATGAAACGGAGTTCTTAAAAAGGAAATGGCTGGACATGAATGCAAAAAGCCTCGATCGCGTCGCAAGCCGAAGGCTATTTTAGGGTGAAAGTAAACGTCTTATTATAATTTATTTTTTAATTGTTATATTTATTCACTTAACGGTTCACTTTGATCTAGTATCATACAAAATTACAAAATCATGATATTGGTTTTCATTCCATTTTTTTATTTTCCAACACTGTGTGTTCCTGGTTTCATTCCTTTCACTGATATCTCGACTTTCTGATTTATTTTAAGAATTATACTTTCTTATATTTATTATTCACCCTTATTACGATATGGTGATTATGTAACTGTTTTGAATAAATTATCGGCTGAGCCAATTTTTCAAATTTGTTTTCTTAAATATTTTTAAAACGATCGCTTTTTTTCTAGCTCGACGTATTCATGGTCCAGTCAAATGTTTTAAGAACTCCTTAAATGAACGTAAAAATACCAACATAAAACGTGCTCGAAATGTACATCGAAATTTTCCTCTCTGCTGATTGAAATTCGTTCGTAGGATCAATAGTGACGAGAATTTTATATATAAGTTTTCCGAAACAGACGTAATAATGTATTGTTTTATAAAAGAGAGAATTTTGTGAAAATTGGAAACCTCAACTCGCTGAACTCGTTAAATCGAATTTTTCCTTTTTTAAATCTCGTCCATTCACCTCGAGTAAAGTTTTATTCAGCGAACGGTTGAAAACCGAACGAACGAAATGATTAAATTTCTCTCTCGATAACCACGAAATTGACCACCATCGTCTCCATGTTCACAGGCTCATTCCAATCGTAAATATAAGGAGTCCAGCGAAAGCCGACATAAATCCAGCGAAGATGATAAGAAGGAACGTCGAGATACCAGAGATGAAAATACTCGCGAAAAAAGCCCCGAAGCTGAAAAACCATTAGACGTGGTACGCGCACCATCTGTCAGCGATGAAATTTCAGCTCCCATTGAACCCGTCGAACAAAAAGATACCTCTAAATCGTCCAAACATAGAAGTAATAAAGACGGCAGCCAGTCTGAAGAGCTGAGCGATGGAGAGTTGGAAAGAAGACGTAATGCATTATTGCAACAACTTCACGCTGATCCTGAAGATTCCGAGTGATTTTTTAATACATAATTTTCCTGATAATTATTTCGTCGAAAGAGAGTTGTTTCGTTCTGATGATCTAATGTCATGGTGTTGTGACGTAGTAATGGAGTAGATTAGATTTTTTGTACGTTAGTTTTTTAAGCAGTGTTATTTTTTCAAAATTACCTCAGCATTCGTAATGTGTTTTTTTTTTTAATTTATTATAGATGATGAATTCGGATGGCATTTTTACATAATGTTTTATTTATAACCTGTGTAAAGTTTAAAAGAATAACGCTTTATGTTTGTTCATTTATACGTAATTATATGGTAAGTGCATTTTTCTTTTGTAATTTAATCAACAATATTTAAGAACAAAACAATGCAAAAACTCATTTCTCTAGGATTTAAACAAAATACTATTGTTTTTTATTTAGGTACATATTACCTTTGTGTAAACTTCGAATGATTTAGTTTTCTAGAATGGTGTTTTAGTTTTTAATTACATTTCAAAATGTTTGTAATGAAATGAAATACCAGTATTTTAGATTGGTAAAATCTACCGAATTGATGACTCTTGTGGAAATAAATACTTAAATTAATTGCTCGAGATTATTTACTTCATTTTATTCAAAAATTCAAATACTTTTATGGCTTGAATGAATAGGTACCTAGGACCTACCTACCTACTTCAATATCACAATTACTTTGAAAGTCTTCAGGTCTTAAAATTGACTTAACATTATAACCAAATTTTTAACAAACAGCAATTTACGATTACAACGCACATGAAAAAAAATGTCGATATCATCAATTTCGTTTTCTCCTTCCAAATTCGTGAATTGTTGTTTAAGGGCTTTGATTTTGGTCTCATCGCTCGTTTTCTCAGTTGAAGAGAACAGGACGAAACTGTTTCTGTTTCCAATCGATCCGGAAAGTCTAAAATAAGATACCTAGATAACCTACCAATACCAAAGTTCAGCTCTCTAAAGCTTAATTTGATGAACGGGGACATTTTGATTTCATTTCCTTTTTTAGGCCAAAATGTCCAAATTTAATTTTCAAAAATTTACTAAAAATTGAGAAAAAATTGACTGATGCTTTATTTTTGAAATTCCTTTTCAATTTCTAGTTCAAAAAATTTTGTTTCAGGATGATGAAGAAAATGTCCAGAATTTCTATTTTTTTTTAAAAAAGACATTCTAAAGAAATTTCAATCAAGAAATGATAAAAGAAGGCATTTATTTTATTGAATTTTGTAAATTAATTTTTTTATTCAATAGGTACCTAACTATACCTACCTAATCTCAAATTCATTAGGTTTATAGAAAAACCACCACTTAGAATTTTCAAAATTGAGATTTCAGACTTTGCAAAACAAATTAACAATTTTCAATTATAAAAAAAATAATAATCACTTTTTTAAAAAATTAACTCAAGAACATATCCTCATCAGCAAGTCCAAGTGAGGTTTGAATCTAGAAAAGGGAATAAAAACTGAAAAAATTTCAGTTTTAGTTTTAGTTTTCCAGCCCTGAAATTTGCATTGAAAAAGTATAAGAAAAGTGTTTAAAATAATGTAAGGTTGAAACACGAGAAAGTATCAAAATAATTTTTTTTTAATGTCAAAAAGCGATGAAATTTCACAGAACGAAGCAAAAATTTTATAAAACACATTATTGACATGATTTTAAAACAATATGTAGATACCATAAGCATTAAAATCATTGAAAAATCAACGAAAGATGTTAACAAAATTTCAGTAAAATTCGGGGAAAATGGCATGAAAAAGTATAACTACAAAACATGTAAAAACGTGCAAAAACTGCGAGGGAAAAAAAGTTTAAAATCATTGAAAATTAGCAAGAAGTTAGTAATAATAAAATGTTTTTAACATTTGCCAAAAAATGTATGAAAGAGCGTCTAAATTAAATCTAAAAATGTGATATGTTCAATGATGGAAAAACACTATGTATAAACGCATTAAAATTACTGAAAACGATCTAGAAAAGTAATGATAATCAAATTTCAGAAAAATTTGACTGATGAAATGGTTCAGAAATTGCATAAAACATCATTGAAAATCAACAAAAAATGATGAAATTTTAGAAAATTGAATGAAGAAATCAGGGATGGAAAACTGAAAAATGAAACTTTTGGCTTTAGCTTTTAGCTTTCAAAAATCCCAAACTTCCTCAGCTTTCAGCTTTAGAAACTCAAAACCACAACGAAAAAAAACACGAGAAAAGTAAAATGTGAAAATCAAAAAAGAACTCAAACAGAAACTGAACCAAATAAATTTGTAAAAAAGCTGAAAGAAAGCTGAATAAATAAAGCTTTTAACTAGAGCTTTCAGCTTTCAAAAACCCCAAACATTCTCAGCTTTCAGCTAGCTTTCCATCCCTGGAAGAAATATAAAAAATATTCTATGATGTTGAAAAAATTACAAAAAAAAGCACTGCAAAGTTGTTTTTCTAATCCAATCCTATCTAAAAAAAAAAGTTGAATATTATGTTGCTTCAAGTACCTATTTGGTTTCTCTAAATGAAAATGTGTCTGAAAATTGCAAGGAAAAACTTGTCATGATATAGCAGTTCAATTTGAGATTTTTATTTTGTTATTTTTTTAAAATTCAGCTCATACCTGTTTTGCTAAAATACCTTATGACCGATGAGTTTTTAAAAAAATTAACTCATTTTATACTTTGTTTGATTTTTTTTCTGGTTTACAAAATACGAAAAAATTAAATCGGTAGGTAGGTACAGGAGATTTTGCTGTATCCCAGGGGGAAATAGATTTTAGATCTGATCAAGATCAAAGTTCTGATCGGATTAGAAGGGATCAGACCTGATTGGATTTAATCAGATATGACTATGAGCATTGAGCAGATTTGATTAGACCTGAAGAGATGTAATCATTTTCTTCGGAGATGTAGCCTAACTTAATTCGATGCAAAAATAAAATTGAAATTCGAAGTATAATTTAACCTAACCTAACCTAATTGGAAAAAAGGATTCATTTCTAGGATTCGTTCTTTCAAATTTATTAAGGTGTCCGTTTCACGCTTTTCCTCAATTTTTTTTGCGTCATTTTAAACTTTTTCCTGAGTTCTATAAAATCTCACTACCTGTTTGGCTTTTTCCCACATTTTAATATCAATAATTTTAATATTTTTTAACCTTGCACTCTATCAAATTTTCATGAATTTTTCTCACATCGCTTTGAATGTTTTATCCTTTGATTTTTCTTTTCAACTCTCTGCCAATTTATTTTGCACATCTGTGGGTAAATTCACGAAGTTCAAGTTCTTGTATTTGGACTAATTTGGACATTATTTACGTATTTATTGCAAATTTTAAGGGTTGAATCTTTTTGGTCGATTTTTCTGTGCTTAGTATTCTTTTTTTTCTCCTTCAAAAAAAAAAAAAAAAAAAAAAATTGAAAACGTACATTGCATCGATGAAATTATTCCTGAAGCCGAAGTCAAAACAAACTGACCTCTTTTCTCACATTTTCCTCGCCGCCAAAAATATTTCAATAATAATACAAAATTTTCGTCAATTAGAAAATAAAAATCTGCTAACATTTATTAAAAAAAAAAAAAAAAAAAAAACAAGTGAAATACAGCGAGGAACATTTTTATATTTTTAAACAAACTTAAAACATTATTTACGACTAATGGTACCTTTGACCTCCATTTCAGCCTTTTTAACTTTATTGACGAATTTATTCAATGTTTTATCGGAAGGCAACGTGTATTTTTGGTATAAAACATTGTATTCGACAGGATTCTTGTAAAGTAACCCTAAAGCGAAAAGCTTATCGTCTTCAGACCATCTAAACTGGGTGCATGTTTTACCGGCAATTTTCATCTGACCAATGAAAAATTGAATACCGTTCGAATCGATGTATTTCGATAATATTTCTTCGACTAGCTGCTCGTCTGTTTTAGTATCACTGGGATCTTTGACTGAATTCAAACGTTTTTTCAACGATTGTATTTTCTTCTTTAAACCATTAATCTCGCGTTCTTTTTGTAAAATATTCGCCTCAGATTTGCTGATCTGTTTTCGCTGTTGCTGGAAGTATTCTCTGTCGTATTCTTCGTCGTTGCAATTAGCGAAAAAGGGATCATTGTCGTCGTCATCGTCATCATCTTCGGAGTCATCTGTTTCATCGCATTTACGTTTTAGAGATGGTATAACCGTCGATTGATTTTGTACCGGAATTGTAGGTATAGTTTGCTTAGTAACATGACGCTTCGGTGTAGATGTAGAAGTTAAAGAATCGTAGGTTACGAGTACTTCGGCAGGTTTCAAAGTTGTATCGAAACTAGTCGGTTGAATTGGTCGGAGTTTCAACGAAGTTGGTTGAGCGGCGGCATTGGGTTGAGATTTACTCCGAGATTGAGAATACGATTTAGTAGCGATAGCTCCATTCAATGCTGGTGGTTGCGATCTGATCGCAGATAGAGCAGGTGAACTTTGAACACCATTAAGAATTGGAGTTCTCGCAACTGCGCCATCTTTACCGCGCAAGATGAATGATGGCTGAGATTTCGACACGTTAATACTTCCTAGCTGCACACCGAGTTGAGCTACAGATGGAGTAGAAGCTGCCGAGTTCTGAGGTGACTGTATGACTCGAGCTATCGTTGTATCTGGTGTGGTTAAGATTGTTTTTACAATAGGAGTAGTCGAAAACGCGGGTTTCACAGCTGAATTAGTAATTATCGTAAAATTTTGAGGTATTGACGGTTTCGTAGATGGTTTAACGAACTTTCCTCTAGGGCCAGAAATTGAAGTATTTACCGATGGCTTGGCCGGAGTGACAGAAGATGGTGATTTTAATGAAGAATTCGCAGGTTTCACCGGTGTTATAGTCACAGAATGAGATACCGAAGCAGTTGTCGTAGGTTTAGCTGGAGTAGAAATCGAAATGTTCGCTGCTCCTTTAGTGAGATAATTGTAACAAATCGAAGTATTGACCGGTGGCGTACCCGAAGGTATTTTCGAGGTAGAAACATTCGTCGGTGGAGTTGTCGAATTACTACTTCTCAACTCCATTTTCGGTACTGTAACCAAAGGTGTACCGGAAACGGAATCATTCGCCGGTGGTTGAGTAGCAGAACTATGCGAAACTTTATAAGAAATAATCGTCGGTAGTTTAGCTGCAGAAACAAACGCGTCCAAATTACTCGTGGAAGGTGTAGTTAAAGAGGAACTTAGAACGGAATTATTTTCCGATATCTTTACAGAATCAGAATTAGAAATCGAATCGAGTGGTCGAGGTTTAGGATCAGCGCAAGATACCGAATTACTCGAATTGGACACACGTTTAGGAACTGTATTCGGTTTCGTCGTATCGCTCGAACCACGTAGCTGGTTCTGAATCGGCAAAACAGACTTCGGATTAGCACTGGATACTAAATCTGCCACTTGAAGAGGTTTTTGAACAATCATTCCGGCGGCATTCGACGCGGTAGTTGACTGCTGCGGAGTGGACTTGGTCGAAACACCCGATTTCAATTTCATTTTATAAAGATGCGGAAGCAAATTCTCACTCGTGATTACGTAAACGCAATTCATACTTGGGTCACATTCTTGAACGGTTATATTTTTCAAAAGGAATATAGCCGGACTACCGCAAATAATGTTAACGTTGTCCGGTTTCACGAATGATTCTTCTTTTATCTCTTTCACGTAATTGGCTACGTTGAGAATGACCGACGCTGATGGTAATATTTCACACAGATCAGAAGCATCTGTATCGTCACATTTCGACGTGACTAAATAGCTGTTCAGAGTTGGACCAGATTTAAGTTTATTTTCATCTGTAGAAGCGTTCGCCATCTTGACGATATTCAGTAGCTGTAGAACGAGATTCTTGGTTGTAGGTTCCATAACTGAATAACCACTCGAACTACTATTCCCTCGTACTAGAGCAGAAGAGTTAGATGCAGCTGATACACTCGACGTAGCCGTAGGTTGACTTGTTACCGAAGTAGACGGTGTAATGGTTGATTTAGTCGAATGATTCGATCGCGGAACGTTTAATTCAACTGGAGAGGCCACTGGAGATGAACTGGCTTTCAATTTATCCGAATCCTTTTGAATTTTAATTCGTTTGGTGCTTACAGCATCATCGTCATGGTTCGATTTTGATTTACTTCCACTAATACGTCCTTCAATCGAAGAGTTATTATTTAAAATAATTTTTGAAACGTCTAACGCGGGCAGATGAACACGTGGATTTTTGTGATTATTTTCCGTACTTATGGGCATCGTTTCGTGTAATACCGGTATAGAAATGTGCTCTATATCGAGTTTATCAGAGCTTTCGTCGCATACAAGAACTTCTTCATAATGTACGACATTCACTTTAACTGAAAATAAATCAGACACGAATAATAGAAGTTTTTTAAAAGCAAAATGTACATATACACTACATAGCAGCTACGCACCTGGATTAGTTGTAGGTATTGTAGAGCGTTTATTGGATTTTATATTACAGTTCTGTGTACTCGCAGAACTTTGACTAGGTTTCAAGAAATCATCATCGTCCAACTTGCATTCCATGCCCAATTTCTTCACACTCTGTCACAGAATTTTCGTTATCAACATGAGATACACATATCATCGAGTAGACTGTGCTGAATAAACATATTTCTCACCTCTCTCATATGACTCTTGAAATCATCGAAGAAGATTGATGGCACTGCGTGATCAAGAAGATCGTTATTCTCATCAAAACAATTATCGCAAAAATGTAAAGAACATAATGAGCTGTGGAACATCGGTGGTTTCCATGACGGTTTTTTCGCAGCGTCGATCCAAGATTGCCTTCTTACCGGATCATCAGGAAACCTAAGGGAAACATTATTCACCAATTAAGGAATTTATCAAGCTGTTAATCACGTTAAATCAACAGTTGGAGCATTTATAATCGAAATAATCGACAAGATAGTGAAAAGTAAAACAACCAGTTTCGTTGCTCAGAACATTTTAGATTATCATAAAATTAATTGAAAATATTATCCGCAGATTTACGAGGGAAATGAAAGATTGATAATACATCCATAGAAAAATTTTCAGTGCAAGACAGGACACTTCACTGAAGTGGGTTTTGACTTTTGAGATTTTGAGCGCTTACCTGTGAAATGAAATAACGTAATTATTTTTAAAAAGTTCCACTTGTTCGACGGTTGGTGCGTAAGTTCGCATTTTACAGTTTGGAGCTTCGCAACGATCCATTTTTAATTTTTTAATTCGTAAAATTCGTAGTTCTCGAATGAAATTTACTTTGGAATGGAATTTAAGAGATGTGCTATGTTCACAGCACATACGGAACATAGACGAACGAACGGGTGATTCAAATGTTCGATCACTGAACGTTCGATCTGAACGTTTAACGTTATCGTTTTCGACGTTTTCCCATTTTATTTTAGTAACATTTTAGTTTAGGTACTTAGCGATTCAGCGAATTAGTGTAAATAATTAATAAATCATCGAAACAGAATGTATTGATTGGTATTGATGATTTGACAATTGATTTCGTGTTTTCAATTTTCCAAAAGTCAGAATCAGAAACATCAAATATTTGCCATGTGATCTCTGGTCTGATAAGTGATAACACAACAGAAAATCATTTCATGTGTCATAAGGACGATAAAAGGATAAAACATATTTGCAGATTATTTGTCAGCTGCCCAATTAGGTATCTATCAACTTTTGACTGAAGAAATGAAGAGCAACTTGATCTTCGTACTGACTCTGTTTTGTGAAATGGAAGGTGAATTTTGCGATGTGGTTTGCGATCATTTTTTTAGATGAGTAAATAGCTTTGGACATCTTTGAAATACTGTTTGTCATTTCGGCATCTCTGAAACGAACTTGTTTCACGATGCTTTCTGGTTTAGTCATTACTTACTTATTAGGGTTGTTGTAATCGTAACTGGGTGATTACGAGCACTTGGGTGAGAGATGATAAACAAACACATAAGTACTTGGTTGTTAATTCTTCGGGTATTAGGTACAAAGAAAGAAGTTGTGTTTATTTATTCTTCCTTTAAATAAAATAAAATTCATAAATTACTTCATTACCTTCATTCAATAGAAAATTGTTTTGATAAATGATAATAGACCATATTTGACTGACGTCACAACATGGCGGATTTGGTCCTTATCAGTACCTTTTTCTTCAATTTTGGGGCAAATATCACGTATAAGTGGCACTTTTTAAAGAATTCTCCATGAATATGTAAAATTTTAAAAAACTAACCAGAAAAAATGAATTCTCGGTCGAAAATACTTCAGTTTTTCGGTATTTTAATTTAAAATTCATCTACTCGCGAGAAAAAAAGCGAAAACTAATACTTTTTTCCGGATATTTGCCCCAAAATTTACTGATAATAAGCGACAACGGCTCGAAATTTACCGATTGTTTACGTTTTCAAGATATGGACAATATCGTTCGAATATGGTCTATATGAAAACTAAAGTAAACATTACGAGCCGATCAGCCGAATCACTTGTTCGAACAAAAAGAACGAATATTGCATGATTCTTCAGGGTCGTGTTCCGTACAGGGATGTTCCGTCAAATAACTCAAGTTATTTTACTGTAAAATAACTGTGTAAAATAACGTAATTTTACATTGTCAAATAATGCGAATTGTTTGACACATGTCAAATAACTAAAAAAATGTAAAAAAACTACAAAAATGCTCAAAATCGAATTCTCACAAGCCAATTAACAAGTACTTATTTGATTTTGATTGAAGTTTCTGTTTCTTTGATGTTGGATGTTGAACTGAACTGAGTTTGATTTAACTCATTTGCGTTGATTTGAAATTTGAGTATAATTAGATTTGAAAGTTTTGTGAAAATAAATGTGAAAAGGAATGAGATGAGATCAAAGGGTACTGTTGAGAGAGCAATGATTGTGAAAACAAATCCGAATAATGATATTAATGAATAAATTTTCATTGACTCAACTGTGATTTTGTGTTTTAAACGTTATTTCATGAGATGAAATGAAAGTGTTACTCTTTGCAGCCTTACTGGTGGTAATTTATTTAAAATTTTTCCATTTTGAAACGAATTTTGACTCATAATCATTCATAATTCATTCTTAAGCTGAAAAATTACTGAGTTATCAGTTGTTATCAGTGAATTTTCCTTGTCTGTGATTGGCTGAATTATTTTACATTCTCAAATGTAATTTTACATATTATTTGACACTTATAGTTATTTGACAGTTATTTGACATGTAATGTCAAAAAAGTTATTTGACATGTCAAGGAACATCCCTGGTTCCGTATGTGCTGTGAACATAGAACATCTCGGAATTGAATTTATTTGGAAATAACTACAACCTTCCAGTATGCACTAGCGCCACAGCCTGGTGATTACTGATTCAGTTCATTGATTTCTAAAACTGACGTGTCGACCCTAGCGAGAATTTTTAAAACTACTTTACTTGGGAAAAAACACTAGGCCAATGCCTAACAACCTAGAGCGCCAGTCCGCCAGCCACTGGAAAGTTGTTTGTTGTTCGTGTTTTCTGATAAAGTTTCTTTGAGTTTTTTTGTTAAAATAATTGAAAATTTTCATTGTTAACATGTAATCAAAGGTAAATTTCAAGTTTCTACCCCTATTTCGTTAATATATTCATGTCGACCATCCAGTAACACCAGCAATAAAATGGATCCAAGTTGTATTCTAATGTGTGCAAACATCCCTGGAGGAATTTCCGAAGATGTTCTCGTTGAACTATTTTGCATAGTACGTAAATATAATTATTATATTATCACACCGTTGATTCAAACTCGTATTCTAGAATACGAAATTCTCACCCGAACACCGGAAAATTTCACATCAAAGTCTACGAAACTACACTAGCCTAATACCGATTTTATTCTCGTAGGCTGGTCCTGTAGAAGATGTTTCGATATCCAGATCAGGCCGAAGTTGTTTCATCATTTATGAATTCCCCGAAGCGGTTCCAACAGCCAAAGAGATCTTCAAGGATGTTAGATTACGCGGCCGGCCTCTCGAAATGTTCGATCAAAACGATATCAAGCAAATACACGAGAAACAGGAGCAGGAAAGTATCGAGTTACAACAGCAAGAAGCAGCGTTTGCCGAGATAGTCAAACAACACAATCCGTTTTACAATCCTGACTCTATGACTCCAACTCACCACGCTCGAGGTCGACCTCAAAACTTCCCTCCTCCTGTTAACCTTTTCGATCCTTCTCTCATGCCATTCCCTTTTCCAAATCATTTCAACCCACCTCCAAATTTTATTCCGCCTCCAAATGTCTTCAACGTACCTCCACCGAATCAATCCTTCGGCGATAATTACGATCCCAGTGTACCGATTCGTAGATGGGGTTCGGCTCCGGAGACCAATCAGCAGTTTTCTCCTGCCGAATTAGACACGTTCAAAAGCCCTTACAGTCAACCGGTATCTCGTAAGAATTACGAACAGAATCGGCGAAATAATTACAACGATAATGCCTCGAACTCGAATTCAAACCAGACACCGAATCGTTCAAATTGCTACTCGAGAAGACATCCTGAAAACTCCGCTAGAAATGATAATCAAAATAACGATCAGTCCCAAGACACCAACAACTCCGAATACGGTTACGAAGATCAAACCAGAAGACGATTCCACGAAGGATCTCAGAAATCGTATCGAGGTAACGATCGTTACAATCATTCGAAACATAACGCTGGTTCTACTAGTTCAGATTACGCGGATCGTAACAAGTCTCGCAGTTCTTACGATCGACAGTCTCCTTATTCTCGAAACGATCATAAACGATACGATCAACGTGATTCTAGAAGGTCTAATCATTACGAAGATCGAGGTTACCGGAATCATCGCAGATAGTATACCTACCGGCGAATTTTAAGAGGTTACTTTGCGGATTTTATTTCGTTGAAAGTGATTTAATTTTAAAAGTTTTTTGATTTTTTTAATCATTTGACATGTTTTGTTCACCTCAGTTAATTATTGATCGTGAAAAGCAAATTGAAATAAAATTATTTTCTTTCATTTTGTTAAAACAATTTCGTATATAATTTACTTTGGCAAGGATACATTATTCATTAATAACAATCTTATTTACCGTAACATATACATAGAAAATAATATTTAGACGTGCATTCTACGTAAAAAAAAAGTTACCCTGCATCGATGATTTGTAATATCACGTGATAATAAATGAGTTTATTTTCTTCCGGCCGAATCTACGGGTTTCTCGAATCAGATTTTTTTCATCTCTATATTTCACAAAAAAATAGTGCATTTGTTTTCATCTATGATCAATCATCTCATCTCGAAAAGTTGAGCGAGTGAGTATTTTTCACAAGTGTTTGAGGATGGGTACTGGGAAGGGGTACGTGAATAAGACGACGAGATACTGACCAGAGATGAAACTGAGTATTGAAAATATTCCAATCATTCGAATATAAAAAATTATAATTTTTGAAAGGAAAATACGCGAGATGAAAATAGGCCTTTGAAAAATTTACAGAACTGATCCTAAGGCCGGAAAAATTGCATTCAAGCTGCAACATATCGAATCGATATCACTATCTCTACTTTCAATTGATAGTTTTTTTTTTTTTACAAAATATATAGCAAGAGACGGTCTTTAAGTATCAGAATTTCAAAAAAAAATCGATTATTTCGTTGATAAGCATTTTTTCCACATGATCCTCCATAAAATTTTCCAGCTAGAAAGTATAACGAATGAATAAAAAGAGAAAATGATCAAAAAATTGTTGACAAACTAAAAAAAAAACACAAAACAAAAGAAAGTGTCATTCGAATAAGGGCCTTCAAAGCAAATATGGTATTCGAGTGAAATATTGTAAAAACTATAATAAATGCAAATCATCATTTAAATACAAGATACGAAGAATATAAAAAAAACTACTCTGTTCAAATTTCATTTGATTCCACTCGAAAAAGCCAATAAATTAATCTAACCGAAGGCCTTACATATTCGAAGGAAACTTTCTACGTATTTTTCACCTCAGAGATAATTGTACAAAATATGTAAATACGATGACGTGCTTGTAAAATCAACGTGAAACGATGAAAGTTGCGAGAGGGGACTTAAAAATACACATTTCTGTATCCATTTTCAGCCTTACTGATATCCTCTGCTCTCTCCTTAAAATAAAGAGTAACAAAAAAAGAGAGAAAAATAAAATCATATAAAATAATACTTAGATAAATACTGTCACTATAAGGTGAACTAAGAAGAAGGGAAAAAACTACTTATAATAACAGGTAAGCATGACGAAAAAAATAACAGTCTAGATACGCAGCATGCAAAACCTTCGAACCCCCGTATAATACATAATATTTTCAAATAAAATATCAATAAATAGAGAGAGAAAATGAATAAATACGTAACACTTGTTTAAATAAATGCTTAAAAATTAATAAAATATCGTACATTAAAACAATAATAAAACGATCAAACGTACAATTATGACTGGCAAAGCTGATAATACATAAATAATAAATATAAAATATAATACGTAATTTAAAATACGATGTGTGCGGAAAATTCGAGTAATTCCGGTAACGAGAACGACAGAAAAAATAATCATCTGGAAGAAAACACGACTGGAATAAAGTTGGGGAAAAATGAAACACCATTTAGGTATATTGGAATTGGGATCGTAATCGATCCTTATTACTCGAATCAACATATCACACACATATGTTTACTGGAAACGGTATCGATCTATTCTGCGGTGTTTTTAAAAACCACGATCACACGATTTACAACATTATTGCTATTCAACTCACACTAAACCGTTTCGATAAAAAAATCTCACTTAACAATACAAACATACATGACGTAAAATACGAATAAGAAAAATAATACTGTAAAAAATTCACTTCACTAATAATCTCTCATTCTGGACCAAAATATCGCAAGCTGACGCGTACCTAGTACCTACGTACGAAACATTGAACACATCTTACGCATCTTAGTTTACTAAATGAACACACACATTCACACATACACGCGTACGATCAGCTCGTAACTCGTATCAACGAACACATTGTTTTCAAGCCGACGACGACGACGAATCTCATTATTGAAAAATACATACAAAAATGTACATAGGGCCGGGGAAGGGGGTGGGGGAGGGTAGAATTGCTGTTTGAAACATTCTCGACTAGCCGACCAGCGGCAGGAGGACGACGGCAAGTGGGGACAAAACAGTGAAGAGATCAATGGTTAAAGAATATTGTTCGGTGCAGCGTTAATGTGCGCTTCGGTGTTACAGGTGGTTTTCGCCTTGGCTGAGGGTTAGTTATCAACTGGAGGATAACTGAGTATCCCAGCTTTCTGAGCGACCGTTCATCATACCTACTGGTCGAGGTTCGCTAGGCGAGCACATCATAGCGTTACGATGTTGAGTAGGTGATTCTGTGAAGAAAAAGTACAATGAGAATAATTAGCTTGCGATGAATTTGGCTTTACACCCGTCAGAATACAGAATCAGGATAGGTTACCTTCGGATGGTAATGAGGGTACTTTACCTCCGCGTTGAACTAGTAACATGACGGTGGGACCTCCGTTGCGGATTATTTCAATGGCTTGAGCATGCGTCATGTTCTTCGTGTTGATACCGTTTATTTCGACTAATCTGTCTCCGACCTAGGTGAAACGAAAGGGAACGTTGAAATTAGAACGAACATCTTCAGAGAATTATACGAATTGAATTATTGCCGAGTTTACCTTTAATCGGCCATCCAGAGCTGCGGGGCCATTTTCGGCGATTTGTAAAACGTATAAAGCCATATTTTGGAATTCTCGGCCTCCTCGGATGCTGAATCCAAAACCTCGCGATCCTCTGCTGATCTCGATAACGTGATACTGGCCATCGTACAAATCATCCTGCAACGTTCAAGTAAGTTGGATTAGAAAAAATTGTTTTTTCTTTTTTCAAAATACATGCAATAATAATGAAGCTAGATTCACTCACCCTATGAGACGTGGAATTTGAAACTATACTACCAGCGGGTTCATCTAGAAAATTAATGATAATTATTACGTAATCAATTAGTACACATAGTTTGGAGATTTTTTCGAGTGTGATTGCTTCAATAAGAGGGAAATTTCATCAAGTTTTCATTTATTTACCTATTGGCATTCCGATAGTTAAAGTAACGCTGTAACCGGAGTCCTTGATCAAATTAACAATATCACCATGATGCAAATTCATAATGTTGATTCCATTAACCGCCAATATATGGTCACCAACGTGAAGCAGGCCAGACCTTTCAGCAGGACTACCTTCAATAATTCGTCCTGTAAGAAAAAAAAGGCATAAATTAGAAAAAACATAGAATATTCTTGAAATACGAGACTTTGAACAAATTGAAAAATGAGGAAAGAAAGGGGCTCAAATCCAGCCAGATTTTTCAAAATCAGTATACTTAGGCTTTCTGAAATTTGAAATTGAACTTGTTGCAATTGTACATATGTATTTCAAAACAATTATTAAATTCTTTGAAAACAGACAATTTTTTTAAATTCTCTTCAAAAAAATGTTGAGATCTTAAAATTATCAAATTTCTGTAAAACTGATAATATTCCAGAAATTGTTGAACTTTTTTGGAATTTTCAAAAATTCTTTGAACGGACTCTGTAATTTTTATAACTCTTACGAGTTTCTGGCAAAAAAATGGTATATATTTAACGGAAAATAAATAATATTTTTAAATTTAATTTTAATAAAAACTAATTTATAATTTTTAATAAGTAATAAAAATTAATTTAAAAAAAAAATTAATAATTATAATTAAAAAAAAAAAAAATGTGTGCCGAATTCCAAAACTTTAACCATGATACTTTCCAAGGATCGGTCAGCTTTGACTAGAGGAGGGGGGAGGTTCAAAAAGTCTTATGATTTTTACCACTAAGTTTTCATAGTTTCAATTGAAAAAACAAAAACGTCAATACAGCTGAAATTTTGTCTAGTAATTATTAGGATGGTAGTTGAGTGTTTTCAAAAAAAATGGAGAATTCAAGTCCCCCCCCCCCAAGTTGAATAAAGTTGAAATGGACGGTTTTTAAAAAAATCAAATTGCTGAAAATTCTCAATTCATGTATTAGAATAATTCTAACGTTCTGAATAACCCCTTTTTTCAAGAAAATACCCTTTCCAGCCCCCTCTAAAAAAATGCTGATTCATCCGTGCCAAGTCCCCAAAATTTAGGAAAAATTACAAAAAAATTAAAAAAAATTGAGAGTAGTTTTGAACAGAAAAATATGAAACTTGGGAAAAATGTATTCCATTTTGTTTAATTCTCATCTCTCAACTCTATGGAGCTTTATGCAGAGGGGCCAATGTTGCGGAATCAGGGAAGATTTTTTTATTGTAAAGCATGAAGGAACATTTTTCATTAATTTTTTTTCATCTTTTATGCCAAGGGGTACCAACAGTTTTTTCTTGAAAAAGTGATGTTCAGAAATTCTGAAGCAAAAACTTTAGAATTTTCAATCGTATTTCAAAAAGATTGAAAATATTACCTATGGCAGATCCGGCTTTGTTCAAGGAAGATATAATCACAAATCCAAATCCTTCGTTTTCTCTTCTCGTAACCGTTACATCGTAAGGATATCTTATTTCCGGTCTCATCATGGCATTAGCTATTTCAAAAAAAGAGAACACTAATTTAAACATCCGCAGTTCTCAAAACTTTACATACATTTCCATCAATTTTCAAAGTGTAAGCTTACTATGATTCTTGGATGGGATTCTTCTTCTGATTCCCAACGTAACTCTACCACTAGCCGCCGCTTTACCCATTAATTGAACGACATGATGATGCGAGCTATTCATTACAGATTGGTTATCAACGGACATAATTTCATCCCCGGATCTCAAACGTCCATCGACTTCGGCAGCTCCACCCTCGACAATATGACCGATGGATACCTAAAAAAATGCCTCATTTTACTTCTGAATCCTTTACAATATGAAAGATACTCGATCGATTCGCGATTTATTAACCTGCGATCCTTCTTCAGTACCGCCAACAATACGAAAACCAAATCCCGTTTCTTGTCTTTCTATTGTCACCACTGTTTCGTAATAATCACTATCTTGACCGTACATTTTCACAGCTCCGGGTATATCTCTTCTATACAATCTAAAAATCAAACAAAACGTCGATTTTATTTTTTCTTTCGTGTTTACTCGTCGATGAAATTTTTTCGAAGAAAATCGAAACCCACCTGGCGTCTCCATTGGTGGACAACGGTTGTTCGTGTTCGAAGCTGGTGCTCTCTTTACGCTGATTGTTAGCCAAGGAATAGAAATAATTATCGTTTACATCGGAAGAACTTCGACTATTAATACCGTAATCGTTGCTGCCGGCGTAATAATTATTATTACGAGACACCATTGACATATAATTATTCTCGGCGTGTTTATACATCTCGGGCGATCTTTTCCTATTCCACGAATCATTCTGGTCTAATTCGTTTCCTGGACTTTGACTACGCGAATAGCACGCTTGCATGTTGTAATTCTCCATACCGTACATTTCAGCTGCACGTTTCATATTGTTATTCGAACAATCGGGTAATTTTTGACCATTCTGAGCCTCCATCAGCAACGGGCAATTCTCCGTTGGAGTTTTCGTTCGATACATGGCCATTTTAAGGTCGTCTTTTTTATTACGTAGTTTGTTCTTGGAGAAATTCATTCTTTCTACCGATATGGTGGCTGCTTTATTACTAGTGCAATCTTTCAGTACTTGGACAACGTCACTATGGCACATTTTGCGAACGCTTATGTTATTTATTTCGGCTAATATATCGCCTTCTTGAAGATTTTCACAGCGTTGCTTGTCTATGATCTTTTTAACCTGGAAATGAGCGGGAGGATTAGAGAAAGTGGAGTCGAATGAATGAGTAGTCGAAAGAATAAATACCTTTTGTCCATATGCACTGTCGGCTATCGTGAAACCGAATCCTTCGGAGCCTTTAACGATCGACATGGTTAATATTTCAGGTTTATCATCGTCTTGTAGTATTAAATCTGTGCTGGTTGGTCGTGGTACGTGGAGTGCTTTCTCTGGTAAGTACAAGTCGGGCAGTGATTTAACCGAACTATTGGTAGCATCGTTAGAATCTGCGTCCAGTATGTGTCGTTTGAGATAGGCGTCTTGGTCGACGAATGAGCCTAAATTTGGATTATTGTCTGTAATGATTGAAAAAAAAGTTAATACAGAGTTCACGTTTTGGTGATAATTATTTTTTTTTTTCAGAGAGTTGACTACCATTATTTGAAACAGCCATAGTAGTTACAACTTTTGTATTCGGATCGTTTGGATCGAACGGCAACGGATACCCTCGGCATACTTCTATTTCAACCGTTTCACCAGGAGCTATTGATTGGAACACAGTTACCATATCATGATGGGTGTACCCCAGTACACATTTATTATTCACATAGACCAGTACATCGCCTAGTGAAAAACAGAATCAAAATATTAGCTACATAAACAGAGATCATAAATAACGCGAATAAATTTTGATCTTCGTTACCTGTTTGTAATTTGCCTTCGTACCACGCTGGGCCATTCGTAACAATTGATTTAATTTGTAAAAATTCTTTATTATCGTCTCCTCCGATAATGGTGAACCCTAATCCTTTGTATGACTTGACCAAAGTGGAATGTATCCTTTCACCGACCAATTCATCCGGATTTGCAGTAAAAAATGCGTTCTCCGATATTCCTACAAACGAAACAATACGTAAATTGGCGAGAAATTGATTCCGGAATTCGAAACACAAACACGCAGATTGGTACACATACCATCGTTGTATTTAGAATTATTCATGTAACTATTGTATGCATTATCGTGACTGTAATTATCGCTCCTGTTATTCTTCTCGCTCAAGTTTGAGCAATTATTCATATTATTGCAAGAGTTAGCTGCAACAAGTATCGAAATTACGTTAATTGTTGACATAATACGGGTACAGATGCGTATAAACACTTACACGAGGATCCCCTACCGTATTTAGCTTGAATGACTGGATTCTCGTATTGAGTTTGTCTATTAACGTGATCAATGTAGTAAGTCCCATATAAAGGATCGTCTATCCTTTCCCATCCAAAAGGTAACTCATCTTCGCTACAATCTTCCAAAGATTTCTTCTGTATACGAGATAATCGCGGATCCAGCCAATGAGACGTACTGGAGTTATGACTGCATTAAAATAAACAAAGAATTAAAATCAAGGTTCATTTTTACATAACATGCGGGTGGCACATAGGTAGATAGCAGGTGAACTTGTATACTTACTCGATGAAGTAAACTTCTCCATTTTCTGTGTACGCTTTTTCCCATTTGGGTGGTAAAGGGCCAAGCTCGTCTTCGTCGAGTTGATCTGAGTATTTGAGAGAATTTTCGTAATAATAATTGGGAGGATTTTTCCTCTGCATGTTATCTGAGTAATGATCTATATGAGAGAAATAACACATGGGAGTAGAATATTATCGCAAATAAGAAAATAAATACGCATAAGACGACAAACATACCTTTGGAATTAAGTCCGTTACTGATAATAGAACTATGATCTAAATCCTTAGCAGCCATAGCTTCAACATTCGACCGGTTACGTTTACGTTTACCTTCGGAACTCGGATGAATACCAGGTAAATACGACTCGGTTACATTTTCAAACGACGGTTTATCATTCACAGCCAGATAATTATTCCTCAAAGGTTTAGGTGTACCATAATAATTACCTTAAATTGGAACAAAAATTCGTAATTAGTTTTTTGCAACTTACGCTATAGAATTCAATTTATATCAATTAACCTTCGTAAATTCCGCTTTCTAACAATGTGCCGTTCAATTTCAACTTATTGAACTCGTTGATAGTCAGGAATACGTAATCTATTCCATTTATTTCGAACTCCTTCGGAGGTCTGGTTGTGACTGGGACCGTCCGTATGTACAAGTTATCGCGAATCGTATTCTGTAATTCATGATCAAGCGAACCTTTTCGAAAACGATGATTCAGGAAATCTGCTAAACCCAACGATAAGTAGCCTGCGAATGAAACAAAAAAACGAAAATGACACGGTTGCATTTTTACGAACACATATCGTATATACGTCGATATTTACATAACGATTGTATTCTTTTAGAGTTAATTATAATTTACATTGTTTTGTCTAATTGATGTAAAATTATAACGCATAACCTATTTAACTGATCTTATCATCAGGTGTAGTATAGAAAGTATCACTCCTTTTACTCGTCATCCATTTCAATACACTTCGATACAAATAAATACCACGAAAAGGACTTCCTGCACAGCTGGGTGCATTGAAAAGAGAAAGACAATACTGGACAATTTTGTGGAAAATTCCCATAATTTAGTATACTGTCGTAACATACGTATTCAATCTTAGGACACGTAAAACGAAAAACATACTTACAAAACACGCCAAACACAAGCACGAAAAATGTCAAACGCACGTACAACGATATTCGGATTAATTATAAAACAAAGGAAATAAAGGATATTGTAATTTTAACGTAAAAATTACCCCAACGGAAATTCAGTATCTGCACAACACACACAAATTAACCACGAGTGCAAGAAATAAACAACTATGCAACGAATGTAAAAACGAACAAAAATACGACAGCAAAAAATGTACATACACTTCGGGTGTGTTCGGTTCACTTCGGGAAAAAAAACGAACCGAAAAAAAACACTGAAACACAACTTTGGTTTTATACTTGATTAATGATCTTAATCGTGTTTCTGATTTTTTCCGATTTTTTTAATCACCGAAATCAGAAATGAAAATAATACAATTTGAATTATCGAATGTTACTCTCAACTCGACTACATTTATATTCATTTCGTACGAATTTGAATTCACGAAAATCACCGAAATCTGTTCACCAGTCACCTATTTATGATGGAAAAAATCTGTACCTTCAAAATTTCAAAGCTACATTAAAGTGATATAGAAAATTTAAGCTACATTTATGATGTGTTTTCAAAAAGATATTGAACTGAAATTAATGAATATCTTCCACTTCAACATTATTCTTCAAATCTTCACACTCAATATGAATAATGGGATTCGATTATGAGAACGAGACGAGATCTAGACTCCGGATCATAAAATTTGATCTGGCCTTACAGAGATGAAAGTCCAAATTCTTAATGACTCAAGATCAATAAATCATGAGCGGATTTTGACGAACGATAATTTATATCAAGGAAATTGAACTTTTCTCGAGTAAATTTCAACCAACGTACCCCAAATTAATCTTCCAAAACGTATCAAAATCATTAATAATTTAAATATTTTACATAATAAATCTACAACGTGAAAATTGGCTTTCCAATAATCCTTTCCGAAAATCCGAACTCACCTCTAGGAATACATTCAACAGCCACCAACGCTGAACTTTTCGCACAATGTTTCAGCCAATTCACAGCATCCAAATACGTGAACCCTGAGACTTTCTGCTCCTGGATGGTCAACACAACATCATCGTTTTCGAATACACGATCACTCACATATGCGATCTGATCATTTCGCACATGTTCGATATACACAAATTCACCATTATCGGAACCGCCACCAATTACAATACACTTATCGCAATCTGCAAACGTTCTAATGACTACTTTCTTGACAGTTTGCGACCAATGGTTAAATCTGCGACTATTTTCATAAATTACAGAAGACTTTTCTTGAGATTCGCGATCACTTGGCCTCGTATGGCCATTATTTACCATTCTGACATTATATCAGTTGAATGGTGACTTTTGCTTTCTAAATGCATCGGTGAATCTGAAATAAAAACCAAAATAATCCAACGTGAAATATTAAATATGACATATATCACGATAACAAACCCATTATTCATTTATTCTAACTACTCTACAGTTGAAAAATTTCGAGGAAAAACACTCGAATTTGTTATTCGAAATATTCCATACATTTTTATCACACTTATCAAACACATGATTTTAAAATCACGTTCACTCACCTTATAGAACACATTTTTTCACCGCCACAACCACAATTTCACCATAAATGTCATATATTTTACACATTACACGCGTTTATTCGTATATTCCAGTTAATTCGATGCGTAATATCTTCGGTATTTTAATAATTATCGAACAGGTAGGCAGTATGTTTATGTTGTGATTGAAATCTCTTCTCTTTTTTTTTTTACCTGCCTCAACAACGCAAGCCAGAAAATTGGCAACAATGCTGCATTATTACGAACGAAAAAAAAAATTAAATCGAAATAAAATTTTTTCGTCGCAAAAAATTTCAAGAATTAGTCTCGTTTTTTATTTATTTATACGCCGATGTCTCGGAGCAAAGATATTCTAGTCTGCATAATTCTCTTAAACTCTCATGAAATGAAACGTTCGCAATAAAAAAAAATCAAGTTCGGACTAACCCATAAAAAATGCATGTAGGACACCTGTTAAAAACCTGTATGAGTGAAGGTGTTTTGTCGTGTTACATCTTTCACATAATATTACCATTGAGACGCTCATTTATACGCCATTTAATAATTATAAACGAGTTACCATCACGTTGCTGTTGGGTTGGAGGAGCAAATAAATCAGAATAAATTCGCCGTTAAACGATACCTTCGTGATTTCGCTGACTAATTCTGCTCGGATAAAGGCAATCGTTGCATTATCCGGAGAAAAATGAACAGAAGAGTAAAATGAGTCATCGATAACAATGTTGAATCGATGAAATCGAATGCTTGAATAATTGTCAAGAGATTAGAGATATCATTCAACTTATTCACAAAAGATATCACCTATTGATACCTATTCAACAAAGGTATACAAAGGTAGCGTTGAATTTTTATCTTTGGATGATTAGACTTATTATTCGTACCTATTTTTTTTTTTTTATTGAAAATGAATATAATATAAACACATTCGAGAATTTTATTCAAAACTTAAAAAGCATCTTGATTTAAATACAATACATAAACAAGCTGTACAAAAAAAACATCACAACAAAATAAATTAATACAGCGATACACAATAATAAAAATTGTTCAATGTTGCAGAATTTTGCAAATAAATGATTAATAAAGTACATACAAAAAAATTATGTATTAAATTGCGATGAAAATTATCATTTTTTCCATTGTTAAACGTACAGCATATGATTCCAGCTTCGGCGATGGAATTTCGAAACTTTCTAACCGAAGCTGAAATCCTAATTGATGATTAAAAAGAGATCACTTCAAAAATCTATCTTTCGAGAAATTTAATACCCACTATTTTAAAAGCGAAAAAAAAATTCAATCCAGTGCTCAGTTCACCATCGAAAAATTCGAATAGTATAAAAAAAAATTACATAAACGTTTCGTTTAGTATTTCAAATCACCCCAAAAATAGTAAAAATAAATGCAATATTGTCACACAATAATGAAACTTGGTATAAAAATAGTTATCTAGATAGGTCTAGGTACATATTACGAACGAGTATAAAATTTTGTAGTAATTTTTATCAGTGCAGATTCGAGTACCTACATACATAATTGAAAATTTCTCAGTACATTTGAAAATGTGAACGAATAAACGAATTAAATTGTAAATTATTATATCAGTACATGGAATTAAAATAATTATTATATAATTTGATTATAAGTACGAGTAAAAGTTAAAGAGAGGTATCGATTAAAAATTTCATTTTTTCACTTCATTGACAAGTTTTAGGACCATCTTGACACATACAAAAATACTTTATTGCAATATATAATAAGTAAACAAAACGTATAAAAAAGTGAACAAATACAGCGCATAAGTGCCTTTAAAAAAGCAATTATTTAACGCGACTATAAAAAGTAGGTACAAGTATAAAACGAAGCCAAAAAAAAAAAAAACTAACCCAATGGTTTATAAAATTTGCATTAATTTTTAAACTACCCGAGAATTTAAATTGAGCTTGGGAAATAGAAAGACATTCGACGAAATCTGTGTAAAATTCAATATCACAATTTTTCTAGGTGAACATAACATGAGAATTTAGAACCCAATCGGTATCCATTAGTTTAGTTTTTTTCATTTCATTTCAAACGTAAAACAAAAGTGCACACGTGCGCTTTAAATACATAGTGAGGAAAAACCGTTTGCTCATCAAATTATTATAAAATGGTGATTTGGTAACTCGAGATACTATATACTTTACATATTGTAATTCTCTGGTCCACGCAGTATTAAAAGAGTATACGTACGTAAAATAAATTGCAGCAATCGTCATTGTACTTTAACAAAATATCGATGTAAAAAAATTCTAATCTAGTCGTCGCTCATCAGACTGTATCTTTCATGTTTTATCACACAAGGACGGATTAAAAATTATGTGAAATTGCAATCCTTATTAATTATAGTAATCGTCCATTTATAAAAATGGAACCTTTTTCGATGATGAAACAATTCAATATTTTTTAGGTGGGGAAATAAAATGAAAAAATTTTCCTATTACTTATTTTTCGTATCGTAAGATCGAACAACATCGGATTGTGAAACAACGCCACCTTCTTCTTGTGAAAAAGCAAATCCATCTATGAAGATGTTCAACGATTAATTTACTTTTCTACGATTACATACACAAAAATAGTCGAAAAAATTTTGTGTACTTACGGCTCATTTCTAATTCTACTGCAGCGTGGCTATTTTCTGATCGAAAAGTAAATACATTTCTAACGTTTTTTAATAACCGGGCTCGTTCTGATAAACTAAAAACAAAAATGTCTATTTCAATGCACATGAATTAATTTTTTTCTTCACTTTAAATAATAAACGCAATAACCAAGCCAGATGCAAATAACAATTAATTTGGCTATTTACAATACATCGTATAATATTTATGTACAGTACAATGACGATTTTTTAGTTTTTTTCAAACACAATTTAGTGCAAGATGATCCGAAACTTTAATTATGAGTATGGAAAACGGTCACGATATCACGACTTGTAAGGAAGATTTCGAGTATTATAGAAAAGGAAGAATACGTAATTGAAGTATAAGGAAGAGATTGAGATACCTAGTCCGCTGTTTACAATTTCAATTTTAGGCAAAAGCTTTTAGAAAAATTACTCCATAATTTTTTAAATTGGTAACTACATTTCTTTTTACGAATAATCGGTGCATCAAACGCAGACAAACTTCTTTGATAAAAATAATAATTATTAAATCACTTCGGTGCATGATATTTATACTTCATTTTACCTGCATTGTTTAAAACACCTCATTATAAGTAGAGTAATCTATGAAATAAACGAACCAAGGTGTTCATCATTCGCATCACAATCACAACAGAGAACACGAACTAATGAGGAAAAAAAACTCGCGAAGTAACATCGACGAGTGTACATTTCGTAGTTCTTATCCAAGCTCCCCAACATGCAAATCCTTACACCAAGAATATACTTATGAAAACGTCAATGGTTAATTTGTATACAAAGCAGTTAGGTACGATAAAATGCATCGTTTTGTATTCGATAGGTAGAATGCAATACCTAAGGTGTGATGTGTCTGTCTTTGTATACATCGCTGCCATTTTATAGGTAGGTATTTGTACGTATTTTGTATATACACGCGAGAGAGAATGTTTATTGAGAAATTTAAAATCTTACGAATGCTTATTATCTCCCAACACTTTACCGGTGTCGTTTTTCTTGATTTCTAATTCACGTACACTTTCGGTAATTGACTTAAATAACGTTCGTCGTGTTCTGAAACATGGAAAAAAATAACGTTAGGGAATAATCGAGTACCTATTTATAATTTCTCATCGTTCATTTGGTGTTAGTTCGCCCCAGAGGTTGAACTTCTGAGTACAGGTGAGAAAATCCTGGTCAACTTCTAACACCAAAATTAATTATTTTACTTCATTTCGTGTATGTAACTTACGCGATCACTGTTAAATCAAGAGCTATCACAAAGAACGGTGTGAGGATGAATCCGAGCCAGAATACCAACGACAGGAATATCATTTTATCCATACCTAACATGACGGTACCGATCGGGAACGTCGGCCAAACATGACTGCAAACAAAATACACGAAATCAGCGCGATAGTTTGCATACAAAAACGCATCCGGTACATTCATTGTGTACAAAGACGAACCTGTAAATCACGACGACAACAAACCACGAAAAAACGGATCCCCAAATCGACACGTGAGTCATGAAATTCCACGAATTAATATGCAAGCCAGCTTTCAAACAAACGGCCATAACGACGTACTGTAAAAAAAAAAAACAAATTAAAAAATATTAATATATTCTAATTCGATATTCGATCAAGTAAGACAATATAGTAAATACCGACCGTGTAAACCATATTGCCCATCACGAGGTATCCTCCTTCTCTAGCATGAGCCCAAATCACGTCTTGTGACACAGCCAACATTGGAATCCAGAATAAAAGCACAGAATGTAACAAGGCGTTAATTATCCACACCCAGAATATTTTAACGCTGAACTGACTAGAATTTTGCGAATATAGTTTCGGATGCTTTAGCATCGTCTCTGCCGAGCATACTTTATCAAATATACCAATTGCTAGAGGAGGCGCAGCCGTAAATAACTGAAACACGAATGATTAACTAAATTAACGATAAATCTGAATGAATATTTGTTGTTTTTAATAGAGTTACGTACCACATTATACAATCCAATGGTCCATCTTTCGAATAAAATTTGACCTGACCAACCGGAATATATAGCGAACCAGAGTTCCATCACATATAGGCAAATATTTTTATAAAAACTATACAGTATCAATTTGCACATTCGCGAGTAATTCCAAGCTCCGTGGACGAACAACAATCTTAATAAGTAATGAAACTGAAACATAATAAATAAAAAATTTAATCAAACTGTTTTTTTCTTTCACAATATTTCGATTTAAAGAAATCTTCAACTCACTTGGGCGATAGAGTAATCCGAAGCACAGGCAGCTTGTAACCCTTCAACTCCAGATATACCAATACCGACGTGTGCTTTTTGAATCATCGCAACGTCATTGGCACCATCACCTATAGCTAAAGTTACTTCTTTCGTAGTACCACGAACTAATTCGACGACCTGAAATTTTAATACGTCAATTAAAATAAATATGGTAACCAATATCGGTAATTTTTCAGTATGCGACTTACTTCAGCTTTTTGCATCGGAGATACACGGCAACAAATCACAGATTTACAACTAGTACATAATAAAAGGAAATCGGCCCGTATCTCCGGAGCTAGAGCGTATTTTAGAGTTGTTCCGTCGATTATCAACGCCAGAGGGTTTCTCGGTTTACCAATAGCGTCTCCGAGACTAGTAATGTGGTAATTGATCGAGTTTCTTAGAGTCTATTGAAAAATGAATTCGAATTAAATAATTGCAAAGGGACAAAAAATTTTAAAAAAATAAAATAAAATAATAATGTGAAAACACCTACATCGAGACTAGTTTCGTTTAACACAATTAACGGCGTTCCTTGAACGATAAGTCGAGTAGAGTAACCGATGTTGATGGCTGTTTCTTGCTTATCACCGGTCAGCACCCAAACATTTATGTCAGCTCTTAGAAGGGCTTCAATAGTTTCGGGAACCTGAAAGATATTCATCAAAATTATTAATACCACACAAAAAAAAAATAGAAAAAATCATGAAAAATTGAAAATTATACGATCATTTTAGCGGATGAAAAAAATCAACAGCATCGAGAACTTATTAAACATCAAGAAAATTTTTAACTTCATGGTATCTACCGGAATTTTTTTGAAAAAATCACTACTTTTTTCAACCAAATTTTCAGAAAGCTCTCCACTTAACCCCTCCTCCCTTCACGCACAAAAAAATTAACAGGGTGTCAATTATTTTTGGCAAGTTATTTTCCCTGACTTTTCCAGATTTTCCAGATCATTTTTTTCAATTTTCTATAGAAGAAGTTTTTGGGAGGGAGGTAGGATAATTTTTTTTCGAAAGTTTCTCTTCAAACTGATTCGAGAGCTTTTGAAAATATTTATTTCAAGATGCCTAAAAACGAGTTTAGGTATTTTTTGGTTTTTAAAATTTTAGAATTTGAATGATGTTTTTTTTGAAGGAAGTTGATTTTGAAAAAGAAAACAGAACATGCTCAAGCGAGGGCAAAAGTCTTCGAAAATTTTGTATCGAGAAGTAAAAAATCATGTTTTTCTTTCATCACAGGCCCATATTCGAAATTTGCAATTGATCGTTTTTTTCAAAATTCTAGAGATTATTTTTCATGAAAATTTACAAAATCCCTTGACTTTTCCAAACCGACCAAATTCCGCGACTTTTCCAGACTTTTCGGGAGAATGGACACCCTGATTAACAACGTCAAATTTTTCACAAAATTTTCAAAAAAACTGAAATTGGAAGAAAAATTCTATACCTACAAAGTATTTTTCATTTTCAATCAAAATTATAAAGAAAAAACGATACAAAAATGAACACATTAATGAATTTTTAAAAATTTCACTACCTTTTTCACTACTTCCACTACCCATTTTTAAATCACTACTTTTTCACTACTTTTACTACCTGTTAGATACCCTGTATTTGCAGAATTATTGAAATGGAACAAAATTCAAACAAAAATCGTACAATCTGAAATTAAAACCGATAAATTTCATCTCCGATCATTTCCATCTTTCCCTCCCTCTCCCATCACTTTTCCTAGAAACTATAGACCTATTCAAATTACGAATTATGTAATTCATTCCAGAGTTCTAGACACACCGTCTTTTGAGGTGGGAAATTGGAAAAGAATTTCTGCTACGTATTTGAACTGACCAAAATTCAGATTTTGGAAAAAGCACCAACATAGCATCACTTTTTTCCTTTCGTCTTCATCTGCGCAATCAGGATACCTCACTATGGCTAAAGCATATGGTTCATTTTTCAAATTTTGAGGAATTTTCAAAAATCAAAAAGTTTACCAAAAAGTCATGTTTCTTTCTAAAATATAATAAAAATTGTAGTTTTTTTGTGAAAAATTCCACAAATTTTTGCAAAAAGTTTCAAAAAGTTTTACTTTTTTCGCCAAAAATAGCTAAAAAAAGTCTCGTTTTTTTTGCCATAAAGACGTTAGGAAATGATCTCATTTTTATCGCCAAAAATTTTCTGTTTTTTGATAAAATTGCCAAAGATTCGATCCAGTTACATCATCAGATTAGGTATAATTATTACTAATTAGAATGTTTTGTTTCGTAATTTTTTCACATTAAATTCAATTGCATAGTTTCAAAGTTCTATTTTTTTTTTGGTGATTTTTTTCGACACGAAAATGTTTTGTTTTTTCCTTTTTGATTATTTTTTTCATTTTAAAAAAATTTTTCATTATCTATTGAAAGTTACTTTTTTTTTGGAAAACACTGAGTAAGTACAAGCCGTAGAGTGACCTTTTTTTTTTTTTTTGGCTAGTTAAATTTTATTGCATATTGGAAAAATTTACCCCTCGTCCCTAAATTGATGTAAGTTCCATATTTGATAAGGAATTCTAAAAACCATATTTTCATTGATTAGGAACATCTAGAAAATTTTCGATTCTTTCCATGATAATAAAATTTTTATTTGAGGAGTTGAAAAATTTGGTTTTCATAGTTTTCACTCTTGAACTGTCTAGCACAAAAATCCGCAGAAATAGTATTTATTACACAACGAGGGCCGAAAAAGTGATTTTGAACTCGTGTGAGTTGTTCCCCTCACTTCTCCGAGTTTAGTGAAGTAATTTTTCCTGAACGAGGATGGAAAGTACTTATTTTTACATCCGAGCGATTCTCGCGAGGTTGGAAAAGTAGTACTTTTCAGCCCTAGATAGGAAAATCAATTTTTCGCAATTAATATAAATTTTCAAGCAGAATACCCGGACATCGAAAAATTAATTTGAGTAGCTAAAAGCCTGATCACTAAAACCAAACTCTAGTTAAAATCCGGAGTTTGACACTTCAGGGCTCAAACAAGGGGTTTTCTCTTTGCTTTTTTTTTTTTTTTTTTTGTAAGTTACATATTTTCAAGAGCGAGGGGGGGGGAGGCAGAAGGACCGTCGAAATTGAGGATTATGTCAAGGTTCGTAGGAGATAACAAAGTATCAAGTAAAATTATGAGCTCCTTTAAAAAAATCTTAAAACTGAATAAACACTAATGAAATTTTTCATTGTACACATGTGATATGTACATATGTTTCATTCCCTTTCCCTGTCATTATCGATCTGGGCGATGAAATGAGCCAACATCGTTCGTTCGTCCAGTCAAGTACCTACTCAAAATTGTCCCACATACGTAGGTTAGGTACTTAATTAACGAAACAAGAACTCAAAACTACACGACAAATGTCATAGCGACAAGTAAACATGTCGTCGACATTAACATACCTTATCTTGCAGCTTATCTTCAACCGCTGTCGCTCCTAAAAGGTGTAAATCTACTTCGATCATATTCGACACTTCTTCTAATTTGGTTTCTCTATTATCCAAAGTTGTGCTTGCCTCGTGATGTAAGAGCTTCCATTTCTGAAATAAGTAAAAAAAATTAATAATTCACAGAATCTCTCCTATTCTCAGTGTAGTGTCATATTATTTAATCTTACGTTATATTTATCGGCAGGAATCTCGACCATGCCACAGCACAATGTTCGTAAACCGCTGTTGGCGAATTCTTGTAAATGATATAACGTTTCATCACAGAATGTCTGTCCTTTGGATGATAATCTTTCAAAAATAACGTTATCGGCTCCCTAGAAATTGACGTATAAAAATATTACTCGTCAACAACCGCTGATTTTCCTCGTCATAATTTTCAATTTCAACAATTCGATAGGTACCTTGCAGTATAAAATAATTTTATCATCGGCAGTTCTAACAATAACAGACATTCGTTTTCTAGCGCTCGTGAAATCCAGCACGTTCAATATTTCGTATTTCTCTCTCCCAAAAACCGTATTTATTTCGACCGAATGAGGCGTACGAGTATCGAAAGTGAACCCAAAATCTTGAGCACCGAGGAGTAAAGCTCGTTCATCTGCGAACCGAAAAAATACACACGTTTCGTAACCTGATACCATGTATGTTTATTCCTACGATTAGAAATCAATTACCAGGAGACGAAGCGTGATACAAGATTTTATTCTCATTTTCCGAATCTTTTTCCGGAATCACAGTATGACAAACGGATAATAGCGTGAGGAAATGTCGTATCGTAGACGCAGTGGCATGATTCTCGAGTAAATTCTACGAGCAAAAAAAAAAAAAAAAAATACCAATGAAATTAGAAAAATACCACATTAATACCAACGGTGTGTGGTCGTTTCGTTTATAATTCATACGTATGTAGAGCTTACATTAACGAGTATATTTTTTTTATCTTCTTTATAAAGAAGCCCGCCTACAGAACAATGTTTGAATTCCATTACGTTCCTCGTTAGGGTACCGGTCTTATCGGAAAATACGTACTTCACCTGTAATCATCGAAAAAACCATTATCGCAATATCGAATGTTAATATTTAAGTTGACATCGATTCGTTATTCGTGCTCCAAAACAAGCATGTTATGGTTTTTTTTCTCTTTTTTTTGCACGCGTACTCGGTAGTCAGTATTACATACACACGTAAATAACGCATTAGTAATTACCATTCCTAATTCTTCGTTTAAATTAGATGTCCGTGCCATAGCCGGTGTATCTGATTCTTCGTGATACATATCTATATCCGTATTGATGAAAATTGCCTGCAAATGTACGAAAAGTATAAATTTAATCAACGTGTCGCGTTTCTCGACATTGTTGATAATCGTTAAGCGAAAAATTTATAACACGAGGTTGGATATAGTTTGACATATACAGAGTCGTAGACTGCTGCATGGTTCGGGTCACGTGATATAATTTATTACACCGAAAAATATCAGCTAAAGCTTTACTTCGTAGCGGGTATTACATAAATAAATCGAAAGCGTTTCGTAGGTACCTGAAAAAATCTGACGACTTCTAGAGTCACTTGTAACGAAATAGGAATCAGATTATTGTACAGAATGATGAAAGTCAACAACGTGTATCCGAAGCTTGTTTTCGTATCGGCTGAAAACAAAAAATACAATAAAACATCATTACGTTGAATAAAATATAACAGAACGTAACAAGGTTATCACGAAAGAAGAACGAATCAATCATACACGAATTTTATTAGGGTTTACCTATTACCTATGGCTATACAGCTATTGTTCATTTCAAACATATCACCCACGCGAAGAGAGTATTTTCAAATAGTTTTTCATCGAATTCATCGTTAAATTTCAAATGAAAATTTGATTCGATTAGTTTGAGGATTAGGATAATCTTTCTTCTTAATATTAAGCGGCTATTACCCCAATTCGATATATTCAACCAGACACTACATAATTATACTTAGTTTTAGGTATAATCATAAAGAAAGTTTAGCTATCCAAAATCAAAACTCATGTGATCATAACTAACCCTAAAAATTGACAAAATATTTTAATCATCAATTGAATAAAAAATTTAGAAGTTTTAACTCTCGAATGAATTGAATCATGTTCACTTTATTTATATCTGAGAGAACTCGACTTACTGCGAAAATTGAGGATAATATTATCAAAGTCATATCGTTGCTTCTTTCAAAAAGCATGATGGACATCCTCAAAGAAAAATAGGCAGCATTTTCTCCAAAATTTTGGGTAAAAATTTCAGAAAAATAATTGGGGCATGTAATGCATTGATTAACACGTCAATGGAGGAGCTAAACACGAATATGATTTCATTTTCTCGATTGAAATCATTCAAAGTCATTAGCAACCCCCTTCCCCCTCCTCTGACAATACGCGAGCAAAATATTTCAATGCAGAAAAAAATTATCCAAAAAAACAGGTTTTTAATTTTAAAAATTTGGACTACGAGTATTTTGTAATTTTTTTACAACTATTTTTGATAATAAGTAAAGTTTTTATTTTTTTTAGCAAAAAATCCTATTTTTAACAAAAAGCCAGACTTTGACAATTTTAGTAAAAGGAAGGCAATTCTAAACATTTCTAGCAAAAAAGGGAACTTTTCAACAATTTAAAACAAAAAACTTTTTGAAAGTTTTAAAAAAGTACAATTTTTCAAGAGCTTTGCTGAAAAACGAAAATTTTTTGCCAATTTTACCCCAAAAACGTAAATTTTATAATTTTAGCAAAAATCACAATTTTTTGGTCTGGAAAAAAAATTACTATTTTATTTTGACATTTTTACCAAACACGAGACTATTGAGCAATTTTTGAAAAAAGTGCCATTTTTTGGATTTTTTTTCAAATAAGAAAAATTTTTTAGTCATTTCATAAAATGCAAAAGTTTTTGTAAATTTTTGAAAATACGAGAATTTTTTTGGTAATTTCTGGCAAAATAGAAACGTTGGGGACATTCTTGAGAAAAACTGAGACAGTTTTGCAAAAAAGCGATATTTTTTGTCAAAAAGCAAAACTTTGACAATTTTAGCAAAAAGCAGAACTTTTTAGATATAATCAGCAAAAATATCTTTTTTTCGCAATTTTTGTCGAAAAAGCGGGACTTTTTTCAATTTTTTGTTTTAGTAAAAAAAAAAAGAGTCGTATGAGTAATTTTTTGAAAAAAAGTAAAAATTTCCAGGAATTTGGCAAAAAAGAAAATTTTTGGGAATTTTTTGGTAATAGTTGAAAAAAATGATTTTTTTTCAGAATTTTAGTTAAAAAAGCGATACTTTTTTCCAAATTCTAGATGAAAAAGCGAGATTTTTTTGCCTAAAAAGCGATACTTGAGCTAATTTTTGGAAAAATGCAATAAAGCTACAATTTTTTTTTAGCAACTTTTAGCAAGAAATAAGACCTATTTGGGCAATTTTGATAAAATAAGAGATTTTTTTTGGTACTTTTGGCAGAATGCAGAACTCAAACAATTTTGCTAAAAGGCAGGGCTTTGGCTTTGACTTCTCCATGTAAACCAATTTTTAGATCCTTATTTCAAAATTTTCATGGAGAAAAATTCATAAGGTAGGAACTGATACGCTGCTTCCCCTTTTTAAAAATCCATCGAAAATCGACCAAGAAAGCTTTAAATTTGGTTCAGAAATCAGGGTAAGGTTCTTTTTCAGTTGGCGAAATTTTAGCTCGATCAATGACATCAGAATAGACGAGTTGTAAAGGTGTACTGACAATCAGTAGATATAATTTCATCATAACAAATTTATAATACTCACTGTTAGAATCATCCGAAAAAGGAGAACATGTTTTATTGCCTTGATTCAACGTACAATTCTTCAATCCGAGATACCAATTAATGTCGTCTTGAGCATTACTCCACAAAACGCTGCAGATTGTGCTGACCAAGCACAATATCAGCAACAACATGAACAACATGAGGATTTGAGTATTGGTAAGTTTGTCGATTGTGGAACGTTTCAACGGAGCTGAGGTAGAATTTTTGATGAGCTTTGTTTCGTGCCCGGTATAAATAACGAGACCGTAAACCCATCCAGTGTTTCGCAGCATTGCTCCACGCAGCAGAATACGATCAGGTCCTAGAGGCAGTGTTCTGTAACCATACAAATTTCGACAGAATGATAAAATGACGTTTCCTATTCGAACGATGAGGATGATGAATCGGATATTATTTCCAAAAAAATGATGGATATACTCACGTAGCATTTCGTCTAGTTAACGTTCCGGTGAAATCGTAAATTTGTCTGTTGGGCAGATCACATTCAACGATACCTTTGAATTTAACTAAATCTTTAACATCGATTAAATTAGCCGTTTCGGGAAGACCTTGTCTGACTTTAAGATTAGTTTCTCCATCTAAATTCATCGTTTCGATATAACACATTGCTTGAGGCTCGCTGTAAACAAAACCCAAAAATACGATGCATTTAATCGATATATCGATACGGGACCCATTAACCGAGCTGAGCTATTCCCGGATACGCTGTTTTAATTTAATAGGAAAAAAAACCACTCGTAGTTAGGTACTACTTACCTACCTACCAAAATAATAAAAAATTTCTCCGAATTAAAGGCTACCTACTCGAGGTCGAATTTTGCCAATATTTATTATTTACTTCGTGTCAATGGGTAAACATAATTACGTCGCGTAATTATTTTCGATTTTTTTCCGAATAAAAAACTTCACACATGTTTGAATTTAAAAGCTACAACTACATACATACAAGGTAGCAGGGTATTTTTCAAGTGTGAAATTCGCCGATTTAGTTTTAATAATTTACTAACAAAGCGGAACGAGACGACGCGACGATTTCAAGCGCGTCCATGAAAATCCACTCTCCAGGTTTAATTTTCTAAATGGTCCTGGTTTGTGTTCCATTTGACGTGAATTTACTACATCAAACGAAGTATAGCATTATCAAAATTAGTCTGTCTTTTTTATTATTATTTTTTTTTCAAGAAGACAAAAAGAAATAATATGATGGAGTGGAAATTTTCTTAATAAAATTACAACCCAGTGATGTCGTTAAAAATATGTACATACCTACAAAAATTTTAAGAGTATTTTCAATTAGTTTCGGTCAATTTTTGTCGAATGAATCATTCAGGAACTGCGATATTCGATCTCACAAATCGAATCGTCATGATGGTTTTCAACTGGTTTGGAAATATCAATTGATTTTTGAATTTTTTAGAGACTAAAAATTCAGCGATTGATTTTTGAAAAAAGAAAAATTTTTTTTTGACATAAACACGGATTTTGTGGAAAATTGATGAATCCGAAATCCATACTGCAGGCTCCAGAATGCCTCGAAACTGCTACCAGTCGATGGGAGGAGGTACAAACACAGGTTGTAATTCGAATTTTGGCTTCTTCAGGAGTCAGACGAAATTTTGGTATTTTTTAAAGATCAAATTTGAGTTTTACATTTTTTTTTTCAAAATTCAACTTTTCTATGATGGTATAAGAGTCACGGGTTCAATGAATTTTTTAAAATTTTCAATTACAAAACCGCTGGAAAAGTATACGAGTTCAGTTTCGAAACTAGAAGAAACCAATTTTGAAAAAATGGTGTGTAATCGGTTAAGTGGGTCATTAACATTTATGCTAATCGTTAATTTGGACGATTTTTATGGGACTTTCTGAAAATTCGGAATTTTTGAAATATGACTGGAGGCTCCAGAACAACTTGAAACCATCTACAATCGACTCAGTATGTTGAAATTAGAGTAAAAAAATGAATATCAATTTTCTTATTTCATTGGATAAGATTTTGTGAACATTTTATACTTTGAAAATTTTTGCTGGAGGCTCCAGAACTGCTCCAAATAGTTCAAAATCGTTTTCAAAAGATTCACAGGTTTAGAAATAAGGTACCCTACCTATAATGTATGTGCCGAATTTCAGATTTCTAGGCCAATTCAGTAAAATTTTGGTTTTTCCCATTTTTGATCCAAATTTAATTTTCAAAAATTCACTAAAAATCAAAAAAATGCACTTCAGCATCCGAAATTTTGGCTGGTGATGTACTTTTGTAGTTTTACATGCTCTATTAATTTAGCTTCAATAGTTCAAAAAATTTTCTGCCCCCTCTCCCGCCTGATTTTCAAACACCGAATTGAATGAATCGCTCGAGACAAAACTGATAATTTTTTTAACAAAAAAAAAAAAAAACGCAGAATATTTTCTGACAGATAAAATATTATCTATCAATTTAGCAAACTGTATGGGAGAGTTGAAATTTGATAAATTAGAGACCAATTATCCTTAACATACAATAGAAATTTCAAAACAATCGAATATTTTTAATGAAATCATCAAAACGAAAGACTAAAATGATTTGAATGCATAGGCAAGGCACTTAATTTGAATATAATTTTCCTACTTCCCAAACTCTCATTCCATTTCGTTAGTTAAAAAATTAAGAATGCATTACCTCGTCGCAAACACCAGCAAGTCGGCCGGAAAGAAAGTATTATTGAGGACTTTGACAATATCGCCCACCATAACCTCTTTCCATTTAATCCATTTCCATTCTCCATCTCGTAACGTCTCAATCCGTCGATGATTCACTTCTCTATCGGCTTTATGTCTTTTCTGCAAACAAATATTAAAAAAAAAATGTCATAATACCAACGAATCGAGTCAGCATACCTAACCGAAAAAAGGCCCTAAACGCCGCCGACCCGACCTATTTTTAAAAGGCCAACATTTACCAATGAAATTGTGATTAAAGAAAGTAAAGCTTGGTCATAACGTAATAAGATATAAAAAGTTACACTCGACTCGACATTTTCAAAGGGGGAAATGTCAGTTCAATAGTTATTAAATTCCATTACACGAAAGGTCAACAAGATAGGCTCTTTCTGGCGAATACGAATACCAGTGTACAATATTTCAGGTGTAATGGGCGTGGGTTTTGCTTAATAGTGATTGATATTACTTTTTGTAATAATGGAACCGAAATAGAAACGATATTTTTCAAACAATACCATCAACCTGGCCGATGATATTTTTCCTAATCATGAAACTCGCTCGCCCCGACGACGAATCATCATTATTTCAAACATTTCCTTTACAAAACCTTTCTTTCACCCTCCGCCATCGTTGGTCGAAGTTTAATTACGACCAATGCAGCAATTTTTTTAATCGATCCATTCCGGTTACTTTTCGGAGACCTTCAACGTTTATGAAACTTGGGGGATCGTTTTGAAAGCTCGCTCAAATTTTTCATTTTTTATAGCATAAGGGAATATTAAAAAAAAGCTGACCGACACGCCAAGTTAGTATATGAGATATGTATTACAGTTTCGTTTTTTCACCTGTTGTCACTATATATGCTAGGCTTTTTAATTTATTGCACTGTATCGAAAAGGGAGAAATTACGAGTATTTTCTGCTAAGGCTACCCCACAATTATAACATAATCGCATATTTTGTTAAAACACCTACGAATTTTTTTAATACTTACGAGTATTTTTTATTATCGGTCAACCAACCTATACTTGAACACGAAAGGTCACAATTTCACTGGTTTTCTTCGTTTCGAACAATACCAAAAGTTCATTTTATTAATTTATTTTCAACTTACCACATCTTCTATCATCTCTTTGACGGCCGATACCAAGAGAATGAACACCAGTGGTACCAATGTCGTATATCTTCCCGTTGGAGATACATCTGGTATTTGCTAATGAACAAATCATTGAAAAATAATCGTTAATGAAGCTTCGTAAAAGATACGATTAAATATAATTATTTATCGGGTATTTTCCTACAGACGATAACGAACAGCTGGATAACTTGGATGAGACAGGCATTAAGCTAAGTATTTTAATCTTACAAATTAATGATACGTTAAATTAACTAGGTAAATGAGAATTGATTCAATTTCACGGAATTCTTCGGTTAATGAAAACATTTTGCTGACTCGCAAAGGAGAAATCTGAACGAAATTTTTTGACATCTTCGACCGCTCATGAGGAAAAATTTTCAGGTGACAACAAAATTGGAATGAAGTGGGGTCAGATGTCGCGTGGTTTTCAAATTCAAAAAATTTTCAAATTCAAAAAATTCAAAAATTTTAAAATTGAAAAAAAATTTACAGAAAATTTCTTTTTTAGATAGAATTTAATTTACAAATTTGTGTGGAGAGCAAACGCGTAAAAATGTCGAATATTTGTTGAAATTTCATTTTGAAATTGGCAAAAATTCAGACATTATCAAAAATTTCGAATTTAAATTACAAAAAAGATGAAAAAAAGTTACCCTATGTATTTTCCATAAAAGTCCAGTATAGTTTTCCAAAACGAACATTTTTTTTTCAGCTGGAAAATTTTGATGCTGCATAGACCAAAATTCCAAAAGTTTTAAAATGAAAATTTTACAAAATTAAAAACCCTCACGACATATTTTGACCTTCTTTCATTCCAATTTTATCCATTTGTCGTAATGTGAAAATTTTTCTTCACAAGCTGTCGAAATTGTCAAAAAAAAAAAAAATTAATCGAATTTCGTTTGCATGTCCTTTGAACTTCTTTAAGACATTAAATAGTTGAATAAGTAGTGCAGCACCACTGAACATGCTCATTGCTCATTACCTACTCCAGGGTGTCTAACAAAACTCCCAGATAAAAAAATCATGACTTTTCATAACCTATTTTTCACATTTTCACCGCATGAAAATACCCCCCCCCTCCCTCCAAAAAAAGAAAAAAAATTAAATAACTTGAAACCGCGAGGAAATTTATTTAAATTTGTAGGTAAGTAGGTATTTCAGGTTTTTCACTTTTTTGATTTACTGAACACATTTTTGATTTTTGTTTCATTTTATGGGGCTTTTAAAAAATTTTCAGGTGTGTTCGAGCAAAATTCATGACTTTTTCATGACTTTTATGACTTTCATGGCCGTTAATAGACATCCTGTACTCACATATACCTATCTATGTACTCTAAATTCATTTTTGAATTCAATCACTCTTATCTTGACTGCGCTTTAGAAGTGAGAGGTGCAGTCATGCAGTGGCATTGGTGAATAATTTTTAAAATTTGGACAAGAGTTTCAAAAAAAATCAAACTCCTCGATGAAAAGAGTCATCGATTCAGAGTTCGATTCTTTTTCAAAAAGAGTTTCAAAAGAGTTGAAATTGGAACTCTTTTCAAAATGAGTTGAATCGACAGAAGATTTGATTCATTTTCAAAAAAAGTTTGCCCCGTCCTGTCGATATGTTATGAGGAAAGGCATTCTCTATGCTTTTTAAAGAAAAGATCTCGCTCCAGTTTGAAGGAGGGGGGCGAAAAAAATTGCAGATTGACTGGGTTACATTTACTTCCAAAAATCAGTTCAAAAAATGGGAAAAATTTTCAACCAGGAAATTAGTTTTTTCAGGCTAAATTTTAGATCAAAAACAGCCACATGAATAAAAAAAAGCATTAAGTATATAAAAATAAAAAATTGCAAAATCTGCACAATTGCAAGGCTCTTACTCAATTTTTCCCAAAAAATAAAAAAAAATTAAATAAGTCTGAAAAAGTAACCAAAAAGTGAACAAAAAAATCTTATAAATTGAATATTTTCCAAAAAAAAAGAAATAAAAGAACTTCAGGAACCAAAGAATTTTGAAAAAGAAGTCAAAAAGTAACCAAAAATCGTGTAAAACGTGCGCAAAAATCAGAAAAATAAATTCAAAAACTTTCAATTTTTTTTCTAGATTTTTTGAAATTGTTAGTAATGACTAAAAAATTGGCACTACTGCGTTTCAAAATATTTTCCCAGTATCAGGAATGATATCTTTCAATATTTTAGTTAAATTAATGCGTAATATTTGCAAAGAAAAATCATTGAAACGTTCATAAATCATAATCCTAAATTATACGACTGCAAATCAAGTTTACTTCAATACGTAGAACCGTATTCTATATCTGCAAATTTTCAAGATTAGATACATTTGAGTTTCCTTCCAATGAAAAAATAACCAATTAACGCGATAACATACCTATATTTTTTCACACTCGCTGATTCGTATTCGAATTTCGAACTTTTGACCAAGGTACGTACCTATATATATAATTGTAATTTATGGATTTATCGCACCTGTGAAATGTAAATGTACTAATTTCAGGTATCTTCTAACTACGAGTACACATATTTTCGAAGCGATCTAATTTCGCACACGAAAAACAATACATGATAGCCAATAGTGTTCATTTCATCCATATTTTTTAATATGTAGTTCATTAGAACTATGTAACTCGATTTATCTGCTACTTCTAGTTCAAATTAACGGTTGTTTTGTTTGTAATTCAATCACAGTCATCACGAGTATGACTCAAATCGGATCGTCAGTCATCATACTCGTACATTGATGCTTGATTACGTCATGATTTTTTCATGTTAAGCTCTACATTATATTGAAATTAATACATAAGTATAATGTACAATATGTATTCGGTTCAAAGTAAAATACGAGTAATATAGGTATCAAAATTTCGTATGTATATAATCAGATCCACAGGCAGAAGATTTTCACAAAAAATTGAAGAGTCGAGAGAAAATCCAGTTCTCGACTCCTGAAAATTTGCATAAGAATTGGACAACTACGCTATTTTTAAAAAAAAATATGTAGTGAAATACATAAAAAATGACGAAGACGTTGCAGTGGTACAAAAAAAAACGTAAATTTATGAAAATTCGGCCACAGAATTAACAATTATTTTTCGTCGAATGAAAAACAGGCGAAGAATAATCTATTAGAAGGAGAACCAGTAAGTCAGGAGATGAATTATTGCTTCTCCCGTCCCTCCCTTATTTCCAGAGCAGCGCATGGTGAAACAGTTTGCCCTAGAGGAGGAAGAGAAGGACAGCGAGCGGAATTTCAAATTTTAAAACCAAGTACGTACTTTTTCTGATTTTGCAGGTTTTTCAGTCGTATTTCGGGTAGTATCGAGACTTATGATATGAAGAATTGACAATTTTGGCAAAATATACTGCATGTCCAATATAACCAGCTCAACAAGTAAACCAAACACATCGTTCTTCATTTTTTTCCAGTCGAAAAAAAATTATGAAGCAGATTACACCACTTGAATGTAAAGTCAGATTGTCTACTAAAATCTATAAGAAAAGAAATTTTTTTTTGTACTTTTGAAATGAAAATTCCTATCACGTTCACTCTGCTCTTAGCCTAGCCTACCCCCCTCCCCCTCTGAAAAAAACATCAAGTTTTTTTATCGATTTTATTCGCGAAGTAAATTTAATTCTGAAACAAAAGTAACGAAATTTTTTAACCGCTACCCGCTTCAAAGGAGCCAAATGGCAATTCTTGTTGAAAATTTTTTTTTCTTGAGGCCAATTTTAACCAATTTTTAAAAAACTTTCAAGGATGCTTTACCCTACCGAAAAAGAAATCCATTCATTATTTTCTGGAAAATGGAAGCAAGAAAAACGAAAAACTCTCACAGAGAAAACTTCGCGACTCAGGCAAGTGAATGCCTCACCTCATACCAGAGCAAGTAGTCGAGAGTTAAAACGGACCTAAACCGATATAATTTCACCTTCCTCTCCTCCATAGCAAATTGAAGGGCTTTTGATAGGCAAAATTGCTGTTTCAGTATTCTACCGAGCTGTAACTTGTCTTAGCGAAGCTTTCAAAAAAATACAAATATCTAACAATTGAAATTTTTCAATTAATTTTGAAAACTTAGCACCTGTACGATTGATAATTCATCATTCATCTTAGTTTTCAAGAAAAATTGGACTCTTTTCCCTCCCATCACTACACCTCAACTTTTTAATTCTTCAAGTAGGTATCACAGCTGATCGTCATTTCTATAGGTAGGTAGAAAGAAATATCTCGAATAAAGATACACATTAGCAGGGTGTACCTTATTCACATAGAATGGCAATTTTTTTGTTTTTTTCGCTCCCACACCCTAAAGTTGTTACTTCGGGTGGGAAAATGACGCCGAGAAATTTTCAGCCTCCTTGATACATACAAAATGAGTGGTTGCCGATAAGCCTCCCCCCTCCCCATTTTACAAAACATAAAAAATCGAATTATCGGACAAAATCTTGAAAATTAAGAACTTTCTAGTTCCAACACCACAGTCAAGGCCCTACTTAAATAAAATCAATTTATATACCAATTTTAGCATCCTATCTCCACCTATGATTAACGGGCTCCTTCTATTCTGCCTTGCACAAAAATCGTCTCCATGGTATCCGCTCTCGTGAGCCGTCCGAAGTACTTAAGTATATCCGACCAAGGACAACGCCTTAATAAAGTTGTCGGGTTTCATGAGAAAAATTCCTCCAACCATGTTAGTGAAAATAAGTCATACCAAGAAGCCCCCCTCTTCCCAGTTCTCAAAATATAAGTACAACGAATCTGAAAATTTTGAAATTTTTACGTTTAGTTTTACCTTCTAATCCTTAAATTTTGTTCATTTTCATTTGAAAAACTGTTAAATTCTTTAGACCTCTCTACATTGAAGGCAAACCTTTCCCTCTTCCACAAAAAATGAAAAAAAATATCATTTTGGAAACTGAGGAAAGGTTTTCCTAGAAAAAAAAATTATCTAAACGTATTCTTCTCAGAGATGAAAAATTTTCAATACGTAATTTGTACCTAGACCTAGAGATATCAATGTTTCATATTTTTCAACTTTGGGGGTTTCATACCAGGGGACCAATATCATTTGGAATACAAAAGGTTTTATTTTTGAAAATGTGATTATTTAAAGGTATTCTGCCCAGAAAATGAAACATTTTGAAAAAATTTGTAAAGATATCAATTTATTATTTTTATATTGACTTTTTTTCAACTTTAAGAGGCTTAGGGCCATTCTACGTCAATTTCGACCAAGAAGTGGTGGGGGGGGGTTAGAATTTTTTTGAAATTTTTCCTGTGGAAAGACCTTTTGAAGGGATGACCAATGGCGCAAATCGCAGCCTTCTAGCCCTTTTTTAAAGGCTACTAGGGGGTATTAAAGTTTTCAGTGAACTTAAAATATCACTCATATTTTAATTCCAAACATCAAAAAAAGTTTAAATTTATTTATTTGTCTTATTTTGACCTCTTTCTGGCGTGTTTCATGAAACAGTTGATAAAAAATCACACTCATGGCAAAAAATTAAAATTCGTTTATTTTTTGAATTTTTTCGAATTTTGATTTTTTTTTTGTGATGAGTTCATTTCATCGAGTCAAAGGGTTTTCTCAACTTTTTCCAACGGATACGTAAAAATAGGGGTCAAATGGGTCAACTTCACCAGTCAACATTTTTTTTCATGTTTTAAATTTTAAAAATCGCATGTTTTCGCTAACTTTCAATTTTTTAAATCGACTTTACGAAATAACGCTATCCCAATTTTTTAATTTGTTGTTCAGCATGGAAAGTCGTCCACAATATATATTTTTTAGAATTTTTGAGAGTCGAAATGATATGAAAACTACGTTTTGAAACTTTTCGAGCTAATTTTTTGTACGAAAAAAGTGGCAACACTGATTTTCATGATATCACCAAAAGGCTTTTCAAAACCCCTGACTATTGGAAAAAGTTCTATTTTGGTAGGTATCACAGTTATCGATCATCCACTGCTGAAATGGATGATATTTCAAGTTCATTGAAAATTTTGACACCCCCTTAGCAGCCTTTAAAAACGGGTTAGAAGGCTGCGATTTGCACCATTGGTCATCCCTTCAAAAGATCTTTCCACAAGAAAAATTTAAAAAAAATCGCCGACCCCCACCCCCTACCACTTCTTGGTCGAATTGACGTGGAATGAACCTTTATAGAGAACCAACATCATTTGGGATACCTGAGGAAGGTTTCTATTGAAAAAGTGCTCATGTATTTAGAAAGATTCTGCCTATCAAAAAATTTCTACAAATGTCAATTTTTTGTATGTTTTCATTTTTCCCAAATTCTGGGTAAGGAGGGGGCTCCATACAATAGAGACAACATCATTTAGGGGTCCAACGAAGGTTTTTTCTTGAAAGAGAGTTATGTAGAATAATTCTAATGTGGAAATGAGATATTTTCAAAAATTTTCCCTGATTTTGATTTTATTCTCATTTTTTGTGATTTTTCAACTTTGAGGGGTGCCTTACTAGGAGGCCAATGTGGTTTGAAGAGCTGGGAAAATTTTTTTATTGAAAAGGGGATTATTTAGAAAAATTCTGACGCAGAAACAAACATTTTTTTTCATTTTTTTTTTCAACTTGAGGGGGCTACCGGCACCACTTTTTTGCAGATAGGGGGAAAATAAAAAATACTGAATCATTTTCTCATCCCTAGGTAACAACTTTTGGCGGTCAAAGGTGGAAAATTCCAACTTTGCAAAATAAGGTAGGTACTCCCGAATACACATCATAGATATAACATGAACAACCTGTTGTTGGAATATTCCACTCTTGGCCAAGTTAAGTTTCAACTCATCCTAGAGAATATGTAGGTACTGAACCACTTAAGTATAATAACTTAAGCTATGAAAATTAAACGCAAACTCACCTGAAGCAAAGCGATGAGCAAAAAGAAACAGTTCGAGTATCGGCGAAATTGTTCGAACAAAAAGCACGGTATAAACGACAAGAAACTGTACTTCGCGGTGGAGATCTTATTCGAGCAGAATTTAAAAGGTTGAGCATTATTGATGAATATCACACGATGCTCGCCGCTGGTCTTCGAGACAAATTCGTTTTGGCCATCTTCGACGGAAGCTGCTGGAAGCCCATCGTCTTCTGAAAAATATTCGCATTTTAGTTGCTTTAATTTCACAACCTCTTCGTGCATACCTTTTTACAACACCGCACGTCTTTATTCTATAACTTTAATTACGCGTGTACTAGTAATAGGTACCGACTCCATCAACAGCACAAATTATTGTACATAAAACGAGCCACACAGAGAGAAAGAGGCGCGATATTGTACAAGTACATAGACATACGTAATACATTAATACGTATGCAGCATATCGTCAAACAGACTATACAACACATTACTGTATATACACAATAATGTTGAATGTTGGCAATCATTAGTATGCTTCGGGCTAAACCGGGCGCATTCGCCGGTGAAATTTTTCTATCATATTTACATTAATACTATAACAGCCAGCGTTATGGTACGTGTGGAAAAGGTGACGCGATTGTGTAAATTTTTATCGAAAATGTTACACTGTAATAACGTTAATCCATGAGCTCGAGCTCGACTATAAAAAATTTCTCGTTAATCTTTAACGTGCGATATTTTCACCTCATCGTCGACTTTTTCCTCCAACATTTAAACCGAGTGTTAAACTTATCCATGCACCTGTTCCTTTCTATCCACCGACGACGTTGTAATTAATACTAATTACCTTTTTTGTTTTCAAACAGCTTTACGTGCGAACAACGAGGTAACAAAAAGCTCAACTTTTAATATCATCGCGACGCTACGAGTATGACTTTTTCATTTTGTTTATACTCCTACACCTCGTAAGCCCTATCCTAGTTCTACACATTAATTGGCAAATTACTCTTCCAATTAACAATGCTACGATTAACACTCCCACGTTGTACAAATTAACCTAACAAGTACATTAGCATACGACAAACGGAATTATACTTTTAAAATATGAAAAATGATGACTCGACACGATTCTGCCATTTGAATATTTACAAATACGTTGAAAAAATCCAACCCTGTAGAAAAAACAAACCTTCTCACTTCTCGCCCTTTTAACAGACTAGACGAAAACTTAATGCAATCAAAAAGCAAACAATTTTCAAGGAAATCCAAGCGTTAAAAGTAACCGAAAAATACCACACCAGGTAACGTGACAGTTTGTCTATAAAATGACGTAATACACGTTACGTTCCAACTTCCAATTTACGTTATTTTTTTGGGAAGGTATTCTTTAAAAATCGTGCGAAAAAAATACATAACGCAGACTACACGGTGTACGTTTACAATAAGGCCTGTATTAAGGAGAAAAATGTAGGCGATGTTCAAGGTTTTCATCTTATGTACCTACAACACATTGATGGCAAGTCTACCGAAAATGAAATTTATATAACTAGAGGATGAAGGTAATTTATTTTTATAAGAGAAAAATCATACGTAGGTAACCGAGAAAATCCACCGTTTAATGAATAAGGATAAGGCTCAAATGGAATATGTCTCAGCATGGTTCAATTTTTCAGTAACTGGGAAACAGGCAAATGGGGGGGGGGGGGTTAAGTATACGTATATCGAAATGATTTATGGCATACGTTTGATTGAAATGATGGAAACACTGGAAAAAAACTGTTTTAAAATACATGTAAAGTTTGTACGTACGATCTTCGGAAAAGGGTTTCTAGGCCAATATGTTTTATTTTTTTCAAATATACCTACTTTTTGTAAAATAAATCGTTTCAAATTTCAGTGTAAAATACTGTAAGTATTTTGTTGTCCTTTCAGATACTTATCCCAACAACGTGCAAAATATTTCAGTTCATAAAAAAAAATAGAAAGGACCCATAAAAATACATTAACCGACCTTATCATATTTTTCACCCTATAGACCTTTTCCATAAAAAATATCGCTCGTCATTCAAAGTTCTATCACCTTCAACCACAAAACGAAAAAAAAATCCAAATTATATCATTATTCATTAAGGACTTCGCACGAAAACGTATACTGAAAGGTTATAGGCTCTATTTTTCGCCTTCTTTACGATATTCAGACATATCGTAAAGCAGACCAATTTTTTTCATTTCGTTTTCCATTCAACGTATCTATTTTTTAGTGCTCAAGGGAAATGAGACTGATAAAATTTGAATATTTTCATTATGCTTTGCAAAGGTTTCATTTGATTACTCGTACGTACAGAGTGAAATTATTATTATAATTTTTTTTTCAACGAAAAACAAATTTCACCTAAGGTTATTAGTAGATGTTGCTATATTTAGTCGAAAAATCAACTTTGATTACAAAAAAATATTTATAACATGACCCAAAAAAAAATTAAATGCAATCATAAAATCTAATTTAAAACACCACTACATGATTGACAAAATGGAAAATACTTAACGATAAATTTTGAATTCAAGTAGGTATTCAAAATTCAAAAATGATTTCAAAATTATGAAAAAAATCACTTGAAAATAGAAAATGTTTCTTTAAATAAAAAAACAAAAAATTTATTTGAAATGGAAAACTTTCCAGAGGACAATATTTCAAAAAATTTATATAAAATTTTGTTCAGAATTCAATCCAAATGGGTTGGAAAAATACATCAAAGAAACAAAATAGAACCTAATAGTTTTCAAAAATTGCGTGAAAATCTATTCTCGATTAAGGAACATCCTACATATGTAATTATTCAAAAGTTCATACCCCCTCCCCCCCAAAAACCATCAAATAAATTGCTTCAAAATTAGAAAATATTAAATTTAGAAATTGCCCATCTATAAATCTATTTCGGTAGGGATCTGAAATGCTTCTAATAATCATGTACATTTTTCTCAAAATTAAAGAATTATCCTAAAATCAAAATTAAACCCACTGAAAATCATAAGAAAAATCAAAAATCGTGTTCTTTCGTCAACTCACTTTTTGATACACCCAAATTTCTTTCTTTTAGAAGGCCCTTCCACTTTTTACATGTAAACTAAGCAAATGGATTAAAATCATCCTTCACTGATACAGGCCTTTTTTTGTATTTCCTTCCTTGTTAGGACGCTAAATTGAAGTTGCAAGTCCCCTATTTTCACATGAATTATTTTTTTATTGTTTAGAAAATGTTAAACTTTTTTGAAATTAAAAATTTTGATCACTTTTTTTTTGCTTTTCAAGTAATAATGTTCCTTAATTCAAAAATTTCAATGTGACAACCTAGACAGGTTTTGTATTTGTATAAGTTTGACCTAAAAAAAAATTAAAAATTTTTTGAAAAAGTTAACAAAAATTTATTTTTATTTTTCTTAAAATTCTTTTTTTTTTTTTAGTTTTTATGACATTTTTTCAATATTTTCAAACTCCCCTCCCCACTCCCCCACAAAAAAGCCCTGCATGGAAATGACGTTGAAAAATTTTTCAATCTTCCCAACATTTTTTTTTTGAAATTGAAAAATTTAGAAGAAAAATTTACAAAAACACTAAAAATTTAACATTGAAATTAGATCAAAGGAGATAACGGTTAAATTTTTTTACTTCACATACCAAATTTATCGTCTTCACAACACTTTAAGGACGACCAAAGGCCAAAGAAAATGTATTTTTTTTGCAAAAATTCTCATTTTTTTTACAAGAAGAGTAGGCTTTTAGCAAGGAAAGTATCTGAACAAACAAAGATTTTGAGTTCAAACACAACTACATACGAGTACATCAAAAGAGCATGTAAAAAATACACAATTATCCAATTTTCAGACTTTAATGTAGGTATTTTACTTACATTCTTTACGTTGAAAATTTTTGAAAATCGACTTGGGCTGAGCACGAAAAAAATGAATAAATATCCAACTGAACCAAAAGGCTGAAATACGTAGTACAAGGTGTCTACTACATCAAAAAAATCAAAAAGGATGACCCTTTCATGACTTTTGAGTGACCAAATTTTCACTTTTGGACGACCTTTTTTTAAAAATTACGTAGGTTTCAAATTTACCCTAACTTTTTGCGCTGATCACTGAAAAAATGATGAAAAAATACCATCAAGTCAAGATTTTTCACATTTTCAGTGTTGGGCACTATTATCGTTGTAATTCCAACAATTTTTGTCAACATTTCAAGTTATTTCTATCATAATTTTACGGTCTATGTAATTCTTTATTGTGATTTTTTTCACGATTTTCATTTCATTACTTTGATCATTTTTTTCGTAATTTTGCATCATTTTTTTAATGTCTGAGCATTATTGCAATATCTACTTCGCTCAATTTTTCAAATAATTTTTCTTTCACATTTCAAAAAATTTTTAAGTAATTTTCGCAAAATTTTTGTTCAATTACATATTCTAATTTTTTCATCAATATAATATGGTAATTTTTAGTAAGTAGGAGGTCAATTTAACAATGACTTTTATAATAATTTCTGCATTTTTGACAAATTATCAATCAATTTGGAAAATATTTGATTAATTTTTGGCCAAAAAGATGACTTTTATGGTTTTGGATGACTTTGATGACTTGTTAGACGCACCTATACGATATTCGTGCGTTCTACTTTATACCCTGCGAATCAAAAATTGATTCGAAGCAGCTCTAGATTGCTTTGATTGAGAAATTCTGACACCTTCAGCAAAATTGAAACCTATAAAAAGTAGCAATAACTTTAATGATTTGAGATGTTCAAAAAGTGGCCATTAAAATTCAATTCATTTACTTGATCAACAAAAAAAAGTCACCAAATACGAATTCTATCCCAATTAAAAGTGCCTTGTACCCAATTTAAGACAAATCAAATGAAAACTTGCTCAACTACGCAGTTTTCCATTCAAAAAAAAAAAAAAAAAAAAATGAAAAATACGGATTAGCAAAATTTTTCAGGGATTCACTTACAATTCTAGAGTTGGTCAAATGACCGGATTCACAGACTTTTGAATATTCTACAAAAAAAGGTCATATTCACATTTAGCTCATGTCCAACATTGAAGGTTCCAGAGCATTTAGAAAATTCGAATCAATCGCAGCTTCATAAATCTTAAATTTGGGCTAAAATAGGGAAAGACCTTATATTTTTTGCTCGTTTCCAATTCCGCAACACGAATCAATCCCATTCAGTTCATCTACAATATTCTAAACGAACTATACAACACCTTATATAAAGAATCAACACTAAACACTGTAAAACTCTGCCTTCACAATTTTCCTGAGTTAGCAACCCAATCAACAACCAAATATCCACGTACTGAAGTAATTTTCATGTAAAATTTTCTCGCGCTGATAACACACGTCCTCGCAGTAATTTTTTTCGTCATAAATCGCATTTTTTAGCAGCATGGCTGCGTTCCTAATATTTTTACAACTCGAACACGCGTTGAAACAAGCTGACTTTTGATAATAATCGTTGTGCGCGTAATTTAACGACATTTACGAGGAGGGTCGAGTCGTTAAAACACAGCTTGCTTTTAAAAGCTCGACGTATTAACAATTTTGATAACTTTTTAAACGCCTAACGTCGATACAGATAAACACGTCGAAGTCAAACTCACTATTGAGTATATGGACAGGTGTGCTGCTCGTTTCTATCCCATATGGTGAAAAATGACCACCCAGCCAGACTGAACAACACAGATTTCCAACAAATACACTTTGTACTTTCAATGCACCGTCGAAAAAAGTAAAACTTTCCCTTTTACTGGCGATCAATTCATTCGGCCGATGACATTTTTATGCGTTTCGAATTACTTTACAACATGCATAGATTAATATTTCATCGCGGATGACATTTCGTTACAACATGCCATCTATAAATTACCATCGCATTATTATATTATGTATTAATAATGCTAAGGTAATAATATAAAAATCAAGCAAGCTTATAGGCTCAGGCGATATAAAGCCATCGTACCGGTAGCGAAAAAATTCACAGTTGGGGTTTCTAAAAAGCGTCTCATTATAATACACAGCACTCAAAACGGTTCCTCAAACCGAAGCTGGAATACAATACTACGAAAAAAGAAACGCGCAAACAAATCTAAATTTAATGAAAGTACTGTCAAAATGCCATTTAAAAAAAAAACAATACGCTTTGAACCGTAACCAAAGCTTCATTTATTATTGTCGGTCTCTCAAAGCAGAGGAAAAAAATCGATTAATGTCTGAAGAGAGAAAAACCGGGAGCTTTAATCGAATACATTATTGCATTTCGTGGGCCTTTGCGAGTGAAAAAATTAATAATAAAATCCATTTACAACTTTTGCTAACCAAACAGATCAATGATATGTGATTGGATAATGAACAGTGATGCATAAATTATCGCACCCAAGATTACACTAAATTAAAACTGACAAAAGCTATCCAAGTTTAAAAAGCGTGTAAAGAATAACAGAAAATAAGGGAAAGGTGGAGACTTGAGACAGACACAGAGGCGAGATTTTATCCACCAAAATGTAAACCGATTACAAAAGATTATCGATCGAATGGCGTATTTTCTCAACGTATAGTTAATGTTTTCTTAGAAAAATGCGCTCGAATATTGTTTCGTAGAAAAGTTCATCAAAAGGGTAATATTATATGAACGAGAAAATGAAAAGGTTTAGAAGTTTACAGCTGACTCAGCGTAAACATAAAGTATCATTATCGGTGAAGGAGCACGAAGGAAGGCGGCAATTTGAAATAAATTGAAACAAAAAAGCACATCAGTGTTTCAAATAACCAGCAAGAGTATTACGAGGGCACATAAAACTAGAAATTTTCCTCCAAAAACGAAAAACAACACAGTAGTTATCCACATGAGACCATCATTCAACATCAAATGAATAGTTGAGATACTTGCCAAGAGTTTTTTGTCGTTGAAGAGGGGTGGGTGGAAGGGAACAGGAAATCTTTTTCCAGCCTTGAACTGTTTTCGTCAAAACTCATTTCGTTTAAAATCTAACTTCGTATTTGGAATTGCAACGTGTGAAAAATTGAACAAAAATTATTTTCCAGATCATTTACTTAAATTCAAAGTGGAACCAATTTTTAAAATTTTTATTCTGCCAGAATAAAATCACCTGAAATAATTTTACACATTCTGGTTCGCCTATGTCCTTTTGTCAAGGGTTTGAAACATACGAGAGAACAATACGACTATCAAAATTTTTGAAATTTCCAAAATTCATGCTAGAAAAGCGAGAGAAACATATGAGGTTGAAAAAATGATCATCAATAATGCAATATACGAGTAGAATGTAAAGATTGATTTCGAAGCAAAATATTCACTCATCTGATACAAAATTAAGAGTACTATTTTAGGAGAAATTTCATACAACGAGCACACAGACTTTTTGGCGACGCCACGTTGTTCGTCGACATTCAGAAATTCGACCCTTTTATCATAAAACTATTTTAAGTACCCCTGAAATAGGAAAAGATGGCAGAAATCGACCATTTATATTTAAATATCAAACATAGGAACTTTTTTTTCAATTCCAAATATTTGATAAAATTTCAAAAATTTAGCAGCATCGTAATACGTACCTAACTCCGTGGAAAGTACAAGACGTATTTGTTTGAGACTTTGAGAGGAGGGATGCGGGAGATACGTAAACATTATTCTTTACGTTGCTTCAAGGTCAAGGTTGAATCGTACTCTCCCTATAGTCACCACTTTCGAGAAATTTTCCAGAGGAAAAAGCTAGAATTTAATATAGCCTAAAATGGTACTGTTTGGATGATTCGTACTACTCTAGCTAATGCCTGTAGTTTGCGTTTCAATAACACTGATATGATATCTTTATTTTGTGATAAAAATCAGGGGGAATCCGGATCATTACACGATTTATTATCAGCGAGTGAGAACTGATGAGTAACAGAAATGTAGTTGGAGAGAGGAGAAATTATTTCGATGATTAATTATACAAGCAGAGAAAAAAATTCAAAATTTCAAATTATTGAATAAAAATTTCACCCTTTTTAAAGTTTTGATCGGGGCGAAGAGGAGGGAGTAGTCCGATATTTTTGTATTTCAAATCCAAAAATAGACTTCATGAACCTGAATCGTTTTCATGAAAAAAGAAATTGAACCTTGTCCAACTCTTGATTAGAAAAAGGGCCTAGAAACCATGATTTTCCAATTTAAAAAAAAAACAATGACCCTTTCTTCCAAAAAAAATAAAACAAACGCGATAGAGGCATATCTAGACTAAAAAGAAATTGAATTTTGTCCAACTCTTGATTAGAAAAAGGGCCTATAGAAACCATGATTTTTCAATTAAAAAATTTGAAAAAAAAAAGGTAGGAAAACGTTTAATGACCCCTTTTTCCAAAAAACTTGAACAAGTGAGATAGAGGCATAAACTTTTTAATTTTTAAACGTACACACACAGCTTGAATCACGAATACCTAAACAGAATATCACCAAATTCAGGTCTCATTGCTGCGTTCATTAACATTTGTGATGTAGCAAAGAAGACTCTGTCATTTGTTAGGAAAATTTCCAATGTTAACGAGCCTTCGATACTGGAATTGTACCTCGAAATTGTAAAATTCTAATATTTCGTCGATGTCTAGGGAAATAAAATAAGCCATTCGAATGTGAATAGAATTTGTAATTACTTGCTAAACGTGTGAGAAATTTCGTTAAAATTTTTTTCATGAATTTTAAAAACACGCAAAGAAATTAAGGTGTATTTTGAATTCGAATAAATAAAAGCTCATTTTGGAATTTAATTCGCAGAATCGAATTCTTATAAAAAAGTTCAGCTAACAAATTCAAAAAATTATCATGCGAAAAATTGGACTGAAAAATTAATGTGCGATACACAAAAAACTTAAATAAATTTGAGTAATCACTCAATATGTATTTAAAATTGAGAATTTTCTTTAAACGATTAAAAAAATTCATTTCGGAAATTTAAAATTAAGAAACTAGAATTTTAGAAAGTGAGCAAAACAAAATTTTAATGTTTTGAATTTTTAAAAATTTATATAAATTTTAAAAACACTCCAAGTATTACAGAAGTCTCATATGATTACATTACACTGATATGCTTTTGACTTTCAACTTGAAATCTTGGAAATATAAAGCTGAACAAATTTTCTGGTCAACTGATGGTTGAACTCACGAAGCTAAAATGAAAGAGCATGCAGAACCAGTCCGAATTTCATGTCTTTGAGTGCTTTTTTAGATTTTTGGTGAATTTTTAAAAATCAAATTTGTCCCAAAAATGCAAAAAAATCAAAATTTTATCAAATTGATCTATGAAGTTGAAATTTATATCCCATTTTCAAGCCTTCTCACGAATTAGATGAAATCGCTGGAAAGATGAATGGTTTCGAACCAACAGAGACCGACTGTGAAAAAATATCGTGTTATCGATCAAAAAGGTCACTAACAAGATGATTTGCTTCTATGACACTTTTTAAAAATCCAAAATTTTCAAATCATAGCTGGATGCTCCAGGACAGATTGAAACTACTACCAATCGACTTGACATTTTGAAATTGGGTAACAAAGTTCATTTTAGCTCTTCAACTTCAGTGGGTACAATTTTGTGGAAATAATTATCCATTTTTAACAATCTGCTGGAGATTCCAGAACTGCTCAAAACGGTTCGAAACGGTTTCCAATCGATTTTTGGAGATCAAAAACAAGAATTAACAAAATTCTAGCTTTTCAAGTCAATTTGACAAAATTTTGATTTTTTGCATTTTTGGTCCAAATTTGATTTTTAAAAATTAACCAAAAATCGAAAAATGCAGTTGGGTACCCGAAATTTTGATTGTGTGCGCTTTTGATTTAGCAGCTTCATCGTCCTGTCCAGAACATTTTATGCTAATTTTGATATTTTCCCAGCCATAATTTAAAAAAAAAAAATCAATATTATGAATCGAGTAATAATAAATTTGATGGTCTTCTGAAAGAAAACTTTTTCTGCGAGAGATATAAATTTTTTCAAAATAAATCTCAACATGGAAGCTTCAACCTAAAGTAACAAAATTTCAGCTAAGTAGGTATTTTCATTTTTAGTGTGCGTAGCACACTATTGGTTTTGCTTTGAGAAATGAAATTTCATTATACATGAATGTTCTCTTAAACTATCCAACCGTTTTTTGTACCTATTGGACACCATTTGAGAATCATTAAGGCGGAGGGAATAGATTATTTTTCATTCAATTCGGATGGGTAATTGCTGAGTAATTGCAATTTTAGTTCATTATTTTAATGCATTAAATCCTAAAAAAGGGAAAAGGGGACTTGCAAAACACCTGCCGCTCATTGTACCCTGCTATACCCCCAGTCTATTCCATCTCCGCTTTTCAAATCAGCTGTCTCATTGTACCCTGTTACACCCCTCATCTGTTAGCTGTATGTTCCAAGTGGGAGTGGTTTCATGGTTTGGTGGGGCGTTTACCCAACAAATATATTCTTTTAATGCCCTAACCCACCATGTGAACTCGTAGTCGAATGGTTAGGGCATGTAGGTAGGAATAGGAATTGTAGGGCCCCAGGTTCGAATCCCCATCAGGTAGGTAGGTATAGGTGACGGATTTTTCGTTGGAAATATTGGATAGGTAAATGCTGTGGAGTGAGTACATGATGCTGGTGCAAAAAAAAACGAATTTTGAACCCTGTAACCCCCTCATTTTGATTTATAAAAACAAAGTTATGAAATATGATGATATCATTTTGCTAAATGAATTTTCATTTCACTTATTCAAATACTTTTTACTATACCTATAGCGCCGTAAGTACAGTAAAAATTACCTTGAGATGAGTAATTTTTACTTTTTATGATATAAAAATTACTTTAAAATGAGTAATTTTTACACAACTTGGTTAATGTAATTTTTATTATCATGCTTTAGTAAAAATTATTAAAACAAAATGATTTTTACTAATGTTATAGCAAAATTTATTAAAATGATGATTTTTACTATAAGATTACAGTAAAAATTATTATTGTAACTGAACAGTTGAAAATTGCTGATTTTCAAAACAAATTTTATCATACTTATATTATGTATTTTTGTATGGGATCTGGTTATTGTGCTAAATATGTAGTCAACATTTTTTGTAAAAATTACCCATATTTTTTTCGTGTTATTTAGAGGCAATGCGAATTCTTAACATATTTTATATGATTTAATAACTTTAGAATCAAAGGCAAATTCTGAAAATTGGTTTGAAATTTTATAAATTTGAAGACAATGGAAATTCTAAAAAAAATATGAAAATTTGTCATTTAGAGACACTGAGAATTCCAAAAATTGATTAAAAGTTCTATAAGTTGTAGATAATGTGAACTTGAAAATGATATGAATAATTGAAGAGCTCTATTCCAAAGTGGGTTAAGTCATTTTTTCCTCCAAAAAATGCGTTCAAAGTTTTTGATACTGAAATTTGTTCTGTTTCCAAAGGTCGGTGCACCTTTCCTTTCTTTGGACATAGAACAATCACTTGTAGAAAAATTTACTTTGAAAAATCCATCCCACTTTGGAATAGAGCTCTTCAATTATTGTATGTAATATATATGAAGATAATGAGAATTCTGAAAAATTAGAGGCATGCACTACTTAGCTATGTAATAGCGGTTATAGCTGTAGAAAAGGCAGCTAGCTACGCACACTTTGCAGCTAAGCTTTGCTTAGCTGTCTAGTTTTTTTTTTTTTTTTTTTTTTTTACAGTGCCTTCTTCAAGTCAAGATTTAAGCGAACTAGGCCACAAAGAAAGATCCAGTCATTTTCATTTCACGAAATGATTCTTTTACGTTGTGATAAGACCCTTACAAGTACAACTCCTTCGAGGGGTCAAATGTGACTAACCTACATTCTAATAATACAATAATACTGAACTTGAAAATTTTAACGATGTACAACGTCAGAAACTAAACAGTAAAATAGTGGGTGAAAATTTTTTCAATGATTCACAAATTAGTTCTACCTTCTCTCACCTCACATCATCACATTTCATACAAAAAACACAAAGTCAAGTGAGGCTTCGCAATAAAAATTTCATTCATCCGTTCACGAAGTAGCTTAACCGTCGACAATAGCTAAACATGAGTCATTGAACGTCATGAACTCCTACTTACTTTATAAATTTCAATACAAAGTTGTATTTATTCCTACCATTAAAAGATTTCGATACCGAAGCCAAGAATACGTCATCAGAAGAACAACTTTCTGCGTTAAGAACCAAGCATATGTACATATTTCACTTCACTCATCTTACTAGAAAAATTTCAATGTGTTTCGAATTTTTAGAAAATCGATACTTTTCAAATCGAAAGCCAAGAAAACGAAGATTTAATTTTTAAATTCATCGTTGAATTCGAATTCCACGCTGTATTGGAACGAAAACACGTAAATTTTCATTAATTTATTCGTGCAAAATGAAAACACCTTCGGGGTAGAAGTGTTTATAAAATATCATAGCTTAACAGGCTGTTTTTTATTTTTATTTTTTTTTTTTTTTATTTTTTTTTTATAGACATGTTAAGCAAACGATAAACTACTAGGAAGTGAATTCAGAAACAAACTATGCTATCGTGCAGTGTTTTTATCGTAATAACTCATCCGATCGCTATACCTAATTACGAATAAAAATAAACATCAATTAATGTATCGATAAACAAAAAATGTGATTTAATTGAAGTTTACACGTAAATAATTGCGTGATTTCAACACGAACCTTTTTTTTTTCAATTCAACAGAATTTTATTCAGTTTAGTAGAACTCTGATATTCTATAAATGGCAAATTAGGTACTTTCGACGAAAATATAAATCTTATCGAATTCAGAAATGATATCATCTATGAGGGGAAATGACTAACACACAGCTGATAGGAGTTTTGGTTGGATTTGTTGGAAGTTAAAGCATAAAATTGGCCCATCCTTAATACACACGTACTCGTAGGTATTTATACTATACTTAATAGGTATATCAAACATGGCAAAATAAACAAAAAGCGTATAAACTCGAGGATATAGTATAAAGTTAAAAGTGAAAAAATATTTACAAATACGATAGTATATAGAAATAGATAGATACTTGAAAATGGCTATATTGTTACAGCAGATAGCAGACCAATTAAGAAAGCTAATCTGTGTCCGGTGTGAGCTGGAGCATAATAAAGAGAGGCACAGTGCACCCAGAGAGAAAAGAGGTAAACCCATTTCAATACTTAAATGCTTACCTTTACCATTATCACGACTGGGTCCTTGTACCCCATCATCTAGCATATCCTTATCTTTATTATTTGCAATGGAAGACGTAATTTGTTCTAGAGGTACCGTGTTGGATGACATTTTTCAATAATAGGGGATTTTACACTCAAAAAAACCACAATAGGAAGGTATACATACACGTATAAAAATAACACCGAGAACGAGTAGTAAATGCAAAGCTACAAAACAACTCTGGAATGAAAAAAAAATGACTTTTCGATTACATACATTCAAACATACATTTATAAAAAAAAGCTCATGCAGGTTTAAAGTAGTATGGCCATACTCTATCTCATGCATATATTCATGTTATTACTCAAAAAGTCTATAAGTCGATAGAATACCATACAATATACAATCATTTTTACGATGAAGAACACCATACACGACTCGAATGCAGATATAATTCATCTCAAGTCGAGCGTATTTTCCCAACCTTTTGTTAATTTCAACATTGATAAGCGGTAACAGATAACATTTTTTACTACGAAATATACCAGAATACCTTCGGTTTTATTAGAAAAATGATGCTGTCTTACGAAAAGGTACTCAACAATTAAATGTTCAAAACCACTTACCTAATAACCTAATCATATCATTTTGATTACTCATGAGTGCGAAGTATTTCAACTCACAATCACTTTCACATCGAAATTTCTTATCTACATTACGCCCAGCGTAAGATTTTCTCAAAATTAATTAAAATGAACGAATAATTTTGATCTTCGCATCATCCTGATCGTGAGCTCCAGAATGCTACCATTTTCACCATACAAATCACTAACACTTTAGATCGGAAAATTATGATTTTTGAAGCGAAATTGCGGATAAACAACGAATTATGAACATTTCAATTACTGTTAATTAATTATTAATTATTTATAACCCTATCATAACTACACGGACTTGTCTTTTCTTTTTTTTTTTTTTTTTGTTTTGTAGCTCTACATCGAATATTGTACAAACATCAACAGATTGTACCCGGTGTGATTGTGTGATAACAAATTTGACGAGTTTACAAAATAAATTTCTACGTAGAGAGCGCCACGTGCTAAATGTTTTTAAATCAGTGCTACCAGTTTAGCTGATTTGCATTTACCCGGAGGAGCTGCAGCTGTTGAAACTCTTGAAATTGAGGCCGAGTGATTGCAAATTGAAGAAATCGCGAATTTCATAACACTTTTTGGATAGAAATGAAATGAAATTGACGAAATGGATACATCGAACATCGAAAACAAATGAAATGCTCGCAAGGGAATGGTTTTTATTCAAATAAAGTCTCGTAGATTACTAGCGCGATTACACGATTGACATTCTTTTCCCATTAGGTTTCATTTGGACTGAGCAAAGCAATAACATAATAAAGAAAATCATCAAGAGCAAAAAATTCCATTAATAAAATGACCAATTTGGTTAACGATATGTTTCATTATTAACACAGGAAACAATCAAGGGAGTAATGTACTCAATTATTGATACGTTGACGTCGGATAGGATAGATCGGAGTAGGAAAATTGAATGTAATAAGAAAAAATTCAGACACCCTATAGAACATAATAACGCCGACGGAAAAATAATATAATACTTTAATAATTATTGCGTTATACAGCACAAGCAAAACAAAAAATATTAACAAATGAAATAAATAATCGACGCATCACAAAAAATAAAACTTGCAAAAACACAAAGTCAAAATTCGAGAAATTCATAAGAATAATCGTTTGAATTAACAATATTAAACAAAATCGTAGTCAAACTTGAAACATACATAAACTAAAACATTTACTAATAGATCAAGTAATTTTACAATAATACTTGAAAATACTAAAATAGACAAAACATCGAACAATTTTCAATGTGTTGTAGCCTACCTACATAATTATACGACCAATATAAAAAATTAATTAAAAAAAAAAAGATGGAAGATATAAATGAAACATTTTTTGTACTTAAAGTACCAGCGTATTTCAATAAACCGGAAATAAACGAATGATTTTTATCGACGATAAAATAATGAAAAAAATACGTATATGAAAGGGAGAAACGAACCTCAAGTAACGAACTTGAAATATTCGAGTTTAAAATAACGTATAAACTCTTTGAAAGTGAAACGTACTTTTTGTAGAACTTTCATTCAACCGGGCCATCGACTTGTAAACGCAAAACTTCGTATTGTTCATATTGTTAGCTATTTCTAAAATCTGAAACATTGTCTAGAACCGAGCTTTTCTTCATCTTCGGAGTTGACTTCAATGTACCGGAATAATCACGCCGTTCTGTTCACTTTTCGACGAATCGTTGACGACAGAATCGTTTTTGAAAAATGCACTTTTTCTAGTCAAAGGTTGAATAGTTTCATCCTCGTTTTCATCGAATTCATAAACGTCTTTTACGTTCGGCGATAGATTCTTCGTATGGCAGTGAATAGTCATTAAGCATTTGATTTTTTGGCACTTTTTGGAGTAGTCTTAGTTGCCTTTTGAACACAAGTATCGGCATGGAGAAGAGTTCTCGAGCGGGTTTCATCAACGTTGCGAGGATTTAAGTCGTCTAAGTTCGGTGAAAGTACATTTTTCGATAAGGTCTTGATCGTATTTTGTAAGACTTTTTTTACGATTAGCAGTAAGGTATTCGTCTTGTTTCAGTTCTGGGGTTTCTTTAGTCACAGCCTGTATAGGCAAAAGCGGAATATTCTCCTTCACTTTGTTCGATTTTTTGTAAGCGTTGCGAAGGGGATAACGAACACTTTCGGATTGGGTGTTTTGTTTCGTAGCAAATGCACCGGATCCAGTTCTGTAATATAAAATATAAAATGTTAAATTGAGGATATTTCAGACACGATGCCACATTTCTTTTTTTTTATTGATCGGTGATTACCTTTCACAAGTTTCACATTCGCAATAACAATTATTATCTCCGAAAAAATCCTGACCATAGAAACAGGTGATTTCTTCGCCAGCTTCAATATCACGTAATACTTTAACGCAAGCAGTGTCTCGGCCAGTTGGAACTAACTGATGTACAAACAAAATCCAACGTTCAAGTCGAAACAATATCGTGATTTTTAATAAAAAGAAAATCTAACACAAACGTACTTTGCAGTTCGCTCCGCAGTCATGATTAAGAAATGCAGCAGGTCCCAACCATAATTGAGCGCAATTTTTACGACAACTGTACATCACAGAGAAATCGTTTTTACCCGGATGCAGTAATTGTTTTTCTTCTTGTTCAGTCAACTCGGCGATACAACCAACCAAATAAGATATTTTGTCATTTTTGCTCCTGCGAATGCACGTAAATTATATCGTTATAATTTTAGTACCTACATTATTATGGCTTCTATCTAAATTTGTATAGCTCACCAATTCTTAGTAGCCAAGACTTTAGCACCTTTTTTACCTTCCATACTGTACCGATAACAAGCATCAATCACAAACCCTGCATTTTTATCGAAAACTCTCAAATATCTGTAAATCTACGTAGAACAAATCAGTCGTCATTACTCATTAGAATTACATTTATGTCACTATTAGGTAATATACGATACACCAGAATGATAAACACATACATGTTCCTTTAATCGTTGCTGGTGTAGTTTACTTTTTAAAACCCTCATCGTTTTCGGCATCCATTCTCCCTCAGCTAACTGAGCGTACGTTCTATCGTAGTCTTGATGTTCGATGAATTCCAAGATTATATTTTTCAATTTTTCTTGGTTCGCTTTCAGTGGACGATATCTACGAAAAATTATAAATTATTCAAAAGGATTCTTCCTCAAAAGGTGAAATGCTTGATTTAATCAAAACTCGTACCTGATGTTCATCTTATGTGTGGTGAATCCTAAAAAAGGATCGAGAATCAAACTAGTGGCCAGATCATCATTATCGGACAACTCCTTCGGTGACATATTTGTATTATGAGAATAAAAAACCACAAAATCTTCTTGTACCGAGTTCGAGTGTAAAATCGTCGTCAACACAGAAATTCTTCGGATATTTTACAGCCACAAAAGTTCCTTTCGGATGATCACTTCGCACTTCGGAAACGACTTAACAGTAATTAGTAATTATTACGATTACTACTACTTCATATTTCTCATTTTAATTCGTAGTATAATTTTAATAAAAAATAAAATGATGAACGCATTTCAAATTTGAAATTTTCTCATTCTTATCAGCGATGAAATCGCAAACATGTGTTATGTGTTTATTGTGTTTCTGTTTTCGATACTAGGTGTAGGCTGGTGTTTTCGGAAAATCGGATGTGCATGTTTTGACTTGGTTACTCGAGTGTTGATTTTTTTCTTCAGGGGAAATTTTCGAAATTTTCGAGTTTGTGAGACTAAACTTGAATTTTGTAAGTAGGCAAGATATGGGAAAATTGTTTGAATAGTTTAATAATAGAATAATCGTTGATCTAAGGGAAATTAATGGATGGATTTTAGAACAATGGAGCATTGGTAACCTCCTGTGTTTTCGGAAAAACCAGGTGTTTCGCAAAGTAGCGGGAAAATGTGATGAGCAATCATGCTCTTACGATGCCTCGTTTGTTTTTTGTCGTTTCGTTTTTCGTTTCATGTTTCATCGTTTGCCCTTTCACTTTTCAGTTTAGTTTTTAAAATTTTTTGAGTAACAAACTAACAATAAATTGAATAAATAATTAACTTTCGTAGAACTAGAAATTAGAATGGAAAATGGAATTAAAAATCTTTGTGACCTTTCATTTCACACTTTCACAGTTCACTCAATTTTCAGAAAATTCATAGTTTCCTCATTTCTGCAAAATAATAATTGTCTTGTTTTTGCTTTTTGACGACACTTTTTAGTTTTTTAATTTTAATTTTTTTTACAACTCCAAGAATAAACTTTGAAAAAATCTAACCACTGACTAAAAATTTATATGTATCATGCTTTTTCTTCCTGCCAATGGTTTTAAAGAGAAATACGCATTAGAAAAATTTTCCTGTCAATAAAATTCGTTTTGGACAAGTTAAGAGTCTCAAATTGCAATGTAAGAATAACTGCAGCAGCTCAATCTTGAACATTAAATAAATTCACATTCCATACAATACGAAATGATTAGGTTGGTATATTCTGTTTTAATTATTTATTTTCACTTTGAAATTGATTGAAATTTTTGTTCTATTGTGATTGTAAGAATTCCATTTCTATTTTATAGACAGTTTTGTTGAGAAAAAATAATATTAACGCTTCAGTGGATCGATGCATAGGTACCTAAATTCTAGTTGAATCTCGTAAGGCTCCGGAAATAAAATTGATGATCTCAACTCAACGATAACTTTTTTCTTGAATTTCAATAAAATTAAAAAAAAATAATTTCTGAAGGTTAAAGTTAATTTTTTGCTAAAAGATTGAGGGCTTTTCAATTCAATAATTAATCTATTCCTTTTCGTTCATTTTGTCAGAAATTGTAGACCTAATAATCAATTCTTGAAAAAAATAGAATGATAACGATCCTCTCCGCTATACCATACCTACATCGACAACTTCAAGTTGATTCTCATCTAACACAATGATTGAGATATCACCTTAGGACCTTAGGTACTTTAAAATTTGTCGGAATTTTGATGGAAATAGAGAACCTTCGATGTGTACTATTTTGAGTCACGCTGTAGCTTTTCTAAATTTTTAAATAGGAACTCCAAGTTGAACTTCCATATCGACAGTTTTATTTATGAGATTTTCAAGTTTTAATTGCTGTTTGCTACTTTTAAATCTTTCATTCAGGTACCTACCTATACCATTAAAAAATTTGCAACGGCATGGAGTAGGCCACCAGTCAGTGTTTTTCTAAGGAAAAAATGAAACAAACCTTTTAGATATGAAAAGGTTGATTGTTTCAGACTATTATAAAAATTCGCAACGATTTTATAAAATATTAAGGTGAGATTACAAGACGTAATGACTAATTTTTTCTTGGTGGAGAGGGGAAGGTTAAAATTTCAATTTCAATTTTTTTCACATTTTCAGTGTATTCAAATAATTCAAGATTTTTTAAGGTATGAAGAGATGCAGATATTATAATAAATACCTACCTTTACTATTTCAACATTTTCGTTTTTCAAATTTTTAAACTTTTCAATCATACAAATATTTTTCATTTGAGGAGGTGGATAGCAAAACGCAATAACTCCAAAATTACGAAAATTGAGTTTGATATCTATCCTTATGTAAAATTCAACGGTGAATCCATTCCCGGTGTCAGATTTTGTCCATCAGTTGAATATCATAGCGCAATCGAGGAAAACAAGTCTGATTTTAGAGCTAAATGCACTGAAAAATGAGATTTTGTTTGCAAAACGCAATAACTCCACTACTTTTTATACATTTCAGTTGCGCAGATGTGGTAACACTGTTTTTTTTCATCGGGTGGGTACTGAAAATCGTTGGGTAAGAGTTACTTAAAAAAAATGGTGCTTTCGTTGCCACTCTCTGAATGCCATATCACACACAGGAATTGTTTGAATTTCACATTCCAGTTTTTTAATTGTTTTTTATCGAAAATTCTCGATTAAACATCAATTTTTTCAAATAAAAAATACGTTTTTTTGCAGAAAAACACCAAAAAAAAAATTTTGCGTTCAAAACGCAATAACTTTTTTTTCTTTTCCTCACTGTGCTTACCCAGGTGACCGAAATTTTGAAATTGAGTGAAAATTTTATTTGTGGCACCTTCCCCTTTCATTTGACACCAATTTCGGAACTCGACCCCCCACCCTTCCCCTCCTGACAATTTTTTCTAATTTCCCAAAAAAACCAAAAATGGAGTTATTGCGTTTTGCTATCCACCTCCTCATTTAACGTAACTAGTTCTTTTTTTTCGAAAAATATAAATCACTTTCTTAAAAATTATCATTGAAAGAATGAAAAAACGCTTCTGCCTGAGCGAAGCAAAAGCGTAGAATTTTTGGTGCAATAAAAAGTTCTAAAAAGTTAAACAATAATGGGAATTTTGCAAATAAATTTTTTCAAATTCTACAAAGGGGGCCAAGGGGGGATTAAAATACATATAAATTAAAAATTTCAAATTCTGACATTGGGAAAAAAGGGAAATAAAAGATGGAGACAAATAAAATTGATATCCATCTTTCCTCCACAGCATTCCATGATCATTGAAATAATTGTGTGAGAAAAATTATCAAAATTTTATAACTCAAAAAATAGTCGAAAAATGCGATTAGGCAGCTACAACTTTGGGAATAGTTTTTTCTTGTCACAAGTCTTGTTTCCTAGAATTTAAACGCGATTTCGAGTCTGCGCATCAAAAGTGGAATTTTGGGCCAAAAATTTTCAAAAAATTGCCCAAAAATGGTCGAAAAACATGATTGAGCAGCTACAGCTCTGGGAATCGTATATTCTAGTCAACAGTCTTGATTTCGAGGCTGCCAAAATATTTGTAGGTATTTCGTGACGTGAGCTCAAAATTTTTGAAAAATTGCCCAAAAATGGTTTAAAAATACGATTGTGCAATGTGCAGCTACAACTTTGGAAATCTCATTCACGAGCACAAATCTTTTTTCTGAAGTCTGGACGCGATTTCGAGTTTGCGCATCAAAAAGGGTATTTTTTGGGTCTAAAATTTTCAAAAAATATCCCAAAAATGATTGAAAAATCGATTGGGCTGCTAAAACTTTAGGAATTACCAAATTTGTAGCCGTTGAATCGCATATTTTCGACTATTTTTGTACCAATTTTCTGAATATTTATGGGACTCAAAAAATACCTTATGGGCCCTAAGGCACGTTTTTTAATTTTTTTTTTTAATAAGCGGAATTGGTCGAAAATCAAAATTTTGGGACCTTTGGACCCCTGTAGAACCCGTAATTTTGAGATTGGGCGGCTATAAATTTTGTGGTGGACTATCCATAGGAGTCATACGTTAAAAAAAGAAAAAATCGAGTCAAATCGGTTACTGCACATTTGATGTGAAGTTCTCTTGTTAATATTATTTTTTTTTCTCCTCAAATTTTAATAGGTAAGATTTTTGAGCTCACTGCTCATGATTGTTAATTGGCTCCTTTCTGAGGGATTGATGAAGCTGGAAGGAAGCAAGCCCATTATTTGTTTAAATTTACATCAAAATTTCGTGGTTTTTCATAATTTACATCAATTGAGTATTTCAAGAAGAATAGTATATTATCATGTTCATAAACTTGAGATTTCTATTTCATGGAGTAAGATTTCATTAAAAATAGTCCAACATAAATGCAGATAGGCTTTAAAAAAAAATGAAAGTAAATTACCACAACTTGAACCGACAAAAAGAGATATTGAAAACAGGAAAAAATAGATAAAAACCACAATGAACGTTTTACACCTTTATATAGGCACAATTCATATCGCCTTGATTCTAAAAAAAAAAAAATCCAAAATTTAGTCGTGCTATTTCATACATTAAAAATGAAACCAGTCGACAGATGTAGGTTTATTGTGTTTTTGTTTTAGGCTGTTGTATCGAACCACTGTTTACCTTTCAGGTCCTCTAAATAACAATAAAGAAGAAAGGTGTGAATTAATGTTATGTACTTTATACCGCATAAACAATATGTTGGCATTAAACATCGCATTATGATGAGGGATACGTAGATGCACACAATCCTCGATGTATACGTATACCATGGATGAATTTAATTAGTTCATTTTAAACAGCTTGTGTATGTGTGTTGTGTATACTTGTATGTATGTACACACGTACCTGAATTTCTCTCCTCATGTTCAGCCAACACACACACACACACGCACACAATTGCAAACCTATATACCACCTAACTTGACAAAAGAACATATCACACACGTAAAAGAAGCAAAATACCTACACATATAGGCCTATACAATGGTTCTTTCATTTATTGCACAGAAAATCTACTCTACGTAGGTACTGAAATAGGTACGAGCTTACTACACACGTATACAGTTATAGAAGGATAGTACACAAACACGTTTAAAAAGGGTTGAGTAGATAGGTTTAGGTAGGTATATGTAAAACTCGATGTCAATTAAAATACACAAAAATCATATAGATATATTTTATAACTCAGTACTATAAACGGTGAGTATGAAACGTAACGTTTGAAATTCGCAACTAGAATGAAAAGCTCGAAGTCAGATTGTGTTGAAAGTTGGATTGTAGTTGGTCGAGTGATTCGCTCTGAATGGGGTTGAAGTGGCTGGTGCGTTGGCGCTTGGCGTCTTCGCTTTACCCAGTTATTGATTTTTCAGAATACGCGAACGTACTAGGATTATGTGTTCAGTAAGTAGAATCAATACGGCAAGTACGGTGTTTTTAGTGCCGGAGTTCGAACGCCGTTATCTATTAATTTTGATGGTAAATCCTTTCTTTGGCGGTAGCGTACGCGTTTATATGCGTTTTTTAAAAAACCAATACCTACGTTAGCTTTTTTTTTCTCTTCGAATACGGTGCTATAGTGAACGATATATTTATTTATTTTTCAACGTAGGTACTACATACGTATTCTAATATAGTAAAATAGTATTTTTTTTTCAAAAGTTCGCGATCCGCTCGTTGAACCTTTGGAAACAACGAATTTCGCCGCAGTAATTCAATTAAACTAAATAGGTACCTATAGCAGAAAAAAGCATCGCCGAATCGAAAGGAAAACCTTTTACTTCGACGTACATAGGTACACGGAAGCCATTCAGCGATCGCGCACGATCTTTTCAGTTCACCCTAACTTGCGCTCTGTTTCAAAGAAGGGGGATCTACAATCTACAAATGACCGAAGAGTGGGGCCTGAACGAGACCAGCGAGTAAATACGTAACAACCCCAAGTAACACGCATCTACTAGATAGTAATTCAGCACGATCGATAATTCTCAGACGCGAGATCTTTTCCTGCATTGTTTCGGTTCAAAAAGTTGTGTTTTTTTTATTCGTTAACGATTTTTCTTTCGATTATCGAGTTTCGAACGCGCGTGGTATAGAGTCGTGATGAGGAAAAGTGCGGTGTGATCGATCGCGATATCGATATCGGGATAACCTGTTCGGGTAAATGATGACCTGTTGTTGTTCCTGTAGTCGGAGGCGGTGGTGAGAAAATTCGCAGCCTATTTGGAAATATACTCCCGATGCAAGTTGGCGATTTTATCGATACAACGAACGAGGCGCGAAGCGATATGCATTATTTTAGGAATCAAGCTGCGAGGAAAGTTAGCCGGAGATGTCTGATATTTTTGAATTTTTATCATTTTTGGCATCGATAACGTACATCGGCACGTATCGAACACATCCCCCCATATTAGTAATGTCAGTAACTTAGTATACTGCGTGATCTTACTCACCCTCCTCGTGTAATATTTACAATAAAACAGGAGTTCGTTGCCTCATCATATAAGTAATAAAAGATACACACACCTGAGAGATATAGAGTGATAGAATTATGGAAGAAATGCCCATCACGATGGGTGAAGGGCACCAGTTACACGGTGACAGTACCGCAGCGACAATTACTCCGATACGCGGAGGTACCAGTGCATTGGCAGCGTTGGCTGCCAGAGCTCACGTCGAGCTGGCCAATCTGCAGAGAGAAGAGCTATCTAGGCCTGCTGTATTGATCCCAGCTCCATCCTCGAATAATACTCGAAACGGTAAAGAATCGGTTATCGAAGAAGTACCGGTAACAGCGATCAAAATCGATTACTCGAATAGCAGGGGGAATTTTTGCAACAAACGTAAGAAATTCTCGGTCATCGTTAATCATCCGGACGACTCGAGAGATTCGGACGACGTAGGCTCCGATAAAATATCGAATAATTCGGCCAGCTCGGTGGGTTCGATGGTCGATTGCCAGAATACCAACAACGACTATGGCCGAAATACCGGTAACAACAACAGCTATCAAACGCAGCAGCAATCATCGTATCCTCATATATCGAACTTGAACGGCCGCATGTCACCTCAAAGGTATAGTCCGAATTCGTCGTACGCTACTCTAACACCCCTGCAGCCTTTACCACCGATATCAACGGTATCGGATAAATTCGCCTACGGGCATTCCAGCAACGTTACCGGATCATTTACTGTAATGCAACATAACATAGCCATGGGTATAGGCGTACATTCGCCTTACAGTTACGATAAAATCATGTCGCCGCCTCATCCTTACTCGTCGAATATCGTGATGCATCAGCAGAATTCGCCCGATTCGCCTCAAAGCACCTATAGTCAAAATGGGCTCAGTTCGCCGCCTCGAAGCAGCTCACCAAACAGTTGCTACGACTCGCCGTACAATCAAGATATAGTCAGAGATCAAGTTACCTCGTCGCAAAGTCCGAACATTAGTCCAAGATCGGCATCCATGGGCTCGCCTCCTCCTGCCTCGCATATAGTCGGACCCGGAGGATACGCCACCAACACCGCTCACAACACGATGCCTTCTTCGATAATGCCAGCCATCAACGGACTCATCTCGGCGGCTCACGTGATCGCCTCAACATCCGGTAGATGTTCGCCTCTATCGCCTCCTCTGGTGCATTCCAGGCAGCCATCTCTGATACAATCGCTGGCCATGGGATCGCCGCCAATCGACCAACCTCCGCCGATATCACCTCCGCCCGAACCTCCTCAACCGCCTTCGTTACCACAACACCTGCAACCTCTGACGCCGACCAATTTAACGCATCATCAGCAAATTCAACAAGCCATCTTGGCTCAACATATTGAAAACGAGGTCGTAGTAGTATCATCGCCTTCGCCACCCAATCATATCCAGCAGCACCACAATCAACAACAACAACAACAGCAACATCATCAACTCCAAGCTCAGCAACAACTGCAAAGGCCTCAACAACAACAGCAGCATCCCCCTCCGCCCCTATCGCCTCAGCAAACGCAACAGTCTCTAAGTCAACATCAACCTCAGCCTCATAATCAAGTACAAACCTGTATACAAGCTCCTCAGCAACAAATAAGGCCACAAATTCAACAACAAATTACCCAACAACAGAATAACGTCGGTCAGCCTACCAATGCGAATCAGCAACAGCCTCAATCGCAGCCTATGTCTGTGCTTAAGGTTATACCTCATAATAATGTATCGACTCCGATGAACGCTACCGTCAATAATACCACTGATATGGAGGAAATCAATACCAAAGAATTAGCCCAAAGGATAAGTGCCGAATTGAAAAGGTACAGCATACCTCAAGCCATTTTTGCTCAAAGAGTCCTCTGTAGATCGCAAGGAACGTTATCAGATTTATTAAGAAATCCAAAACCGTGGTCCAAGCTGAAGTCTGGTAGAGAGACTTTTCGCAGGATGTGGAAATGGCTGCAAGAGCCCGAGTTTCAAAGGATGTCCGCTTTAAGGCTCGCAGGTAATTCGAACGAATTTTATTTTTATCAAATTTAGAAGCTTTAAAATTTTATTAGGGTATTTTAAGTCGAATACAGCTTTTCGATGATGAAATTTACCCATTTTTATTCCTCTAGCCTATATTTTTACCAATTTCGAATAATCGTAGTTTTTTTTTAAATGCTCGAAAATTGACGCGATTCAAAGTTACGTAAATTGCTCTTCCATGAAAGTCATACCTATTACTGACCACGTGACTTCATATCTGGCGCGTAAGCTATGTACTATCGATCAATAAAGTTTTGTTTACCACTTTAAAATGTCAGTAGGAATCAGGAATACAAATGCCTACGACCTTAATACCTACCTATCTATGAAAAGTGCGCGAGATTTTTTTTTTTTTTGAATTTGTTCTACTCGCAGAAATAATTTTTAAAGCTTTTAATTATTCATCGTTATCTTCTTTGCATAGTTAAATTTCCCTAAATGAAATTTTTTCACATCATATAAAAATGAGAGACTTGACTAACAGGCCAAAAAATAACACAGAAACTACTTTAAAATCGTTTTGATTCCTGTAATGCCTTCAATATTCGAGATAGACAAAATTTCAAACACTTTTAAATAAGTAAAAGAAGTAATGATGAAATTGAAGCTATTCTATACACTGAAATATGTGATAAAAGGGGGGACAAAATAGAGGTAAAATCTATTCTACTGTATTAATTAAAATAGGAAACACAGAACGAATTTACAAAAATTCTACACATTTCACAAGTTGATAAAGAGTCATCAGCCTTTGAAGAATACATTGCCTATTGCCTCGTATAAAATACAGACGAATTAATTGCATACGTTTCCACGGACTTTCATCGATTATGCAAAGTAAATTTTCAGAAAGCCAAAGAAAGCAAGGGTTCCAAAAATAATAATTAATACGATAATGGCTTATACAGTTTTCTGCTTTATTTAACTTGAAAGAAATAATTCGATTTAATCATTCTCAAAAAAGTTCTCAGTTTTAAGGCTCACGGCAATAAGGCAAGCTATAAGTATAGACAGGAAAAGACGAAAGAAGGCAAAGGAGTCCTTACCTTGTACTCGCATTCCTTTAAAATGTAAATGGGCGTATTAGAGTGTCACGCGAAACTTATTTATAGGGGTGATTTTTTAGGTAAGAGGAGGGTGAAGGTGGAGATGACGCGATTTTCTCTGATCTAATTTTTCAATCATCAGTCGAAATTAAAAGAAATCTTTGCCTGAGCAAGTTTCAAAAATTCGTTAGGAGTTACATTGGAGTAATTTTTTTAAAATTTGAAGAAAAATAAACTTTGAAAACCCTGAGACCTAGCGAGGTACGTACTTTTTAGAGAAGTTCAACCAATAAATTTCTAGTATTTTCATGAGAGAAGCTGGTCTGAACAGTCAGAATGTGATATTGAAAAAAAAATTGAGTGATCACTCATTTTGAAAACAGAGGAATTTCCATATTTTCTCAACTTTCTCCAAACGATTATGATGATTTTTTTAAAAAATTTCCAGATGCTACAGAAACAAAAAGCCAAGTTGATAGAAATTTGCTGTAAGATTTATTCATCAGCTCGACATTTTTTCAATAGTTTTTCTCAATTTTTTTTTATGAGACCAGCAAAGAAAAAATTGAATGCTCCAAAATACGAAATTGCAATCCGTTGTTTCAACAACTTCGACAGCTCACAAGTAAAAACGCGACAAAATTGAAATAAATTGGGGTAAAGTAACGCCGGGGTGTTCAGTTTTGATCAAATTTCATTTTGGATTTTCAATTTTCAAAAAAAATTGATATTTTTTTTAGAAATTTGAAAATTAATAAAATTTTTACGTTTTTAAATTATAAAAAATTTCTGCTTTGAATAAAATGAAAATTCATTTATGTAAAGAAAAAAAATGCAAAGATTATGAAAATTGCTGGAAATAATTTCATTTTGGAATTTGAATGAAAAATTGACAGGTAAATTCCTCATTGTACGAATTGAGAAATGATTAGAATAAAATAAAATCGAATTCCAAAAAGAAATAGTAATTGAAAAAAAGGAATAAAATTTTGCGTTTTGAAGCATCAAATTTGCCCCTTTGGAGCCCTATAAGAAAATTGAGACAAAAAATCGAAAAAATTTTCGACTCATAAAATTTCATTGCAGATTTCTATCAAACTGGTGTTTTTATCTGTAAATTTATCTTTGGAAATCAACACAATCTTTTAGAGAAAATTGAGGAAAATCCTATAATTCCAAAATGAATGATCACTCAAAAATTCATATTTTCTCCAAATAGCACAATCTGGTTGTTCATTCCAACTTCTTTCGTGGAAATTCTTGAATTTATCAGTTGATCTTCTTCCAGGCATTAAAAATCTAACATATTTATTTATTTATTCTAGGTCTAGAAATCACGAGGAAAATTTGAATCGATCTGAATAGTTGTTTGAATCCAATGATTCCATTTTTTCAGAATACTTTCTCATCCCATCATTTTTAAAAATAACCATTTAAAAATGTTCTCATGCAAAAGATAGGTAGACAGTTCTGCTAAGAAATTAAAATTCACTTTTACTTGTGAAAACAACTAGTAAACTATGCATCGATCAACATTTTGTCAATTTTTCTCTGTTGTGTATTTTTTTTTTTTTTTTTTTTTTTTTTTTAGAACACGAAAACGTTGAAAAATTACATTCTGAACGTAATTTTCGTCCCCTTCCCTCACTCCTTTGAAAGGATAAACGTGAAAATAGCTCCAATAAATGTTTATTTTAAAATTTTCTTAATTATACTATTTTTGTGTGAATTTTTTTGGTAAAATTTTGGATTAGGTAAATTCAAATGTTGAATTTATTAGGTAAGTACATCATGATGAATCATGATGATGCATACTAAAATTTCAAGACTGCAATTCTACGTTCTTTTCTTAATTTTTTGAGATGTATTGGAATTTGGAGTCCAGGGAGGGGGGGGATTGTGATGAGAACACTTTGAAAATGTCAAGAACAAAAAAATCATAAATTTGCCAACAACGAGATAGTTGAAATACGAATACGAGATTGAAAATTGAAACACTACAAAGAATGATCAGCTGAGCTAAATCAAATTTTGACTATACGATTGAAAAGAGTGTATCAAGCTTAAGATAATTTAAGGTCTAAAGGATAAAACAGCTGAGAGAAAAAATTGTGCTCATTTTTTTTTTCAAATAATAATAATTTTCCCCATCGAATGCAAGTGTGAAAGAGCAATCGCACCAAATGAACGTACAAATAGTTTTCAAAACATCGTCTATTAAACACTATAACGTAAAAAAATCGTAATACATAATATTATCATCAATGACAACAGTTATAATTCGTAAATGTTAAATGAATCGCAGGTAAATGTCGAGAGGCGTAAATACAAACTCGATGAATAAATAAATTCTATTCTGAATAATTGAAGAAAAAAATTCCCATCAAGAGAGGTACATTTTCCAAGCAGAATTCATTTAATTTTCTGAAGGGTAATTGCATACCTAGGTACTCGTTTAAATGAAAATCTAAAAGAGTAAATACCCATAAAATGAATTGAAATAAATAATGCCGGAACACATTTTCAAAAAATTGATAGGTAGGTAACTAAAACGCTCGACATACCTACATAGAGGAAAATACATCTTTCGAGATTTTCACGCGAATACAAAACTCTGGCTGTTGCAGACGAAAAAGGGGAACAATTCCCATGAAAGTTCATACTTAATTTTGAAGCTTTCGAGATAGCTCGACTATAAAAAACGCCAGTATTCGTAATGAAAAAGTTGGCAACACTGTAATATGAAAACTTTAAGCGGTCTATGTGTCTGTAGTATTTTACAAAGCATCGTTTTGTCGGCGAAATTCTTAAATGCTGAAGCGCGTGTACGTTTCCAGAGATTTTCGGTTGGCAAAATACGATATTATAGTTGCAAGTTTTCTCCTCTTTCGCTTCTATGTATAGTCGTACATGTGAGTGAGTAAAGTAGGTACCTACAGCGCAACGCACTATGTGTTTGAAAATCATCCCATTGAGACTGAAAAATTTTTCTCTACCTGTAGTGGTTACTTTTCCAACAGATTAACCCTTTTTAATGGAATACACAAATTTGGTTTTTGAAAAACATGTGTTTGGACCGGAGGTTTTTCGAAAAAAAAATGTAATATTATGATTCACACACAAAAGTCGATTAGATTGTTGAGTATAGGAAAATATACATATAGGCTAGACATTCGCCACGTAGAGATTTTTTTGCGACAGATTCGCAAGGTGGAAAATTCGTCTACTTTAAGCTTATCGCTAGCTAGGGTGATTTTAACCCAGCGAAGTTATTCAAAACAGTAGAATAACTTGTTTAGGCGGTACGGTACAAGGGAAGGAAAAAAGTACACAAATGTGGTACCATAGTATAGGCTTCGCCATCGAGTACCTTACTCTGTAGCCTGTACAGCTACAGCAAGCATAGCGAGTTTTACCCTACGATATGAACGATCGCGACAGCGACAGCTGACAGCAACTGCACTGTACTGTACGCATACCTCTCTCTCTTGACCCTCCTACTTGTATGTGTTTTGAACATTTCCCCTTCGCGAAACTCCCCAATTCTGGCTTTGTTTGATACGCTATCTTTGTAATGAAAATTTAAATGTGGACTTGGATGACTGTATGCCAATTTGGTTACAGTATTTCACTTTTTTTTCTTCTCTTTTCACAGTTTAATTTACATACGTACGTACATACTATAGCGACGATAACCAGCATGGTTTTTTTTTACATCCTATCGTCACCTATATAGATATATTCGGCTGTACACGAGTTTGTACATGGCTTAATATACCTATATGTAGAACTCCGTATACCTCTACGATATAAATAATGTGTAGGTACCAATAAGAGGTGGGTATGTGTCTCTATCACGAACGTTTAAACCATGAAATCAGAAAATGATTCAACATGGGGTCAATTGAATTTGCAAAATAACTTTGAAAGTGACTTCTCTTCCACCTCTGTTTTGGAGGAGATTTCAAAATCAAAATTTCCCAAAATGCAAAAAAAATGTTTACTCTCATTTAGTTTTTTTTTTTTTTTTTGGTCACGAAAATTTTAAAAAAATAAGGTTAATTGCTTATAAGGAAGATGGGGGGGGGGGGGTCAGAAAATTCTCTGAAATCGTCGAGTATGAAATCAAAATTAACTTCGATAATTTTGAAATTATTTTGTGGATCTTTGTGCTAATCCATTTTGAAAAATGAGGAGTCTAGAAGCAAAACTCACTTTTGGCAAAAAGTTTTCGAGAAAACAAGGGAAAACGAGTTCAAATTTAGGTAGATGAACTTCGAAACTTCAAATAGTCTTAATCTGTAGTTTAATACCCGACGACTCTGCTTTAAAGTAAAGATCAAGTTTCGAAAAAGTGAGTTTTGACTCCAAGGTCGAGAATTTTGGTCAAAAAACAACCGTAATCGATCGTTTCAACTATTACCACTGTAAATATAAAGTATGTGGGTACAAAAAATACGATATAATGGAGAAAAAAATTTTCAGTTTGCAAAATTTATTTTCACAATTAGCGTGATTTTGATGAAGGTACGTACAAAAACTTTAATTTTCTCAAAATTGCACTCAAAACGTTCAACTCAACTTCTCAGGACCCATCATAGGTTTGATCTTGTCATAGTCGTGTTTGATCCATGGTCAGAAGCATCCAAATCGTACAAAAAAAATCCTAATAAAAACTCACTTTTGCCAACCATAAAAGTGAGTTTTGACACAAACTCTCAATTTACGAGAGCATTTTTACCCGGAATCGTAGCATAAAAAAGAAATGGGCATAATAGCTGGTTATGGATCAAGAAAAACTGAATTGATTTTGGTGGCAAAAGTGAGTTTTGCTTCTGGATCCCTGAAATGATTCATACAATGATACAGAGAAATAATCTCATTTTGCGAAAGTACTGAATAATTATACAGTGAAGCGGAAAAGCGTCCCAGATAAAATCTAATCGCTATCATCTAGAGCTGGGATTTTTATGCAGAAATATTATGAAAATATGCAATATGTTATACAATTTTTTTACCCAAAATATGCAAAAACAGCTTGAGTGACGTATCCCTGAAAAAAGATTTTTCAACCTAAAAAAAACATGAAAACTGTTAATTCGAAACAAAATGAACCCAGTGATCAAAAAATATATTTTTCTTTTTAAAATATTATAGGCAAAACAAGTCATTTATAAATTCCTGAATTATTCCGGTAAAAAATTTTCTTGATGACATTTTTGCAGTGTTGCGATTTTTTGAACAAAAAAAGTTTTAAAAATCTCAATTTTTGCAAAATTTCCTTTATTAAGCATGTAGTATGTGAAAAAATTACCAGAGAATGCTCAAATATAGAAATATGCAAGTTTCCTCCCAAAAATATGCTAAACTATGCAATTTGGTCTGAAATATGCAAAATGATATAGGGCTCATTCGCCAGGAAATTTCATGATTCGTCGTGGAGATCTCATCACATTTATACACTTTTTCCAGCCCATGGAAAAAATATACAAAGCATAAAAATCTCAGCTCTACTAATCAAAATCTTTAAAAATGCTAGGTAGAAAATGTTCTATGAATTTGTTCCTCTTCACTTTTTTTCAAAATGTTGAATTTTTTACAAAAATTCACTTTTTGTGATTGAAAAAATGAAAAAATCAAATTTTTTACAACCAACGATTTTAAATTAAACTTTCTAGTTTTTTTTTCGAAATGCTTCAAAAACCAAACTTTTGAATCACACTCTGTTGAAGGAAATGTTGAAAATTTACAATTTCGTTGCTCTTCGTTTTTTTCGTGAAACTCTCAGTTTTTCCCAAAATCAATTTTTTGATATGAAAAATTTGAATGATTAAAAAACGTTCATCATGAATAATTAATTTTTGAATTGGTCAGTTCTAAGATTTCAGCCAGGAATTTTTTTGGCTGTTTTTTTCATAAATTCGCAGGTAGGTATATTTTTCCATCATGAACTTCAATTGCTGAAATTTTGGATGAAAGGTGTGTGCTTGATACTCGATCGATTGATGTCACTATTAACCGGATCTGGGATTCCAATTATAAAACTTCTACCTTCTTTTCAATAAATCCAAAATGGCGGTATCAATTATCAAGTATCAGTCTAGGGCAGAAGAATATATGCTCTAAAAAACTCCAAAATATGCGCATACTTTATGCGCTCATTTTGATGAAAATATGCAAAAAAATTTCCTAAAAAGTTGAAATATGCCATAATATTCCCATCATTTTCTACACAATATGGGTATCGTTTTACAGGGGAAAACAAAGCGAATTCAATGGTAACCTCGATAGTTTGATAACGTGAAAATTCAAGGAGGCATTTGTAAGGAAAGGATAAGGAATTCAAAGTTTTATGAGAAAAAATAAAAATTTGTGTTCAAAAAATTAAAAATTAAAAATTAAATTTTGTTTTCCAAAAATTTTGTTTTCAAAAAATTACAAAAAAGCAAATTTTGAAGATTTTAAAAAATATTCCCTAAAAATTGATATGCAAAAATATGCAAAATAACATTGGCTCAGTCGACTTGAATTCTCTTGATTCGCAAAGATGTGTTTGATATTCCCTGCCTAATAGCACAGAAAAAAATATGCTAAAGAATATGTTCTTCTGCCCTAAGTATCACACACACACACATCTTTTGGCCAAAATTTGAGCTGCTGAAATTTATATGGTGGAAAGATATAGTATTTTTTCCCATTCAACGATCTTCTAGACACCATTTTTTATGAAACAAAAATTGCCAGAAGTCAAAAAATCAACTTCTTTAGTAGAAAATTAGGGAATGCGGATTTTTTGAGGCCCTCATTCGATCCATCCAAGTTCTATTCCAATCGGGGATTGCGGAGTTTCAAGGCCGTCAAGGGATTGCCTCGTGAGAGAAAATAAAAAGACACCAGAAAGTAACCCCCTTTTTAATTTTTGGAAAATTTTTGTTAATTCGAACTCGATTTCTTGAAAAAATTAAAATTAAGTATAGTCGACTAATGTAGGAAACTAAAATTCAGTTTACATACGTACGTAAGATTTTTGGAATTTTCAGTTCCAAGAAATTTCGAAACTGGCACAGATACTTACTTGTATTTAAAAGTTCAGAAGATTGAAAGTAAATTAAATTAAAACTACGTACATATAAGATCGCGCATATTTGAATATTTTCATAACCTTTCAATCTTCAATTCAAAATTCGAAAAATGAAATTTTGCAACTTGAGTTCAACACGATAATGTGACTGTATAATTTGAATTTTTTTTTCACTCATTTCTAGCGTTGATTTGAAATTTTCTTGGCCATTTAGTTGGTGTGAATTTTTCAATAGAATGGAAAAATGTGAAAAAAATATCGAGAAGTATTACGTAATATAAATTTATGCCGAATCAGCAGTCTTTTTTCACACCAATTCTTTTCTTTTTTTTGGAAACTCTGAATTTTACAAAAACCAAAATTTTACACTTTATAAAAATAAATTAACGTACGAAAAATCAAATGGGAAATTTTTTTGATTATTTTCTAGTAGAATAAAAAATCATATTTCTCAAATCGGTAGAAATTTATCGATAAATACAGAAACAGAAACGAGAATGAAAATTTCATCACCCTGAGAAACCCTGAATCAGTGTAACAAATTGACCTCCAAGAATAAATTGGTAGTTTTGAATTCGAGGAAGTCCAGCACTTTCCATAATAAGTACATCGCAAATCAAACCTATCGTATAGGTAGGTATCAGCTCCACATCGAATCTTGTATTTTGGAAACGTAACTTGTTCGAATTCTCTACTCTGTATAGTTTTCCCATACAGAAGGGTTGGCATTGGCAATTCGCATCCCTTACAATTTTATGTGTAGGTACCTACCTACATACAACTTCTGCTCGTATATAGTCATCATAATGCTATAATAAAACTTGTTAAATTTTCTGCTTCTTCGTCGCTGCGAAAATTTCCCAGTGTAATTTAAAGTCGCGCAGGTAACCATTTCGGTGGCATAAAATTGAATTGCATTAGAATTTGCGCACTAACGGTATATTTCATGCTTAAAGTGTTTTCGAATCTCGAGTAAATCTCATTTCAAACTATTACACGAAACGAGATTTTTCATTTAATGAGATTCTCGCAAGATTTCCTCAGCTTCTCATTTTTCCACGCCCGTATCTTTCTCGTAGGTATACCACGTTAGGTATACGTATACCTACGTAAACTTGTGTGTGTGTGTGTTTTTATAGAAAATATAAAATCAAGGGAACGACGACGACGAGGAGATGAGGGTAGTACAGGTTGTGATATTTTCTTTTTCGTTTAGTTAACTATACTCTTGTAACACGTTTCTCGCGCATTTCTCTCTCTCATTTCTCATCTGCGACTAAATTAAAAATCTCGTAATTTATTATTTAATTTGATAAAATATGTATAGAGTTACGTAGGTGTACATGGTACAACTGTGTGACGATTCGTGTGTATGGAACTGCGGTAATTTTTCACGCGAACGAGTTATAATATACGGCGGTGCTATATTTTATCAAATATAATAAGCTTTAAGAAGGTTGTTTTTGTAAACATCTCCAGTAGTAGAACTGCTGTGCAGTTTACTCGAATAACTTGGCATAAAGTTTGTAGGTACTTTTGCTCGACTCGACTATGCTATGATTAATGTACTCGTATTTTCACCCTTCAAAATGAACTAAAATTGGTTGCCCTTGGTAACATGCTAACGTATACCATAAGATAACTCGCCGCTTGCGCCTGTTTGTAGATCATAATCTACCATTTACCACGTTCTCTGCCCTCTGGTCTCGTATACCAAACCATACACGGCGAATAAGAACCATGCAACCGTGTGAATTTTTAATCGTCTGCAAATATTTCAAGTTTCGCAAGATTTTGTAATTTCGGTTGAATATGCGACGTGATTTTGATCATTTTGCTCAAATTTGCAGTTAAGTATTTAGTTATAAGGCCTGAAGGATGAGAGTGAGATGGTAAAGGGCGAAGACGTCTTTGAAATTTCACCTGAAGTGTACAAATAGCTTGTTGAATGAATATAACCGATCGATACACATATCCATTAGATAATAATAAAGTCAGCGAATCAGCATTCACAATTTTTGACGAAAATTCAATATAAATTTTTAAATTAGCAAATGAACCACTTACATTGCGACCAAAACTATCGAGAGCCATATTTGATTCCGAGGGAGAGCAAATTAGAGGGCCGTATTTGCGCAATATTTTGAAAACTGGGTCAACATTAAGTTTAAAAAAACAAATGTACTAGTAAGCACAAACATGTGACCGTTTTAGCTACTCGTATTTCGAAATTAGAACGCAAAATTGCAAAATTTGTTGTGTACCAGGTACTCTTGAAAAATCATAAAACTCGCTAGAAAGCCCTTTTTTCGTAGTTCCTTTTTCCAATGCAGTGGATTGAATATTTTTTCTGATTCCAAAATTTGATTTTTAAAAAAAGTTACCTGCGAGAGTGATATAGGTCTGCGTAAAATAATTTTTTAAAAACTCAAAAATTTTAAGAATTTTTTAAAAAAAGCTATTTTTTTTAAAATTTTAGCAACAAGTGAGCGGAACTTCCGTCTCGCTAAAAATTGCTAAAAAATTGACGAAAAATATTTTTTCACGAAAAAAATTGACGAAAGTTTTATTTAATATCACTATTGTTTGAAATTCCCAACTTTTTCTACAATTTATTTCAAAAAAATTTATTAGGTATAGGTATTCACGAAATTATTTTAAATGGAAACTCAAAATCAAAGAGAGAAATGATAAAAAAATATGTGTGACCATTACATTGAAATTTTCAGACTTTTTGAACAGGTAATAAAGTAACAATGGAAAACATGCTACCTAATAATTTTTCAAAATATTCATGATTGAGATTTAGTACATTTTTGGAATTTTTCCTTACACTCTGCTCATCTGCCTTAATTGCGTTTACACCTGTAAAGATGAGTGTTCGAGTAGTTCCCTTCTAACGACAGGTAATAATAATTAATTTATAGGTGAAGAGATGCGTAAAATACAACTCACCAGACCGTATAGCAAAGTAGAACCGATAATGCGATCCTTTAGTTGGCTTCTCTATCGTCTCGATTTCAGATATTCATCAATCCAGCACCATATAGATAGTTTCAAGCAGGAAAGCTTGGCAGTTCTATAAAAAAAAAAAAATGTACCCATACTGATTATGTTCTACAACACATGAAATTCATTAAAAGAAACATCAATATGTCCAAAATTCAAATGATTATGTTCACATTTTACAATTAGTTTTCTGCACATTATTCTAAAAAAATGCAAAGGAAACGAGCTGGAAAAGTTCACAAATCTTGATGGAAAATATGAAATGTGTTCATTATGGGGAGAGAGGAAGGAGAAAATTGAAATCTCTTTAAAATTGTTTCGGTGAAAAAAGTCACGCACCAGAAGCCTTTGAAAAAATGTGGCAATAATATTTTAACCTTCTCCCTTTTTCTTAAAATTGAATTGACGGGTTTTGATTCTGTGCAGTGACTAAAACTTAATGAAATGAAATATTAGATTTTTTCCACCTAAAAGGCAGACATCAAAGATTCATAAGAATTGAGAGGTTATACCTAAAAAATATCACAATATGGAGAAATCAAGTTCACCTATACCTATTCATATGTATTTCAATTCAACTTCACTTTCTCCTATACTCCTCTGAGACCACCTCCGGCGATTTGAATGAGAACTGGGAGGAAGAGAGAGAGGGGGAGGGGGTCGTTAGATTGAGAGGTAAGGTCATATTTGTGTTGAGTACATTTGAAATCATATGCGCACCATTTCATATACGTGTATCGCACAAATTCATGAATTTTTCCGGCGTTTGATTCTAAGAGAGGGGTGCTTTGAGGACGTGGAAGACGTAAGATATGAAAAATAAGGTAATAATTCAGAAATCATGTTCATACCTCCGAAAACAGTTCATTCGATAAGTCGCAATACCCTGACAGTTTACAAAAATGTTGGCCTCAAATTGAAGAGTTGGGATGCTTTCTTTCATGGCACGTATCCATTTTCAAAATAAAATAATTATTTCAAATTACATTTTTTTAAAAAAAGTTTGAGTTCAATTTCTAAAGTTGAATTTCAAAACAGTTTAACTTTCAGCCTTTCAACATTTGTATTAGGTACATGAATGGCTGAACAATTCGAGTAATCGAAAGACACGGCGAAAATCGTCTTTTATGATGAGATTGACATGGAATAATACGAGGGTCTTTCAAGAGATTGAAGGGAGGGGGTGAGGGTAAATAAAAATTATATTTTCAAAGTGTTACTATAAGAATTAGGAAACAAATAGAGGTCTTTAAGAAAAAGCAAAATCACACTCTACTGGTGGAAAATTTTACACCTTGTAAAAGCCAAATTCATACCTACTTTTCACTCTACCCATAATTATTCTCCCCCCCCCCATAAGTCTTCAGGGGGTTCACAGATTTTTAAAATTCTGAAGAGGAGATTTTTTGAGATATTTTTCTCCTTCCATCGCTTCCTGAAAGTAGAGCAAAAACTTTGAAAAGTTCTTTCGTTGTTTTTAAATGAACGAAAGAATTGTCCAAAAAAAGCTCACACAACCTTTAACAACGTTCATAGTCAAATTTTGTGATTTTTGGGTTATTTTTTGAATTATTAGAAAAAAATGTAAGGGTACCTGCAATGATCCGCAATATTCTCATTTCTTTCCTAGCTCACAGATTTTGTAAAACAATCTCATACAATTGTTTTCCAGAAAATTCAATTTTGAAAAAAAACTCTCAAAAACCTACGATTTGAGAAGAGTTTTCCTTAATTTTTTGAACTATAATGGCATAAAATTGGAAATTGGAGAAAAATTCGATTTGGATAAACTTTGCATATTTTTCAAAACTTTAGCAACCAACTAAAAAGTTGCAAAAAATTGCGAATTTAAAAAATGATGCTAAAGTTTTGAAGTAGATGCAAAATTTATCCATCGAATCGCGAATATTTGCCTTTAATTTTCTGATATATTTTCGACCATAAGATACAAAAAATTCAATTTCGAAAAAAAGCAAAGCAGCCCGAGCGAAGCAATGGCCAAATCTATCAAAAATTTGTTTTAAAATAGGTACTTCATTTTTGACGATAAAATCGATTTTTTGCTCTCTGGATTTTTCAGATTTGAAGAACAGTTTTTTAGAAAATTTAATTCTGAAAAAAATAAAATAAAACGAGCGAAGGAAAAAACTAGGATTTGAAATAAAAACTGAAAAACAACGATAATTTTAATAATGACGTCAATTTTTCAAAATTTTTTGTACTTTCTGAAGAAATTTCAGGAGTATTTTCGTACTTTGGTGCTACCTATAGGTCAAATTAGTATTTTTTCGTATTTTTGTACCATTTTCGTACCGGGAGATACCCCTCCCACGAAAAAATTCTCTCACGTGAGAAGTAGATATTCATTTTTTCTCAGGCAGTTTCGTTTAGAAAGAAAATTGAATAGTTCAACTCGAATCAAATCTATTGCCACGAGAAACTTGAATATTTTTACATATTTTCCGTCACAAAAATCAACTTTTGGGAGAACCACGAGTCCTAAAAAGAACAAAATTGCAGTGTTTAAATCTCCTCCAGTTTGAGATATTTCGAGCAAAAATTACAGACAGGTTTCACTCGATTTAAATACATATTTTTTAGAGTTTTAAAATTTTTCACCCTGCATAGTGAAAAATACTATTTTTGAGACATGGGAAACGGACCGGAGTTTAAAAAAATGTGTTAATATAACTTTCGAATACTTCAAAAGATCATGCCTATTTTAGTTAGGTACCTATTTGAAAGCAATTTATGGACAAAATATTTTTCACGACCACCCTGAAATTCATCTCAGTCTATTTTTTCCAAAAGAAAAACTTGGACTGAAAATGTGAACTAAATTCAACAAAAATAATTCTATACGAACTCGTGTAAAATTTAGCAGTGGAACCCCTCTGGAAAAAGAGCCCAAGGAAAAGTAAAAAAAAAGCCTAATTGAGTTAACAGAATAGGTACCTACTCTTTTCCAGTAGAAATCTTAAATACCTACATATGTACGCCTATTTGAAAATATAAATACCTAAACCCCGAGTAGATAATATGTTATTCAGGTCAATTATTCATTATTTGCGTTCCTTAAGAATAAATGGAACTCTATTTTATTTATAAACAACACACAATATCGTCGAGGGCACTATACCTCTTTCTTTTCTTGCTAAGATACATTGCCATAGCGAGATGTTCATGCTAGTACATAACATACCTAACAAAACCACCCTAATGCATAGTTTTAATATCTTTTATGCGGAATCGAGAATATAAATAAGTATCATTCGTTTCGCGTGCGTATTAAAAATACATACGTACATAATATGTATACACGGTCATATCGTATTCAAAGGTATTCACAATATACACGACGACGATGTCGAAGGAATTCTTCCTACACAACGAGCTATGATTAAGTAAAAATTTTTGTACATTTTTTCATCGATTATACTCGTAATACGAGTATAACTAGGTCAGTACTGCAGATAATTTTTGGCTCATTCGCCGCTGAATTGTTGGTAATAGCGAAATGTATACGACTGAACGTACAAATCAATTCCAACGGCTCGAATCGTCTAGACTTTGAAAGCTTATTCTATAGGCACAGTTGCTTTGAAAACGTGTAGAAAATATCGACGAATTTACCACCTCATCAGCAGCCGTCTAGCTGTGTATAGGTAACTTTTACGGAAACTCGACTTGGGTGGTGAATGGTGATTAAAATTGACGTTACTTTGATTCTTCAACACATCATCGTAGGTATTCATTGTGATTTGACGTGTTTTGAAATTGAAAAAAAAAAATTGATGCGCGAATTAGTTAATTAGTGAAAATTTACTAAAAGGTCATACAATTGAGAGTTCCGTATCGTAGTCATGGCAATGTTATAAACATTAAAAGTTCAACAGAAACCCTACGAAACACTTATTAATAAATCGATAAATAACACGTGCATGTCTCTTCCATTTGTAGGTATACGTTTATTTGCTTCGGGATTTATCGTAATATTTCTGTACGTTCTTTTTTTTCCCTCGACGATGACGACCATCGCGAAGTATGGTTTCAGCACAGCCAACGATGATGAGTTTAGATTTAAAGCGTTCAAGTTATACTTTACGTATACTCGTACAGCGTGCTTTTATGTATGTTAAAAGATGCAACATTCTTCGAGATGACAAAACGACGTAAAAAGTTTTCAGTTTTCTAGAAGAGTAATTCATTGCATCAGCTGCATTTTATAGTTCATCAGGATCCATTTATGTCGTCGTCGTCGTCGGATGTTTGGTACGAATACGTGTTTTCAGATAGTTCCATTTTTATGACTTATATGCGATACGAAAACAGCTATATAGCTCCAACGTCTAGCTTTCGAGTAAACTGAGCAGAAAGTTTTCTACATGGGTGAACACTGAACTCTAATACGTTAGGCTTTTTTTGATGGAATAGGCTAATCAAGTCGCGTACCTACTTAGTGTTAGGTTCGTGATGGGGAGGAAGGGGCTGTATCGTTCTAAACGACTCGAATTCGAGAAAAATGGATACAATATTGTGATCAGACGTTTTTATGAAAATTTTTGTCTTCAAGTTCCCCTGCAAATTGACTTAAATGTGTTTGAATCCTTTAAACAGGTAGAGAATAAGCCACAACTCGATTTTTACCTGCCCACATTGATTTCCACATCTTATGGAATTTTTTTTTAATTTTGGAGAAATTGGAAATTGCGCTGGAAGCTCCAGAATGGCTCGAAATTGAAAAATTCGGATTGAGAAGTTGATTTTATATAAGTTACAAGATGTAGCCATTTATGCAAATTTCAGAACATTCTCGACGAATGGAAAAATTTTGATTTTTAAAACTTTCTTCTCATGAAATTTCAAGAAAAACGCACTCAAAGGTGTCTCTGCCTGGAAATTAGCTCAAATGTGGATGAACCCTTCAAATTTCCACGCCTTCTGGAGAAATCTAAAATCGCGTTGGACACTCCAAAATGACCAGAAATGATGGACTTTGGTTCGAGGGAGTTCAGTTTCCAGTATTGTATTAATTTCCATCAATTTTACATATTAAATAAGTAGGCCTATACAAATTTTTAAAAAAGCATAATTCCCCAAAAATGGTCAATTTTGAATTTTTAAAAATTCAACAAATATCAAAAGACAACTTAAATTTTGGTTATGGGCAATTATGGGAGTTTCAGACCATGCTCTATTCAAAAATCGCGATCAGGGATCAAGGATTCTTTGAAACTAAGCAAAAAATTGGTTGAAAATGGCAAAAAAGGATGAAGGGATTGCCTTATGATTTAAATATTCAACTGATATTGAAAATACAGAAGTAATTTCAGAAATTCGTGTTTTTTTGAGGAGCTAAAAAATGAAAAATTCTAAAAAAAAAAATGAAAAAATATGCTAAAATTTTTCTCCAAAAATTCATACTTAATTGAGAATAGAACACAAAAATCGAGACAAATATGTTTTAAAATTCATGAAAGTCGAAAAATGGATGTTTAGAGCACTAAAATCTGCTCCAAGATCAAACATCTCTACAAATAGACCAACACTCTCCATTCATTCCTGACGACCCCTCCGAAATAGAAAAATTCATCACCTTAATAAAAAAACATAACTTAGCGAATTCCATAATATAAACCTCTTTACGAAGGGTGTAATAATCTAGTAATTAAAAACACTCCCCTCCCCCCAAAAAATAATGGAACGCAGATTTTCACAAATTGAAAAAAGTCAAAATATAGGATCAGAAATGGATTTTTTAAAAATTCTATTAAACAATTCTTCAAAAACTGTAAAAAAATTGAAAAATTGATGTGAACTTTTGTTTCTTAACTTGATTTGAAAATCACAAAATTAGGGCAACACAATGACACCGATTTTTAATAAACGAAAAAGGTCAAAACTTTTTTGAAATAGATGAATGTTCAACAACTGAAAGAAATTTGAAAAATTGCTAAAATCATGTCCCTCTTTTGCTTAAAAAAATCACCGATTTAGAGCATCAGCTTGATTATTGAATCATAACATAATAAAAATTGAAAAAAAAAACAAACAAACAAAACAAAATTTTAAAAAAATGGAATACCTACTCATATTTAAAAATCTAAAAGGATTGTAAGAGAGTTGAAATATTGATGAAAATAGGATCCTCTTTTAGCTAAAAAAATCACAGAACTGGAGCAGTTAGATTTTCAGTTATAAAAATGACGAAATAAAAAATTTAAAAAAATTGTAAAAAATGAACCTTTTCAAAATTTTTGCAAGATTTTGTGTGCAGTGTTTCTTGAAGTGTACACCCTCCTCCCCTCCTCTCCCCCAAATAAATGTTCAAAATTTGAGAGCGTTTTTTCGGGTTTTTCGTATTTTTATCCTCCCCCACCCCTTTTTTAAACTTTAGCGTCAACGTTGACTATTTTCACTTTAAACAATACACGTTAATAAAATGAATTTTTTACAAATTTTCAATGGAAATTGTAGGATTTTCAGAGCTAAACTCAGAGGGTTTCTGTATTTTTTTTTTTCAATCATTTTCTACACCACTTCATTTAATAGAGAACTTGTAGGACTTGTCAGAACACTGGCCAAATTTTGGGAAATATTGGCTCATCACCAAATGAGCACGAAAAAAAAAGTACGTTTAGACAATTTCTTGAATAGCTTGTAATAAGATTGTCAATTGAGAGGATCAAACTAATCAAAATTATTTCTCATCTCATCTCATCTTTTACGTATTTTTTGGGCTAAATCTCAAATTTGCAGCAGCACAAAATTTTATACTCGCACAAAGTTCTTCAAACCAAAAAATTTCATTTTCATGTCAAAAAATCAGATTTTTTCAAAAATTTTTTCAAAAATGGCAACTTTTTTGAAAAAAGTTTAAGTTGAATATGGCAAAACATGAAAAAAAGCCAAGATTCGTTCTACCTAAAATGTATTATTTTTAATCCAAAATAGGCATACTAATTGCATTAAAAAGCTTTCAAGTTACAGTCAGCACGAAGTTGATATATTTTGCCTCCCTTTATTTTAGAACTTTTGAAGGGTGCTAAGACTGCTAAGTTGGCGTATTTAGATGATTACATTATGAAATGATTACTCTAGGGGTAGGATTTCCACTTGTATGCCTTGAAAATGTGTTTTCTGCGCATATGTTTTTTAAAATTATAGGTAAAATAAATATCAAAATATTCCAAAAAGTTCAACATTTGAAAATGTTTTTTTTTTAATGGCCAAAAAGGAGTATCAAAACGCAGGATCAAAAAGAAGAAATATTTCTGATAAACAAATTATCTATTCTGCAAAACAATTCATCGTGAAAAATTCACAGCTGAATGCCAGCAACTTGAGATTTTTTTGAAGAGGGTATTTCTATTTTTATTCAACTTGTAAAATACCCTTATGAAGCGTGAAATATGTGAAATTACCTATGCCTAAAATGAAATATGTAGAGCAGAAATATAATCGTTGATGGGTTCATTGAACTTGGATTTATAATATTCATTGAGATACTCCGGATATTTCTTCCAGATACATGTTGAAAAAAATATTCAAGTGGACGAAAATCACATTTGCATACATGATTCACTTCTTTATGGCATCTCAGAAAAGTTCTGATTTTTTTTTTCGTTTTCCGCTCTTTTAATCTAATTTGCCATTTTACTATTTGAAAAACACTTCTTATGGAGGCTGAACTTGGAGCTTTGAGTATTTAAGAAAAATAATTCTGAGACCCCTTTCAAAATAAATTTTGTAACCTCGGTACTCCCAATACTGCATTTTGCTATCACCAATCCCTTTCATATTCTCAATAATATAGCCCAAGCTTCTAATAAATCACGATAAAATTGCGAAACATTAGTATAAGGTAATTCAACGAAGAGTTTTTCAATACAATGCAAAACCACTAACTTTCATCCAAGCACTATGTACATGGTCAAAATAGGATCAAAATAATTGACAAAGGTACACGTCAAGAACTTCCGGGTTTGAGACAAAGTGTACCTTACCCATACCTCAGCATCGCCGGCTCTCTTATCGAGTCTAGTGTCTTTTATTATGCTTAATAGGATTTACGAACTGTACTAAAACTTAGTCGACTCGGAAAGCAAAGCTTTGAATTCTTCGACTGTAACCGAAAGTTTGGCGTAGTTTTATAATGGACACGTTTATTACACTTACGCCAGCCGCAATGTTATCGTAAATATCAATCTGCAAAGATACAAAAGTATTACGTCAGCGAGTGAATCATTACGAATGAGGCAAAAAGCTCGTTTTAAAGCTCCTTTCGAGACATTTATTTCAATTTTTATCATTTCTCGAAGCGCAAAAATTAAAAGTTGTAAAAATGTCGCAGACGCGGCGAGTTTCCGTAAAATATTTCTCACCGGAGTTGTTTACACTTCGGGTTGTCGGTCTCCGTATCGGACATTAGGTTTATTTTTCAATTAAAAAGTATATTTTTACCACCCCACAAACAACGTCGACATAAAGTTGGTAAATTTTAAATTTCGTTCCATTTTAGACTCTTGTACGAGTAAAAACAAACAAATCATACGAAGCGGAAATACCCAAACGTCCCAGCAAAGTTTCTAAACTCCAATCGATATAAGAAAGAAAAAAAATACAAGCGACAATAATATTAGGTACCTCGAAGAAGTGGGGAAAAAATTACCGAATGCAATTAAACCATTATGGATTTTTGGTAGCAAATTGAACAGTGGGTTACTTTCGGAACCAAATCAACGAATTAGAGTTTTGAATCAATACAGTCTGTCTCGTTTTTTCCTTTCTACACCACTCCATATCGATCCGGTTACATCATAACCGTTTATTTTTTACGTACACACGCATTTGACCCCAAAAAGCGCGGTTCAAGTTCATTAAACCTATTGATTTGTGTAGTGAGAGTTAACGGAAATACCTAATAACAATTGAACAACTTGAGTTGTTTTTGAGGTTTCTTATTTTTTTTTTCATTTTATCGAGCTTTCTTCGCGTACGAGTAGCATCGAATGCGACCAAGTTTCAGCCCTATTTTGTTCCAGTCGACGACGTTGACTTTTATATGTACTCGTACTTGTATGTAGAGGTATCTATTTCTCTCTAGCTATGTACAAAACTTGCATAGGACGTACCCTTGTTCGTAGATATACCTTGTATTTAAACTCTGAAATGAGTCTCATTCCTCCAGTTTTCATAACCAGATACCCATTGTTTTTTTTTCTGTTTCTTTTACACAATGAATATTTCAAAAGAACCACCGATTTTTCAATTTTTCCCCTCGGATTGTTATTTAAATAAAGCGTCGAATTTCTTTTATATTAGAGTTGAAAAATTACTTCGCCTAATTAAACTCGTTGTTTTTTTTTCGTCGTCGTAAAAAATTCGCAATCTGAAATGCGCCTACGTTTTGTTCTCCAGAAGGAGAATTTTAATTAAAATGTTTCTACTTTGATGGCACGTTACGATTTTATATTGTCGTTTGTTCCATACACACGAAATGAATCATAATACCTATTTACCATTTGAGATTTTTTTTTTATAACCGAGATGTAAAATATTATAAGGAAATTATTCGATACGATTTAGGTGTTTTTTAAAGCTATTAGCAGTTTTGAGGGAAGGAATGGTGTTTTTGGTACATTATTTTATTTTTAATTTTTCAAAAATAACTAATAAGTATTTCTTTGACAAGGTCTCCAACGAAATTTCAAAGTAGTTAGGTACTTTTGGCAGGATATTTCACACATTTCACATATTTTTGAGACAGGGCTGGCACTTTTTCATTTTCCCACCCGGTGCAAACTCTAATGTTCATAATTTGGTGAAAAGTGTGAATCACTTTTGGGGGGGGGGTAAACAAGAAGCACAAAAATCTTGAATTAGCTGTGATGAAAGGAAAGGAGGTGAGATTGCAGCAGTACCACAGCATTTTTTATGCAAACACAGAGCTGGAAAGAAAACTGAAAATGTTTCAATTGTTTTGATTTTTCAAGTTCTGATATGGATTGAACAAAATTTCGAATTGAACTTCAGAATTTTTTTTGAGCTGAAAAAAATCAATTGATCCCTTAATTTTTAATGAATTTTCGAAAGATCTGAAAATGATCAGGTCTTTGGAAACATTATTCCATACATATTCTGGATCATTAATCAACTGTTTTTTTGTTTTGATTTTTTTATGACGTTTTTTCCACTTTGGAATTATTTAATAAAAATATAGCTTCAAACTTCCCATCTTCCAAAATTGGTTTTTGAGATCGGCCCAATTTTTCCACAACTTTCTGAAGGTGCGCATAAGGCACGTTTCAAAAATATAAAAAAATACATAGTAGATTAGATTTCATTTAACAGGTTTTTCCAAGTTCGAAAAAATTCAATAGGCAGGAACTCCGGGTCAATTTTCAACAAGAATTGAATGATTTTTAAAAGAAGAGAATGATGAAAACGGGAACTCTGAAAAAATATTGTGATCTACCTTCTCGCCATCACTTTACTCCTTCTTTACGTGACAGAGTGGTCAGCTATGCAATCTATGCGACAGAAATGAAAATTACTTACATTTTTTTTTTAAATTGAAATAATTTCATTTGAAATTTTTATGCAAGAAATAGGGTTATTTTTGGAAATGTTTTGCTATTTTTTTTTTTTTCAATTGAAATATTTTTCAAATTTGAAGGGTTTTGATTTGTTTTGAAATTTGTATATGGTACTTACAAAAAATAGGTTTATTTTTTGAAATTGTCGCCCGGTGCGTTGCACTGGGTGAAAATCTTCGCCCAGTGCAAGCGCCCGCTTGCACATGGGCTTCCGCCGGCCCTGTTTTGAGACTAATGGAGAAAAGGGCTCAAAAATTTTACGCGCCAATTTTGTTTTTTTAGATTTGAAATTAGAAAAATTTTTTGAATTTCATTTTGTTTATTACCAACGAAAATAAAAACTTCAATTTTACCTCGATTTTTTTTTAAAATTTCGATTTTTCAAAAAAAATTTTAAAATGAGAAATGATTTACCCTGACTTTTCCAGATTTTCCAGACAGCAATTTCTCCAATTTACCATACCCTTCAAAAATGAATTACACATAGGGTGGGGGGGGGGGGGGAGTGTCAATTTTTTTTTGAATATTAAGACCACAAAATATCGTTAATAGGTCTACATTGTGCCCTTTTTTCCCAAACACGACTATGTGCTCAAGTATGAAGCTGTGGCTCTGTGAAAAAAGCTCAAAATTTGTCATGTATTTAAAAAAATTCAAAAACATCATCATTGAACTTTGACTGGGTGAGCTGTTCAGCCCATCTGGGAAACTGCAGAAGAATTGCTTGCCGATGTATCATCAAGTTTTTTCTTTGGTCTTCCTCTGCGCCTCCTACCAGTTGGAATGTATTCTTTGACTCTTTCAAGGGGACTGTTCATCAGGTATTCTATCAACGTGTTTTCGCCATTTCTTTCTGTAATCTTTCACTCGTCTAATGATTGCCTCTGCTCCTAGCTCCTTCAGGATGTCTTCATTCCTTTTCCTGTCTCGTCTTGTATATCCTGTCGTGGCTCGCATGAATCTCATTTCTGCCGCAGTTACTCTACTTTTTATATCCTTTATTCTCATCGTCCATGTTTCACCTTCACACAGCAGCATTGGTCTTGCCAGCGTATTGTAGGTTCTTATTTGATCGAGTTTCAGCTCTGACTTTTTTTGGAAGAATGGCTCGGTTTATCACTCCGCTTACTTTCAGGAATTTGTTGATCTTAAGTTGTGCGTCGACTTCTCCTTTGTATGATAGCTCACATCTGAGATATTTAAAGCTTTCAAGTTGTTCCACTGGCAGTCCATTTACAACAATTTTATTGTGTATTGGCTCTTTCCCCTCAAAGGCCATCACTTTTGTTTTTGACAACGAGATTCTCATTCTGTATTTATCAGCTCCTTTCTGAAGGTTGTGCATCGCTCTCTGCAAGTCATCTTTGTTGTCAGCAAAGACCACCTGATCATCAGCAAATAGCAGGTTATTGACATGGGTGTCATTGATGTCTAGCCCTTTTGGTTTGGTTTTCAGCCATTCTTTAATCATGTCGTTGAAGTAGACGTTGAACAGACTACATGACATTGGGCATCCCTGTCTTACTACTCTTCCTATCTTCTTTGCTTCTGACATGTTTCCAAATCTTACTCTTATTACCTACATTATCTGTGTATATTTCTTCAATTAGGCTTACTATTTGTTTGTTCACTTCGATTTTCCTCAGGAATTCAAACAACTTCTTCCTTCTTACTCGATCATACACCTTCTCCAGATCACCGAAGCACATGCAGGTTTCTAGGTTATATTCTCGTCTCTTCTTCATCAGCAGCTTTGTTATCTATGCATGATCTTCCCTTTCGAAATCCATTTTGGATTTTGGCATTCCAATAAGGTATTATTGGCTCTGCATGGTTCTAGAATTCTTCTCACTAGCATCTTTGCAAGTATTTTGTAAGCAGCATTTAGTAGGCTAATTCCACAGTAGTTTCCTGGGTCATCATAAAACGAATAAAAACAAAATTCAAATGAGAAATGGAAAAATCTGTTTGAAGTAACTTTACAAGTACTGAATCACACAGTTGATTTCGTTCACAAAATTCCCTGACTTTTGAGTAAAAAATGCTGAAAATTTCAAAATTCCCTGACTTTTCCAGACCGACCAAATTCCCTCAACTTTTCCAGGTTTTCCAGGAAAATGGATGTCCTGTAAAATGTTTCCAAAAACTGGTAACTAAAGTGAAGACCCATTGGTTTAATTTTTTTCAAAATCGAACCAATTTTGTCCACCTTTACACATACTTACATTAAATAAGGCAATAGGTAAATCGATTCTAACGGCGAATTTCAATTCGAAAATCAGTCAACATCATAAAGTAATGTTACGAGAGGAGCGTTCAAAATCAACTTGAAAGTAATTTTCATAAAAAATATAGATGGAAAAAAGAGCGAAATTTAAATTTTTGGCGAGGTAAATAGGCTAATTGAAAACCAAAAAAATGAAATCTTCCTTACAGTTTCTAGGAAAACATTTTCAGTTCATTTCCACTTTGAGAAAAATTTTATTCAAAAAAAAAAAAAAAAAAAATGCTATCACCATTGTTTATAAGTACAGATGTTTGAAAATATATTGGGAGGGGGGATTGGGAGGAGGAAAAGGTTTTAGTCCTGCCAACATTAAAATCATATTCTGCTACAGCAGTCCTCTTTCGAGTGATTTGTGGTTCGCTCAACTTCATCTTTCTTACCACATCACATCCATCCCTTGATCCCTTCATCTATCACGATATCAGGAAATGATGAAAACTGATTTTCTGACATTTTTCTCTGCGACAGAACTGAATACTCGTAGATATATGGATTACAAATTTTCAATGAGAATATTCAACGTGAATAAGGAAAATTTCTGCAAACTTTCAAATCCATAAATAAACAACAAAGGAAAATTTCAAAAATTTGAAAATAATTGGAAATTTATTATGTAGTTGTACTTGATAATAATGGACTTTTCAAACTGACATTTTATCAAAATAAGTATGACATACCTCATATTTTGAAGAATTATAACTTTCTGGAAAGCTTCCGCAAGTTTCCAAAATATGAATTTCTTGAAATTTATCATCCCTACCGATTGGTAATGATCACTTCTGAGTTCTGATCATCACGAGGCCTTCAACTCTCTTTTTTTGAGATAGCTCCTTCTTTGAGTGAGTGAGTGAGTGAGTGAGTGAGTGAGATGACTGACTGGCCCTGTTTGAGCTCGGATTCGTTCATCACGTTAGGCCACTGATTTTTGAAATAATAAAAATGCTAAAATATGTATTTATAAATTTTTTTCAACCAGCAGTCAGTTTGAAATTGTTTAAAGTTCCTCTGAACCCCACATAAAATATACCTAAATTATCAAAACCAAAGGTTGAGATTAAAAATAATAAATTCAAATAAAGCCATTCTGAAAATTTCAGGAACCAACCACTATAATTATCTGGAAAATAAATTCCCTGTGTTTATTACGATTATTTTTTACATCCCCATGAAATAAATTTCATTTCATTCATCCATTACAAAAAAAAAAAAAAAAAAAAAAAAAGGAAAAAACCCAGAAAATTGGATAAGAAGATAAATATTCGCTAAATGTATAAGTGAAATAACTAAATGGAACATTTGTTGATGGTATTTTTTTCTTTTTTTTGACGTACCACCCACTTTTTCCTACACAACACGCAGGGTAGAGAAAACAGAACGATTTATTAGATAGGTTAGCCAAAGTAGTCTGCCATTGCTCACTCTGCGGTATTTCGAAAACTTGGTACAAACATTAACTGGGCTCATTTTTTATACGCTGTAATACTTACCACAGGATCAATTTTAAGTCCACGTCCCACATCCCACCAAACACTAATGCTTCTGACTAATCACTCGTAAATAGAGTAGGTAGGTATCTAAATAACGACGAGTTCGTGAAATTCATTAGCTCGAAGGGTACGAAAAGAAACAAACGAAAGAATCAGTATAACTAAAACTTCAAAAATAAATTTACTTCGGTATATAAAACTAAAATAAAAGATTTCCATTCGCTTTGAAAAACTGTTCAAAGATAGCAAAATTTTATATTTTCCAGCGAGTTAGGACGAAGGAAGAAGAGTAAGAAGAAAAATGAAAAAATATTTCTTCTTCGTGCTCGCGAAGAGTTTACTTTTTCAAATACTCGCGTCCTCATTTTAAAAACAGTTCTTCATAATGATGTTTCACCGGGGAAAAAACCGTTTGAAAAAGTTTTACCCGGAGAATTTTAATTATTGCGCGCTACACCGAGTTAAGCAATTGTGAAAGTTCTACATATAATTATTTCCTTTTTTCTCAACCAAACGAATAAAACATGTTTGTGTATTTTTTCCGCAACCGTTCAAAGCTCTCTGTGCTTGTGCTGGTATTATACATACCCTTTGAACGTATGCGGTTTAATTTTGAAGAGGAAATTTCTCTTGAAAATGTCTGGCTTCGAAAAATTACCAATGTGTGCCACTGTAATAACAATCGGTCGTATATTATACGTGGAAAACGTCACACATTACTCGTATTTTTACGTATTTTATTATTATTTTATTTTGCTGCTATTTTTTTTATTTTGTAATCATGTATTGATATTAATTTTTTAGATGAATCTGTAATTGTGTCTTGTGATGATGCATATCGTTCGCAGTACATGCGCTATCCTAATCAACCTTATATCGGTAAATATTTTATCATATGTATAATTGATCGTATAATTTTATAATAACGCTTTGTTTGTATTTGTACATTTTTTGTTTTGTTTTGTTTTTCAAACACATTCGACTCGTAGCCAGACATTCGAGTGTCAGAGTGATCAGTATTAGGAGATAACACGTCGTGAATTTTAAATATTCGTGTAATATTCATGTATGCGCATACTAGATAACAGGCTCGAAGTATTGGTAAAGGTCGTGTGTGATGTCTGCTCTTATGGGTATCTAGGGGCACTTACATTTTCATTATTCCTAAAGGGTGTCTTTTTCTTTGCGGTGTATGTTTCATCTTTTTTTTCTTTCTCTCATTCATTCACTCGAGCTTTATACGTATTTGTATGTATATGCACAAATAATGTTTATACGTTGAATATTTATCATGATAAGGAGATACGATAATTTTCCTTCTACTCTAATGCAATTTTTTTTCTCTTTTTCTCTGTTACAGCTGCCCAAGTGCCGCAAAGAAGCAGTGAGTATTTTATTGAATTTTCAAACTCGTCGGTGTAAAAGCCAAGCTGGGGTTCGATTGACGGTATCTGGATGGTTGAAATTTGTCTCGATATTACTCTACGTCGTCTTCTTTACTTGGTCTTTATAAATCTTTACTTACTGATTCCAAAGCGATGAAATCTATTTTTATATTAGAATTTTCTCAATTTCTTTGGCGGTCTCCATTTCGAAAATTTATCAATTTCTATATACCGTGTCATTCGCTCATGTTCTCAATGTCTAAGAGTAGAATCTACTTGATTAGTTTGGAAGACCCGGAGGTGGTAAAAGAAATGCGCTAAAAATTCATTTTTTGGGTAACTAGAAAAAGGTGGTATTGGGAAGGGGGTTGAAAAGTCGAAATTTCTTTCAAAAAAACACATTTAGGGAGCCTTTGAATCGATACCTATATCAAATTCGAGCATTCAAATCAATCAGAAAAGGCTGCATGCAAGTAACAAAATTCAAAACTGCTAAAAAAAGGGGGCAAAAATCCATTTATCAGTAACTGGAAAGAGGAGGGGGGAGATGGAAAGGTTCAAATTCCCAAAAAGCATATGCAAGGTATCTTCTGAATTCACCTGTCAAATTTCCTCTTTCTAAATCAATTCTGAAGGGCTGCTAAAGGCGTGTACAGACTACAGCGCTCGTACTTGGTTTTTTTCCAAAAAAAAAAGTCACTTCAGTAACCAAAAAACTCAAAAAAGTAACCAAAAAAGAGACAAAAACTGAGCAAAACATTTTAATGTAGAGAAAATCACAAACAACAGAATATTACAAACTGAAATGTTCTGGTTTTCAATTTTTAAAAAGCTGAACTAAGTATTTTGAAACTTTTTGAAGAAAAAACGAGAATTTTTAGCAATTTTTGGCAACAAAGTGAGAATTTTTGGAATTTCTGACATAAAAAACATTTTAGGCAAAACGAAGCGAGACTTTGACAATTTTAACAAAAAAGGAACTTTTTGACAATTTTTGGCAAATAAGCGCAAATTTTGGATAATTTTTGAAAAAAAGTTTTTTTCTAGTCAAAACGCAATATTTGACAATTTTAGCAGAAAGTAACAATTTTTGAGAATCATTGGCTAAGAAATTTCGAGATTTTTTTTCACGAAAGAGAGACTTTTTTGCATTTTTTTAGGTAAAAAAGCGAGACTTTTGGTTAATTTTTGAAAAAAAGTAAGACTTTTGGGAATGTTTTGCAAAAAACAAGGATTTTTGTCAATTTTCAACCAAAATAAGACTTACAGTTTTAGTAAAAAAAAAGGATAATTATTGGCGAAAAATGGCACTTTTTTGTAATCTTTGATGAAAATGAGAGACTTTTTCAATTTTTCGGTTAGAAAGTGAGACTTTTTTTTTTTTTTTTTTTTTTGCAAAGAAATAATTAATATTTTTGAATAATTTATAAAATAAACTGGATTTTATTTGGAATTTTTTGTAAAAAAGCGACAATTTTTAGCACGAACAAAACTATTTGTCAGTAATTTTGGATCAAAGTTATCTGCTTTCAAACTATGAACTTCAATTCATCAGCAAACTAATTTTGAGAAAATTTTATTGATGTATGTAGCTTCAAGTCAGATGCCCAGTAAAACTTTTTAAATTCTAGTTCAACATCAAAAAAAAAAAAAAAAATTGAAGAAAAGGTCATGATTGATCGAAATTTTTGAAAGGCTACGACTCCTACAATTTTACATTTAGGCAAAACATGATGCAACTTGATTTCTAAAAAATTAAACGCCCTACAAAAACTGTATTTTCATATTTGGCCCGTTGTGTTAATTGTGAACAGGCCAGAAATGAGTTTCAGATAGTTGAATCGCATTAAGTGCCCTTTACGGACATTTTTCGAAAATCGAAAAAGAAAAATTCAAACGTTTCCTTCATCTTCAGATCAAACCCTGCATTTTTGTATTTTTTTAAAAAGGCAATCCAATTTTCAAAATTGATAAGTCAAAATTTAAAAAACTAAATTCAGCGTATGAAATTTTATATGGTGGAGAATTTTTACATACGTTTTACATTTTTTTTGTTTATTGTAAAAAATCTAAAAAAAAAAATTAATCCAAGAGCCAATTAAGACGTTTACTTACACAGAAAAACCTAAATTTCCAAAATTTTTATTCAGATTTTTGAGGGAAAATAATTAACCGCTTCAAACGACACAATCGTTCATGAAAAAGAAGTGAACCTAAAATTTAAGTTTTTTTTTGCCTAATTTAGTAGATCGAAAAAACAAATTTCTGGCCTTAACAGTTTCAGGTGCAACTCTTCAAGTCCAACAAAGATGATTCTTTCATAAAACAGTCAATTTCAGAAATTTGGCAAATAAATTTTCAAGATACAAACTTTGAAATGGCAATATCTTATTGCCTCTTCCTAGCTCATTCAATTCTACAGATAGGCAATTTTACATAATAATGCCTCGAGAAGTTACATCCTTATTTCACCTTCGATGTCAAGAAAATTTCAACTTTCGAAAATTTTGGAAATGAGGAATTTTACGAGAGAACCCTTTTTCGTTCACCTATTGCAAATCTAATGATTTATGTTACCCTCCTGTGACTTGGGGACAAATTTTTTTCAAAAAAAATGATCCGTCTTCTTGTTTCATGAATTAACCCTCAATCTTGGCAAGCACTTTTTCATTCCCTTTTAATATTCATATTTGTACTATTCAACATCGTATCATTATTCTTTTAAAAATCAAAATTGATGGTTGAAAAAGTAAGGAAGGAAACAGAAAGATGAATAGGAAATATTATTGTCCCAAAAAAGACATATTTTAGGCCTTTTTCAAAATTTCCAATTTTATTCAGCTATTAAAATCAGCCAACAGAAATTGAATTTGAATCAACGACATTGAAAAAACAAAGCAACCTTCAGACCAAATCTATATCTCCAAACATATTCGCAAAAAAAATTATATTCTTCCAAACAAATTATTACATTTCTGTCGCCAAATTGAAAATCATATTTCGGAACTGGAAACGGAAATAAATTTGAAATTTATAGTCCTGCGAAAAGGTTACTTTTCTCCATTAATGCATCGAAAGAGCAATTTCGCAGTCATTCTTGTATTTCTTTCGCTCGGCTTCAGGGTCGTTTTTATAGTAGCATTCGACTGAAAGCAAAACGAACGCCAAAGACACTCGAGCATCGAGCTCAATTTAAAATTTTCAGCGAGCAAAAAGCATTATTTTAGCAGCAACGCGAAAGGTGAGGGAAAAAATAGACGAAAACTTTTCTAATTTTTTCGCAATTTTCTGATTAAACTTTGCAAAACCTTTGGTTAAATTTCAAATTGAAAATGCTTACAGAGGAACGTCTCATGTTTGAATTTTAAAACCCCCAACTTCTTAGATATTTAACCAAGTTTGAAATACCGGTGATAAAATTTCTCATAAATTAAAAAATTGTCTCGAAAGAAACGAAACGAACGGCGGCGGGCAGAAAAGTGATTAAAATTTAATCTGCGAAGGGGAAAAACACAAATATCAATTTAATAATTTAGAAGTAATTATTTGCGTGGAATGGATAATTTTTCATACCTTTTCTTCCATTTTCTCATCGTTAAATCCCCAGCAATTTATTTGTCTCTTTTTATTACGCGAAACAATCTCGCGCGACTTTTTTATTTCTCATTTTGAAGCGACAACGCGACTGGAAATTTCATTAAAAGATGAAATTATTCGGATTTCCTTTTTCAAATTGGAGAAAAAAGTAAATTAATCGAGGAACAGTTGAAATCTTTCAAAATGAAGTGGAAATGATTTATAGCCTCGATAAGTATATTAACGAATGATCACGTGTTCTGCACCAGCCAATCCGGCATTCCCCTCCCCCCTCACCCGGTCGCCTTTGGCTTTTCACAGAAACGAAAAATTAACCACAATTTCGTTCCACGGATGGGGTTATTTTTCACGCGAAAAGCTCCCAAAACGCGGAGGAGCGCGCATTACGTAATGAAAATTGAATCTGTAAAATTTCGCTGCTGATGTAGCCTACGACGCGACGCAGGTGGCGTGGCACACATGCGTTTAAAAAGACACGGATAGAAAAAAAAATAATAATAAAAATTAGGTTGCGTTTTTGCGCCCTGAAAACTCGTTAATGTTGAGAATTTTTCAAGTTTTACTCGTACAATAGAAATATAGGTAGTACACATAGAGAATCCTACCTACACGAATTACATCACGTTTTGTAGAATAAAGTTTACGACATAAGGGAAAAATATAAGTTGAAACCGTATCAAACATAGATAGTGTTTCGTAAAACCTTTTTTTCTTCTTCTCTTTCCTGTTTCCACGTAGGAGTGAGGCTTTAGTGTAACCAGATTCCGCAATGTAAACTCCAGTTTAATAACTTCCTTTATTACATATCTTTCAACGTTTTAAATTGCCAACGTTGCTAAATTACTATTACATTACAGCTCCTACCACCAACAACACCACCACCACCACCACGACGACGCCATGTAAACGAAAAGAAGAACCTACTCAGAATACAAACACAAATAATAACAACAACAATAATAACAATAATACGCCGCCGAAAAAGCCTCGTTTGGTGTTTACAGATCTTCAGCGAAGGACATTACAAGCAATTTTCAAAGTAATATAATATTTGTATTGTTTATGAATGAGCATTTCATGTGTACTGTAATATCAGTCGTCGTCGAATACATAGGTATGTAATTTCTCTTTCTCTCTCGTTTTGTTTTCCACTTATTAGGAGACTAAAAGGCCATCGAAAGAAATGCAGGTCACAATTGCTCGTCAACTGGGTCTCGAACCTACCACCGTTGGTAATTTCTTCATGAACGCGAGAAGAAGATCGATGGATAAATGGAAAGAAGACGAGCCGCCTAAAAGTGCCTCACCACCTCAGCAAGATTTCCAAGGCGAGCCTATACCATCGGTTAATATTATCACGCAACAGCCTGATAATATTCTATAATGAATACAATCTTAATTGTAATTTTATACTAAGGTAGTGTAGATGCCTAATTCTTTCTTTTCTTTTCTTTTTTTATATTTCGGTAACGATCTCAAACATTGTGATATACAGGTGCACCTCCCATATAAAACAACAACCCACCTTTAGACTTGTTTTCAAAATGCCAAATGCTCATTTCCTGGTCCAAATTTTCCACGTGACAGGTCTATAAACATACAGGGTGTTTGATAGAAATGGTACTTCCCTTCCCTTCCCCTCCATCTTAATTCAAAAACAGAATCTAAATTCTAGCAAGCTCCTAGGCCTTTAGTCTTCTTGGACGGATTTTGGGCACCCCTCCTGAATGTTTTATTTTGAATTTTGTTCGAATTTAAAATTGAAACAGCAATCTAAAAAATCAAAATTATGAAATTTTCATAGAATCGACCATGTTTACATTAGGCAATTAATTTTATAAGCCTTGCGCAGCAATTGAAGCAGGAGGGATGTCAAACAAAAGATTACATAGAAAAAGGTCAGGTTAAAAGTAAGATGAATAACAAAACTTATACAGTAGAAAATTATCCAAGCCTGAAAGCAAAAGAATTATGAAATTTGGAAATATAATCTGACTGAGTAAAGCAGCGAAGAAACCTCTCAACTCGTCTATTTCCACTCCTATGAGTAGCGAATTGATTTTCCAATTGGAAATGTTGGATTCAAAATGGTCAAATTTGATCAGACTTGTTTCAAAAAAATTGAAAAACGTATTTTTGGAAAAAAAATTGAAATTTATAGGCCATGATTTTTTACATTTTATCCATAGTTATAAATTTTTAAAGCTTTCCTGCTCCTTTTAATCTAATTTCTTTTTTAAAAAAACATCAGAGATCTGCTTGATTTTTCATCTTTATCAATTAACAAACATTTAACGGGATTTTCATCCAACATGATTTTAAAGGGTGGTCGGAGTGATCGGGGTGGTCCATTTGTAAGGTTCCAAAAAAATGAATCATTTCAGTGAAGTTGAACTATCCAATTTTTTTTCGAAGTGAGAATTTAGAGAGCATAATTACTCACATCATTTTGGTCGAAAATTTAATGAACTCAAACGTTTCTTTTCATTTTTTTTTCTAACAGTTTTTGTTCTTTTGAGAAAACTGTGATGAAAAAAAGAGAAAAATTTAAATTTCTCAGAGGTAGAACTAAGGGATCTATGAAAAAAGTAAGGCACGTAATAAAATTATGGAGGATAGGATGGTCTGGATGGTTCATTTAAGAATATGCAAAAAAATCGTCACACTTTGCGGATCATAAAAAATAAATTTTTTAGGAAAAATTTTGAATTTTGTGAAAAAAATGAAGAGAAGCAAAATTATGATGCATGAAAGAGTTATTCCCTGGTAAAATAGGTGAAATGCCCCTGTCCTCGAATTTTTGAAATTTTGATAAAACATTGCTAGGTGCCTTTAAAAAAAATGTTGAAGCCGAAAAATCCCCCCCACTCCCCTCCCCTCACAACGGTGAAAAAACGTTTTTTTGGGGGAAAAATCATAAATTTCAACGAGTTTTGAATAAAAAATTTTGAATTCACCCAAAATGTATTGAAGAGACCTGAGTCTAGCAACGTGAATTTTTTCAAATTTTTTTGACTCCCCAAGGGGGGGGGGAGATATTGACAGAAGAAAATTTTAAACCGTCGTATCTACAAACCTAATTCTGGTACACAAAATTTGGGCCAACAATTTTTGAAAAAATTCACGTTGCTAGACTCATGTCTCCTCAAAATTTTTTATTCAAAACTCGTCGAAATAATTATGATTCTTTTTTCGAAAAGAGTGTTTTTTCGCCATTGTGAGGAGGGGGGGTAAGGTGGGGGAATTTTTTTTGGATCCAACATTTTTTTTAAAGGCATCCAACAATGTTTCATCAAAATTTCAAAAATCCGAGGACAGGGACATTTCACCTATTTTATCCGGGAAAACCCTTTTTTCCCCCACAAGAAAGTCATATTTTTTGAAATATTGTGAGCTAGATTAGGAAAGTTCACCTTGAATCGATTCCTTGTGCATTGTTAAAAGTTGAAATGATCAAAATTCAAGCCCTCTGAGAATAAAATGAAGGGAAACAAAACAGCAGAGCTTAAAACTTCCCATCTGCAGTGATGTATGATGAATGTTATCCAATTTCCACAAAGCTTTGTTTGTAGGTAAAATTGTTTTTGGAGTGCTCCTGGCGCAGAACTCACCTCAGATTATTTCACTCAAATAAGCAGTTACATGCTCAAAGCTTGAATTCTGAGACATGGGATGGTAATTTCGCGAACTGAACTGAACTTTGAAATGGATAATTAAATTTAAAAAAATACAGAGTCATACAAAAAAAAATGAAAAGAAGCAAATTGTGTGAAATTAAAAATTTTTTAGCTAATGGAATGCAATGATTTTTTCTTTCAGGGGGCTTTGTTTTTGATATACTTAGCTCCACTGAAAAAGATTTCCTATAAACATTTTTGTATAAGGGCCATCCTGTACAAAAAATCATTTCGATATAAATAAAAATCCTCAAAATTTCCACGCATTTCTCCCATACTAAATGCTCAGAAAGCAGGCAATCATACTCTAGATAATCCGTAACCCAGCTTCTGAATCAAAAGAAACCCTTCATCTCTTACAGAACACCCTGTATGTTGATTTATTTACTTTCAGGTTCTTATTTGACTCAATATCGCAACTTTTGATTACTTCCCAGCAGGTTTTTTTCAAATATAGAACAGAATAAATATATTCTAATCCAATACCTATCCATTACATTAACTCGACAGAAGAGCATTTTGAAAACAAGTATGAAATCTAGTCTTCTGAATGGGAAATTCCTACATAACTTGGAGATGACCATCATTACTCATTTGTTGATTGATATACCCGAGACAAAATACCCGTCAACATTCATCATTGGCAAAGGGTTAATTTGATAAATAGTTGGCCGCCGCCGTAAAGTACCATGTACGAGTATGCGAGCATACCGAATAATGTCATTTATTCACGAATAGAATGCAAAAGTAGGTTTGTCAAATATTTACATTCCCAATCGAAACTTTTATTTTATTCATAATCCATATTGGCGAAGTTTCCCTAAAAACGTGCATCGTATCGATTTATGTACATTGGCGAATTTTTGCTCGCTTCGAGAATATACCTAGAGGCATTCTCGATTCCGCATACCTAATACTTAATTATAATAAAATTTTAGAATGAAAAATTTTCCAAATAAATTACCCCCTTTAGAATAACAAGTCGAGTTGAAGAACCCTATAAAAAATGTTAAAAAATTCTTTAAAAAGGCATCGTTTTTTTAAATACTGTTCCATCGTATGTTCGAAATTCGAGTAAAACCTACCTATTTTAGAGATGAAAATGGTACCGGATGAATTAAATAATTATTTATTGATTAGATTACCTACGATACCTACTCGAGCTATTACACTAAAATGACGCGATGTTTTCGCCGTAATTACCTAAGTACATATTTAAGTGGCCTCGTATACTCGTAAAGGTACATGCTTTTAAGCGTTTCCCAAATGGTATCACTTGTGGGAATATTCGCCTTTTTAAACTGCATAATCGAAGTGATTCTGAAAAATTAATGCGCCGCTGTGTTCATTCTTTTGTGAAATTGCCAATCGACTTAGTCGACTCGACTGTACATTGTGAAAGTTGACGGGTTCATTTTGCAAAACACGAATCATTTATTTTTTATTTTATGTAATGTGATTTCTATTCGAATGAGTTTTGAATTCCTTTAAATACCTATTTCATTTAAGACGCCGATTAAACTTTAAATTGGTTACGAATGGAATGATTTTCCTCAAAAGTAGCCCCCTCCCCCTCCCACCTTTATTCCTTCGACATCTCGCTTAGTTTTTTCTCACCACACCTTTGCCTCGCTAAAGAAAATGTTACGTTCAGACACAAAAACACAAAAATGAAAAATGAAAAACTTCTCACGAGCAAAAAAAAATATACCATAACCATTTTACAATTTTTATTCTACTATTTTTCAAACCAACGATACATCCTACGCATTTCATTTACAGAACGAAATTTCTTACGAGTTGTATATACCTAAGGTGAATTTTTTGTTTGAAATTTTCCTCCTTAGATTTACCTTTGTTCGTGAAATATTGCCTTTGATAAAAGAATTTCTTAGGATATTTGATATTAACATCAAGGTTATAGGAAATATACGACGGAGGGAAACCAAACGAAAAGAAACCGAAGGGCTTTTCAAGGTGGCAAAGTGTTCATTTGGACCAATTTAAATAATTATTTTTTCGTAAAAAATACTCGATTCGGATTTTTTTTCGATCTTGAGGCAACGATAATATTTTTGTAGAGAAAAAATCTACCCACGTATCACAGTTACTTATTCGTCAAATATTTTTTCATCACTAAGCGAATACCTCTAAATTTAATTGAAATTTTCAGCATTTAAAAAATGATCATGGTGCTACTTGTTTTCATCACTTCCTCTTCCCTTCCATCGCCTAAACTAATTAAATATTGATTTAGGTATTTAAATAAAATAAAAAAATTGGCAAATAGGTGCCAATTAAAAAGGAATTCAAAATTCATTCTTTTACCTATTGTTAAATTTATTTGAGAATTTCAAAAGTAAATGATCATATTGAATGAATTTGCAAAATGAAAATCATTAACAGATTTTTTTTTAAAAATCTATCAACGAGAAATTTCAACACTGGTAACAAATCTAGTCAAATACTCGTATTGAAATTCTAGTCATTTACAAATCATTTTACAAAAAACTTATCGAACTTATCTAGTCAAAATATTGTAAATGAACATTCCAAAGAAAACAAACCATTGGCCCAAAGAAACTACATCTAGTCACTTTTGTTCAAATAATTTTCTATACTAATTTTATGTTTACAAGATGTCATTTTATTTTAATAGTACAAAAGGTTTTTTTTTTTCTTTTCAGTTTCTATTTACGTTTTAAGTAATATTGTGTAAATATGAAATGTTTTTTTTTTTTAAATATCTAGTCTGAAATTTTCATCTTGAAATTTTTTCTTACCACTTTTAATTTGATTATAAGTTTTTATTTTATCGTTAGATACAGCTTGATCTTTTGCCAAAATTTTTAAATAAGTAATTAGTTTCTAATGTATCAAAGCTGCATATAAACGTGTATAGTAATATTTTAGGAATTCGTTAAGTTTTCTTTTTTTTCAAATTTTCATTTTAGTTGTATTTTTCAATGAATCAAATACAAAATGTTTTTTTTTTTTTTCTAAATTGCGAACTGATTCGGTTGCAGTAGGGTGATATTTGTTGGAAGGGTTACTCGATTTATGTAGAAATAAAATGAAGCAATTTTTTATGGTGAAAAATGAAATATTCAAATATACCAAAAAAACTTTCCATTGAAAAATATTTTTAAAAATCACAATCGACCGAATCAGTACAACTTCATCTTATGTAAAAGAGCTTGCTAGGAATATTTATAGAATATCACATAATAGGTAATTTTATCCGTCTCAGGATACGAGAATAGCAAAAAAATGATCAATCTGGGAAAACAATACAGCACTTCTAGTTGTTCCTGAATTAAAAAAAAAAATTAACGAAAATGAAGCCAAAGTCTGAAAAAGTTTTATATATTGTTTTAATATAGTTTGCTTACAGATTTTATTGTTATTTGATCTGTTTATTATTATAAATTATTTAAAAAACGTTACCTTTTGTATTTATATGTATAAAATATTGTTTTTGTTTATTTTTTTAATCTTAAGTATTCATGCAATTTTGAAATTAATACAGGCGAAGTATCAAAATGCAAAAGATTTATCAAAATTTTTACACGTCTTTGTGAAATACGTTTTCTAACATTCGAGTCCGAATAACTTCAAAATTTTTTCTCCATAATTCACGTTTTGAAAAGCTGTATACAATACACGAAAACAATGTATATTGTATTATACACGATTTTTAAACATTCCTTAATAATATTATAGTTGGAAAAGATATTGTTAATGTAGTTGAAATAAATTGTTTTGGGTTTGAGTTATAGTAGAGAAGCATGATTGGTATATCATTTGTATTTGAGAAGGGCTGGAGGGAAAGAGCAGCAGACGACTAAAAAATAATAATCAAATCCCTGATATTTTCCTGAACAGATTTTGAAACGAAAAATTGCTTCAAAAAATGAGTTACCTATTTGAAAAAATAAAATCGAATTTAAAGTGAAAAATTTATAGTTACAATTAACACAGATTTTGCGTTGAAAAAATGTTTTAAAAAAAGGGTGCTTTGAAATTTTTCAACAATTTTGCTCTAAAATTTGGGGAAAATGCAATTTTTTGACAAATGATATACCAGTTGAAGTGAACTTTAGATGAAGTAGGTAGTTAGGTAATGCATTTATTACTTTTAGGAACTGTTTAAATTTTCTTTTTGATGTCAAAAATGAACTTAATACAAATGATTATAATATTGAAATCCGATGGAGTTGACGAACTCTTCAATAAACATGATATTTTTTTTTTTAAATGCATACTTTTTTCTGGGGAGCCATCGGATTATTCACACTTATGATATTTTTCTACTTAAAAATTTAAACTTTCTAGTAGGTAGTAAAAAAGAAATGGTGTTATTTAGAAAATAAAAAAAATATTATAAGCTAACTTCAATTTTGAACTACTCGACAATGGAGCATGTATTTTCATGATATGCCGAGACAATCAAATTTTTAATTAAAATTATTCCATAAAGAGCTCAATTTTTGATCCACACGAGGAAAATTTTCGAACTCCGATTAAATTGAAGTTAGCTTGAAAAAAAAGGCAATAGCTCACGTAAATGGGAACACGATTAATCAGTAACAATGACATCGCGAGTTTTTTTGTTATATCCTAGTTTTTTTTTGTTTTGTTGTTACTCGTATTGAAAAAAACTTGTAGATATATTTTTTTTAACGGAAAAATTTTGAATTATGAAGCAGTTTCATAAGTATGGGATAATTGTAAATACTGTTTTATATGATTAGATATTTTTCACAATAAAAATTTTTGAAGGAAGTTTCATTTCACTTGACGATTTTAACCGCAATTTCTTATAAGAAAATACAGAGGTGGATAATGGAATGTGTAATTTTGAGAACGCCAATGCATTACAAACAATTGCGTATTATGAAAATGAATCATACGAAGGTGGAAAATATGATACGATATTGATTCAGCTGCAATGACGATTTGAACCAAGCTGAATATTTTCGTAGATATTTCGTCTTGAACATTTTGTACTTGAACTTCAAAAAAATACAGACGTATTGCATCGTGAAATATCACTCAAGATGATGATGTTCAGACATAGTTCCTTATTCATATCAGTTTTAATTTTTGGTGAGTAAATGAAACAAAAATTATTAAAAAGGATGAATTTGAATAAATTCATTATTTTTGAATTATCGACGAGTCGTTTCAAGAATGAAGTCTCATTTTTTTCCCGCTCGAGAATTTGATTGCCAGGAGGCAAATTTTGATCACCCCTCACTTTTGACCTCTGGTGTCCACTGAAACACTAAAAGTATCAACATTTGACAAATCACATCCGATCAAAATTCGGCATTTTGCCTCAATTTTATCAATGATATTTTGGAAAAATGAGATCGAAGTCTTGAGATGAGACACGTATTTTAATTAATTTGATTTTTCAAAATTAAAAGATTGAATTTCCACAGCTTCTGCAATCGCTACATCGGAGAAACAAAAAGGAGATGTACAAGGTATGTACTCCACATTTTATGATTTTCTTTTAGCTCTTCAGTGTTGATTAACTGAATTTTAAAAGGCAATGATAGGATTCCCAATAGAAAGGCACATATTAATTAGAAATTTCAGCAAAAAGTAAATTATTTTCACCAAATTTCTGGAACACTGTTTACCTTTGAAGAAAATACGTCTTTCAATCATGAAAACGTATACCCATTTCAAAATTTATTTTTACAAGAAAAGTGGTTTTGGTGTTAATGCTTTCATTTGAGACTGAAAAGTGACCCCCTTTCGCCCTATGATAATCTTCGATTGGAATGAAACTTAGACTGGTGGAAAGAGAGCCTCAAAAACTTCCTATCCTCCAATTTTCAACCACTCAAATTGGTTTTTCGATTTTTGGCGAATGTTTGAAGTTTGGTGAAGGTGTAGCTGTTTCAATCAGAAAACGGGAAAAAATTACAACTTTATATCTCTCAAGGGTATCAATTTCAGGAGCTAAAATTTTGGCTAAAGACAGTCTACTAGAAATCTGATTGACTCATATCATCATTCGGAGGGTTTCCTTGGGGGTCAATTTTCCCCAAAACAGGTTTAGAAGCGACAGGAGTGAAAAAAAAATATTTTTTCGAAAATGCCCCCTCTATTTGAGAGCCCATTTCTCCCCTCCAGGGGCACTTACCGAGCTAAAAAAATTTCTGAATAACATTCAACTCAAAATCATTGCTTAGAATTACCTATTACCTATTTGTATCTATTGTACAAATGTCTTATTTGCCTACCCAGCACTAAAATATTTCACATGGATAGGGCCTCAAGTCATTCTCTCGTCACTTTAAAATTTCCCATTTTCTATAATTTAAAAAAAAATCATTCTTGTGCCATTTTAGATACGCCAGATCCACAAATTTCAAGGCTGAGTAAGTAATTAACGCATATTATAAGTCACATTTTCATCCAACTGTAAAAAATGTTTTAGAACCTATAAAAAAATGCATATTTTTGAACATTCAGAGGGCAGTAAATCGATCCTGACTATGTTTGAATTCGCATTCGATGAAGCATTACGGAGCCCATATCCAAACAATGCTTTTGGAGTTTTGTTCGATGGTAAGTAGGCATATTTTTAAAAAACGAGTCTAGAGTGTTCATTAATTAATGGGATTTTTTTCAAAAAAAGAATCCTTTGCTTGGAAGAAAGAGAAAGAATCTGAATTATTTAAAGACAAGAGAAAATTTTTCCTATACTTTTACGACAGTGGTAAGTTTCATACAATGTAAGCAGGCAAAGTATTAAATAACAGAACTATTAATAGATAAAAATATTCAATCGAAAATTTCATTTTTTACTTTAGCACTAACAACCACCCATCCAATCAGAACATTGGCCAATTATCGCGTCACACATATCGCCACTTGGCTAAATTTGAATTTCCAGGCTTGCGTATCGTTTTATGGCAATGGTTAGCTGCGTATTTCGTGAAAATATTTTGCTTTGCTCAAGTATAAGTATTAAACTATTGGGCTTCAAGCCCCAATTTAATCTAAATGATTTCTTACTATTGCAAGACATTTGATGATAAGAGAGAGTGAAATATTCCAATGGGATTTTTCGAAAAACTAAAAAAAGTTTAGGCAGGAAACTATCCATTTATAAATTTTAGGAGGTAGAAATGAGATTACTAAATTTTGAGCTATTGAAAATGTTGTCAGATGAAAAATACGAAGCTATTTCAAAGAATTGCGAACAATTATCAGCATCTTTAGAAGCATTTATTTTGAATGCATTTCACTTGAAAACTCGTCGTAAGTATTTCATATTCGCAAAATTTACTCTATTAGTAGGTCTAGATACCAATTTTCAATAACGAGATTTTACTTACAGAATTCGAAAAGTTTAAGAGCGAATCACGTAAGTTTTATTTATGTTAAAATATTTTTTTTATAAAAATAAATGTAATTCTAATACTTAGGTTAAGAAAATATGAAAATTGAAACAAAAAACAAAAAAAAACCCAGATTTCTCATTCTTAAAAGCCGTTAAGAAATTCTTCCAACTAAAGAATTAACTGGTCCTTGAAGGACGTTTGATAAATTATAAAAGATATCTATAACATAACATATAATATTCGAGTTTTTTTTTATCAACAGCGAGTCACGTCAAAGAAACTGAAAACTTGAAGGGAAAACAAGCCAAAATTATTCCTACGAGATTAGGTAAGCTTTCCAAAAATAATTCATAATTGGAGTACCTAGCTAAAGCGTAAGTAGGTGCATGAAATTACATTACTGAATAAATTATCTCACACAGAGGAAGCAATAAAGGTGGAAAAAGTCAAGGAGCCTGATGTTCAAGAATGCCAGGAGATAAGAGATGCCGACGAAAGTAATTCGATCTTTAATGATGAAGCATTATTGTGTTGTGGCCTATGCATAGAAAGAGAGATTTTTAAGCCCCGACTAATACATTTATGTGCTTCAATTTTCATAGGGAAATATTGTGAAATTTGGCTAGAAAAATTGATCCAGCAGCCCGTCGATTTTAAACTAAATCATATCCTGTTCGACGTATACAGTGGTTTAAAAGGTATACTTAGGTACCTTATTTATAATTTACATAGGTAATATAAGAAAAATTACGAAAATTTGCTTCATTCAAACGAATACATACTTCCGACAGAAAAAGAATACGACAAATATGACGCTTATTCTTACACATCAGATTACAACAGCAGTCTTTTGTTATGGGAATACACTCCTCAGCTGATTGAAAAAATTGTTGACAGACAATTAGTTCAAAAGAAAGGTAACTATTGCGCGTAATTCTCAAAAGGTACCTAACTACCTACGACGCGACGTTCGATATTTTTTAATTTTTAAAATTGAAATTTCATCGTAGATCTCAAAATCAGCTCACACGCGATTAATATCTTGATGGAAACAATAAATTATAAAATATGGCAACGTGATGTGGATCCTTCGACGATTAAAACTGATATTCCCGACATGAGCAGCCTTTCTGCAATCGAAACAGTTTTTCAAGGCGACGAAGCACCAACCGCTTAAAACCAAAATATGTTATCAATTTTTGACGGGAAGTTTGAAGCTTGGCTGTTTTCATTCGATTCATGTAACATACCGAAAAACTCAAAATAATTTTCAAAGCTTTCATATTTCTCCATTTTTGTTGGTACCTGGTGTCCGCGAAAAAATTTAATTTATATCTACCTATCTATAAAATTCATTTCAATATTTATAACACCTTGTGGTTTTATGTAAATAAATACGCACACCCGGCAGTTGGATTTTTTAATTGAACAGATTAAATAGAAATTAAAACGAAGCATAATTCATTGATAAATTTTCACGAATGAGCATTCAATGCAACATCCCACTTTCTAATAATAACCAATCAAATAACAGCTTCGACTTTCAAGTATTTTTCTCTTTTTATTATTATTAGGTTAACGTAGTCATATCTTGTTAAAAGGTTTCTTCTGAAAATCTTATTATAAATAAGGTCAGGGGTTGGTAAAACATTGTTACCTTATCGAAACATTTATGGTTAATTCATTGATATGTATTTTTCAAGGAAGATGATGACCTTGAATCAACACTTGACTGAAAAAAACAAAGCAAATGTTAACAAAGATATCCACTTGTTAGGCATACGCTACAAGTCATAGATTAAAATTGTTCTCCAATCATGAGAATTTCATTTTTTTTTTTTAAGGACACATCTGGAACAATCCTAAAGAACATGTGGAGTTGCAGTTTATCTCAAAGGTCAAGTGGACACAACTAACCAAATAAAAGTCATTTTGATTGGCGGTCAGTCCAAATTTTGCATTCTTAAAAGACTTGAATTAATTACCTGATTATAAAGACGAGTTATTTGAGACCAGAGAAGGCCCTCTCTACTCGAATGTTCTGAAAAAATTGCTAAAACATCTCATTTTTTGACAAAATTGTCAAAAAGTATCACTTTTTCGATAATTTCAAAAAATCTCACTTTTTCGACAGAATTTCCACAAAGCTTACTTTTACCAAAATTGCCGAAAAAGTGCAAAAAAGTCCAAACATTTTTTGATAAAATTGTCAAGACATTCTACTCTTTTGTCAACATTTCCAAAAAGTGATTTTTTGTCAAAATAGTTTAGTCTATTCTTTTTGAAAAAATTTCCAATTGTTTTTTTGGGGGGGAAACGCCAAAAAATTTGCAAAAAACTTACCTAATTTTTTTGCTGAAATTACTTAAAGTCTCACTTTTTGTCAAAATTTCCACGAAGTCCCACATTTTATCAAAATGTTCAAAATACGAGTTGCTCCACTTTTCTGCCAAAATGGCCAAAAAAGAACAGCTGTAGGGTGCCAGCCTATTTTTTTTCTAAAATTACAAGAAAGTGCAACCTTTTTGTGAAATTAGTCAAAACAGTCCCACGGCCACTTTTTTGGCCAAAGTGCTCAAAATTCTCCAAAAAAGTTGTCCCTATTTCTCTAAAAAAGTTACCATAGGTCTCATTTTTTTTCTAAAATTGCCAAAATTGCAAGAAAGTTCCACATTATAATCGAAAGAGTTACACTTTTTTGCCAAAATGGTCACAAAAATACCCACTTTTCCACCTAATTTGCCTAGAGCCCTTACATTATTGCCAAAATTGCCAAAAAAATACCCCACTTTTTTGACAAAATATTGCCAGAATGTATAGCCTAATGTCGTTTTGTTTTGACAAAATTGCTGAAAAAAGTCCAAGCTATTTTGATAAAATTTCTAGAAAGTCTAACTTTTTGACAGTTTCCTTTTTTGAATTACATATCAAAAAGTTTCTCTTTTTTTTTGTCATACATGCCAAAAAGTCCACTTTTTATGAAAGTTGCCACAGGCCTCACTGTTCTGTCGAACTTCGCCAGAAAGGATCTCTTCTTCTGACAAAATTGTCAAAAAACCCCCTTTTTTCGATAAAATTTTCAAAAACTTGACTTTTTTGATGAAATTAACAAAAATTGTTCAGCTTTTTGATAAGATTACCAAAAGTTTCAACTTTAGTAATTAAAAATGTCAAAAAATCACATACTTTTCAAACAAAATTGCCGAAATAGACGCACTTTTTTGATAAAATTTACATGAAACTCCTTTTTTTGCTAAAATATCACACGATTTATCTGAATAACTGAAATGTGCGACGCTAAAATTTTCAAGGACTCATCTCAGATGATCTCAACAATGATCAGTGTTTCTCAAAATAGGTACTACACTACACTCGGAGTTATTTTGCAGTCGAACCAAAGAGATTACAACTTATATGATTTCCTTGAAATTAGCTGATGCATTGATAAAGCTTCTATTCTGTTTTGTTTTTCAACCATATCTAATGGCAAAGTGACAATGATGTAGTTAAAGTAGTGATAGAAAGTGTCAATAAGTGCGCGATTATTTCATTGTTTTTTTTTTTTACATATCGTATTTATACGTGCAGTTTTAAAGAGGGTAAGTCAAATAATTGATGATGCTTATGAAAAAAAAACTTTTTATGGATAAACACAAAATAAAAACAAAAACTTATTTTAGGTTGTGTTTTTTCTACTCTAAAATAGGTAGGTTCATATTCCTTAAAACATACCTACCTATCTAATAATCATTACCTACTTAAATTCGAAGCACCTATACCTACCATTTTTAAAACATTTTTTGGTTGAAAATTAATTTTTCTCATACTTAAATTGATACAATATTTCCAGTAAAATGCCCGTAAAAGGTTTGAGTGGTGTTCCGACTGACATTCAGTTGGAAGCATTACCGGATCCGGGTAATAGATTTACTCTAGGAAGTATAATCGGAACCGGTATAAGCGGAACTGTTTACGAAGCTGTAGATTCCGAATCAAGTACGTGAAAATCCTCAATTCTCATCGCATGTGTTTATTTCAGCGAAAAAACCAACTCGTGATTTTTTCTTTTTAGATGAAAAAGTAGCGATAAAAATTCAAAAAGTAATTCCCGATTATGAAGACGATATCAGGGAAGAGTATAAAATTCTGAAATATCTAGCAAATCATCCTAATTTGCCAACATTTCTCGGGGCCTTTCACCGTAAAGGCGAAGTATGGTTCGCATTACAGGTGATGAATGTTTAAAAATTTACCAATAGGTACTTTCATCAAATCGAAAATTCAGAATTCAAATATACTAGTCTTTACTTTCAGTTATGCGAAGGAGGTTCTATAATCGATTTGGTACGTGGATTATACGCCCAGAATAGACATTTATCTGAGGAGCAAATAGCATTTGTTTTAAGAGAATCGGTCAAGGTACATAATGTGAAATACTGAGGTAATAGAACTGAAAGATCTATTAACTGTAATGCTTAAAAATTCGACTTTTCAGGCTATTTGTCACTTACACGAAAATCACGTCGTGCATCGCGATATAAAAGCAAAAAATATCCTTCTCACATCCAATGGGGAAATTAAACTGGTGGATTTTGGTTTATCGAGGTAACTTCGTCGAAATCGGCTCTTTACCAATCACTGAGGAAATCAACTAACGAAAATTTCTCATTTAGGGGATTAAAGAACACTTTAGATAGAAAAAGCACTTGCTTAGGTTCACCATGCTGGATGGCTCCAGAATTAATAATCAGTGGTCGAAATAATGCTGACGGAGTATCATCTTACGATAACAGAATCGATGTTTGGGCTTTAGGTAACTATTCTCCATGGAAAATTATATAGCAACGGAATCACAACGTAACGATTTCTGCACAGGAATTACTGCGTTGGAATTGGCCGAAGGTCAAGCACCGTGCGAAGAAATGCATCCTACCAGAGCGATTTTCCAAATTGTACGAAATCCTCCACCGACATTCAAACTACCATCGAAATGGTCTCAAAATTACGCGGATTTCATTTCCGAGTATGAAAATTTTATCAACTGATCATGAAAGAAAATCATGTAAGAATTCGCCAATTCTCAATTTCTGGCAATGTTTCAGGTGTTTGGTTAAACTACCGGAAGAACGACCTTTTATTTTCGAATTTCTCGAACATCCGTTCATAAAATCTATTCCAGACGATTCCAGCGTAAGTATCTATCGTTATCATTTCTGTTCATGTAAGTTACTGTAATAAAATAAAAAGAATTCATCATCGCATTGTAGCTTGGACAAGATCTGGTCAACTTGAAAGATAAAGTAAAAAATTCAACTGAGGTTCAAAAACCAGAAATTCATTTAAGAAATGGAAGACTCCAAGTACGTTGAAAAATTCTTCAAATAGGTACCCAATAGACATCTGCAGCTAATCGCGTATGAAATTTCAGAGAAAAATCTTCGAAGCTACTGAAGCCATGGTTGTTGAAGATCTGGCTGCTGTAGATGATGTTTCAGAAGATAAAATTATGCTCGTACTTCAAGAACGTTTCAAAAGAGGCTTATTCTATACGTATATTGGAGATATCTTACTCTTCGTTAATCCGAATACACCGATACCAGCATATGGAAACAAAGTAAGCTGAAGAATAGTAGATAATAGTACCTATTAGGATATGCATGTGATACCTTACCAATGTGATGTTTATGCCCATCTAACGTTCTAGTATCATTGCAAATATCAATGGAAATCCAGATCAGATAATTCACCTCATATATACGCTGTCGCCGATGTAGCTTACCAAGACATGTTGCATCATAAACAACCGCAAAATATCATCATTAGTGGAGAAACATTGTCTGGAAAGACAACTAATTACAATCACTTAATAGATCATCTACTGTACTTAGGAAAAGTAAGCGTTACACTTACCAACTCATCTTCATGTATTGTGAAATATTATATTCTAGCCTCAAACACCAAGATCATCTTCGGTTGTCTTCCAATAATTTCAATTTTTGCAATCGTAATTTCACAGATTAGCAACAAAATTTCGGATAAAGTGGTAGCTGCGTCGAGATTAGTTCAAACTTTAGGCAATGCTGCTACACCACACAACAATAATTCAACTAGACACGTTATTAATACTCAAACTACTTACACAACTACGGGTAAACTTAGCGGAGCCATTTTCTACATTTACCAATTGGAAAAATGGAGAGTAACCGGTTACAAGTACGTTGTATGTAGTTACCTAAAATCTAAATAAATTATAAAGTATTGCACAACATCATGAACAATTGAATTATGAATTATTGAAAATTGAACTTGAACAAAAACAATTAAACAAAAACAATCAATGAAGATTCATCAAAATCAAAACTATCAAAACAAATAAATCAATCGCTTGGGATGGGAGGGGGTAGGTTTGTTTACTTTCTTTCAGTCCTTGTTTTGTAATTTTGTCAGTTCGCAGGTAGATGGAGTGCAATTTTTTCAAGCTTAAAATTTTTTTATTTGTTTTAGTTTTTTTTTTACTCACATCATTCCCGTTCATTGGTTGAACTTGAATCATTTTTTTGAATCTTAAAAGTTCCAAACTTTAAATCTTTCGTTTGTTTGTTTTTTCTTTTCAAACTATACCAATAATGGTATTTGATCGACGGTCATTTTGCTGATAAACACAAGTGATAATTGATAAAATGTCAATACCTATTTCGAATTCAGGAATTGTTTCAATGTTGTTTTTTCATTTTATATTATATAAGTAATTAAGTATGGTAAGCGTAAGCCTATTGTATTATTACTCGACTCTATTTTGTTCACTTCAAAGTTCTAAACTTTCACCTTTTTTTTCTTCAAGCATTACTTACTTGATTCATGACTAGGTTTTCGATCATTATTTTGTTGATTGTTGACGAATAAAAATAATGAGCGTCAATTTTGCGGTGGTAGTGACTGAAATGATTTTCATTTTTGGTTTTTGAGAGAGTTTTTGGTCAGTTTTTGAATCAATGAATATTGGTTTTTAGAAACGGTTTTGGGTCGGGTATCGGAGTTCCTTAGTTTCGGTTATGGGCCAGTTAGGCAGTTAAGTATGGGTTTGCACTTGCAGCCCTGATAAGTACATACAAAAACCTCATCCTAAATGCTAATTTAATTTAAATAAAATTTGAAACTAAGAGATTCCCAATTTAAAAACTTTTCATTTCACTTGCAGAGCCGCGGGGCAAGGCAATTTCCACATATTTTACTACTTTTACGACTCGGTAAAAGCTAAGGGAGAGTTGGATAGTTACTTCTTGGAAGACCGACCATACAAGTATCTAGTTCGAAAACCGGTTGATGATGGAAACCCCGGTGGAGCAAGTAATGATCCGAAAAAAAACGCTGATAAATATGCCGAAATACTTCACCTACTTGAGGTACTCGAATTCGAACCAGATCAGATAGAAATTGTCCAAAAGATTCTAGCTGCTATCATCCTACTTGGTGACATCACCTTCAAAGAAGCTAGAGACGAAGGAAGTGAAGTGGAAAATGTCGACATTGCTAACAATGGTGAGTTCTTGAGAAATTTTGCAATTAGGTATAGTATATAGGTCTTAAGTATCAATGGTACCTGATTGGTTTTTTTCTCACAATGATTTTATAATTTTTTATTATTTTTTTTTTTTACAGTGGCGACTTTGTTAGGAGTTGACGAAAAGAAATTTTTGTGGGCATTGTGTAACTATTGCGTTATTCAAAAAGGTAATGCTATCAGGAAGAAGCAAACGGTAGCGCATGCTGTTGAAGCACAGGCAGTTTTGGCTCGAGGACTTTATGGCAGATTGGTAGATTTCATAGTCAATGTGATTAATTTGAGGTTATCTGTTACTCGTGTTGTGCTGTAAGTGAAGGCAACTTTTTTGCATGAGTTAATTGGATAGAGTCACCATATTTACATATTCACTGATTATGAAATGTTTTTATTTTCGAACAGTGGGGATAAAAATTTCATCAGTGTGTTGGATTTGCCTGGATTTGAATCGTTTGATCAAAATAATCTGGAACAATTGTTTATCAACTCTACCAACGAACAATTACAATATTTTTATAATCAACGAATTTTTACTTGGGAATTGGTAAGTAATTTGGAATTTACTTTAGATAATTGCCAACCTGATTCCTACACTCTAAGTACCTATCCAACTCAACTATGTACCTATTTAGATAGTATTATTTGTCATTGAATAAGTACCTACCTACATTAAAATTCAATTTTCAGAAAGAACAAGAAGAAGAAGGAATTATACTGAAACCTTTGCAATTCTACGACAATAAACCAACTATCGATGAACTGCTAAGTAAACCAGATGGTTTCATGTATGTGATCGATGAAGCTTCAAGAAGCAACAGCGGTCATTCTTTCATTATTGGTACAAAAACAGCTAGTCCTCTCTTCGAAAGAAACTACCGGATGAAAATTTTAAAAAATTTATAACGTCTTCGTGTTTTCCAGATGCATTAGCAAATTGTCCTCGAGGAACTAGAATTCGTAAAGCTACGTCGACCAATTTCACTGTGGCGCATTATTGTAAAAAAGTAGAATACAATGCCCAAGACATACCGAAAAAAAATCACGACTTTTTGCCTCCTGAAATGATCGAAACCCTTAGATCATCGGGAAACTTCGTCGTAAAACAATTATTCGCTAACCAATTCACGAAATCTGGCAACTTGACTATTTCGACAGATCAAAACCTGGCCATTTTCAGTGGAAAACGCAAGAAGTGGGGAGCTGCTTTGGTCTCAGGAGACTCTAAATCCAGGGTAACACGAATTAATTTACACGAAATAAAAATCCTATTCGAGAAGTATAGAATTAATCGATTTTGTTTGTTTGTTGAAGAAATTCAATACCGAAGCTCAGGGAGAATATTCTCAGACTCGTCGTATGCGTACTTGTTCTGCTGTTTATAGAGCTTCGAGCTTAGAATTATTGAAAACGTTGTCGGAATCGACCGAAAGTAGCAGCGTTTGCTTTGTACGGTGTATTCGGGCAGGTTTACCAGCTTCGCCTGGATTTGAGGCGGATATCGTGAGCCCTCAACTGAGGTCGTTGTCGATTCTTGATACCACTCGTGCTCGTCAAATTGGATACTCTTATCATGTCTCGTTCAAGGATTTCATTGAAAGGTAAAATCAACAAGTTGTACCTAGATATTAAGCTAAGATGAGCTTATATAATTCTTTGAATTCAATTAATGAGAATATATAACCATGGTTAGGTATAAATTTTTGGCCTTCGACTTCGAAGAAAATGTTGAAATCACCAGAGAAAACTGTCGTTTGTTATTAATTCGTCTGAAAATGGAAGGATGGATAATTGGAAAAAATAAGGTCTTCTTGAGATACTACGATAAAGAATTTTTATCCAGGTACCTACCTAATCTTTCAATTTTTTTCCAAATGATTTTTGTTGAAAAAAAAAGAATTGTTTTCTAAAAAATGATTTTTTTTTCTCGCAGATTATACGAAACTCACGTTAAGAAAATCGTCAAAATTCAAGCAGTTATGCGAAAATTCATCACGAAACGAAAAGTAATTCCACGCGTGCAATCTCAACAGAGCATCGGTAAAGATTAATTTCGCTTGAATGACATTTTAGTACCAGTATAAGCATGTATGATAGAAGCTTAGTGAGCTTGTAAAGGATATCAAACGCCTACTGATGTTCAATACAGTAATGAAGTTTTTGATTGATTTGGCTACTGATTCTGTATCCGTTCGTTGAAAAAAAAATCGAGTATTAGTATCTGATCCGATACCAATACTAACCAAGGGCCATGCAAAAACTTCATATACCCGTTAAGAAAATCAATTTTCACCGCCTCTGTCACACCATTTTCGTATACTTAATCAGTAGCCAATTCAGAACGATTTTTAAATTTTCAATTTGTTGGGAACTTACGGCCCTTAAATTACCAGTTTTTTTTCTTGTTTCGTGTATAAAACCGTGAAATGTTGAAAATTTACGATGATCAGCACAATCGTAGTGTTTTGTAATAAAGTCGACTGGTTTTTTAAGCGTGTGAAATATCGTCAAATTTTTAACATTCGGTCAAATTACGCGAAACGTGTTCTAGTTATTTAGTCACTTCGTAGTTATAAGAATTATATTATCACGAAATTTAATTATTTAATATAAGGATTTATTTTCAATAATTTTCTGTTCTCTTGAAGTTTAAATAAAGATACATTACGTGTTGTTGGATTCATTTTTTCATTTTTCGTAGCACGAAATTGTTGGTGTGACAGTTGCGTCGTGTGATAAATGTTACTTTTATTAGACCTTTAAGCTTACTCCTGTCCTCATTTTTTTTTTTTTTTTTTTTTTTTTTATAGAAATAGAATATTGCTTTTAGATCTTTGATTTATTTTATAAAATTATTTAGATTAATTTTTCTAACTCGAATAATACGCGTATGATACGCTTATGCTTCAATTTGTTTAAGAATTTTTTCATGCTGGTAGATAAGTAGGTACTAGGTAGTTAAAGTTATACAAGAAAGTACATTTCTTTTCTAGTATTCAAATAAAATACCTACAATTAGCATTACTCAGTTCCAAAAATTTATAATAAAATGAGAGCTGTACAAATCTACATATATGTAGATACACAAATCATCAAATAGAAAATTCAAAACATTAATAAAAAGGTTAATAAGCTGATGAGCTCTCCACTCAAAACACATACAAACAATTTACTCACTAAAAGTTGATTACCTACTTCACAAGAATGGACAGATCAACGTTAAGAATACCCACTGATACAAATTCAACACTGCACAGGGCGACCTGAAATTTCCAAACCACAGAAACCAGTACCAATAACTTCTGAGAAACCAGTACCAATAACTCCTCCAGAATTGAAAGTATCAGTTGTTTATTCAAACGTAAAAATTCGGGGAAAACCAGCCAATCCGGAAAAAGGACGTAGGAAAAATCAACAACGTAAGTAAACCCAACAGAACCAGTGGCGTAGCCAGGATTTTCTCAAGGAGGGGCAAAACCAGATTTTTAGGCATAAAAAATCGATATGAGGGGTAATTTTCTGGAAATTTATTGTAATGTGTGATGATTTCATGAAAATGAAGGCAAAATTACTGCTCGAGCGAAGCGAGAGCGAAAATTTTTGGAAAAAATGGGTCTAAACAACGAAAAAACGTCCATTTTTGCATGTTTTCTTTCAAATTTTCGCTCTCAAGGGGGGGCATGGCCCCCTTCGCCCCCCATGGCTACGCCACTGAACAGAACTACAAACATGAAACCGCTGGTTTTCGTACCTACATAAAATAAAGACTTGGCTTTTTCAAAATGTTTGCAGAAAGCAAATCTAACGATGTTCGAAGAGTACCAAGTTTACTCGCTTCACGTAAATAATTTACTTATTATATTCTCATGACCAAATTCAACGATAGGTATCAATGTAAACATTAAAATCGATCTCTTATAGGCGAGAATAGCAAAATGGGACAAAAATTAGCGATGAAATACGCGAAAAAATGGAGATCTAAAACAATTTATCAGGTTTTATTAAAATACAGAGCGAAAATGTTCGAAGAGTTCGCTAATTTTTCACAACAGGTGAGATGTAGGTACCTAAGGGAAAATGAAAACATTATTCATAGTCCGGTAAAATGACAACAAGGGTATTTGCCACTCCTTTCCCCTCCCCCAGATTCTCTGGGACACATTTTTTCTTAGAGTGGGCATAGGAACATTTTAGAGCAAATTTACCAAAAAAAATTGGCCGGCTATTTTGATTGAGAGGTCAGTCGAAATCGTAAAATATTTTGCACTCCAATAAGTAGGTATGTATGAGACTCGTGTAAAAATTTTGAACCAGATAAAGCTAGATCGAAAGAGCACTGTAAAAATATATCACCAGCCAGAATTTCAGGTGCTAAGGTAGGTAGGTACATTTTTCAATTTTTGATGTATTTTTGAAAATCAAATTCAAGCCAAAAATGAGAAAAAAATCAAAATATAAACAAATTTGAATCAGAAAGTTGGAATTTGAGATTTAATAGCGGGTCGAAATTACAGTGCAGAGTGGATTTCGGCTTTCTAACTTCACTTGGTAAAATTTCATAGGAATTATTGCAACTTTAAAAAGTGTACTGGACGCTCCAGAATTTCCAGAAAGTCGCTGGAGGTTCCAAAACAACTTGAAACCAATTGCACCCAACTCAATAAAGTGTTTAAATTAGAGTGCAAGGTAAATTTTGGCAATCCAACTTCATTTGGTAAAATTTAGTGGAAAGGATCGAGGAGTATCGATAAGGCCATTTTTTGAGCCCGGACAGCGATCGACTCAACCACTCTTAAAATCTTGTAGTAAATGTCCCAAATACGAATCCGTGGTTAATTGACCCAAAAATGACCATTTTTTTTAGGCTCCAGGGGTTCCCAAAGTTGTGAATAAAAAAATAATTTTAGGAACCACAGAGTGTTATTTTCAAAAAACGTTTTCAGCATAATATATTATCTGTTTGAACCTGATAAACGTTACGCGAGGTGATTTTTCAATTTTCGAACCCTCGGAGGTAGAAATTTGGGGCTTTTGATTTTTTGAAAATTTTGGAACCACCATTTTGAACATACACCTTTGAACCTCGCTAAAAAGCTTTTTACCGGCTATTAGTATCTAAAAGACCTTCATCCTACCAAATTTTGAGCCTAATAAAATTTTGCGCTGGTACTCGAAAATCCAAATTTCCATAATTTCGATATTTTGGGAACCCCTGGAAAACTAGAAACCTGCGATTTGCGCCAAACGTAACATTTTGAGATATACAAATAATATATTAAATTATATTGATAAAAAAGTTTAATTAAGCTTCCTCTATAATCGTAATTTTGAACCCTTTTTTTAGAGCCCTCCACTTTAGGCACCCCCTAAAAAAAAGGCGTTTATGAATATTTTTTCAAACAAACTAAAAAATGTATAATTATTTGAAACACATTAGCACGTGCTTGATAATTTTTCATTTCATTTTTCCTGTAACTTTCAAAACTGAGCTATTTTGGGTCAAATTCTGAGATTTTACTTCGTTGAAATCGTGAAAACGTGATTTTTAAATGTTTTTTTGAAGAGTAAAATCTCAGAATTTGGCCCAAAAAAGCTCAATTTTGAAAGTTACAGGTAAAATCGAATGAAAAATTATCGAGCTCTTGCTAGTGTGTTTTCAACTTAAATTCTTCAATTTATTTGAAAAAATATGCATAAACGCCTTTTTTAGGGGTGCCTAAAGTGGGGCGCTTCAAGAAAAGGGTTCAAAATTTCGAATATACGGGGAGCTTAATTAAACTTTTTCATCTAGATAATTGATTATATACCTCAAAACGTTTCGTTTGGCGCAAATCGCAGGTTTCTAGTTTTCTAGGGGTTCCCAAAATATCGAAATTACAAAAAATTGAAATATTGGATTTTTGAGTACCAGCGCAAAATTTTATTGAGCTCAAAATTGGGTAGGATGAAGGTCTTTTAGATACTAATAAACTGCGAAAAGCTTTTTAGCGAGATTCAAAGGGGTAGGTTCAAAATTGTGGTTCCAAAATTTTCCAAAAATCACCCCCCCCCCCCCATTTCTACCCCCTGAGGATCGAAAATAGAAAAATCACCTCGCATAACGTTTATTGGGTTCAAACAGATGTTTTACGCTAAAAAAGTTTTTAAAAATAATACTCAGTGACTCCCAACGTTCTTTCTTTATTCACAACTTTGGGAACCCTGGAGTCCAAAAAATGGTCATTTTGGGTTGAATAATCACGGATTCGTATTTGGGACATTTATTACAACATTTTAAGGGTGGTTGAGTCGAAAACTGTCCGGGCCCAAAAAACGGCCTTATCGAGACTCCTCTTTTTAAACTTCGAAAATCTGCTGGACGCTCGCTGGAAGTTCAAAAGCAACTTGAAACAATCCGTAGTCGACTTAATAGTATGTCGAAATTATAGTGCAGAGTAACCGAGTCGATTCCGGTTTTCCTACTTCATTTGGTAAAATTTTTAAGAAATTTAAAATTACAAAAATCTATTGGAGGCTCCATGAACTTCTCAAAGCGGTTCAAAACCGTTTCCAATTGATTTGACAGATAAAAAATAGGGTATTATATCTTAAGTTTCAGACATGTAGGCCAATTTGGAGAAATTTTGATTTTTTTCTTCTCATTTTTGGCCTAAATTTGATTTTCAAAAATTTACAAAAATTCGAAAAATCAACTTTAGCGCCTGAAATTTTGCTGGTGATATATTTTCGCATGCTCTTTCGATTTAGCTTTGTCTTGAAGTCCACTTTGGGGGAAAATATGGGTAGTCTCCAATGGGGCTCAGAGGGTGCAGATAACCATCAATATTGTCATATGCCAGACTATCAAGTTTCAGTTTAATCCTATAATAAATTACAGCCTGCGTTGGTAATCAATTTTTTATTACATACTTAATCTCTTCAACAGGTGCATTTATACAATGTGCATGTGAATTACATCGCTAGTGCTCAGAAAAGACAAAAGCCAGTAAACATTCAAAGAATTGATTCGAATCAAACATATGAAAAATTCATCGGTGATCCCAAACCAATTCAGTTGCGTATTCCTTTTGAATTAAGTCATAAATCGATGTATGCTTCTACTTCGGATACTGTCGATTCGCATACTTCTAAATCGTAAGTTGAGGAAATTTTTCACGAACTAATTACCATACCTATTTAGATTTGAAATGATCAACAACAATCAATGCGCTCCTAGAGAATTAATTAAAGAACAAAAGCGTTATGATACTCCTTTCAAACCTCTACAAAAAGAGGAACGGTTGCATTGTGCGAACAATCGTATTTCTCATGTTAAAGGTAGGTATTTATAGAATTTTTTCATCACATATAATTATAATTTCTGTGACTGCAAGAGCGTCAACTTTACAGAAACGGAAACGAAAGTTGATTTTAAACCTGGAAATACAGACGAAGATGAAGATGAAGAATGCGTTTATTATTATCATAAAACTGGAATCGTGGAAAAACAACGCAAAAATCTAGAAAAAGTAAGTACCTATCAAAGATCTTCCATTAAATATAATAATTTGGCAATTGCACCTATATATTTATAAAAAATTTAATATTTTTTGCAGAGTTTCAGCGTTTGTTCAGTAAAAAGCGAAACATATTATGCGGGGTAGTATCTGAATATTGAATAATTTGCATCTTATAGAATTGTATAGCTTCTCTGTAAAGATTCACAAAATTTACACAGAACACTTATGTACCTATATGAAATGAAATAAAGTACTATTTTCAAGTGTAACAAAAAGTTTCAGTTTAGCTATATGAGAACGGTCGGTTATTTATAAAGATTCGATTACGGTATAATTTACAGGTCAATGACAAACCATAGATAGGTATACCGTCGACCGTTTTTATTAAATTATTTAATGACGAGTCAACGAAACTCTAAAAGTTCTTTAAGTTTAGTCGATCAATAATCCTAGTACTAATCATTGCTTACGTAAGTCAAAAATATAATATATTGTATGTATTTGTTTTGTGCGTAGAATGGGCGAAGTTGAAACTGATTATTCGGTAAGTGTTTCGGTAATTTTTAAAGGATTTTAAATTTTAACGCATTGTCAAGCGCATAAATCATCGATTTGTAGGTTCCGGCGAGTTCTTTCGGAAAAGTTTTTATGCAACTAATGTGTCCTTCGTGTTGTGGTGGTTTGTTTTCCGAAACTAAAGGATCTGTTTATATGGTAAGTTGAAATAAAATGTCTTTTCTCCAACAAGAATATCCGTCGAAGATTCAGACGAACACGATACGACCAATATTAGCGTTAAATTTCGCGCTATTTTTCGTCAAAATTGAAAGAATCACAGGGTTCAAAAGTTTACAATAGCAAGTTTTTAATGATATCTAATTATCTGTTCGCAGAAACGTCCTCCAATTCGGGGCAGTAAAACTAAAAGTACGGCATCAGCAATATCTGATGTGATGTTGGAGGATGATGAAAATAATGAAACTGACACAGAATATAATAATCGTCCTCTAAGTCCAATACCGGAAGATCAGGATAAACCTTCATCACCCACATCTCCTGATGAATCAAACGGAAAACCAAGGGAAGTACGAAGTGTTTCTTTGGGTGATGCCTTGTGTCAAGAATTAAATCAGAATAAATCAGATAACGGAGAGATTAACTGGAATACAAAATTGTAAGTAACTAAACTACAATTGCTTCTTCCAAATCATAAAATACGTAGTACATTTAATTAATTTTTGGAAATCCAACAGGAGAAAAACAAGTCTCACTGTAGGCGAGTCTGAACAAAATAAACAGAAAGAGAACACAGTTATCGAATTAAAAATCAGAGGGAAAGAACACGTCGAAGTTGTAAAACAAAATGGCGATAGCGATCCACCATTCAATTTTCAAGTACCTACTCTTTTCTATTCAGGGTAAATAATTCGCGATCACGTTGAAAGTATTATTTCTTGAATTTTACAGGCAATTTTGCGCAAAACCAGTGGCACTCGATCATCTCTAATACGAAAAGACGATCAAAAATCAGAAAACTATTTCAAAACCGAGTTATTGCCGGGGGTAGTACTTCAAGGAGTAATATACGATTTGTAACGAAAGCTACAGAATCACTCAAAGAAAAATTTCCCGCGTGTTTATACGATTTTACAATTTTTCACTTTTGCACCTTTTTAAACCTCGATTTGTATGTTTCGTTTCATAAAATGCAATTGAGATTGAAAAAGTGTTTTAATAAGACGCAATACATAAAACAGCTGAATAAATAAATAGATCATCGAAACAGTAGCGACTTTTAATACTCGATTATGCTTTTTTGAATTCCTGCTCGCCTTCTGCCGGTTGCATTTTCTTTAGTTTCAATTTTTCGAACTTTGAGATGGTTTCTTTGATGGAAAATTCACCGTGAACTATATTATCTCGAGTTCGTACGTTTACTGTACCGGCATTTACTTCTTTGTCACCAACAACTGGACAAATTCGTAATTTAAAATAATTTCCAGCTGAAAAAATTATTTGGAAATTCCGAAATAGCGAATTTACTTACCGAAAATGTAATTATACTGTGCGAGCTGAGCATTTCTTATTTTCTTATTCAAGGTGTCACTAGTGTCGTCATCAACATCGCAGTTAAATCCAGCTTCAAATATTTGCTCTTTTACCTGAAAAATTACAGAAAATTCGTTATTCAGTTTCATGCGAATGTATGTATTGCATACATTTAAGTAGATCCGTTTTGATATTGTACTGATTTGTATGTATACCTTGTGAGCGTATTCATTATGAGCTGACGCAACGGGAATAACCACTGATTGCCTGGGGGACAACCAGAACGGCCATTTGCCGGCGTAATTTTCTGTCAAAATGGCGATCATACGTTCAACAGAGCCAAGTAAGGCTCTATGGATGATTACAGGTCTCACAAGTTGCTGCTCTTCGCTGTAATTAAACGATTCATTAAATATAATACTGGATTAATTTGACGAGGTACAACTTGAAATGCTTACTTTGTAAATGTCAAGTTGAATCTGATAGGAAGTTGAAAATCTAATTGGATAGTGGCGCATTGATGAGGTCTATTTAATGCATCTTTAATAGTGATATCAATTTTGGGACCGTAAAAAGCACCGTCACCAGGATTTTTCTTGTATCCGGCGCCGAAGTCCTCCAAACTTTGACCCAATTGCTAGAAAATAACAACAATAATTTTATTTATGGCATTTTCAACAGGATTCTATATTGAATGAACAAATTTAGTACTTTTTCAGCATCATCCCACAAGGCTGCTTCACCTAAATACTTTTCTGGTCTAGTAGAAAGACAAAATTGGAACGTAAAACCGAATACTGTATAAACGTCTCTTAAAAAACTTAAAACTCCTGTTACTTCTTGTCTGATCTGAAACAATATAAAAAAATCGCAAATAAAATACATTTTTATTAAAATGATTAATCACGCTGAGAAAATATCTAAATACAAAGTTTTCAGTTTCATTTCTGAGCCTTATAAGTCAGATAAAAAAAACGATTAATCGGTCAATGGTCAATCGAAACGTATCAGAAATCATTTAAATTATAAAATGAATTAACAGAAATAAAAAATGCATTATCATTATCTAAATTAATTTACAGCTAAATTTCGTCCAGTTGAAATAATAAATTAATTCAATCAATATCTTACTTGACTCGGCTCACAAAAGATATGAGCGTCATCTTGTTGGAATCTTCTTACTCTAGTGAGACCGGTTAAAGCGCCAGATAATTCATTTCGATGTAAAACTCCAAAATCCGCTAATCTTAAGGGTAATTCACGCCAGGATCGGGGTCTCACATCGAATATCAAACTGTAAAAAAATCAACTACGTTAAGGATGGGCTATACTGAATTTAAGGGGATACTTATTCCCTTAACTTATACTTTAGCTTGGTTTATACTGAATTTAACGTCCGTTAACCTAAAATTTGCCTTTGTTCAACTTCTAGGGTTAAGTTTAAGTTTACGGTTAAATTCAGTATAGCCCCTCCTTTACACAGGGTAATTCTAGAGAAAAATAAACGGATAATTCGGTATCACTTACCAATGGCCAGGACAATTCATTGGTTTCAGAGAAAATGTAGACTGTTCGACGTCAAATGAAAACATGTTATCCTATAAAAAATAAAAGTCAAGATTCCAATTCAGAAATAAAAAATACAAAATGCAACTAGGCAATTAGGCATGAATTATTACCGAATAATGATCCCAGTGACCAGAAGTTTTCCATAATTTAACGTTATAAATATTCGGTGATACAACTTCTTGGTAGCCACGTTTACGGTATTCGCTTTTAATGTAATCCACTAGCGTATTGTATATAAATGCTCCTTTGGGTTGGAAAAAACAAGAACCTGGACTCAATTCGTGGAAAAAGAATAATTCTTGTTCCTATAGAAACGATAAAAGATTGTGAAATTTTTACATTGAAAAAGTAATCAATAGATTAGAAGGTCGTACTCTTCCGATTTTCCTGTGATCTCGCTTAGCCGCCTCTTCTTGCCATTTTTCCCACTGTTTCAACTGCTTTGGATCAGGATATGAAATTCCGAACACCCTTTGAAGCTTTTCCGCATCAACTTTTCCTTCCCAATGAGAACAACCAATCTGGAATATTTTCTCAATGAAAAACAAATTCCAAAAATGCTTATAAAAAATTACGATAGGTATTTACCTTCGTAACTTTGAACGCTTTCACGTTTCCAGTATGTCTAACATGAGGACCACGACATAAATCGATCAATGATCCACATTTGTAAATCGTTGTCGAGGGAGTTGTAACACGTTCGTTCAAGATACGTACTTTGAATTGATTGTACTAGAAAAATGAAAGCAGTAGGAACATCATTAGTAAGTAAACGAAACACAACCTAGATTGAAAAGAAAATAGAAAATTATCAACCTTGAACATCTCCAGCAAGGTTTCTTTCTTTACTACTAATCTTTCAAAAGGCTGCTTCTCCTTCACAATATTTTTTACAATACCTTCAATCACTGGGAAATCATCATTAGATACCTAAAGAAGAAAAATTTGTAAGAATTATATAGTACAATTTCATTAATTGATTCACAAAAACCAATTACCCGAGCATCGCCTACAAACATATCGTAATAGAACCCACTTTCGATCGGAGGGCCATAACATAAATGTGCACCGTAAACACGTTCCAACGCTTCACCCAACACATGAGCTGACGAATGCCAAAATACTTGCTGAGCTGTAACACAAACATATTCAGTATTTTCTTTCTCATCAATATGAACGAGAACTATAGATTTACCTTCTTCGTTATCGAATTTCAGCAATTCAAGAGTACAGTTGTCTTCCAAAGGACGACAAATATCCCACAATTCACCATTCACTTTAGAAATCACCGTATTTTCGGCTAGTCCGTTGCTGCAGAAAAAATTCATTGTGAGGATTTTGAAGGTATTCAATCATCGAATAAAGAAACATTAATTACCTAATGCCTTTGGCAACATCGTAAGGGGTAGTTTTCCATGACTCAGCATCGACTTGTTTACCATCGGGTAAGGTAACTTTAATAGGCACAGAAGGCTTGGAAGCCAATTCCTGTTCATATTCTGACTTCAGCTGTTCCCATACGACATCTCGCTCCTGTAACACAAAACAAACATTTAAGAAGGGAATACATTTAAAGAGGTTTATACGATTGCAAAACTTATCATACCTTGATGAATGATGGCCACGGATTCATTTCACAAACACATGATTTATCACCACTCTCTTCTTTTTTCGGGGCTTTTTCTTTAGCACCCATTTTTACCTGATGCAATACAAAATACTATTAATACGAATCACCAAGACGAACAAATATCCGCTCAACGAGAAACTTACTAGATTATTCCGACGAAGAGGTTGATGAGATGACTCACCTAAGACGCAATGATTTATGTGAAACGCTGCCGATAACTGTTTCGAAACACCGCGACTTCCTACAGATCTATGCAAATTTACTATCGGAAATGAACGAAGGATAGCAGAAAATTCGACGATGGTTTTGAGCATGGAACATTTGTCTACGAAAAACACATCATAATGTACATAAAACACGCGTTTGAGGTTAAAACGTGTTAACTTATCACCAACGAAACAATAAAATTACTCATGTTATCACATAGAAAACGCATATAAGTAGGTACCAAAGTGGTAGGTACATTCGATTATGATGCAATAATCAATATTTCGAAGATTATCATCACAAAGAAAAAGAATAATTTTGCAACATTTTACATTAGAAAGATATGGATTTTTACCACGATTCTCGAGCTTAAAGCAATTATCGATCAGTTAATAAACTTATTTTAGAACCGATTGCTATCGAAACGAAGAGAAACGTTGAGATTCGTTGGCGAAAAGCGACACGTGATAATGATGTCAAAGTTCAGCTTTAATAATTAAATTTTTATAGTGTTTTCAACACAAGCGAACGAATAATTAACAATGTTAGATAAATACACATAATATGAACTTACAGATTAGATGCACCACGAAATAAAATCACTAACATTCATCAATTTCAATCATCAACTCGGACACCGACTGCATTTTTTCCGTTTTTATCAAAATTTCATTTTCGATAAAAAATCAAAAATCAAAAATATTTGAATTCAAAAACAAATTTTATCAACTGGTCACACTGATTAAAACACGTTTTTCGAAAAATCGACTTGCAGAAAGCCAAATTTTTTTATTGAAAACTTCGTATTTTCACAACTGCGAACGAAACTCTAGCTCTTTAATGATCAGACTCGTTCTTTTTGTTTCTGAACTATCCAAGCACCATATGAAGACCGAAAAACTTCGATGAACAAAGTCGTTCATTGAACGTTTATAAAAATCTTGTACGCGTTGTGAAAGTAACTTCCTCCATAATTGTCGAATGGCTTCCGCTTTGTTTATAAATCAACTTTCTGTTACGGTTACCGATTACTGGAAAATCAAAACTCTCGATTAATTAATTACTTTCTCCAACTATTTATCTGAATTTCGTGCGCTGTTTTGTCGAAGAAATTCTATTACGACAGTGTCAACGACAATTCAAAAGATGACGATAGAGGAAGAAGTGATCAAGATTCAGAAAAAACTGAATAAAATATCCGCAGAGGGATCGGTAAATCTATTTTTATGAACCTTTTATTCCCTAGCCCGATGCATTGCGAATACATCTATTATTAAGTACCAGTATGCGTGTTTCATGTTACGACGTAAATTTGACGCTCTTTGATGTATTCGGAATATGTGAAAGTTTTCTGTAATCATTTACGATCGCAGTTTAGCGCCAAATTGATAAAAATCTGAATGTGCATATGTCATTTTTTCAGACTCAAGATGGAGCGCTTGATCTGCTCAAAGCATTGCAGGAGTTACCGGTGAATTTGGATATCTTAACGAAAACTCGGATCGGAATGACCGTAAATACATTGCGAAAATCTAGTTCAGATGATGAAGTGATCAGCCTATCCAAAAGTTTGATAAAGAGTTGGAAGAAGTTCTTACAGACCGGTTTGTATAATCAGTGCAGTAGGTATTTTCTCATAACTCAAAAATTGACTAATTTCGCCTTGTATGATTTTAGGCAATAGTAAAGATTCTTCATCGAATAGTTCGTCAAAGTCTAAAGATTCCAAAGATTCTGATGAAAGTAGGGAATCAGAAAAAGAAAAAGAGAAGGAAAAGGATAGAGAAAGAGAGAGAAAGCAATCGGTTTCGTTTCCTCCTTCAAATACTACCGATTCAGTTCGTCTGAAAAGTCGCGAACTATTAGCTAATGCTCTGAGAGCCGGAAAAAGTAAATTTCTCTCAATTTTATTATTCGTCGTTTATATTCGTCGATTTTCATTGTAAATTTTGTGATACAGCCGCCGAAGATTTGGAAGGATTAGCGTCGCCTGAAGAATTAGCCGATGAACTAGAAGATGCTATATTCAACGAATTTCGAAATACCGATTCTAAGTACAAAAACAGAATTAGAAGTAGAATTGCAAATTTAAAAGATCCTAAAAACCCATCGTTGAAAAATAACTTTTTAAATGGAGCCATTCCACCGACTAAATTAGCAGTGATGACAGCAGAGGTGTGTAGTGCGAAAGTAATTTATAGCTGGATTTCTGTACGTAGTCTAAGTAAATGTATTTTATCACGCAGGAAATGGCTAGTGATGAAATGAAATGCCTTCGTAACCGTTTCGTTAAAGAATCCATTGACGATGCCCAACTAGCCACCGTTCAAGGCACCAAAACTGACTTACTTAAATGCGGTAAATGTAAACAACGAGACTGTTCTTATAATCAGGTAATTTTTATTGATTTCAATGCATTAAGACTTTCCCTGTCATACAAATTATGTACTATTTATGTTTTGTATAATTTTCATTCGCAGGTACAAACCAGAAGTGCCGATGAACCTATGACCACTTTTGTCCTGTGTAATAACTGCGGTAACAGATGGAAGTTTTGTTAATTCATTGTCACGTGTTTTTTTTTGTAGCGTCGCTCGCTTATTTTGTATCCTTTTCTTGGTTTTCGATATTTTAAATATTTCATTTTACACGCGCCTAGTTTCTGTTACTACAAATGTTCCCAAATTTGTGATTGTAATTACTCTCGAAAAGTATAAGTGTTGGCTAAGTTTAATTCGTTGATTAGTAATAATGCGAAGATTTGTTTTAAGCGTGTTTTTTCTATCTATGTGTAAAATGTAAATTTTTGGTAAACTTCGTTACTATAAATAGAAAACCTAATTGGATTACCTATCCCAGAAGGATATTGGAACGACTACACTTTCCAAAAAATTGTCGATATTTTCATCTCTTTGTATGATTTCTGTCATTGTGTTATCATATTATCAGAAGCCTGGATGCTTTTATGACCTACAATTATATATCATTGTGGATTTTTTTTATTATTTTCGTTTCATCCGTCTCGTTCAAAATTGCAGGTTCGCAAGCTTATTCAACCGGTTGATTTTCTTTTCTTATCTAGGTATTCGATATTTTTTAATTTTCATTTTCAACAATTAATTGCCTTTATTGTTATTTATGGCTTGCGATATTATTCATCTGTGTCTTTAAGAAGCGATAATTTTCGAAAAATTGCTTTCGAACTGTATGGTTGGAGTACCATTTGTCAAATTGATATTACCTATGTCGTATATGCTCCAAGATCTCAGTTCGAGATTTATAATAGCTATGAATGGTGTAATCGTTATGTAGAAAGTATCATCTTTGTAAAGTATCTTGTTCTTGTATTCTGTGTATAAAATTAATGATTAAAAAAAAATGAAAAATCGAAAACACGTTTTTTCATTTGTATCTTAAAATTATTACAAAATTGTAATGATTATAAAAAAAAGTATTCGTCTTAATTTAAACCTTACGAAGTAGGTACATCCAAATATTACGAGTATCGCACGGATATTTTCATCTTAGACAACTTCGAATTGTGGCGATTTTAACTGAGTCCAGAAAATAGGAGCCGATTTGACAACAGTTCCTCTGAAATGACGACATAGTTAATTGTAAGACAGGAAGGAACGTACATTTTTTGATACGAATAAGTAATTGAATAGATTTACTTACATGCAAACAGCTGTTCCTTTAAATCCAGCAGGTTTCCATTTGAATACAAGCGAATATTTGTCTGTGGCGTTACGATGAGTAAGAGCATTCTAGAAATGAAAAAAAATGTCAGAACAGATCATTCGAACTATTTACATGCTCACGAACCGATAAAGATAGGTTTAATACTGCAAACTTACGTCTTTTCCTGGAGCACAGTTCAAAGTCTGACCCGAAGGATGGCTTTCAAATTTACCAACCGGTACTCCTTGGGAATTTCTGCATTGCAACAGGAATCCTTTGAATACTTCAGTACCTTCGATAGTTACATCGATTTTTTCACTACTTCCGATGCTGAATTTACTGACAGATATTTTATAAGGTGACGGAGGCAGTTGAGGTTTGGCGTTGAGATGTTTTGGTTTCATGTCCACGCAAACACCTTCTGGTGCACCGGTTTCGAATCCATAGTAGAGATCGACGAGTATTAAAAGTACAAACGATAAAGCTGAGACTTTGAACATTTTCAAATTATCTAAAAATTAAAATTAAAACGGTTTAAATTTACTTGAAAGTATACATTTTGGTTTCATAAAGAGCTACGTTAACGCTGAATTAATTGATAAGCTACTTATGGTTCTTCATTCCTTATTGCGGTAATTTTGAAATTTTAACAGCGTGCGATTCTTCTTATCAGATGTACGGTTTTTTTGATGCGTCGATAAGATTTCATTCATCGAGGTGGGCTTTTAGATTATGGGTTAAAGAACTAGGCAACTTTTAATTTCAATTTTAGGCCTATTAAAATTTATATTCTAATAGGTATTGTGAATAGGTACCTACATAGAAAAAATAATCATTACAAAATTTTTTTTTACTATACTTAGAGATGAACGTAGAACTTCCCCAGGGTTTCTTACGTAGCGTGATTGTCATTTAGACCTTCATTTGCTCAAATAAACTGTTAAAGAAGATGTTTTCATTCCAGTTTTTCGAAGAATTAATACAATAATTGCTTAATTCCTCGAAATAATAAACGTCAAATCCCAACTACAGGTTCCTACTTTAGCATTATCGTTTTTAATTAAGCATAATTAATACTATAATGTGCCTATTTGCGTATGTACATAAGATTTTTTACACCATTTTACTTTTTCATTAATAATGCAGTAAGTAAATAATTTATTCGAAACAATTACAATGCGAAGATTTATAATTGCACATGCTCGAAATGTACCGAAGTAAGGTTACGGTAATCGCTGAAGCATACGATCGTCGAAGCTTTTCAGGTGATGAGGTGAACAATACTAACAATACATAGACATTGACCGTTTTTTTTTCTCACAGTGGCTGTTGGCAAATGTTGACCGGTATAATTTGCGTCAATATACTTATACATATGTACAATTTACATTTTTTTGTAAACTCGACTCAATGCACTGAAATGAATGAAATGATCCTCATCACATAAACATAGGCTATACCTATACTATAGAATGTAAAGAAATCCGGTATTGTTGTGAAAAAAATTGATCGTCATAAATAGGTTTCAATCTGATGTAATTTTGATAATCTTTAATAGACCTAGTTTTGGTTGCATAAAATATACATTATTTTCGTAGGTATGTGTATCGTATATGTTACAGTATGTGTAACTTGTATAGGTAGGTATTTCTTATATCAAGTTTAAAACGATTGTCAGCAAATCAGAACATCATAGAGGTGTTTAGGTTGCCTAATTTACCATCTTTTAAATTTTAAAAGAAGTAATTTTACGATTAAATGAAACTTGGTTTCATATATTTTTAAAATCGAAATCTAGGCACCTACAATTATATCTATCAAGTGTTTTAAAAAAGAAAAGTAGCCACTTCGAATCTTATTTTATTATTTATATTATTACCTGCTACATAACTTGAGTTTTTTTTTTTTTATTTTAATGAAACACAAAACACAGTTAACAAATTTGAAAGTAACCACTTCAAATTTTATTATTACCAGTACCAGCTAATCTATGTTCTTTTTTTCAAAAACAAATAAATGAATAAAAATAACTGTCCCGTAGTACCTATACGCTTGGAAAATCAAAAGGCACTGCATATTTGGACCGCATAATTTTCAATAAAAACTCAGTTTTTTTAAACTCAGATGTCCTAATTTCCACAAAAAAATTGGAATGGTGGTTTTGAACATTTTACAATTAAAAATAGCATACAATTTTCCAAAAAAAAAAAAAAAAAAATGGGCGTAAGTACAGTTTTTTTATTTTTTATCAAATAAGTAGGTACGTGTGAAAATTTTTATTATGTGGTAAAAAATCGAGAATATATAATTTCAAGTTAAAAACTAAAATTTGTTGGTAAAAGAAATCGTGCAGATTTTTTTTTTCATTCAAAAATTATGCATTTGTTTGATTTTTTTTAAAAAGTTGCTCGACATAGGGACACTTTTTTTCAAATTCAAAATTTACAATATAATTATCAATCAATAAATTGATTGCATAAATTACTGCTAGACATTTAATTAGGCACTGTACTTATTTCTAGATTAACTAGGTAGGTACTTACTTGTTGAACGAAAAACCGCGAAATTGATGCGACCGATTATGTAACCGAATAGACAATAATATGAATTAATACAGTAGCAGTACTAGACAGTAAGTGTGCTATTAACGTATGTATTGAGGACAACTAGAATCTTTGTATTTTCTTTGACGATGCATATGATGATGAGAACCAGTTGCTGATAGTGGGAGAATTCGAGTTATCTACAGCTGAAGTTAATTAATATATTAGATATATTTTATAATTTAGGTATAACTATGCATTTTTCATTCGTATTCCGCTAATTGTCCATTAATAAATTACGTTGACTTTCTTTCAGCTACACGTTGCTCATCAAGATGTATGAGCTTCTGAGAATAGTGAGTTGGGAATGAAAAAAATAAAATTCTGAGAAAAGTAGGGAATTAACGTTAAAAAACAAGCATTTTTTGAGAATTTGGCGAAAACGCAAACCTTTTTGCAATCAGTTTCGAAAAAAATACACTTTTAACAGGAAATTCGTTTAAATGCTTTCGAAGAGGTAGAGCAATAACATTTATTGATGATAAATTTTTTATTTCAAAACAGAAGAAAAAATGAAAAAAAAGATAGAAGAATTCAAACAGTTGATTTCAAAATGAAACAACCTTTTATGAGGTTTCAGGTTTTAAAAATTTTCCAAAAATCGATTTGAAAGAATTTCAGGTGGTGTATTTTGGAGTCCTCTTTTGGTTTTTGCCCTTGTACGGGCTCTGTGAAAAAAATAAAAAATGAAGAAAAGCAAAATTGTACGAGTACAACTAAAAATATTTCTTTAATAAAAATAAAAGTCATTCGAAGAATTCATCACATCTGCAATTACGTGTGGCAAACTGGAGAATGGCTAGATGATTGGACCCAGTCTACTTACATCACTTTGAACAAAAAATAAGTACTCCAAGTTAAATTTCATCAATTTTTGTCCATTTGCCAAAAAAAAAAATCATCACAAAATTTTTCCAATTTTTCTGAACAAAATATTTTTGAAAAATTTTTGATCTGCAGAAATTTCTAAACTGATGGAGGATGGAGAGGGCTTCTCACATCTCCTCATTCTGTTGGTGCCTATATCTTCATAAAATTCACTCAACTAGGCATTCGTCACAAGGCCTTTGTTTTATTTGGTGTTCAAAAATTAAATAGGTACATACCTACTTAGATGTTTTTCAAAAGATAGACGAAGAACGTTTAGAAGCAGGGGGTATATTACTTTAGTTGAAATACCCCCTTCCTTTCACGAAGAATGTACCTAATTAATGACCGGAAAATGTTGTATTCGCCACTAAGTGCATAATGCATTAATTTTATTTACCAATAGGCCTAGCCAAATTAGCAATTAACCATTGTTTTATCGCCTGTCAAGTTCTGCTCATCTGTTGCATACTTCGTTTGGGAAAATAAGTGTTAAAAACATTAAATACATTAATATATTACATGTTATTACATAAAAAAGAGGTAGGTATGCCTCCGGTAGTGTACAATAAAAATGCAGTATAAGAATATGACATCAAAACAGTGTACAACATCTAGGTATGCTTCGTAGATAGGTATAGCACTTGAACACTCGAATGTATAAATGATTACAATACCTATTACCAATAGGTACATATGTATCTAGGTTTCACAAAATGAGAAATGATCGTAGCAAACTTGAAATATCACCATTTAGTAAATCAAAACTAGTCACTCGAATTTCACCATATCGGTGATAAGAAATGGAGGTAGTCAGAGTCACAGTGTTATAGGTATTCGTATTCGAAAAGAGCCAGTACCTAATACGATTTCAATGCCAAATACTCAAATAGGTAAATTGTGTATTTATGATGAATTGATTTCTATATATTTTCATTTCATGCAGTTATAAAGTTGACCTTATACAAATGAAATTTTTAATTTGCATTAATTCAGAGAATGTAGTATATTACATAGGTAAGGTTCATGTGTCAACGTTCGGATAGAAAAATGAAGTCGAATCGCAATTTTTGTCAATCTGAGTGCGAATTTCAACATAACGAAATCAAAACTTGGCACTATTTACTACAGTAGATTTGTATCTTACCTGCCTATTAGTTTTATTGGTACATATACGAGTAAAATGTTCCAACGAACTAGGTACCTACCTACCTATGTAAATTAGCGAAATTACAGGAAATAATAAATAAACAAAAACGTAGCAATATTTTGTTTTAAAAATTCAAGCAGTCTGTATAACGTCGAATACGATCATATCGTAGAATACTTCCTAGTTGTACCATAACATTGAATTGAAAAACCATAATTATCAGTTGGTACCTTATGAAGATTAGCGCATATTTGAAAGCAAGCTAGTAATTAATTTGTCGAAACGAAAAGAACCAATTGTAAATACTCTCAAAGGTTAACCACTTTGTTGAACAAAGCCTTCGCGATATTTTACGTTCCAGTCAGTGGTTCGCAAATTGGTCATGTCTGAATGTTAATAATTGACATCTTGGACATGATTGAGATTTCAGTTTTTGTCACACAGGTGATTCACACAGCTCGTTCTATTTATGAAATAGGTAAATAACTTCCTAAGCAGGTAGGTAGGTGTCTATACCTATCTCAACTCACCTAACTGCCAACATTTTACGCTACAAAGGTCGAAATTATTTCTAAATTTTATACGTCTTGGAAAACCGAATGCAGTTATTTGGTGCATTCGTCTCTATAATCTTCATTTCCGTACCTTACAGCAGGTACTTTGTTGTTGGTGTAGGTTTCATGGGTTCATATACGAGTTGCAACGTAATGAAAATATTACTGTAAAACAGGTGTTCTTAATCAAGGGCAAAATGAGACAATCTAGGTATTATTACACATTATGAGACAATACTTCTTGTGTTCCATTATAGAGTAGGTATAGGTAATATTAACGATCTTATTCTTATTTATAGCACTTTATTTGTCACATTTGTTACAATCATTACAAAGATTACAAACGTTTGAAGAAATGCAATTTACACGGAATAAAAAGGGAAGCAAGTCAAAAACCTTACTTTTCCTATGTTAACCATGCACTTTTTTTTTTTTTTTTTAGCATAGGTCTTTAGCTTTAGGTATCTTGTACGTCTGCTGTATTTTCTTTATTTGATTACCTATTTTATTGGTTATTTGTACTTTTTTTCTTGCTAATGCGATATAACTTCTGATAAACTTGACTCGTATTTGCAATTCATTTTGTATGCACATACATTGATTTTCACAGTAGGTACCATTCTTTTAGAACCAATTCTACCACTGGACATGGCTAATTTACACGAAGATAGAGCCATGAATCAAATGTACACCGAATCAGCTTCTCTATCTCTTGATGAAAGGAAAATGGTGGTGTCGATTTGAAATCGATTTAATTGAGAACCAAAAAAATAAGTAAAAATTGTTGTTGAAAAAAAAAAAAAAAAAAAAAACTAAAAATGACACAAAATTGAATGAGCTGACAAAAAATTTACAAAAAATGAAAACATTATACCAGTCGTAAAATTGATGCTTAAAATGACACTTTTTATTTTACATACCTATACCTACATTTCGACTTTCATTTGAGCAATAAAACATTTGAAAATGGGCGTCAAGTCTCCTCTCAAGGAAAGTTTTAGATTATGAATTTATGCTCATTGCTCAAGTCAATTCGAAGCTTAAATTTTAAAAAAATTCGGGCAAAATGTAAAAAACTCGTTTTTAAAGAATTGACATAATTTTAACAGATCTGATTGTTAGATATTTTCCAAGTTCAAATCCAACTTAATATTTGAAAGTCTAGATACTTCCGTGTATCTGACAAATGTAGAAATGTCAGAAAACTGGTCAAAGTCTGTGTAATGGTCACATACATTTTTCTTCAATTTATTTAAAGGTTGGCATAATGTCATATGTACTATAGTCTATGAATTTTCTTACAAATTTTTAAAAATTCAACAAATCTACCGATTTATTTAGATGAATTTTTCAAAAAATCGTCCGACGAATCAATTATTTACAAAATATTGACTCGATAACACTAGAGGAAGTCAAATGTCCTCAAAGTTGAATTTTTCGAGTCAACGTTAAAGGCCCAAACTTTGCGATACATGATCTTGTACTTAGTTAGTGCCGCTGAGAGTCAATGTGGGTCTGAGGCAAAACAAAAAACGAGGGCCTCTTGAAAAATTTTCACATTCTCTCCCTCTTCTTAAGCAAGTAGGTATTTGAAAAAAATGGAGGTCGAAAATGAGTTGTAAACAAAACATAATTTTTCCACAATTTTTTTACTATAAAAAAATCGCCCATTCTGCAAAAAATTGATCATCTCATTTTTGTAAAAAAGATTATTGGAGAAGTTTCTTCGAAAAAAGTTCTTTCAAAAACAAGTTTTCTTAAAAAAGTTTTCTCAAGTTTGAAAATTTCATTTTTGAAAGTTGAGCATTTTTCCATAAGTTTTCTCGTATATGAAGAAGTCACCCACACCCTAAAAAATTTCAAGTTCTGTTTTCTGTTTGTTAAATTATTGGAGAAGTTTCTTCTAATATGTTTTTACAGAAAGAAGTTTTCTCTAAAAAGAGGTCATTTCAAATGGGAAGTTCCCGTCATTAGAAGTTTTAATTTTTGTTTGACGCCAAGAACAAGTTTTGTTTCGCGAAAAACAATTTTTGAAGAGAGATTTATACCTACCCTTGTAGCTTCTTTTGAAAGCAAAGTTTATCAGCTTTTGTTCCATGAAGTTTCCTTTTTCCCTTCATGAATAAAGTTTTCATTTTTTTTCCTTTAAAAAATAAATGAAGTTTTTATTTTTTCATTTCAAAATGAAGTTTTATTTTTTTCCTTTAAAAATGAAGTTTCTATTTTCCGTTCAAAAATCGTTTTCATTCTTTTCTTTGGCTAAGATTTTTTCGCGGGAAATTGTCGAGGGTGACCCCATGAATAATTCCTGAGAGTTACCACCCTGTACCCCTCTTGCTAATTTTTTATGGGGGGGGGGGGCTGAACCCTCCCAAAATGGATTTTTCGCAGTTTTCTCCTCAGGGGTGTTGATTTTACGTCGAAAACAGTTCAGTACCTACTCTTTTGTTCTACGTTAAATTTCCGATCTAGCGATATATCAACTGTCCTTCTACCCCCAAGGGAGATGGGGCTACAACCATTCAAATGAGAGGGGGTTCCTAAAAAACACAAAAAAACTATCGGTGCATAAGAGGGGTGAAATGGCCCCCGGAAGCGTTTGGGTTGATACTAGCATGGAAGGTGGGTACCATAGAGAAACTACCACGTAAAAAATTTCAGATCCACACCACTTCCCCTTTCTGGGGAACCCCCCTTGTTTTGAAATTTCAATAATACTTATCTCAGCCCCATTTTAACCAATTTTGAAAATTTTTCTGGAAGTTACGTATATTCTTAGTAGATATGCCCACAAAAATTTTCAACCCCCTCCCCTCATATTTACCCCTCAAAAAAAGCGTTTTTTTATGCCTATTAACAATCAAAGATTGCGAGGTACAATTTTGGAATCACGTTTTTTGCATGTATTTTTGGCCCCCAAACATCACATACTTTTTTTTTAGAAATGTTTGCTTTGGTGTGCCGTGGTGAAAAATTGGAAGAATGTGTTTTGGGGGGTAGGGGGTGAAATGGGAATTTTGAGAAAAATAACTATTAATGAGTAGGGTATCGTTTTCATATGATTCGATGCCGCTGAGCACGATTATGACCTCAGATTTTCTGCTACACTTACCTAGCCCTCTCCAGAGCCCCTCAGCCCCCTCAATTTTCACAATTTTTGAAATAAAGTTATTTTGAGGGCATTATGGTGTCATTTTCATATGATTCGATACCGCTGAGCACGATTATGACCTCAGATTTTCTGCTACACTCACCTAGCCCTCTCCAGAGCTCCTCAGCCCTCTCAATTTTCACGATTTTTGAAATAAAGTTATTTTGATGATGTTGGTTTCATTGCTAAATACATAGGTAACTATTAATGAGTAGGGTATCGTTTTCATATGATTCGATACCGCTGAGCACGATCATGACCTCAGATTTTCTGCTACACTCACCTAGCCCTCTCCAGAGCTCCTCAGCCCCCTCAATTTTCACGATTTTTGAAATAAAGTTATTTTGATGACATTGGTGTCGTTTTCATATGATTCGATACCGCTGAGCACGAATATGACCTCAGATTTTCTGCTACGGTCACTCAGTTCTCTCCAGAGTCCTCAGCCTCCAACAAGACACATTTTCAAAAAACTTTACCAATAGTGAAAATTGCGGGGGAGCTGAGGGCTCTGGACAGGGCTAGGTAAATGTGGCAGAAAATCTGAGCCCTGAGGTCATATTTTTCAAATTACTTGGATGTTCAAAACGAAGTGTTCATTTAATTTTCAAAATAAGTAAAAATTGCATATGCATATATCCTTTTAAAAACGAAGCACACAAGCTTTCTGGAAAACGAAGACTACCTATGGGAAAATTTTCCATAGAACCTTTTTTGTAGGAATGTTGAATTCTATTACAAAGAACGGTTCTCTGCACATTTTTGGTAGGTATTTTCAAAATTGAAGGATATATACTTACGCCAGGTTAAAAATATGAGAGAAAACGTTTCGAACGTTTAGATTATAGAGAATTTAAAAACACTCTTCACCCTTCACTTTTCAGGTCTAGACTGCGGGAGACAAATACGGTGCGTATCCGTAATACGCAAAATTTATTCGTACCTAATCCGGAAAAATATCTAAGGTTTATGACCTTTTTTTTGTTTTGTTTTCAAACAAAGTGTGTCTATTAAGTGCCCTTCCTCTAAAAATCGTTTTTTTTTTGTCGAATTTTGCATTGAATAAAACTTGAAAGTTGTTCGACGAATTGAAGAAAATATATTCAGATAAATAAATACGTAAAGGTATACCGACTTTACCAGCGCAGTTTTCAAAAGAACGATTCGAACTAAAACGAAATAATAAAATTACCCATGATTCAGCTTGCAAAATATTAATCTACGATTATCCTAAATCGTATCCACGAAATAAATCAGTTAGATAGGTGCTTACTTATATTCGAAAAAAATTCGTTAACCTTGATATACCTAACCAAGAATTATAATACGAAAGCAAAAACTAGTCTCCTGTATTGAAATATAATTTGCATAACTTAAATGTCAGTTTATCTGAAAATCGAGATGATTTAATTCCGCAGAACAGAGAATGCGAAAAAAATAATAATCAAAATGCTCAATTTATTTTTTCGTAGGTACAAATACCTAAGCATTATTTTTCACCATTTCAAATAAATCATAATCTTATATTATTATTCTTTTGAAAAAACATGTCGCAAAGGCTGTTGGGTGTTTTTTTTCCTGAAAAATTATTACCTACCTATATATTTTATTACGCACGTCAGTATTGCTTATATACTTGCCGCTGTAGTAGGGGGAAAAACCGCGAAAGTTTACGAATAATAATAAAAGTTGCGATAAAAATAAAAAATGTTTAGTCAGAGATTTGCAAAACTGTTTTCACAAATTCAAAAATCTACCTAGGTAAATATATCGACCCAATTTTGCAAATTTTAAAGCAAATATTTTTGGTTGAAAAGAAAAATAATAAAGTTGTTTCATTACGAGACATTTTTTTTCTCAGTAAATACAATAGGTAAAAGTAATCGAAGCTTATAATAAGCACCTTTGAATGTGAGTAGGCGATATCTAGTACGTAGCTTATTGAGCTTATGATGAATGGTTATCGCGACAGTACATCGGCCTATTTAATTACATATAATAGACTTTATTGTACTTAGCAACAGGTACTTACCTATCTTGAAATTTCTTATTAACCAAATGCAAGTATTAGTTAAAACATTATAATTTGTTGTAAAAGTAGAAGGATTATTCTCACCAAGCTTTTTCAATGATCCGTTCTCATATACTTCGAAAGCTTTTCACATTGGTTGTATTATGATTCGCAAATCTTCTTAAGGTATATACTAAGTACTATAGGTTCATACTTCTAATGCTTTTCCTTATAAAGAAAATTAACTCAATTCTTTCGACTAATGGCGTGTACGGTTTAAGCAATAAAATAATATAACGAGTTGAAAGCTTTTCGAGATATATTCAAGTGCGCCAAATTAGTACTTATTTTTCATCTCGTACCTATCCAACTTTTTCTTTCATTTACTTTATTTCAAGAAATGCTTACTCGCTGCATCGGTGTTTACATTATTATAAACTTTTGCCACTTTTACCATTATCTAATCATTTTCGCCGGAAATTTACCAAAAGGTGGCGAGTTTGAATTTTGCATCGAAGCGAAAATCATACGGAGTGTTTTTCCAATGGTATTAATTTAATTTGCTCGAGACAGCGTTAGTTTGTTGAATTTGTTTGGTACCTGCTTGAGAAGTCTGAAGGAGAGTAATTTACTTTTTTGAGAAATGATCAAGATGGATTATTAATTGTGGTTAGATTTTTTCACCCATCGTAAGAGCAATTTTTTAAAAACATTGATGAATATTGCAGCTTTAGAAGTTTTCAATTGGCCAATCAGAGAAAAATTTACTGAAATCTTCGTAACCAAAATTTCAGGCTGGGCTAAAATTCAAACTGAACGATAGATAGAAGCTTATTTTTGTATTTTTCAATAATACTCTCATCTCGACATATTTTTACATATTCATAAAATAAAACCGAGTAAAACCCATTTGCAAATTCTCGAGTAATTTTCGTGTTTAAAATTTAAAATTGAATATCTAAAAATGAATATTCAACGAGAACGCCTTCCAAGTTTGATAAAGTAACCGAATACAGTATCGTTGATGGAGTAGTATAACCGAAAGATGCGAAGGCGTATAATGAAAGAATATTTTATTAGCTTAGATTAATTTCCTCACGATTCGATAAAATAATCCGAAAGGGAGTCTAATGAAAAATTTAACATATCTAAACCTGCAATTTATTTGTATAAGTGTTTCGAGTAAATTTCAATATTTAATCCTCAGTTGTGAATTACATTCTTCTATCAATAATTACCTACCAGTTAGACTTGAAAAGCAACTTTATTTGATTTTAACGCAGATATTAGAATTATTTATTGCAACAATATCCATAATCTAACACTGAAGAACAAAGGAGTGCTCCAGAAGGTCAAGTTTACCCTTTGGTTGAGATTATTTTTCAACACCCCAATGCACTTAATTTCTACGACCCTTGTTCTTGATCTTGAAGAATGCAAGCTAAAAACCACAGGTCAATCAAATTGTACTCAATATTGCAATAATTAATTCTCGATAACACCATTAAATTAACAATCGCAAAGTCGACTTGCAAAACTATTCGACTCGAGAATTTAGCAATCTTTATCATTAATGTTTTCAAGCACAGAAATTATTACAAAATATTTCGTTATACTTACGTTGAAGATTTTAAAACAATTATATTGTGGTTCGATGGAAGCTTCAGCTTTTGGCAACTTTCTCATCATAAAGCAAACAATACAGACGTGTCTTTTGTTATCACTTAACGTGAATTGTTAACTTGGTTAAAATATTTAATATACATTATGAAGAGTGATATTCCAAAACTCGCTTTGTCCATTTTTATCAAAGTTGGGTTTTCAGTGGTATCTGGTAGATGAAGTATTAACTCACATTCCTACATCATCAACCTACCAAAATGAGGTGTTAAACTCACCTAAATAGCCAATTCAATAAAAATTTTAAAAAAAATGATGTTCCAAAACGCGCTTTGTCCATTTTTATTGAAATTTTTTTCAGCAGTATTTAGTGGATGAAATGTATACCTACACTCCTACATCATAAATCCACCCAAATAAAGTGCTAAACTCGCCTAAAAAGCCAATTTACCCGTTTAAAAGGAAACTGTTTTTCCTTTCTCCTGAAAAGTTGTGAAAATGGACAAAGCGAGTTTTGGAATATCACTCTTCATATGTACCTACTTAGGTACTTAAAAAACATTTACAAGGATAAGCTTTCTTTGGTATACACAATAAAAAAGGGATAGATAGGTACCTAAGCAAGAGAAACGAAATGTGATTATGCGAATGTGAAAATTGAAAGAACCAATGTAGTTCTACATACATTGGTGGCAGTTTACTTGTAGAAATAATTCAGTTTTTGCGGAAATCACTTCCGTTTTGTCGTTTACGTGTTTTACATGCTTGGGTACTATCTATTGAAAATTATTTACATAAAATGGTCGACACGAGTTGCGATTCTGATAACTATGGTGTAAAAGTATATAGATACAATGTTATTCCTTTGGGATTAGGACATAAATGCAGAAATTTTCTAACCTCTATAAAATCTGATGTTATGCACGATTGCAATGTCCCGTGTTAAACGTTGTATATTTCGTAACTTTTCCGCAACGATAACTATTTTTGTTCGATTATCGAATGTACGAATATCTGCGTTGAATATTTATTTTGGTCCATCTATGTGTTGTGTACTTTATTATTCTCGTATTAATATTTTGTTCGCACTTGAATTTTATTGTTTTGAGAATGAGAATGTTCCTAATAAGTATTTATTTGTAAAAAATCTTTTCTGTATGTTTTTTGAATGATAAGATGAAATCAAATTGAAATGAATTGAAATACGTAGAACTTGACTAGGTACAATAAGTGGCTTGAAATTTTCAATTTTTCTAATAAGTAGGTAGGAATGCAAATTGCAATGTGTGACAGAAAATTTTCCAGAGTGATCAAGCGAAAATTGAAAATTGATCAAAAATAGGTACTTACAACATCAATCCAAATTTCCAAAGTTGAATTTCATTTTTGTCAAATTTTTAAATGTTAATTTTTTTGAAGCCTCTGGAAAATTTTAAACTTTTCAGTTTTAGAAAACTTATTAAGCATAGGTAAACCGTATAAAAAAAGCAAAAATGAAATTTTGCATCTTTTCAGCGAAGGAACAAAATCCAAAAATGTATCAAAGCCTCTATGCAACCATTACATGATCAAACAAATTTCAGCTTTTCATCTCAATCATATCAAAATTTCAATTTTCCCACGGAAATATTTAGTGCTTCAATTTTTCTCAATTTTTCCAAGTATTTGGCATGAAATTGGATGTCTAGAATTTTGTTTGTTGGTGTGTTTTTCATGCGTTTTCAATTTTTTGTTCAGTCCAAATTGTTTTGGCTCGTTGAGATGCCTATTGCAACGTTGGAGGAGGGGGAGAGCTGGATGAGGAGGTGGCAATGAAAGTTCACCTAGAGCAGAAAATACTCGGCCCGGGACCTGATAGAATTAAATGTGAAGAGAATCAAAATCCAATCAGAATAGAAAAAGATTAAAATTATTGAGCTTTAGTAAAATAATACCAGCGAAAAATGATGGGATCTGATCAGATCCGGACATTCCATGCATTCAATTTGACTTGATTAGATTTGATCAGATCTGAGTTCTGGTTCTAATTTGGATTTGGTCTGTTCAGACCGGAATAGATTCAATGTGGGAGACAGCTAATTATGGATCCAACCAGATCGGAATAGATATGATCAGATCAGATCTGGGCATTCGTCCTAGGATCCAATTAGATTTGATTAGATCTAGTCAGATCAGGATTTCAATCGGATTAGATGTGTTCAAATCTGATCAAATCCAATCATTTTTACTCCATGTTGTGGTAAATGCAAAAATGGACAATATATTTTTTTTTATTTTTTTTTGCATTTTCAACACACTCACTGTATTCTACGTGTCATTTGTTAACTTTTGATGTACTCGTGGTCTTGATTCGGTAAAAAATTCGATAACTTTTCCACTTCCCAAAAAAATTTTTAGGGGAGTGAAAAAATGTTGAAAAATTTTTTTTTTTAAAAACTCGCTAAAATGAACAAAAAATCAACTATTGATCATTTCTGATGTTTTTTATGTAAAAAACTCGTCCTAGAAATACATTTTTCGTCAAATATATTAGTAAAACGTTAAAAAAGAGTAATAATTTTAAAATTCAGTAAAACTGTGAATCACTTCTATAACGTGTAACTCATCATGTGACCGTGGAAGTTTATTTTTTTTGTAATTTCAAACCATTTTCAAGTTATTTAGGGCAAAAAAATATTTATGGTAAGCGCAAAAATGAAAAAAAAAATCGTTTTTGCAATTACCCCGAGTCGATTTTTTCTGGGGTAGTTGCAAAAACGCAATTTACGTAGCCAAAATTTTGAAAAATTTCAAATTGCGATATCTTACCTTAAACTTTAATCCTTCATGACCCTAAATCGTGAAAATTCCAGATAAATCGACAGTTTTTTCTATTTCACATGCATTTTTTTAAAAAACACCTGCTCTCACTTTACTTATGAGTGATTTCAACATGCTTTGATAAAAGTGTTTGCTACGGAGCGACAAGTTGAACCCGGCGAGTTGTGACCAAGTAAATATATCGGTAAAGGTTGTTGCTTCGACACCCCCTAGTTGGCACAACCAGAAAATTGATATTTTTTTGCATGAGGTCACAATTTTGCAATTGCCCCACTCTACCTTAATCATTTAATATGTTTCTAACCTAGGTATTGGTTATCTACATAGGTCTATGTGTCAATAATTTTAGTTAAATCTAAAGGTTTTTGAGAGAAAAAAAATGAGATTGAAACAAAGTAGAACAGAGCCAATATGAGCCTGTGAAAAAAATGACCACCCTTTTTCAAAAATTGAGCTCAAAAATGAGTTGTTCACAAAAGATCATTTTTTCACAAGTTCTTTCTCTGTCTCCAACTCAAAAAATTGATCATTTCTTTCTTTAAAAAAAAGTTTATTGGAGAAGTTTCTTCTATAAATTTTTAAGGTTTCCTTTGTTAGAAGTTTTAAATTTTGAAATTTGAGATCAAGAACAAATTTTGTTTCGCGAAAAACAATTTTGCGATAGAGATTCTTTTCTCTGGTAGAGGAGTTTTTTTTCGAGAAAGTTTTTCACAAAAGAATTTTTTTGAAGCCAGCTTTTTGTTCTATGAAGTTTTCATTTTCCCTTCAAAAATGAAGTTTTAAGTTTTTCTTATTCAAAAACAAAGGTTGCATTTTCTCTTCAAAAATAAACGTTGCATAAGGCAGACTCTCTCCAAAAAATGAAATAAATTTTTCATGACCCCCCCCCCCCCCCTCCCTTCGCTCTGTTAGTGACACTAACTACTGAGAACTATTTAAAATAAAAACAAAATACAAATTGAAAGTAGAAAATGAATTAGGTAAAATAGATTTAAATTAAGTTAAAATCATGATAAAATATAATCAAAATAAAATGAAATCAAACAACAATAGAAATAAACTTGAGATATACGAAACTAAATTAGAATCGAACAAAAATGAAATGAAATAAAACTGAATTAAAATCAAATTATTAAAATAGAATTAAATTCACCTCAAAGTAAATTAATTAGATCAAATTAAAATGGAAATAAATTGGAATATAGGTTAGAGTAAAATTAAAATAAATTAAAATATTTCCACGATAAATATCTATGTAGTTTTTCACATTTTTTTTGAGATTCTGTGTTTTTTGTTTTGAAAATTGAGACTATTTTTATGCCTTAAAACTACGCATTTGCACGCATTTCCGAAGATTCGAAATCCTGTAGGACACTCAATATTTACCCAAGCAGCTGGATTTCGGTTTGTACCTAAATACTCTGCAAATTGATTGACGCATTTTGAACAAAATTAATTTAAAATTTTTTATTTTTTTCATCTACCTATCTTTTAAAATATTTGCAGCATGGTAGAAGCAGAAATTTTTTTAAATTATAGCTCATCAGTACTCAGTAAAGCTGTTTCAAGAAAACAAAAAAATTTACACATTTTAAAATATAGAATTCAGTTTTTATCTGCGTCAATTTGTGGGAAGAAAAATGATGGTGTTGGAGGAAGGAGTAATTGGCTACAAGTTTTCAAAAATTGAACTTTTAGGGATGGTAGAGCATATCTCCTTGGTAAAATAACTCATTAAAATAGCCAACACTGAATTTTATACAAAATGTGTCCACTAACTTTTGGACTTTCTGTTTTTTGTTTTTTTTTTTAACCGAAAGAAAAAGCTACTCATAATTATGAAACGGTACATATCGAAAACGAAATGTTTCAGGACAAAAATCGTATAAAATTCAATTTTTTCATCAACAAAGTGTCATCAGATTTTTGCTAAGACGTACGGTTTGTTCGGCATGATACATTTTTCAAAATCACAAACGATATTGTTTTGACGAAGAGTTGAAAAATATAGTAAACTCTTACGCTTTGGTCAATGCGTCAATCAATATTATGCACGATACTGTACCTCTTACTTTTTGCACAGTTGTTATGCGCACTTAAAAATTTTAAATCAACGATATCATTTAAAAAAAATTTTTTACTTCAAAGTACCTATAAATTATCTTTTTGAAGTTTTCAAAAGAGTTCACAATGACACTGACTCCGCCGTACTTATAGTATGTTCATTTCTCATACTGCTTTGAGAGTAGAACAATTTCAGAAAAAAAGTTTCGAGCCTCTGGTGCTTCAGATGGACGTATACGAGAGTTATTTCGCGACAGAAATTTTCACGAGTCTTTGCTCAAATACTATGTAATTAGCTAAAAAAAAAAAAAGAATGCACGAAAATAGTTGGAAATTTAAACAAAATTCTCGTAATATTTTTGTGAAATCTACGCAGATTTTTCAAGAAGACAGAAATTCCATCTCGTTGACTCACCTTCACTTTCGCGGTTCACCATTAATTAACCAACTCGCGAATATGCGACTTTCATACGACCCAACCAATGATTCCCTCTCCAGCTGTTAACTTTTTCTCATTTGTCGTTCGATGAAAAAAAAAAGACGGAAGACGTGCCGAATAATCGTAGGTAATCTAATTAGATATTTTATGAATTAAAAATTCCCACTTGATTCAAATTCGACACAGCTTCCTGAGGTGTCGTCTCATCGCGATTTGCATTGTAGGTACCTAATATTCTCGATCAAAGTCGCATCAGGAAATAAGGACATTTATTACTAAGTATTGATAGAAATCGAGAGTTGGAAATAATTTTACAGGAATTTAGCAGCGGCGAACTAGTATCGGTATTGTCGACTACCTATCCTATCGATTAAATAAATTTCGCGGTTGACATTAAAGATATTCGTCATTATGTAACAACTCGTTGTCAAATATTGTTGCAGGTCGTTGATACCCATTACCTACACCACTGCAGTGCTATGGGGTTTTGGTAAAAATTAAAATATACGGTGCTGGTTCGCAGCATCATAAACGTAAAATTTCTAGTCTAAACTGAATTAATTTATTATAATCTAGACTCACCTCGTAGGTTAACTTTCCTTCTATGTATTAGAATTTTAAATACGAAGCATTACCTGCTATACTAAGTTGTTAAAATTTGGAAACTAGTTTGGTTCTTTTTTTGTCTTTTTTTTGCTGCCTAGTTCTTTATGTTTCAAGTGTCACCGAACCTGTTCATCTTCGCGACAATATTCACGCTGCGGTTGATTGTGTAATATGTAACATCTGGTCAGATTTTAATTATTGCGGGTATCAATTTATCAATGGAAATATTTCCATTTTATTCGGAATTTTACGACTTTATATTCCACGATCAGGAAGTGTTGAATAACATGAGGAAAATATGTTTCAAAAATTCCGAATTCAATCTAGTCAAAGATGGAAAAATTACAATCCCCTGAATCTGGATTTGTATTCGTGTATTAATTTTCTTTCCTTTGCCAATCGCTTGAAACCATTGATGCATTAGTGTAGATTTTTGTTTGTCTCCAAATCAACTCGAAATTCATCTGTTTTTCACGAATAACTTGGAAAGTTGAAACTACGTGACAATAAATTGAAGTCGACGAAGGAAAAAATACTCGAAATAAACAACAACATCTTCAAATCATTCGAGACACTGTATCCGGAATATTTTAAATGTAAACGAGAAAAGTTGTAAGAGACTTAGGTATGTCATGTCGATAGCAACAGCTTCAAGTTGAAAGTAAGTATCTACCTATACCTTTGACAAAAAACAAAACACCGAAAAAAGGTTTGAAATTATACTTCAAAACGTAACAGAAAGTAATGAATTACAAATGACAAAGAAGAAGGCTCAAGTATAGAATCCTTAAGTGATATATGTATAGAGGTAAACTAAGTGATGTTTACCTGCAAAAAATATTCGATTTTAAAAACAAGGCTAATGTTTCGTAACTTAATTTCTCCTACCTGCGTTCTTCCCATGCTTGTGAAGAATGGTTTCGATTTTTTTCTCACTCAATGTCGATTGAAATGTTACAAAATAAAATATGAAAATTGAGTAAGTAGGCAGTATGTACCAGTACCTATCTTCACATCGAACCCCTTTAATCCTTGTTTCTTTTTTTCTCCAAGACTGGAAACTTGAAAAAACAAATAAAACTTTCTCGCGTTTTTATTTTTACATTACGAAAAATAAAAAATTGTATTTTATCCAAAGCAGGAAATGAGAGAGATCTACAAATACATTAATACCCTGGGTATATTTTTACTGTTGAAAAAAATATTCGGGGGTAAGCTGCAATTTAATTAAATCGAAACACGTCTTTTGAAAGGAATTCCGTTTGTTTTGTTTCTTCGGATCTGTAAAATAAATGAAAATTTTTCAGCCTGTAATTAATTGAACTGTAATTTTTATACCGCTTGTTTGTGCCTGCACCTAATATTGGAATAAAATTCGCTTTGTTTTGGAAAGAATGTCACGAAAATGTAAACTCATTTGGAATTTTTTCGAGGTAGTTTGGTGTTCACTTTCTATAAGGTTCCTTCTCATAAATTTCCACATTTTTCGAAGTTCTGGAGCTAAAAAAGTGATCAAAGTTTCCTCTATAAATGTTCACAATTCGAGTGAAGTGACCTCTGTGTACTTCCAGTTGCTGAGGTTATTCATACTATGGAAGGGGGCAAAGTACAGAGTTCTGTCAAAATGTGTAGTTTTCACTCTAGGTAAATTTTTACCTGCACCCTCCCCGCCCATACACACACACACATCACACACATCGCACAAAGGTAGCCATATCTCCGCCAGCTGACAGTATTTTGAACAAACCAAACAAAAAAAAAATGATAGATAACTGCATTTTAAAATTTTTTCCTAAATTTTTAACAACTCTTTTGGTGAAGGCTAAGAAACCACCTTACATATTATCTATTCGAAAGGCCAAAAACAGGACTTGAAGCAGACATCAATTTTATAAAATTTCGATATTTTTCAGGAAAACAAACAATAGTCAAAAAAAAAAATCGAGAAATATTTCACACCACATTTCATTATTTTTCGAACTCCTCCTCTCCACCAAATTTAGGGAACTGGGTGACTCTGAGAGGTCGCATACAAAAAATAAATGGATACCGAACTCAAAACTCCACAACGATGAGTAAAAGAACGCACTGTATTTTGATTGTGTTCAAGAACATGACGGAGGGAGGTTATAGAGGTGTAAAATCGAAGAATAAGTTATCTACCTAGTAGGTATTTGGGCTCAGCGCAATCATTCATAATAATTACCAAAAAACTGATAAAATTTCAGCATACCTTTGTCAAAATTCAACAAAATTTGTCAATAGTAGAGCAAAACTTACCAAAACTTACCAAAATTTACCAAAAATTACCAAAAATTGGCAAAATTTACCAAAATTTACCAAATATATCAAAATTCACCAAATGTTCCAAAAATGACCAAATTTACCAGAATTTACCAACCAAATATACCAAAATTTACTAAATCTACCAAAAATTACCAAAATTTACCAGAATTTACCAACATTTACCAACATTTACCAAGTACCAAAAATTACCAAAAACTACCAAAAATTGCCAAAGTTTACCAAAATTTACCAAATATAGATATAAAAATTTACCAAATCTACCAAAAATTTACCAAATCTACCAAAAATCATCAAATTTACCAAAATTTACCAACATTTACCAAAATTTACCAAGTACCAAAAATCACCAAAAAACACCAAAAATTACCAAAAATTGCCAAATATACCAAAATTTACTAAATCTACCAAAAATTACCAAAATTTACCTGCATTTACCAATATTTACCAAAATTTACCAGCATTTACCAACATTTACTAACATTTGCCAATATTTACCAAAATTTACCGATTACTAAAAATTATCAAAAATTACCAAAAATTACCAAAAATTGCCAAATATACCAAAATTTACCAAATCTACCAAAAATTACAAAATTTACCAGAATTTACCAACATTTACCAAAATTTACCAACTATCAAAAATTACCAAAAATCACCAAAAATTGCCAAAGTTAACCAAAATTTACCAAATATACTCACCAAAATTTACCAAAAATTACCAAAAGTAGCCAAAATTTACCAAAATTTACCAAATATACTAAAATTTACCAAATGTACCAAAAGGCACCAAACTTACCAGAATTTACCAACATTTACTAACATTTACCATAATTTACCATAATTTACCAAGTACCAAAAATTACTAAAAATCACCAAAAATTAACAAAGTTTACCAAAATTTAATTTACCAAAAATTACCAAAAATTGCCAAAGTTGACCAAAAATTACCAAATATATCAAAATTTACCAACATTTACCATAATTTACCAAGTACTAAAAATTATTAAAAATCACCAAAAATCACCAAAAATTTCCAAAGTTTACCAAAATTTACCAAGTACCAAAAATTACTAAAAATTACCAAATATACCAAAAATTACAAAATTTACCAGAATTTACCAACAACAACTAACATTTATCAACATTTATCAAAATTTACCAAGTTTCACAAATATTACCAATAATTACCAAAAATCACCAAAAATTACCAAAAATTATAAAATCAATTTTTACCTGGAAAGTTCAATTTTGAGTTCTTCAAAATTTAATTATTGATAGATAAGTATTACTTGAATATTATACCTACATATATTTTTTTATCCAGCGAACATTTCCAGTTTAAACTCATCAGCTACCGTATAGTTTTCCCAAACATGCGAAAATTGAGATTCATCCTTCATAACCCTTCTCCCCATCACTTGAAGTATGGGACAGAAATTATAGTGGTTATTTTATTAGATCACAAAGAAGAGAATTCTTAAAACTAAAAGAAAATTTGAGTGCAGACCGGGTGAATCTGACTTGGGTATGAATAGAATGAGGCCCCATTCTAATTATGAAAAAATGGTGCTTAGAATAAAATAATTCTGACCTTTTTCTTAAAAATATATTCAACTTCACACGGATAGGTAGATTTACCTATGCTTAAAGATCTGATTTTTTTGAATTAAAAAATAATCTATCAAATGAAGGACGTATATGTACCTATTTCCAAATTTAGTGTCATAAATCAGAGAATATGAATTTCTGGAATTAATTTGGCGCAATTTACTATAAGAATAGATTTGAAATAAAAATTAACACCCGAATGAAAAGATCACACGTACATCACAGTCAGCGGAACTAATTAGGTAAGGACCTACCTATAATTTACTTTTTTGCTGAAACAGGCTCGACTTATGCAATACGTTCAAAATTCCTATTCGAGTAAACGGCTCATCATTGCGACATAATACGTATTATGTACGCATATTTCAAGCAAAAAATATGTATAACAAGTTAATAATGACTGTAAAAAGTCACATGTGGATGTTGAAGCTGCGAGGAATCCTACCTGGAGGTGATGCTGAAACGAGTTATATCCGAATTTTCATATTCGCCCAGGTGAACATCCGCAAATAGGTGAACCTCTTTTCTTTCAATGTAGTAGGAAATATCTATACGCTGAACTAGTAATCTAGTGAAAGCAGGGGAATGGACGGGTGTACGGGGGACGTACACAATCGAACTAGCGTTTGTATTTTATTTACTATAAAATGGATAATATTAGGTAATTCTTCTCAAGTGTTGGTTAATCTGTATTCGGATGTTTTACCGATAAAACATACAGAGTACGGTGATACTTTATTTTACACTGTGATCGTTGTGGCATATAGTGAAGTTTTTAAAAATGAAATTTTTCGTAAGTTTTTTGTTTCTTTATCATTAAGTACCTATAACTATTTTAAATAATATTTCGGGTATTTTTTGTGCGAAACGAATTTATTTTTCTTTTTAAAAGTGGTGTTTTACGTTTTGGAATTTTAACAATTTTTTCAAATTTAAATTCGAATTGTTTTGTTTTCAGTTTTTGTAACGTTTATTTTTTGACGCATAGTGCTTTTTTTGAGTTTATTCGGTTACGTGTAATCAAATTTCTATCTTTTGAAAAGGCCACCATCGTTCGGATTTCCTTTTGTTTATTCTTTAAACATGCAAAAAACGTGATCCCGCGTTTCAGACCGGCTAACATACTATTTAATTAGTACTCTTTTTAAGCAATCCTCGACCGTTATACGACGTGAACCGATTTTTCAATAATGGGATTCTCTCATGTTTTACCCAACAAAGAAATACCTCGTGTTTTGAGTGTGATCCGATTTGAATACGGAAAAGTTTTAATTTCGTTTCGTTCTTTTTCCAATTATCGAGGTGCTTTTTCAAGGCTGTTTTTAATTGTTTATTCTAAACCGGACTGTGCCCTTTTTAATTTGAATTAATTTTTGAAATAATTAAAACGTTAATTAATCTCTATGTTTTTATTGGTGAATTTTTTCATTTGTTGTAAATTGAACGGTTGTGAAGGTTTTTATTGCATTTTCCACTCACTTAGCCTATTTGAATTTTTTAATTTTTTAATCCAAATTTTTCAAAAAAAGCTGTGGAATTTTTCGGAGTATAGCATCATCTAATATGACTTCTATAAGACAAAGCTCAATTTTTCTAAAATGTCTCGTTTTGATAAATACCAACTAAATAAAAAAAATCAATGGTTTTTAAAATTTTGTTTGGAATTTTGAAAATGAATTCTAATTCAAATGTGATTTTAGTTAGACAATTAATATCGCAAGATGAGTGTATTTTTGATTATTTCTCCTCGTTCTCCCTTTCTAAAATTTGTAAGAAAAGCTTTTGATTAAAAATTAACCAATATTCCCCCTCCCGATCATCTTTGAAAAGATCGATTAGTCGATTTTTGGAGTTTGATTAGTCGATTTTCGATCATTATTCATATAGGATTTCGATCAGGACGTCTTAACAATAAATTTTTCATTTCAAATACAATCGATCATTTTTGGAATCGATAATCGCAAATAAATCGATTTTTGGAGTTCGATTAATCGATTTCTGGTCATGATCAATTCTGGATCGATTTTCTAGGCTAAAATTGATTTTTCATCCCGAACATGATCTATCACCTAGAATTGAAAACAAAATTGAATAAAATCGATTTTTATGGTTCGATAAATCGATTTTCAATCGTGATCAGTTTTTTATCGGGAAGTGTCTGAGATCAAAATTGATTTTTATTACGAACATGATCGATCACATAGAATCGAAAATTGCACATAAATCGATTTTTGGGATTCGACTAATCGATTTTAATCATGATCGATTTTTGATCAGGACTTTCAGGTCTATGGCTGAAATTGATTTTCATGTAGAACATAATCGATCATATGAAATCGAAAATTGCAAAAAAATCGATTTTTCTACCCTAATCAATTTTTGATCAAGAAGTCTGTGAGGCAAACATTGAGTTTTATTACGAACATGATTGATCGCAATAGAATCGAAAATTGTAAACAAATCGATTTTCGGAATTCGATTAATCGATTTTAATCATGATCGATTTTTGATCAGGACTTCAAGGTCTATGGATGAAATTGATTTTCGCATCATGTGGAACATAATCGATCATATAAAATCGAAAATCGCAAAAAATCGATTTTTAGACATCGATATTAAAATTAATCAATTTTTTATCATAATCGATTTTTGACCAGGAGGTCTAATTCAACGCTTCACAGTATTCCATTCTCTCGTCAAAATAAACTCAATTGTTCTGTTCTAAAAGTGCATTAAAATCAATACATTTCAAATTTCAATTGCTACCTATATTTACCCTCGTATTAAATTTTACAGCTATTACTCGCTGTACTCTGCGCAGTACGAGCCGAAGAATCTGAAAACAGCCAACAACAACAGCAACAACACCAGCAAGCCTTCCAAATCGTTCTAGTCGACAATAGAGATTCTCAATCCCAATCTTCAGAATCCGAATCGTCTGCCGAGCAAAAACAATTAAAACGTAGTTTAGAACATTCATCCGGATGGGTACCCTCATCCGGCCCAAGCGGTTTCGCTTTACCGGCTGAAGCAGCCTACGCTGCAGGTCCAGCACCATTAGGATTAGCTGCTGTATCCGAACCCCTTCTTGCCGCTGCCGGAGCACCAATCGCTGTCTCTGGTCCAGCCGCAGGTCCCGGTTTATTCGCCGCTGCCGGTCCGGTTGCTGTCTCAGGTCCAGCTGCAGCTCCTGGTCTCTACACTGAAGCCAATTTGGTCGACTCTGGCGCCTATGGTAGTGGATATGCTCCGACTTACGCCAGGTAATTCTCGACATTTATTGCTGTCTTCTCTTAAGTATCGATTAATTGGCTATTTAGGTACTTACTTATTCGTATTGCCCAAATATTAAATTGCCAATCAGACTGAGACAATATAAATATTGAATTATGCATGCGTTTTAAAGCATTTAAACGTACGCATGAACGTGCTGTGCGTTTTACATAACAATCGTTGACCCACATTTAACGCAACAGACAACGTATTTCAAGATTAACTCTCTTGTTAAAACATCAAACTACCCGCCCACCACGTTCGTTTTATCAAAATCGTTCAATCTATGGCTAATTAATACTGTGATTTTTTTTTCGTTTTTTCTCCCCTTTACTCTTTGAAAAACCTTACCTATACTAACTTTATCGATCATCAATTAACTCTTTTGTATTCGACGATGCGTGACATTTGGTAAATTAACGGTCCACTGGTGTAGTCTTCGGTCTCTAGAGTCTGGAAAAACTTACAACTGGCTGATTAAATTCGTCAAAATTTTCCCGTTTTTAATTAAGTGTTGGAATTTTTTTCATCTGCTTTTACGAATGGTCAATATTTTCGTTCATTGATTGGGTATTTTCCTCTCTTTTTGGCACAAGATGTAATAAGCCTAAATGAGTAAAATACGCTTCTTTGCTTGGAAATTTCAATTTGTTTGCCTTTTTATAAAAAAAAGAAAGCTTGATATTTTATGATTTTTTTTTACCAGATGGTTTATTCGTTTTATAAGTTCCGAGTATAATATTTACGCGACCTTGTTCAGTATAGAAAGCCTATTTTCGTGGTTACTAATTTTGTGTGTAAATATAAACTACAATTTAACTTTAGCGTATAGTTTGACGTATTCAATTAATATCGCATTTGTCTACGTCTCAAGTCGATTCTCGCTTTAGAGAATATTTTTAAATTGTTGCTTTTCGACTGGGAAAGCAGAAGGGGAGGGGATGTTGTTGGGAAAAATGTGTGTTCTGTTTTGATGAACGATGGAAATGCTTTGAAGTAGAAATTGGGTAGGTCTATTCATTGATCGCTTGCTTCATTATGAAAAATATTTTTCTCATTTTCAATTCTTTTGAGTGTGAATCTGATCGTATCAAGATTATGCCATTCTCTGAATTATTAGGTACCTAATCAAATATTTCATTGAAGTAGATTTTGGAATTTTTTGTGAAAAAGTAGATCGAGTAAATAAAAAATACTTCACAATGTTGACCTGTTGCATTTTGAATTGCTCAAGAGCGTTTAATAAAATCAGTATTTCGATTTTTTAAAGAATTTATTTGAAGCCAATGAGCACTGTGAACTGGGAACGAACTGATTAAAAAAATTTTAGCACTTTCGAAATCATAACATTAGATAATACTGCTCAACTTGGCCAAAATTTTAAAAATTTGACTCTCGAAAAGGCTCATTGGGAACGTGTGAGGGACCGATCGAAAAAATAAGATCGTATTTGGGTTCAATATCTTTCTCCCTGTCCAATTTAGGGGAAAGTCTGACCCCCCCCCCATTGAAAGTGTTGATCATTTTTAAAAAAACAATAAAACTAAAACTGATGCAACATTTTTCAGAATTTCAAATTAATCTTTCAAAGTTGAGTTTGTATTTTGACCATGTTCCATGGCATTGATCTTGGGGAGGAAGAGGGATTCAGAGGGGCTAGATGAAAAAAAGTTGATATTCGAATTAAGCATTTTTAAAAATTAGTAACTATAAAATGTGCCACTCAATTTTTGAATTTTTTGAATTTGAATAAGTAAAAATTGAAAGCTTTTATGCCCTCAAATAGTCTTGAGACTCCATTTTAAAAATTAGTTTGTAAACAAGAAGATAAAATAGCGTTTTCACCGTAATTCTACCAAATTTTTATTCGTTTTGAATTCTTGAATTTTTTCAAATGTGAACCCAAAGAGGGATGAAAACATAATTTTTGATTTTTTTTTTATGTAGGGGAGACCGGGGATGTTCTGGATGGGGCTATGTTCTGGACAATGTCTAGTTTGAGCATTTCTCCAGTGCTTTTCAAATATTTTTTTACAGAAATGTGTGGCATCATAGTATTACAGTAGCATCCACAGATCGGCATTACGTCATCACAAGCAGTTTTAAAAACATTTCGCATTTTCGAAATTTACTTAAAAATTTTTTGCGACACATGTTTTTTAAAATTTGAAAATTTTGTTTTTTCTCGAAGTGAATGAGCAAATACCAGATGAATATGACATTATTAAACATTATTCTTGCATTTTCTGCCGAGAGATGAAAAGTTTAGTGCCTGTAATTGATTGAAATCATCACTTCATTCTAAAATGAGGGGGTGCTATGTTCTGGACAAAAACTATTAAACATAGCTTAAATTGTGTAAAAATCATTTCTTTCTCCTTCTTATCATAGAATGGTTCATTATTGTGAAATAAAAACAGAAAAAAATGATTTTTACAAGATTTAAGCCATATTTAATAATTTTTGTCCAGAACATAGCACCCCTTTTTTTTGGAATCAACTAAATCAAGTGAACATTTCTTTTTATCAATACAGGCACTAAAATGTGACGTGTTTATGCATGAATAATGTCTGGGATGGAGTAAAGAAGATAATGGATTTGATTACATGTCCAAATTGTGAAGATTAGGCTTAATAATAAACAATTTTATACTGTGTCCATAACATAGCACCTCGATGTCCATAACATAGCACACATTCTATGTTCTGGACAAAAAGTTGAAAGATTTTCAAACCTTAATTGCTCTTCAGTAGTAATATTTTTCAGGTTGGTTTCAAGATATGATGTGTAAAATGTTGAACTTTAACCATATAAATGTCTAACTACATGTTTAGGTGATTTCCACAGCCTAAAACGACAAATGAAAATTTTTGTCCAGAACATCCCCGGTCTCCCCTACTTTTAAATTTCTGAAATGACTCAATAAGAAAATCTGACGAAGGTTAATCTTCAATTATTTCGAATCGTCGTGAAAAAATATTTCGGAATTTTTCAAGTTTATGAATCTCAAAAGATTTTTCCAAAATTTTTTTCGTTACAATCGTGTTTTTTAAATTCAAGGTCACGAATAAATTTGTGAAATGGTACGATGAATTAAAAAACAAAGATTGACAATATTCGTTGAATCCCCACGCAGGGGCATGCTTAGGGTTTTGGGAGCCCCAGACTTTCAGTCATTGTATGCCTTAAACGAGCTCATAGCGAAGAACTATTTCTGGAAGAGCAGAAATCATAAAATTACCAATCAATACACTCGCAAAATTCTCAAGTTTCAATAAACATGTTAAACAGTTCATTTTTGATTTTCAATCAACAAATGAGGTCCATCAATATTTCAGAAAAGGAATCGTCACCTCTCGAATTTTGAATGAACTGTGAAAATTCCAATTTTTTCTTTCTGCTCCCAAAGTTTTGTAAAATTCTGTAAATTTGGATTTGCTCAAGTTGATTTTTCTATTCTTCAAATTTATCAGTGGCAAACACTTTTAAAAAACGTATACTTCAAGCAACTAGGTAAATAAAATACCTACCTACGTAATTTTTTATGACCAAAAATAATATTTATGAGCCTGACATTTTTCAAATTTGAGAAATATCTATCTTAAAATTCTAAAGATCGAAAACAAAATTTCTAAACTCCATTTTCTCATCCATACTTACACCCAATAAACCCAATTTCCATATTTTTGTAATAAATAAAAGTGTCAATTCTTAAAGTTAACGTACATCGTATTCGTATCCTAACAAATTGACATTTTTTTTCACAGCCTCGCAGCACCATCCGGTCCTCACATTCATTACGCTCCATCCGGTCCGCACGTGCATTTAGGAGGCGAACAATTAGTATCTCAACGTATCGAAATCACCAGACCAGTACCAGTTCCAGTATACAAAACTGTAGCCGTCCCAGTTCCTCACCCAGTGCCATACGCTGTACCTCAACCTGTCGCCGTGAAAGTCCCACATCCAGTCCCAGTCGAAGTTCCTGTAGCTGTTCCAGTCGTCAAGCACATTCCTTACCCCGTAGAAAAACCCGTACCTTTCCCCGTTGACAAACCATACCCCGTAAAAGTCATCAAGAAAGTCCCCATCCACATTCCCAAACCTTACCCAGTCCATATTCCAATCATCATCAAAAAGCACATCCACCATTACGAAACCAAACACTCAAAATGGGGAGGTTGGGATTAAATACATACCAAATCTGATTAGAATTGGTTTTTGAGACTGCCATAAAAATAAGTATCTAGGTAAATTTTCTCTTTGTGTGAGTGTGTGTGTTTGTACATTTTTTTTTTCATTTTATTATTTTTTTTCCTCGATGTTTCGCTATACTACTACCTATTTGGGGTGACTTTCGATGTTTATTTTAATCCTAACCACGAGACAAGCTTTAGGAAAAATTTCATAAGTCACCTTTTTTTTTTATACCATAAAAGCGCTGTGACTCGAAAAAAATCTCACCATATATACAAACGGTGAGATTACTCAGAATTATATAATACAACATTTCGTACGAAATTCATAACGAAAGACTTTTTCTTCGGGTACAATAGAATTTCCATTTTTGTAATTTCATCAACTTTCACAACATATTATGTTGCTTCGTATATAAGAAGTATTTAAAGCTCGACATCATCGCTGCTTTGAGTTTTTTCTCATTGCAACTTTTTACCATTCGTGTAATTTTTTTCTTTCTTTTCGCGACGATAACAAAAAACGTATTCTTTCAAAAAGTACTTATACTATGTACGAGAGAAATACTCGAATAAAAAGGGGTAAAAATAACGTAAAAGAATTTCTAGGTATCTAATATATCTTTACAATGAATTCATTAACTCGTAGTCTATTTTTGTTGAACTCTATGTCAACGATGATTCTCGTATCTGTATATCTATACCCATGAAACGAATCGTCAGCGAGATTGAATTTCATTTAAATTTCATTCTAAAGGGTTAAAACTCTATCGAATACATCTACACCTACCTCATCATCATTCTCTACTGTTTTATAGTTTTTTTTGTACTCGTAGGTAGATAAGTACCTACGTTACCTACCAATTTACGAAAGAATATTTTTTGAGTTATTTTTAGCACATAAGAACGTTAAAATTCGTGTATTTTATTTTCCTTTCGTCCTTTTTTTTCTCCCCGTTGAAGCTCAATAAAATGTACTTTTACTTTGTTAATGTAATTCTAAGAATGTTTCAACTTACCTACCAAAAAGTTTTTAATACATTTTTATGATTTTTCAACTTTCTCTAAATTATTTTCCAACCTACTGGTTTTCCATTTCAATTTACAAATGTTTATGTGGGTGTTGAGTTGAGTAAGCTCGTCTTCGCACATTTTTCGAAATTTTGCACGAATGAATGGTAAAATAATGAAATTGAAATGTAGAATTGTCGTTGTCGCGTAGAAGCGTAGGTAAGGCTTAATACTTCCTTACTTACTCGTACTCCATGTTAGAAGTTGGTTGAAATCCAGTTTTTGATATGGCGTTAATTAAATTGCAGATGTGTTCGCCGTAAATGTCATATGCGAATGTTTGCGATTCGTGGTAGGCGTTCGAGTATGCAATTTCATTGACGAGTTATTTAAATAAGACAGATAATCGACGAATAGAAGAGTGCTTTCGATAATACTTCACTTACAAGATCATTTAATTTTTTGTTTAAAAGTAATTTCTTGAAAATGTCATAGAACAATAAAAAAATATCGCATTCTTAAGCACCTATAAAATTGTTGAAATGAATGAAAAATTTCACTTTTCAGCAGTTCCATTAATTTTATACCTCAATTTTAACACGCCGAGTCAATTGAAAATGGTCTTAGCTCAAATTACATTCCACCCCCCCTTACCTCAAAAAAGGGCAAAAAACCATTATCTTATAAAAATTACCTCACTTTGAAGACCCCTGGCTCAGCTACTTCAAACTAGACCCCCTCGACAATTTTTGTCAAAATTCAGAATATGTTTTGTTTCTTTGTACTTGATGCAATTCATGTATTGCCTCAGGCTTTCAGGAACTCTTACCCACATAACGATTCGTTTTGGGTAAAAAAAATTATGGAAACTTTTCTTCGTTGCAAATTCTTTGGGCCGGTATTGATGTTAGGACAAAAACTGATACATAGCTATAAATATTTTTCTGTAAACAAATCTGTCATATCAGAAAAATTTTCATTAAAAAATATTATATTTTTCAATTTCTGGATGGATGAGGATTTATTCACAGTTCCAGACCAGAAATGCCTGTCACGGTCCATTGATGTTGTTTCATGGCTCTGAATTTTTACCCACCTTCAACTGCCCTCTCCCCCCAAAAAAGTAAATGTATATCCATTTTAATGGTAATTAAGTAAATCTTTTAAGTAAGGTCCCTTTTTTTCAAAAATCAAAACATAAATCGTTCAATAAGTATGGTATCAAAATTTCAAAATTTTACGATTAAAAAAATGAAGAATTTTATGACTTTACGAAAAAAGATCCCAAAAAATTATTTTTACACTTTTAATCGTTTTTTAGGGAGACATTCGACTCAAGATATTATTTTTTTTACACATTGTATGTACATATTACTTATGCATTTCATAAACATGAAATCCCCTCACCCACTTTTTTCAAAACCTATTGTAAATATTTGAACAGCAGGAGTTCTATTACGTTGAAATGTACGAAAAAAAAACTTATCGCTTTAAAACGTGATAGGTATTGAAATTTGAAAAATTATACTCAGCGGAAATTAGATATTTTTTCATGGTCATCACTATCGGCTAATACATAGAAATAATCATTTCATTATTTAGGTATTTGTAAACATCGTTTCTTGTTAAGCTATTAGGTCGTAAATTTTTTTCAAATAAGTGTACCTAGGTATATACTTTATTTCAACATTTCTCTCATCCATTTTTTTTCAAAATCTATTGTAAATATTTAAACAGCAGAAGTTCTATTGCCTACGTTAAAATGTAAAAAAAAGAAATTATCGCTTGAAATCGTGCTATTGAAATTTGAAAAATTATACGCAATGGAAATTAGATATTTTGTCATTGTCACACTATCGGCTAATACATACATAGAAAAGGTATTTGTAAAAATCATTTCTAGTTACGCTATCAGGTCGTAAAATTTTTACAAATAAGTACTATATTTTAACATTTAACATTTCCTTGTGATACTTAAACCGAAAGTAGTTAAAACAGTTGGTAATACTAATAATTATTAAGTTCGTTTTAGATGTTTTTTTTTCTCGAGATAACCCTTAAATTGTTAAATTTTTATCAGCATAAAAATTTTTAAAATAAATAAATTGAAAAAAGTTGTAGATAGGTACATATTACCTATTTAGAATCCTCATGAAATTATAAATATTTTTCATTTGAAAAATTATTTCACCCTCAATATTCGTTTGATTGCGTGATTTACAAAAACTGAAATTGAAAAAGTCAACTTTGGGAACCACTGAAATGTTGAAGATCATTGGATGCGGGTGGTTGGGGTTTGATATTTCAAATGTGATCCAAAATAAGTGATTAGAAACCACAACAACTACCTCCCAACTCCTTTTCAGTGAAGACTCATCAGCCAGAACAGATGACAATGCAGGTGTTTAATTTTCACAACTTTGAGAACCCCTAAATCGCTTTGAAATTCGATCTGATGGTGGTTTCAGGGTCAAGAAATGGTCCCTTTTCGAGGGAACATTGCAAAAATTTTATATCTTTCCGGGTTCATTGTTTTGAAAATTTTCACTTTGGTATAGCCCTACTACGAGTATAAGTAGGTAACGTTTTCGTATTTTCGCAAAAAAAGTTGTGTTGTAAAAAGCTTTTCAAACCAGTTTTTCAAATTTTTGAAAACAAATTCACGAAAGGACTGTTGAAAAGCTCGAACAAAAAAGAACTCGTTTGGAAAAGAAATTTTTTTCGAAACTCATCAGGACCTTTTCTTTTTGATAAATTCCTTGAAGGTAAGAATTTAAAATTGTTTCTCAAACTTTAATATTTGGACTTTTTAAAATAAATCAATTGTTCAATGCACAAAAATTTGGTCTCGTCCAGCTTAAAAATTTGTCTCCCAATTTTTTTATACCAATGGAAGACCTTGGAAAATTTTGGTTGAATTATATTTTTCTCGCAGTTATCATGAAAGGCTCATAAACACAACATAAATCCAAATTTGAGCCATAGGTATTCGTCAATTTTGTTCGTGCTTTATATAGTACAGAATCACATAATTTTGATACCCCTTGACCACCTTTTCAGGTGTTCTACAGGACTTAAATTCATGTATAGACGATTATCGATTCAAAATGGATCATACGTACGTACATTGCAATTTCTGCAAAATCTGTTTTTTTCTACTCACTTTCATCAAATGAATTGAGTACTTACCTAAAAAAAATATGACCTGCAGGAGTCAGCATTTGTTGACATTGGACCCAGACAACTCGAGTGTTTCCCTCGTGGACAATGCATTCGAAAAACTAACAAACTCAAAATTTAATACATATATTGGTATAGGTAAGTATACGTATGTTTATTTATTTGCGCTTATTCATTCGAATTTGAAGAAAAATCACCTCTTAAAATTCAGCATTGTTTCGCTAAGCTTTCAATCTTTTCACATATGTATTTGTAGGTACCTACTTATCTTCATAGTTTCGAATAATTTTCCGATTTGCTATTGAGTTCCATTGTACGTATTTACTCGCGCACTCGATCTGAATTATTAAGCAACCGTAAATCTATTTGTTGAAAACAGTTGACGCTAATGGGTCTCATAAAACTAACTTTTTCAGCTTGGTGTTTGCGATTTTCCTTATTTTTTTCTACGATGAGAAATTGCTTACAGAGGGTGTAAAACTGATTTACAATCTATTTATATGTATCGCGTTGAGTTTTATGCGTTTAAAATTCATTGGAACCTTGTTTATAGCATAGTGGTAGGAAGACTCGATGAGTTCATTTTTTCTCTAAATATTAGAACATGTTCACGGAGTTTGAAATTATTTCCAAGTGGGTGAATTTTCAAATTTTTTTTCCAATGATACCTAAACTTATACTCCTTACGTTAGAACTATACCAAGCCATTTAACGTAAGTATAATGAGTAGGTACCCAGTAAAATTGGCGAGTCTTGGACTCCGGGAATTAATGCCTGTCAGATGTTTTGTATGCAACCAAAGTATCACAATCGACGGAATCTAGATCGCATGATGATTAACGCAGGCGAACAGTGCAATAAAAACATTCGTTGTCTTTAATCATTTTTATTCATGTTTTGGATTTTTGAAAATACTCGAGGGAGGAGAGAATACTGAAAAGGAAACCATTTTGTCAACAGTCGAGCAGCTGAAATGACAAAACTAAGATGGTAAAAAGGATTTCCATATGATTTTTTGAAAATGTTGGTGCGTTAGGAGAGGATGAGGAGGAGAGGTTATATCGAAAAAATACCTAAGTTGATATTTAAACTCAATGCACCAAAATTTGAATGTACGAAGGCTCATCTTTTCCAAAATGTTTCTAATAACGAAGTAGACATGCCATAATCATGAAACATTAAAAATTGAAAATTTTCAAAAAGAGGTCAAAAATCATTTTTTTCAAGGGACTTGATTTCCCAAAGGTGATACTCGTGGTTTATTCATTTACGTAGTACGTTCAAGTTTTTTTTTTTGAAAAATCTTTACTTGGTGTTGATGAAAATGGAAGGGAGGAGGGATTTATTCCAATTTTACAGCAAAAATTATGATTTAATTTTTGGAAAGTCCTGCTTTTACACAATTTGAATTTTTAAAGGATTGGTACAAAATTTGGAATGGTTCATCTAATAGGATCTAAAAAAGATTGGCTTCATGTGAATTTTTCAACCCTAAATTTAATGCATGTTCAATGTTAGACGAAGAAATTGCAATTTTATCAGGATGACTCATACAGTTTTTGAAAAGTTGTATGATGAAGCAAAGACCATGTTGGATTTTTGATTTCTATTCAGTTGGAAAACCTGTGTGGGACTTTTTAGAGTAGGTCGGGCGTGGACTGAGTAGGTTGAGGGTTCCTGGCAGATGCACTGAATGGAGCCCCCGAAAGTTTACCCCCCTCCCCCTCAGAATCTTTCTGCTCCTGTTTTTTAATTAGGGGATAAGTACCTACTTGAACGTAAGTTTTACAATTGATTTTTTTAGTTTTTTTATTCGATTTCGCGAAAATAATTCAATAAAAAAACTGGAGGTTTTTTGGAGGAGGGGGGGGGGGGTTGGTGAATGAGAATTTGCCGACTGGTATGAGAAAAATAATAATTTTGCGGAATAAAGTGGCGTGTTTTTAAAGTGAAATAAAAATGAAAGATGAAAAAATGATAATTTTTCCAGTTGATTAAGCAAGGTTTATTAAAAAATCGTTATTTTCAATTTTAAATTTATGGAAGTTTCAAACAGGCATTTTCCTAGTTTAAGGATGCAAAATATTTCAGAAATTCGGGTTTCGTGAGGTAAAAAACAATGTTTTAAAAATTTGTTAATTTTTTTTATCCAAAATATTAGAATTTGAATGAAGAGTATTTTTAAAAATTTTAATCTTAAAAATGAAAAAATCAAGCGAGGCCAAAAGTTTGTTTCAAGAATTAAAGAAACAATTTTTTTTCAGGTGAAAATTGCGTTTTTTGGCTTAAACATTTCCAAAAATTTGAATGATAGGCAAGTATATTTTTTAAAAGTACAATTAAAAAAAAAACACAGGAGCCCAAACGAAACGAGAGCAAAAGTTTTCAAAAATTCGTAATTTAAGAGACGAAAAATAATGTTTTTTTATGATGAGTCTATTTTTTTAACTTCACAATTTCAGAATTTAAATATTAGATAATTAAAATTTTCAATTTTGATATAAGTAAAAGAAAAGCATCATAGGTTGGAGCAAAGCGAGGGAAAAAGCTTGCGAAAATTCATGTTTAGACAGAGTGAAATCAGTAAGTATATTTTTGGTTAAACATGGGGCCCTGGGGCCCCTGGCGATACATGCTACGAGTATTTCAAAATTTTACATTTATTTAGCCAGAATTGAAAAACATGTGTTGAATGTTTTGAGGTCATACGTATTAAAAAACCAAGTGAAACAATTTGTCACGTGTCACTTCAGTCGCTTACAGAAATCCATTTTGAGATTATCAAAGAAGTAATTTTAAAAATTTTGAGAAAGAATCTAAAGATCTAAAATCAAAACTGCCAAGGATGAAAATCCCCAACAAAAATTGCAATTTTGTCCCTTTTGGAAGGATTGAAGCTGATAAAAGTACATAGGTAGCTGAAAATCTAATCACTGAACCAAGTGGTTTTAAAATTGAAGGAGCTAGGAAAGCTTTTCACCACTCATAGATCATCGGTTCTCTTTTAGCTCATCAGTACCTATTTAGGTACGTAGCTAAAAATCCATTTTTTTTTCAAATCAGAGTACGATACCTCAATCTTAAATAATTAGCTTGTTCTCCGTTCAGTTTCAATAGTAAAAAACAATCGCCACATTCAGAAAACAACAGAAATGAAAAATTTAATAACAAAAAATTACAAATATGCAAGTAACAAGTTCGATAAATGTATCCACTTAGCCATTAGGTAGGTACGAACGTGTTATAAATAAATAAAATAGTTATAGGTACAAAATTAACTCCTTAAATCAGACTGGTCAAATGATTTGGAACTATTACGGGTATGATTTTCACTCGGATCGACCACAGCTGGGACAAAATTAGTTTCAGATGGGGCGAGATATTGAGATTCGTCATTAGGATCTTCGTAATATTCACTGGGTTTGAAATCGTCAGTTCTGGCGTTTTCAGATGGCGTTTGCACGTTGGCTTTTTTATTCGGTATGACTATAGAATATGGTAAATTAGATCTTTGATCTTCATTAGGATAGTAAGCTGGTTGAGTTGGGTAAGCTCCAACATTAGGGGCAGTCTTTAACTCATTAGTAGGGGGTGTAGAAGCGGGTATATTTAAATTATACGCGTACTTGGGTAATAAACCTTGGTACGCGGCTGTATTGTAAAACAATGGATTATAATTATTCTCGTCTACGTTTTGATTATTTCTCAACTGATAAGGGTAATAGTTTTGGAACTGTTGATAGTTATCGAACGCTGCTCCGAGGTTTTGATCATTCTGAATGTACTTGGCGTTGACCAGTTCGTAAGGGAAAGGAATAGATTTAGGTTTAGGATTGGCTATTTCCAGAGTATTCATGTAAGCTGAGGCGGCAGAGTCTGGATTAAAGAGCGGACTGCTGAGTTGCTCTTGACTTAGAGGGATGATCAAAGCAGGGATGGTTTTCTTATCACCGTTCGAGTTCGTTTCGACGTCTATCATACGTATAAACCCTTTAGATAACCCGACTCCTGGAAATGGTAATTTATTACTTTGGAAAGGTGTCGGAATATTGTAGAATGGGGCAGCAGCTACCGGACCAACAGGGGGATTATAAAATTGATAACTTTGAACATTCGGTGTCTCGTAATTATAAGGTTGTTGCTCTTTCGGCGACTCTTGTTTGATCCTAACTTTGTGTTCTTTTTTACTAACGAGAGCGATGTTTTCTTTTTCAGCTTCGTTAGTCATCGCATCGCCTGCTTCGAATTTATCGCTTTGTTTCAATACTCCGTTATGATCAAAAATGGTTTTGAATTGTTTGATATTTGGTAAATTATTCGCCACGTACAAAGCGTGCTGAGGTTGGGGTTGAGGTTGAGGTGCCAAGTAAGCGTTTCTGGTATTCTTCACATTAGCGTTATTTTTACGCTTCTTGTACATCTTTCGAGGGCGTTGATCTTTACCATTCGGCGAAGGAGAAGGAGATTGTCTTATGTAAGTTGTTGGAGTATCAGCTGACGAAGAGATTTCCACATTTGGCCCTAGTTGTTTCCAAGCAACGGGTGTCTTTTGTCCATAATCTTCGGCAAACTTAAGATTCTGTTGGTATTGCGGAGGGTAATTCTGTATTTCGGAATTATAACTTCTAGCTTTTAGAGCATCTTTTGACGTACGTTGACCTGATGCCTCATGTTTGAAAGGTCGAGCTTCCTGTTTCACATGTTTGTCATCCTCACCAGCGCCGTTGTTCGAATACGAGAATCGATATTTATTGTAAGACTTTTCGTAATTGCTTACTCGTTTGGATGTTGCAAATGTTGGCTTTTGTTCGGCAATCCTCTCGGATTCGAATTTACCCGGATACGAGACTTGGAACTCGCGTGGCTCGTTTCCGTTATCACGGCCATCTTCTTGGTATATGTTTTCCTTACCAGATGCTGTTAGGATGTAATTGTGGTCTTTCTCATTCGCAGTGTATCTGTCTCCTTTGTATCGAGATTCGGTATCGGAAAATGCCCTCTCTAAATTCGCCCCAGTCGGCAATTGGTGTTTGTAATTCGACGATACGGTTTTTTCTACGTAGCTTGCCGAAGGAGACTGTCGTTCGTTGTACGTCATGTACGTAGTCATCGATTCTCTGGGTTGAGGTGTCGGAGAAGGTGTGTAAGCGTCGTCGGCGTTTATGATAAACGAGCTGTAGCTGGCGGACGATGATTCGGGCACGTCTTGAATATGGTTATTTTCATACTCGTGTTGATTGATTCTTCTACGATATCTGGAGTGTATGTGTTCTGCATAAATAGGTAGTGGCACGAAAATCACGTTAGTCCATAGGATCTGTAAGAAAAATTCGCACGGATATGAAAATTGTGTACTTAGGGAGGCATTGTGAAAAAAATACGAGTTATATCTGTTGTATATTCTAATACATTTGTGTGTCTAGATATGTACAATTGCGGAAATGAAGATAGATAGGTAGGTATACTGAAAAAATTTCCAGTTGATGTTTGATTTGTAAAAATTTTTGAGCCAGAAAAGCTAATAAATAATAATGAAAAGAGCATACAAATCAGCCAAAATTTCAGACTCTAAAGTGCATTTATCAATTTTTGGTGAATTTTTGAAAAATCAAAATTTGAGTTGAAATTGGAAAAAGTCAAAAGAGCTTTTAAGCGTAAAATGGTAAAATTTGCACTCCCACCAAACTTGGCTAAACTCACCCAAAAGGTTAGTTTTGGTGTAAAATCACCTAAAAGTTTTGTTGAGATGACCTCATCCCCACCTCAACCTAAGCAGTACGAGTATGACCACATCGGACCTTGGGAGTAATAAGGTGACATCTCAAAAAAGTGAAATTTTACAGGAGAGTGATTTTCTTTTTTTTAAAAACTTGATTCATTATTTTTATCAACTTATAATTAATTGTGAGGAATGAATAGCACCTCATTTTAAAGATCTGGTATCCTACCTTCATTTAGCATAAGAACACTTAGAAAAATAAAATCTTAAAGAGGAAATATTTCAGTGTTTGGAAAACATTTTGAGTTAGAACCTTTCATTAAAGTTGATGTGGAGGCGAAAGGAAGCGTCCAAAAAAATTTCATGTAAACAAAGTTGTAGAGAATTAAATTTCCAATCGACGTGATGTCGTTAGTTTTTTTCTAGAGTGCTTAGTTTTTGAGTTTTTCTCAAAAAACTAAAATTTCATTATATGTGCAAATTCCCCGATGCCGTAAAAATCGGACACAACGGTATACAAATCCAGTAAAACGGACATTTTGTGTCTGTTTTCAAAACAATACGCATTGTGTAGTGAAAAGCAGACACTATGTGACTGTAAAACCGGTAAAACGTTCACAATGTGACCGCCTGCTGATGAAATGGTTGCCTATACTCGTAGTCTCGTACCATGCTACATGGTACGAATGTATAAGTTGCACATTTTTTTCGTGTTATTAATAAAGTGAAATAGCCGGGGGGAGGAGAATTCAAAGAGGGGAGTATAGGCTTACCACCTAAACTGTTAATATTCAAAATTAGTCGGCAAAATAGTCAATTTGCCAACAAAATCATCGATCTACCCTAAAATTTCTTAATTATGTTTTTTAGGCCTCGAGTAAAGTAATATAGATCTGATCTACATTACTTTAGCCTCGAACTTTGGCCCTCGCTTTGCTTGGGCTAAATTGTTCTTTTCAATTTTTCAAATTGTGCTTGAAAGTTGAAAAGTATTTTTATTCATACTTTTTAAATTGTCACTGGTGGAACACTGGCTTTTCACATAAAAAATAACAAATTTTCAAAAGCTTTTGCCCTCGCTTTGCTCGGATCAATTTCATTTTCTTCTTCACGCTTAAAATTTCAAAAATCCAAAATTTAAAAAATATCAAGATCAGAAAAACCGAATTCTTAGATTAAAATTGGTGTTGTTCCATCACCATCATCTTCAGAGTTACAAATTGAAGAAACTTACGAGTAGGTATAATAGAATTTGAAAATTGTGGAGATCAGAAAAATAGATTTTTTAAAATTAAAATTGATGTTTACTTCCCGAATCACAAATTCTTCAAAACTTTTTCCCTCGCTCGCTTCACTTGGGCTATTCAAGACACTTATCTCAAAAATTTTCAAAATTCTAAAATTAAAAAAAAAATTCCTGAAATACTTACTCTTTGTATTCAAACCATTTGAAAAGTGCAAATTTTTAGTTTTTTCATGAACAGAGTTAGGTACTAAATTGCGCTCTGATGAAAAAATGTAAAATAAAACATGCAAATGATCGTTTTTTCAATTTTGGAACCAATGTTTTCATAAAGTTTTGCTCTCACTTCGCTCAAGCAGTAATATTGCCTTTTCCCAATGACATAATTGTTCATTTTGAAGGATTTTTGAAAAATTACCTAAAATTTCGTTTTTTTCTGTGTCTAAAAACCTGGCCCCCTACACGCCACTGGTGTTCAGCACACTATAATTTTGATTTTGTCAGATAACCCATAATTTTATTTTATTTTTTTTCAAAAAAATAGTTCATCTTCATAAACTCATCACACACTGCTCAAACACGCATCAATAAATTTGAAAAATTATTCGCTACACATTCATATGTTTTGGGGAATAAATTGGTCAAAATTGATGAAAAAAAATTATCTACTTTAATGAGGCTCGATTGGCATATATGCACAATTTGATACCTATTTCTAAACCTTCAACAGTGGTGTACTCCTATAATTGAAGTTGTGAAACATCCCTTACACGCGCGGGGTAGAGAAGACCAGCAGCAACTGAACCAAGTAAACATCCAAGAGAAAGTGGAGACGCAGAGAAAACCGGTTCTGTCACTATACATTTCTGAGCAACAACCCTCCGAAACACATTACAGTACAGGCTTACAGGCTAGGTTTTGGTATGGAATTCATCTTATTGTTGTTGTCCCACACACACAAAAGAATATTTTCTTTTGTTAGGCTACATGATGAGAACTACTGTGGTGGAATACGTATTTTGCCTATACACGTTTGCATTAGGAGAAACACAAAAAAACGGACACAATGTGTCTGAAAAAACCGGAATAAACAGACACAAGCAGTCACAAATCCGTGGACACAGCAGACACATTGTGTCGACGTTTTTGCACATCGGGCCATTTTTCTGAAAAGTGATCAATTTAAAAAAATTTTTCCATTTGGTACAAACCAATAAAAAATGCACTCCTTGTGACTATTTCTAACTGACAAACATTCAAAACAATCAAAACTGTTTGTTAACACTTTGTATGTACGAAATTTGCTCAAAAAAGGTGGAGTTTTTTGAGTCACCTTATAACTCCAAACAACTTACAATGTTGTTGGGATTTTGAGTTAGGCCATTTGGGTTTTTTACATGATCTAAATAATGTACCCAACTCAAAGTGTTATTTTTGGTTGAGGGGGGTCATACAAGCCCCAAAAATGCAAAAACATCAAAATCAATTTTTTTTGAGTATGTCACCTTATTACTCTGGAGGTGCGACATGTACTCAATACACCTATTAAATATTTTGTTATCTCTGGAAAGAATGGTCCAAAATATGCACTTGAAATGTTCACAGAAAACGGTCACTATGTAGGTGTTTACACAGAATTTTTTTCAGCAAATTCTGATATTTGAGTATTTTTTTGTGTGAGGAGGGAGGGGGAGTGAAAGTTCAAAATTTCCAAAATTTGTAGAGAAATAAAGTTATAAATATTGTGGTTTACTTAAATTTTGAATAAATCGTATTGGGCCCCCTCTTCATTTTTTTCAATAAATTAGAAATTTTCAACTCTCCAAAAAACTTTAAAAATGAGAGATTATTTTTGAAAAAAAATCCACATACGCTGAACGCCCCTTCAAAGTGACTATTTCCTGCGCAAATTTTAAAAATTTTAGGACCAAACTGATTTTGAGTGGATTAAAAATAGTACATAATTAATTATGCATATAAAATTTTAGCTTTTTACGTCAATTTTGGTAACATTTTTATTTTTTTTTTCATTCTCAGCTCAAAAATTTTGAAAAATTTATCAAAAACTGAAAAATGCTTTTAAGCATGTAAAATTCGGACCGGTTATAATTTTTGTGATAAAACCATCGCTTTATGCTTCCCTCCCCCCACCCCATCATCAGAGCAACTGAAATCTTCAAATTTTGATGAATACTGTAGTATGAATGTCTTCACAAATAGCTTCACTATCAAAATTTGAGTTTTGAGCATTGTGTAAAAAGTACACATTTTAAAATTTTTTAATCAAAATGAAAAAAAAAATAGAAAACGTTAATCATTTTCTTTAAAAATAAGTACTCCTGTTGGAGATCTAGCAGAGAAAATGAAAAAATATTTTGCTCACTCATTCCTGGAGATACATGCCAAGGGAAGCAATAGATAATATCAAAGCAGATGGAAGCAGGACTGCACAGTTGAAAATTTTTTGTGGCAAATTTACACCATTTATGAGTAAACTTTCGTATCACTTTTGACCTACTATCTAAATCGAAAAGTGAATATTTTCTGAAATTCGATTTATAAGTCCACAGAGGGTTAACTGAAGTCGTTTTTTTCAATTTTTTCATCTTTCTTTTGAATTTGGGGGGGGTGTCATCCTACGTCAGATTATATTGGATTTGTCAGGATGTGTTGTGTTTTTTAACAAAGTAGATCTAGCTGTAGGTATTTTTTCAAAGGGTGGAGAGTGTGTAAAGAAAATGATTCTTTTCGAGGAAAAAATTACCAAATTAATTTTTGAGGCTTTAAATCTCAAAATTTTTATGTTTTTGTTTCCTGCTACCGGATTACTTGATCGTTTTTTCGCTACCTATTTTCCGTTAGGGTTACCCGAGTTTATACTTAAGCTATTCAATTTCCTTTTCGGCTTTGATAAGTATATTCAAAGTAAGCCCTTTCTTCAACTGTTTTGTTTATTTGAACATTTATTGCAAAAAATAAAATTCTAAAATTGAAATTCAAACTCAAGAAGATTAATAATTTCACCATCAAAAATCAAAAAGCGAACAAACCTACGATTATTAAACTTGAAAGTGGGCTCAAAAGAGGCAACTTTGACGAGAAACACAAAAACACATAAGTAGGTGACACTTTACAATAAAAAAAAAAAAAAAAAAAAAAAAAAAAAAAAAACGTAAATCACTCACTTTGGAATCGATTTAAGGCCGAATTTCAAAATTAACGAACAAATGAAAGTAAATTGAGCAAAATTAACAGTTTTTTCAATGTTGTTTTTGTTGTACCTAGTTTTTAAAAAATCTGATTTAGTCCTATAAAAAATCATTGCCAAATGACCTCAGCAAGCTGTAGGAAAAATTCCAAATTTTCAAATAAGCCAGGGGTGAAGATGGTTAGGTACTCAACTGAAATTGAATAACCAATTTACATTTATCTTACTTTACGCAGCAGTAGACATGAAAGAATCACTGAATTAAAAAAAAAAAATGAAACGAAACTTATGTAGATAAGTAAGGTTGAGTTTTCGTAGAAAGGAGGAGGTTGGCGTTGACCCTTGCGTTGACCTAAAAATGTGATTTGAGGTATTTTCATCATAATTTTTTGCTATGCTCCATTAAATTAGAAAAAAAAATGAAAAACGACCCACCCTAGTATAGGTACATAGGATAGGGAGTCCGGGTTAATTTTTAAAACATTTTAACTGAGTGAACTTGAGTGACGTGGGTTAGAGAGACAGACTAAATGGCTTGTTAAATTTTCAGTACGTTTTTCAATTTTGAAGTCTCCTCTTTCTAAAACTAGCCTTTTTGTTCATAAAATAAATGAAACAAAAGCCACTATGCCTGCATAATCAAGTTTTAGAATTTTGTTTGATTTGTTAAAACACTTTCAAAAACAACACAATTGATTGAAAATCGTTCGAAATAGAATATGCACTTTCAAATTATTAATTTAAAATATCTTAAAATCCATGATTATAAACTCAAAGTAGGTACCCATTCTACAAGTAAAACGCATCACAAACAGAAAAACTTGATGTATCTGTTGAAAAAAATTGGCCCCCTCTCTTTTTAAGATGCTCAATGGTCACTATTTACTCCAGTAAATTTGTTTTCCATTTATCTGCTTTCATACTTGAATTTTAAAGAGAAATTTCAATGTCCCTCACTAAACAAAATTAATGGAAGTAATTCTTTATTTAGGTCAATAAAAAAAAAAATAAAAATACGTAGATAGCATTTTTTATTCGCCCTTCAAAAATATAGGGAAGCAAGAGGTAATGAATCAAAGTCGTTCTATCGATACCTACCAATTGTTTACCCATGAAAGCAAAAATTTGTTTTTGTTCGAATATTGATACAATTTTACTTCCTATGATACCCACTCGATGGAAAAAAAAATTTCACCCAAAGCAGTGTTTTGTAAAACTTGCAAACATTCTCGTTAGGTAAGTATGCACTATTCGAAATTCCGTATACAAGGAAAGGAAATAAAAGTTACAAAACTGTATTAACAAGCTACGTACGTCCTGGAGCAAAGTTATACCTACTCGCACCAAGCCGAGTAAAATGGATTTTTAAATTTTCCGTTATCAAAAACATTACCCACAGATTTTTACGAAGTATGGGTAGGTGCCTAACACAAATATTTATTTAAGTCAATTTCAGCAGATACGGTAGGCAGAATAGGAATTTATTATACGTAGGTACATTTCTGACAACACAAGAGGAAAAAGGTATCCGAGGACTAGCTACATACAATGGAGTTTTTAGACGTTTCCATCAAAATACATACCTACGATAAAAAATTCAGCTACACTTTTTCTATAAATATTTTCCTATCAATTTTTGGAATCGTTCGTAAAATTAAAGCATACCTATAAGAAATCGAGATACGATAACCTCGATAAGATTTTTCCACATTTTTGGTCACTTTTTTTTACTCATCTCATTGCATTGGTAATGATAATGATTTTATATATTTTTCAAGGAATTATTGTAGCAAATCCTTTGAGAGAGAGTTAGTCCTTCGATAAGGTACATGATTATTCTGACCAAAGTTTGGTAAAATTAGTTCTAATAAGTAATATTGGGAATTCTAGGTTCCAGTACCTGACAAATTTTCGGAAGTGAGTGATGACCTATATTTTTAAGTTAACAGGGAAGACTTTTATATTGCGTTATTAGAAAAATCGTGGGCATTTTCAGATGGAAAATATAGAGTTGAGCAGTAGAAATTCTCCTTTGTCAAAAGTCTTTATCATTTTTCAATTGTATGGCCCCAGTTTTGAATTTCATGGAGGCATGGAGGAAAGAAAAACCACCTCAAACCAATACCTAGATACGAACTCAACTAATCCAATCGTAAATTAAATACACATCTATTAATCAGTAGGTCGGTATAGGTATTTATGTAGGAAGTTAAAATTGAAAACATAAATAATATCCATAGATAGGTACTTACAAAGCACAAATATTGTTTCTTTTTCATATCGATAAATTAATTTAAACGCGTAGGTAAAATTTTCGAAAAAAATCCGCAGTGTTTTTCATCGATATAATAAAAATGTCACCACAGCATAACACAAATAGATAAATTAAACTATAACCATACACGAAGCGTACGTATCTGTATCATTTGTATACACACATATTACTATTAGTCTATGAGCACGATACACTTACGGCGAACAATATGAAAACGAATTTGCGAGGAATGGCGTGATTAAGAAAGCGGAAAAAATTATTAATTAAATAAAAATGACCCAAGTGCAGTCTTGTTAGGCTGGAAGTGGCGCACTAAACGTTCACGAACGATTTCTTTGTTGCAGTTGTATACAGGTAAGAGGTACGTACTTACTCCTGCGGGCTTAATTATAAAGGAAAGAGGAAAAGAAAAATGCTCGGAGTATTTCCCTTTGTAATTTTATTGGAAACGAAATCGTTGCAGGGTTTTATGGTGATTGGTTTCCTTAACGTTGCTTTTATCACCGGTAGTGATACCTTGTAAGTAAGATGTACATATTTTAGTTCGTTTTGAATGCGAATTGAGATAGGTACGTACTATACTCAATTGAAAAGTTTTAACAAACAAATATCATTAAACTTGGGTTTACCTATCTACCTACCAATCGGGAAATTTTTCGCTGTTCCTTCGAGGTACAAAAGTATAGAGGTACCTGGGAAGATCTACTTACCTAACCCTCATCAAAATAATTGTCATTCTACATAATAGTCTTTTTTCAAAAAAATATCGAATTGCTATGTTTTACCTGATAATTATTTGTTTAGGAAGGTAAGTACGCTCTTATGGGTTTGATCCTCAAACCTCATTCACAACGACGAGTACATCGAAATTTCAGACATTTCCAAGAGATAAAATTATTTCATTGTTGAGAACTTTAAAACGCGGACAAGCTTTATTTCCTCTTTCGATGACAATTTTGAAAGAATTCCGCGTACGTATTCTATAATTTTCTCCAATATCCGGAGTTTCTATCTGCGGATCATCGCAGACGTAATTCACCGCTTCATGATACCTATTATTTAACAATACGTCTCTACCAAGCGAAAATGATTAAGACTAATGCTTATTTGTTTCTTTCGTAAATCTCATTCAATCGAGACGAGAACGTGGAATGGCTATGCATAAAACTAAATAACGGACTTTGAGGTGACACCATTTCTTCCTATTGCTTATTTTTATCTATTCGTATTTATGTTCGTTTCTGGTCTTGGATAATTTATTCGTGGTTCTGTTGCTACGTTTAGGGTTGATTTTTATGGTGTTAGACAAATGAGCGTTTTATGCTCCGAAAGATTGAGCTTGGAAAAGATGAAAATATTAGTCAATGGTGTGATTACAAAAAGTTTTAAAATTAGGTATGGTACTTTGTACGAGTATATAATATGTATCTGTATCTATAATATCGAGCTCAGCGCATCATCATAATTATAGAAAGGTAGGTTCATTTTGCATTTTCACTCATGTTGACCACTGCGAAAGTGAGGGGTCACTTTTTATTTTTATTTTTTAGTGTTTTTTTATTTTACAGGATAAAATGATTTTCAAAATCTCAATCAACATTTCATGGATCATCGAGAACACATAATTTGAATTTGATACTAACACAACTTTTCTTGATAGTTTGAAAATTTTTACACTTTTCTCTTTCTATATTCTTCAGGAGTGCATTTTTTCAAAACACTAAAAAAATCAAAAAGTAGTTGAGAGCTACAAAAGAACACACTTGGAGGTATCAGGGTCGTTATTGTGATCCGGATCATTTTCTGCAGTAGGAATCGTGATCCGTGATCCGGATCTCATTATACCACAACGATTCGTGATCTATGATCCGATTCAAAATTTCCCGCAGATCATTTTTTCACGGATCATTTTTTTTTCACCAGTACCTAATGCTGCATTGCTGCATGTTTTTGCTTTGAAAATTCGATTTTATTAAAAATTAATGGAGAATGTCATAAATTTTTTTCTAGGATGCTTGGTTTTTGATTTTTATCAAAGAACCAAAAACTTTTGAAATGAACTTTTGATAAAAATTGATCTGGAGGCGAAAGAAAGCGTCCAATGGAAAAGTTGAACACGACCAAAATTGAAAAGAATTAAATTTACAATCGACATAATGTCATTAGTTTTTGTCTAGGATGCTTAGTTTTTGATTTATTGACAAAAAACTAAAACTGTTTGAAATGTGAAAACTGAAAATTTCAATTTCTGCAAATTTGCAAGCTGAGGCTGACTTTTTCCCACCCCCTGTATAATGTGTTATTGCAATTTTTTGAAAATAAAATGGAGACTATTTCGCTTTATCACGTTTATGTCCAATCTTTAATTTAAAAAACCTACTTAGTAGGTATTTATAGTACAATTTCCTTGAAATGATCCGAAAAATAATCCGTGAAACTTGATCCGGATCATTTTTTTCTGGAGTGATTCGTGATTCGTGATCCGGATCACAAATTTCTCCATGATTCGTGATCCATGCTCCGGATTAAATTTTCGAGATCCGCAACAACACAGGTACCGAACTACTTTTTCCCTGCACTTGTTTTTTTTTTTTGCTTCTTGTTACCTATGATGTCATTTTCTTCCAAATTTCAATTTACCTATAATAAGTACCATAAGTCATCATCAAAACCTGAAACCCAATTATGCTTATGCTTGCAAAAGCTCAAACCCAAAATCTGATTGTTGAATTCTGGATCCAGAACGTACAGGATGCCCAGAAATTAATATCGTGAACCCCAAAGAAAGTTTTTTTTTTAATTTTTTTTTATTAAAAACATATAGGTTGGCAACGTGAAATAGATGCATATGATTGGTGGAATGTTATCATCTCACAATCAGTATAACAACCAATCATGTGCTATCATTATTATCATTCACTGTGACCAATCGAAATATTTAGCAGGAAACTTTGTTAGGGGTTCACAATATTTCTGGGCACCCTGTAGAACGTGGAACCGAAACCCAAATCTGAAATCTTCTACGAAGCTCAAAATCAAAACCCACTCAACCCAGAGGCCAGAACCCAAACGTATTAGTCCAAAAGCTATACCACTGCGATTGGGCCGAAATAACTGAAAGCTGGGCATGGTCTCAAAAGTTAGTATACATACCCCTATTTTGAAAGCACTTGGTCTGCCGATCCGCAGCTGCTGCTTTAAAGCTCAGTAAAAGCTCGAAAGTTCAAAATTTTTCTGAATTTTCAGCTGAGAAAACTAATGGCTAAAATTGGTGCCAAATATTAGCATTTTTCGCGCTGAATCCGAATATATCGGTCTGCTGACCCATAAGTGCCGCCAAACCCCCGCCAGACTGGGTCAAAAGGGGAGCAAATTTGGCAAATTTCATGTTTTTGGGCTAAATTCTCATAAAAAGCTACAAAATTGGGTTAAAAAGTATTTTCAAGCAGTTTAACGGAATGCTCTATGGCTAAGATGATTTTTAGGCACCAAAATTTTTCAAAATTTTCATTTTTTGGGGGGTGGGACGTGAGGGGAGTATTAATGAATTTAGCAAATATGGCTTTGTGATGCATCAAAATATGTGTTTTTCGACCGTATTTTCCTCCAATGTGAAAAATATTGCCTTAATTGAATTCTACGACCCAAAAAACATATATTTTGATATATCACAAGGCCATATTTTCTGAATTCATTAATACTCCCCTCACGCCCCACCCCCCAAAAAATGAAAATTTTGAAAAATTTCGGTGCCTAAAAATCATCTTAGCCATAGAGCATTCCGTTAAACTGCTTGAAAATACTTTTTAACCCAATTTTGTAGCTTTTTATGAGAATTTAGCCCAAAAACATGAAATTTGCCAAATTTGCTCCCCTTTTGATCTAGTCTGGCGGGGGTTTGGCGGCACTTATGGGTCAGCAGACCGATATATTCGGATTCAGCGCGAAAAATGCTATAATTAGGTACCAATTTTAGCCATCAGTTTTCTCAGCTGAAAGTTCAGAAAAATTTTGAACTTTCGAGCTTTTACTGAGCTTTAAAGCAGCAGCTGCGGATCGGCAGACCAAGTGCTTTCAAATTAGGGGAATGTATACTAAATTTTGAGACCATGCCCAGCTTTCAGTTATTTCGGCCCAATCGCAATGGTATAGCTCTTGGACTATATGATCCGGGTTGATTGAGGGCTTCAACATTGTATTTTTATTTTTATTTCTGAATCTCTCTCTCTCTCTCTATCCATTGTTGTTTTACAAATGTTTGATTTGATTTCTATCGATTACATAATTAAGTCGTTACAAACCAGAACCTGAATCTGGTCTGGCCCAGAAGATTTTTTTCAAAGGACTTAGTACTTGCTACTTGGTATGGTAAATTATGCAGAGCAGCACTGATTTGTTGTTGGCACCACTGACACAAAATCCGCGTTTGCTGATAAGAATAATTCGTGAATATGATAACCGATAACGTAAAGTTCCATGTTGGTTCAATTTTTGTTTTTTGATGTGGGATCGGGATGTTTCGAAATAGAAATGGAAAAAGTTTCTGAAAAATAGTATCTGGTCAGTAGTTGTTTAGTTGAAAAGTTCCGCGTGATTGTTTTTATTTTCGTGATTGAATAATTAGCTTTTCCGTTCATTGTGATCGTGTACCAACAACCAATCTAAATCAATCACGATAAAATCATGAAGATGACTAAGGTATCATTGCTGATCACTGTGAGTACTCGAATTAGTTTCTTTTCACCACTTTTGTTTTTTAATCTAGACTGGATACCTAATGAAGATCTATGTCATGTTCATTTTGATGTCGAAGTCGAACTCGAATCAATTGAATTGAATATCGTGTGAACTGATGCGCTTTACATACTTGACAAATTACCTAATCAAAGATTCTGAAAGTGAAAAAGATTTCGAAGTCGTAGGTATTTGGTTCGATTACTCGGGGTCCTCAATAATGACTCCACTTTTTTTCAGATTTCTTGATTGATCCTTGTATGAAATTTCACAGGAGATCCGAAAAAATAGTAGGAGGCTCGGAGGAAGAATGACCAGAGGCGCATTTAGCAATTCTGTGTCCTTAAGCAGGATGAAAATTCTGTCCATCAGATAATACGAGTAAATTTACTTGATTTCTTTTCAATTCAAAATTCATCTCAAGAATTTCCAGGAAAAAAATTTCGAAACTATCAACGTTTCAAAAGTTCCATTCTTCGGAAAAATGTAATTTTGAAACATGCTTGGAATTTGTTCGGGGAAGTCACTATTCTATTTCCGCCATTTTTCTTTGCAAATAATACTTTAAGAGAGTGTAGAGTTATAATCATGTAATTAAATATCTTACCCTAATTTAGGGTTGATTTTCATTTATTAAATTTTAGTACCTATACATTTTGAAAATTGAAATTGCGGATTATGAAAACTATCAAAATTTGATTCAGTCAAGGTAAAACGCTAATGTTCAAATCGGAAGCCCATTTTGGACCTTCCAAATCAATTTGAAGCGGCTTTGAGTTGCCTCGGAGCCTCCTGCAGGTGTCTAAATTCACAGATTTGGAAAAGTCATTTTAGGTACGCGCATTTGAGAGTCTCCACCCTCTTCCCTTCTATTAATTTATGGAACAACTTTCCAATACTCTATCTTTCATATTCATAAGTGTTTCTCTTCAACAAATTTTTTTTGTTGAAAAAAAAGGAAAGAAAACTACGAAAAGTTTGTTCGGATTCAAACGGTTGGAAATATGAATTTTGTAAAATCAGTTTCATTTTTGTTTTTAAGTACCATGAGTTGAAACTAAAATCTTATCAGAAATCTAAAACAATAATTTGAGGGTGATTTGTAGGATGAAGTACTGACGTGAGCCCTCAAATAGGTATTCTAAATTCTAAAAAAGCATCAAATCGTAATAATTTTTAAAAGCAAGGTTTTTTTTCAATTTTGATTTTTTTAAGCTGCAATTGTGTCTTGAAAAATTGAGTCAATGAAAAAAATGGACTCTTAAGGATGAGAACGAAACGTTCGGTACAAATGAAAAGAACTAGAATTAAGTATGCAGCGTAACTTGATATTTTTGATCTTTGTTTATCAAAACATTTAACTTATGATTTAATGAGACCAACAAACTAAAAATGAAATTTTTCATTGTACGTATTAGGATTACTCATTCAAACCGCGATCCTTTATTCCACTTTTCCTCCTCGCGTTTTATTTCGTTACCATTTCTGAAAAAAAATTCATCTAGGTATGCTTTACCGATCGTCTCGTTCTACTATTCGATAAATAAATTAATCTGTTGCTAAATTTCCACCCTGATAGTCGATTCGATTCAACGTCAAATGAAACCATTCAAATATACCTACTCTTCAAAGTAAATACTTATTCCAAACTAATATGTATCAGTTTCTGAAAGACTTATCGTACCACCGATGTATAGATATGGCACGACAATTTAACCCATCCAAATTACAGTCGACGGTTCATCTTCATATACCTAGTAATTTATCAATCATGAATAAACACTATTTTAATTTATGTACTTACCTATCTAGCTTCAAATAGATATTCATCGTAAAAAGGATCACATGAAAGGGATTTGTATTTAAAATTTATATATACTAAGCTGCTCTCATCAAAACTTGATACCGCAATGAAAAGTCAAAATTGCTCCAAATAATTAAATACTCTTTTAAGTATTTGATTACGCTCATAACGGTATGTTGCTCTTTATAACCAAGTTGAACCGTATTGCATTGGGACTTGGATACACGATGATATTTTGAATATGATATAATACATTCATTTATTAAATAATACCTACATTCATGTACGACTACCATATGCAAACAAACCGTTTGAAAGATATCTTTTATAATTCATCATTATGTCTAGTTACTCGTATATTTGAATACCAGAGGTAATGCCTACTTGAGCGAGCTCTCTGTCTTATGCTAAGTATATAGTGTAGGAACTATAAGTCTTACCTACTCAGGTAAGAAATTTCATCTTATTCATCGTACGATTAATCATTCTAAAAGAGCTACTCTACGATCTAGTCGGCGTAGTTATATTTTCGATCGTAAAACTCGTAACATCGTAAAAAATCAACGATTCGTGTAAGTTGACCCATAATAATTTTTCTGATTAGGTTCTTGAACTATAATATAAAATGTAGTAACACGCGAGTGCAAATTTTATCGCATTCCAGTCGATGAAAATTCAACTACCTGTCGAATGATTTAACGATCCAGATGACCATTAAGTTCTTCCGACAAGTACTCGAAGGCAGCAACGGCAGCGTGGTTTTATTCACGTAAAATCATTTATCATCGCTTAGTAGAAAAAATCTCCTGCTGCGAATCGTGCACTTCCTTCGGAAGTAATTTTACATAACTTTGATTTTTGAGTGGAGTGGGGATGGAAAAAAACAAAAATACGCGCTCTTTTTTGAATGATAGTCGAATGAAATTTCTCTCTCGTACAAAAATATCATATCTTTTCCACCTACTGATTTTTTAGGCTACAGTGGATTATTAGAAACACTTTCTACATATTCTCTGATATTCAAGGTTGTTTCTGTCTGGTAATTACATTACTGGCCAGATGTTCGTATGGAAGTCGTATTATTTTTAGTCTTTATCGTAGGTATATTAAATGCATGAAGTAGAGGGGCATGTACCTTGTGATCTTTATTTTCTATTGTTTACAAATTACTGTAATTATATGGTGACTTGTAGTAGAACTCATTCATAATCCTCTTATGCTCAGAAGTAAGTACTAAGTTGCTGTTGTATACAAAATACCGTCGCGACTTCGCGATTTAACCATATTGGAACGAAAATATTCGCGAGCTTGATAATCTTTTCTGGATCTGAATATTATGAAAGAATAATGCGAAGATTTAGCTCTTATCTGTTGTGACTGTGAGTGTGATAGGCAAATGCATCGTTGATTCATTTCATTTTTAATGGTTACATTTTAAATTTTTCTGCAAGCTCGGAATTTAATCGATGATAATTTATTCAGTGGATTTCAATTTTCATGCCGTGTCATAATTTCTTTTCGAAATTTTTGTCTAGATGGATGGTTCATGGAAGTGTTTATTGAATCTTAGAATTTGAAGTTTCCATTTTTTTTTCAAAAACTTGCCAAAAATAAAAAAAATAAAGTTTGGTAGCTTCAAAACTTTGGTATCAGAGTGTGAGTAACAATCGAATCTCTGATCCCTTAGAGTCACGAGAACACCCAATTTTAATCAAAATGTCTAAAAAAATGAAAAAATAAAAAGTCGTGTGGTTGGTACGTATAGATTGATTGTTGAAGAAGTTTAATTTGAATATGGGACAATTTTTGTTTATTCTGACCCTATGAAGCATCCTCCAGCACGTCCTTAATCATTCTTAAAATATCAGAAAATTGGAATAATGGCCTGTGCTACATCTTGTACCTATTAGGTTTTTGTTGGCACTGAATTCGAATATGTATCCACTTTTTTGGATACAGCTCCTCGGCAGTGTCCCTTCCAGTTTGCAGATAGCTTGAAAAATGTTGAAAATGTATATTGCAACATGTCGATTTCTACCTTACTGAAAATATGCTGACTAGCAATAAGTTCCTTAACGATGTTTACCTATTTATTTTTTTGTTTCAACTCCTCTATGTTTTCTAAGCGTTCACTTTTTTCAAAATTCAGAGAGGCCAGAGGATTGAGAAAACATTTAGGGATTTAATTTAAAAAATTTTGGAATCCAACAGTCCGCAAACTTAGTGGAAAACAATTTTTCATGGTTTTTCAAACTTTCTTTGAAAATGAGTGGATGAGGCTGGAGGGCCATGGAGAAGTTGTATGTCAAAACATGAAGGTTTATGCAAATTCAGTACCCCCCCCCCCACAAAAAACAAATTGTATTTTGACAATTTTTGAGGACTCTGGTTGAGTTGGATGAGGGGAGAGGAGTTCAGAGGAACTGATTCAAAAAAAAAAGAATCACTTTTCAAATTAGAAAGATCAGTAAGTCTTTTGAATTGTCGTTAGGTTTTTGTAATTTTGCTCAATTTCTCGTCATAAATTCCTCCTATTTAGTAAGTTGGCCGATCATTAATTTACCATTTCATCATTTTACGCCTCATTTTGGGAACTGGGAATGAAATTGATTGCGGACGAAGCAAATTTATTTGTTCAAAAGGATTAAATGATGAAGATTCAAGTTGAAAATTTAATTTTGAACTTTTCTAGGATATGCAAGTCCATTGTTCATATCCTAAAGAGGTGGGCCGCAGGCCTTATAAATTTTTAATTACATTTAAAACAAAAATGAAATTATTTCTCATACTTTAGCGTTAAGTATACTTTCGATAGTGCTGATTTTCAATTTCAAATTACTTTTTGGGTATGAAGACAACTCCCCTCCCCTCCACCAACATAGTAAACCTTCAAATTGAAAAAAAACCTGAACAAATCGATTTATTTTATAATACGAGCCCTGTTAGGCCGCACAATAGAGCCTCAAACACCCCCCCCCCAAAAAAAAAATTTGAAAAAATTGGCTACTCAGAGTTACTGATTCAGGATTTCATCTCTTTTTTTGTAACAAGCCCCTCAGCCTCGCAATAATAACCCCTCAATTTTAATAAAACGAAAAAAGTCAAGTGAAGACCTTAGGTACTTACATTTTTTCATTTTTTGACCAACACGTTCCTTAAAAATTTCAACATCGAGTTACCTGAACTGACCTGAACTCTTAAAATATTTTTTAAAAAGTTTCTGAAAGAGGGGATTGAACTTTCTCGCCATTATTTTTTCATTGCTTAAAATTAAATCCAAAAACGTTATTTATGATCCCATGTTAATTTGGTGACCTATCCCTATCGTACCTCACTCAGATGTTGTGGATGCGTTTGTAGTACTAACGATGGAACCACTACAACCCTTCCTTCGGATTTCAAAAATTGCTGGATTTCTGAAAAATGAATGTCAAAAACACTCAAGTCCTAAATTTCATCATGCCTAAATTCATTTTTTGATTTTTTGGAGATTTTTTTTGTTAAAATACCCAACTGAAAAAATTTATTGAAATTGCAGCGTAATCGATAGTTAGGAATTACAGTTTCAACCTTATTATGAAGCTTCTGAACCAGTTTTCCGCAAATTCCGCAGTCGTACTGGAAACATTTTAAATTCCCGAAGAAGACTTATTTTGCGTTAAAGGCTCCAAAAAACTACAGGAAAATATTTGAAACAGGTTCGTCTGATCGATATTATACGTACATAATGGTGAACGAAGTGTTAGATTAGCTACTTAGTTTGAAAGAACAGGGTTTTTAAAATCGAATTTTCAAAATTTCTCCGTTACAGAATGGTAACTACGAGTAATTTTTACTTTTATTACGAATTGAACCACACGTGTCGAGTGATTTTTACTATAAGATTAAAATACCTATATTTTTTGGCTGTCATTTATTGTTATTTGATAAGTAATTCTTGTAAAAAAATTTTTCCGTGAAAAAGTACCTACGAAGTTGTTTATGCATACCTACTTATCATTTTCACCTTTGAGTGTGCGACCAGTAAAAATTCGAGCATACCGAATCCTTGAGAAAATACATTGGTGAACCAAAATTTAAACGCATAAACAACCTTAATGAGGTAGATAAACGAAAATTTTCGGATTGACTGACTGAACACAGTACTAGTTGTCATAAATTGTCCATTGTTCATTCAGTTCTGTCGTATATTTGTGATATCAAATTAGTATTCATTCATCTTTTAAATTTGCCACAAAATGAAGTTATACGGAATATACGAGTATTTGTTACTCATTCTAACAGTTATTTTTCTCCCGATGATGTCTACTTTAGACTGCAAGAATTTCTACGAGCCTTGCCAAAGCAACGATGATTGTTGCTTCGACGTTTGTGGTATCCAAGACAACGTATGTCATTAATGAAAGGCTACAACCAACCGCAATTGATCTTGAAAATTCACATCATGGTTCATGTTCTTAACTGCTTAATTGCTAATAAATCTTTTCATTGACTGTTGGAGTTGCATTAATATTTTTACACAGGTGGGTATGTTCTCGTTCAAGTGTCTTTTTAGCAGATGAACGTGGTTTTTGATGATACGATATACGAGGGTGGATCAAAAAGTAAGTTACACGTGGCTGTAGATTTTGAACGGGTGAACATTTTTTCACCAAAATTGGGGGAAATGTAGTTCAAACATTTAACAAGACTTGACAAAATTTATTTTGCATTTGGATGCGTCATTCGTTTTTTACAGCGTTATTAGTACAGTGCTGATACAAAAATTTCCTCAAAAGGGGTGTTTGGCCAAAAACAAAATTTTTTTGGTTGCTATAATTACGACTAAAATTCATCAAGAATTACTCAAAACGTATCGTACTAATGTTATTTCTAGTTGGGAAGCGATTTGGCGCTGTAGACTTTTCATGTGATGGTCGAAAAATTTCAGGTGCCGAGTGCCTCCGTGGAAGGCCAATGTTCAGCAGATCATCACTGAACGATCTACTTTTTCTGGATACTGCTCGAATCAAAATAATGTTGGTACATTATGTCTCGAGTGGTTTTCAATTGATTTTCTGATAAATTTTTCTTTTGCCAGCTTAAAAAATTAATTTTTTCTCGAATATCATTTTTGGAGGAAATTTCTTCAACGATACTTTACTAATAACGCTGTAAAAAACGAACAACGCGTCCAAATGCAAAATAAATTTTCTCAAATCTTGTCAAGTGTTTGAACTACATTTCCCCAAATTTTGGTCAAAAAATGTTCACCTGTTCAAAATCTACAGCCATGTGTAACTTACTTTTTGATCCACCCTCGTACCTATACTTATCGAAAAGTTGTTTTCCCTCTATGATGATATCTTCATTTTGGTGCAAATTTTATATGTAGTAAGTATGTACTATGTACCTTGGTATATAAAAAAAAAAACAAAAACATTCTAACCCTCCGCTTAGAATTTGTTGAACATGTGAATTTTTCTATCCAAACATGGGTGTGAACCAAAATTTTAGCTGTTCAAAAATTGATATCCAGCCGTTCTGGGGGTACTTGAAATTACTCTGAAAAAAAATAATTTCGCACTAGAGGCTCCAGAACGTTTGAAATTTACAAAAAATGAATTTGAAAGGTGCATATTGGCTAATAATTTTTTTTGAGGGGTGTTTATAATTGCAGGATAGTGAATTCCACATTTTCAACTCAGTTCTGCTCGAATTCTTGAAATCTCCTTAAATAAATTTTTGAAATATCCAAAAAATTTTCAAATCAGAATTGCAGGGTTGTATAGTGGTTCCCTTGTAGGTCTTTTACTTTTAAATATAAATCTTGTAGCCAGATACTTGTTGAATTATCTTCGAATTAAACCAAAAATTTCATAAAGTTGACATTTTTTTCACTTCGTCCAATTATACGCTGGAAAAATCTGCTATTTAAAAACTGGTAAGTGCATGAACACCCCCCCCAAAAAAAAAACCTTCTTCCCATCGTTTCCTATGCTGAAATTAGTCAGCTTATTACGTATACAACATACTACCAGGGCCGACTGATACTACCTATAGGAACTTGACAGAGGTGCGCCGCGCTAGTGTCGCCTTGTTTCTGATTGGCTGATGAAAGGTCCCCGAATAAACATTGGAATGTATTGTTGTGAAAATTGAGGAAAATTGTTGAAAATTGCTGATAACAACGGGACCTTTCGTTAGTTCCGGTGTTTTTTACTACAATTTCCTAGAGCGCGACAGTTGTCTTGTCAAATCCCTATTAGGCTACATCGCACACAGCAAAAAACTTTACACAATATTAAAACTCGTACTTTGTGACCAGAGGAGTAAATTATGCCGAAATGTTGACGTTCGGTGGTTTTCGACGAACTTTATATACGTACTCGTATATTATATAGCGGTTAAAAGGCCGGAGGAATTTTTCGTATTTTCGCGTTAAACAGCCTACAGCCCGGGAATGAAATCGATTGAAAAAGAAGCAAATCTCTTTGCGCAAAAGAATTCAGTGTACTTTCGACAGTTCTGATTTCGAATTTCAAATTACTTTTTGGGTACGAAGACAGCCCCCCTAACGTAGTAAGCCCTCAAATTGAAAAAAAAAAAAAAACAGAAAAATTCGATCTACTTTTTAATACAAGCCCTCTTGAGTCACACATTAGGACCTCAAATCCTCCTCCCACCACCCGAAGAAAACATCTTAAAAAATTAGTGTGGACAAATGATTGTCGGCTGCTCAGAGTTACTGATTCAGAATTTCATCTTTTTTTTTAATAACGAGCCCCCTCAGTTTTAAAAAATCAAACAGGTTGAGTGAAGACCTTGCATCTTTTTTTTGGATTTTTGTGAACAACTGTTCCTTAAAAATTTCAATTTTGAGTGATCTGAAGTCTTATAATATTGAATTGCAGATGAGCATTATGATTCATTTTTCAAATGGGAAATTTAAAAGAAATGTTTATGGAAGAGTGGATTGAATTTCCTCGCCATTATTTTCCATTGCTCAAAATGAAATCTAAAAACGTTGTTCATGATCGAAAATAAATTTGGTGACCTATCCCCATCGTACCTCACTCAGATGTCGAGGATGAGTTTGTAACTAATAATTAAACTACTAGATAACCCTTCGCATGAGATTTCAAAAATTGTTGGATTTCTGAAAAATAAATGTCAAAAATCCTCAAGTCCATTATTTCAGCATGCCCAAATTTATTTTTTGATTTTTTAGAGTTTTTTTTTGGTCAGAATACCAAAATAAAAAAATTAAATTTCTGAAATTGCAGCTTAATCGAGTTGAAAAGCTCGAATTCCAGTTTCAACCTCATTATGAAGCTTCTGAGCCAGTTTTTCGTAAATTCCAGTCGTACTGGAAACACTTTAAATTCCCGAAGAAGACTTATTATGCGTTAGAGGCTCCAAAAAACGTCGGGAAAATATTTGAAACAGCTGTTCGTCTGATCGATATTATACATAATAGTGTGCGAAGTGTTAGATTAGCTACTTAGTTTGAAAGAACAGGGTTTTTAAAATCAAATTTTCAAAATTTCTCCGTTACAGAATGGTATCTAATTTTTACTTTTATCACGAATTGAACCACACGTGTTGAGTGATTTTTACTATAAGATTAAAATACCTATATTTTTTGGCTGTCATTTATCATTATTTGATAAGTAATTCTTGTTAAAAAAATTTTCCGCGAAAAAATACCTACCTGGTTGTTTGTGCGTACTTATCATTTTCACCTTTGAGTGCGCGACCAATAAAAATTCGAGCATACCGAATCCTTGAAAAAATACATTGGTGAACCAAAATTTAAATACATAAACAACCTTAAAGAGGTAGATAAACGAAAATTTTCGGATATTCACTGACTGTACTCAGTAATACATATCTAGTTGCCATAAATTGTCCATTGTTCATTCAGTTCTGTCGCATATTTGTGATATCAAATTAGTATTCATTTTTCTCTTGAATTTGCCACAAAATGAAATCATACGGAATATACGAGTATTTGTTACTCATTCTAACAGTTTTTTTTTTTCTCGATAATATCAACTGAAGGATGCACCACTCTCGACAAATCTTGCCAAAGTAACGATGAATGTTGCTTCATGAATTGTTTTCAAGGATTCTGCAAATAATGAAAGGCTTCAAACGACCGAAATTGATCTTGAAAATTCACATCAATGGTTCATGTTTGTAACTGCTTAATTGCTAATAAATCTTTTCATTGACTGTTGGAGTTGCATTAATATTTTTACACAGGCATGTTCTCGTTAAAGTACCCTTTTAGCAGATGAACGTGGTTTTTGATAATACGATATACCTATATTCATCGAAAAGTTTTTTCCGCTCCATGATGATATCTTCATTTTGGTGCAAATTTTATGCATGTAGTAGATAAGTATACCAGGTCTAAAAAACAAACCATTCAAACCCTCCGCTTAGAATTTGTTGAACGTGTGAATTTTTCTAGCTAAACTTGGGTGTGAACCAAAATTTTAGCTGTCCAAAAATTGATATCCAGCCGTTCCCCTACTTGATATTATACTAAAAAAAAAAAACTGATTTTGCTACAGAGGCTCCAAAACGTTTGAAATTTACAAAAAACGAATTTGAAAGGTCCATATTGGCTAATAATTTTTTTTTTTTTTGGTGTTTATAATTGAATCGGTAAGAACAGAAAGGGACTAAGTCACATTTTTGCGATTTCACTTTTTCACAGATATCAATATGGGGGTTTCAAAGTACGCCGGATCGACTGGTGATGTCAAATTTCCACAAAACTGCCGGGAAACTTGTATTTGGGTGCAGAAAAGGGCCGTGTCCGCATTGATGACTTTTCTGTTAAATTTTTTTAATTCCTTGAAAAATAACTAAGTAACATTTTCGAGAAGACCATTTTTTGAAATTCAAGTTCATCTCTGTACTAAAAAAAAAGACGAAAAAATTAACAACTGAAGCAAAAAGTTTTACACCTCAAGGGGTTTTTGGTCAATTTAAACGAGATATCAGTCTAAGTGATGTACTTAGATGTAGAATCAAGTCCCATTCGCGATTCGTGCCCGAGCAATTCCAAGAGAAATTTTGGCGATTGAGTGCAGAAAGGGTCCAAGTCCCATTTGTTTAGGCAGCAACAGCAACGGCGCATGTGAATGTTTTTTTTCGAAACTGTGCTAAAAATTGCGTCTTGGGGTTCTCTTTCAATGACCTTAAGCATGTTCACCAAAAATTTTTGATTTTCGAATAAATCAGTTTTTTGTTATTTCTGAAAAATGCGAAAATGGACTTAGCCCTTTTCTGTTCTCACCGATTCAATTACAGGATAATGAATTCCACATTTTCAACTCAGTTCTGCTCCAATTCCTGGAATCTCCTTAAATAAATTTTTGAAATATCCAAGAATTTTTCAAATCAGAATTGCAGGGCTGTAGTGGTTCCTTTGCAAGTCTTTTACTTTTACTTTTTAGTACTCGTACATATATAAATCTTGTAGACCTACTTGTTGAATTATCTTCGAATTAAACTAACGATTTTATAAAGTTGACATTTTTTTTCATTTCGTGCAATTACACGCTGGAAAAATACTGCTATTTAAAAAATGGTAGACGAACACCCTTTTCCACATCCTTTCCTATGCTGAAATTAGTCAGCTCATTTTATGCACAACATAGGCTACATCGCACACAGCAAAAAACTTTACACAATAGTAAAACTCGTACTTTGTGACCAGAGGAGTAAATTATGCCGAAATGTTGACGTTCGGTGGTTTTCGACGAACTTTATATACGTACTCGTATATTATATAGCGGTTAAAAGGCCGGAGGAATTTTTCGTATTTTCGCGTTAAACAGCCTACAGCCCTGTTGATGAGTTTTGTTCTTTTTGCTGCAATTACTTAGTTACTTTTACACTCTCGAGACGTTTACGATATATGGTGGTTGTTGGTTGAGTTGAAGCGAACTCAAACTTTTGCTAATACGCCTGATGGAATATTTTTTTTCATTGCCCTTCTTGCCCTGTTCGCATTCCCGGGTAAATATAACCGCAACGTGTAAATTTTAAACGCGATAGCGCTGCAAACCTATTAAGTTTTAGCTACTTTGTCGCCGACGTTGCGAAGTACGTAGAGTGGAGTTTTAACCGCGTAAACAGAAAAATCATTTTACTAACGAAATTAATAGCTATTTAATAGGTACCAACTTACCAAGAATGTGAGTATTTGAAAGTGCTTTTGATTTTAAGCGCGCTATAAAGCTCGCCTCGCTTTTCGAAAACGTTAATTAATTAGATAAAATGTAAATTTCAGTAAACACGAGTTAGCGGTAAACCTTTATATTATCGAATTTCGTGACTGTATTCCTGTTGTAGGTATGTAATGTTTATGTATGTACGTCTGCGTATCAACGACTTTTTCATATACTTACCTTTGTGTAAATAGACAAGAAATGAGAAACGTGTCGTAATAATTTACCATCTCGAAAGTTTAAAATAAATAAAATTTATTTTCTTCGTGTTACAGAACGCGTTCTTTTATCGATGGTAAAATAATTTCGTTTTTTAACAAAAATATGTAACACAAAAATAAGACTAGTTAAACTAATCGGAAAAACTTATTTAAAAAAAAAATACTTAAAAATATATTTTATACAAAATTCGTATTAAAAAAAAGATAACTAAAAGTCTATGGCCGATGACAACCTATTTTGTACATTCGAGTCTATCACGTAACACTCAACTCGGAGCTTGGGATATATAAATAGGGAATTTATATTTAACAGACAATAAAAGGGAAAACATAAAACGATGTCTACAAAGTACAGCTACCTACAGTTAGTTTATAAAATCGAAAGTCAAATAAGGAATTGAGGGGGGGGGGATGAATTTTTAATTTGGCAACAAAAACTTAACCAGATACTCTAACTTTATTGTAGTTGTTTTGTTCAGCAGTGGCGAAGTCATACCTGTAGTTACCATTGTTGACTGGAACGAATGGTTCTTCTTTTAGCTTAGTGGGAGACGATGGAGTGGTGGATTTGATACCGGAGCTGAAGACGCTCTTGGCAGCAGTATTTGGTACAGTTGGGTAAAACGAGTTGTACGAATAGAATTGCGGATTTTGTGGCTGAGTGAACGAGACTGGTTGGTAATACGTGTTCGGCAAAGTGTTACTTAACAGGTAGTTGTTCAAGCTGGGTATTTGAGCAGTTGGTGCAGCCTTCAGAGATGCTTGCACTTGAGGGATCTGTTGAGTTTTGACTTGAGCTGCAGATGGTTGAACAGCAGCAGCGCTCTTGAAGTAATCACTGACTACGTTTGGAGATACTTGAGCAACTTGACCGGTTTGAGAAGCTGTCTGAGGTACGGCATACGGATACACAGCTGGATAAAATGGGAAGTTACCAAAATCAACGTACGAAGGGTAAGATTGAGGGGCAGCTGCGGCAGCTTGCTGAGTGTAGTAAGGTTGCACGAAGAATTGCTGTTGTTGAGGCGATACGATTCCAGAGGTTGATGGCTGAGCCGCGTACAAAGAGGTGACTGGTTGCTGAGGGTTTTGGAAAATAGCTGCGGCCTGTTGAGGTTGCAACGTGTAGAAGAGCTGGTCTTGAGGGTACGTTATGTACTGTTGGGGTTGCACTTGTGGTTGGGTGTTGGTCGTGGGTGTTTGGGTGTTTTTCAAGTTGTCACGTTCGATGTCTTCCAGTTGTACTTTGCCTGACTGTGGAGTAGCGGTGTATTGGGCGGTTTGCTGACTATACTGTTGCTGGGGCTGGGTTTGTTGTTGGCTGAATTGTTGAGACGTTTGTTGACCGAATTGTTGGGAGGTTTGTTGGCATAGCGATTGGTGCAAGATGAAGATCAAGAAGAAAACCGATTGCATTTTCTGAAAACAGAATTATTACACGATTCAATGACCAGTTAACAAAAGGTTTTGTACACGATCGATTTACATGTGCTAAGTAGGTACTACATCTACAGAATTACCTACGGATTGAGCCATTACGAGATAAAGTCGTCTCTATAATGGCCAAGATTAGCCGTGAAATTGCCATTCTTAAAGAATAGGACGTAATACTACGAATATTATTGTCATTGTCATTGTCATTGTATGTATAAAAAATTACTCGTCGAGTCGTCAAACAAAATACCGCTATTCTACATATTACATTTATAAATGATAATTGTCCCAATGTTTTATGCTTCTTTTTTTTTTTACTTATCTCAGCTATCATATTTAAGAAAACAAAAACGCCTGTCGCTAATTACTGGCAACCATTATTATGTAAAAGAAAGAAAAATGATAAAAATAATTCGACGATTATAATTAGATATGGATGGGTGGGAACAATTCGCGAATCAGCATTTTAAAACTAGTAAGAGTGTATCTAGAAGAAAGCATAAGTGGTTTGATGATATGTATATTTTCGTCTAGTTAAACAACATCGCGCTATCAGGTCTCTTTCTCCAGTTTGGTCGTTTTAAATACCAAATTGGCGAAATTTTTACACTCGGTGAGATCCATTTGTTGGCATACCATACGTCTCTTTTTTTTCTCGTTTTCTTGATGGACGAGTTTAACGAGCGAGGTGATTCGCGAAGGTGAATATTTTAAAATGTAAATTTTCGGATTTCAGGGCATTTGGATTGTAATTTACGAAAGAGGTCCTAATACAGAAGAGATTTGTAAGAAGAAGTTAATAATGTTTAAATGGATTGAAAATTCAAATTAACGAAAGGATGCGATATGAAAAGGGAGCTTTCATTTGTGTTAGAATGGGTTTACTTCGTTTACTTGTTGGGGGGGGGGGTTCCACTACCTATTCAATTCGAGCTGTTCCTGATCTGCAAAATTTGAGAAAAAAACATGTAAGAGTACTTGAGACGAAGCTAACATATAAAAAAATCGTCATTTTTTCGCTGTTTTCAGAATACCTAAGGATGTCAAGTCGAAAGAAAAAGCTTCGTTTTTTGGCTTACGAATTCAAAAGAGTATAAGTTGAAAAAAAGAGGAAAATAAAAATTTAAAATCTTATAAAAAATGATAAAACTGTGTTTTGAAAAATTTGAAATACTAAAAAAATTGATTTTAATAATTTTTTAATCTAATTTCTGTGATTTTCAGTGAACAAATTTTACTTGAAACAATTTTTAAGTAAATTTAAGAAATTTTTATCATCTTTTGAATACTTCTAATGATATTTTATCGACTTTTTTCATTTTTTCTAATGATTTTTTTTTATTAAAAATAACTTGAAATACCTACTTACAGTAAGAATTGTTGAAAATGGCGATGATCAGTATTGTTCAAATCACAAAGAATTACTAAAATATGAGCTCACAATTTTTTCAAATCAACTTTTGTGATTCTTTGGGGGAATGATTTTACTTTAAACTATTTTGAAGCAAATTTGACAAATTTTTACAATTTTTTTGAATACCTTTCTTGATATTTTATCGACTTTTTTGATTTTTTCTAATAATTGTTCTTCCATTTCAACAAATATTTTTGTAATTTCTTGGTGATTTTTTAAAAATTGGCACTTTTCTAGTTCACATGACAATTGGCATATTCTTTCGTTTTTGAGTTATATGTATGTGTGCAATGTGCATATTCTAAAAGTACATAAAATTACCTTCTAAATGAGCCATGGCAGAGCCAGGTACGTATTTTCATGCAAAATTACACTTTTATGAGCAATTGAACATTCAAAATATTTCAACTTGTAAAACACGTTTGAAGAGATTTGAAAAAATGTCCAAAATGCTGATCTCCAAATGCTTAGTTACTGACGAATAATTTTACGAGATATAATTTTGGTTTATAAGTTTTTAAAAAAGTCGTATCCAAAATTTGAAACGTGAATGAATGAATAAATTTTTATTTAGAGACGCCCAGCAACTTAGGCTTTTTTGCGTCTGCTGACATTCAACAATATAACAACAAATATAACATGAAAAAATAAACAGGAAATATATAACATGCAAAAGAAAAATAACATTGAAAAAATTTAAGAAAAAGCACTAAGGAAAAAATAATGTGTTTAAATATCATTGAATAAGTTAGACTCTTTTAGAAAAATGAACAATTTCTGGCACAGATTTTCATCATCAGCTTTCAGATGAGCATATTTAAAGTCACTGCCTAGTATATTTTCTACTTTTGATTTGTATAGTATGCATGAGTCCAGTATATGTTGAATGGTTACATCTGTATCACAAGTTGGGCATTTTTTCAGAGATTTTGTTTTCGATGGAACTTTTTAAAATACCGTTTGTGACTTTTTATTTAGGTTCGTTGACATTTACTCAAATACTTCCCCCCTCTTTCTTCAAACCTCATTGTCCTAAACGCACAAAAGTAGGCAAAAGGTTTTTTTTTGCCAGACTAATTACACAGAATATTTGTTTTTTTTTTCTGGTCATAACTTCCCAAAAAGTTTAGGTTTTTGCCGAAATTGCCAAAAAAATTCCGAAAAAAAATCTGTTTGCTGTCATAATTATCAGAATAATTGGTTCTTTTTCATCAACATCGTCAAAGTTTCGTTTTTTGCCAAAATTACAGAAAAAATTTTTTATATCCAAAATTTCATAAAAGTCTTGCTTTTTGATCATGAAAATCTGATTTCAAATTTGATTTTTTTGTCAAAATCGCAGAAAAAACTTTTTATATCCAAAATTTCATAAAAGTCTTGCTTTTTGATCATGAAAATCTGATTTCAAATTTGATTTTTTTGTCAAAATTGCAAAAAAATTTTTAAAATCAAAATTAACAAATCAATTATTTTTTGCCAAAATGGAAAAAAATCTGATTTTTTGCAAAAATTGTAAAAAACAACCTATTTTTGTCAACATTTTCAAAAAAGACTGTTTTATTTCGAAATTGCCAAAAAATTTGTTTTTTTTGCCAAAATTTCAAAAATACTGATCGTTTGTGTGTTTCTTGTCATATGCTTAAAAGTCTTATTGTTGGCAAAGATTGCTATAGATCTTCCTTCTTTAAACAAAATTGCAGAACGTCTTTTTTGCCCAAATTTCAAGAAATTCTTACTGCAGGAAATTATTTTTTTGGGAAAATTCATTCAGTACAGAGAAATGGTCGTTTGGAGAATATTTATTTGGGAAATCGGATTCGAGAATTCAGAGGCAGGAAAAATTTATTCGAGGAAATGGTCATGAAAATTCATCCTAGAATTTTTTGTTTGTTATAATTGTAATGACTTTGACATAATTTTTTGCAATTTTCTGATTCACATATTTTTCTCTGATCACTTTGTCAAATTTTCGTACCTAGTTTCATCCAATTTTTGTACTTAATCTTTGCTTGTGTTCTTGTTTTACGGAATTTTATACTCACTTTGACGATTATACATAACCAAAAATTTATTTGCCATTTGAGCAAATTCTATTTCAACAGTCCCAAAGGCTCATATAATAAGTAGGTAATTTGCTCAAGACAATAATTTTTCGCAGAGTATTTGTGAAATTTACCTACTAGTCAAAAAATATGTAGATACTAAAATTCAACAGAATTTCGAATGATCGTGTTTTTTCCTCTTTTTTTTTTTGGCCAAGAAAAGTTAGCCATGTAGCATATAAAAAATCAGTGAAACGACTTAATTTTCATACATTTGTTCCGATTTCCCTTCACGAATAAATCGGAAAAAAATTTCAAAACTTGAACTTTTACTTTCGTCAAGATGCAAACTTAAGCCTCAAAGTTAACGCATCAAAGGTAACGAAAACTAGAAAGTGTTAATAAACCGGTTGGTTTTTATGTGGTCTGGTGCAGTAGGTGATCTTCTTCGGGTGCGTAATACAATAGTAGAGATATGTAGATACATATGCGAGTGTACATTGTATACACAAGTACAGTTAGCTCGTATTACGCTAGTATATCCTATCAAATTCATCATATCAAAACCCACGACGACGATGGTTACACCTTGAACCAGTAATACGCGGTCTAATAATTATTGTCGGTACTTATTTCGTACATCTCACAATCGTAATTCGTAGCTCGCGATAGTTGGTTTCTTTTTGCTCTCTGCTTCATCGACTATGTTGACGTTGACTTTGCAATGGGGTGTATTTCCGTCGGCGATACATTTTCTTCCAAAAGACTGAACCAAAATGGGTTATTTTTGTTCCTTAAATAGGTACTGTACTGGGTGGACGGACGGGACAGACGTGTCTACATACACATGTAGAGCTTCGAGTAAACACCACGCTGGATTTCTTTTTCTATTTATCTTCTTCTTAACATCGTCTATAGCACGAGGTACGAGTACATAGCTCGTCGTTCATTTAGCCGGAAAATGTTTTCTGCTCTTTTGTCCGGGTGTTCGTGTACCAAGAGTAAATAATCGTTGACATTTAGAAAATGAATTATTTCCTACATTTTAGGTACCCAAAGTTCATAGCTATACTCGTAGTTGTTGACACGCGTGCGAGCTAATCGTAAAAAAATATATACCGCTACTTACAAAATGAAAAAAAATAACTCCGAGTTTGGTAAATATTGAGACAATATAAAAAAAAAGGGGTGAAAACAAGACAGGTAGATATAAACGTCGATATGTTCCACATTTATAAATATTTCATTATCTTTCCACGATTTAAAAAAAAAGATCTGGTCTTTAAAAAAAAAAATGAATTAAAAAAAATCCCAAGAGATAACAAAACATTTAAAATTTTCCACTTTACTTTTACCGAACCTTTTTACTATTCCCCTTTTTACTTTGAATTAAAAATCAAACCTATAATACGAATTTACGAATAAAATATTCAGCAGTTTAAACGATCTTTGGTTCTACGTTCGATTTCATAACAAACAAAATTATAAAACTAGCAGCTTTTTCTCTCTTTTGGTACCTTCAATTTCGTTCACGAATTCAATTAGTCACACCTACCTACGAATCGGCCAATCAAAGGGGAAAACAGATCACATTTGCAATCGAAATTCACACTCGGAATTAGATTAGACGATGTCAATGTGAAAAAGAAACGAACGATGTACAACACATCCTACAGTATAGGTAGGTAGGTACGATAGGCACCTAATCAGGCCAGGCAAAGTTTCCATCATTAGTATCTCATTCATTACTGTCTGGAAAAGTAAATAAATGAGAGACTGACATTTTAAATTAACTGTACGATTCATGTAAATTCAAAGTGCCCGTCTGTTTGGCACGTGGATTTTTTCTTTTTATCGTAGGAAAATTTTACTCCAGATGACAATATTCCAATTATTATTGTTTCGAATTTTTCATTTATTCGTACGATTCGAGAAAAATCTTATTTATATTTTTATTATGATTCTCAAATGGGTAAGCAGGTAAATAAATAGGTGGATAATTGAGTAGGTAAAAAATACTACAGAAATGAAAGGAAGACGAGAGGGGAACATTTTAATATCACGGTATGAAAAATGTAGAAGTATATTACAAGTTATCAGTGTAAATCTCTTCAAATTAAAGTCGAACGAATTTTGGAGGGTCCACAATGAATAACTTTGGCTTTCAGAATTCAATTTCGAAAAAAAAAACTTTGATAAAAATAGGTTTTCAAGTTTTGCAAATTTTTTACTTTTTTCAACATGGAACTCTAAATTGTGGTAAAACTAACAATAAGCATCCAATTAAAAAAGTAAAATTTGATAATTGATATTTTCAACATTGATAGGTACTGATTTCATGAGAAAACTATGCATCCCTAGACAAAAATGACGAAATTCAAAATTTTAGAGTATCTATGAAATTTTCTTTCGGTTAAAAGCCATTATTTTTTTGTAGGATGCTTCATTCGAAAAATGTTTTCAAAAATATGTGGAACTTTTTTTTGATGATTTCTTGAAAAACTAAACAGGAAGGATCGCGAGAAAAAAATTGGATATTTTGACCAATTTAAATGAAATGCAAAGAAATCGTTGAAACATTTTTTGAAAAATGGGAGAAAAATTATTAGAAAAAATAAAAAAGTCGATGAAATATCGATGAAAGCAGATGAAAAAAAATTTATCGAATTTACATACTCGAAAATAATGCAAAGTAAAAAACTAAAAACGTTCTTTCAAAGAATTAATTTCAATTTAAGATCATAAGAAAAGGAAATTTTCATTTTTTTAATGACTTTAAACATTACTTACATGATTTTTAAAATTTTAATTCTTGGTAAAACGTTTAACAATGAAATGTATTCTGTTCTCGATTTCTATTTTTTAAAACGACCATCATTTTTCAAGCAAATTTGTACAAGCTCCTTCAGTCAAAGAATCAAATTTCGTTTATTTTGTAGATTTGTTATCTGTTATCAACTCCTATGTAGTGTTGCCAAACCTCTCCTTTCATAAAGCTTCGGGTATAGAGGGGTTAGAGGGGTACTATGATTGAAACTACTGTGCTTAAAATATTGCCAAAAAATATATTTTTGTATCTTTGTGAAAAAAATTCTTGGGAGTCATCCTTGAAAAATTTTGGGATTCTTGGGATTTTTTGTCGTCTTAAGTATCGTTAGAAATAAAGGCAATTTCAAACTCTTTCTAACGAGCTTGAAAAGATTACCAGCTACCAAATTTTGAATCTTTGAACTGAAATGTCAAAATATGGAGGTATTTACAGTATTTAATCATTTTCGAAGTCAAGAATGAAACATTTCCTTGAAATATCAAATAAAATTGATCTTTAAGGACTCGATACTCGCTCGATTGAAAAAACATTTATAATTTCAAGAAATGATGCCAAAGAACAACAATTTTTACGAAAAAGTTGAACATTTTTCTGAGAATTTTTGGTGATTATCAACTGATTTTTAATCATATTTAATAAATTTTTCATATTTTTGAAAAAAGTGGAAAATTCTTGGGATATTTTGAGATCTTGGGGAAGTCTCGAGGATGCATGAAAAATCTTGTGATCCCAAGATAAATCTGGGGGTTGGCAACGCTGCTTTTATAATCAAAAATGAAAATATTTCAGAGTAAAATGCAAAAATTTACCAATCGTTTCAATTGCTAGTATTTTGAGATGGCTTTCAATAAACAAAAAAAAACCATTTCAACTAAAATTTTCCAGAGGCTTATCAAGTTAGATTTTTAAGAGTCTAAAAAATTACTAAAGAGAATATTATTCTTAGCAGTCGAGTCAAGGAATTGTATACAGTCATACTATGAAAAAAATAAGCTAAATCTGAGCACATCCAGAAACTTCTAAAATCTATCTAATAGCAATAAGTAAGTCTAGTTCATTTTTCCAAAAAACAGGATTTGGTCATCAATTTTTCAAATATAGATATAACTCAATTCTCATAAATACGAATTTCGCAATCCCTTTCGCTACTTTTTACTCCAATATAACTATTTTTTATCCAAACATTTATTTTACAATTTCATAAAGAGAAAAAAGGCCCAAAATGATAGGTATTTCTATATTAAAAATGAAACGAACGACAATACAATCGAGTTGCAGTATTTTGAGCACCTGTTTGTACATCAAACCATTTTATTCTTAAAAGAAAAAAATCAGATATCTAACGTTTCTTTTATAGCAGGTATTCCTACACAGTTATCTTTTTATTAAATTCGTTATTAGAAAGCCTTTGCTGAAACATTACGTTTTGCTGCCTCTTCACCCTTATCTTAAGCTATCGTAAAAAAATGGCTAAAAAATTTATACGAATGGTACAATGCGAACGCGGTAAATAAAACCCAAAGAGACATTTAAAAATCGTTGGCCTTTCTCGTACTACAGAATTTTCTTGAAAAAAATTTCTTTTCTTCGAGATATGCTCCGGGCGAGCGTGATTTTTAAAAATTTAACGCGAAATGAGACGCCGACGGAGATTTTTTTTCTTTCACATCTTGTGAGATATTTATCGAGACAGATGTTACGAGTGCGAAGAGAGTGAGAAAAAATAAAACGTTACGATGCCGATATAAAGTTAATGGTTAGACACAGATAGGCTAAAGTAAACTATCCGTATACGTTACTGTACTAAAACGTTATTCTACGGTCATTTGACTGGACGTTATACGAGTAGGTACTTTGAAGACCCAAATGGTAGAAAAAAATAGCCAAAATAACACGTTAAAGAGAGAGAAAAAAAATACACGAACACGATGCAGTTAAAAATTACCCAAATATCGCGAACACTTACGCACCATTTGCTATTCTACGAAATTAGATGGATATTCGCGTATAAAAAGATACACTCGTAAGAGATATTATATGTAGAATAGAATATAAGAAACAAATATTAGGTATACATAATATGGTACGAAGAACTCACCAATTGCTTCATGGTGATGGTTCACTTGGATGGAGCTAGGTAAACAAATGAATGAATAGAACGAACTGAACGTAGGGTTGACGATGAAGCATACTTTTTATAATATAAGCGAAACAGTTGGGCCGTAGCGAAAGTCACCTCGAATCTAGTTTCGGAAGTAAAACAAATGCATTAATCGGACGCAGGAAGCCATCGTTGATGCGTATTCCGGTAATGGACGAGTTTTTTCCCTCGCTGCCCTCAGCTTCACTCAAAGGAATCTTATTTCACTTTCTTCGACCTTGCAGGGATCTTGACATTCGATATTGAATCATCGCGAGACCTGCCATTGCCAGTCGATGACACGTCCAAAGATGTTAAAATGTTGCGCCGAGCTGCAATTCAACCATGCAAAATATCGCTTTCGTTAAATAATTCATAATGTCAACTGGTCCCGAACACGTAAAGTTTCCAAAAAGCCGGTTCTGTCTCCTCTCACGGTGACATGAGGCCCGAGTTAAATATTCGTACACGGAAGAATTTCCAATGAGTCGAGAATTATTTACTGCCTACCATCGAAAATCTGTAGGTACTTTGTTGTAGGTGAAACGACCGTGATCATTGAGATAGTTGTCGGTTCGGTCATAAATTACGCAACAAATGACCAATTTGTTGCACCAAAAGTGAGAATTTGGATTACACACATGGATCGTGTATACGTATAGACTAGAGAGTTTCGTGAATGTGGAATTTTGCTATAGAATATGTCAACCTGTCTTTGTGATTTGCATGCAGATGTCTCGCTGAGAGATTCGGATGAAAGCGAAATGGGTGTGGATGCTGTGGAATTAAAGATGAGAATCGAGACGCCGTTTCTTTCTTCGCAAAGGTCGTCGCAGTCGTCGAGAATTTTTCACTGACGTCACCATTTAACCATAGGGTGTATTTTCGAGCCTATTCGGGATGATATTTTCAAAGACGTCTGGAAATTTTTCTCATATTAATTCGAGCAGTTAATTTGAATTAGTTTGCAAAATTGTTCTCTTTATGTCGAATGACGTATGAGAAAGCCTCTTCTGTCAGCAGGATTAGTTTTTTTAGAAATTTTATTAGGTCGTGTTTTAAGTATTTATGATTTTATTTCATTGATTCAAGGACTCAATTTTACAATCTCTGTATTCAAAACCATCAAAATAGAGTCCAATTAAGCAAATCACTCTCGAAGGTTATCAAATATGAAAGATTCCCTGCCGGTGTCGAAATCGTCTCGATCTCGAATTTAGAAATTTTTTTTACTTGAAAGTAAAAAAAAAACAAAAAAATGCCAGACAAACAAGCTACTTTAATTGACGATGAAAATTTTATCGACTTTGTATAATACATAAAATATCGCAGCAGGAAAAAAATACGCACAAAAAGGAAACAAATAAAAAGTTGATTAAATTCAACTATCTATAAATTTGTAAAAGCGTAAAAAAATTAGGTCGTATAATGTCGTCATCGTCGTTTCGATTCTTTCGGTCAAAATATCTACGAATCAACTCGAGGGGAAAAAATTCCATTTAGAAGAGAAGACCAGTAAATTTGTTCTCTTTGGTGTTTTTATTATTGAAATTTTTGACGCGTGAAATGGCCGAAAAAAAAGTGAAATGAATTTCTCTCGCGTTTACATTTACAAAAAATTTCTAATTTTAAAATAAGAAAATTCCATTTTAAAAGGCTACGCTACACGAGGAGGTCTACTTGGAAGAATTTCAAATTTTAAAAACTTTTCGAGGTTTATGTGATTTTATCTAATGGAAATGTATTTGCGGAGAAGTTCCAACGGAACTTTTCAAGCGTGTAACAACAATGAGAAATTTTTTCCTAAAAAAAAATATTTTAAAAATAATTTAGGTAGGTTTTTTTTTTTTAAAAGCATACCTTGTATAAAATTTGTTTTTAAGTATTTAACCGCGAGTAGAAGAAGCAAAACTACTCATGTGGGTAATTCTCAGAAAAAGGGTCGATTTTGATATGCATAATTTTGAAAAACGAAAATCATTTTTTTGGAAAATTTCAAGTGGGAATCATTTGTATATGTGTCCCAGATCCCTTTTCTAGTGTTGGCCTCAATTCAATCCCCCCCATTGTGGACCCCGGCCCCCCCAAAACGGCGATAATTAGAATTTGACCCTCATCGATGTGTAATATGTCGATTGACATGTTTTCAAGGTCGTAGAATTCGAATCTGGAGTTATTTTTTTTGTAGAGGAGGAGGGTGAGGCGTGGGGAGGGGAAAATGTCAAATTTTGCTTATATTATCGTGTAATATGTCGATTTATGTTTTTCAGGCCGCAGAGTTCGAATCTGGACTTATTTTTTTGGTAGGGGTAGAGGTGAAGTGTGGGGAGGGAGAAAATGTAAAATTTTGCTTGTATTATCGTGTAATATGCCGACTAGCGCGATAAAAGTACAGCTGCCTGAAATTTGGCCAAGTCGAAGGACAAATGGGCGCTGGACAAGCCGAAGGACAATCTCAACGTTTTTTCGTTTCTAGCCTTACCTACTGGACATTATTCGATTTTTAACACGTAATAAATGTGTACTTATCATGTAGAATAACTTCCCGTGCTCAATTATTGGTTTTGGCGGGTTCATTGGCGTAAATGAAAACACCAAGCCGAAGGACACAGATTTTGCGAAATATCAAAACTTCACAGATAAGTACGATCAGAACGAGCTGTAATGTAGTTTTTAAAAAGAACGGTGCGGGGTAACATTTCTATGAGAACAGTGAACCAGTGCAGCCACTCACCAGAAAAAAATGTTGGATTGGGAAGCTACCAAAAATAATTGAAAATTGCTCGAAAATTTGCGCAAAAAGTGTGTGACAGTTTTCAAATGTGAATTGTGAGCTTCCTATAGACTTATTGCAACTGCAATTTGCACAATAAGAGACCTTCATGTTCTATGATAATGAGAATGTGTCAATTTTTCCAAAAAAAATGAAGTTCATGACACTTTATAACATTCATTTTCAAAAACATGATGTGTGACAGCCAAGTCGAAGGACATTTGGGGTATAAAATCAAATGTACACCAATGAAAGGAGGGTCTAAAAACCTCAATACCATGTGTGAAATGTGTGCGGGGTCATTCTTGAATGGACCAAAAAAAAAAAAAAAAATTCATGATAAAACCGTTGAGAAATTTGCCATGTACACGAATTTTACCTTTTTCTGAGAATTACCCACGTAGACTATTCGCGTGTCTCAAAATTTGAAGAGCTTATAGTTCAGAAAAATCAAAAATAGAATTACTTAGGCCCACTGGTATGGAAAGTAATCTTGGAAAACATTTCTAAATCAAAATTAGGTATCTTGAAAGAATTGAATCACTCGTAGGAAAATTTACTTCAAGAGCATCAGATGAGAATTTCGCACGTGGCAGAAAATATTTGTGGGAAAATTGCCTGAAAATCGGAAATCTATCGAGAAAGCATGTTGCATTTACAATTACATGAGTTTGTAAATTGAGGATTTTTTGCCCCAAATTATTTGTACATATTAGATCTAGATTTTTTTATAACTACCTAATTGAAAGTTTTTTTTTAAATTGCAACTAATTTTTAATTGATATCTGAAAAAAATAGAATTGTGAGCACGACTGTCAAGTGGTGATGGGGGGGGGGGGTGAGGGTTTATCGCGTTGACCTCTGATTTCAAACAAGGGATATAAAAGGATGAATTTAGATTAGAGTTTAAAACAACTGATAATGTCGTGAGACATTCCATTTGTCAGGGTTCTGGAGATCTTGAGGTTGAATCAACTTGGTTTTTTGGTTTGACCTAAGTACCTACCTCCCTCCCTCCCTCCCTCCCTCTCTTGAGTTTTTTTCACATGTTCAGAATATTTTTTCGAATGGATAAAATCATAGGAACCCTACATTAATCAAAATAATAAAAAAATTACAAAATTTTAATTTCTTTTAGTTGGGCAAAGAGTCAATTTTCAACTCTATCTCAAAAATATTAATTCTTTGCTCGAAATGCTCGATTCTGTTCAAAAATAAGTTAAAATGGCAGTCGAACGCGGTCTTTTTTTAGAGAGTTTGGTCAAACTCTTTTTTTTCATATTCATATTTTCGTATTTGAAACATTACAAACATGAGTAATTGAGTAAGCACTCAACTCAAGGAGGTGTAATGAGAATTGATAGATGTTTTTCAAAAATTGGGCAAAAAAAGTTTAAGAGAAGTTGAAAAAAAGGACCAAATTCTTCAAATAGGATCATCGATTAAGAGTATGATTATTTTTAAAAAAGAGCTTTAAAAGAGTTGAACTGTCTTGTTCTAAGTCTTTTCAGAACGAGTTGAATCTATTAAATATTTGATTCATTTTGTGGAGTTTGCCTATAATTCCTAATCCCAGATGTATTTTGAGTTATTATTAGTCTAGACATGGATTTTAGCCTGGCTGGCCTCCTAATAGGGGCTGAGGGGTTTCCAAAATGGTACGGTTCATTTCCTTAATGAAAATCTAGAGGAAAACGATTGGATCTGATCATATTAGATCTGATTTTGACATTCTTTAGAACCAAATTGATCTAATCAGATCCAATAGGTCGAGAGACTTGCTCAAGATCTGACCTGATCCGGACTTTCCACGGATCTATATTTTTGATCTCATTAGAAAATTAACAAAGATTTATGTAGGTACCTAGACCTACCTAATTGCACAAAATGACCATACGCGAGAAAAATTGTAAAAAAATCAAGATTTCGCATTTTTAAAGGTACTACTGCATCTACGAGTATACAGGGTATGCCGCCACGGACTAACCACCTTTCACCAGTATCATAGGCAACCCATCCTGACTGCATAGCATGCATGTTTGCCTACCCTGGGATTTGAAGGGGCTGCGAATTATTTATTTTACACGTAAATTTTTCCATGTGGTCGATTATCATCCTAGTTGATCAGGGAGGGCTATGAAAAACCGAAAAATTGAAATTTACTCTCCCTTCTTAATGGTGCGATTCCCACTCTTCTATCTTGATTAGTTGAAAAGATACAAGGAGTAGAATTTTGCAAAATCACTCTCAAAAAGTTCAAAAAAAATTCGTTTTCTCTTAAAAATTGACCAAAATTCACCATAAAAACGGTTGTAAGTACATAAATTTATCACTCATTTAATGCATTTTGGCCAATTTGTGAAGAGAAAAGGATTTTATGCATTTTTTCGGAGGTGATTTTTCTAATCTTGCAGAGATTATGGGTGAATGAGGTAACGGTCTAAACATTTTATCTCGAGTACTTTGGACCATAATGACTCAGTTTCATTGATTAGTTCCAAAATCCCAGCAATAGCTCGATTCACTCACTATCAGTTTCAACCTGCTATATTTTTTCATTTTTTGGGAAACAAAATATATATACAAAATGGTCAAAAATTTACTCTCATAAACTGACGCATCTAGAATTTTGCAGTAACTGGGTGTCCAATAAGCATTGACCAATGTTATATACTTTTAGGTGGTCAAGCCATTTTTGACCTTTTTCAACAAATTTAAAAATTCTAAAAAAAAATGAAAACTTGACGAAGGATCCAAAATTACCTAAACTTAATGATGCATTTTGGTTTGTTTTTTTTTAAAGAAAAAAAAATCATAAAAAATTTAAAATTCTTAAATTTGATTTTTGAAAAATTTTCCAAAAATGATTTTGACAACAAAAACATTGGTTGGCAGGGGAAAGATGAGGGAGGAGAAGGCTTTGTTTAAATTCAAATATGGACGTTTGGACTTGTCAGTTCAGTAAGATTCGAATAACTTTTTGAGTGAAGAGATCTTTTGATTTTTTAAGTTGTAATTGAAGTAATTTGAATTCAAAAGTACTTACTCGTACCATATTTTCTTGGTGACGTTTTCGATAAACTGAAAAATTTTCAATGTCTGTTGGTATTGAAAAAAGAATCATGTATTTTCTCTCGTGTTTTGGGAACTATTGAAAAGTTGGAAGAAATTCACTTGACAGAAAATAAATAGCGTTGTTCTGTATTAATTTAGGTACACTACTAGCTCAAAATTTGATAATACATATTTTCTTTGATCTTTATAGTACTAAAGGCTGAAGGTGAATTGTTGTTTGCTGAAAACTCGTAGAAAAAATTGAATCAATTATGTATGTATGAAGAATATTTACTTAGATAAGTATGTCATTTATTAGACATAGGTATGCATTTTATTTGTACTGTTCTCCTTTCTCCGAATTCAAATTCAAACTTGAATTTTGCACATCACATCAGGCCTAAATTTAATTGACAATTTGAAAAAGTGTTCAAGACGCCTTCGCAGAATGATTCCTCTCTGAACGAAATTGTTTTTCTTTAAATTGGATGATTTTTATGACCTATCCCAAGTCTTCATTTACGAATCCTAATAGAAAAAATAAGTACTCTGAAATCTAGATTTCGATTATTTCGATAAATGACGCGGAAATTTCTCAGATAATGGAACTTTATCAGTTGTCCTACCAAGTGGATTATACGAAACGCGAAAATTAATCCTAAGTATTACAAAATACAACAACTTCACCTTTGCTATACCTATCTAGCATTTTACTTCGAATGATCCGAGATAAAGAAATGATCTCGTTTAATTTGTTAATTTAAATTAAACGAGCCTTCGTATTAAGTATTACAAAACTCATTCAAGAGGGACTCTTTTTTTCCCTTTCGTTGGCTCGTGCTACTACAGGCCGCGTGTAGCAATAATAAGCAGAAGTTACCCGGTCATAATCTCGTAACTGGCAATTAGTTTACAGCAAATAACCGTTATTATCGACAAAGTAGGTTATTACCTGGTAAATTAACCTTTCGATAGCTATACACGCGCGTTTATTATAATGGCTAAAATAATCAAAGTCGTTGTCTCCTAGTTGCACATGTAGTCATCATACCTAGTTTGTTTGTCGGATGGTTTGCAAATGTTTATTGTACAAAATCAGCGATACGTACCTAATAGAATTAATCGTTACTGGTCAACGTACATTATTGTTTGTTAATAATTTGAAAATCATAAACTCGCGGTATACATGAAGAATATCTAGCTAGTGGACACCTATAGGTACATGTACAAAATTAATCAGAGAGCTTAATTTGGGCTTGTGTTTGTTTGAATCTTACACACGTGTAAATTATCCGGTCGCGTTTCATTGGCGAGTATCTATCTTTACCTTTGTTGTCAAAAGAAACCTTGCGAATGTTCGTTATATTGTTTTCAAATGATGATTCTTTTTTTATCTCTTTTGAGCAAACTTCGTCTGCACGTGAAGTTTATCAGACCTTTGTGGTGTTTACGCCGAAACAGTGTTGTGATTTTAAAAGGTTTCCACGAGCTTGAAAATGTTGGATTTTTTCGGACATTTTTTCGTTTTACTCGTTAAATGATGACGTTTTAGACTCTTGAAATTTTTTTTTTCCTGAAAATCGTTAATGTTTCAATTTAGAACACGTGTTCAAGTGAAAATAGTGTGGGCTGGTTTTTTTTGGGAGAGAAAAAGAAAAGATCGAAACTGCGTAGAGAAATATGTTTAATCGCTTTGAAAGACGTATTTTATTTTTGGATTTTCAAAAAAAATTATTCAATCAAGAAGCAAAGGAAAGCTGACTGTGGAGGTATTTTTTCTCAATGATTTTAATTTAATGAAATTATCAGACAAAAAAAAGCAAAAATAAAGCAAAAAATTCAAGTTCGAGATTCGGTTGAATCAGGACAAAATTTAAAAATTTTTCAGCATTTAGAGTAAGATGGAAGGAAAGAAAATTTGCTTTAAAAATTTGAAAAGTCAAAAATTACCCCATTTGAAAGTATGTATTTTGGTTTGTAATTTTTTTTGCCAAAAAAGTGATGAGAGAGGGAGGAGAGGATCCCAATGATCAAAGCACGAATTTTTGTTTTTGTAAGATTGTTGGCACTTCTGTTGTTGTTGTCGTTGTTGTTTTTTTTTTTCAAAAGAAGATGAAAAAAGTAGAAAGGCGAACCCGAGATTTTAAAACAGTGCTGTTAAGAAGATGTAAATGATACATCACAGGGTTTTCATTTTTTTCCTCTTAAATTTTAAGCATTTTAGAGGGAGGGGAAGGAGTTGGAGGGGCACAGAATGTGCTGGATTAAGAATTAAGAAAAAATTGCTTTGATATCGTTGAAAAATGTCAAGTGCTGGGAAAATTGGAATGGGATAGAATTAGTACCCTATCAAAAGTTTATCTTTAAATGGAAGGAGAGGGAGGGGGACAACTTCAAATCATCCAAAAAAATGATATGGGTATCGAATTACAAGTTTTTAAAGCCACTGATTACGAATTCAAAAACGGCTGTTGGCTCCAAAATCAAACTATATCCTTCAAAAAGGGAGTGGTTTCGAGTCCAAAATTATTATAATGCTGTATGGATTGCAAAATTTTGGATTTCATTAGCGCTAATTCTCATTTTAATGGTTATTTAACTGAAAACTAAAACAAACTTAAATCTCTATGAAAAGGATTGGAGCTCAACATTTCGAATGATACAAAGCAGGTGCCAAAATCTAACCTCATTTTTGGAGCTTAGTTTTGATTTTGGAAGTCAAACGTTTTCTTATATCAAAATCAGTATGTACTTTTAAATATATGCGAGCAAAATCGGTTCAGTTTTCATAAATTTAGAGGAGGGGGCCCAAAAATTGGTTTTTGGGTCATATCTCCCCCTGTATGGGACCAAATCGGTTCAAATTTTGGGATTCGGTTCAAAATGCAATTTGAAAGAAAACATATTTCCAAAATTTTTTAAAATTGATTTTAGGGTCTCTTTCCCTAAATTTGGGGCCCTAAAAATCAAAAATTGGAACTCGCTATAGTTTTCGCATCAAAGACTCGTCGAGAGCTTTCAATTGAAAAAAAAATTAGCTTCCTAGGTGTAATTGGGGCTGAATGAGAGCCTGCTGAACTTTTTTTGCTCGTTTTTTGCTTGTAGCTTTATACTATAGATAGGTACCCAAAATTCGATAATCACGTCAATTTTTTTCAAAAATTCTTTTAAAAATACAAAATGTAATAAAATAAGTATTTCACTCCCTTGATTTCTCTCCCTGGTGATTATTGACCTACATTGCAGAAAGAGCCCATGAAACAATTTTCAGCAATATTTGAAGTCCCAGAGGCATATAAAATGACCTGTCAGGTAGATCAAAATTTGAAAAAAATGTATGTTTTCGTCAAAAAATAGGTAAGAATTTTGAAGCCTCTGAAAAATATATTATAGAATCAATTTTTTTTTTGTAGATATATTTGAAATTTATGGACAAAATTTCAGTAAATAAAAACGACCCTGTTGCTGATTGAAAAATAAATAAAAATTGAAAATAGCAAATGGTAATTTTTTTGGCTAATTTAATCTTCCCCTTCAGTTTGATTTGCTCTACTAATTTTACGCTGATGTTCTTCTATTGTGATTTATTCGACATGAAATTGAAAATTTTTCGTCTTCACATATTTTCAAATAAAGATCTTTAAAAAATGAGATTTCAAGGTCAAGTTCAAAACCAACAATTTATCACCATTCTTCCAACTTTGCCTAATACTTAATTGTTTTTTTTTTGTTTGTAACAATTTCTGTTCTCAACTTTTGTGTGGGCACATTTTAAAAATATCATCTAATTTTTTCTCGCCACCAGCGTCAACTTAAAGATGAGAATTTTTCTATTGTTGAATTTAAAGACCCTTAATCTTCATAAATCATGCGACTAAAAAGGTACCTACTCGACTGTTGTGAAGAATAACAATGCTCTTCTGAGCCACAGTAACCATAAGATGGTCTGCTTTTGTACACCAAACACCATAGAAGAATAACGAAACACACAGCGAGAGAGGAAAAAAAACAAGGAAGCTAATTTCGCGCTATTAATCGTGTTTTCTTCATTAAAAGATATTTCCAGATTAGTTTGTCGTCGCGTCGTTTGAAAATTACGCGAGATTCGTATAGAACAAACTCAGCAGTCAGCAGCTAAATTTGTCGTTGAAGAAATATTAGGTACCGGTACGTACAGTACAAAGCACCAAGAAAACGAGCTGAAATTACGTCTTTATCTTATTGTCTCTCCTTTTCCGAATATTTCATCTTTTTACGCAAATAATTCTACTATTATGTTGGTAAAATTTATTATTATCCAACTCTTCCTGTAAGTATGGTACTCTCAGTTTCGAAAACCTTGTTTCCTTATGGTGTCATTTGCCGCAGTACGGATGACGACAAATTTACTCGAATTGGCTAATTTCCGCACCAAGTACTGGATCATCTCGCAATGGCACCCGATAATTTTAACCTACTGTGTAGGTACTCTCCTCAAATGAGGTTGTAATTATGGCGAATTTAATGAGGTTGTATGAAGTTATCGAGTCTTGTTACGAAGATAGGTAGTAAGTAATATGTGATGCTTCGTATAGATTATCTACTCGATGATACATTGTTCTTTGATGAGTGTAACGTGAAATAATAAAATATTGGCAGGCATCAGTGGGCTCGAGTTTGCACATAGAAGGATACGTCGAAATTATTTTTATTCATTTTCCTTTGATATTGTTTTTCCGTAGGCTATCCCAAGTTCAGTTTTTTATCCGAAGAATGTCATTTGAAATTTTTTTTTAATGCTTAAAGGTATACTTTTTGCGTATTGTTACACGCTGTGGAATTATTGTACACCCTGTAAAAAAAAAAAAACTTCAAAAGAATATTGAACGAAAAGATACCCTATTATACGATGGGTGTCGCGTATAACCACGATATTAAATTTTAATTTAAGCGTCGGCTTCGCTTCAAAAATATTTGGTCGGCTGCTTTATTCTTTCTGATTTCAAAAAACTTAATACTTTCTCTATTTATAAATGAAACATGAAACAGGACTCGAAAGTATTCGCCAAGTATTGTTCGCCTAGGCCTATTTAATTTCACTTCAGAAGTAATAAAGTTACAAAAGTCGAAACATTTTCACAAAACGAGAAGAAAATATCTGCTGTCTTTTGTCTCTATGTCTACGCGTGGTATTGTGGTGTAAATTGAACTCGAAATGTTAATGGTAAGTTTGCGTTCGGTTTGAGGTACTCTTCGTAGTTTGGAAACTGGCATGGCAATGTTTCGTTTTTGAATCATGTGGGATATTCGACTCTGATTAATCACCAATCCCCGAGCAACCTGTATTACATAATCGTGTATAGGGTTGCCTAGGTTTGCTCGTGTAGGAGTCGGAATACAGACTTATTAGATGGGTACTTAGATGGCTAACCTGTGGTATTACATACTTGATTTCCCTGAAACGTGCATGATCTAGAAATTGAAAGGGACAATGACTATAGTGGTTGGTCCCACTTTTCATGATGAATAAAAAAGGTTCTCCAATAAAATGGACTACCTACTTCTGAAGTTGAAGGTGCTATGCTATACAAGTAAATAAATTTTTCAATGCACCTCTTCGGACTCCTTTACCTTGAAAGTAGGTAATTTCTCAGAATAATATTTTTTGCTTGTTTCAAGAAGGTATGCATAAATTCACCTTTGTAGTGGGAAAATTTCAAGAAGATTTTTTTGTTCGTCTCATCCAGAAACTGGTGGTCAAAAATGCGAAATTTTGCAAATTTAGGCAGTTAATTCTTCAACTTTCAGAAAAGGCATGTTTCAGGGGAGTTGAATATTGGGTGCAAGTTACCCCTTTTACATCTTGGAAAAAAGGAAGATCCTGATTTCAGAATATCTAATGAATTTTAGGGGTTCAAAAAATCACATCATATGGGAGCCAAAGTAACATAGACCAATCAAAGGTGGTGAAAATTTGATTTTGGGACTACAGATCATTCATCAAATTTGGCCAACGTTCAGAACATACAAAAAAACTGTTTTTTTTTCAATTTCCCCTGATTTCCCCTGTAAAAATGTTGACTATAGCGGGTTTCTAAATGAATTCGGTTGAAATATGTGCATTTAAAATTTTAAAAAAATAACAAGTGTGATTTTTAAAAAAAAAGCGATTTCATTATTGTTTGTTTCGTCACATTTTCTTTCAAAAACAGTAATAAAAATTTTCCATCATTTATTTTTGATGTTGGAGTAAGTATAAGTAATGTAGGTAGTAGGTACTGATTTCGGAAGGATTTCTGAAGAACTTTTCCAACAATCGTGGATCTTTTTTCAATTTTGAATCAATTTTTTTTGTGGCACTTAAATTGTACTTTGAGCGAATTCAACTATATTTTACTACCTAATTTCTTAATTTCATTTTTGATGAATGAGGCGACATGTGTGAGACAGACTTTTTGAAGAAGTTCTTAGTTTCAAACTGATTTTTTCACAATTTTATAGAATTTTCAATAAATGGATCAGAATGTAATTTTTTTTGTTTTTTGTCAAATTTTCGTGAGATTTTACCAGATTTCTCTATCGAACGTTTTTCTCCCTATTTTGATGGATATGATTTGTGATAAGGAGCATGTATTTTTCGATTTTTAATTCTACTAGTAGGTGTAGAAGTTCAATCGATAAATTTCTAGAATTTTCATGAGAAAAGATGAACTGAACTATTAGATTGTAAAATTTGAAAAAAAGAATTGAGTTTGAGTGATCACTAATTTGGGAAATTGAGGATTTTTCTCAATTTTTTCCAAATGATTGTGTTGATTTCTAAAACCAAGTTTACAGACGCAGACAAAAAAAAAAAACAAAAAAAAAACGAATTTGATAGAAATTTATTCTGCAGCTCAAAAGGAAAAATGTTTACATCTCAACAAAATTGAAATGAAATAGGGTAAAATAACACCAGAGTTTCCGATTTTAATTGAATTTTATTTGGGAATTTAAAGACAACCAGTTATAATAAGTACTATACATAGGTACATATATAAAAATTGATACTGCTTCTGAGCTACTTCTGAACAAGCTTCAGAATTTTTCAACGGAAAAAGTTTTCATTTCAGAAGACTCCTAAACTTGTACAGAAAATATATTAATTTAAATTTTCAATCTTATTTAAAAGAAATTTTCAAAATTCAATTTTTTTTTTCGAATTTAGTATTTTTTCAATTCTTAAAATGCATTGAAATGAAAAATTTCTACTTCAAATTTCTAATCAAAGTTTCAACTAATTTTCAAAATCTTGCATAAAATTTTAAGCATTTCATACAAAGCAGAAATTTTTAAAAATTTGTACACCAAGCACCTAAACCCACCTGTCAATTCTGTAACTCTGAAGTCATCTCCACTCAACACCTTATATTTTTTTATTTCCCCTCCCTCAAAATAAAACGCCAATCCTTAAACATTTCAGACCTTCGCCATACAATCCATGACAACATCAAACAGATGGAAAACATTCTTGGATTCATCAAAGAAATCAATCTTTTGAACCAAATCTAGACTAATCTCTTGAAACTGGGCGTAAAAATCCTGGCAATTATATACTTACTTACTCTCAGTATAAAAAAATATTAAAAAAAAGAAAAATTCTTAAAAATGTTGAAAAAATTATCAATTTCGCCAATTAAAAAAAAAAAGAAATTCCAAGATAAAGTTTGGTCAAAATTAAAAATTTCGACGTTATTTTACTCAGTTTTATTCAAGTTTTGTTGCGATTTAGTTAAAAATGTTCCCTTGTGACTCGTCGAAGGGATTTTAATCACTTTTCATTGATTTTTGTACTACTTGACTCAAGTTATTATGTTAAAAAATAAATAGATGCTGAAACTCCATTTTTGGTCTCTTCACATTAATTTGAAACTGAAATTGAAAACCAGCCGGAGGCTCCAGAATTGCTCAAAAGTGGTTGTTTTTCTGTTGAGAGGGTTGAGAGATAAATTACTACATAATCATGCGCATTACTTGGATAGCGAAAAAAAGGTTGTAGGATTCTTACCAAAATCAAGTGAAGACCCTCCTTTTGAGTTTGGAGTCATCCAAAAATTTTTTTAGCACCGATACTTGCTGTAGAATTTTCATGGGAATGGTGTTTTTTGGAGGGGCCTGGGGGGGGGGGGTGAACTGGTTGACATAATTTTTTTTGCCCTGTACGTGTAGTTTACAAAATTTGGTTGATTTATCTTGAATTTTCTCTTTTTTTTTTTTGGAGGGCCTCATCCCATTTCCTCATTTTGCATTATTAATGATAATGAACCATTGAGCATTTAGAATACGTAGATACGTTGTAAAAGGTTTCGTCTTCGTAAAGAACAGAATGAGTTTTTGGTACGAACTACAGTTGTGTTTTTTCCTTACAAAAACAGAAAGAAGAAAGACGATTCAGAAGCACGAATACGAGAGTAGGTAACCATTATCGTTTGTTTCATAATATGTACATATAATATTTTGAGAAAAATGAACAACTCATTTTTCGTAATTTTCCAAACGACTATTTCCTGTTCACATCGCAAATCTGGGCGACAATTTTTATTTTTTATTACGTTCGTCGCGTGCGATGATTGCAGCAACAGGTAGTTTTCTCAACGTCTAAAGATATACCTACCTAGTACCTACCTAGAAGACGATACGACATTCAAGCGCTTTTAGCTCACATTTCACATGGGTAGTCTTTATCATCAGCAAGATACTCGTATGAAGTACCCTTACCCACCTATACCTTACTCACGTATCGTATAATTATGACTGTTGTGTGTAGATATAAATTTTGCAATATGCAATGCATTCGGAAAGAAGAAAATACACATAATAGTGCATATTCGAAATAGTCGTAGATATGTAGGTACTCGATGAAAAATCCGAGTACAACTTAGATATACCTAGCTATATATTTAATGTATTACTCAACGTGCGAATTCACCGTTATGAATTTTTAAATAGGAGACGACAGACGAAAATAAACCGGAAATTATGTAATAAAAAAAAAGACGATGGTCGTTTTCGAATTCTTTTTCATATTTATCTATTGCGTGGCCGATTGTCTTCTTATATTTTTTCTTCGGTTTTCTGGAGGAAGTAACATGTCGCAGCGGGTTTATTATCTGCTCTTCAGCAAGTTAACCGTTACCCATTAATTATTGCTTGATACGATGGCATCAGCAGCGCAGATTATAGTCGTATGCCACTACAAAAAAAAAGGAGGATGGTTCTCGTTTGGTCGCATGTCTCGATGAATTAATTCGCTTTCACTGATTCGTTGTGTTATTGGCCCATGGTTGAATTTTTTTTTTATAGCAGTCTTGACATTGGTCTGAGTGATTGATTTGTGCAAACGAAGTAAAACAAAATGACACGAGACGACGATGAAGTTCACTCGTCTGTGTTTGAAAAGTCTTTCTTTTTTCCCTTCAATTTTCACGACCTTGGTGTTGTAATGAAGTCTGCTATATACTGCCAGTGCCACCGCGAATGAAATACTTATTATAGTTCAAATAAATACCTACGTGTGCCAAAATCTATAATATTATAAAAGTCTCGACGAATATTCAACGTAAAAATTACGTTAGGTGTCGAGACATTCGACGCACTATACAGTCTGCTTTTATTAAAAATAACGAATTTTCCAGCAAGTTAAATTGTTATTTTAAAAATTTTCATCCAATTTAGTTCGAGTTGAATTGGAAATTGTTTTTCTTTACATTTGATAAATTTTCATTTTCTCGCCTACAGTACTACCTACCTAGTTGTCTTTTTTCCTTAGGAAATCATCCCATATTGTGCCAGAAATTTAAAACTCGCGCGAAATTCTTGGAATTTTATGAATAGAAACTAAGTATATTGTAAATCTTGGAGAAAAAAAATAAACTCCTAATTGCTGTGTCCAATTGATTAATAATAATATATACATTACGCGTGTACTGGCGTTTTACGTATTATAACGGATGAATATGAAAATTTCACGATCTGTCGGCGAAATCATATAAGCTCCTGTCCTGTTAATCTCACTATAAATAAAAATGGTTGGATAAACTGTTCCTGAGATGTGTACTTATGGTACTCGTATTTTGTTTCACCAACGTATTTTATAATATATTTTTAACGAGCTTTTTGGAGATTCATTAGCCGGAGTCGTTGCGCGGTAATTAACATCGATGGGTACCGATTACGTTGTTGTTGTTGTTTTTTTCCTTCATTTTCTTATGTATTTTTTCGCGTTTGAATCATTTTAACACTTTCACTACTCCTGAAATCAAACGGTAATTGTTTCGTTGTTTCGGTATTTTAAAGAGTAAATATACGTCTAATCCGAGTCGAAATGTACTGTGAATAATTGTAGAGACAAATTAGCACGTGATGCCTTCGAGGAAAAATTTTCGGTGCATTTTTTTTTCTTTGCTCGTTGTACGAGTATCTACCTATCTAGCTACGAGTATAACCTACCTACGTGTAGTCTTTGTCGTTTTTAATTGCTACGCTATAGGAAATCTATCGTGGTAACGTTAATTAATTATGTAGTCGAGGAACAGGAATGAGAGAAAAAAAGACTCGAGTCAACGTGATTTTTCATTTATTAACAACATTAATAAATTATACAATTATAGTTATATGTACAAGTGAATGGTAAAGGGTTTTTTCTACTTATATAAATACGTTTTGGTAATCTAATTACGAAGCTGAATGGGAAGAGAACGAATATACTTTGTTATAGTAGTTGTTAATCGTGCAAATGTAATAGGTTGCAGATCAAAATAATCGAATGTAGGTATTTTTGGGTAATATGTGATTTTTTTTGGTGATTTTTGAGTTAGGAATCATTTGCGAACGATTTCGAGTAGATTTTTTGAAAAATGAACGAAACACGAATGTTTGGTCGTTTGCGAATGATTCTCGTTTGAAGCATCAATTAGGTAGGTGAATAGATGATTCTTCAGGCATTTGAAGTTCATTAAGCATGTCGACAAAAAAAAAAATCCTACCAAAATATAGACCATGATTCATAATCATTCAATCATTCTCGAACGATTCATTTACATAGATGTGTAATTCAATTCACATCCATCCTGATTGAAAAACATAATTTATGAACGATTGTTTGTTTCGATGCGAAAATCAAAATATTCTGGAACCATTTCTACGATTCAATGTATAAGTTTGATGATTCAGTCGTTCGTGAACGATTCTTTTTCGTTTTTCATAATTGCAGATGTAAATCGAAATTATCATTATCCTTAAATTTAGTAACTTTTGAACAATTGTCCTATTTTGAAAATATAATCGTTCACGAACGATTTGTTTGATCTAGTGATTCAGTCGTTCGCGAATGATTTGAACAATCCAACAATTTTTTTCATTCTTGGTGAATTAAAATGTTCAAATTTTCGGTTTTGTGATTTCTCATGATTTTTTTTTGTTCAAATGATGAACCGTTCACGAACGATTCAAATGATCCAGTGATTCACTCGTTCGCGAACGATTTTTTTTATGATACATATACACCTTTATTATTCCTGGTTAAAAGAGTCATCCTTGGTAGATTTAGTTGACAATTTATTTCTAATTTACTGATTTCTCATGTTTCTTTTTGTTCAAATGTAATCACGATGTACCGCTCATGAACGATTCAAATGATCCAGTGATTCACTCGTTCACGAACGAATTTTTCTCGCAATTTGTTTAGTAAAATTGTTATCATTCTCAATTCAATGATTTTTTTTGAAAAAAATCGTTCACGAACGATTTAATTGATTCATTGATTCAGTCGTTCGCGAACGAGATTTTCCATGATTTATTTAAGGAAATTGCGACCGTTCTAAATTCAACGGTTTTCCAGCAATTTCTTTGTTTCTTGTTTTAATTTTTAAAATGCTATCGTTCACGAACGATTCAATTGACCCATTGATTCAGTCGTTCGCGAACGAGATTTTCCATGATTTATTCAAGGAAATCGCTACCGTTCTGAATTTAGTGGTTTTCCAATAAATTTTTTGGTTTTTTGTTTTAATAGAAAAATACTATCGTTCGCGAACGATTCGATTGATCCATTGATTCGGTCGTTCGCGAACGAAATTTTTTAATGATTCGTTTGGATAAGTTGATACTATTTTTGATTCAGTGATTCTTCAACGATTTTCTGGTCCAGTGATGGAAGAAGCGAACGAGTGGGAGCGAGAGCGTCAAAGAGCGGCTCTTTTAGAAGAACGAGAGAGCGATGGGAACACTCCCACAAAAAAAGTTCTTTTAGCCTACTGAGAAGAGCGCTTTTTAGGAACCGTGATTATTTGAGTGAGCGAGAGTGAGAGTGGGAGCGACTTTACATATTTTTGACGGGCTTTGCTCTTGTTTTTTTTTTTTTTTTTTTTTTGCTATTTCATCGCTATAAATGCTTTCTTGTTAGAAATCCTTAATTCTTTGGTTTTTCAAATCCTGCTTTTGAAGTTGATATAAAATGAAGAAAAAAATAGGAAAAAAATGGTAAGGTTATGGTCACGCTTTAAAAAAATTGAAAAAATATTTTACAAAGCATGGAATTTTTGATGAAAAATTGAATTTGAAGAGCAAGAACAGGTGTAGGAGCAAGAGCGAGTGTGGGAGCGGTAGCGAGAGTGGAGTAATCTGAGAAGTGAGAATAGTGAAAAAGGAGCGAAAGAGCGCGAACGACCCTTCAATGAAAGAGCGAGCGAAGAGAGGGAGCGGAAATTTTAAAGAAGTACCTAAAGAGCAGAATGAGAGCAAGCATCGTTCACGAATGATTAGATTGATCCATTGATTCGGTCGTTCGCGAACGATTTTTATTACAAAATGGATTTGAATCGCGACAATTTGCAATTGAATTGAAATGATTTTTTATACATGAAGGTACAAAATGATCGTTCCCGAACGATTCGAGCCATGCAAAGAATCAAATGTTCGCATTGTTTTTCACGTTCAATTAAAAATTAAAATCCTACTTGAAAGACTTTACTTTTTTTGTTTTAATACAAAGTTGAATATTATAGTCGTTCGCGAACGATTTGATCGATCTAAAGATTCGGTCGCTCACAAGAAAAAATTTCCTTTTAGGTAATTGATTTAGATTATGGCCATTGCCAATTTAGTGATCTGCAAACTGCAGATGATTACTTTATTTCAATGCCAAGGTTGTATTATTTTATTCATGATCGATTCAATCGATCTAATAATACCTAAGGTCATTCACGAACGACTGTTTTCCACAATCGATTTGAACCGTGTTCAATTCAATCGGTTCCAAAATAAATCTGTTCACGAATGATTCGATGGGTAAAATGATTCTGCCTGTAGTCGTTTATAAACGATTCGTTCACTATTTGCTCACAATTTTTTTTTTTTTTTTAGCACGGGGGTGTTTCTGTTTTAATCGTTCGCGAACGATTTTATTTATTTGATGTAATTATCTGAAATCGTTCGCGAACGACTTGTTCAAAATATAGCTCGATCATGAATGATTTTTCTTCGAACATTTTATTTCAATAAAACTTGTTTCGTTCGTGAACGAATTTGAAAAAAATATGTATAATGTAATTGTAAGTATCTATAAGCATTTCGTATCGAGATACTTAGTTTTTCGTTTTCTACCTATACTTATTCTATGATGATGTTCTGTTTCCATTCAGCTTCTTAAATATTATTGTAACTATTCAATTGATTTTTTTAATATGGTTTTCATGGGTAGCGTAAAAAATTATTTACAAATTATACACATAATTTTAAAAAACCTATAAAATAAAAAATAAAAATATAATCAAAACAGTCGAAAGTTTACGTCCCATGAATCGTAAGTTTTTTCATTCATGTAAAAGTCTTTTTTTTTAGTAAGATAAAAATTATATATTTTTTTACTTCGTTTCACTTTAGATTTTTTTTTTTAAATGACAATTAACGCCATTCTATAAAATTAAATTCCTCTGTTTACGTATAAAATTTATCAACAAACACTTCGAAGAGCAAACTTTGTCAGGCGACTGAACCTTTTTTAATCTTTGTTAAAATGTTCGTTCAAAGATTAAATAGGTATTTTTGTCGTTAGAATAGCGAATAATTTGATAGTCAAGTAAAAGATCTTTTCACTTGTATAAATTTTCAACTTTTTATCTCATACAAACGAAAGTGATTTAAAATAAATAAAAGGAAGTTTTCTCCCATCCAGACTCTTTTTTTTTTCGAAGCTGATTGAGTAAAATTACCTACTCTGAAAATTTCTCGAAAATGTAAATCTTTTTGAAAAAAGCGTGTAAAGATAGCTTTTTGTGACGATTCTCGACAAAGCAAACTTGATCGAGATCTTTGCCGGTAGCTTTACAAAAAATAAATCAAATTTCGAATTGAATTAATCTTTGAGAGGTTATCAAAACCAGCGATGGATAACGTTATTGAAAAGAAAATTTTCACAGAAAAGAAATTTTCTACATGAAAAGGTTCTGTAAATCGTCTACCTTATAATAAAATGCTTTCAGATTTTTTTTTTTTTTGGAAAGAGAAAATCTCATGAGAAATTTACGGAAACAGGGAAATAAAATTCTAGTTGGCGGTATCGTCGAGCTCGAAATGTGGTATCTTTACTCTCATCATTATACCAGGTGGAAATTTTGAGTCAGCGTTGGAAAATAGGCCCGATGGGATTCATGGTTCTTATTAATGTAGAGACTTTTATGCGGCTCTGCGATTTTTAATGACGTTACGTAGAAAATTTATTAATAAAGCCATTCGACGAATTTTGCATAATGCAAAATACCTATCTATAGATTATTCTGGCCAATATATCACGTTGGTACCTACTCGTTGAATTCGTATTTTTTTTTCGGATTTACGTGATAGCGAGTCGTTGGTTGATAAAAAAAAGTCTGCCAGAATTTTTATCAACGAACGAATAACTTTTCATCTTATAAAAATATCATTTGACTGCTTCGGTAATCACTTTTCGTTTTACTACGATCTCGTTCTCAAGGCACCTATAATAAAATCGCACATTGTAATAGGGCTCTAGAAGGGATAAAATTAAGCTAAAGTGAGAAGTGCGCAAAGCATAATAACGCCCGGGTGTGAATTAATTACTCAACTGTGGAATTTAAACTGGAAATATGATTACCGATGTTAAGTTTCTCGGGTGCTGTCCTCTCAGTGGACGTGGTCACCGACTGGCTCTCCGATTTATCGTTATCGACCGAGCTGCTCTTCGATTCGATGGAGTTCTTTTTTTGCGGATAGTACTTGCCCGCTGGTATTTGATATATGTTGACCGGCCTCTGGACCATTTGAGTCTGATAAGGATTACCAGATGGTTTGAGGAATTGCGAAGTATGCGTTATCACAGGAGATGGTAACGTAGCCGCTGCTACTGGTACGATATTAGCTCTCAATGGTAAACTATAAGGTGGACTGGTAGCATACTGAATAGTTGGCACCAGATTATTGTACCCTTGTTGTTGATGATGATGGATTGAGGGTGGCTGAGGTTGAGGTGGAGGTGGCGGATGAGGTAAATTATGATGCAAAGGCTGATTGCCATTGTCCGTTGGTATCAAAACATACGTCTGATAAGGTCCTGTACTCGGTTGACCAGCGTGTACCAACAGAATTACCGGCGATGGTGTCGCGTGAAATGGTAGAGGACTTACATGTGCCGGGTTAGGGGACGTGTAAGGCTGCGTGTAAGGAGGCTTGTAGATGAACTTGTTGTATTCGGGTGGTATTTGATTGGATCGGTATTGCTGGGGGGTCGAAGGCGTCGCGTACACCTCGTAGGTGTTATGGCTGTTGGAAGAAGAAGCTGTAGGGTGTTGTGCACTTAGATATTGAGCGAAGTTGGAGAAAGGGTGGTTGGCTGGGAACACGTATCGGTATGGGAAGTCGGTTTGCATTGGCATGTTTGATATTCGTGGCTTTAATTCGTGATGTAGTTTTGAATTTGTCGTAGGTTTACGAGGTCTCGGGTCACGATCGTTGTTTGATATTCGCATGGCACAGAGATCCGGTGTCAGAGATGTCAACGTCATCCAAAGCTGCAACATACGAGTAGATTAGTTAAAGGTGCCCTTGAGTGCTGCAAGCGATGAAGTTTAAGTAAGTTTTTGTGATAACGGTATGTGATATGAGGATGAATCCCGATACAAAAAAATGTTGAAAAATGTTGACCAAATTCAGTGGAGACGTTCACTTCAAGTTCAATGTGACTCGAGAAAAATTTCAGCTCCGGAGATGTCCTTGGAGGAGATCTATGGGCGCTTAAAGAGGGAGCATTTTCGAAGTAATCGCCTTCTTTTCGATATAGGCAGTTAGGCACTACCCAATCTGTTTTGGGGATAATGATTTAGTTCCAAAACGTGGTAGGTATTTGAGATTCTGCGTCGACCTTAACGCCATTTCCGTCAAAATCCAAGACCTTTTTTAGAGTTCTACTAAGCGGTTGTAAAATTGCAAATCACTCATTTTTGGCTAAGTAAATTTGTGTTTTGAAAATAATTTTTTCTTAAATATTTCGCATTAATTACCCATGCCAAAACATCAAAAGATTTCGTTTCTGAAACTGGTGGAAAAATTTGAACTCTGTGGTGTCAGTTTTTTGGTCATTTTTACCAATTTCAAAACATTGAAAAAACGAGCCAAATTTTTTAGCTATTTTTCTCAATTTTTTGAAATTGGCAATAATTTTGAAAAAATCTTCTAGAACTGGACTATTTTTCCCAAAACAAGTTTTTCTTAGTGACTTTATTCAACTCAAAATGAAGATCTCCACTAAATTTTCCCAAAATCCTTGAATACTTTTTTTTCATGATTCGCCTAAACTTGAGCAAAAATTCTGCAAATAAAAACGTCTACTGTTTTATGAATCGGATTTTGGTATGAAATTTGAATTTTGGTGACATTATTAATGTTGAAAAAGTTGGCTGGCGTGGAGTTGGAATTGATTTTGCAAAATTTCATCGTTGATTTTTATCCTTCTTGATTCTTTTCACCATCCCTATGAACTTTATATGAAATTCTATGAATTTGATATACTTATTGGCTCAATGATCAATTTTATTGCGAATCAAAATATTTGTAATGGTAATGAATTATGTATTTAAAATTTTTCTAAGAGAGAGGCAAATATGGAGGGGGATAGAAAGAAACGTTTGATAGGTTCTGTTTTAATGAAGTTGGAAAATTAAGAGGAGTATCTATCTCATTTTCTATTTATTTTCTTCTTGAAAAAATGAAAATTTTTGAAAGATGAGAATGATGTTAGGTAAGTATGGGGTTTCAGCTGCACTCTAAAATTTCCGACAACTTGCAAGAGAACCAACAGCCTGGCTGATCCTTTGAAAATGATTTCTTGTTTACGATTCTTCATTACATCTTTTTTCAAACTCCAAAATGAATTTTTCTCTTCGAAATGAATTTTGACATGAATGTGTTTTTTGCGTCAGTGGTCTGTCTCAAAGGTTTCAAGACTGTATGTATAATAAGTATACGTCACAAAGACTTACAAACTTGGATAAAAATTCATCAATTTCATTTGATTTTACAATATTTTATCTGACTTTATGAACTAGGGTGAAAATTACGATGAATTCTAGACTTTTAAAAACTTGGAAAAAATGATCAATTTCCAAAAGTTTCAAATATTGTCATACTCTTGAAAATTCGGATAAAAAATTAACCAGTTTCATATGATTTTATTATATTCTATATGACCTTTAAGAACTTGGAGAAAATTGCGATGCATTCTTGACATTATGTCAAATTTTTTAAAACTTGAAAAAATTACCAATTTTTCACATTTTAAAATAGGGACACCCCCTTGAAAATTTGAAGAAAAAAAAACGATCCATTTCTACAATATTTTAGAGAAGGTACATAGGTCTAGATCTTACTTTTTTTGTCGGACTTTTATGAACTTCGAAAGAAAAAATGTATCATTTGCTAAAATTTTTTTAACATTCAAAAATTACTTCCTGATATTTTGTCGGACTGCTTTTTATTTTGAATTTGTAAACATTGATTTAACTTCACCAAAACAAATCATTCATGATTTTAATTTTTCCTAGGAATGGAGACCGTAGCTTCATTTTTTATGACATTTTGTCACATTCGTTAAATTTAGGTGATGGTAATGGAAAATAATGCACGTTTTGAAAAATGGTGAGACCATTCTCAAAAATTTCCGGTATTTTGACAACTTCCTCACATGAGTGAAAATCTCGTTGTTAAATACATATTTTAGATCTCAATGAGTGAAAATCTCGTTGTTGAATATTTTAGATCTCAAAAAGTCAGCTTTTCTTGGAGATGCAAGTCTTTTAAAGAGTCATAAAACACTACTTTCAGAGGTGAGGTGAATTAGTGGAGGTGAAGGGGTAGTATCTAGCAAAAATTTTGAATTTTGAAAACTTTTCAATATGTACCTTCAAAAATGGTGGTTTGATAAGTACAAAAGATAAGACATTTTCGATTGATTTTATTTTATTTCTATAATTCCTCAAAATAATTTTTCGCCTTCAAAAATTTTTACAATACATAATAGTACATCAGAACTCAAATATGCTTGAACGAAGTGAGGGCAAAATTTTAGGAAAATCTATTATTTGAAAAGTAAAACAACATCATTTTGTTGGTCTCGACATTTTTCAAATTATATGTGCAATTAGAAATTCCCAAAAAGACAAAGTTGGTAGGTAAATCAGCTCAAGCAAAACTAGAACATGAACTATCAAAAATTCACGATTCATGAAGTAAAACAACGTCAGATATTTTTGTTGGCGGAAGTTAATTTTTCTATTCCTGGCATTTTCAATACTTTTAATCACGCATTCGTATGTACAGTGATTTAGAAAGGATAGAACTGTAGGTAGGGCATATATTTCTGGAAGGAAAAGGAAATAATTTTTTATGCTAGAAAATCTCTAAATCTTGAAATTTATCCGAATTTCTGAACGAAATTTGTCTGGAGGAATTTCCCTCGTCCCTTCACCTCCTCTGCTTGTTTATTTTTCCAAAAAAATTTGCCATAGAGTGTGAAGTTTCTCAGCAAAATTTGTTAATATTTTCGAATGAATAAAGGAAGTTGTTACTTTCAAGTTCGAATTTTGTTCCCAAAATTCTGCAGAAATTTGAAATTTGAATAGGAGATAGTGGGACCTTGATTAAATCAAAAAGGGTTGGTAGACTAATTCAGGATTTCAATTTTTGACCAAAGATTATGAGGAAAGCCGAAAATCAAGTCTAATTTTTCATGCCTTTACTTCCTAAAAAAGCATTGCTAGGTCATGATCGTGACCTAATTTTAATATTCGTCGCATTTTTAAACATTTTGCCTATTTTTTTTTTCAATTTTGATTATTTTTGAAAAATTGCCCATTTTACATATTAGGTAGGTACCTAGACCTAAATTTGATCAGGCCATAGGTAGATTCCAAAAATTTTCACTATCGATTTTTTTCGTTTTCCAGTAAAGTCTTCTCAATTTGATGTGACCATTTTGGTGTTTAAGTTACTCCTAGCTTTTTCAGTCCTTTTAATACCTACGTTATTTTTCTTGCCATGGAGATGAAAAAAATAGCGAGGGAATCACTCAGTTTCTTTTTAGTGTGAAATGTGAGTCCAAAATAGAAAAAGTTTCAGTTGGCTTTGCTTAGTATAAAAATTGAAAGTGTTACAAGTTTTTGGATTTTTAATAATAGCTCAAAAATTAATAATACGTAATTATGCCTGGGTTACTGCAATCACGTTCTGAGTTCTTCATTTGAATTGAGTACCTACCTATACACTTTAAAAGTCCAAATTTCAAAAAAATAAAATATGTACCCCAAAATATCGAAAAGTGCGATTGAGAAAGTATAGCTACGAGTATAATCTTATGTAGAAGTTTTCTAGAGTTATAGCTGACTAATTGCACTTCTTGAAATTTTAGAGTAGCTTTTGTTGGTTGAAATTGTGAACTTTGAAAACACGTTTTTGTAATCGTGTCAAATGTATAGGCATTAAAACATTCCTGAAGAGAGTGATGGATTGTCGGAGTTTTAGCCGTCCAATTAAATTTTTTAACATTTTACACATTTTTTTTTTTTTTTTTGGTTGAAAATTTTGTAGCCACAAGAAACGTTATTTTCTAATGTAATTACATAGACCTAACAGTCATTTGATTTTCTGTCCAATTTACGTGAATATTGAACTATTTTGGGCAATTTGTACACCTGTAGGACCTTCAATTTTTCGATTTAACAGTTAAAATTTTTTTATCAGCTGCTGTACCTAATAGTTAACCATATTATTATCTGATTGACATGTTGAGGACTTTCTGCACTCGGTTTTTTTCTATCGTACAGTGATTTGTTAACCAATCATTTTTTTGATTTTTGCCTTTTGAAAAAAAGATTTTATAGCCGAATCAATAAAAATTATTAATTTTTTTAATGATTTCAATTTTGTACCATTTTGTATTGCTGCGATTGTTTCTCAGACCTATTGATTTTCAAAACACTCTACTTTAATGTTCTTTCACTTCGAATTTTAAGATCTCAATGAGCTGAAATGTAATAAGTGTTGGATTGTTCAGAAAAATAATATTTGCTCATCACCTGATGCGTTTAAAATGTAAATTAAGTAGAATCTTTTCCCTATCCTGTGAATCTTGCTAATGATGATTTTTTGATGAAAATTGGCCAGAAAACTGATGAAACTTGTTCAAAATCATTTTAAAAAACTTAATCTCTCCTCCTCCTCTCCCTAAAATAAATTAAGTAGACGTAATGATTTTGCGTAGAATTATTCTAATTATTCGTTCATTCGTCGCCTTTCTTCCAAGCCTAAAAAGGAAAACTGCCAAAAACGACGGTTTGTAAGATAATCTCCCGAAATACTTAGTCATTTTAGAGGAAATTTCTCGAGATTAATGTTACGTAAAAGTTGCGTTAATACCGCTAATTAAATCATCGGAATGTACAGAAACGTAAAAGATCACTAATACAGAGGCAGTGTATCTTATTCAATTAATATTATAATTAATTTCGCGAGTAAACAGTCGAATTTTGACTAAAAACAAATATGCGACGATGACGACAACGACGCGACGACGGGAAGATTCTCTCGAATGGAATGTTTGCTCTCTTTGGAACCATTATAATTTTATGATTCATTTGGGACATGCTCGAGTAAATATCTTTGCCTATTCTTATCATTATTTTTGCAAGTTTTCGTAAGAATTTATTCACGAATAAGGAAACGAGCGAGGGGTTGTAAGAATACCGATTTGTTGATTTTTCTTTATTTTTCTTATTCCTCAAAATACCTACGAGGGACTGGTGTAAAAAAAAGAGCTTTTGATTAGAGCAAATCGACGTTGTAGTATTTGTCATTTTTTTCCCTTTTTCATTTGCAAATGTCAGTTAAGCTGAATGTTGAATTATTTAATTGGAAGAGAGTAAACATTCGAGTACAAAGTGATTGACAGTGACAATAACAATGACAAACCAAATTCGGTTTTTCGATTTTATCTTCATTTTTTTTTAAATTGCTCGAGTGTTGAATTTTCTTATACTTGCTTGTATTTTATATTATTTGCAAATCAGTAAACAACCTCGAGGTTTATTGAAAATGCTTCGAATTGAATAAGGAATTCAGACGCGTTAAAAAAAATAATTTCAACCCTTTTTTTACTCGAAAAATGAAAAAAACACGCGTTATTCTTTTTTCCGCCGTGAAAGATTTCCCCACTCGTAAAGCCTATCAAAACCGATAAAAGATGAATGAAAAATTTTCAACTCGCAAAAATGAACTATGAAACCAGAGAGCCCGTAATTTTCACAAAAACATTTTATTATCTAAATAATAAACGCTGTCGAGATAAAGTTTGGCAAAGAAAGTTTTCACGGTTAATAAATTTGTCCGGCGGCTTGATCGATTTTTAATTAATTCTTAAAATATATACTCATTTTAAACGCGAAACGTAAATATTAAAACTTGTCTGTTCCGGTGGTTTCGCATTTCTTCGCTGTAACCTAAGGTGATTAATTTTTCATCGTTTTTTCCAAATTTGCGGTCACGAAACAGAGCCCAGAGACGATAAATAATGAATTATTCTTTTACCACGTGTTGACATGTCAATAAATACACCGAAAAAATAATCTTCGAGGAAAAAAATTCACACTTACCAAAAATAATAATGGTTCTCTAGGCGCTTGATGGCCCAAAACTCGTATTATCATGTTGCCAAAACAAAACAAACGTTATTCAAAAAATTGTCGTATTTTATTATTATTTTTTTTTTTTGCAACCGAACACACTAAAAATACACCATATATTACACTTTATTACCGGTATCGGTCGTTTAAACACTAAATCATCGGATACGCGCGGTCGTTACGTTACATCGATCTTATTCCATCATCTTCACGGTTTCAATCTGCAGAACTCATGCATGGTACATTGGTTTTTCATGCGAACAATAAAGGATTACGGAGGATGGGACGAGAGAGCGCGGATGGTATGAGTTAAGAAAATGGCGAAAATGGATGCGAGCTGATGGGAAATATCGCTTTCATTAACATAAGCCAACATCGAACGTTTTTCGTCGCTTTGCTTTGTTTCCATTTCGCTTTCTTTCGCGCGTGCAACGTCGTTGTCGTTAATGAAAAAGACGTAATATCGGACAGGACATCGCTGGATGTTGGACATTGTACGCGGACAGTAGCTTTAACGTTGACATATTGATTGCTAATAAATTTGGTACTTTTTTAATTGCCTTCATACAGACTTCGAGAGGCGATTTTTATTTTGAATGAGATTCCGCGTAAAAGTGTCAGTGGCTTGAGTATTTTTATGAAGTGTATTTTTGGAAGGTCGTCAGTTTAAATTTTTTTTCAATAAGATCAACTGAGAAGCTCGAGAAATGATTCTGAAAAAGCATCAATTTCTACCAAATTGGATGATGCAAGGAAGCAGGGGATATGTTGAAACACTCTTCGAGGAATTTTGAAGAGTTTCCCCCTCCCAACCTCCATATGAAGAAATTTTGGCTCCTTTGTCTACACAAATTTTCGTGTTGATTATCTGACATTTTTTGAATACCTGTTGAAAATATTATTCACGAATTTTTCAATTTTCTATTACCTACAAAGTTTCATTTTTGAAAAAATAAAAAAAATAAGTAGGCACAGGTACAGGTACAGTAAGTCCAAGTACTTAATGTTAAATTGCCTTTGATTCGGATCTTTCCATCAAAACTCAGGGGGGAAGTGTTCCTAGAATGATTTTCAAGGATTTTACGTTGTCTCCGGCTGTTCTAAATTTATTGGTTTGAAATTTGGTGAAGAGTTAAAGATACTTCGGGGTAAGTAATGACCCGGAACTTTTTCAAATTTAATTGGCCTCAACACCGACCCCAAAATCTACTTTGAAAACTTCAAATCAATGTATGGTGGAATCAGGGTGTCTAACAGTCCTTCCAATCCTTAAGGTTAGAAAAAGTTTGTCCTTTTGCCTATGGGTCCCTCTTTTTTCCGAATTTTTAAATAATTCTGTCATTTAATCAAAATCGAGTGAAAAATAAAAATTCAATTTTTCAAAATCTTTTATTTTTTTAAGCGTCAAAATAATTAAATACCTACATGTAATAGCATGTAATAGCAAAAAATTAAATATTTTGTTAATGAAAATCAATTGATTATTTCCATTGTTTGAGATGTATTTCTTTGATCATTTGTTTTTGAAGTTTTTTTGGGCAATTTTGTGAAAATGAATTGGGGGGGGGTATCAGTACATTTTCAATTTTGAAAATGTTCTTCCAGAAGATCCTTCCAAGGTGCTTCTTTTCAGTTTTTAGATTTTGTTAAACACCTTGGGAATCCAAAATCTGCGAAAAAGCCAAAATACTGAACTATTTTTACATTCTTCGGTGTATTTTCTCCCACTTGTAAGATTTCAAAACTTTTCAAATGGTGACCGCTGCTTTATTGCTGAAAAACCATTTGAAAAAACATTTTTTTGGACATTTTTCGACTTCTTAAGCCTTTTAAAATCAGGATTGGAAAAACTAAATAATAAAAGTTTCAATTTTGATTTTTCAAGTTTTTCAGTTTTCAGTTTCAGTTTCAGTTTTTCTTTTTTTTTTCAATTTCAATTTCAGTTTTGAGTGTTTTTACTTAGTTTTAGTTTCAGTTTCGTAATTCTTTGTTATGTTGAAAAAATGTTTTTACTTACTCAAAAAAAACACCAGAAGAACCTAATTTTTCAATTTTTTTATTCTTCATTTTTGTAAGAAAAAGAACAGTTGACTTCTTGATGCCGGTATTTTGATAATTTGATTTCAGCCTTGGTTCAAGTACTAATTCGAAGAAGAAAGGAGCAAAATGAGTAAAAAAAAAAACGGCCAAAAAAATAGATTAAAAACTGCAAAAGTTTCAGTTTTAATTTTAATTTTTCTGTTTTTAGTTCTTGGCATTTCAGTTTCAGTTTGGGTTTCAGTTTTCAAGCCCTGTTTAATATCGAAATTCAATAAAAATAATGAAGGCCCTGCCAACCAACAAACTTATTCTTATCAGTTTTAATGAGTATATATATTCGACCAATATAATTCATCAATTGCATCATCATAGGTACACGTTACTTTTCATGTTTGCAAAAAATTCCAAATGTCTCTTTTTTTTCAAACATTGCCCAAAAGTTTGGCTCTGTTATCACAAATTGTCAACAAAAATTCTCGTCTTTTTGCTATATGTACATATGCATTTGTAATTGCCAAAGTCTTACGTTTTCTCAACATTTTTCCAAAAAAGCCCCTTTCACCAAAAATTTGCAAAAAATGTCTCACTTTCTCGGAAAAAATTGTAAGGAAGTTGTTTCTACTATTTTGCCAAGTAGGTACCTAATTTCCAAAAGTCTTGCTCTTTGCCAGAAATTGACAAAAAATTTCTTTTTTTCTCACATCCAAAAATATCATCTTAAATAATTTTCTGAATTAATAATACATATTTGAGAGCTTTTGCTCCCCTTCGATGGCGCTTATGGTTTTCTTTTCTAAAATTATTCGAAAATTATTGTTTAAGAAAATGTCAAGGACTAGGAAAATCGACTGAAAAACTCTTTCTTTCGCTTCAGTGAGGCTAATTTTCGTTTCTCGTTCAAAATTGAAATTCACAAAAAAAATGATTTTCAAATTAGAAACATGCAAGTGCCAACAAAATCGACTTCTGACATCAAAAATTAATAATGTTATTGAGTTGGGTATTTGTTTTTTGAATTTGTATAAATTCTGGACAGTTTTTTCCTTCGCTTCGTTCGACATTCTTGATTGCTATTGCTTTGAAATTAAAAAATGCTACATCATTGTTCAAAAGTGGCATTCTCTGAATGACACCAAAAAATATGGAAAAAGGTTAGGGGGGGGGGGGGACGACAAAAATTGTTTGGAAATGTTTTGTAAAATGGTCGTGAAAATGTAGTGATTTTCGTCTGAGAAATTTAAAAAATTTCTGCAGTCCAAAAATTGTCGTTTTTTGCACAAAAATTTCAAAAATTATCAAATTTTTCAAAAAATTTCTCTTTCACGTCGAAAATTGCTGAATAGTCTTGCTTTATTGCTGAAAAGTTGCGAAATAGTCTCACTTTTTTGACAAAAATTTGGACAATGTACCTATAATTTTTTTTTTAGTAGGTACATATAATAGCCAGAAAGGCGTACTTTTCACTGAAATCATCAGTCTCGATCGAGTTTTATTACGTATTAGATTTGAATTAGAATGTTTGGTTACCTATTCTTTTGTTTTTTTATTTTTGATTGAAATTTTCTGACTTTTTTGTACAATTTTTCTGCTTTGAAATACTTTTCTCACGTTTTGTAAGTTTTTTTGGTCATCTTTTTGGTTGCTTATTTATCGACTTTTTTTGGTTAGGTTCTGACCTGATTTGAATTTTTTTGAAAAAATTGAGTACCCGCGAACGATATGACTTGAATAGGTAAATATTACGCATGCCTGTTATGTAATAATTATATTTTTAATCGTTCCAGAAAGATAAAAAAATATCTATATTGCTTCAAAGGGCCATTCAAGCATTTCCAAAAACACTCCCTCCCCGAATACACCTTCATCAAATAAAAGAAACAAACGTAACAGCAGAAATTTCCAGTTTCCCATTGTGCCTATACTCGTACTTCTGATAAACGCAACTGTTTCCAAATTACATCCAATTTACTCCATCACGACTGCAACAACTTGCCAAAAAAAATGTTACCCAACAATAACGATTTTGGTAAAGGTACAACACCATATGAGATGAATTACCCGAAACGATGAACTTTCCACGAATTTAATTAATCTTCGCTTTGAAGCTCGCACTACACAGACGCCAGTTTGCGAAATAATTTGCTAAATGCTCGAATATAAGGCTTGTTTAAAATTTGTAACTTGGCAATTTAATGTCTTACAAAAGCCGCAACTCGTTTACGAGCTTGCCAAAGCGCCAAAATTTACCAAATTAAAACACATATCACATCAACAAACACCACGACACGCCGCTTGTTTTACCCAATAAACATTTCGAAAAGTAAAATATTAACGTTTAGGTACAGTTTGTAGTATTTTCAGCTTCGTATCGTCATATGTAGTTAGCTGGGTTTCTTGAGTAAACATCACGTCGTTGTCGTATAAAAATACTCGTATATGAGGTAGGTTAGCCTGGGTACTGAGGCACACCCTGTGCGAAAATTTGTCGCAGAACCTGAAAATGGATCTTGTCAGGTCGCTGATTTGATGACTCAAAATTTGGAATTAAGGATAAATTTCAGAATTTTTTTTGCTTTTTTCAAGGTACCTCTTGTTTTTGGGCTATACCTGGTCAAAGAGCGTCAACTTCGAACAGAAAAAAATGATAAAAATCGTTCAATATACCCTTCGAGAACTTTCTTCTTTCAAAATCATAATAATACAACCAGGAAACGTTACCTACTTTTTAAAAATTTTGTACATAGGTACAATTTCGCGAACGAGATGTTTCCCCAGTTTCCTAGTTCTATTAAAAACAAGTAAACGTAATGAATTTTGTGGACGCTTCATTCATAATAAATCTCACCATGTCCACGTAGTACGTAGAACGCAAACCACCACATTCTTGGAATGTATCTTCATCCAACGATGTCACTCTTTTAATAAACTCTCCATCTATGAGCCCCCAGCGACGAATTTAATTTCGCAAAACAAAACAATACCGAAGAACGTTTCCCTTTTATGCAACAGCTGAAGAAATACCGAGCACTATACGATGTTATTCTTATCCTCGGTGAGCTTTTGTAAACTTCGTTATGCTCGTAAAATGCGCCTAGGCCTGTACTATGGACGCCACTCGGTACGTTATACGTTCTCGTATCCCTGCTACCTGCTTCAGCATCTACTAGCTCGTGAAATTCCATCGTTATTCATATTTAAAGGTTAATTATTACTCGTAAAGCATCGTATCCGAGCAATGCCAAGTTCGTTTGCTTACACTAATTTATGCGGCTAACGCGTGTAAACAAAATAAACCCCGTAAGTCGCAATACAATGTTATTATTATTACGGTATCTTAATGACAACACTTTTTAATATCGGGTTCGTTATAAATTCGCAGTATTACGCAACACGCGATTTGATAACTATGAAAAAAATTATAGGTATTTGTTTTCGATACGAGGTACAAAAAAATTGGCCCGCAAGGTGGAAAAACTCATCATCTGATACGTGTGATTTGGTGTTTTAAACACGTACCTCGATGTAATATTGTAATCTTAATGAACACCTATTGTTAGATTTTGATGGTTGGATTTTAAACAATAATAAAATATGCATTGATAGGCTCAGCAAATGGTTGACACTGATCGAATATTCAAACGTAAGTATTAACAACATTAATACGATTCTTTGCGCGAAAGACCTGAAATGTGGTTTTCAACTCATGTTTGGAAATAATTTGTTTGTATCCGCTGAGCACAGAAGAATTTTGTAGGTCTACATGGCGGTTTACTGGTCTGTTTGGTTAGTCTTTATTTTTATGCAAAAAACTTACATAACCGCATCAAGCCTAAAACCCATGTGAATGATATAAAATTTTAACAGCAGATCTACGGTATCACCTGTTTTTAAAACAAGACGAGAGAAGGTGAAGTAAAAGATGGTAGAAACGATGCAGTGAGTAAGTAATATTGAAGATTAAAAGAGGGGGTTAAAAGTTATATGGGAGTAAAATTTTTCGATTCAAATGGTTCACAGAGAGGGAATACCTTGAAATGATGAAAATTGACTGTGATGTAATCGTGAGTTGGTTACAAGCTCCTTATTCCTGGTGTTGAGAAGTATTAAGAAGGAGGTATCAAAATTCATACTAAATTGTTTGCACCAGACAAATTTATAAATTGAACGAGTATGTAAAAATAAATCACCAGTCAAAATTTCAAATGCTAAAGGGAATTTTTAGTGTAAAAGATACTCTAAAAGATATTCTGAAATGAGTATAAAAATGCTAATTGAAATCTAAGTCAGGAAATAGCCATTATACAAACCAAACGACTTTTATTGGCTAAAGAACATGGGTATTTGTCAGGAAGGAAATGAAATGTCAAAAGAATAAATTCGCTAAGTATGCAATAAATATCAATAATCAATCAATCAATTATTGGTTGTCATGTCCGGAGTTCTGGCTTGGCTGGAACTTGGATGGATGATAAGCGATCTGTAATAAAAATAATTGCTTTTGAGTACACACACGTACTACTCTCAATCATGCAAAGCTCATAAATATCTCAATTCTAAAAGACCTCTGTCTTAGGCCACACAGTCTCAGCCGCGGCCAACTGTGGGGCTGCTTCGGACCCGAGTGTCAATAATTGACCTGTGGTTCACTCATCAGTGTCAGTATAATGGAATGATCCTTAATGGCCAACTAGCAGTGTTGTCACAGAGACGCTCTGGGTACTGAACCCAGATCTATCTGCAAAGACCACATCGTCGCGTCGCCTGTATGGCTCGTCAGTCGTCACACATACTGCATAGTGGTACCCCTTTGAGTCCCCCACAGGGTCCTGACTCACTGACAAGACATACAATGTGTATATCAAATGACAACTACTGTACTAATCACAATCACTATCCCAATTAAAATCATATCTAGGTACATTGCATGCACAATGCACCAAGATATTTCAAACAACTAAAGCAAGACATATTGTAAACAAGTATTCATGTATCAGTGTACTCAGTAAGATAACTTACATATTCACATAATTCGTGATTGTCAGTATAGCGTCACTGGAGCCAGTATCTCTTAGGCAACCAGGGAAAATAGCAGCAACGAGCATAGGCACTTTACTTATAGCACAGTCTTGCATCGACTGAGATCTCTGTGCTCAGCCCAACTCTTTGCTGGTATATTCTTACTCACTAAGTGGGAGAACCTCTGCCCCCGTCGTCATCCCATGGTTGCTAAGATAACCCCTCATATACACAACTTGATGCAGCTGCAATATATGCATATTTGTGCATCGTAAAAATATCGTGCATCATAAAAATATATAGCAACCACATGGTTACTAACAGTTCTGCGAGCCGACAACCTATAACGACGTGTTGGAAACGCCAAACACATCAAGACAATGCACATAGTGTGAGAACACACAAAAATACACTTCTAATAAATAACTTACATTAGATTTTTGGTGAACTATTAAAAATTGAATTTGGGCCAAAAATGAGAAAAAAATATCAAAATTTCATCAAATAGACTTAGAAAGCTGAAAATCGAGATACACCCTATTTTCGACCTGCCAAATTGATTGGAAACTGCAGTATCGAATCACGTTGATTAGTTTTGGAGCCTCTAGCAGATTTTTGAAATTGGAAATTCTCACAAACATCTCACCAAATGAAATCGAACAGTTGGAATTCACTCTGCAGCTTAATTTCAAGATGCTGAATCGACTGAGATGGTTTCATGTCTTTGTGGAGTCTCCAGTGACTTTTTGAAAATTTCAGTTTTCCAAAAACCGCCATTCAAGTCGGTCTAAATTAACTTTCAACACATCGTATGCTCGAGATTTGGTCCGTGTTGGTGATCAACTTGACCGACTACATGCGATTTTTCCAAAATCGACGTGTTTCAGTTCGAAACCATATTTTTAATGAGCAGATTTCATGAAGTTTTTCAATTTTATGGAAAACTGGAATTTCCACAAGGCTACTAGAGGTTGTAAAACGACTTGAAACCCTGTTTAGTCGATTTGGAATGTCAAAATCAGGGTGTACACTAAATTTCAGCTTTTCAAGTCAAATTCGGAAAAAACAGTGAATTTTTGAAACTTTCAATTTATGAAATTTGCTGAACGAAAATATTATTCTGAACTGAAACTCGCTAATTTTGTGAACATGCTGGGTAATCGGCCGAGTGGGTCACCAACAAGCACCAAATCTCGAACATACGTGTTGAAGTCAATGTGGACAGATTCTATCGTATTTTTTTAGAAAACTGGAATTTCCAAAATCCGCTGTTGACTCCAAAACGGCTTGAAACCACCTTCAGTTAACTAAGCATGTTTATATCAAGGTGCAGAATGAATTTCAGCTTTCCAATTTCATCAATTGGTGAAATGCTGTGAGAATTTCCAATTTCAAAAATCTGCTGGAGACTCCGGAACTGCTCCAAACTGTTTGAAACAGTTTCAAAACGATTTGACTGATCGAAAATAGCTTATATCGTCAATTTCAGCTTTTTAAGTCTATTTGGTAACATTTTGATTTTTTTTATCATTTTCGGATACAATTTGATTTTCAAAAATTCACCCAAAATCAAAAAATGCAATTTATTACCTACTTAAAATGTAGTCTGGTAATGCAATTCGATCTAGCTTCGTCCGATGCAAAAAAATTCATGCGAGTTGGGATGGGCACCTCCCTTATTGTTACCTAGTCAATTTTCATTGAATTTTTTTTGCACCGCATGGAAGTGAAATTACGAGTAAGATGTTCCAGTTTTATTGATCAAAAGTACGTCTGGTTTTTCTTATGCAACGTTTTTCAATTTACTGATTTTGAAATTTTTTTATTCTTGGTGAGAATTCAATAATTCAAGGGTTATCTCAGAAAAAACAAACAAACAAAAAAAAAAACTAAAACGAACTTGATATTACAAATGGTTTATCACTACTTTCAGTTAAGGTATCGGAGCAAAATGTTAAAATGAAGTAAGTACACTTATTTGAAAAAATTTTACGACCTGATAGCTTGACAAAAAATTATTTACAAATACCTAATGGTTATTTCTATTAGCCGATGAAGGATGAAGTGATGACCCTGAAAAAATATGTACTTAGGTAATTTCCACTGCGTTTAATTTTTCAAATTTTGATAACGTGTTTTAAAGCGGAAAGTTTTTTATTTTTTCGCCCATCTTAAAGAAATAGAACTCCTATTACCGTAAAAAAATATTATTTACAATAGGTTTTTGAAAAAAGTGGGTGGGGGCCGCGGAGGGATTTCATTTTTATGAAATACAATGAATAAAAAAATAACATCTTTAGTCTAATGTCTCCCTAAAAAACGAATAAAAGTGAGAAAATAACTTTTTGCGTAAAGTCAACAAGTTTTTCATTTTTTTTAAATCGTAAAATTTTGAAACCTTGAGATCATATCGAACGATTTTTGTTTTGATTTTTGAAAAAAAAAGGCCATTCCCAAAAGACTCACTTAATTACCAATACAATGGATATACTTAAATGTTACATTTACTTTTGGGGTAGGAGGGAGTGGTCGGAGATGTGTAAAAATTCGGAGTCGTGAAACAACATCAATAGACTGTGATGAAAATGTCTCGTTTAAAACTATGAAGAAATCCTCATCGATCAAGGAAGTGTTCTTACAGAATGAAACTTCCAAAATTTTCCAGAAATAGGAAAAAAATGATTATTTTTCTATGAAAATTGTTCTAACGTGACAGATTTTTTTATTGAAAAATATTCACAGTAAATGAAAATTCGTTTCTCATTTTTTTTCTAGGAATGAGGGAAAAAAATATCTATTTTGTTACCCTCCTTTTCAAAATTTTTAAAAAGCCAAAACTGCATGAACTGATTTAAGAAATGAGTTTCGAATTAAAACCAGTCAATATTTTTTTTGTGAAAATCCCAGTTTTATTCCCTTGATTCTTCTAATTGTGCTGTACCAATCCATCAAAATTGGTTTTACCGAAATCAGTTGGTGGGTAGGTACTTATAATTGGGGAGGGGGGGGGGTTGTTAGCTCTTTTTACTTTCCTGGGTAGCTGGAGAATGGCTTTCATTTATCAAGACGTTCGAGGAAAAACAACAATAAAATGGAGAAATATGCCGAAAGTATTAGAGTGCTAATTTTTTTTTAAATGTCTGTATTTCTGAGGGAGGAGAGGTGTGTATTGTATAGAATACACTTCGGATGAGTTTCATCTCGTCAAGACCAATTTTTGAGAAAATTTTTCTGAAGAAATCCAAACTTCTCCTTCCTTCTCGTGAAACTATTATCAGTAAGCTGTAAAAGATTATCAGCATTGAATATCCTTAGATCATTCCCAAGCATGGAGGGGAAGTAGATTATGCCCAGCCCATCAAAACATACCCCACTTCATTACTTCCTGCCACAGTTCACGTCTTTCTGATCAAATTTTTCAAATGCTAACGAGTGTCCAGTTCCTACCTTCTTTTACAAACATCACAGTGGTATTCTACTATAGTATATCTATACCGTTACGTAAGCCTTTAATGATGGCTCATTAAAACGGACACAACAACGAAGCTCGAGCATCTATACACATAAAATGAAATAGGTAGGCCAAGTCTATTCGAAAAACGTGCGGATTCTAATCCTGTTGGAAAACGCGCGTGCTTAAATTCGATGAATAATGAATTAGTTTCGCTCTTACTGCGAACCTGCGAGTACAACGAGTTACACATACTGGTCGTATTAACCTCTGTGATTATCTATTTTTTTCTTGCATTGTGGCTGGATTTACATTATACAAGTAGGTAGGTAGTCTGGTCTATCGATGATATTGTAAGAGGTAATTTTCGTTTTCAATTGTACACATCGCCGCACAGTATGGTTATAAGGTTTACCTTACTTTCGGCGAATTTTGTACTTAGGTAGGTGGTACCTGGTACATATATCGGTGAAAGGGTTACCGTAATGTGTGATCCAGCCACGAATTTGGCAAAAACGTGCAAATCGTTTTGTACAAATGCAACGTGGTCTGGTTTCAGATAGCATAAAAGTGCCATAAACTATAGAGCTACCGACTCGAGCTCACATCATCATCGTTATCGTTGAGGTAACCAGTTCGAGTATATACGAGTATGTATAGAGAATCATGCATTTCGGTTGAATTTCGCGTTTTTATATATGTAAGTATTTGAATGTCGTCTTGAAAGTGAAACTCGATCATGTTAATTGATGAGATTATAAGACCCGGTTTCATTTATACCTAGATTGGTCGAATGTTCCTCATCGAAGATGATTTTACACCGAACAATGACGTTTATTATGTGATGATAACGTTGTAGAATGGACCGTAATGATTTGCGCTGTGGTTTATGTAATAAAGAAACGTAGCAGGAATCTTGTGCTAATTGCCTAATTGGTCTGTGTGGATGATTATAAGAAAACATTTTTCGGTTTCTTATGGCTACTTCTGATTTTGTCATCCTCGAGAGTATAACGACCCCCAAAAAGATGTGAGCTCATTAATTATGTCGATTGAATTAACGTTTTTATTTAAATTTTCGTTCACCAGTGTATTTTTTGAAGGTTTATGTTTGAATTTTTCAGAGATGAAAAGCCTTAAAATGAAACTTCAGCTTTTAGCTTTTAGCTTGAAATTTTAAAATTGAAACTTTTGGCTTTATCTTTCGGATATCTCGATTTTTAAGGCTTGCTTTAGCCAAACTTTTGGCTTCCAATGGGTTTCCCTTATATTTTCAATTTAACAGCTTTCAGGTATATTTCATTAAGCTTTTAGCTTTAAGCTTTTGGCTTTAAGCTTTTGACTTCACACTTTTCGCTGATACACCACCAATTTACAAAAAAGGGGATTAAAAATTAGATCAGGTACATTGATTTCATAATTAGTGATAGTGGAGGCTAGAATTATTGTCTTTTTTTTTCATTTCATTAAATCCCATTAAGTAAAATTGTATGAATTTTTTTTTTCAATTTTTTGTTTCTTCTGAATTGAGAGAATTCAATTCTGCAAAAAAGCCTTTGAAAAAGCCAAAAAAAAAAATGAAACTTTTGGTTAGCTCGAACAACGTTTCTATTTTTCTAATGGTTTCAACTTGGGCACTTATTTTCTCGAAAAAAAGTTATAACACTGCAAAATTTTTAAAAAATTGAGTTTCGATATTTTCGTAATACTTACTCGTATAGTTGGGTAATTCTCAAAAAAAGAGTAAATTTTGGTATAGGCATAATTTTTGAAAACAGAAATCATTTTTTTGAAAAATTTCAAAAAGGAATCATTGGTATATAGGTAGTTCTTGGTCCATTTTATGGTACCGGTCTGAATTCATTCCTCAATGGGGAGGGGGTTACGATGGGTCACAATGATTCAAAATTTGTTCTTCGACTTGGCGACCAAAAAGGTAGCATTTTTCAGTAGTTCACTTTCAACGTGTAATAAATGTGTATTTGCCATTTTTAAATAACTTCCCGTTCTTAATTATCGTTTGGGGGGGGGGAGGGTCATTGGCATAAATAAATAAACAAGTCAGAGGACACCGATTTTTCCAAATAACGAAACTTTATACGTAATTAGCTATGATTAGAACGAGCTGTTACTTGAATTTTGAAAATATATAACGGTACGGGGTATAACATTTCTGAGAAAACAGTGAACCAGTGTAGTCACTCCCCAGCAGAAAATGTTGGATCAGGAAGCTAGGAAAAATAATTAAAAATTTCTCTAGTCAAAGCACACAAATTGTGTGACAGTTTTCAAATGTGAAATGTGAGTCTCCTATGGAGTTATTACAATGCAAGTGTGCACGATAATATACCTATATGTGTACTTCTACGTCAAAAGGGCCCATTTGGTCGGTGCCGAGAAGGGTGTAGATTTTATTTTTCAAAAATCGGTACAACCTTCCAAAGTTCTCCAATTGATTTAAATGGCGCGCGAACGTGAAGCTTTCATGGACAGCTTCACACTCAAACACTGTTGGAATCCACCGGAGAACATTGAAAGCTTATTTTGATTTTTGAAAAATAAAATCTATACCCTTCTCGGCACCGACCGAATGGGCCCTTTTGACGTAGAAGTACACATATATGTACCTTTGGGTACTATAGTAATGCCAATGAGCATGTGTCAATTTTTCCAAAAAGTAATGGAGTTCATGACACTTTATAACATTCATTTTCAGAAACATGGTGTGTGACAAACAAGTCGAAAGACATTCAGGGTATAAAATCGAATGTACACCAATGAAAAAAGGGGCTAAAAATCTCAATACCAAATGTGAAATGTGGGGGGGGGGGAGAGTGATCCTTGCATGTATCAAAAAAAAGTTCATGGTAAAAAGTAAAACGTTTGAAAAATTTGTCGTGTACCTACACAAATTTTACCATTATTTTGAAGAATTGTATACGTAAATTTGAATTCTTTTCGACACTTCACGAACAATTTATCGTTACCTACAATTGTGTTGGGAAGGTTACAGGGCTGCTCATAAGGGAGTCGAGGGGATAATTCGTCCTGCGACGCAATTTCCTGGAGAACTGGGAAAATAGAGAGCTCTAAATCAATTGTGAAACCATTAACTGTACTGGACTTACAAAAATCGAAAAATTTCAATTTTAATGTGAAGGTATTTTTTTTTTTAAAGGCGAGAATTTTGTGCTAATTGCTTGATGGCTGATTGGACTTTGTGGATAACTATACCCTAATAAGACATTCTTTGGCTTCTTATGGCTGTTTCTGCTTTTGTTACCGTCGAGGTCGAATGAATTGACGTGGACAAAATCGAATGTTATTGAAAAAATCTTCATATTAGGTAGGTAGAGGTACTTACTACAAAATTTGCACCAAAATGAAGATCTCATCGTAGAGGGTGAAAAACATTTCGATAAGTATAGGTTCTTATCAAAAATCACGTTCATTTGCTAAACAGGCACTTGAATGAGAACATGCATGTGTAAAAATATTAATACAACTCCAACAGTTAATGAAAAGGTTTATTAGCCATTGAGCATAGTTATGAACATGAACCATAATGTGAATTTTCAAAATCAATTTCGGTCGTTTGAAGCCCCTTGTTAACAGCATACTTTATCATCCGGATCACAACTAAGCGGGTCACAACAATCGGCATTGGAATTGCAAGGCTTCATGAAACCTTGCATACCATTGCACGTTTCAGTCGATATCATCGGGAAAAAAATAACTGTTAGAATGAGTAACAAATACTCGTATATTCCATATAACTTCATTTTGTGGCAAATTTAAAAGAAAAATGAATTCTAATTTGAAATCACAAACATACGACAGAGCTGAATGAACAAAGGACAATTTATGACAAGTAGGTAAGTAGGTATATAAGTAATTATTTTACTATGTTCAGTCAGTCAACACAAATTTCCGTTTATCTGCGTCATTAAGATTTTTTATTTAAATTTTCGTTCAGCAATGTATTTTTTCAAGGTTTATGTTTTGATTTTTATTGGTTTCACACTAAAAGGTGGAAATGATAAGCACAAGCAGGTAGGTAGGTACTTATTGTAAATGTTCGAACAATGTTTCCGTTTTTAATGATTTCAACTTGAGCGATTATTTTCACGAATGAAAGTTGTAACACTACAAAAATGTTTAAAAATTGAGTTACGGTATTTTCACGTTGTATTCGAACTTATTAGTATTTGAATTCTTTTCGACACTTCGCGAATCATTTTTCATTAGAATTGTGTTAAGAAGGTTACAGGGCCGCTCAGAAGGGAGTCAAGGGGGCAATTCGTCCTGGGAAACAACTAAGCTGGAGAACTTTAAAAATCAAGAGCTCTAGATAGATCGCGAAATCATTAATTTTATAGAGGTGGACGGACAATGAGCTGGCCTCACAAAAGCAGGAGTTGCGATAAGGCCATTTTTTGACACCAGACAGTTATCGGCTCAACCACTCTTAAAATGTTGTAATAAGTGTCTCAAATACGAATCCGCGTGCTTAGTTGAACCAAAATGACCATTTTTTTGGGCTCCAGGGGTTCCTAAAGTTGTGAATAAAATAATAATTTTAGGAACCACTGAATATTATTTTCAAAAACTGTTTTAGCGTAAAACATCTGTTTTAACCTAATAAACATTATGCGAGGTGATTTTTCTATTTTCAACCTGCAGGGGCAGAAATGGAGGTTTTAATTTTTGGAAAATTTTAGAACCACCATTTCGAACCTATCTCTTTGAACCCAGTTAAAAAGCTTTTTACAGTTTATTGCTATCTGAAAGTTTCCATCCTACCAAATTTTAGGTTCAATAAAATTTTGCGCTGGTACTCAAAAATCCAATTTTTCATAATTTCGATATTTCAGAAACCTCTGGAAAACTAGAAAGCTGCGATTTGTGCCAAACGTATCGTTCTGAGGCATATACTAAATTAATTATCTAGATGAAAAAGTTTAATTGAAGGGTCCACGGAATGAATCGCAGGCAAGTCACTTTTTTTCAAAAATCAGTTTAGGGTCGAATTACTCGTAAATTCACACTGAGGAGTGGAAAAATGTAGTCCATTTAGATGTTGAAAAAAAAACGATTTTTTGTGGTTAAAATGGTCTTTAAAAAAAAGAGAAGCGGAGAGAAATGAGCTGAGACCCAATCTGAGGTGACAGGGAGGAAATTTTAATATCATTAACTATTTAGGATGCGAAAAATTTTCATTATGTGATCATACCTAATAATCGATTTTCATCGAAATCAAGTTGTCGCGAAACACCAATTTTCTCATTTTTTGCTTGGTTTTTCACGAAAAGAGTGACTTCTCAATTCGTGACTGGCGTATCTCTTCATTTTTTTCCTAATATGCCTCAAGTTATGTTTGTGGGATGTTATGTGATGTATTTCCAGTCATTACGTATATACTTTGATGAAATTCAAATTCACTGCAAAACTGGAGCATTCTGATACTTCAAAACGCCGTAATACGAAACTTTGAAAAAATGACTTGCCATGGTTCTCTCCGTGCACACATCAATTAAGCTCGTATATTTGTAAGTTCTTTTTAGAGCCCTTCACTTTAGGCACCTCTAAAAAAGGCGTTTATGCATACTTTTTCAAATAAACGGGAGAATTTACATTTGGAGCATACTAGCAAGTGCTCGATAATTTTTCATTTGATTTTTCCTGTAACTTTCATAATTAAACTTTTTTGGGCCAAATTCTGAGATTTCATACTTCGTTGAAATCGTGAAAAATCTCAGAATTCGACTCAAAAAATTTCAATTATGAAATTCTTTTTTATTCTCAACTTTGGGAACCCCTTGAGCTCAAAAAATGGTAATTTTTGGTACCTGAAACTGACATTTTCGTTTATCACGCCTCATTAAGATTTCTTATTTAAATCTTGATTCGCTTATGTATTTTTTGGAGGTTTATTTTCGAGTTTATATTGGCCGTGCCTCGTGCACCAAAAGGTGAAGGTAAAAGTAGAAGACGGTACCTGTTGCAAGTGTTCGAACAATGTTTCTGTTTTTTAATGGTTTCAGCTTGAGCAATGTTTCACGAAAGAAAGTTAATTGTTGTAACACTACAAAATTTTAAAAAAATGAGTTTTGGTATTTTCACGATTGTATTTGAACTTATTCGTAAATGAATTCTTTTTGACACTTCACGAACAATTTTTCATTAAAATTGTGTTGAGAACGTGACAACTCGTCCTGGGAAGCAATTTCCCGGAGGCCTGGAAAAATAAAGAGCTCTAAATAAATTGTGAAATCATCAAGTGCGGAGGTGGACTGGGCTTACAAAATTCATCAAAAATGTCAATTTTAATGTAGGTAGGTATTCTTTTAAAAGGCGAGAATTTTGTGGTTGCCTGATGGCTGATTGGTCGTTATGGGTAGGTAAATATACCTAATAGGGTGGGTCGAAAAAAACGTAGGTATCGGAATTTTCTGAAATTCACATATGTGGTTCCTTTTGAGTTGAAACCACTCCGAAAAATTTTTTAGCCCCCCGCGACCCCATGGGGCTGAGCCACGTGGCCTCAAAGTAGGATAATTTTGGCTCAAAATGCACGTTTTTCAGGTTAAAAGCTCCAAAATCGATCTTTAAAATTTAGCCTTAGCACTCAGTCGGTAGAGTTTGAGATGCTGAATCTCCCTGTGGAGTTCATTTTTTTTCTTTGGGGTTCGCTTACGTCTCCGACAAGTCCTAGAAAGTATGAAAATCGCCAATTTTTAGAGAATCATCTATATGTATATGCCCTTAGATCGCTGATATACATGTTTCGAGTTTTATACATGATTTTAGGATTTCTTTAATTTCAAAATTTCATCAGGTTGCTTCTATTTTTTTCATGTTTTTTTAAAAAAAAAATTCAATTCAGAATGGCAGAATTATCTTGAAAACACAAAACTCTGTTTGAAAAATCATATCTACCTATACCTGAAAAAAAAACTGAGTAAAAAATACATTTTTCATTTTTGAAATTTAACATTCAAGTGCATCATTTTTTCAAATGAAACGACGAGAAAGTATAAAATTAATGCCAAAAGCAGAGTCAAAAAATGATTTTCGTAAACGTTTGATTTTTTAGGCACTTGTTAATTAATAGAAATAACTTTTGAAATCGTAATGCCAAAAGCAGAGTCAAAAAATGATTTTTGTAAACGTTTGAGTTTTTAGGCACTTGTTAATTAATAGAAATAAAACTTTTGAAATCGTCGTTTCAATTTCAACGACAAATTGTTCTTGAATGTTAAAGAACTCACCAGGAGTGTAATAATCTGGCAATTATAAATACCCTAAATTTAAAAAATTAATTTAAAAAAATGAAAATAAAAAATGTACTTTTTTGCTCAATTTCATTCAGGTGTAGGTATGATTTTTCAAACAGGGTTTCGTGTATTCAAGGTAAGCCATGAATTTCAAAAAAATGAATTTGAAAAAAATGAAAAAAAAATAGAAGCAATCTGATGAAATTTTGAAATTGAAGAAATCCTAAAATCATGCATAAAACTCGAATCATGTACCCTATCAACGATCTGAGGGCATATAGATGATTCTAAATTTAATGTCTGAGTACACATACAACTCTGTACATCGACATGTCCCCCTAAAAAGCACCATTTGCGTGTAAAATCGCGGAAACGTTTTCGCGACACCTAAAAATTGGCAATTTTCATACTTTCTAGGACTTGTCGGAGACGTAAGCGAACCCCAAAGAAAAAAATGAACTCCACAGAGAGATTCAGCATCTCAAACTCTACCAACTGAGTGCTAAGGCTAAATTTTAAAGATCGATTTTGGAGCTTTTAACCTGAAAAACGTGCATTTTTAGCCAAAATTATCCTACTTTGAGGCCACGTGGCTCAGCCCCATGGGGTCGCGGGGGGCTAAAAAAATTTTCGGGGTGGTTTCAACTCAAAAGGAACCACATATGTGAATTTCAGAAAATTCCGATACCTACGTTTTTTTCAACTCACCCTAATACCTAATTACCTATTCTAATAAAACATTTTTCGGTTCCTTACAGCTACTTCTGCTTTTGTCATCCCCGAGAGTAAACACCGAAAAATATACGAGCTTATCAAGTCGATTGAATTGATGTGGAATAACTCTAATGTTTCTGAAAAAATCTTCATATTAAAGTAGGTACCTACTTATCACAAAATTTGCACAAAAACAAAGATTTCATCGTAGAGGGTAAAAAACAGTCCAATAAGTTGTTAGACTGTATACGAGCACATATGGTAATACGAGAGAGGATGAGAAATATTCCTTAGCGGGTGAAAGATTGCCAGGAGTCTTATGCGACTCTTTGCAATATCAAGAAGGAACAGTTTAACACTTACCCCTTTGCTAGCTCGGCGGTTATACTACCATATTGCCGGATACGTCAACATAAATACTAACCAATGTATAAATTAGGCCCACTTTCGCGGAATAATAACACATTCGTTAGTTTCTCCAATGTAATCGATGTAACAAATCACATTCTCTTAATATTATAAGGTTTTCTTCAAATATATACATTCACCAATAATAGATTCACCAAATTACGAATTAGAACAGAGACACTATGCTCGATCGCCTAATCACGTAGAATTCACCAAGAAGAACTTAATTAATCACAATAGCACAATGGATCCTAAGACGAAGTACTTGATTGCTTTATTAAGCCGAGATTTAACCAATGAAGATACTAATTAACCGAACCCTGATAAGGGTAAAATGGGAAAAGGAATACGTTTTCAAACGATTAAGTCGAAGGAAAACGGACTAAGTGCTCAAGTCCACGATTCATAGATCGTTGAAGTACTATGGATGGTACCGAATTTACGTATCTACGACTCCGCGAACGAACAAGAAGTGATTTCGAGATCGAACCTAGCTAAAGTTATACCTAAAGCACCTAAAAGTTCCTAAATCGATCCCGAAAGCTGATAGGCTCGCGCTACTTTTACCAAAAGATGGGGGAAGTATTCTAACCAATCATAAAATAGATGTAATTACGCGAATTCTCCGCCCATATTATAATATTAGCGCGGACCCCCCGGTGTGATGGAATATTATCCGGACCACCCAAATGGTATTCGAGAATATTCGAATTCGCAAGTACCTACACTTTACCTTAATAAATCAGACGATCCCTAAGTTGTCAAGACCCAAAGGATGGATTTACCAAGTCCTATAGGATCTTCCCCAACTTAAGAATCGTTATAAGATGCACTGAGAGGACAGTGAGGCCATAATGCCACCTTACAAAGTGTGGGTTATTATTAAAAACCAAGTACATCTGCTAAAAGGTACTTGAATGAGAACATACTACCTGTGTAAAAATATTAATGCAACTCCGACAGTCAATGAAAAGGTTTATTAGCAAATATTAAGCTGTTACAAACATAAACCATAATATGAATTTTCCAGATCAATTTCAGTCGTTTGAAGCTTTTCAGTTACCCCAGCATATTGGGCCACGGCCGACACACGATCCGCTGCAGCAATCCTCGTCTTTGTTACAAGACTCGTCGGCACCCTTGCATCCTGCAAACGATATCATCGGGAAAAAAATAACAATAACTGTTAGAATGAGTAACAAATACTCGTATAATCCGTATAACTTCATTTTGTGGCAAATTTAAAAGAAAAATTAATTCTAATTTGAAATCACAAATATACGACAGAGCTGAATGAACAAAGGACAATTTATGACAACCATACATATATTGTATAAGTATTTTATACTGTGTTCAGTTAGTCATACCAAAAATTTTCCTTTAGGTACGAGTACCTATCTACATACCTCATTAAGATTTTTTATTATTTTCGTTCAGCAATGTATTTTTTGAAGGTTTATGTTTGAATTTTTATGAGTCGAGTAATAAAAGGTGAAAATAATAAGTATAGCAGGTAGGTACTTACTTATTGCAAATGTTCGAACAATGTTTCTGTTTTTTTAATGGTTTCAACTTGGGCACTAATTTTCTCGAAAAGAAGTTGTATTAGTAGCACTGCAAAATGTTTTAAAAATTGAGTTTCGACATTTTCGTACTCGTAGTTGGGTAATTCTCAAAAAAAGAGTAAATTTTGGTATGCATATAATTTTCAAAAACAGAAATAATCTTTTTGAAAAATTTCAAAAAGGAATCATTGTTATAGAATGGTCTTGGTCCATTTTGTGGTGTCTGGCCGAATTCATTCCTCAAAAGGGAGGGCGGTACGAGGAAAGATTTCTCAGTTTCCCCCAAAAATGTTCCAGTAAACAAACAGAAAACACCTCCCTGAATTTTTTCAGAATTTTTCATCGTATGGGGGAAGAAGGAGAAACAAAAGAAAACTTTAAATCGACATTACTTTGAACCGAAAAAACATACGAAAACGATTTTTTCATCAAGGTCTATTTTCTGTAGAAATTCTCGCCCGGCAATTTAGAGTGGTGGGTCAACCTCAAAAGCTCAAAAAACTCTCAAAATACCACGTTTTTTACAATTTTCTCCAAAATTATGGAAAAAAGGCGGGAATCGAAGAGAACTGAAATTGTTTAGCGTGAAATTCTACCTCAGAATGTGTAATTGAAGGGCTCAATTCCAAACTGACCTAAGTCCATTTTTGGGTGTCTTGAGTTAGCAGCGTCATCTGGTGGTAGAAGTCGGTTACTATCGATAGAAGTTGGTCCCAACCGATGGTCCCAACATCCGACATCAATTTTTTCACTCTGTAGCGCTCGTTTTCATGTGTGATTTTCTGTGAAAATGCAGACCAAGTCTTCTCATCAGTTTTCCTACTCATTTTTTCGAAGTTGACTAATCTTTTAAGACTTTTGTAATCGTTTTTTCAAAACATGATTCATTTTCAAGATTTTTGTGATGGTTTTTTTCAAAATTGACTCATTTTTTGTCAGCTTTTTTGATGGTTTTTCATAATCAACGAATTCGAAAGTGCTTTGTTGAAATTTTGTCAGAAATGTATCGAGTTGATGATTCGTGTATTTTTTCAACCAAAAACCGCATTTTTTCAACCAAAAACCGCATTTTTTCAGTTTTTTTTTTCAAAATTTTTAACGTCATATAATAATTCCAAAGTGACCTAAATCCATCGTTTCTCCCTCTCAAATGAAATTATTTGAGATTCTGCGTCCATTCAATGCTATCATTTTTAATCGTTATTGCCAATTTCGAAAAATTGCCAAAAATTTAGGAAATCTCGGCAATTTTTCTCAATTTTTTGAAATCTGAAATATTAGCATCACTGCGTTCCAAAATACTTCCTCAGGTTCAGAAATGATATCTTTCAATATTTTTTCGTCATTATTGCAAAAGATTTGCGAAGAAAATATTCTCAAATCACCAACTACACCAAAAATAAACGATTTGCAAATTTTCAATTGCTCAGTACAGTAGAACCCTAAAAGTGGCCTTAGATTTGGACGGCAATATCACAGATCGACGCAGAATCTCAAAAACTTTTCTTTGGGGCTGGTCCATAGGGACTCCATATATTTTGGGTTAATTCAACATTTTTTTATTCAAAACTCGTCGAAGCATGATTTCCCCATCCCCCGAAAAACGCGTTTTTTCGCTATTGTGAGCAAGGGAGGTGGGGTAGGGAAATTTTTTTTTGGCTCCAACGTTCTTTTAAAGGTACCCAATGTTTCATCAAAATTTCAAAAATTCGAGGACGGGGACAATTCACTTATTTTACTCAGGAATACCCTTTCAGCTATTTTGATATAAGCAAAAATACGATCGCGCGGTATAAATGAATTTTTAATTATACATTCTGAGGTAAAAAGCCCTATGAGTTTTATCAAAATTCGAGATTGAGGGCATTTTGCCCATCTTAACGTGGGGTACCTTTTGAATTCTTTTCGACACTTCGCGAACAATTTTTCATTACAATTATGTTGGGAAGGTTACAGGGCTGCTCAGAAGGGAGTAAAGGGGATAATTCGCCCTGCGACGCAATTTCTTGGAGAATTGGGAAAATATAAAGAGCTTTAGATAAATTGTGAAACCATCAATTGTAGATGTGGACTGAGCTCACAAAATTTATCGAAAAATGTCAATTTTTTATGTAGGTATTCTTTTTAAAAGGCGAGAATTTTGTGTATTAGCCTGATGGTTGATCTATCTTTGTGGATAACTATACCCTAATAAGACTTTTTTGGTTTCTTATGGCTGTTTCTGCTCTTGTTGTCCTCGAGGTCGATTGAATTGACGTGGAATAACTCAATGTTCTTGAAAAAATATTCGTATCAGTCAAACTGAAAGTTTTCGTTTATCTACCTCATAGAGATTTTTTATTTAAATTTTGGTTCACCAATGTATTTTTTCAAGGTTTATGTTTGAATTTTTATTGGTCTCGCACTAAAAGGTGAAAATGATAAGTACAAACAGGTAGGTACTTATTGAAAATGTTCAAACAATGTTTCTATTTTTTAATGGTTTTGTCTTGACGTCTTCAGCAATTATTTCCACGAAATAAAGTTGTAACACTACACAATTTTTTAAAAACTTTCACCGTTGTATTCGAATTTATTCGTAAATTTGAATTCTTTTCAAAACTTCACGAACAATTTTTCATTAGAATTGCCTTGGGAAGGTGACAGGGCTGCTCAGAAGGGAGCCAGGGGAGCAACTCGTCTTGGGACGCAATTTCCCGGAGGACCGGAAAAATAAAGAGCTCTAGATATTCTAAATTGTGAAACCATCAATTGTAGAGGTGGACTGGGCTTACAAAATCTATTGAAAAATTTCAATTTTAATGCAATACGCAGGTATTTTTTTAAAAAAGGAATAAATTGATTTTACTTGAAATCATTTTTGCACAAGTTTATTTTTTATAGAGATGGCCAAGTAACGTTTTTTTTGGTTCTTTTTTGAAAATCTGGAATTTCCAAAATACAGGGGTAATTCTCAGAAAAAGGTAAAATTCGTGTACATGGCAAATTTCTCAACGGTTTTAGCATGAATTTTTTTTTTTTTTTGGTCCATTCAAGAATGACCCCGCACACATTTCACACATGGTATTGAGGTTTTTAGACCCTCCTTTCATTGGTGTACATTTGATTTTACACCCCAAATGTCCTTCGACTTGGCTGTCACACATCATGTTTTTGAAAATGAATGTTATAAAGTGTCATGAACTTCATTTTTTTTTGGAAAAATTGACACATTCTCATTATCATAGAACATGAAGGTCTCTTATTGTGCAAATTGCAATTGCAATAAGTCTATAGGAAGCTCACAATTCACATTTGAAAACTGTCACACACTTTTTGCGCAAATTTTCGAGCAATTTTCAATTATTTTTGGTAGCTTCCCAATTCAACATTTTTTTCTGGTGAGTGGCTGCACTGGTTCACTGTTCTCATAGAAATGTTACCCCGCACGGTTCTTTTTAAAAACTACATTACAGCTCGTTTTGATCGTACTTGTCTCTGAAAATATGATATTTCGCAAAATTGGTGTCCTTCGGCTTGCCTTTTTATTTACCCTGATGAACCCGCCAAAAACGATAATTGAGAAAGGGAAGTTATTCTACATGATAAGGTACACATTTATTACGTGTTAAAAATCGAATAATGTCCAGTAGGTAAGGCTAGAAACGAAAAAACGTTGAGATTGTCCTTCGGCTTGTCCAGCGCCCATTTGTCCTTCGACTTGGCCAAATTTCAGACAGCTGTACTTTTATCGCGCTAGTCGGCATATTACACGATAATACAAGCAAAATTTTACATTTTCTCCCTCCCCACACTTCACCTCTACCCCTACCGAAAAATTAAGTCCAGATTCGAAGTCTGCGGCCTGAAAAACATAAATCGACATATTACACATCGGTGAAGGTCGAATTCTAATTATCGCCGTTTTAGGGGGGCCGGGGTCCATAGTGGGGGAGATTGAATTGAGGCCAACACTAGAAAAGGGATCTGGGACACATATACAAATGATTCCCACTTGAAATTTTCCAAAAAAATGATTTTCGTTTTTCAAAATTATGCATATGAGGAGCACAGGGAAAGAACGATGTAACTTGTTTCTTGCGCGTTAGGTTTATAATGCTCTCAATGTATTCTGATAACTCGTGAATGATATTTTCATGCTCAGAATTGTTCTAATAGACTTAAGGAATATATCTGAAACATTATACTTTCAAACTGAGAAACATTTCAATCTTTAAAACGCTCTCTTGTAAAGTTTGCAAAATACCAGTTACATCGTTCTTTCCCTGTGCTCCTCATATCAAAATCGACCCTTTTTCTGAGAATTACCCACATATGAGAGGGTTCAGAAGGGCTTCAAACCTCCTTCAATTGATTCAGTACTGTTAGCACAATTGGGGTTTAAACCAGAGTTGTAGGTTAACTCGTCTGTGAACAAACTCGAATCAAGTTAAAATGACGTATCAATACAAATTTTGGTATGCTAAAAAGTAGCCAAACTTCATTGGGTGAGTAAAATTTTGTGGAAATCTCAACTTTTAAAAATTGCTGGAGAATCCAGTAGTGCTCTAAATGGTTTGAAACCGTTTCTCATTGTTTTGAGGAGCCGAAAATAGGGTACCTACATTTTGTACTTGCTGTTTCGACTTAGCTTTGTACAGTTCAAAAATTTTTCTATTAAAATTGAGATACTTCCTTTGTTGGTCATATTATTGGGTACCATTTGTTTCGCCGCGGACGTTTCGCCGCGGACATTTCGCCGCGGACGTTTCGCCGCCGCCGAAAAAGGGTCATTTTTGAAAAAGCGTTCATTTCGCCGCCACGGTGACGTATTACAAAATACACAGCTGTTCATACATGAAATGAACTGAAATGAGAAGTAGATAAGTACATACGTGCTGAATGAGAGATGTTCTGTGATGAAGGCAGTAGTCCAGGTCTTTCAGGGTCCAGGGCTTGAATGAAGTGTTCAGGGCTTTCCGGGGCTTTTCAGGGCTTGAAATTGAGGGGTTCCATGGAAAAGGGGCCTTGGTCAATTGTTTATTTTTTTCACTGATTTTTATAAGTTCAAATGCACTTGCAAAATTTTATTACAAGTTAACATTTTCCAATTCGTTTTACGTTTTTTTCTCATGGAAGACAGTTCAATAATATATGTATGTATCACTGAATATGGTGAAATTAATATAAAAAATAATTTTTCATACATTCAAAATTGTAAATGAAAAAAAAAAAAAAAAAAGACCAAGGCCCCTTTTCCAAGGAACCTCTCAATTTCAAGCCCTGAAAAACCCCGGAATAGCCCTGAACACTTCATTCAAGCCCTGGACACTGAGCCCTGAAACCCAAACCCAAAGTTTCCTGGGCCCCAATCCAAGCCAGACCTAATAAATTTTTGATTGAAAGCCCAAGCTCCGAAACCCAGAACCTGAAAAAAATCGTTTGGGGGCTCATCCCCGAATGTCATAAATGTGAATAATTTTCTAATTACATATCTACTTATAATTTTATCAAACATAATTTCATTTTTATCATTACGTAATGTTTCACCGTGGCGGCGAAACGATCGCTTTTTCATAAATGACCTTTTTTCGGCGGCGGCGAAACGTCCGCGGCGAAATGTCCGCGGCGAAACAAACAGTTCCCCATATTATTCAATGCTTTTTCAGTGCAGTTGATCAGTGATGAGGCCATTTGTGAAGTATAAGTAGGTACCTAACAAGGGAACTTTTACAACTCTCCAGTTCCGAGTCGACTGAAATTTGGCTCACTGAAAAAGCACGATCATCCTCAAAACCAAATTTTCAGCTGCGGAAGTTTATTTTTCGATTTTTACCGAATTTTTGAAAATTGCGGAAATTTGAGCAATATTATTTTCACGAAAAAAAGTTGTAACACTACAAAATTTTTTAAAAAATGAGTTTCGGTATTTTCACGATTGTATTCAAACTTATTCGTAAATTTGAATTCTTTTCGAAACTTAACGAACAATTTAGAATTGTTTAGAGAATTAGCAATGACAGGGCCGCTCAGAAGAGAGCCAGGGAGCAACTCGTCCTGGGACGCAATTTCCCGGAGGACTGGAAAAATAAAGAGCTCTAGATTATGAAACCACCCATTGTAGAGGTGGATTAGGCTTACAAAATTTATTGAAAAATTTCAATTTTAATGCTATCGGTAAGTATTCATTTTAAAACGCGATAAATTGAATTTACTTTATCATTTTTGCACACGTTTATTTTTCATAGAGATGGCCAAGTGAAGGTTTTATCTCTCTTTTTTGAAAATCTGGAATTTTCAAAATGCATACGTATGAGAGGCTTCAGAAGGGTTGAAACCTCCTCTAATTGACTCAGCATGTTAAAATTTGGGTATAAAGAAAACATTGGCTTTCAAACTTCATTGGGTGAGTAAAATTTTGTGGAAATTTCAAACTTTTAAAAATTGCTGGAGGATCCATATGTACTCTAAATGGTTTGAAACCGTTTCTCATTGTTTCGAGGAACCGAAAATAGGATACATTTTGTACTTGCTGCTTCGACTTAGGTACCTAGCTTTGTTCATCTTGTGTTAGTCGTATTCTTCAATTTTTTCAGTGCAATTGACCCGTGATAAGGTCATTTGGAAAATAATAGGTACCTATTAAGAGAACATTTACAACTCTTCAATTTTGATCTAGCTGAAATTTGACTCACTGAAAGAGCACGTCACTAGACCTCAAAACCAAATTTTCAGCTGCAAGTTGATTTTTTGATATTTGGCAAAATTTTGAAACTGGCGAAAATTGCCTTTTTAGTAAATTAATTTTCTGCAATACGACTCGTATAACTATAGTGAATCTCAAATTCGAGGTATGAGTTTGAAAAGTTGTACATATTTTTTTCACAGGTTGAATGATCTCTCAAAAAATTCCAAAATCGTCAATTTTTGAAACAAATGAGGTACCTACTAGAAAGTTTATCTTCTTCCTTAAATTGGCCCCCTCCTAATCGATTCTCACCATTTTCGAGCTGATCTGGAGCCTCTGGCAAAAATTGACTTTTCTCCAGTAATTTCAAATTGTTTCAGAAGCGGCTGTGAACAAAGAATTTCGACAGCTGAAAATTTGTAATCCTGTCATGAGTTCGAACTTCTAAATCTACCTATGTATGCAGACGGATGAATTGCGAATCCGAGGTAACGAGTTGTAAAGTGTTTTTAAAATTTAAAATAAATTCTAAAACCGCCATTTCTGCAACACGTTACTCAAAACTTCATATAACTACCTCCCAAAAGCCCTTTGAATCGATTGCAACCATTTTCTGACGATTTGAAGCCTCCAGCAAACGTTGACTTTCCTCCAGCGATTTCAAACCGTTAACAATACTCCGCCAAATTTAATGACAACTGGATAGTTCTATACACTTCACGTTCATTGTTTCGTTAAGAAAGTACCTGGAAGAAATTTTGATGACTTTTTAGCACAAATTGACGATTTTGGAATTTTTATATCATGTTAAATAGATATAAAATAATTTCATTTTCTACCACTTTAATCTACATCTTTATTTTTCAAACGGCCTCATGATCTAAAATTCATACACTCATTATAAACAAATCTTAAAAAATATCCCCCTGCCTCGCATTCTGAACGAGAAACGTAAAATTCCATTCATTAATATTCGTGAAAAAGTTTTTTTCTTCTGAATAATGCTAAAAAAAAAAGTGAAAACATACGTCCAATGATTGAGTAGGCCTACAGGTTTGGTTAATCCCTCGATGCTTCAAATACCCCCTTTCTTCAAAAAAGAAAAAACATTCGCCTAAGAACTTCCAACATAGACAACTTTTTCTACCCAGCTGTCAAATAAGTTGCGGAACATTGCGTTAAAGGTGTCGAAATCGCGCCATGTCGTGTCGAGTTGAAAAATTATCCTATCTGCGAGTTCATTGCTGGAAAATTTTTCATCGTTCGAATCTTATTCTATCAATTTTTCAAACCGCCAACTCTCGTTAATCGTTGTTTAACTAATGGTTGAAAAATTTTATCGAAAATATTCTCATTTAATAACAATATATAAATTGAGACTATACAACGTACCTAAAAAAAAATTACTCGAAATATTCGTCTATTAGCTATACGCGCTCATAAATAATGTACGAACGTGAAACGTCATTGTGAATTTTTCTCTTTCGTAGTCGAGCCCTTAGGTACACTAGTGTCTTCGTGCTGCTTTTTTTCCGTTCCCAAGGCTTATAACACCCAAATACTAAGTGTCATTTTGTGATAAATCATGCAACAAAGCACGAGGGAGTTTCTTTTATCGTTTCGTTGTTCGTATAAATAGATATTTTCGTCGACAACAAAAAGCAATATTTCACGTAAGAACAGCGAAAAGAAACAGATGTAGTTTGTAAAAATTTGCCTCCTTGGGTTGAAATAAAGAAAAAATGAAAAAAATCGTCATTCCTTTAATTTTATACTCGTACTATCGCAAGTCGTCGTCGTATGTATACTTTGGAGACTCGGTGACAGGCTTTCTTTTTTCAACTTGAGCCTGCAGTGTGACGGGTATGTAAATTTTTTAACGTGTAATTCGTCCAGGCAGTAGGGTATGTGTTTTTATTAACTCGTGTGTTGCGAAGATTGTTTTTTGAAGATTTTGGGGCGATGTGTTTGAATTTTGTTAGATGACTGACTCATGCATAAAAAAATAAGATTATTTATTTTCGTGGAGTTTTTCCAAGTTTTTAGAATTTTCTTCGTGTTTTCATCTTTTCCCTCAATTTTTAAGGCATAATTTTTCATTTTATTACCTGCTGTTTTTCATAGTATTTCAACAATTCATTTTATTTTATTTTTCTGTTACCTGAATAATTTTTTGTCCAGTTTCAATTCATTCGCGAAGGAGTCACTTATACAAATCTATTCGTTCGTGAATGATTCACCAAAAATTGTTCATTTTGTTCCTGAATGATGCGCAAAAAATTATTCAATTCGTTCGCGAATGACTCACCAACAATTTATCAAATTGTTTGAGAATGATTCACTAAAAAGAAAAACTGATTATTTCGTTCACGAATGATTCACATGGACATCAATTAATTTGTTCAATTGATTCACCAACAATTATTCAATTCGTTCGCGAATGATTCACCAAAAATTAATCAATTCGTTCGCGAATGATTCACCAAAAAATTATTTAATTCGTTCGTGAATGATTCAGTGACAACTATTCAATTCGTTCGCGAATGATTCACCAGCAATTAATCAATTCGTTCGTGAATGATTCACTGAAAATTAATATTTTGTTCGCAAATGATTCACCAAAAAATGATTCAATTCGTTCGTGAATGGTTCACCAACAATTATTCAATTCGTTCGCGAATGATTCACTTGGAAATCAAATAATTCGTTCAATTGATTCACCAAAGATTAATCAATTCGTTCGTGAATGATTCATTAAAAATTGATCATTTCGTTCGCGAATGATTCACCTAGAAATCAATGAATTTGTTTAATCGTCAATCGTTTGTAAATGATTCGATTCGATTATAAACACATAAATTTGCTATGTAAGTGCTTCACAAAAAGTGAATCAATTCGTTTGCAAAAGATTTTCATTTTGAGAAATGTCGGTCTTCTCACACATTTGTGTGAGTGTTTTTATTACCTGTTTTTCCCTCATATTTTAACTATTCATTTTATTTTATTTTTCTGGTAAATAATTTTTTGCCCAGTTTCACTTCAATTTTGAATTTTAAAAATATTCTTCTATTATTTTAGCAAAAGTTCAGAAAAACGCCAAAAGTTTTTCTTCCAGTTGAAATATCGAATTTCCACTAACAACGTAAGAAAAAGAAAAGGTAGCTCATATAGTATGCTAAATTAATTCAAACGAAATGAACCATGTTACCTTGTACTCCCAAGGGCCTGATGATGAAAACAGTTCGTTGTTCTTGTTACAGTTGGAAGTGCAAATCCGCAAATATTTACAAATTACATACTTCGAGTTGCTTTTATTTCAGGGAAGGAAATGAAAATAAAAACTTGCTGTTTAAACATCAACTCATTTCCGAGTATATTTTACCTACTTACTCTTTTTACGTGTATAAAAAAAGAGAAGAGTGGCATCTGCGAAGGGATGTGAAACTCGTGTTTGGCGTGAAATATACCCGGGTACAATACTTTTTAAGAATACTGCTCGAAATTCTCCCTATATAATGCAAGTTAAGAACTATACGTACCTACTCTGTGCAGTGTACTTTATACCTACACAGTTCACCATTTGGTAATTAAATAAGGCGGGTAATATTTCGTGGGAATCAAAGCTTTCAGCATTTTACACGGTGTGTGGCCGTCACCGCGTCCCTATAGTTAGCTGCAAAGTTAAAGAGAGATTTTTTAGCTATAATCACCTAAGACAGCTTTAATTCGTGTTATTTACTGCATTTACTTGCGCATATATATACTCGCTGTAATATAAGCTCGAAGAATTGTTCAACTCGGGTGGAAATTAATCCAGGGTCACCGAATGCTATCCCGAATGTTGGTGCGGTTCAAGTATTACACCAGTACAGCGATATTTTACGCTTAATTTTTTTTAATGCTTCAAGTTGAACGTTTTGAAATTAACTAATTCTAAAAACGTTTAAAATTTTTTTCCTTTTTTCCCCTCTCTGTGTCTCTTTTTCTGCAGTTTTCAGCGCAGTGGTGGATTTACACGAGTGTATAGTTTTTATATACCTATGCCAGAGATTTCCAGTGTGGTACGACGCTTGTTTGTATGTATGTATGTATGTATCTAGCTACATAAGTTGGAAATTTATTTCATATGTACTATGGGTGTATTCTGATTCAGAGCGAAGCTCGGGTCAAGTATTTGGAATGCGGAGTTGTTTGATGAAGAAATATGGTCTAGGATTAGGAAATGTTCAAGTTTAAATGACCAACTTGCCGCAGTTGTTGCGAGGAATTAGTATCAAATTTCGATGTGGAGGTTTGTGAGCAATGTACACAAAAGTGTTCGAACTAAAAGAGAACTCTTCATCTGATACCTACTAATCGAAATAATGATGAAACTGAAAAATAATAGAAAATATTTACCTACTTGGCTCTAAAAAAATAGCACTAGATGCTTGATTTTTGAGTGGTCAACGATGTTTTTGGCGTGAATTGTTGGATCGATCGATTTTTTTCACAAAGAGACCTAATAGATTTGGATGAAAAATCCTCTTCTTTTCGAGAATTTTTCATATAACCAAAATGATTAATTTTTTTCAAATTAAAATTGAAGTAAAAAAACTAATGGAAATAGTTGGTTGAAAGATAATAGATAAAGTGAGTAGATAATAGAGAAAAATATAAAATTGAAAATGTTTGCTTGGCAGTACGGAATGGGGGAGGTTTTGTTTGGCAATGCTCCAGTGTGCTCAGAATATTTTTGTTTGACTTGATATTTTTGCAGCAATGTTGGCTATTTCTCTGGTTTACCCTACACTGGAATAAATACAATTAATCCAAAATCGTTAATAAGATTTTTTTCAAAAAATGCAAAAATTTGAAAGCAAAAAATAAAAATTGAATTTTTTTTTTGGTTTATTCATTTCTTTTCTTTTACTGGCATTGATGGTAAAGGAAAAAAAATAAGAAAGAAAAGTTATTTGTTATAGTGACTATTTTATTTTTCCCCCAAATTTTTAGGGTCGGCATTTTGGTAGCTTTTTCAGAAAATGTTTAAATATAAAATTACAAATATTAACGAAACAAATATTTGCAAATTGCAATAGGTAAGTACATAAATTCGAATTATTTGACCTCAAACAAACTTTCAAAACAATTGTACTCAAAACACACGTAGCTGAAGTTACCCACATCCACATCCACATCCACAGTGAAATGCACATAATTAAGCAGAGCCGAGCAGCACTATGAAAACCTGGTTGCGTAATTCCAGATCAAATTTTTAAAACAAAAATTAATATAATTACTGTACCCTGGGTGGGGAGGGGGTGGGGGAGGGTAATGATAAAGAGTATTTAAAATTTTTTTGTTGAAGGGGTGTTTCAAACTTTTTCAACATTTTTCATTTCCTTTCTAAAATGAGGTACCAAAATTTTGAAAAGTGTGTGTGATTTGTGAAGATGATTGGGTGCCAAAACAGGTGACAAACCCCCAGTGTAGTGTTGGCCTGAGAATATTCTCAATGCGCATAATCTGAGAATATTCGCGAATATTCGCGAATATTCTCAAACGCTTGGAGAATATTCTCTCAAAAAAATGAAAATCTGGACTTTTTTCAAAAAATTTGAAGATTTTTCTACAATTTTCCACAATTTACAAGTTTTACAACTACTTTTCTTTATAAATTTCCAATTTTCCGTAATAATTTGAAAGTTACCATTACCAAAACCTTTTCCGGCTCTTCCCAATTATCTCTAAACTAGGCAATAATTTTCTAATTTTTTGAAAAGAATCTGTGGAATATGCGCAAGAATATGCGCATATTCTTGCGCATGCGCAAGCAGAAATAGTATATTACACAACGAGGACCGAAAAAGTGATTTTTGACGAGGGTGAGGTTTGTGACCCGAACAAAGTGAGGGGAACAACTCACACGAGTTCAAAATCACTTTTTCTCCGAGTTTAGTGAAGTAATTTTTCCTGAACGAGGGTGGAAAGTACTTATTTTTACATCCGAGCGATTCTCGCGAGGTTGGAAAAGTAGTACTTTTCACCCCTAGATAGGAAAAAGAATATTCGCGAATTTGCCCAACACTACCCCAGTGACCCTCGATGGGGAGGTTTCAAAATTTTCAAAATTTCCAAATTTCATCAACAAAACAAGTTGGCGGCGAAAACACACTCGCCACTCATATTATCGACAATTCGACATGTGGATGTCAAATTTGTCGGATAGCCCCCGGGGCATTCATATGGGAAGCTACTGGGAGGATCCAAAATTTTCAAAATTTTTTCCAAAATGAGGTACCGCCAAACTGATAATTGTAGCTGATAGTACATCACTAGCCAATGTAAAAATTGCCCTCAAATCCCCAGTGACCCCCAAAATGGGCACTGTGGGGGCACATCCACACTTTTTTGAAATTTTCAAAATTGAGGTACCACCAAACAAACTTTACATTCAGGGTCTGGTTGTTGGCCCAGGGCTATCACCAATCTCAAAACCCCAGTGACGCCCAAAGGGGAGGTGCTGGGGTGGTTTCAAAATTCAAAATTTTTCATTTCTCTTCCAAAATGAGGTACCAAAATTTTGAAAGGTGTGCATGGTTTGTGAGGATGATGGAGTGCCAAAATGGGTTACAAAACCCCAGTGACCCCCAAAAAAGAGCACTGTGGGTGGGTTTCAAAATTTTCAAAATTTTCAAATTTCATCAACAAAATGAGGTACCACCGAACAAACTTCATATTCGGGTTCTGGTTGTTGCCCAAGGGCTATCACTAATCTCAAAACCCCAGTGACTCCCAAAGGGGAGGTGCTGGGGCGTTTTCAAAATTCAAAATTTTTCATTTCCTTTCCAAAATGAGGTACCAAAATTTTGACAAGTGTGCATGGTTTGTGAGGATGATATAGTGCCAAAATGGGCTACAAAACCCCAGTGACCCCCAAAAAAGGGCACTGTGGGAGGGTTTCAAAATTTTCAAAATTTTCAAATTTCATCAACAAAATGAGGTACCAGCAAACAAACTTCATATTCAGGTTCTGGATGTTGGCCAAGGGCGATAACCGATCTCAAAACCCCAGTGACGCCCATAGGGGAGGTGCCGGGGCGTTTTCAAAATTCAAAATTTTGTCATCTCTTCTTCGAAACGAGGTGGAGGTACCAAAATTTTGACAAGTGTGCGTGATTCGTGCCAATGATTGGGTGCCAAAATAGGTGACAAAACTTCAGTGACCCTCGATGGGTAAGGTGCTGGGGCGTTTTCAAAATTCAAAATTTTTTCATTTGAATTTTGAAAACGCCCCAGCACTTTCCCCATGGGGGTCACTGGGGTTTTGAGATCAGTCATCGCCCTAGGCCAACATCCAGAACCCGAATATGAAGTTTGTTTGGTGGTACCTCAATTTTGAAAATTCCAAAAAGTGTGGATGGGCCCCCACAGTGCCCATTTTGGGGGTCACTGGGGATTTGAGGGCAATTTTGACATTGGCCAGTGATGTACTATCAGCTACAATTATCAGTTTGGCGGTACCTCATTTGGGAAAAATTTTTGAAAATTTTGGATCCTCCCAGCACCTCCCCATATGAATGCCCCGTGGGCTATCCGCCAAATTTGACATCCACATGTCGATAAGTACTAGTGGCGAGTGTGTTTTGGCCGCTACCTCATTTTGTTGATGAAATTTGAAAATTTTGAAAATTTTGAAACCCATCCACAGTGCCCTTTTTTGGGGGTCACTGGGGTTTCGTAACCCATTTTGGCCTTCAATTATCCTCACGAATCACACACACTTGTCAAAATTTTGGTACCTCATTTTGGAAGGAAATTGAAAAAATTTTGAATTTTGAAAACGCCCCAGCACCTCCCCTTTAGGCGTCACTGGGGTTTTGAGATTGGTGATAGCCCTTGGCCAACAACTAGAACCCGAATATGAAGTTTGTTCCGTGGTACCTCATTTTGTTGATGAAATTTGAAAATTTTGAAAATTTTGAAACCCACCCACAGTGCCCTTTTTTGGGGGTCACTGGGGTTTTGTAACCCATTTTGGCACTCCATCATCCTCACAAACCATGCACACTTGTCAAAATTTTGGTACCTCATTTTGGAAAGGAAATGAAAAATTTTGAATTTTGAAAACGCCCCAGCACCTTCCCTTTGGGAGTCACTGGGGTTTTGAGATTGGTGATGGCCCTTGGGCAACAACCAGAACCCGAATATGAAGTTTGTTCGGTGGTACCTCATTTTGTTGATGAAATTTGAAAATTTTGAAAATTTTGAAACCCACCCACAGTGCCCTTTTTTGGGGGTCACTGGGGTTTTGTAACCCATTTTGGCACTCCATTATCCTCACAAACCATGCACACTTGTCAAAATTTTGGTACCTCATTTTGGAAAGGAAATGAAAAATTTTGAATTTTGAAAACGCCCCAGCACCTTCCCTTTGGGAGTCACTGGGGTTTTGAGATTGGTGATAGCCCTTGGGCAACAACCAGAACCCGAATATGAAGTTTGTTCGGTGGTACCTCATTTTGTTGATGAAATTTGAAAATTTTGAAAATTTTGAAACCCACCCACAGTGCCCTTTTTTGGGGGTCACTGGGGTTTTGTAACCCATTTTGGCACTCCATCATCCTCACAAACCATGCACACTTGTCAAAATTTTGGTACCTCATTTTGGAAAAGAAATGAAAAATTTTGAATTTTGAAAACACCCCAGCACCTCCCCTTTGGGAGTCACTGGGGTTTTGAGATTGGTGATAGCCCTTGGGCAACAACCGGAACCTGAATATGAAGTTTGTTTGCTGGTACCTCATTTTGTTGATGAAATTTGAAAATTTTGAAACCCACCCACAGTGCCCTTTTTTGGGGGTCACTGGGGTTTTGTAACCCATTTTGGCACTCCATCATCCTCACAAACCACACACACTTGTCAAAATTATGGTACCTCATTTGAGGGATGAAATGGAAAGTTTTGAAAAAGTTTGAAATACCCCTGCACCTCCTCAATGAGCATCCCGGGAAGTTGTAAATAAATGTTTTCTTCAGACACCAATTATACTGTATACATATAATAGAAAATAGCTTAAGTTAAGTAAGTTAGAAGGATTAAAATTTAAAAAAAAAATTGAATACTATTTTCACTTGCCCTCCCCTCCCCACTATGTAGTAAAAAATAATAATCAAAGGCCTCAAAGGGTACAGTAATTTTATTTGTTTTTGTTTTCAAACATTTGATCTGGAATTAAGCAACCAGGTTTTGATAGTGCTGCTCGGCTCTGCTTAGCTGTGTGCATTTCACTGTGGATGTGGATGTGGATGTGGGTAACTTCAGCTACGTTCAAAACACTCGTTTTGTCTTTAGTTAAAATATTAATTACTAATTAGTAATTCATGGATAATGCTATGTAAACTTTCTGCTGATTATTACTTTGCTACTGAAAAAAAAAAAAAAAAAACGAAAAAGAGATTTGAATGGATGATGACGATAATCCTATGCGATTTTAATTGGAGAATCCTAAAAATTGTTGGCTGATAAAAACGATAAAACGAAGTTGAAAATGCTTAGCAATTTAGAGTTGAAGAAAGTGACTTGGCAAGTACAAAGGTGTCTTATGTGTAACGTAATACGCAACACATATAAGACACCTTTCTGAATGATGTGGCGCACTGAAGAATTCTTCATAGCAATTTCAATAGGGTTCCCCAAAAATTACCTTTACACCTGAGCAATTTTTACTTGAAAAGAATAGTAAAAATTTACCATCTGTAAATGGTAAAAATTACATTGCATTTTGTAAAAAAAAAAAAATACCATACAGAGAAGTAATTTTTACTTTTATCACAAATTGCACCACATGTCGAGTAATTTTTACTACAGGGTTAGTAAATTTTACCATGAGACTGATAAACAGGGCTCGGATTTTTATGCTAGAGCATATTTTTTGTATGCATAGGGGATAGGGAATTTTTCAATTATCTCCACAATTCATGAAGTTTCAAGCAAAAAGAGCCTAATTCGTTAGAGCATATTTTGGCATATTTTGGTATTTTTAAAGGAATATTTTGCGTTTTTTGAGCATATTTTACGTTTTTACTGGTTTTTAGGGAATATTTTGCTCAATTTAAAATTTTTGCATCAAATTAGAATTTGGCTATTTTTTATTTTTTTCCCCGCAAAATTTGTGAAACTGGCAATAGCTCACTCGTACCTACTTATTTTTTTTGCTCATTTTTTATTCCTTTAGTAATGGAATAGAATTACCTTTTCGTAATTTTAAAACGCTCTGTTTTGCATCTTTGCTCGTGAATTCTTGGTATTATACACAACAGTATTACTAAAATTGTATAGAAATTGATTTTTCCTGTAAAACAATGCCAATATCGTTAGGGAATATTTTTTCTTTTTACAGCATATTTTGACATTTTTTAGGGAATATTTAAGTGCATATTTTGGGTTTTTTAGAGAAAGAATATCCGAGCCCTGCTGATAAATGTTACTTAATTCTAGGTAAAATATATGTTTTGGTTGACATTACCTATTTAACAAATAATTTCTGTAAAAAATGTTTTCCGTGTGGGTAAACAAAAATTTGTGGGTTGACTGAATTAACACAGTGAAATATAGTTCTTGTTCGTTGTTCATTCAGCTCTGTTGAGTAAATTTATGATTTCAAATTAGTATTCATTTTGTTTTGAATTTGTCATAAAATGAAGTCATACGGAAAATACAAGTATTTGTTACTCATTCTAACAGTTATTTTTTCCACGATAATATCGACTGAAGGATGCACGAAGAATGGTGGGTATTGTGAAAATGGCGAAGAATGTTGCAGCAAAGCTTGTGATGATATTGAGAGAAAATGCGCAACGTGTTCATGAATGTCTTCAAACAACCGAAATTGATGTTGAAAATTCACATTATGGTTTATGTTTGTAACTGCTTAATAGCTAATAACCTTTTCAATGACTGTTGGAGTTGCATTAATTATTTTTACACGAGTATGTTCTCATTCAAGAATCCTTGTAGCAGATGAATGTGGTTTTTGATAATAACCTATACTTATTGAAATGTTATTTACCCTCTACAGTGAGATCTTAGTTTTGGTGCAAATTTTGTAGTAGGTAAGATAAAGATTTTTTCAAAAACATTTGAGTTATTCCACATCAATTCAATCGACGTGATAAGTTTGTATATTTTTGAGTGTTTATATACTCTCAAGGATGACAAAAGCAGAATCAAAATAGCAACACTAAATCTCGAATTGTGATTTTTGAATCGTGAGTCCATTCAATCCAATTCAGAGTTGGATTCAATTTTTTGGGTGGTTTGCTCCAATTGAACCGGATTCATTTTTCTTAGTGAATTGCCCATCTCTGATCTCGTGGAATCAAAGAAACTTCACTGAATGCTGCATTGTGATTGGCCAAAATGGTTTCTCGAGCTTTTTGAAATTTTTGGCCAATTTTTTCAAACTTTCAACAATAGCCTGCATATCTATTAAGTATTTCGCAAGCTTTGTGTTGAGGGAGTCTTTTACGTATGAAAATCGGCCGAGTATTCAATCTGCACTCTGTACTCTGTAGTATGCTTTCAATGAGGTTTTTAGAGACTTTAGAGTAATTGGTTTTGAGCTTTTTTTGAACTTTCAGTGCAACCTTTTGATCTTTCAACCATCAAAACTTGTATTTTCGCGGAGATCTTTCAAGGTACAACATAGGTACTTTTGTGTACTCACTGAATATGGCAAAATCAATTTTTGAGCTTTTTGAGCATTCAGGGTAGCTTTCTGAACTTTCAACATAAACCTGCACATCTACACGTTAACCCCTTTCTATCAAGATGTCGTTCATCAAAATCAGTTCAGCCATTGCCAAAATCTCATTGTCACAAAAAACCTGACTTAATTTCAGTATTTTAGTAAATAAGATGAACGGCTAAGAATATAGTTAAAATTACATTACATTTTGTAAAAAAAAAAAAAAAAACATACAGAAAAGTAATGTTTACTTTTATCACTAATTGCACCACATGTTAAGTGATTTTTACTACAAGATTAGTAAATTTTACTATGGGACTAAATGTTACCTAATTCTAGGTAAAATATATTTTTTTAGGCTGACATTTATTATCTATTTGACAAGTACAAAATTTTTTGGGTTGACTGGCTGAACAGAGTAAAATATAGTTGTCATAAATTGTCCTTTGTTCATTCAGCTCTATCGAGTAAGTAGGTATATTTGTGATTTCAGATTAGGATTCATTTTCTTTTAAATTTGTCATAAAATGAAGCCATACGAAATATACAAGTGAAGGGCTAATTGTGAAAGTCGCCTTAGTCAGCAGTGATTTTTGTACAAATCAATGAAAACATTGTTGTCCTGCTTCAGTGATAATGCAAAAACTTCATGGTCAAGTATTAAAAAAACATCTTCAACTATCCCAGAATGCATTACAATACTCATTTTTCCCTTTAAAATTGATGAAATATGGAAAAAAAAATGTTTAAACTTGTGTGAACAAAAAAATGACTAAGGCGACTTTCACAATTAGCCCTTCAAGTATTTATTACTCATTGTAACAGTTATTTTTTTTTTCAATGATGTCGACTGAAGGATGCATCAAAGAGGACGAGTATTGTCGAAATGGCAACGAGTATTGCAGCAATTTTTGTGATGACCATAGGTAAGAGCCGATGCATTGTACATACTACATAATGTTGATGAATGGCTTTAAACCACCGAAATTGATCTTCAAAATTCACATTATGGTTCATGTTTGTAACTGCTTGATAATTGCTAATAGGTAAACCTTTTCAATGACTGTTGGAATTGCGTTAATTATTTTTACACAGGTATTGGTTCAAACCCAGCTACAGAGGCAAGCTTGTGTGTGTAATTAAAAATCTTTTGTGCAATTATCAACATTACACGCCAAGTACTGGGGGACTACCAGTTATTATGTATTAGCCGAGCTAACAGAACATGCATGCCATCTGTTAGCAGAATCAAAAAGCTGAAACTGGTTCAAGCATCTATAGAGGTCAACACTGAGGAGCTCAAGGTCTCTAAACTACCCGGCTGGCTCCAAGGTGCTTGTGTAGATGTCACTAGTAAGCAAGTGGGAAACTACTAGTGGAAGCTTGAAAATAAATTTCCATGAGATACATCATCAAAGCGATAGAGGCAACACCAACATAAAGGATGTTAGCCCAAATACCCAATTCGGCATAAGGGTACGCGTTGATTTGTAAGTGATACCACCTCAAGCGGTTATACGACTCGATGATGATGATATTTCCTTTTAGCAGATGAATGTAGTTTTTGATAATAACCTGTACTTATCGAAATGTTTTTTACCCTCTACAACAAGATCTTCATTTTGGTGCAAATTTTGTTGTAGGTAAGTATGTACCTACCTGATATGAAGATTTTTTCAAAAACATTCGAGTTATTCCACATCAACTCAATCGATGTGATAACTGATAAGCTCGTATATTTTTGAGTGTTTACTCTCGAGGATGACAAAAGCAAAACTAGCCATAAGAAACCAAAAAATGTCTTATTGGGGTATATTTATGCACGAAGACCAATTGTGACGTGCTCTACGAGAATCGACCTTAGGGAAAAAAATGTGTTTTGAGAAACATGCATTTAAAGTTTTGAAGTGTGTTTTCGCCTTATTTTCGGGTAGGTATGCAACAGAAACGTCTCCAGTAGTTTCATCTAGGTCCCCTTTAGCTCTGTGACCGTTCGTGTAAACCAGTCATAACCGCATGTTCCTATGCTGCCACGCTAGCCGCGTGGCGCAGCTGATGGACTATCACGCGGGAGGTACTGAGTTCAAATCCTACCTCAGCCAACAATTTTTTAAAACTTTTTTCAGCTGTTTTTTTTATTTTAATATTTTTTTAAGCAGATTTTTCACTGAAAATGAAATTTATTCTACTTTTTCTTCTTTTAAAAAATTAATGAATTAACAAGTTTTTATGAAGTGAAATACACAAATATGGCTTGATAAGTGTTTGCATGCAAATTAGGTTATTTTTTACTGCAAAAATCATAAAAAATAAAAAAAATGAATTTTGAGTTGATTTTGGCCCTACCCCTCAACTTTGGGGGTCGATTTCCGAGGAAAGTAAAAGAGATAGGAAATTGCGGTTTGCGCCATTGGAAAGAGCGTCTTTTTTTCTATAAGAATCGCTCATTAACTTGAAAACCCTATTTTTGACCTAAGGTCGATTCTCGTAGAGCACGTCACAATTAACTATCAGGCAATTAGCACAAAATTCTCGCCTTTCAAAAAAGAATACCAAGGTACATACATTAAGATTGAAATTTTTCGATTTTTGTAAGACCAGTTCACCTCTACAATTGATGGTTTCACAATCTATCTAGAGCTCTTTATTTTTCAAGTTCTCTCCATCAAGTAGCGTCCCAGGACGAATTGCTCTCTTGACTCCCTTCTGAGCGGCCCTGTAACCTTATTCCCAGTACAATTTTAATGAAAACTCGATTTTTTTAAAATTCTATAGTGATAAAATCCAAAAATTCGCTATGTATGTAGAAGTTCATGAACAGCTAGAAACTAGCATCAATCTACTGAGGAGGTCCAAAAATAGACCATGCACCACTCCAGTGCTCTGCGTTTATGTTAGGTATGTTAGGTTAGGTGATTTTGAATTTTATTTTCAATGATCTCAAAAATATTGCTGACTATCTACTCCAATTTTAATCAACTTCTCTTTGTAAGGCTTCGAAGTTGGTGTTGAAACGAAAAATCCTACCAAAAATATTGAGACACCTTCTCTCAACCGGTGGAGCGTGAAATGATGTCAATTTTCCGAACTGCCCAGCACGAAGAAAGTGCTTCTTCTTGGTTGGTATGGTTCATCTTATTTTCAAATTTTTTTCCAACTCTATGGAAATCCTTCTTTACGACTCGATGAAGTTGTCACTCAATTCGGAAGTACGTATTCTCGTAATCCCATCCTCGCTAATCTTTAATCCCAATATGGAATCTGAACGAAGTAAAACGCAAGCTATGCGTATGATACGATGAAAGATTAAAAACCCCATTTATCAAACGGCAAAGCGACACAACGATGTGAAATATCAATCTAAAATTTGAACACGTTGTGACATTTAAAACGCATCATGTTTTTAAATTTCAATCTGTACGAATTAAATTGCCTACCTATACATATTATCTGCGCTGCCACACAACATCACTGTCACAAGTAAAATTCGAGTCATCAATTAGATAGGTTGGTACCTAATTCCAATTCCACTATACGTACATATAACCACTCGTCGAATCATCTATGGGACATAAAAAGCGGTTGAAAAATGCCAATCGCAGTTTGTCGTACGTTTAAAAAATTTTCGTCAGAGTACATTTACGAGATAATCGTATCGTAATATCTTCGGTAGTCACGTTTTTTGGCACATGTAACCTTGCTCTTTTAGCATAAATGTATATCTCTTCATCACCGATGTAAAAGCATACGAACTATTACCAACAATATGCACTCATTTCCGCGCATTTCGCGGTGTCGATTCGCGTTCTTCTATACCACAGCCACAATGTAGGTACTATAAACTTTCACTCAAGGTCGTTCCAGTCGACGCACTTAAGCGTCCATCGAGACCTGTTATTTTTCCAGACAGAGTAGATGAGGGACCACTGTCTATGACTATCGCGTCACATAGTGCAACGGGGTTACTATTATGGTATACTCGCTAATTATTCCAAAATTGTAATTAAAATCCGTCTCGAGTACAATGATAAACTATCCAGTCGAATATTCGTGATTGTAATTATAAATAATTATCGCCCAGTAAGTTTTATTGTTCTTTTTCACGACGATCTAGTTCTCATAGTTTTTTTGGTCTTTTTTTTCCTACTGATGTATCTATTCAAATGTGTCTCCAATATTGGCGTAGGCATCTACGATGTTAGGTGAAGCATTTATAATGAATATTATTATCGAAAATACTTGGGTCGTGCTTGGCTCAAGAGGATAGAAGAACTTTCGTTTCGTGAGATATCAGAATATCATGTACGAGTTGCTTTGATAGGTATACTATACCTAGATAAATGGAAGTCAAAAAATACGTATGCATGTACTTGAGCGAGTTATTTTTTTAGAGGCGAATTTCGAATAATTTATCATTTGATCGAAGTCGAAGTGTTTCGTAACTGATGATGCCTTGAAATAGACATTATCGGATGTCTATCTTTGAAAAGGTAACTTATTGTATGTTGGCTGCCAGAAAATAATTGCATTATTTGGTAGAGTAAATAGAACAAGGGCTTGTAGTTTTTTTTTCATAAAAGAGAGGATCATTCTCATATTTGGAAATTCATGGATCAATGCTCTTGAGAAAAACAGTATTTTAAAAAATGTAGTAGTTTTTCATTACTTTTATTTTAATCCTAATTTGGCTCAGTGGAAAAGCATGCCATGTCATACATGTACGGTTTTCTTCGGAATTAACATTTTCATGAAAGTATTTTTCCATACGTTTGTCACATAGACTTTTGAAAATTGGGGAAAAATTTAATTAAATTGCGATACTTAAGAGTACATTTCCTGCAATTTTACAATATTTGTCCGACTTTTCAGAAATCGAAAAAAACTGCTACCAGACTCTTGAAAACTTACAGGGAAATGACCTTCTTCTGACTTTTTTCCTATTACTAATTTCCGTTGTCTAATAACTTGATAATATTTTGTCTGACTTTCAAGAACTTGGGAAAAAATTATTGCGATATATTCTCGACATTAGATAGCTTAAAGGCTATGTCAGGCTTTTAAAGACTTTGAAAAAAATTGACCAATTTTTGACGCTTCCAGACTTGTGAAAACATGGAAAAAGTCTTATAGAGATCCTATCATTATTTTCGGTAAATTAATGGTAGGTAGTTTTTGGAAAATTATTGACAAATTTTGGCAAATTACATACATTTTTTTTGTTTTGTTCATTATCGTAAGTAATATTTCCTAAATTACTTACTGGATTTTTTTGATACATTACCTATGTACTTGCAATTTTGATGATTTTTGGTCATTTTGGTAAATTATTGATAATTCTTGATAAATTCAAAGTAACCAAACATGTGTGGTGTGTACTGGTAATTTTTGGTAAGCTATTAGCAATTTTTAAATCATCAACTTTTGGAAATTTTGGAAAATTATTGCTTGGTAATTTTGAAAATTATTAGTAATATTGGCACATAATTCAAATAACTGGTAATTTTGGTAAATTACTGATGGTTTTGGTAATCAACTGGAAATTTTTTGGTAAATTACCTGTAATTTTTAAATAAGCAATTTTTGGTAACCATTGGCAATTTTGGTAAATTACTGGTAATTTTGGTAAATTACTAGTAATTTTGGTAAATTACTGGTAATTTTGGTAAATTACTGGTAATTTTGGTAAATTACTGGTAATTCGGGTAAATTACCGGTAATTTTGGTAAAATACTAGTAATCTGGGTAAATAACCGTTAATTTGTGTAAATCACTGGTAATTTTTGGTAAATCACTAATAATGTTGCCAAATTAACAATAATTTTGGTAAATTACCGGTAATTTTGATAAATTACTTATAATTTTGGTGATTTACCAAAAAATGTTTGGTAAATGACGTGTAATTTTTGAATAAGCAACTTTCGGCAACCATTGGTAATTTTGGTAAATCATAGCTAATTTTAGAAATTACTGGTAATTCGGGTAAATTACTGATAATTAGTGTAAATTACCGGTAATTTTGATAAATTACCAGTAATTTGAAATTTTGGTAAATTACTGCTAATTTTAGAAATTATTAGTAATTTGGGTAAATCACTGGTAATTTGAGTAAATTACTGTTAATTCTGGTAAATTACTGGAAATTTTGGTAAATAACTGGTAATTTTGGTAAATTACTGGTAATTTTGGTAAATTACTGGTAATTTTGGTAAATTACTGGTAATTTTGGTAAATTACTGGTAATTTTGGTAAATTACTGGTAATTTTGGTAAATTACTGGTAATTTTGATAAATCATTGGTTATTTTAGTACATTTTTGGCAATTTTGATAAATTGATTTTAATGAATAATTATTGGTAATTTTTAGTGAGTCTTCACTCCACTATCAGGATTTCAAAGCAAAAAATACGTCTATATGATATCAAATTTTGAATTTTCCTTACAGTGGAGGTATTACTAAATTTTTTTCTACCACTGTATGACGCACAAGTTGAAAAGTTTCAAAAGATAATTAATTTTTGAGTTCGAAGAATTATTCATTTTTAGTCCCTCACTTATTTTACCGTCGGTTTGTCCCTGTTTTTCGATTACAGCAGAAATAATTCCACGTTTTAAAGAAAATCGACGAAAATGCGGCCGATTTTCAACTATTCTTGTTGATTTGGCTGTTTTTCTTTTGAAACACTCGTCATTAGTATTTTGAGGAAATGCGGTATTTCTCACCGAACCCTATTTTTCAATGAACATCCACATCTCGTCTTTGCTTCCTTTATTCGAACAATTCCTCTTTTGAACATTCTGCCGGAAATTGTTTTCTTAAAACGTAGTGGGAATTTGTCGAATACCTTGTTGACAATTATAACGACAGTTTTGAACACCGAATTTGATGTAATAATTATTCTTACACAGGTTTACAAAGATATCTTCCTAACACGTGTGAATTTTTTTGACACTTTTTGACATTGTGAAGTAAAAATGTTCCGAAGCAATTTTACTCGACGTACTTTCGAAAGAAAAAAAATCATATAATCGGACATCCGTCTTGAAAATTAACAAAGTATGATTTTAAATACCTACCTACCTATAGTATACTTACTCACGTGTCATACGTACGTACAAATCGTACGTTATATTTTAATAATACACGCCGGAAGAAAAAGTATAGGTACCTGAGATGTTTACATTCATTAACCGCGACAACACGACATATACATTAAAATTTGCACCCAAGCTTGGAGAATTTTTCACTTTAAAACTAGGCCAGCGGATTATATTTTTCGGATTCCACTTACGTAACCAATAGCTCGCGTTTGTGCATTGCGGTTTTCGTTTTCGTACAAACGAATCTTCATTGAGAAAATTTAATTAGCTTGGGTCATACACGTTCCAATATTATATACGATCATCTTTCAATAGAACTAATTGAAGATGTTCGTGGAGAAAAAAATGGTGCGGTTACGCGCACATTTCACAAATATGATAAATGAAGATCTCGTCGTACGTATACACACGAAAAAAGAAAAAACCCGATAATGCAACTAGTTTAAAATGTATTATTCCTAGGTATTTTTTTCTTCTTTTTTTGGCAAGGTTTAGAAAGTTGCTTATGATGTGTTTTTTTTAGTGAGTTTAAGTAGCATATCGTTAGTTCCTCGTTTATAACTAATACAATTATGGTGTTTGGACGAAATTGGCTGTTGTTTTAATTTGATTTTTAAACGACTAAACATCTCGAATCGCGTTGAAGATGTGAATTTTTTGCTTAATGTCGTTAATTTGTTTGATATATACTCGTAGGTACTGTTAAAAATTCTATATCAGTTGAAAAATTGAAACAAAATACAGCAAAGTTCAACAAAAATTGTACAAAAATTTGTTAAAATGATAAAAATTGTTGAAAATGAACAAAAGTTGTATCGTGATTTCGCAAAAAAAAAAAAATGCTGGAAAAAGTTGACCACATTTTGAGTTGAAAGTCACTCAGAAAAAATTCTGGCTCCGGAGGTTCCCCTGAAGTTGTTCTCAAAAAGAAGGCATTTTCGAAAAAAATGGTAGTTTTTTCGCTCTAGCCCTTACCTAACATGTTTTGGAAAAAACCAGTCCCAAAATGATTGCCAAATTCAAAAAATTCAAAAAAATGTAAGTTTTTTTCTACGAGTAAGTAAGTATTTTTTTTCTATTTTTTGAAATTGGCAATAATGATCAAATTAGCACAACTGTGTTTCAAAATATTTCTGCGGTTTGAGAATTGATATTATTCCATGTTTTGACCGAATCAGTGTAGAATATTTGAGAAGAAAAAATTTTCAAAACACGAATTGACTTGGAAATTAATAATTATACGATTTGAAAAATTTCATGCCTTCTGTAGAACCCTAAAAGTGGTTTTGGATTTTGATTGCAATGGTCTAGGCCGTCACAGAATCTCAAATTCTTACTTTTGTAATTTTGTTTTTTTTTCTTCAAATTTTATAAACAGCAAGAAGTATACTTACTTATATTGAGGGCTCGTATCCAAAAAATAAGCGAATATTCAAATTCAGCACTCTCGAAAATCTCGGATATGATGATTTTAATTTTTCTTTGCTTGATTGTAGACCATGTAGGGTGGTTTAAAAGTGGGGAGGGGGGATTTGAGGGATCAGAGCACTACATTTTAAAATTACCATCAATTGATATGACTTTTTCTCTTTCAAAATTACTTTGAATTTTTATCAAAATTTTAGAACTCTCTCCTGTAGATGTTGATTGTCGAGATCCTATTTTGAAAATGAATTGGTTAAAAAGAGGGTAAAAAATGACCATGCTGTGAATTGTTTCCAAACATTTTGAGTATAGCATTTAGCTTTTGCAGTCATCATGAGAAATTGAGCTTTCAACATGAAATATCATTTTTAAGCTTTTTAATTTTTATTTCATTTTTCTAAAACTCCTTAAACAGAATTTCTCCAAGTTCAATCAGTCTCCGAGATACAAACGACCAATGTTGGGGGTAATCTGTAAAAAAGCTGATTTAAAAAAAAAAATTGATCCTTAGGTATTATTTTTCACTAACCAGAGAGGCATCTCAGAAGGTAGGAAAAATTTCAAACTCAATGAACTTGCAACTTGCACGAATATACCACCAGTCAAAACTTCAGGTGCTTTGGTGAATTTTAAATAACTTGAATAATGAAATGTGGGCCAAAATTTCCAAAAAATCAAAATTTTCTTCAGTTGACCTAGATTGCTGAAATTTTATATGTACTCCACTTTCGAGTCCTCAAATTGATTAAACAAGGTTTTGAACCATTTTGACCCATTCTGGAGCCTCCAGCAGATTTTTCAAGGTAGAAATTTCCACAAAATTTCGTCCAATGAAGTTGGAAAACCAAAATTTACTCTATATCCTAATTTTAACATTCTGATCCGATTGAGACTGGTTTCAAGTTGTTCTGGAGCCTCCAGCAACATTTTAGAAATTCCAGTTTTCCAAAAAATGCCAGAAAATTTGCTGATGGAGACTTCGAAACAGCTTGAAATTGCAGCAATCGACTGAAAAAGTTGAAAATAGGCTGTAAATTAAATTTCAGCTATTTTTGTCTGGATGGTTGAGAACAGTGGATTTTTAAAAATTTCAATTCTGAAATTGCAGGAGAAAAAATAGGCCCACGATTTTAAAATAGGCAGACACTGATTTTGAAAAAATGATGCGTGGAATCGGTCAAGTGGATTACTAATTAGCACCAATCGCGAGCATACAAGTTGAAGTTGATTTGGACAAATTTTATGGTTTTTTTTTAAAAAACTGGAATTTCCAAAATGTCGCTGAAGACTCTAGAACGACTTTAACCAGCTTCAATCGACTCAGCGTGATCAAATTAAGGTATATAGAGTGAATTTTAGTTTTCTAACTTCATTCAGTAAAATTTTGTAAAAATTTCAACTTTCAAAAATCTACTGGAGGCTCCAGAATTACCCGAAACGGTGCAAAACCGTTTTCAATTGATTTGGGCAGTCAAAAATAGGGTAGATATGTTTCAAATTTCAGCTTTCTTGGTTAATTTGGCAAAATTTGGATTTTTTTCTCATTTTTGGCCAGAATTTTATTTTTAAAAATTCATCAAAAATCGGAAAATGCAACTCAGTTCTTGAAATTTGGATTGGCGATACATTTTTGTATGATCTTTTGGTCCAGTTTTGTTCGATTTAAAAATTTTCCCATCAATTGGGATACCTACCCCCTTGTAAGGGATTCTCATAACTACCTAATTGTTTTTGTATAAGTAGGTACCTACTTTTTTGGCACCTTCTTAAATTTTTCTCAATCTCTATATTGTTATTGTTTCAGAAATGGAAACCTTACACGAGTCATCTGAAATATGTAAGTACGAATTTTTATTGCTATTGTTAGTTTATAGTTGCAAATTTGATCAAAACCCTTGCAAAATATTGCGTCTCAAAGGCAGTTCTCGGTAATGGCTTTTAAAGAATCTACCTACCTGCCTGTACCTACCTAATGTTGCAGGAATTTCTCAGTTTCAATTACTCGTAGCTTTTTGATAGGCATGCCAAACTATATCTCACGATTTTTTTGCATTCCGCCATATGCCATGTCTATAGTCACTTTTGAAAGGTATTAATATCACGTGTAGGTATGATGTTTAGTTATCTCCTTGAAATTTTCCCAAAGGTTAAAAGTAGGTAGGTAGGTACCCACATGTAAAATAATGTGTAGTCGAAAACTGAATACTGCTGTCGTTAATCTTACCCCATATGTAGGCACATTTAGGGACGATTTTTATCTACTGCCAGTCTGCCACGAGACGAGAGAGCTCATCGATATCGACATCATTTCGGACATCGGTTGACATTTTCCAGCCGGATTTAACAAATAGATCGCGCTGCAAAATGTAGTATTTCATCAGGTGTTAAGTGTAGATTTAAAGATTAACTCGTACTACGTCAACTGAAATTTCCAGATTGCAAAAGATTTGACACGAACGTTTCAATGTCACTCGCCCCTTTTTCCAACTCCCTCGAGAATATACGCCTATTATAGTATAGAAATCGTTGTTCGAAAAACTTTACACTGCTGCGTGTTTAAACAACGTTTGTGAGTTATTTTCTTTGGCAAATTTTCCTCACTATATACGTGGTTCGATGTTGGCCAAAGCGCAGCCTATAAATTCCATCGATAGTTTGAAAAGAAAAATTCCCTCGGACGGCTCGACTCGAATTTGTCGGCAACGTTTGACCCAACCAAAGTCAACAGAGTCTTTTGATGTAGCCGGAATTTGAAAACTTTTGTTGGTAAAATATCATTACAGCGCTCTCTTATTCCTTGACCCACCTACGAAGCAGGCCGGCGTCGACTTTGAGAAGATATCTAATCAAAACAAATTCCATACGATATTAAACCCTTAATACAAATATATTTGGTCAAAATATAGGTAGGTATTTGGTCCTATCTAATATATAGTTTCGTTAGGTAGTACACATTATTAGGTATATATTACGTACATACAATGAGTAGGAAGATAAAAAGGGACAAAATGCAAAAATAATTTAAATCAAAAAGGTCGAGATTACATGGCAATAAAAGTAAAAATAATAATAATAGAAAATGTTTGAGATAAAAAAAATACATAATAAACTATCTTTAAATAGGGTAACAAAATAAAGGTAATCTCAAAGTTCGAAAAAAATTCCTCACATCAACGTTGAGAAATATTCTTCACAAATAGGCCTAATTAAATCATATTATAGTAATACTGACTGAGATACAGTAAGAAAATCGAATATCACTTTTCAGAAAAGGAACGTAAGCGTTTATTAGTATTTTGAGTATAAACTGGAGCCAGGTTTGTACGAAGGTGGCCCATAGACCGACGATGGGTACGAGGAAGATGAAGAATGACTGTACGAGTTCGAAGGAGAAGAATAACTAGATTGAGAAGAGTATCCAGGAGACGAGTAAGACGAATACCCAGAAGACGGAGAGTAACCAGAAGACGAAGAATATGCAGAAGATGGAGACGAATACGACGAGTAAGACGATCCTCCATGGTTATTACCTACAAAAGCCGAATAAGGTGGTGAACTGCTGTAAGTGCTAGATGATTGGCTACTCGGCGAAGAATACGAGCTCAGGCTACTGGAAGGATACGAAGACGAATAACTGGAACCAGAACCATAGCTAGGAGAATATCCCAGACTGTGCGATGGGTAAGCTGCAGAAGGTAGACTATAACCAGATCCGATACCAGAGTAATCGGGCCCCAAAGATGACAATATGTTATAAGAAGGATACGCTGCTGGAGCTGCATAAGGAGTAACTGCTGGACTAGGGTTGAAAGTAACAGGACCTAATTTATAAGCAGCTACTGATGGAGATCCTACTGCAGCATAGTTCAGTCCCAATGGATATGCTGCTGGGACAGAGGGGTAGCCTCCGTAGCCTCCGTAAGATAACCCGGAGTAGTCTAAGCCTTGGCCGTAGAGTAGATTACCAGGGATGAGCAGAGCACTTATGGGAGCTGGTGCTTGAGGGTAGACTCCAACTGGAGCGGCGACTGGCGTGAATCCGGAGTTGGCGAGTGGATGATCGGGTGGACTGTAAGGAGGCGACAGTGCTGATCCATATGATCCTGAGACTGCACCACGTTTGTCTTTCACGTCGCTGGTTTTTACAGATAAGGTGGATGGTGTCCAGAATAAAGCGATTGTGAAGAATACAAGAGTCTGAAAAATGAAAATATTGAAAGTTTTGGTAAATATTTATGTAATGATGATGTGTTTTGAAATATGGATTAAATTAGAGGGAGGGAGTGATTTTAGAACTAGCTTGAAAAAAAACCTTTCACTCGATGAAATGAACTCACAAAAAAATCAAAATTCGAAAAAATTCAAAAAATGAACGAATTTTTATTTTTTTGTTGTGAGTGTAATTTTTATCAAATTTTTAATGAAATACGTCAAAAACAGGTCAAAATAAGACGACTGAATAAATTCAAACTTTTTTTGATGTTTGAAATTGAAAATTGAATTTTTTCGAATTTTTATTTCGTTGTGAAGAGTTCATTTCATTGAGCGAAAGGGGTTTTTCAACTTTTTCAACAGATACGTAAAAATAGGTGTCAAATGAGTCAACTTCATTTGTCAGAACTTTCTTTCATGTTTTAATTCAAAAAATCGCATTTTTTCACAAACTTTAAATTTTTAAAATCAACTTTGCAACGTGGAACCATCCCAATTTCTCTATATGTTGTTCAGCATGAAAAGTTGTCCATAATATATTTTTTTTCAGAATTTTTGAGAGTCAGAACGATATGAAAACTACGTTTTGAAACTTTTTGAGCTAATTTTTTGTACGAAAAAAAGTGACAACACTGATTTTTATGATATCATCAAAAAGCCTTTCAAAACCCCTAACCATGGGAAAATGTTCCATTTTGATAGGTATCGCGGTTATCGAGTAATCCACTGCTAAAATGGATGATATTTTAGGTTCACTGAAAATTTTGACAGCCCCTGGCTGCCTTTAAAAATGGGCTAGAGGGCTGCGATTTGCGCCATTGGTCATCCCTTCAAAAGGTCTTTCCACAGGAAAAATTTCAAAAAAATCGCCGAACTCTCCTACCACTTCTTGGTCCAATTGACGTGGAATGACCCATTGTCAAGGAAGTAAAATATGTACTTATTGATGTACAAAGGTAAATATTTTTCTGATCAAAAAAAAAAAAAAAAAAATTAAAAGAAAAAGGAAGAGGAAACAGAAATAGGTAGGTACCTATTGCAGTTTTCAAAAAACTTGGACAGAAAATGTTGAAAAAATATTTCAAAACTAATGAAATTATATGAATACCTAATATTATGAATGATAAGTATGTTAAAAAATCAAATGATATCGGTTTTGCTGAATTATTCCAGGGTTTAAATGTGTCACCTTAACTAGTAACTCGTATTCTGATTATGTACCCTGACTAGAGGGGATTTAAGCAAATTTTTTTGAGGAGGAACTGGAAGAGGAAGAGGATAGAGGAGTAGATAAAATCGCGAACTGGAACATTTTTCCGTAAAAAAAACATTACAAGAAAAATTTTTCATTTGATATTTTGCATTTTGTAGAAAAAATTTAACAAAATTTACAAAATCTAAATGAAAGAATTGAAAAAATAATTTTAAAAAAGTAATAAAATTAAAACTTGTTTTTTTTTTAAATTGACGAAATATTTCAAAATTTATAAAACTTGGACGATTTTTTTGAAACATTTATTAGCAAAATTTGACAGTTTCCTCCTCCCCACGCCTCACCCTCAACCTCTACAAAATAAATAACTCCAGATTCGAATTCTACGACCCCGAAAACATATCAATCGACACATTACACATCGATGGAGATCGAATCCTAATTATCGCCGTTTTAGGGGGGGGGGTCAGGGCCCACTGTAGGGGGGATTGAATTGAGGCCAACACTAGAAAAGGGATCTGGGGCACCTATACAAATATGATTTCCAGTTTTGTTTTTCAAAATTATGCATTATTAAAATTTACCTTTTTTTTTTGAAAAATTTTACGACCTGATAGCTTAACAAGGAATGATTTTTACAAAAAATATATAATTTTCACTTGGTATAATTTTTCAAATTTCAATATGTGGCATGTATTACAAAATGGCTTTACTACTTTCAATTGAGGTATCGGAGGACAATGTTATAAAGTATAGGTGCACTTATTTGAAAAAATGTTACGACCTGATAGCTTAACAAGAAATGATTTTTACAAATAGGTATCTAGAATGGTTATTTCTGTGTATTAGCCGATAGTGATCACCAGGAAAAAATATATTATAATGTCCACTGCGTATATTTTTCAAATTTTAATATGTATATTGCATGTTTTAAAGCGATAAGTACTGTAGGGGGGGTGGGATTGAGGCTAACACTAGAAAAGGGATCTGGGGTTTTTATACAAATGATTCCCAGTTGAAATTTTCCACACAAAAAATGGTTTTGTTTTTCAAAATAATGCATATCAAAATTGACATTATTTTTTGAAAACTACCCCCATATTCAGAATTGTAAAAATCAAAAAAACGATAAAAATTGACTAATGCCTCTTTTCCATAAATGGAATCCCTCAATTGTTTAAATAAAGAAATAATCAAAAATTTAGATTTAAAAAAAATGTCAAACAAATTCACTACTAAAAAAATAGGATAAAAAAGGTTTTAAAAATTATAAGCAAGTTGAGAAATTAATATTAAAAAAAAAAGATCTTCACTGACATAAAAAAATCACAAAAATGGATAGGTTACCCAGACCCACTTTGATTTTAAATCATGAATAAACAGTATCTATCTATGGTGAGTTAAAAATTTGAAAATAAATGAAAATAAAAATCATTTCCAACAAATGAAAAAGGCCAAACATCCCTTAAAAGAAGAATCGGAGCGATTCAAGTTTTCAATAACAAAAAAATAAATGGTCGATCTTTTTTTCTGATCTCCAAAGTTTTTGCAAATTCTCCCTTTATTATGCTTAGGTAGGTACCTACTTGATCAGAGGTGTAACGATTACGATTATAATCGATTACGTCCGATTAATAATCGCCGATTATTCATAATCGGACGTAATCAATTAATCGGACCTTTGGGTAATTTTTTTAATTAATCCAAATATTGATTTTATGTCTTTCTTTTTGTTTTAATTTGTTATTTGATGGTTCATATTTTCATTTTCTCTTCAACACTTTCATTACAATTACTTTTTGAGTAAAAAAATTAAAATGAAAATTGTTCAGATAATGGTTCAGAAAACATTTATGGGCGATGACTGACGTCACTCAATTCCAACCAACCATTGGAACAGAAAATTTTTTTGGCAGATTAATCGGCGATTAATCGATTATCTCCGATTATTTCCGATTATTTTGGGACGAAATAATCGATGCAGCATCGATTATAATCGTTACACCTCTGTACTTGATTCTTTTTTTTTTAAAGAAAAAGTACTAAAATTCTGAGTTTATATCCCTTACAATGAGTTACAAAATATAGTGTTGGTATTAATTTGGGAGGATGATTATTATTTTTTTTTTTTGATTTACGCACTATTTTATTGTTACAAAAATCTCAATAACTTTTTTTAAATTGAAAAATGAAAAAAAAAAGAATTTATGAAAAATTATTCATTACCATCCTGATTCTGCTGTTTGCATTTTTTTTTTTGAATGCAAAATCATTAAACTGATTTTTGAAATTCACCGGATGTACATAGTCAAGTTCGTCAGTAATTCTGAAGATTTTAAAATTTTGATGCATTATTCACGTTAATTTTTTTGTTTCAAACTCGTGATATTTTAACTTTTTAAAGTTGTTGATTTTTCACCCTAAATCAAACTAAATGAAACACCAGCGATTTATTCATCATTTCCTCAATTTGGGTTCACTTGGCATCACATTCGCACCCCTTACTGTAAATAATTCCAGCCATGTTTGTCATTCTTTTTTTTTAATTATTTGAAATTAATTCAATTCGCGCGTTTTTTTTAAACTTTCGGACGCAAAGGTCGTTTCAATTTTCCAACGTAGGAGGACCAACATAGGTACCTTGAAATTTCTCCTACACGTGAGTACGAAAACAGCGACTCAAAAGACACGTCATCGTCATTTCAAATGACACACCATATCATCCCTGATATCGTTATCGCGAAGTAATTAAAATTAAGTTTTGTTTGCTCATAACACACATCAGATTCACGACCACGTCGAAAAAGGTGGAGCTTTAGTCGTTTTGAAAATTAATTAAATTCTCGACTCAGGTAGATATAAATACTCTTACTCGAATTTAAGTGAAATTTAATAAACCAATTATGTTTATGGGTTGAAGAGAAAGAATCTCCGTTTTGTGTGTATACTTTTACACGGTACATACGAGTTCGAGTACCTATATACCTTTATCGTTCTCTACTTCGTTTACTTTACGCTTCGTCAGTCGACTACTAAAAATAACCGACGAATAGATCAAATGAAAATACCACTAACAAAACGAGAGATGCGATGTTTTTACGTTCGTTAACGAAACACATCGCGAGGTAACATTTTTCTAGAAAACACCTCTCAGGTAAGTCTTATTGTAGGTACTTCGAAAATAGCTTTCAATGTTTCCAAAACGAGCTTAAATTTTTACCAAAATTTTGTTTCGCTCGATGGCATTTATAATTGAGAAAAATTGCCCCATGTTAAAAATTCACGACAGATTTTGATGGATAGACAAGCAGGAAAACATGTAGATCTACTTATTATTTTGGGAAAGAAATGACAAATATGAGACAGTATGGCTTGTTATCTTCATATTTCAATCTTACTGTTTCGAATGTGCTGAATATTTGGCTTTTTTTAGCTCATTTTTTGACAATGAAGAAAACAAGACGAAAAAATAATATTGACGAAAATGACGGTTCCTCGGGGCAAAAAGGTGTTTTCCTTCGTTACGATCGTGTTTGAATTTCCTGCATCGTACTGGAAACTAAAATATCAAATTAAAAAAATAAATGTATTTTCCATCCAATTTGGGTAGGTAAATTATTATAAGAATATTTAATCAATCGGAACTATTTGCGGAGATATTAAATTTTGTAATCATGAGGTCGATACGTTTGGCCAAATTTTCCATCAGGAATTTTCGATTTTGCTTCGATATTTCTCCACTAACTTGATTACGTGTGAAAATGAAGTAAGTAATCATCTAGTCGACAGGCAATCAATTAAAAATACCCCTTTAGCTAGATTCTTGTTCTTGTCATCAAAATAAAAACTCAACCCACGAATATTTCGAAATTAAAATTTCCGAGTATAAATAATAACCATTTCAATACTAACGTAAGTGCATGAACTTCGACGGCGACAATTTTCAATTTTGTCACCGATTAAAGTTTCCGGCGTCTGTGGGCGAACAACTTTTCTCAATATTTAGCTATGTATTTCATTTTACCCAAATTGAAAGCTGGTTTTTTGACTTTTAAATACCTGGCGACATCGACAACATTCTCTTTTATACAGGTAGGTAAGGAAATGAAGGTGGTTTTTCAACGTAAAGGTTTCTCGAGCTTTAATTATTCTTTAAAATGAAAACGTAGCCAACTCGAGAAAAAAATGATAAACCACTGAAACGTAATTTTTTTCAGAAAGCTTTTTGAAAAAAATTGCCAACTTTATTTAAAAGCCTGGTATTATATTAATAATTCTTATTTGGTCGATAAACTTTCACACAGACACAAACTCGCGAAAAAAATAAGTATGGAAATTTTATTTAAAAATGTAACTTTATATTTGAAACTCGACCCGAAAAGGGTTACTTTTTACCGGAAAAATAAGCGAAAAACCGCGAAGTGTGTTTTTTTAAAAAATACCAATCGAATCGAGCTTTTAAAAAAATATAAAAAAATACCTCGAAACTTTCATCAACTTTTAACGAAAAGTAATATTGAAAAAATACATATTAAGTAGGTATGAACAGAACTTACCGATATAGTATTCATTTTCGCCATAATGAAAACTTTTCACACACAGTTTAACCGAATATTAAAAAGACGTTTACCTTATAAAGCGAATAATTCGTTTTAAATAAAACCGATGCTAAGGTACGAAGATAAAATACCCCCACTCGGGCCCTTTTTTTCCAGTACTACGTCCAAGATGACCGATACGAATTAATATCATGTCAAGTTCTTCTCCAAGTATCTACACCGCACACCGCGAACGGAGAAAGAAAATGAAAGTAGTTCTCTGTATATTGTGGGTACCTCTGCCTGTATACTTCCTACACTCATACGAGACAATTTTTATTGCCACTGACATTTTTCCCATTATGATTAGCGCCATCGTAAGTAGGTATTCCTTTGGTAGCCGAAGCCGAAGCTTTTTATAAGATGACTCGTTTTCGTCATAAAGCTGGCTGTATAGTGATATTATTATTGATGGTTATGGTTACAGTGGTGAAAAAAATTATAAATATTTAGAGAGCGATAATCGCTTTCGATGGGTAATTGAACGAGTTATACATAGGTACTCGGTACACGTAAGTGCTCCATTTCCGGACTGGTGTGTTTTCCAACACCAGTAAGTAGATAGAGATGGGTATTCATGGGTAGGTATAGGTAGGATGATTAATCTTGAGAATGTTCGATAATCATCCGAAATGTCGGAGGTCGTAACACAAATATGACGACGAAAGTGTCGAATGTCATCTCACTCGTTACATCGCGAATTTATTACCTTATGGAGGAATTTTTTTTACGACCATTTGGCATGCTTAGGTACTTATATTTACCTACCAAGCTAGTAAAATACGCTCGATCGTTATCGAAGAAGCCTCGGTTTATTCTGAGATAATCCGATTTTTTTCCTTGTTTTTTTGTTAATTGTACTTGCGATGTTGTGACGGTTGAAAAATTGTGTAAATTGGCCCGTCATAATTATATCGGGTTAGGTATATGGTTTTTGTACTGGGAAAGTCTGCAGTTACTACATAAAGATAACGCCGACGATGAGACGATTAAAGCGTTATATAAATAATGTAGCGATCCAATATCTCGATCGAGAGATGTCTGTACCTTGTATCACCTGATTTATATTACACTTGCCAGTTGCTGTGGGCAAACAAAGACAATACAGTTGACAACAGGGAAATAAAAAGTACCTAACAGGAAACTGTGTACTACCTCTTGACCAAATCAAAATTACGTACGTAGATGTAGCCAAAAACATCATTTTTGTTGTTACATAAGGATTGATTCTGGAAAAAAAAATCGAAAAATGTTGATCAAATTCAGCAGAGACTTTTTTTGAGTTGAAAGTCACCTAGAAAAAAAATCAGATGATAAGGTGTTCTCAGAGAGAAAATACGCACCCTCGAACAGAGGGATTTTTCGATAAAATTGTGCAGGCTTTTCCCTTCTAGTAGATAGCAACCCAACCTGTTCAAAACACGAATTAGCCCTCAAATAAGCGATTTGCAAACAGTTCAAGTCTTCAGTAGAAGGAACCTCAAAAGTAATCTTGGATTTTGATTGGAATGGTCTGAGTTAATGCAGAATCACAAATGCTACCTATATCTTTTGTAACCAGACCATTTTCCACAAAACTGGTTCTATGAAAGATTTTGTTGAAAATGCTTCCTTTTTGAGGACCGATATCCCTCCATCAGGAACACAAACCTGGACTTTTTTCTGGTCGATGTTCAACTCATAATTAGAGTCTCCACTGAATTTGACCAAATAACTCTGGTACCTATATATCGGTGACTTTTTTGATTTTTCAACTTGAAAACTTGTGCAAGGTGAACATCGAGAAATAATTTTGACCTCGTGGACGCTCACTTGGAGGATTTATGTGTTCCAATTTTTTTGTGTAATTTTGAAATTTTGTCCATTTCAAAAATACTGGGTGAAGGAGGGGAAGAATGATCCCAAAAATGTCAGTAATTTCTGAATTTTTTGTCATCTAAATTCGCACATAGGTATTTACTTCCGAAAAATAAACCCCAAAGAATAATTTTCATCACGTAAGGTGCTCATTGAGGGAAGGAGGAGCGAGAGGAAGGGGACTTATGAGCATCCACATTTTTGAAAACAGTGATAATTCGTCTAGTTACCAACAAGATTTTTTCAGCTGAAAAATTGAGATAAATATTTGTAGTGCAGTCATATTTTGAGTGTAAGCGTCTTGAAGTGCACTAGGAAGTGAGATGAGTGTCTATTCCTCCCAAGAAATGACATACTTTCGAACATTATTGACGTTTTTAGATCAAAAACCAGTGCTGCCATCCTGGCATAATTATTTCAAATTTGGCATTATTTGAAGTTTGAACTGAGTACATCTGGTATTTAGACATTGAGAAGCCAGACAGACGGGTCAGTGACCTTGAAAAGCATGGCAGACAGACAGACAGACAGACAAGAGGCTAAACACAAAGATCAATGACCGTGACAGGTCAGGCAGGCAGACGACCTTGAAATGCCAGACTGACGGGTCAATGACTTTCAGAGTTCTGACAGAAAGCCGGACGACCTTGAGAAGCCAGTCAGATGGGTCAATGATTTTAAGAGGCCCGACAGACAAACGTCCTTGGGAAGTCGTACTGACGGGTCAATGACCTTAAGAGGCTAGACGAACAAATGGACGGCATTGGGATAGCCTGGCAGGCAGGCAGACAATCTCGAGTGGCCAGACAGGCGGACAGATAATCATGAGAGACTGAACAGATAGGTTAATGACCTCAAGGGACCAGGAAGTCGGGTCAGTGACCTTGAAACGCATGGCAGACAGTCTGACAATCATGAGAGGGTAGGCAGAGAGGCCAGTGACCCCAAGAGGCCAAACAACGATATTAAAATTCCAGATAGGCAGGTCAATGACCTTCAGAGGTCAGACAGAAAGATGTCCCAACCTTGAGATGCCATCAGTCAGATGGGTCCATGATCTTAAGAGACCTGACAGACAAACGTCCTTAGAAAGTTGTACTGATGGGTCAATGACCTTGAGAGGTTAAAATAGCAGATAGCTGGCCTTGGAAAGCCTGACAGGTACGCAGACAACCTACAGTGACCAGACATGCGGCCATACAACCACGAGGGGCTGGACATGATGGACAGACAGATGGGTCAGTGACATACTCAGGCAGACAGATGACCTTGAGAGGCTAAGCAGGCAGGTTGATGACTTTGAGAGTCCAGACAGGCACACAATGACCATGAGAGGGCAAAAAGAAAGGTTGATGACCTTGATAGGTCAGACAAACAGCCTTTTCTTTCCTCGATAAATGTTCAAAGTTTCAAAATCTCTGAGGAAAAAAGGAAGAAGCTGGGATCAGTGCTTTGAAGTTTGAACTTTTCCAGTAAGACTGTTTTTTTTAAGTGATTTTTTGTCCTTTATTTTTGAATTTTGATGGTTGCTTTTCAATCACTTCTCCTTCCTCCCTCCCTCCCTTGCTTCTTCTTACCTTTCCTATCCCCCCCCCCGAAAAAAAAGGGTTTTTGATGTTGTAAATCTTCTTGATCAATTTGAATTTGAAATTGTGCTCCACTTATTGCCTTATTTCGGAAAATGGAAAATTTTTCAGTTTTCAATCAATTGGAGCCACTGTTGTCTCAAATTAACTTAGTCAAAATATTTTATTTCGACAGAATGAATAAATTTTAATGAAATTTTCAATTTAAAAATAAGACCAAAAAAGTTGAAAAATAGAAAAAATAACGAATGGATTTTGTACAGAATTAAATTTTCTGTAAAAATGTATCAATTCTGAAGTATTTGATAGAATTTTTTTTTTTCATTTTAGCATCTATTCTTAGTATTTTTATGCAGTTTTTGAAGTTTTTACGATAGTAAAATTTGAAGACTTTTTAATCAATATTTCAACGATATTTACAGGCCTATTGACTTATTCATGCTTTTATTTTTTATTTTTGTGGATTACAAAATGATTTGCTTTAAATGTTTATTGATTAAAAAAATAAGGAACAAAAACAATTGGAAACGAAAATAATTTTTATAGGAAGAATCTTTTTGAAATTCACTTGTTGAATGTTTCGAAGCAACGAAATTCAAAACTTGACCGTCTCGTTATTTTGTCAAGAAGAAAAAAGAAAACAACAACAAATCGACGATATCTAAAAGTAGACATACTTTTATTCCTCCTCACGATAGCTATTTTTAGCACATATTTAGGTATATTTTTCTGTCTATCGGCCATGTCAAATGAAAGCTCGATTGCGCCAAGGGTATTAATGCATAAAAAATGACTAAAGTGTTTATTTTCATAGCGATTATTTACCTTGGTTTTTACTCGAGTTATTCTTCTTCGTCATCAATGTGGAAAATGTACACATTATGAAAAAAGGGCTTCGTCGAAATGAAATTACAACCTCTTCGTTAAAAACAAATACAAAGGTAAATAAAAGCTCCCTGGTAAACAAGTTAGCAAATAATGTATAGAAAAATTGATTGACAAAACGGATAAGAGAGAACAAAAAAATGGGCGAATTCTTTAAAGCGAGTTTTTCTATTTCATTTATCAAGTTCAGATTACTTTCGGATTTGACAAACGTAAAGATTGATTACTTTTCCGAAGTATTAAATAAAAATAACGTTAATGGAGTGATACCGGCGGGACTGATGGGCGAATCTCGATAACATGAAAAGCCTATGTTTTTTTTTTCTATTTACGTGTTTTCATTTACTCCGCGTATATACTTGTCAGTTTTTATAGAACTGGGAAAATATTATTTTAAAGAGTTCACGACGATGAAATAATCCGTATTAAGTATACCTATTGTGGAAAAAAAATATCTCCTTTTCACTTCTGAAATAATACAACGCAGGTAAGAGAAGAACACAGTTTAGAAATTGATATTGATCTTGCACTTGCCATTTCATCCTGTCTTGATACGTTTACAATATAATTGATAAAACTTGTTGAACATTGAAGTAGGTAGGTAAGGTACTCGTACATCATAATGAGAAATGTCGAATAGAAAATATTGTAAAAAGTAGGTTTTTATGTCACATATTCAGTCTTCAAACTTGGGTACCTTACTTGAAGCTTTTTTCTGTAGTTCCCAAAATTATCTCGTAAATATATTGTTGGTTAAAATATTGAACAAATCTTGCTCGGAGCAAGTTTTGAACTCGTACCCTTCCAAAATAATTTTTCGTTAACTGAATATTATGTTGTATTGGCTGAAGACGAAGTTCCGAGCAATATTTAATAGCTTTCTGATCGCAAGTTTTATTCGATACGGAATTTCACGAATTTCATTGTTTGCGAGCAAAGAACAAGAAAAAAAGCTGAACTGATAACGGAAGTTTTGTTTGACTTTTCACGAGGCTGAAAATTCTTCCAACCGTCATAAAAAGTATATCGTTTTTAATACGTTTTTGAAATCAATATTTCCGAATTCATCGAATAACTTTTTATATCATCCTGCATGTTTATGAAGTAATTTATGAAAGTACACATCGTTTGATGTACTAATTCATTCGCATCGAATGCGTTGATCTGGTTGCATAATTCTTTGCGATCCAAATGCCACATCGGAAATAATACTTTTAAACGTGTACGTGTTATTTACCTACGTTATTTACTGGCGTAAACTGATGATGATAATAATAGAGAAACAATACGTAAGTGTAAGTGGTACATAGATAGATAGAAGGTAGACATGGTAAAGTCCGAGTCGAGAGCGAAACGAATTTCTGACCGGTGTTAATTATACGATCAGTTGAACGCCAGACAAGCGTTGGCAATTTTTTTCCCTTCTTATGATACAAATGGATAAAAAAGTTCATGGTTGCTTGGGCAAAATAGGTAGGTACTCGATTGAGAGACGTGGGAGCTATATTTGACAGACTCTTTTTTTTTTTTTTTATTTACCTACCCATCGTTCGAGTTAGTCGAGAAAGTTCAAAAGTTCACTATTAATTTAAAAAAGAAGATCAATGAAATTGAGAGAGAGAGTCGACTGATTGATGTGGAAAACCTAGACGTGTGCGACAGCGACATCGACGAGTCATTCGCATACGTGATTTTGATTCTTTTTTTGGGGCGGAGGTCTGGAGTGGGGAAATTTCACTCAAAATTTGAAGAACTCATTTACGAATGATTTTGTGCATTTTCTCAGAATGTCATTAGCAGGGCTCGAATTTTTATATGCTGGAGCAGGAGCATATTTTTTGTATGGATAGGAGATAGGGAATTTTCCCATTATCTCCGCGATTCATGAACTTTCAAGTAAAATGAGCGAAATTCATTAGAGCATATTTTGGTATATTTCACCATAAAAGCATATAAAAACTCAAGTCATCCTAGTAATAAGCTGGCATTTTGCTAGCATGCTATGCTAGTTCATTTCCTGCTAGCATAACGCTAGTATCATGCTAGTTTCCTGCTACTCATGCTAGGCGGGTGCTACTAATGCTAGCATTCTGCTAGTAAAATTGTCAATAGGGGTGCCATCACAAGCATATGAAAAGCAACAGTCATTGTTATTTCGGCAAGGTTCTTTGGAACCACTGCATCCTTCAGTGGATATTATCGAGAAAAAAATAACTGTTAGAATGAGTAACAAATACTCATATATTCCGTTTAAATTCATTTTGTGGCAAATTTAAAAGAAAAATGAATACTAATTTGAAATCACAAATATACAACAGAGCTAAATGAACAAAGGACAATATGACAACTATATTTTACTGTATTCAGCCAGTCAACTCAAAAATGTTTGCTTACCTTCATGGAAAAAATGTCTAACAAAAAATACTTGTCAAGTTGGTTGCATAATAAATGTCAACAAAAAATTATATTTTACCTAGAATTAGGTAAAATTTATTAGTCTATGGTAAAATTGACTAATCTTGCAGTAAAAATCACTCAACGTGTGGTGCAATTTGTGATAAAAGTAAAAATTACTTGCATGGTATTTTTTTTTACAAAATGCAATGTAATTTTTATCATTTACGGATTGTAAATTTACCACATTAATATTATTTTCTTATATCAATTTTGGTTCACCAATGTATGTTTTGAACTTTGAAGGTTATCATGTTTGAATGTTTATCGGTCGTAATGTGGATAGTACAAACTGGCAAGCTAGCAAGTTGCCTCTCTACAATATCATACTTTATATCATGGACCCAACTACGCTATATCAAATCAACTGAAACAAGAAAAATTGTTTATTTTGGACTATTCCAATCCGTTGTAACCTATAATGTAGTTGGGGGGGGGGAGGGTATCCCAACCTGTTAAATAGAATATTCCTAATACAAAAACGAATTCTATGTAATATTTATGGCTTAACTTGTACTGAAACATGTATAGATCTATTTTTGGCTGAGAAAATCTTAACCCTTCCCTCGTTATACAGTATTGAAATTGGGTGTCATGGTGAAGAAAAAAACAATAATAACATCCCAAACATCCCATCAGTACTCCACACTAAATAGAAACAACCTTGCAGTAAACTAAACTATGTCAAAACAACAACTTTACAATCCAATATTGACACCATGGCAGCAAAAATCTTAACGCTTCATCTCTTGATCTAAAAAACATTAATACTACAAAAAAATTTAAAAAATGTCAGAAAGCATGACTAGGGACAAAGGCTTTCTACACAGTGCAGGAATTTCTTGAACTTTGTTAATGCTAAGATTATAAGTTTAAGATGCATCGTTGCACCCACATTAACTTGTACAAAGCTGAAAGGTGCCAACGTACACAATAAATAATTGAATTAAAAAGTGAAAATGATAAATATGTACAAGCCGGTATAGGTACTTATTGCAAATGATCGAACAATGTTTCTAATGTTTAATGGTTATTCAACTGGAGTATTTTCTCGGAAAAAAGTTTAAGAGTGGTCGAGTGGATAACTGTATGGTGGCGAAAAATGGCCTCATGGCTACTCCTCCTTTATGGAAAAACTTCAATTTTAATGCAGGTGAGTATTATTTTTAAAAGGCGAGAATTTTGTGCTATAACTGCTTGGTCTTTGTGGATAACTATATCCTAATAAGACATTTTTCGGTTTCTTATGGCCAGTTCTGCCTTTGCTATCCTCAAGAGTAAGCATACGTACCTAGATTGAATTGACGTGAAATAACTCAAACGTTTTTGAAAAAGTCTTATTATTCGATACCTAGGTACTTACTTACCTACTATAAAATTTGCTCCAAAATGAAGATCTCATCGTAGAGGGTAAAAAACATTTCGACAAGTATTGGTTATTATCAAAAACCACGTTCATCTGCTGAAAGGGCACTTGAATAAGAACATACCTTTGTAAAAATATTAATGCAACTCCAACAGTCGATAAAAAGGTTTTATTAGCAATCAAACAGTTATGAACATGAACCATAATGTGAATTTTTGAGATGAATTTCCGTCGCTTGTAGCCTTTCATTAACATGGAGCTTGGCATTCATTGTGTCCTCTGCCAGTGGGTTTACAAGGCCCGTCGCAGCACTCGGCCCCAGTTTGGCAAGTCTCTCCAACATACCTGCATCCTTCAGTCGATATCATCGAAGAAAAAATAACTGCCAGAATGAGTAACAAATACTCGTATACGAGTATTGCGTCTAACATTATTTTGTGGCAAATTTAAAAGAAAAATGTCTGAGCTGAATGAACAAAGGACAATTTATGACAACTATGTTTTACTGTGTTCAGCCAGTCAACCCAAAAATTTTTGTTAACGTACACAGAAATTTTTTTAAACAAGAATTACTTATCAAATACATAATAAATGTCAGCCAAAAAATATATTTTACCTAGAATTAGGTATAGCATTTATTAGTCTCATGGTAAAATTTACTAGGTAATCTTGTAGTAAAAATCACTCAACGTGTGGTGCAATTCGTGACAAAAGTAAAAATTATTTTTCTGTATGGTATTTTTTTTTGTACAAAATGCGCAGTTATTTTTACTATTTACGCACGGTAAATGTATGTATCTACCTCATTAATATTTCTTATCTAAACTTTGGTTCACCAATGTATTGTTTGAAGGTTCATGTTTGAATTTTTATTGGTGGAATACTAAAAAGTGAAAATGATAAATATGTACAAGCAGATAGGTACTTATTGCAAATGATCGAACAATGTTTCTAATTTTTAATGGTTTCAACTTGAGTATTTTCTCGGAAAAAAGTTGTACCAAATTATCGTGTTTCAGAATTTTCATGGTCGTATTCGAACTTATTCGTAAATTTGAATTCTTGTCAACACTTTACAAACAATTTTTCATTATAATTGTGTTGAGAAGGTTACATGGCCGCTCAGAAGGGAGTCAATTGTGGGGGGGGGGATTCGTCCTGGGACGCAATTTTCTGAAGAATTTATTTTGCTCAATTTCAAATTTTGGCATCATATTACTTAGTATTGGCTATTTTTCATTTTTTCTCCCACGAAATTTGTAAAACTGACAATAGCTCACTCGTACCTACATATTTGTTTATTTCATTTGTTTTTTATTTTTTTAATAATGGAATTAGAATTACCTTTTCGTGATTTTAAAACGATCTGTTTTGCAATTTTGTTCGTGAATTGTTAACAACAATATTGTTAGTAAAATCGTAGGTATAGGAATTTATTTTTCCAGTAAAACAATATTTTTACTTTTTAGAGCATATTTTGGCATTTTTAAAGGACTATTTAAGCGCATATTTTTGGTTTTTTAGTGAAAGAATACCCGAGCCATGGGTATCAATTTATTAAATATGTATTGATTTTTTAAAAACATAAAATCGTTTGTGGATGAATTATTTTTCACTTCACGCAAATCGTTCGCGAACGAATCAGTTATTTTTTGAAACAACTGATTTTTAACGTTTTTTTGTCAAAATTTCTGCCATAAAATTACCTAAAAATCGAGTCGTTCGCGTATAATTCTGCTCATTTTCAACTTTTTCAGGCCAAGTGATTTGCAAATGATTTAAGTACCTATGTACCTAGTTCTTTATTTATTTTATTTTGGATTGATTCGTTCGTAGAAGATTCATGAGCGGTTTGAGTGACTATTTCGCGAACGATCCGGTTTAATTTTGAACCAGTCGTTTTCTGAAATTCGATGTTTTTTTTTTTCAATTAAACTTTTAGCCGAAGCTTGGCTCAGGATTTTTTTTTTAAGAAATCGTTTGCGAATAATTCTATTCATTTTCAAGTTGATCGTTCATGAACGATTCACATTATTTAATTTTTTTGATCAAGTATGTACTTTGCGAATAATTTCGGTGGTCCATTTACCTACTACTGGTCAGCTATTGAATGATTGAGATTTTTTTCTAGATTAATTTGTTCACAGACGATTCATGATTCCGAGGCAACCTGTCGAATCCATTATTCCCAACTGTCATCACCACAAAAGTTCATTCCTCCGAATACATTTTTTAAAGCGTTTTTTTTAAAGACTACCTTACTGAATTCTTAAAATCTGGTTTCCGAATTAGGATTCCTTAAACTACCACTCCTCAGCATGAATTTTTTTCCTAAAATTGTATTTAAAATTCAAAATTTGAGAATTCTTAGCTCCTCAAGTAGGTAGCAAAACAAAATGTTTGACCAATTTCAACATGAAAAGTCTCACATGAAATTTAAATAAAATTATTTTTTTTTTCTAAATTTGGCGAACAATTTACAATAAAAAGTAGATTTTTTCATACAATTTTGACAAAAAAAGTAAAACTTGACTTTTGTTTGCAATTTTATTAAAAGGCTCTTTATGGAAATTTTGACCAATTAAGGAGTGTTTTCTGAAAATAACAAAAAAAATAAGGATTCCTGGCAAAAAAAACAGGCATTTTTCACAATTTTGACAAAAACGGTTATTTTTACACAAACCTGTGGTAGTAAGTATAATTTTTCCATCACTCGAAAAATTCTATTTTTTCTCGATAATTTGTCTCGCGGTAATTTCCTTTAAACGCATTACCAACTCTCATATAGATATGTATATTTTCGTATTTAGCGTTATGGATTCCGTTAAATATTCCGATCTTGAAGGTACGCGTATACCTATACTTGATTATGCATAGAAAGTAGGTAGAAAAAAAACACCATTTTATTTTTTGATTCGAAACATCTAAAGCGCAATCTTGATTGACCATAACACTCGAAAACTAGTATTTTGACAACATTTACCTACCCATTCGGTACAGGTCATCCGCTGGGCGCGAATCTTTGCTCACCAACATTATAAAAACAATGTATAAGTATGTATCGATAACCAGGTGAAGAATACTAACTTGAAAAACTAGTCTGGTACATTTTATTAATATAGTATCATAGCCTATAACACCGAAATTACTCATCGCGGCTCGCTTCCGTATTTCGAACAAAAAAGACCCGTTATTATGGTAAAATTTTCAGTCTAACGGATGTGAATTATCGCCAATTCTGACCAAACGATCAACTTATGTAATGTATCGACACTGGTACCGAACTAGTAGATACACGAACGGCGAACGCGAACTTTCAAATTAGAAAAAGAAAATTGTCCAGTTTACGTCGAATAAATTTCGATTTAAATCTCGGACGGGATTAGTTTAAAAATAAATACGAATGGACGCGAACGAAGCTCAGCAGGTTTATAAAAATCGTCCAGCTAAAAGGTCACCTTGCCTGAGGTAAAACACTATGCAAAATAAAGGCGATTAATTATCCACTTTTATGAACGGAAAATTTTCTCATTGCACGGTTGAAAAAATCCGCGAGAGTTATTTCCTCGTTGGAGCTTTTTTCCTCCAAAATGGTCCAATGTGTACGGTTTTAGAAACGATATTGACGTTGTAAATTGAGAATGTGAGAAATTTCGTTGGTTAAAACAAAGTCAACTTGGCTACGATATAAGAAAGTTGTTCGGTGTTTTTATCAAAGGTATTCGATCTGGGTACAAATTTCATTGCTTTTGTGTAAACTAAAGCTTTATGGAATCCCTCGGTGGGCTATTCGCTTCTGCGTTTGGTAAACGATATTAATTACTATTCGAGAAGGAAAAAATGGTACAATTATGTCGGTTACTGAATTCCAATGGTGATGCTTGTATCAGTATATAGATGCGGAAATGTAACTCTATAAGAATGGGGAAAAAGAAAAGAGTATCTTGTGAAGTCGTAAGCGAACTATAACGAAAAAAATACGACGATCGTCGCGAAAAATAGATAAACATACGTGCCCAGCGTACTAAAGGAATTCCGTATTTTTTTCTTCTCCACCCACACTCTTCTTACCTATTCGGCAAAAAGAACATCTTTCTAACGTCGTTTACAAAATCTCTCTATTTAAATACAAAGTTTAGTCGAAAATATGGGTAACATATTTTCTCTATTATAGGCTTCCTCTTAATGTTCGCAAAACAGAAAAAACAAAATGTAACAGTTACTCACATTTTCAAACAGCACAGACTTGTAAATGATCTCGAGTAGGTACTACTACTGTATGCTTCCAAGTGGAATTTTTTGCTCTTTGTTTAAGGGTAAGTACCCGTGTATTCGGGTGTATCATCATGTATTTTGAAACGACCGTGTTGGTGGATTTAAATATATACGTAAAGGTTCGAGTTACTTCGCTTTGGTGATTTTTTTTTTGTTTTGTTTGTGAACTGGAATTGGAATTTTTTCCTACGTGCGAAGATTCTGCATGCAAATGACATTAGCAGAGATATTGAAAATTATAGGGATTCCAAAACCGAGAGTTGTTCTCTTTCGATGAAACTTTATTAAAATTTTGTCACTTTTGTATTACTTACCTGTGGTTTTTTGAATTATGTGACAGACTTTGGTGTTCATTTTGATGATTTTAAAACAGAATTGATTTTCAAAAGTGTTTTTAAAAGGATGTATTTTGAGAGGGGGAAAATCCTATGTAAGTATAGTGGCTGAAATAGTTTTCTTTGAACGAATATAAAAAATTTTTATGCTTGCAAAAGTCAAGATTGATATTTGTATGTTCCTAAAAGTACTTCTCACGTTAAGATACAAATAGGTAAGTAGGTACTTTATTCAGTTTTCCAAACTGATCGAACAATTTGAAAATTGCATCTTGCCAGGCCTGTACCTTTTTCAGTCAGGGCAGATGGAGTTGTAATCAGGGCATAAAAATTTACCAAAGGGAGGAGTAAGTCTATCGATAAGGCCATTTTTTGGCACCAGACAGTTATCGACTGAACCACTCTTACAATGTTGTAATGAATGCCTCAAATACGAATCCGTGGTTAGTTAACCCAAAATGACCATTTTTTGGGCTCCAGGGGTCGCCAAAGTTGCGAATAAAAAAATAATTTTTGGAACCACAGAGTATCATTTTCAAAAACTTTTTCAATGTAAAATATCTGTTTGAACCCGTTAAACATTATATGAGGCAATTTTTCCATTTTTGACCCTCGGGGGCAGAAATTGGGGAGTTTTAATTTTTGAAAAATTTTTGAACCACCATTTTGAACCTACCCCTTTGAACCCCGCTAAAAAGCTTTTTACAGTTTATTGGTATCTGAAAGACCTCCATCCTACCAAATTTTGAGCTCAATAAAATTTTGCGCTGGTACTCAAAAATCCAAATTTCCAATTTTTTGGATTTTTTGGGAACCCCTGGACAGCTGGACACACTAGCAAGAGCTCGATAATTTTTCACTCGATTTTACCAGTAACTTTCGAAATTGAGCTTTTTTTGGGTCAAATTCTGAGATTTTACTTCGTTGAAATCATGAAAACGTGATTTTAACGTTTTTTCCAAGAGTAAAATCTCAGAATTTGGCCCAATAAAGCTCAATTTTGAAAGTTACTGGTAAAATCGAGTGAAAAATTATCGAGCTTTTGCTAGTGTGTTCCAAATGTAAATTCTTCAATTTATTTGAAAAAATATGCATCACCTAGGGGGTGCCCAAAGTGGAGGGCTCTAAAAAAGGGTTCAAAATTACGAGTATACAGGGAGCTTAATTAAACTTTTTCACCTAGGTAATTGAATAGATGCCTCAAAACGTTACGTTTAGCACAAATCGCATGTTTCCAGCTATCCAGGGGTTCCCAAAAAATCCAAATTACAAAAAATTGAAAACTTGGATATTTGAGTACCAGCGCAAAATTTTATTGAGCTCAAAATTTGGTAGTATGGCGGTCTTTCAGATACTAATAAACTGTAAAAAGCTTTTTAGCGGGGTTCAAAAGGGTAGGTTCAAAATACGCTGTTTGAAACCAGTGTAGACAATGTTTAAAACCATTGTTTGTGACAGACACTGTCAAAAACCAGTGTTTGTCACAGACACTGTTCAAAACCAGTGTTTGTGACAGACACTGTAAAAAACCAGTGTTTGAAACAGACACTGTCAAAAACCAGTGTTTGTGACAGACACTGTTTGAAATCAATGTTCGTGACAGACACTGTCAAAAACCAGTGTTTGTGACAGACACTGTTAAAAACCAGTGTTTGTGACAGACACTGTTAAAAACCAGTGTTTGTGACAGACACTGTTAAAAACCAGTGTTTGTGACAGACACTGTTAAAAACCAGTGTTTGTGACAGACACTGTTAAAAACCAGTGTTTGAAACAGACACTGTTAAAAACCAGTGTTTGTGATAGACTTTTTTTTTTGCAACTTTGAGGACCCCTGGTGCCCAAAAAATGGTCATTTTGGGTTCACTAACCACGGATTTGTATTTGGGACATTCATTACAACATTTTAAGAATGGTTCAGTTGATAATTGTCTTGGTACCAAAAAATGGCCTTATCAATACTTCTCTTTTATGAGTTGAAGGGGGGGGGGGAATTGCAAATTTTGTATTTGGTTAATACTTCAATTAGCCATTGTGAACGTAATAATTGTGTACCAATGAAAAAAATTTATTGAGAAACATGTGTCAAAACATCACGTTTACCTACCAAAAAATTTATTTATTTCATTTATGATATAGGTATAAAAAAATGTGATTGAAAACAATTTTTAAAATAATTGCCGTCTTCTATTGTTTTGGTGATTGAATATTCTGAGGCATTCTTGAACATCCATTCTTTGTTTTATTTTTTTTGAACATACTCTGCTAATACATCGCAATCGATTCTATTAAAGCAAATGAATATCGCCTCAAGTAGATACAAAAGGCCGAGGCTGTACATAATTTTTGTTTTTTCAATCCAGAATCGGCCTCACCGTTTCCATGAATTTTTTTTTCCCCATGAAAACCAAGCATCCGATTCAATGTACGAGTACTTACCTACTTAAAAAAAGAAATAGCATGTTTGCTGACGTGACGTCACGACTTAGAAGGATGTGTAATTTTTTTTTTTTCAATTGGAGCATTTTTTTTGTCCTGAATTATTTAGTACATATCAACGCAACTATTAGATATGTAAATTATTGTAATAGATAGAAGAACATCCGAAAATGTTTCTAGTACATACTTTTTACAAAAATATTTTTCTTACACAAAGTGAACCTGTTCAAATATACTTTTTTAGTAGTAGAAATCTTGATAGGTTAGAAAGATAGACCTACATATAGTTGATTCTGGGAAGGTAGATAGGTACACAAACAAGTTTGAGAAGCTAGACAGGTCTTAGATCATTGACTTCAAGAAGGCTGTTTGAAAATTAAATTCGCAGGTTCCATAAATTTTCAAAATTCAATCATTCTGAGCATTCCAGCAGAATTTTTAATTCTTTAGGTAAGTGCCTACTTGAAGTATGAAATCGCTGAACAAGGTTTGACTCTAAAAACTAGCTGAAGTAGAATGTAATGAATAATGAGCATAGGTTATGCATATCTTTTGAACAAAGCATCCTATAGAAAAATAATCAGCTTTGAGCAGAAAGAAAATTTTATGCTCTACAATTTTCTTCTCAACATTTCTCTCCCCTAGGATACATACTTTTCCCATAAAATCTATGTTAATGTTGGAAAAACACGAAAATTTGGACCTGTATAATCAACTCTAAATTAAAATTGAGCAGTCAAAAATTCATTTTCAACGATTTTCGACCATGCTATGTGAAAGAGGAGATCTTCAACCACCAAAAAGAATGTAAAAATGATTCTTGCTGGTATATCAAGAAAGAGGATACGAGGTTGCTTCAACTTTAAAAACTGTTTCGAACAATTTTTAAGTGTAAGTACAACAACATATTCAATCAGCTCGTCAACAAGACAGAGAAAGGTGGAGAGGGATATACCTGATTTGGTAGAGCGTTCGTTATCTGCTATGAAGAAGTAAGACGTATTGAGGAGTGTGGTAGAATTTTTGCGACTGCGATGGTGGTAGCGTGCTATGTCTGATATATGTAATTAATCGTGTTCTCATAGATGTATCACACCAGCTTGCAGCATACCAGTCGTTTTGTATCCTTATAGTTGAGGTTTTAATTTCCACCATCACTCTTATCATTTTTGAAGTCTTCGGCGATCTTTTAGAAATTGAATTTTTTTAAAATCAAATTTAGGACAAAAAAAAGATAAAAAATCAAAATTTTGCCAAATTGGTCTAAAAAGCTGAAATGTTTATTTCTAATTGGTTGAAAAACAGGTTTTACTGCTACTCTTTTTCAGAAGAGATGTTCTAGATTTGATTCACGCTTGTCTTTGATTTCAACATGCAAGGTTGATTTTCCACTTGATACGGAAACCTGCAATCTTATTGATATTTCTAGTGTCCTAAGAAACATTGTAAATTCAGCTCAAATAAATTTTAGCAGTGGAGGATCTCAAGAAATTGAAAAGACAGATAAGTATAAACAATCTTGGGAAGTCAGACAGATACATAAACAAGCTTGAGCGAGTTAATAGACTAGACAAGTAGGTAGGTTAGCAATCTCAAGAAGTCCGTTTGAAAAATTTGTTGGTCCTTCATAAATTGATTAAAAAGAACTGAAATTCAGTTTACATCGTATTTTTAGGGCTCATGAGCTGATTATGAATTAAAAAAAAATGTAAAAAAAAATCAAAATAGGGTATGTCCATTGACCGAGAAAGTTGAGTATACTCAAGTATATCATATTTTCAACCCATCAAATCAATTCGAAATAGTTCAAACAGTTTCAAACAGATTTTAGGAAATTAAATTAACCACAAAGTTCTATCAAATGACATTGAAAGTCAAAATTCACACTTGACTATGATTACAACATGCAGCTGGTCAATTTTCAACTTCATCTTGAGACTGTAGCCGTGTTGATATTCTGTGTCCTAAGAAACATCGTAAACTCTGATCAAATAAACTTTAGTAGTGAAATCTTAAGAGGTTAGAAAGATAGACAAACAATTGATCTTGGGAAGGTAGATGGATAAATAAGTTTGAGATTCATGTGTAGATGAAGAAGGAGTTAATGTAATATGTAAATGTAAATAAGGATTGATGTCACCACTGTCGCTATCCTCCTCAGCCATTCAAGAAATCACAACATCAAGGTTGCGACAACCAGAAATGATGATCAGCTGTTGCAGTAAATTAAGAGATGGTCTGACTTTCAACCAGTTTGTTTCTTTCCACTCACTAGTGACTATGGCCGATATCCTAAAACCATTGCTTAAAGTTAGGCAATGGCTAAGCAATGCATGATGCTAGCTAATTGGCTAAGGCTAGTATCCTAAAACGAAAATGATCGCTTAAGCAACAACTAAGCACCGGATTGTTGGTTGCTTAGCCAATAAGCTAGCGTCCTGCATTGCTTAGCCATTGCCTAACTTTAAGCAATGGTTTTAGGATACCAGCCTAAGCAACCAACAATCCGGTGCTTAGGTGTTGCTTAAGCGATCATTTTCGTTTTAGGATACCTGCCTAAGTGATTGGAACGATGGCGGACATTCACTTGATTTGAGAATAGAAAATTTTCAAATCACAAATTACTTGAAATATCTATACTAGTGAAGTTTTGTTTAAGGTAGGTACAGATCATACCATGTTGACTCAATTGTTTACGATACATTTTTCAGCGCATGGTACGTTTAGTTATAGCTTTGTTAGCTAAGAATGATGTGAAATATTCCGGATCGAGGTAAGTGTATACCAAAAATTTTAACCTTCACTACTAAGTACATAGTAGAAAAAGCAGTCAAAAATTGATATAAGAGAGTTTTTGATTACTTGGCACTACACCTTGCGTTTTGTTCCTTGGTTTAATGTTTCAAGTTTCCCAATCTCGAGGCGGTGATAATTAATTTACCGAATACCTCTTCTGTGACTTTTTTAATTAAAGTTGGAACATCTCAAAAATGTTTGAACAAAAAAATTAACAAACTGAGTTTTTTAAAAATCAATCTCCAGTGAGTACTCATTTTGTAGCCTGAAGTCTCAAGAATAAGGCGGTGTATTCAGTTTTTTTTTTTTGATTCGACTTGAAGAAAAAAATTGATCGCATGCAAAGTGCTCGAGAAATATCCTTCCGGTGGCGTACGTGACAAACCAAGCAACATAGCATCATGCAATGAAGCTCCACCACAGGAATAATACTCACCATTGTGCGGCATATGAATTCAGTTTATAGTAAAAAGTCTCAGGAACACAACGGTATGCTTAGTTTTTCTGTAGGACGCATGGAACAAAATTTAAAGGAATTTGAATGGGGCAATGGAAATTTTTCAGTTCATGCTGGATGGACAACTCCGAAGTGATTCTAGGTGTTTTTTTTTTCATTGAAATTCAACTTCACCAAGCTATTTCACGATCATTTCGAGTTCGTTAAAAAAAAAAAATTCACCTACCTATCAAACAGAAAAATTGAATACACCATCATGTTCCTAAGACTTCAGTCTACAAAATGAGCGCAGACTAGTGCACTTTGCACTCTAGAGACGAACACCAATTCTTGTATTGAGTAGCATGTATGCTCATTTTGTACAATAGCCTGAAGTTCCGAGAACATGATGGTATTGATGGTGTATTTAGTTTTTTGTATTCGTATCAGCATCAGTCCAAAAGAAGGTATTCATACACAATAAGAGTGCTCCTGAGTATGTATGTAAGTTTAGGAGGTGTAGGTACAAAAAATAATGCTTCTATTCCAACGCTGGTTTCAGACATGGTAGGTCAAGGACTAAGGTACTTGTACGCTGTAGCCAAATCTGTTTTAAATGTACGTCTACTTGCAGAGAGTAGTAGAGCGACTTTCGATCTGTTTCATAGTTAGACAATTCAAAATTGCAATATACGTAGCGCAGCAGCTGGTAGAGTGATAGTATGAGTAAGTACAAAAAAAGCTACAGCTAGGTCACTTGCAAGTCGTGCAGCACTGATTACAGAGCCAAAAACTTATGCCAGCAATCGTCAAAAATACATAATATGAGTAGGTACAGTAGCTCCTAGGTATTGCAAAGCCAATTTCAGCGTGATGTAGCTTGGTGAAGTTGAATTTCCATGAGAAAGACCTCGAATCACTTTGGACTTGTTCAAAATTTTTCGAACATAAGTAAGCTTAAAGTCTGCAGGTGAGCAGCTAATTACTATTTGTAATTACAGTTGACAGCCGTCGACCTATAAGTAACGTGCGTCTATGTAGGAGTAATAGACATTTTGTAAACTAAACCAAAAAACTGTTTGTTTTTCCGCCTTTGTTCCCTTGAGAGAGTCGATAGTCGGCATTCGTAGGTTTGCGCTCCAACACTGCGATACGATACAATACAATTCGATGTGATGCAATTCGATGTGATGTCCTAACATTTCGAGTTCGTTAAAAAAAATCATCCCAATCAAACACAAAATTGAATACACCACCATGTTCCTGAGACTTCAGTCTACAAAATGTGTGCTCATACAGCTCTGTACAAGAATTAGTCTTGCTACTAGACCGTAATGTACAGCACTCCTCTATCTACCTTCACCTGAGAAATTTTTCCTCAGACACTTTGCATGAAATCAATTTTTTTTCCTTGCAAGTCGAATCAAAAACTGAATACATCACCGTGTTCCTGGGACTTCAGGCTACAAAATGAGTACTCACTGGAATTAATATGCGTATTAGGGTCTCCTTCAGGGCACACAGTGCATTACTTTTGAAATGACCCCCGTATATGACATATTTCAAACTCAGCAAAAAAAAATCACAAGTGGTATCGAAAAAATTGATAACTGTAGGTCCGCGTTAACACAATCAATGAATACACTGATGCCAATAATGCAAAATTTGTTGAAAAATCAAAGGAGGATGATCCACAGTTAAACGAGCACCCAGTATGAGTGATACGAGAATTTTTTTTTCACCAGTAACATCGAAGCAGGCATATATCCCTCTGTACCTTTCTCTATCATGCTGACATGTCGTTTCTTTCCACATACTGGGTGACTGGGAGAATGGTACAAGTTGATCGAAAGTAAGACCATCCCCAGATTGTACTGTAACAGCTGATCGTTGTATAGATAGATGAACAATTGACTGAGCGACGAGCATGTATATATGTAATGTATGTATTCTTTTTGAAAATCACAAACCTACTTGAATTGGTGACAAATACCGCGAGAGGTTTCTTCATTAGATTTACAGGTGTTGTTCTAAGCCAATAACTTGAAAATGAAGCCTGTGATGGTGTGAAGAGTTTATCTATTGAAGAAACGTTGTTGTATTGCTGCTTTTTCAAGTGCAGAACAGGTATGTAAGGTGAATTAAAGTTTTTAGACACATTGCAATAAAATTTGTAGTGAACGAATGGATAGTGAATGAAATGAAGATGTTATATTTTGGATATGGGTCATTCATATGGTGAACCAGTTTTACTTGAGTTCATCGATCAAATACTTCATAAATACTGTATGGTACATATATGCTCAAGAGTTACATTATGGGTGTTGTTTGCACCAGCAGTTTACAGGTCGTTGCTGTATTATTGTTTTGGAAATGTAGACTAATTGTGACTGGGAGATGGTAATAATATGGAGATACATTGAATTTTCGTTGCTGATCGACTTGTTATGTACTATCAATGCAGATTGATGAAAAAATAATACTTTTTTAACACCAATGAATAACTTAGGTACCTTGTTCACCTTTGTAGAACTCTTTTACAAAATCAGATATCTATGTTGAATAAAAGAAAAGAAATACAACTTTTTAAAATTTATTATTTTTTCTTACAATTAAACTTTCTTATAAATATGTAAATTTCTTACCACCATTCTTAATCTTAATATATAATAATACACATACATTTTCCCATTTCCCAATAAAAAAATAATAATGAAAACGGCATTTAAAAATAATTGTTAGATTTTTTTGCTATCTAACTGATCAGCAGAAATTTCAAAATGGCCATATGCTCGACTATTCAATTTATTGTAAAAATCACGTTTGTCACAAAAATTTGTCAATGCCCTTTTATTCAACTCTACTGTGAAAATTTCATGTTTTTGAGATTGAAAATGTAATTGTTTCTTGTCTAGACTTATATTATCAAATAAGCATGCATACAAGTCATTGAAATGTATTTCCTTCTTTACTATTTCGGATTTCACTCCCTTAACCTTTTTGATTTCTTTAGATTTAATTTCTTGAAGTTCATTTAACAAATCCAAGGAATATACTTTCGGGCACAGAGAAATATATCGAACAATTTGATTGGGGTAAACAATTTCATCTTTGAAAAATCCAGGCGTTTTTTTATTCAAATCAGAAAAACAAAAATGATTTGTAGGATAGTTACTAGTATCAAAATATTTCCAGTTATTTCGGATATAGGGGTAGATATCATATGTTTTCAAACTTAGAATGAAGGAATCTGTATCCATATACAACAATTCTGGAAATTCCAAATCATGAAAAATTTGTTTTAAACCATCGTAATAGAATTGATACATGAAATTTCTTGATAATTCTAGTACTGTAATCCCAGCATAAATTGGCTTGTTCAGCTTGATTACATTTTTGTGAAAATGAATGCCTACCAAATTTTCTGAAAAAATTACACAATTTTTGTATGATGGCTTGGAAATGGATTTCATTAAAGATTTTGCATTGCATACTAATTTGAAACTCATATAATTTCTTTGGTTTTCTATCATTTTCCCAAATGTACTATTATTACATAATTTATAAAAGTCAGATTCAAAATTTGATTTTGCTTTTTTTCTCATTGATGTGTTGAGATTTATAAATGGTTTCATAAAATTTTCTTGATGGAATTGGATAATGTTATGAATTTTTTTCAAAACTAAACCATGCTTAAGACATAATTTTAAATTTCTGTAATGCAAAATGTAATTTTTTTTGTCCTCCAATGTACATAGAAGTTTTGGAGTATTTGAATTAGGTGGAATTTTTTTTTCAGGGGCAAAAGGAAACGCATTATGTAAGGCATGTAGATATGTTGGATAATCTAGATCAACTTCCAGATAGTAGCCTACATCACTATCATCATCAATATTCAAAATATAATCTGGTGTGAATTTAGGTAATTCAACTTTTGGAACCCACTTAAAATTTCTTAAAGGAAGTTTATTATAACCCATACTGTGTCCATACAAATTATTGCAGTCTGTATAAAAAAGACTGCATGGAGGTTTTTTGGGATCATATTGTGGTACATGAACATTATTTGCTTCAGCATACTTGGTTATTGTATTTGTAATCCCTCCCCTCAATGCCCTCTCAAAAAATAAATACATATTCATGTCTGTAAACAACTCAAATTCAACCCCTGTTACTTTTAACATTGCTTGAAAAGCATATCCAGGCAATGAATAGAAATAACATGGATCTAACTTGTATGTTTGCAGGCTAATTTTTCTAAAAGACATGAACACATCTGCTAATAACAATGTATCCGAAATGACATAAGTAACTAAATATTCTTCTAAATTACGACATTTGAATGTATTCCAAACCTTCTTCACAAATTCATAAGCTTCATCCTCCATTTTCTCCATTGTTAACGCATTATCAAAATCTGATTTTGAGGGTATTTTTGTCTGTTTCAATTTTTTTATGTTATCTAAATAATCATAACAGAAGTAACCTTTCTTGCAAATTAAATCAAATTTTTCTGGTTCGTGAAAATAGGCATTTGTATGAAATAATTCATTTTTAGGCAGTGTCTCTACCAATTTACTTAGACTTGAAGATAGAAATCTATATGAGTCAACAAAACGAATCCAAAAATTATCTGCAATTTTTTTTGAGAAACTTATATATGTTTCCTCACTATTTGCAATAACCCTAATATCCCTCGCAGCACCTTTTTTATATCCATGGAGAATCAAGTGAGCATCATATTTTGACAAATTATGAACAAACACTGGTAAAAAATTAGGGACTTTTGCATATAGATTACATTTAGGATGAGCTCTTCCTATAACTTTATTTGTCAAATGACAGTGATGAATGACAGATTTTTCATCAGCTTTAAATTTATGAAGACAAAGGCAACATTTTGGATCTTTTTTAAATTGTTCAATTTGTGCTTGGGTTTCAAATTCAAATCGATTCAAATGTTCATATTTTTTGTATTTTCTTTCACATTCATATCCAACTTTTTTTATCATTTTAAAAAAAATGGTAGCAGCATTTTTGCCTACATAACAAACCGGATCTTTAGGTTTTTTTATTTTCCCAGATAACTGAGTTTCAAAAACTTTGGAATTTATTAAATAATAGGAAAATGCAATAGGAACATGTCTTTGTACTTTCCTAGTTTTTTTTCTATCATCATCCCCATCAGTCTTATCATTAGACTCCACAGGTACTAGCATAGTTTCAAAATCAGCAAAAACAAGATAAGTAAGAGGGGTCTCATACTGAAGGTTTCGAAATTTTAAAATGTTGTCTTCATTCTCACCAGTTGGTAATTCTATTTTAGAAGGAGTTTTGACACTTTTATCAGAACAATATTTTTTATGTTCAATCAATTTTTGTAATCGATTTTTTCCTGCATAATGAACTAAACATCTTTTGCATACTTCCACAGCATGTTGTTTACTTGTCAATTGAGCAGAAATTAATCTACTGAAATTTTTTATCCAAACATAATGGAAATTTTCATCACCTCTTTTCAACATCAAAAGATCATAGTGTAAGTTTTTTTCCATCTCACAAACCTTAATAGGACCAATTTTTTTCTTTTCATAAATGTATACATTAATTGAAACATTCGAATTGTTTTTTTCAAATTTTTTTATATCAGCCAAAGTTGTTGGAAAATTTATACTAGTAAAATCAAATTTTATATTTTGTTTTTCCTTCAATTTTTTTTCAATGTGTTTATATGATTTCACATCACTAGGATTAGATTTAACAAAACGAGAAAAAATACTGTAGTAAAAACATTTTTGATCATCATTTTTAACATTAATTAAAGCCTTTTTGTATTTTAAAAAATTAGGTGTCTGAATGAATGCACCTCCTTTTTTCACATCATCAATCTTACAAACTTGCACTTCCATTTCAGAAGTGGAATTAAAAACCCACCCTGATCCCCCTCGATTCAGTTCATCATTTTGAATATCAAATTGTGGAAATATTTCATCCTCAATTTTTTTAAAAATATCTTCATTTTTGTAAAAAGTAACATTGTTGGTATTGAAATTAACAATTTTTTCCTCCCCTGAAATTTTTTTATAATTTGCAAATAAATTACAATTCACCTTAATTGACATTACTTTTAACAAAGTAAGTATAAAATATTCTGCGAGAGGTTTTTTAATTTTATTCAAAAATTCGTTAATTGTAAACTCGGGGTCTCTATTCACAAAAATTATGCTTGATATTCGATTTTTAAATGCCGTTTTCTCATTTAAAATATAATACCCCAAATTTTTAAAGTCTTCACAATTATCGATGGTATTCAAAAGATGAAAACTTTTAACCTGATGAACTCTCCAATCATGGACATTATCAGAGTGTTGATTACAGGGATTGCACTAATAAAAAAATGAGAAAAATTAAAATTTATGAAAAAAATTTTTTTTAAACTGAAAAATAAAATCAAGTACTAACCATGAATGTACCTTCATCTGAACCACCAGCTCCATCATCGTTATTATGGTACTTGACAAGCAATTTCTTTTTTGTATTCGAAATACCATCGTCTTTGTAATCTGCATCTTTAGTAATTTTCAGCATGTTTATGGGATATCCAGTTTTTTGTGTGATCACACTAGCCACTTTTTCCACATCAATTGTAAAAGGAAATTCAAGAACCATGGTTCTTGTATCATGATTCTAAAAAAAAAAAAACATTTAAAAAAATTAGAACATTTGTTAAAAAATTGAATTCTTTGGTAGGTAAGTACTTGAAATCTCAATATTGCTTGAAATGATGATTTTATTATTCAAAATCAAAAAATAATTAATCACTTTTTAAAAATGAAATTATGTATGTACTTACCGATTCTTCAACTTTTACTCCAACATATTCACTAAATATGGACAGATCTAATATTTTACATAGATCTTTCATGCTCAACTGAGAATCAATAATTTTAATTTTAATAAAACCGGAAGTGAACTTTTTTGAATTACATGAATCCATCATAGATAATTTTAATTTTTGTACTTAAACAAAAAAAATCAAAAAAATCAAAATTATTAGTAAGTAGTTTCACGAGAGAATAAAATTGGCAATGAACATAAGTGAAAACTGCACAATGTATGGCGGGCAACATTGTATATAGGTAGGTACATCATTTATATCTGAGTGTATTTTCATCTCCCACCTTCTCTTTTAATTTCCACATCTTTACTGTACAATAATTAGCTATCTATAATGTTAATCTATATGTAAGTACATACATCGTCGCTTAAGACAGAGTGTAGGTATTTGCAAAAAATATACTTAATTAGGAATCGAGGAGATATACGGGTCGTTTTCAAGATACCCGTTTGTCAAGATAATTGTTTCAAAAGATCATGTCTTCGCAGCAACGAGTTAATACCTGATCAACAACCTACCTGTCTTGCACGGAAGTAATCAAACCATTTTGGCAAATAATTACCAATTATCCGATGACAGAAAAATACACAAAAATGATTCAATTACTTCCATGTCAAGCGAATTCTGGTTGTTAAATTGATAATTTGCTACAGATCTCGTTGATGCGAAGAAAAACGCAATCTTTTGAAACAATTACCATCAACGTTGTCGATGGAAAGAGCATCTTCGTAAGTATATTTAATTTCTTCGAAGACAATTAAGTAAGGTATTGATCGCATCGATTCGTGCATGTTTACATCACATTGTTCGCGGATAGATATTTTATTCTCTTATACTAGAAATTTTGATCGAATACATAGGTATTTTTTTTCATTGCAAAATGTTCGTAATTTTATTCTCTTCAAAATGGTTCTTCACCCCAAGCTGTAGATTTTACTGTTCAAAAGCTCTCGTAGTTTAAAGTTGCGGAAAGTGGTTAATTCAGTATGTTGTCCATCATTACTGTCCGTTAGTGTTGAACTGTTGATCAGTAACCACTTTCCGCAACTTTAAACTACGAGAGCTTTTGAATAGTAAAAGCTACAGCTTGGGGTGAAGAACCATTTCGAAGAGAATAAAATTACGAACATTTTGCAATAATAAAATACCTATGTGTTCGAAATAGCTCATTTTAAAGAGGATGAAATTCCGAACATTTTGGTACTTTGAAACATGCATGTGTCCATTGAAAATTTTGAGAATTTTTAGTTTAAAGATGACGTACGTAGTATGCAAAAATCCGTAAAATAGAAGTATTCATAAAATCGTTATTTTTACGCGAAATGACGAAAATCTAACATCAATCGATAGGGAATTTCATCATCTTTAATTGAGACCACATAAAAGTTCACCCGAACTGAAGGAATACAATGGCAATCCAGCATACCCCCCTGTTATAGTTCCCAAATTAGGGAAGATTGAGGGGGGGGGGGATTTGAAATTAAGTTAACATTTATTCACACAGGTTCACTTTGTGTAAGAAACAAATTTTGTAAAAAGTATGTAGGTTGTTTTCGAAAGCTTTTTTATTTTATCTAATAGTTACTTACGTTGATATTGAATAATTCCGTTCAAAAAAATACTTCAATTGAGAAATTACATACCCTCCTAAATTTACATCATCGAAATGGCATTCATTATCATCATTAGCCCTATACCGGGTGACCAAGAATAATGGGTTTTGTAATGTTCTGATATGCCAAAAAGGGAAAAAAATTTCCCTAATTAAAAACTGGAAAATGAAATAATAATCGAGAAAAAGTGCATTCGAATTATTGTTTCGATGCAAAATGAAAGATTATTTCGTATTTCATTGAAACAATCACTCAAACGCCATTTTTTACATGATTATTTGATTTTCTAATTTTCATAACGGGAATTTTCTCTCCTTTTTGATAACATCGAAATCCCATTATTCTTGGTCACCCGGTAATGCAAGCTCATTTTTTTTTTGATATAGGTACTGGCTTTTTCCATGCCTATTTTTAAAACATAGAATGGAATGTTTGGAATCGTACTTATTCATGCTCCTCGTAAGACCCAAAGTATACGCAGCGTGCAATTATCATGAAAACTAGTAACTTTTCGAAGATGATGTTGATTGTACAATAGTTACCAGTCGATGTTGGACAAAAAAAATTACACATCCTTCTAAGTCGTGACGTCACGTCAGCAAACATGCTATTTCTTTTTTTAAGTAGGTAAGTACTCGTACATTGAATCGGATGCTTGGTTTTCATGGGGAAAAAAAAATTCATGGAAACGGTGAGGCCGATTCTGGATTGAAAAAACAAAAATTATGTACAGCCTCGGCCTTTTGTATCTACTGCCTCACATGTTGCAGAACTGCTGGCAAATGTTGCAGCAACGGCAAAAACTTCATAGTTGTTTTAAAATCCTTTTTTTTTTTTACCAAGAACTGAGAGCTCGATACTTACCAGAATCTGAAGTCTTGAATGAATTTGAAAAATTGAACTCATTTATTATTTGGGTTCACTTGTGGATGCTGATGGAGGATCAGCTAAGGAAATTAGAAGACGAATAACTTTTGGAAAAACTGTGATGTCTCGGTTGAGAAAAGTCACCATCAACTGGAAAATCTCCATAAAAACAAGGAAGAGACTAATCAGGACGTTGGTTTTTCCAGTTTTCTTATATGGAGTGGAGACCTAGACATTAAAGCAAGATGATCGAAGAAGAAATTGATGCCTTTGAAATGTGGGTATGGCGCAGGATGTTGAAGATACCATACACTGCACACTGAACAAATGCATCAATTGGGGAACAACTGTAAGAACCAACCAGGCTAAATAAAATATGTGAAACCAGGATAATGACTTATTTTGGACACATAGCTAGAAGAGGACCGAAAAACATAGAAAAAGGAATTCTCTTTGGCGAGGTCCCTGGAACACCAGGGATGAGAGGAAGATCTCCAACAAGGTGGACTGATACAGTCTGGAAATAGTTGGCTCAGTTTCAAATGCAGCCACACTACCTCAGGACAGAGAGGAGTGGCGGTTGTTGTTGGGGGCACACTAGTCACTTGCGATTATGACGTTGATGATGATGAGTTCTTCTGAATCCTGAATGGCCTTATTTTTGTTGATTTTTTGCCACTCTTCTATATCTTTACCAGTTTCAAAATGGAAATTGTATATGTTTTCAATCAAATTGAACAATGTTGAATTATTTAAAAATCGCTCCTGAATTTCAGTGGTCACGGTATAGACGCTGGACCTGCGTATAAGACAACCAACTGGCAGCCATCTGGGCAAAATATCCTGTGTAACGCCAATTTCTCCCGCTGGATGCTCTTGGCTGCGCTGTACTTTGCATGGTATGTACTTTGTACAAGAATTCGACATTAGCGCAGCCAAGAGCACCCAGCGGGATAAATTTGCGTTACACAACTTTTCTTTTCCATTTCCGTTCCCCTCGGCCTGTAGTTGGTTGTCTTATTCCCCAGGTCCAGTGTCTATTGGTCATGGTATTCAAAATTCTGAAATAAAGTCGTTTCAATTCGTCTTCATCGCTTTGCTTGTGAATACCAGAACTGCCAGTTATAGGGATAATGTTGAATCCAAGGCAGTACCTGTTTAATATGCAATTATTTTGAATGCAAAAAATGGAAAAATCATTTCAAAATTTGTTTGAAAGAGAAGAAATTTGTGAATTTGTTCGACCAGGGGGCAAAGCGTTATTTTGCCAGCCCAGGCGGCGCCCTGGCTGCCCTTATGCTAGCTATGGGCTTGCATCTTGCCCAATTGCCCATGATAGGTATCCAATTCTACTTTTTGTTGATTTTTCTATTTTTGCTTTGGTTTTACATGGGCAAATTTTTGGGCTAGATAATCTACAGGGTGCACAGAAATATCGTGAACCCCAAAGAAAGTTTTTCATTAAAAATATAGGTTGGCAACGTGAAATAGATGCATATGATTGGTGGAATGTTATCTCTCCAGTCCAACCGCCAATCATGTGCTATCATTATTATCATTCACTGTAAGCAACTAAAATATTTAGCAGAAAACTTTTTTAGGGGTTCATGATATTTCTGGGCACCCTGCATGAGGAAACTTCTCAAAATGAATTTTAGTGGAAGCTGCAGATGACATAATTGTACCAGTCGTGTTGTCATTCTGACTTTTACAAGATAATCGAGAGTGATTTTTCTCTGTATTTTTTCAATTTTAAATTTTGATGGATATGAAATCTTGGAAACATTTTTCACAACTCATTGTGCCGCTAATGGGTAATGCCTAAAAAATGTTCGGTCATAATGAAGCACCATTTTGATATCAAACAGGGACTGAATCTCATTTTTTAAATTTCGGCAAATTTTTTAAATTTCAATTTAGCTCATAGGTAGCTAAATAAAACTAAAATCTGATCCAATCGAGATACCCTTTAAAAATGGCCCGAATAATAGTATATTACATACCAAGTTCAATAATGTGGGTGATTATAAACGAGTGCGAATTGCAGGACGAGCCGAAGGCGAGGACTGCAATTCGCGTACGAGTTTATAATCACCCACATTTTTTGAACTTGTGTGTGTAATGTATTTTATTCAATACATGCATATAAATATAGGTACACAATTATACCATCAATGTTTAGACGTGAAGAAGCGTTTTTATGAGTCGACACGACAACCGAAGTATGCGTAGTGCGTACTCACAGATAAAGTGTGTAGCCGAAATGATTAAAGGAAAACAAGCTTAGGGCGCGAAGGGTGGGGGAGGCGGTGGATCTCCTGTTTCTGCTACAATTTTTTCCCCGTAATAATCGGACTTTGTCACCTTCCGCGTCATCCTAAACAATAGGATTCGAGCAGTGCGGCCACGTAATGAATGTTTATTATTTTCCTAGGACAATAATGTGAACATTATTTTCGTTTCATTTAGTCGCTCATAAAAACGCACTTTTCGCGTCTAGTATTGGTGGTATAATTGTGCGTTTATATGCCTGTATTGAATAAAATTTTATAGCCATTCTTAATAAAAATTATGAACCATCTACGAGTACTTCGTCGCATTTAATCAATACAAATTCCACAACGTAACCGATTCCTAATACGGTCCATTTCACATAATCTCTTTCATGACCTTATTTTAACCCCTAATTAACGCTTGTACGGGCAGGTTGAGTTGAAAGAATACCACCGGTCATGTTTTAGCATCCCCATCGACACACATAGGGTTGGAAAAAAAATCACCGAAGCTGTTGTTGTATATGTAGGTACAAGCATCATCGCGCGGTTTAGCTTATTCAAACGACGCGACGTCGATTAATTAACGTTATAGAGGGCCCAGGGCCGGTGAAAAACTCAGCTATTATTCACCATATCCATAAATATGTCAAACGAGCTTCACACATATGGCGCCTTGATTACGTTGCTGTTTTCCCGTTTTCTATACGTATCTACACGCTGTCGGTTGTCCACAACACCTATCCCATGTACGAGCCATTTCACCGAGTGAAAAGGTCCACACACATCGTACAACAATTCCAAACGACCAATATATAAATAAACTTGTTCGTAATACAGATACCTGTTTTTTTTTTTTCAATAGGTACACCTATCTTGACCTATAGACACTTTCAAATTTCGTCGAAACCGTAAACGTTTAAAAAAATATAATCCGTTTCGACGTAATATAGGTGTATTTAACCGCCATCATCCATCATATCATAAGGTATATTGTATATGCGATTATTTTGTCGAGGATTTAACGTCCAAATGTTTAATTCAAAACGTCAAAGGTTAACCGCTAATTATTTATTGGATCGTGTTACGATGCCACGTTTCAATTACACCATCTGCGGTTTTCTCGATCAATTTGTTTAAATACTTTTCAACCAGTATTTAAGTAATATATCCGACAGTCGAGATACACGTATAAATGTTACCGCAATTAAACCAATTGCAAATTTTCAATGGATTGTACGCGAGGTACTAATCACTCGAAAGAAACTTTTGCAATGACTTGATAGGTTCATTAATTGTGTGTGGAACGAAATGCTTGGAGCGGTGAGAGACAATGGTACAGTTTGGTGAACGGATGTTAAGCCACGAAACTTATACTGTATGAGGTACGAGTATGGGACGAATTCAAGAGGGGAGCTAGGGAGGGGTATACAGTACATCAAGGTGTGTTTTTTAATTTCCTTTTTTTCGAAATTGAAAATGATTGTAACATTGGTAAGTAACGTGACTTTAACAAGACGATAGAAATTCCCAACTAAGTATCACGAACTTCCAAACTGACCCCCAGTTGACTAAAAAAAGTTCTTGAGTTGATTTTTTGGGGCGGTGTAGGAGGGAGAGAGGGGGATTACTGATTTCGTGGATTATTGAGGCGAATTTTTAAAGTGAAATAAGCGATAAAAATGTCATTTTTTAGGTTTAAAAATGCTCACTTTTTTTTTCTTTTTCGAATTTTTGGAAGCTTTAATGATGATTTTTTTTATAGAAATTATTTCAATTTTCAAAAAGAAAGAATAAACAGGCTCGATCGATGCGAGGGCTAAAACTTTCGAAAATTTGAGTTTCGAGAAGTAAGAAAGCAATGTTTAAGATATTTTTTTTTGAGAGAGAAGCTTTTTGTAAGGGCTTTGAAATTTTAGAATTTGAATAACTTTTTTCCAGAAATTTCTGGGGCAAAAGCTTCTAAAAATGTGTGTTTCGAGGGAATTTTTTTATGAGAAGAGTTTATTATTGGTTTAAATATTTTTTATGAATATTTTGAAAGTTTAATTTTGAAAAATAAAAACAGGAAGACCCGAACAGTTCTGTAATTTATCAAAAAATCACAATTTTTCCTACTAAAAAGACATACATTTATATATTTTCCCCAACTAATTAGTCAAATTTTCAGGATTGGGGGGCAGGCTGACCTTTCCTGCTCCCCCTCACTAGATACGGCCCTGTTATCATCGTTAAAACAGTTAAAAAATCGTCTATCGAAGAGTTTCAAGATTTTTCAGTGAATTTGTATTTTTGAAAATTTTTGAAAATTAAGGAGTTCATCACCGCAGCCCGAATTGTTCGAAAATGGAAAAAATAAAAAATTGGGAATTATTTTCTCACCAGAGGTCACCACTTTGAGGGTTGGGAGCAGAAGAAATCGCAATTTTTTTTGCCATGTACTAAAGGACTACCCTAATGTTTACCCCCTCTTCCCTCCCCCTTCGAGCTCAAAAATTGGAAATCTATATGTACGTATTACGTATGAATGTGCTGTTCAATTCAAATCGTAGCCTCTTTATAGTCCGGCATATGACAATAGGAGTAATTGCACCCACCCCCTCCGCCGATCCTACGGGACAGACATCCTAAAGAACATTTTAAAGCAAACTTGACCAAAAAAACGTTGGCCTTACTTACAAAATGGTGGCCAGTTTGATTGACAAGTCAGCCGAAATCGCAGATTTTGCGTTTCAACATAGGACTTGAACGAAATTTTTCAAACCTTACAAAGGTAGATCGAAAGATCATGCAAAAATTTATCATCTGTCAAAATTTCAAGTGCTAAAGTGCGTTTTTCGATTTTTGGTGAATTTTTGAAAATCCAATTTAGGCCAAAAATGAGGGAAAAAAATCAAAATTTTACCAAATTGACCAAGAAAGCTGAAATTTGGGATATACCCTATTTTCGATATGCCAAATCGATTGGAAATGATTTCGACCCGTTTTGAGCAGTTCTGGAGCCTCCAGCAGATTTTTGAAACTCGAAATTTCCACAAAATTCCATCAAATTGGAGTTGTAAAGCTGAAATTTGTTCTAAAAACTGTTTTCAAGACGCTACGAAGTACTGCAGGTAAATTTCAAGTCGTTTTGGAGCCTTCAGCGACTTTTTGAAAATTCCTGAAGCCTCCAGCAGATTTTTGAAACTTCAAATTTCCCCAAAATTTCATCAAACTGAGATGGAGAGTCAAAAATTTATTCTGCTAACTAATTTCAATACGCTACGAAGTTGACTGCTGGTAGATTTTAGGTCGTTTTGGAGCCTCCAGCGATTTTTTTAAAAATTACTGGAGCCTCCAGTAGATTTTTGAAACTTGAAATTCCCGCAACATTAATTTATGAAATGGAGTTGGTAAGCTGAAATTTACTTCGCAGACTACATGGTGAATTTCAAATGGTTTTGAAGCTTTCAGCTACTTTGAGGAAATTTCAATTTTCCAAAAAACGTCATACAACCTTTCAAAAAGTCGCTGGAGGCTCCAAAACGACCTGAAATCCACCAGCAGTCAACTTCGTAGCAATTTCAGCTTTACAACTCCAATTTGATGGAATTTTGTGGGCATTTCGAGTTTCAAAAATCTTCTGGAGGCTTCAGAACTGCTCAAAACGGGTTGAAACCATTTCCAATCGATTTGGCATATCGAAAATAGGGTATATCTCAAATTTCAGCTTTCTTGGTCAATTTGGTAAAATTTTGATTTTTTCCCTCATAAATTCACCAAAAATCGAAAAACGCACTTTAGCACTTGAAATTTTGACAGGTGATGAATTTTTGCATGATCTTTCGATCTACCTTTGTAAGGTTTGAAAAAATTCGTTCAAGTCCTATGTTGAAACGCAAAATCTGCGATTTCGGCTGACTTGTCAATCAAAATGGCCACCATTTTGTAAGTAAGGCCAACTTTTTTTTGGTCAAGTTTGCTTTAAAATGTTCTTTAGGATGTCCCCTTTAAGAAAAAAGTTGTCCCGGGTGATCGGCGGGGGGGGGGTGCAATTACTCCCATAGTCATATGCCCGACTATTAGGAGATATTAGGATATTGTATTTTTAAAGGAATAAGGACCATTATTTTGAGAAGTCCTGAACTTGACTAAAATAAACTTTGAGCTTTTTTAATAGTTCAAAAATGATGATAAGGAAATACCAAAGACTTCAAAAGGTCATTTAAACTAAAAAATGAAAATTCGAGAAAAAATTGAAACATCTTTGAGGTTTTGTCAAAGAGGTTAAATACTCACCTAAAAATTTAAAAATTTTCGCACGCCTTTTCGACATCATTTGGCTTTAATTTTTGTCTTAAACTTCATGAAATTTCAAAAAAATCATTAAAAAACGACCCATCTTAATAGATATGTGTACAGTCCCCTTCTCCGTTTCTTGAAAAATCGGTTTTATCGACAAACTATTCACCAACAAAAATTTTCTGTCATTTTCGTCTGAATTATTGCCCATGACCTTATATTATTGTGCATGTATTTGAAAAATATTTTTTCACGAATTCGTTTCAATCCAGAAAATCAAAGCTTTGTAGCTGAAAATTTGGTCAAAGATGTTAAGGTGGATACCTGTAAGATAACCTCTTATTTAACTTCATTTTCAAATTCAACCAACAAACTTCCCTCCTCTAAAATGAAAAATAAATGAAATTTTGAAAATAATTCGTACACTCGTAAAAAAATATGTATTCATACCCGCAATAAAAACCACTCAGACATGGAATTTGTAAATATTACAGATTACAACGAAAACTCAGCTTCCATTTCCGTATTTTCAGAACTCCACTATCGAGGTAGGTAGGTACATAAGTATAATCCTTCTTCATGACGAAATTGGAGTGAAAATTACTCGAGGCGAAATTCTCACAGACGAGGTTAAATTTAGCATCATTTTTTTCTTTTCTGAATCGAGACCTCTGCGAAAGTATGATATGATAAGTATAAACGCTAAGCTTCTGCTACAAATTCACAACCCTAACGAAGTAGAAAAAAAATCCAAGATTCGCTCTAATTCGAAATAACCGTTAGCATCTTGTGAATTGAAAATTGACTGCGAATCCCTCCGCCCCAAAACTGAAAGTTATACCCTCTCGACTGTTGAAAAAAAAAAAAAAAAATGAATCTCGAAACGAGGAAAAAAACTCGAACCGATTTGTACAATTTGTAATTAGTGAACACTGAACAGTTTCAACATCAGTTATAGTATTATTTCGATTCTGTAAAAGGTTACGTGTTTGGTAAAAAATTGAAACAATTACTCGTCGTATTTCTACCCGCCAAGTACGAGTACATAAAAAATATATCCGATTATATCGAAATTTTCTCAACGTTTCTCGTTATTTGTTTATAATTAACGGGCGGGTCTTATATATTTTTCGTTCACTTTTTTTTACGTTCCATTCTTCTGCAATTTATTACATTATTGTGATGTGCGATGATGATGAATTCCATACCAGGAAATATTCTCGTATTCGCGTATATGAAATTTCACGTGGTAATAAACCGTCTTTTAAAGAGATACCCTTGCTAACGTATAGTATGATTCTCACATTTGAAAAAAATAAATATATTGTATTAAACAAATAGGTAGGTATAATATGCCTTCGTGATAAAAAAATTACGAATTGAGAGCCCACCGCCGCAAATGCCGCCGCAGCAATAAAAAAAAAAAAGAAGAATAAATAAACTCGAACATAGCAACCGGAACGACTCGACTAACATCGAAAAAATACTATAAACACATCGTTAGAACTTTCCTCCGCCTCTCCCAATGCATAGCGCTGCAAACTTACACAGTTAACAATCGTTTTATTGAACATCGTAAATTATACAGGGTGTTAAATAAAGCGTGGGCAATAATTTCACAATAGATGCAACTCGAGTAGATGAACAAAAAACGTTATTATGATAAGTTGCCTATCTTGTAAAATGAAGGTGCTACGTGCTCCGCAAAACTCGAAATTTACCAATTTTGAAAAATTCGTCAAAAATAAGAAAACGTTTGAATCATCCAAGTGATGTCCCTAACCCATAGTACCCGAGTGGACGAACAAAAAAAGTTATTATGACCAATTGCCTATCATCAAAATTGAAGGGGCAAACCTGATTCAAAATTTTCAAATTTCGGGTGTCCCAAATTTGAATTTTGAAATTGCGCTTGCCCCATCAATTTTGAAGATAGGCAATTGCTCATAATAACTTTTTTTGTTCGTCCACTCGAGTACTATGGGTAAGGGGCACCCTTTGAATGATTCAAACATTTTCTTACCGTCTGCGTATTGAAGAAATTACCTCATTTTTGAACCAAAATTTACCAATTTTGAAAAATTCATCAAAAATAAGAAGATGTTTGAATCATTCAAATGATGCCCCTTACCCATAGTACTCGAGTGGACGAACAAAAAAAGTTATTATGACCAATTGCCTATCTTCAAAATTGAAGGGGCCAGCACAATTTCAAAATTCAAATTTGGGGCACTTGAAATTTGGAAATTTTGAATCAAGTTTGCCCCTTCAATTTCGAAGATAGGCAATTGGTCATAATAACTTTTTTTGTTCGTCCACTCGAGTACTATGGGTTAGGGACATCACTTGGATGATTCAAACGTTTTCTTATTTTTGACAAATTTTTCAAAATTGGTAAATTTCGAGTTTTGCGGAGCACGTAGCGCCTTCATTTTACAAGATAGGCAACTTATCATAATAACGTTTTTTGTTCGTCTACTCGAGTTGCATCTATTGTGAAATTATTGCCCACGCTTTATTTAACACCCTGTATTTATGAATAATTCAGATATCATCATCATCGGTTCTGCGATACGAATCTTGTTTCGAAAAAGTCGATTGAGTAACAGGTTTAATGGTTTTGGTATTTTCAATTTATCGAGTATTTGTTAATAAACTTACTGTGAAGGTACGAACAATATAGCTACTCGTATCTCAAAGAAGGTGTCATAATTACGAAACTGTGCGCTAATTCAATTACTCATCATCTTGTTGTACAGCAATAGGGTGATCATCTGGAACACCGTTTTGCCAAACAGTGGCATATGCGGATACGAGACGAGAGTATTTCGAAGTACTGATGCGGTTTTGCGCCTTGAAAATGAGCTCAAATCCTCAAACAATATCTCTGTGTACGCTGTGTAAACCAGTTGCACGCTTACGGATGATTAACCAAGTTAATCGACCTATTAATAATGTGTAGGAACAATTAATTACGAGCTCGTTGGGTATTTACTTCCTTATGCATGCGGTTGATTATTGGCACGTTTTTATTGTACACGCTACAATGATGAGCATTTTATTAAGACAGCTTGACCGTTATGTGAAAGTACATATGGCATAGGCATCGGTCAAGGTGCCCATCATCGAGCATATCGAAATTGGATGATAAGAGAATTTAACCCATCTGCGTTCCTGATTTTGAGACCATATTATTGCCCATCCTTGCTGAAAACATCGTACGAGTATAATAAAATCTTTCGTGTTTTCAAAAAAATGAATCACAACTATCTGATGAGAAATGTGATTTTTTTTGCAAGGCTCTGATTTTATTTTAAAGTGTATATCTTATTGATGAAAAATTGAGATTTTCTTGGACAAAACATCAATTGTTAAGTGAACCTGAGGAGTGAATTTTCTATTCTACGAAAAAAAATAAGAAAAAAAAGCAGAATTATAATTGTGAGATGTAAAATTTCTCATTTGTACAATGCTACAAGCAGAGGCGTAGCCGGGGTGGGAGCACCCTCCCCCCTTGAGCTCAGGGCCCCCATTAACATTTGACGATTAAAGTTTCTCCACTGCACATGCATTCAAAAACTCCCATTTTTTTTAACCCCTTGAAGAGTCCATTAGTCAATTTGGGCTTAAAATTGGTTGAAATAAAAATCCCGAAACGGGAACTGAAAAAATTTTTCCAATCCTGAAGTCGAAATAAAAATTTAAGAAGAACGAAACTAAAACAAATCCAATCCAAAAATGAATAAATTTTGATCCCAAAACCAAAACCCAATCCCAAAATCGTATCGGACCCATAGCTCTGGTAAAAATATGTCGTTATTGATAAATTTTGAAAATTTTCGGTCTAGTAAGAGACTTATTTGACAACTTTTTTAAAAACATAATAGCACATTTTTGAAATGTTTTGCCCTTGCTTTGCTCAAGCTAAGTAGGTACAGTTTTTCTATTTATAAATTTCTGCACCTGTTCAAGGTAGAGGTACACCTACTCCCTAACTCTTAAAAATGTCGAATGGAATTATGAAATTGACTTCTTGTAGAAAAAATCATAATTTACTGGGTAACACTGCATGGATTATAATTATTTTCAAAAACTTCGGTCCTGGCTTCGCTGAGACCTGTTCATTTTTCTTTTTCAAAATCAAACTTTCCGAAAAATCTATTATTCAAACTCAAAAACAATGTACATGTAAATCCAAAAATAAACTCCTCTAATCGATAAAAAAATGGTTTTTTACTTCTCAAAACACGAAATTTCGAGAGCTTTTGCCCTCACTTTTTTTGGGCTTTTTTGCTTTTCTATTTCAAACTTGAAATTTCTAATATAAAAATCATTCAAATTCTGAAATTTTGAAGCCAAAACAATCAACCTCCTCTTATAAAAAAAAAAAAAAAAAACATTGTCCTTTCACATATTAAGTAAAATGAGAATTTTCAAAAGCTTTTAATTGCTCTCGTTACGCTCGGGCTATTTTGTATTTTTTTCTCTTTCTGAAATAATTGAAGAGTGATATTCCAAAACTCGCTTTGTCCATTTTCACAACTTTTCAGGAGAGAGGAAAAACAGTTTCCCTTTAAACGGGTAAATTGGCTTTTTAGGCGAGTTTAGCACTTTATTTGGGTGGATTTATGATGTAGGAGTGTAGGTATACATTTCATCCACTAAATACTGCTGAAAAAAATTTCAATAAAAATGAACAAAGCGCGTTTTGGAACATTATTTTTTTTTTAATTTTTATTGAATTGGCTATTTAGGTGAGTTTAACACCTCATTTTGGTAGGTTGATGATGTAGGAATGTGAGTTAATACTTCATCTACCAGGTACCACTGAAAACCCAACTTTGATAAAAATGGACAAAGCGAGTTTTGGAATATCACTCTTCAATGATGTACATTTCTCACAAAACCAAACCCCCCCTCCCTTCAGATATGCTCTGGCTACAAGAAGTCTTTCCTTTCGAGATATTCAGGTACCTACTACTTACATATTACTTTCAGTAAGAAGTAGGCGGTCAAACCTTGGGTGACAATTTCCTGTTTTGGAACCTTTTCCACAAACCATTTTGTATTTATTTCATGATTATCAGATTATGGACAGCTTGTTGTTGAAATAGCTCCTTAAATTCTTCAACATAAGCGACAGTAAAAAATCAACTCATTTTTTCAAGTTTTTGATTTTTAAATCCATTTTTTTTTTTTTTAGCTCGAAAACATTTTGAAACTGGTTGTAAAGACTTGATGAGAGAAGAGGAAGTAACTTTTGGTGAACATTTCGTTCTCGTCTTCTCGTCTGTGATTTTCTACAGAACAGACAATTTTGAAAATTTGTTTGTGAATCACCTGTGCTTAATTGACTCAAAATGTGAAAGTTATGATTTGACGGTTAAATTTTCTGCTACTCAAGTGGATTACAACACATATTTCTGTAGCCTTTTTAATGCATCGCAAAAAAGTAAACTTTTGCAGAAGGCTTTAAGGCCAGCTCAAAAAAAGGGGAGTAGGAGAGAATCTATTTTATTATAAATACTGAAATTAATGTTTAGACTTTTATTTAAATATGTATTCACTTTATTTGTAAAAAATTAATAGATCAGTGACTCATTTCCAACATTTTCAAAAATCTGGTAAAATAAAAAAAAAATCAACTGCGAAGACGAGGGCATTTTTGATGTACATATTAATTTTCTCAACAAAACGCCTCAAAAATTCCAAAATATGCGATTGAGTAATTTACAATTGGAAATTTTTTTCCTGGGTCTGCCTTAAAAAATTTACCTTTTTTTTTTCATTTTATAAAGAGAAGTATTCGCTACTCGAACCGCCACAAACATTGTTGAACCGGAAAAAAAGGAATCAAAATAGGATCCAAAAATATGATCACCAGGGAAAATTTCAGGAGCTGAAATTAATTTTCAATTTTTGGTAATTTATTTTTAAAATTTAAAATTTGGCCAATCTCTCATGAAAAAATCAAAATTTGATAAAATTGACATAAAAGCCTGAAATTTGGTTTGCACCCTATGTTTGATCTCACGAGTCGAATAGTGATGGTTTCGAACCGTTCTGGAGCCTGCAGGGGATTTTTGGATTCTCCAGTTTTCGAAAAAAAGAACATACGAGAGTTAAAATGAAATTTAGCATCTTTAAAATTCAGATTTACCAACTTCGTGACGCTTTCGATTGGTTTGGGCACCTTTCTGTTTTCAAAATCTTTTGTTCCAGTTGAAATCTGAAATTTTCTTCAGCGATTACAAAAATCCGCTCGAGACTCTAGAATGGTTTGAAACCATCACTAATCAACTTGGAAGGTCCAAAAATAAGGCATAAAGCACATGTCAGATTTTTCTGTTCGCGAAAGATGAATTTTTCAATTTTTTTTTTTTCAAAAATAATCCTTGGAGAAAATTTGAGATTTGAGCTGGCACAATCGAAAGGATAGTAAATATGTATGGTGAATCTGGATTGGTTTAGTGCTGAATTTCATTTTCATCCTACTCGTACTTACAGCGTTTTTTTCGAAAATTAAGTATCCGTAAATCTGCTGGAGGCTCTAAACGGTTTGAAACCATTACCAATCGACTCGATAGGTCGAAAATACATACATAAAGCACAAACCAACATTTCATCTGTTTATGTCGATTTGATCAATTTTTTCCCTCATAAGAAATACCCAAGTACCTATCTTCGTACGTATTTAGAAAAATTCGCCAAAAGTCCAAAAATGAATTTCAGCTCCTAAAATTTTTACTCATGAAGTCATGATCCTCCCTGGAAGAGAGAAGAATTGTGACAATGAGCTCTGCGATTTTCCAACACAACGCCACTAGTTTTATCAAAAAAAGAGAGCAGCGAATAAATTCATGCCACACGCCACACCACCACCGGATATTATTCTTCTATCAAGTATTTCAAAAAATCTGACGACATTCGAGTGACCTTCGTCTCGACCTAGTAAATGAAAAAAATACCTACTTTCCAAAGCTCGAGCTTTTGAAAGTTTGTAAAATTTGTGAAAATTAATGAGCTATTTACTTTCAGAACGCTTTCTTAATTTCATTAGCACCTTAAGTCGAGAGTAATTTACCAGCATATAAAAGTGGAAAAAGAAAAGGGGAAACAACAGCATTGAGAAAATCTCAACATTACTACGTAAAGGCACGCTTAATTTCCCATATTTTCTTCTCATAAAGTAAATAAATTTCAGTCTTTTTCACCCTTCACTACTCCGAGAGAGGTATTAAACCACTTTTAATTTATTTAGTCTCGCGAGAGAAACACGAGCATAAATAAGAAAAGGTGCGTAAATTGATGAATTTTTTGATTACTCGAAAGCTTCAAGTATAAACAAACGTGTCCGTGATTTAAAAATCTGGATAAGGTTTTCACGTAGGTACGTACGTATATTGCATTTTAGGGAAAATGTCTCCGCGTAATAATTAATGTACAGAAATATCTACAAATATGTACGTATGCGAGTACATAATTTGTATCAGATACACATCCATCATTCATACTCGAAAGGTAAGTATAAGAACGTTTTCCAGTTAGGTATATATAAGATAAGAATCGATTTCTTCGTTAATTAAAATATAACCGCTACTAATCGTCTTATACAGGGTAATAGAAAGACGTTGAAGTTTATCTCACCTGTATTAAAATCTCATCAACGCGTTGAATAAGTTGCATGCCATACCTTAGCAAGGAGCTACAGTAAAGAACGAATCTTCGATATCGTTTAGTATCAAAACCACTAAAAAGTCTCCTCTTCTTCTAATCTGAAATACCAATAAAATATACGACGGTAACTAAGGCCGACGTTGACGGAGCTGTATACTCGAGCTTAAATACGTATTGGCAAATAAGGACAGATTTATTAATACGAGACGAAACGCGAAACGCTCTCTGCGATAAAATTTTCATCAGATATTGGTAGCATCAGCTGAAAATCGTCGTTTTATGCGGCATATACTACGCCATCGACATACACGAGTATATGCTGCGTCCAGTTACAACCTAACGATATTTTTCAATGAAAACGATCGTAAAATACGTCTTCTCGTCGAGTATTTCAAAATAATGACCGTTTTATACATACTTACAGTAAACGAGAATTGTAGCAGTACATACGAAAAACGATACCATGTGCCATATCAATGTATCAAATTTTATAAACTTGAAGATGGGTCGACCATGCTAAGGTTATATTCGCCGAGTACGTGGAATTATTATACGAATATAATATGTGAATATACCTGTGACTGGAGGCAGGTGGGATAAAGACATGAGATTCGGTAGTGGAATCGAAATTTACTGGATTTTATCGGACAATGACAGCGATCTTGCAAAAGCTCGAAGGATATTTCAAATAATAATAATGGCGATAAGAAATATAACTTTCGTGGATGTATTTTTATTATTATTTATTATAACATTTAATAAAAATAACAAGAATTATCAATTTTTATCAACCCTGTTTGACCCGGGATATTTCCTCGAATATAAAATTTTGGAGGGAGAGGGAGAGGAAGGGTTAACATTTTTTCAGCTTTTTTCCATTTCTTGAATTTTTAGACTTTTCCTCTATTTATTATCAACAATCAATTGAGAAAAAAATCTTAAAAATTCAAAACTTGAAAAGAAAGGGATCAACACTGGAAATCCAATGTGAACTAATCACTGAAACATTCATTTGATAAAAGAAAATTAACTCAATGCCACTACAAAAAAAATTCTAAAATCATTATTAAAAAGTAAAATTTATTTGAAATCACAAAAACTTTGTTTCAATCATTTGATAAAATTCATTTGGAATCTCTGTAAATAATTTCAAAAAATCTACATAACTATTTGAGTAAAATCGATTTTTTGTTTAAAAATTTATGAAAAAATTTCATACTGTAATTTGTTACCAATTTACATGCATCATCAAAGGGTGGGTGGGGGGGGGGGGGTGATTTTTGTTCATGTGCGATTGTTCCTAATTTGCCAAAATTTATGAAAATTGAGATTGCGTCCGATTTACATATTCCCAAAAGGTTTCCATCTCTGCAGCAGGAAAAGCGATAACTTCATAATGGAACATTAAAGTAAGTCTCAGTGATGCAAAAAAAAAAAAAAAAGTTGGCGTAAAAATACGAAAAACTTGGAAATTGATGAAAAATGTATATTTTACGATTCAGTACACTCGTAGCTTGATTATAAATAAGTATCGAGGAAAATGTGTGTAGAAAAGCATAGGTATATTTTCAATTCAAAAGAAGGTAAAGCTTCATGAAAATATGATCAAATAAGGACTGGTATCTATTCAATATAATATTTGTACCTACGAAAGAAAAATATCGAGGAGTGTGAATAAAGATGAATATGTCAAGTATTGAGTTTTTTCCATTCAATGGCCGACACATTCTGAGCCGATAATTCCGATATGCGTCGAGTTCATTTCTTCAGATTTATTTTCGCAAGGTAATAACCAAGCACCGAGTAATCTTTTGAAAATTACGTTTAAATATCCGGCGACTTGCAGAAACTCATTTCACGCTCCCAACCATTTGAAAAAATTTACAAAAACTAGAGCACTAAAGTGCGGAATACCTTCCGCAGTGTGAGAGAATTTTCCAGCAGAACTTGTCTCTTTCCACCCTTCCCTCAATACTACAGCAATAAGAAACTTGAAATGTATTTTTTTGTGTAATGCATGCTATAATGTAATAGGTTCACCTAGCCTATGTCTGTATGTATGTTATGAGGCCGTTTCGTAAAGCTGAAAGAAAAAACCAATAGACCTTTCGTGTACGTATTAAAGATTCGCCTCGGTATTATAAATTAACGAAGTCAAACTAAGAAAAGCCACCACCAAGAAAACAAGAGTGCTGGAATGGAACTCGTGAAACATGAAATTTTACTTAAAAACCCGGAGTATTTTTTCTGCCCTTTTTTTTCTCGCTCTCTCGTTGACTAAGTTTTATACACTTTGCAATTCAAGGTGAAGTGTATTCATTTTGTAAGAATTTATACAAACGCACTTTTACACTTGATTTATTTTTGCACGTTTTCGGAGAAATACCTACCTCGCTGTCAGAGCGAGAGTGAAAAGCGAGCGAAGAATCGTTTTGGGTTTATTCAAAAGATGATACCCGTCGTCGTCGTCGCAGGTGTTGGAATTAAAATATGGTACGCGATTTTGAGAAACGGTCAAGGAAAGAGAAGAAATTTTCCGAATACGGCGTTTTTCTCGTGTTACGAGATGGAGTTCGTCTTGAATATTTCATCGAAATAATGGCCGATGTTGATGTAGCAATGAATGAAAATGTGTTTATGTTTGGCGACAAATTCTTTTCCAAAATATTTTGCTTTCGAGATGTATTTTCCGGCATTTTACAATATTGAACAATTTATTATTGCAGAGGAACCACTCAAACTAACACACTTTTTCAATAGTTTTCAACGAAACCAAGCTGGATTGAAAGACCATGTTTTATCGAGTTTTCATCTGGATTTTGGGCGTTTTTTTAAATCTTCTTTTTTTAACACTTCTGAGATTATAAATTCACCAATCTTTCAAAACCTCAAGACTTCTTTTTCTAAGTAAAATCCAAAATCCATTTTCAAAAGTTGCTATCTGGGTAGATTCTTGTGGATTCTAAATCTTCCAAAATCCAGATTCTCTAAAATTTGCCAAAATCCATGTAAATGAAATACCTAACTAGTTATTTCATACATTAACGAAAAAGTATTTAATGCAAGTAAATTGTTCACAGTTCACCTAGGTAATGCATGAAGAATCTAGTTATTTCATGAAATTGCTAGGTGTCATCAGTTAAATCATGAAATGAGCTGTTAGAAATGATTTTATTACAAAAATATGGTGTTGACCATGATAAAAAACATTGGTGACAAAAAAAGCTTCAAAAAATTGAAAAAAAAATTATTTATTACAGCACGCCACCATAGAAAGATCCCATTTTGAAACTTGAATGTTTTGAAGAAACATCAAAAAGTACAGCTATGGAAATTTTTTCAGAATTTTAATGTGAAAATAATGGAAGGCCCCCCATCCGCCCCCTGAGGGGTTAGTGAAATTGAAACACATGACTCAAAAACGTTGGTCGAATTGACATAGAATGACCTTTTGGCTTTCTGTGATTATTAAGGAAAACTCTATTTGACATGATGATTTGAGAAACCTCAACTGGAAGGGGAGGGGGGTTGCAGCAATATGAGTTGAATCACAAACAAGCACAAACGAAATAAAAACGATTTCATAAATTTTTCCCCCTTAATTTACATTTTTAACCCATCTTCCAAAAAGTCTCTTTGTCGTTTTGAACTTTCTGATTTACAGCACAATTTGCAAACAAGTACACCACATGGTGCTTCGCAAAATACCTATCTACCTAACTAGCAAGAATAATAACACTGAATAACGCATCATTTATGTGTTCTAGCTTTGGATTAAAACATTAATTTCTTACTTTATCGCAGTTCATTCATTGAATTCACACTTTAACTAAACACACCTTGTGTATGTATGAAATAACTAGGTAAAGTGTAGAAAAAATTCGATTTCACACTTTTCCGTTAATGTATGAATTTCATACATTACCTGGAGTAAATACTTTAACGGTAACATATACCTACACTTATGACTTGCCCACAAACAATGATGTATGGTGACTGCCACACACTCTGATCTGTCTGTTGACTGTAGCTACAGAAAGACTGCAAAGTGCCATTGATGACCCTCACTCATGGACAGAAATATGGTGTGTGAAAATCAACCATGACAATTCTGAACATGTAATATTTTCTTATCAAACATCAGTTATACACCTGTATTCCTAAATGTGCAAATAATAGCCCAGTTGGCTGAAAATCTGCTTTTATGCGACATAAAAACGCGGGCAGGAAATTTAACACTTTACACCTATGCTTTTTCTGCCCATTAATCAGCGCGTATTTTATTTACGCGTAAAAATCTGCCATTGATCAATATTCTTGGAAAAGTTTTTGGCACCAGCGGGGATTGAACTCAAGTCCCTGGATCTGTGAGTGGAATCCTTGCTACCTACACCACCAGAGAACTTGATAGATATGAATAAATATTTATATACTATAGTTTAAAACACACGCGCAAAATACCACATTTACATGCGTTTTTCAGCAAATACGCGAATAAATACGCTGTAAAATATTTGCGTAGCGTATTTTTGTGGCTGGTTTTTTCAACGTGCAAAAATAGCCACATAATTTAGAAGCGTAGCGGCTTTACACGATAAAAATACGCTACAAAATATTCTTGTGGCGTGTTTATCAGTAGAAATTTTTTTCTGCTGTGCAGAAAATGTAACAACCTAAAAAGTCACTTCAAAATCACACCTGTGAATTGCAGCGTGATTTTGAAAACTGTAAAATCTGCTGCATGGCAGCAGTTTAAAGTCGCGTTGAAGTGTAAAACGCCAATTAAACTGCTCTTTACCGCGTATTTATTGGCAGAAGGGCAGATTTTCACCCAACTGGGAGGTATCAGAAAAACCAAGCGCAAAGTACATACCTGGGTATACACCTGGACAGAAAACTTACACAGAGAACCCATATTGAAAAGAAATGATATGAAGTCAATCTAACACTGTGTAACATGTCATAGCTACTGAGTAAGAAAATGTCACTTCAGAATAAGCTGTTGATTTATAAAACAATAATTAAACCAATTTCAGAGCTGTGGGTCTGAAACGATCCCAAAACTGGAACCAATTAAATCCCAATTCAAATCCAATCCCAAAACTGAATTCGTTATTTTTCTTGATCCCAAAACCGAAAAAATCCTGGAACTGATATAGTAATGTTGAACCCAAAACAAAATCATTTCAGCTTTGAGATTTCAATTTTTGCCTTTTTCAGCGATTTTATTTTGATAAAGAGTAATTTACTTATACCTGCTTAATAAAAGTTATGTGACAAATTAAGCAAAATATGCATTTAATCAAAACATCCCCTTTTTTAGATCCCTTGCAGGTTCCATAGGTCAATTTCAGCTTAAAATATGGTTGAAATGAAAATCCTAAAACTGGGACTGACTCCACCCAGAACTGAAACAATTTTTTCAATCCCAAAACAAATCCTGAAACCAAAATGAAAATTTATGAGAACGAATCCTGAAACAATTGCAATCCCAAAATGAATAAATTTTGATCCTGAAACCAAAACCCAATCCCAAAATCGTTTCAGTCCCACAGCTCTGACCAACTTGGAGTTGGACCTACGGATAGAGGTCTATGCCCAACAGAAAAACAGTGATGACAGTGTAACTAATGGGTAAAATTGGTTAGTGGCGGCAGCTGCATGTGACGTGCTGGTGATGGTGTGGCCCATGTCGATGCAACAGGACTCGAAGTATGCTGAAAAATGAAAACACTGAATTTTCTTTGTTTATTGTTTATGTGAGTGCTAAAAAGTGAATTTTTTTCAGTGTAAGAAATCTTTTTCTAAAAACATTGATTTCTAATTTTTCTATAAAATACAAAGAAGTGACTAAAACCAATGAAAACTACTAAAATCAACAAAAAAAAGACCCCAATGCCGACTTCATTCAGTTGATGTAACATTAGCGGTGGCAGCGAAATTTGGTGGCACAGACCTCTACCTACAGAGCACCCTTCTGGTGACCAGCTAAAAAAAAGTAACATTGAAAAAATACAGTGATGCCAGAATAAATGGCTGTGTTAGGTCACCTGTGCACCCTGATTTGTTTGCAATGATCAAGTCCATTGTGACCTCAAGACACCTAGCATCCCTAATAGAAAAAATACTAGTAGTAAGTGAAAATACTACTAGTTTCTTACCAGTTATTACTAGTAAGTACTGCTTTACCACTAGTTTATACTGGTTAACTGATAATTTATCAGTACTTATTACTAGTGTGTACTACCTCACTACCAGTTCATACTGGTTCACTGCTAATTTATCAGTACTTACTACTAATTATTACTGCGTCACTACTAGTTCATACTGATTCACTGCTGATTTATCAGTACTGATTACTAGTTCGTGCTGGATCACTACTAGTTGTTACTGTTCAACTATCAGTTCTTATCAGTTCTTAATGTCAGCCAATTCTCCCTTCTCATTATTCATTTATTTTATAGAAAATGAGTGGAAATACTATAAACAAAAGCAGTGAAATGTGGGATAGGTAGGGCTAGGATTTTAAGCGCCTTCAGACACGTTTCATATGCTATAAAAAAGCAAGAAAAAGGCAAAAAAAGTGCTATCAAATCCCACCATGTTTCATATTAAAATGAAGGTTTTATTTTCAAACCCAGTAAGATACCTCCCTTGAGGCCTTGAATATAATGCACAACATTAACCAAAATGAACTAAAAGAAGAAAATGAAAAAAATGAAGAAAAACTGAAACTAAATTAAAACTATAAAACTTTTATTTTTCAGTTTTTTCTCTCATTTTTGAAATGATTTATTTTTTCATTTTTTTTTTTCAAAAATGCGCAAAAAGTTGGTGAATTTTAGTATTTTTGGAAGTAGGCCTAATTGCTGTAATTTTACCAATTTTTTATCCAAAAAGTGCGTCAACAATGAAAAAAAAAACCAAAATAATAAGCAAAATTCTCCCCCCCCCCCAATAAAAAAAGCACTAACTATCAACTTTCACCCTTTGTCTCAGAATGAAATCAATTGCAAAGAAAATGTACCTATTTATGCCATATGGGGTGCAGCTAGAAAAAAAAGCATTATCATAAAAATCCTAGCTCTAGTGATAGGTATGAAAATTTTCATTCCGGAAGTAAGCCGCAAAAAAATCATGACATTAAAAAATAATGCAATCATTTTTTCAAAAATACAAATTAAATTGAAAAACTACATTTGCGATGGGTGTAGCATGATAAAATTTTGTTGTCATCATACATAAGCCCAGCGATAGTGTATGAATAACAGGAGAAATATACTTCATGAAACAATTTTGCTATTCAAAAAAATTACTAAGTCCAGAATTAAAGCAATTATGTTGGCCTTTTAGTACCTATACTACCAACAGCGGGGATAGCCAAGTGGTCTAGGTAAGTGTGTAACTGGTTGTGAGTGACTGACTGGTCCTGGGTTCGAGCCCTACCTGGGGCAAAAAATTTTTTACTCTCAAAATTGATTTTTAGGATGGGGTTTCCTAGCACTGTGCTGTACTAAGCTTGTTTTAATGAAGAAACGTAGATTCAGTCATTAATTAATTTAATTAATATATTTTCACGCATTTTATGAGGGCAGTTCAAGAACTATTTGATCAGTTCCAACTACTAGTTAACCAGTTTGAACTACTAATCAGAGTGCCAAAATATCACTAGTTACAACTAGTTCTTTTTTTTTCATTGAACTACTAGTATTTTTTCTATTAGGGATATGATAGAAGAAATATTCTTAAATTTGCAATAAGATACCACCAGCAACTACCAAGCCACCCAAATGCTAAAGCAAGACAGCTAGATGGCTGATAGATGCACCGCAAATTTGATGATTAAAACGATGTAAAACACATGACCTAATACTATAAATTTAAAAAAATTTACTTCAGATAGGTAGTCATCACTAGGAAAAGTAATAAAATGATGATCATAAAAACATGTAGACTGTTCTAGAAATTATCTGCCAAAATTCAACTGTGGATATAATACTCGAGGAGGCGAACAAAATACGTTAATATGACTGGTTGCCTATCTTGCAAATTGAAGGAGCCACATGTTTTGCAAAGCTAGAAAACCAATTTTGAAAAATTCATTGGAAATCATAAAATTTTTGGATCATTTAAATGATGTCCATATAACCCATAGTACTCGAGTGGACAAATAAAAAATATCATTATGGCTAATTTCCGATCTTCAAAATTGAAGGGGAAAACTTTATGCAAATTTTAAATGTTCAAGTTGTGTCTGTGGCTTCATTTTGAAGATAGGCAATTTGTCATGATAATTTTTTTTGTTCAATTTGAAGAAGTTGCAGGTATTTTTGGGCAAAAATTTACTGATTTTGAAAAATTTATCAAACATGAGAAAATTTTTGGATCATTTGAATGACTTTAAGGAGAGAAGTATTCCAACTGGCGCAAAAATTTCTGAAAGGAACAAAGATGAATTAATTTTGAATCTTCGTTTTTTAATTCGCGAACTGATTTTCTCCAAGTTCAACCGTCAGTTTTGAGATATGAGCTTTCAAAATTGATTAGTTTCGCCCGAAATTGTATCATGTATGCGTGAATTGAACTCCAAAAGTCCCTGAGCTGGAATTTCTATTCCAAGCTTGACTTTTTTTCCCATCACCAATCGCTCAACTCAAGTTCCAAGTAACATAGAGAAAAGGCTGGCTCACTCAAAGCTTCATTCGTTTATGATGCTAGAACATAATTTTACCTATTCCTTCCTATTGATAAGTTATTATTAATAAGTCAACTCCAAATAAACGAGATGATTTGCAAACGACGAAAATGTTTATTTATATACACAATATGGTACAATACCTATAACTTAAACCGTTGGAACACATCTTAACCGTAGTAAGCGAAAGGAGTATAAGCCGGAGCAGCAATAGCCTTAGCATAAGGAGCAGCAACGATCGGAGCAGCGACTCCGGAGTACGCTAATGGAGCGGTGTATGCAGCTGGAGCGTAGGCGTATGGGTAAGCTGCGTATGGGCTGGCATAAGGAGTAGCATATGGGTAGGCAGCAGCATATCCGAATGGGGTAGCGAATAATCCACGTTTATTTCTTCCTTCAGCTGGTTTCTGTTGTTCTTCGGCGGCCAAGCAGAAAGCAACCAAGGCGAATAAGAAAGCAACTGTGATCTGTGGAATGAAAATCATTTTATTAATTTTTTTTTTTTGGCAGATAGTTATTGGTGGTGGAGATGGGAGGGGTGGGTCCAAATTTTTCACGAGAGTGATCTGAAATTGATCTCTTTACCTTCGTTTTTATATCTCAAAGTACATATTTCTTTACTTTCGAAATAAGCTTGTGTAAAAAATGAAAAATGGTTCAACAAAATCAATTTTTACGAATTTTTTTGTGATTTTAATGTACGTCGAAAAAACTCCAACAGTTGTAATTAAATGGCGAATTTGATACATTTTAGTGCATTAAAATACTATAGGTACGAGTAATATCTACCAAATGGTAAGTTGATGTCAGTAAAATGTTGAATTACGAAAAAAGTTTTAAAAGCTTTGAGATTTCATCGTAACTTATTTACTTGAGTGAAATGTTTGTAGCTCTCACGCTCATGGTAAAAAATTCCATCTAAAACGATCATTTTTGTACGATGCAGTGAACTAGAAAATGCTACGAGGTGTTATCAGTTGATATTCGTTGTTTTTTTTCAAGTCATTTACTGCATTGGATGAAAGAATACACGTCGAGTTCATTAAACTCTCAAATAGAGGTACGTTTAATAATTGAATTTTAAGTGAAAGATGATGGAAATGTGCAGTAAATATGAAAAATTTCTCATTTCAAAATGAATAATATTAAACTCTATGTTGTTTTTTACTCTTGAATAACTTTTTCAACTAGGTATATGATTATGAGTGGAATTGAAATGAGAAAAAAATAAAAGACTCATTCGAAACATTTTGTAAAATGGAATAAGTTAATTCATAATTTTTTTCTTAACAGAATTTCTTCCCTTTTTACAATAAAGAATGGTCCAAATAACTGATTTCAATTCATCTATAGTCTGAATAATTTTCAACCGCGAAATTTCACGTTAGTAAAATCCACGTCTTTCGCAAACATTCGAAAAAGTCTACGTTATTTTTCCAAAACTCCCGAAAAATGTCACCAGAAATTCTTATTTATTCGACCGACGATTAATTCGTCGTTCGCAAACGTCATGAGGAAATGATGAAAAAAATTACGCGAGAGCCCAAAAATAGAAAACATTTCAGTTTTCCCGTCTATATTGACAAGCTCAGCAATTTACACAATGTCAAATAAAAACATGTAATTTTAATGCCGATGGTTCTGGAATTGATCGAGCCCACGACGATGTATTTTTCAATTCCCCCCTCCCCTCGCTTCATCGTCTTCCTTACTAGGTCGCAAACAGTCAACAAACTGATTAGTTTAAAATGTTAATTCGAGTCGAAAACAGGCCAAAAAATTCCACCACCGCATAGAAGTCTTTGCACGAAGAGAATTTTTACTACGTTTTCAGAAATGAGATAATAAAAAAAAAATGAAAAATTGACAGTTTCGAAAACAAAGTTCTCCAATTTAAAGTTTCATGTGTTCTTGTATTCGAGTTACGGTGTTTTGAAGGTATTTGTACCTTTGAGTAGGTACGAGTTTGTGTAGTATTCCTATCTATGAATTTTGTATTAAACCCCTTAATAGTTTTAAATTCGTCGAGTTAATCAAAATAGACACATTTTGTAAAAACATAGCCGTCATTTCCTTTACTTATAATATAGCTTGCGAGGTAAACTTAAACTTTATACAACACTATGTGTAGCTTTTATGGCGGAAATATCTACTCGTGCATTAGTCGAATTCACGCTACGACGAAGCAGCTTTTAAATTAATCCTTATCATAGTATACAAAAAGTTTACCTAAGCTAGAATCTATTCGTATTCTATACAAATTATTAATAAGATGGCGTAATTTACCTGGAATTTCATTTTGAATGGATTTGAAGTGTGTGTGTTCGGGCAACGAACGAAATACTCGACTTGAAAGCGAAATAAGCGTACGAAGAAATGCTTCGAATTGAACTGATACTCTATCGGTGCTCGAGACAGCTTATATACTCAATCTAATCGAAAAAATTACCCCCCAATCGAATAAAATTTAACATTCAATAAACGAAAAATAATTATCTAATATGTTACGACATTTTTTTCCCCATAAACAGCGCACATTTACCTTTACACGTGCCAATTCAATAAACTCTGGCGTACTTCGGTACTGTAAAGGATAAGGATTAGTAATTACGTATTCATAGCGAGATAAAAAGTTCGATACCCAATTAACATGTACACTACCTTCTTCTGTACATGTTGTAAAAATAATATAAAAAAATGTTATCAATTTGTATTCAATATACACGGTGACCACGTTTATCTTCTACGTATGGGTTTTCTTAATTCTATTATATAATTTAACAACATCCATAATATAGCGTATACTCGTCTGCGTTTTCGAGGAGAGACACCTACTTAAGGACGTATACATTGATCTTAATTTCGATCTGATCTTCACGTAAATATTGGCGCTATATAGCGTTGGTGTTGAAATCCCAGCCTGAGTACCTACTTAGTTAGACGTTCCTACGAGTACTTGTTATCTATGTACTTACGCGGATATTTGGCAGGTCTCCTAAATTCCGTAAGGTATAGAGTGAATTTAGGTAATTGATATGTCTAGTTTTGGCGTCCAATAGCTTTGCAATGAATACGACCTTGACCCAGCAAAGATTTGTCACGCAGCAGACAGACGATGACCGTGTGCCTGTGCGTGTAGGTAGGTATCTTTTGTTGGTAATTGGTTATAGAACGATTGACAATTACCTTATACCTACCTAGTTAGGTATTTTGCTGATGAGGCAGAATACCATATAATTTGGCTGATTATTTGATTTTTTAAGGTTTTGGTTTCAATATAGGTCTTATCCCAATGAGTTGGATGATGAGATTGGGAAATTCTAACCATATCGAAAGAAGACTTATTGATGATGTTGATATCACACACACCCAATATGCCTTCTTCCTTGTTTTAAAGAATGTTCTAACAAGGGAACTTCTCGAGATGTTCGATTACGATTGAAACGGGACCGCGATTTTTGGAAAGACCATGGCCATACCCAAAATTTCAGCTCCTCAAGTTGATTCCTCGATTCTTGACGAATTTTTGAATATTCAAAATTGATTATTTTTGGCGATTTATGCTTCTTTAAAAAAATGCTTATCTACTTATTCAGTGAAGATGATAGCAATTGGTCATGAAACTTTTTGATTTCTCCAGAATTGTAAAATTGCTCCAGATGGTGTGAAAATCAATTTGAACTGCCAAATATCGGATTGTGACTTTTATCCTCGACCTGTTTCAAGGATTTATCCACATTTGAGCTGATTTCGAGAGCGACACTTCAAGTGCATTTTTTGACTAACATATTTCATAAGTGGAGATCTGGAGAATGCTCATCAAAAAAACACACTTGAGGTGTCCACCTGGAAATCGACCCAAATACGCATAAAACTCGTTGAATAGATCGAGGATAAGCTACAACTCGATTTTTGTGGCCCAAAATAGTTTCTACGTCTAAAAAAAAAAACCATTCACTACCAGCACAGAAAACTTTTATGCTAAATCAAACATGAAATTCTAAATTATCGCAGAGAAATTCATTCTAAAAATCACCAAAAAACGTAACTAAAACTTAGGTACTGCAAAAAATTAATTTTGTCATTCCAAAAAAAATCCCAAAATGAAATACTGCCAAAAAAATGAATCCTAAATCAGCAAAAAGAGATGTATTTAAAACTACAAAAAAAAATCACTCATAACCCCCTCTCTTCCCCTCAAAAAATCATTAGAATTGAATTCAACACTTGTGCTCATACGCTCAGTGAGTTCATGTGACTCTCATGTTTTGAAGCTTTTCTTGTGAAAATGATTACCTTGAAAAGGAAATTGCCCTTTTGCATGCATATTGACAGGTACATTTCAATTATGAATGATTTGAAATCAATTTTTTTTTTTTTTTTAATGATCAGTGCCTGTGTTTTTAATTGTTATTTTTGATATCCAGGTGAACAAATGAACTGAATTATACGTGCTAAGCACTTAATAACTGATTTTACGACTGTTTCAGTTTCTCAGAGGGATCATATGCATTTCTGTAAAAATTCATGTATCATACATTATGTAATTCTGAAAATGATTTGAAATTTTTTCATTTTCAGTCTAAGTAAATTCTGAATATTGATTTAAAATTTCATAATTTAGAGCCAATGCGGAATTCAGAAAATTGATTTGAAATTTTATAAGTAATAAGTATGCAATCAATGAAAATTCTGAAAAATGATTTGAAATTTTGTTAATCAAAAACAACGTGAATACCAAAAATGGATTAAAAGTTTTGCATTTTGTAGACAAAGGAAACTTTGAAATTGATTTGAAATTTTATAGTAGGTAATATGAAGACAATGAAAATTCTGAAAAATGATCTGAAATTTTGTCGTTTTTAAACAATGTAAATTGTGAAAATTGATTTGAAATTTTGTTGCATGAAAACAGTGGGAATCCTGAAAAATGATTTGAAATTTTGTTAATCAAAAACAATGTGAATTCTAAAAATGGATTAAAAGTTTTGCAATTTGTAGACAATGGAAACTTTAAAATTGATTTGTTTTGTAGTGATATGAAGACAATGAAAATTCTGAAAAATGATTTGAAATTTTGTCATTAATTTTTAAACAATGTAAATTGTGAAAATGGATTTGAAGTTTTGTTGCATGAAAACAGTGGGAATTTCGAAGAATGATTTAATATTTGTTAATTGGAGACAATGTGGATTCCAAATTCCAAAAATTGATTAAAAGTTTTGTAATTTGTAGACAATGTGAACCTGAAAATTGATTTGAAATTTTGTATTATGAAGACAATGCCGAACTGGAAAATAATAATTTGTTATTTTGTGATTTACAGACGATGCAAATGAGAAAATTATTCTGAAATTTTGTTATTTGGAAAATTTGCGAACTGTGCAAAGAAATTTATAATTTTAGAGTCAATGAGAATTCAGAAAATTAAAATTTTGTAATATGAAGACAATGATAATTCTGAAAAATTATTCGAAATATTGTCATTTTTGGAGCAATGTGAATAATGAAAACTGTTGAAAATTTTATAATTAAGAGACAATTCGGAATTCTGAGAATTTATTTGAAATTTCAAAGAATAAAGACAATAAAAATTCAGAAAAATTATTTGAAATTTTATTAATCAGAGACAATATGGATTCCGAAAATTGATTAAAATTTTGTAATTTGTAGACAATGTGAACTTGAAAATTTACCTGAAAGTTTGTATTATGAAGACAATGCAGAACTGGAAAATGATAGCCTAATTTGTAATTTTGTAATCTAGAGGGAATGCAATCACTGAAACTATTCTGAAATTTTGTAAAATGGAAAATATTCAAACTCTGAAAAGCAATTCAACACAGGCAATGAGAATTCAGAAAATTGTTATGAAATTTTGTAATGTGAAAACAATGGAAATTCTGAAAAGCGATTTGAAATATTGTCATTTTTAGGGAATGTGAATTCTGAAAGTTTATTCGAAACTTTGGAAACTGATTTGAAATTTTATAAATTTTAAAATAATGCAAACTATGAAAAATTACTAGAAATTTTTCAAATTAGAGACAATGCAAGCACAGAAATTCTCTGAAATTTTGCATCTAATTCGGACGATATGAAAACTCAGAACTCTGAAAAGCAATTTTTAATTTAGAGGCCATGAGAGTTCTAAAAATATTATTATTTGTCATCACGGTGACAATAATCGAGTCACCTATGTACTCGTACTATGTAATTTTGGTTAAAGCTATCAAAAGGTAGATAGATATCTAGCTACGCACACTTTGCAGCTAAACTGTCCAGTTTCCCTTTCTTACGAAATTATCCGATTAAAATATGAACTAAAATTCCAATTGCTCAGACAATGGTATAGTTTGAGAAAACATTTGGGTATAAAAAAATTACTTCTCTCAGACTTGAGACCAACAGTGTAGTACACCACTGAAAAAAACTGTGTATTTCTTCCAAACATTTCAATGTTTTTTAAAAGGAAAAAATGGCTATTGATTGCTTTCAATTCTACTCTGAAAAAAATCATAATTCTGAGAGAAACAGAAAACAAAACGGAAATTTCAAATTTCCAACTCTCAAACTCGAGTAGTTATATTAGCTGAACTTCTTTGATTGAAAATAGTTCTTGAGCGGAAACGAAAGTTTACCTGCTTGAAAAATTAATAACTACATACTTGAGTTTGAGAGTTGGAAATACTTTTGTTATAACAACATTTACTCGTATTCAATTTTAAATGCTGAATCCATTTTCTCATTTTTTTTGCTTTTTTTAAAATATTTTTTCAGTTCTTTGAGTTTTAAAGTTGGGCAAAAATTCATAATGGCAAAATTTGTTCATTTTCCAAAGTACTGCCCATTCCCAAGATCAAAAATACGTTTTTCTCAATTTTTTTCCAAAGTTCGGTTGCTCCTTAATTTTTAAAGATAGGCAACTTGCCCATCTAACGTTTTTTTCAATTCGTATACCCGGTTACATCCAAATCTGATGTTTGGACATCCACTCACCAGATACCTGTATAGTGAACTAATTTCTATAACACCACTACCGCTGGCAACACGAACATCCACTCCATGTTGTATTTCGCTCGACGCGACGTTTAGATTAAATTAATAAATTGTAAATTTCTCAACGTGAGCAAAACCTAACTCATCGTTGTTGACGGGTCTTCCAACTACAGAGTAAAATTTTCAACGAGCAACAAATTAAATATTTTGAAAATTCCTAATTCTCACCAAATAGGTACCTACTTATTTTCGGTCTGAACCGTCTGAAAGATCTCACGAATACAGCGCTGCAAAACGATATCTTTTGCGGTTTTATTGAAAAATGAACTTACGTCTTGACGAATTTAATTTCATTCGAAAAATTCACACGTTTCCCAGATAATATTGTTGCACAGCTTAATACGCTGAAGGTCTTTATGTAACCTTATACGAAGGATTCGAGAGTCGTATAGAGGTACATTGGTGCGAAATTTTATTAAATAAAATGGGTGAAAATTAAATACGTTTTGACGACACGACACGCTATAATATTTGAAAATGGAAAATGAAAAACATTACGTCAATGTTAAACATCACAATGGTTATTTGGTCGTGAATACTTACCTACATTAACATTTAATATAAAACATACAATTTCGTGAACTTCGTTTCACTCTCAAGCAGGTAGGTAGAGGTAGTAACCATTATTCGAATAATGTAAAAATAATAGTATAGAAATGCACTCGACGATGGAAAAGATTGCGCAAAAAAATTGAGAGAAAAAACGATTTATTAAGTTGGCACACAAAAGGAAAGAGAAAAGGGGCTCACTTCATTAATTTTTTTAATTTTCCGGTCCACCAATGAGAGGAGAGACCGTTGGAAAAGCGAGAATAAAAAAATGTTGTAAAGCAGTCGATTCATCGTCGAGGCACCCAGTCTCCGCGTGTAGAATAATCGACGATGCGAAAGATTCGTACTGCGAATGATGTACAAATAAAACCACCTACACGGTTGATTTGATTTCCAAAGCGACTTATGAACTCGAAATCATCTCTTCTCTATCCCATAAACGCATACATGGTTAGAAAATACGCTCGTTTTGTGTTTAGAAGTGTTGTAGACCCTGCTCTCTTTTTACCAAACACCCCAACTTGAGTAGAATACGGTAGCGTTGAAGCGTGTGCATCGCGTAAAATCGGCTCGAAGCCTTTAAAACTCTGTTGTAAATTTCAAATGCTGCCACATATAAGGCAATCTGCTCGAGAACAAAAATTTATTACCTTTCCGAAAGCAAGATTAATTTTGTAACAAGTAAATTGTAATCTAAAACCATACGAATCGGTGTTTACGCCATAAATATCGTGAATGCTCGACATCGACTTGAGTTCTCGAATTAAGTAGTTCATATTGATGTTGAAGTTCGATTTTTCTGAGCCTAAATGAAAATTTGCTCAAAATAACTCAATAACATCTTCAAACTGCCAGAAAATTTTGATTTTCGTACTTTCATAACTCGAGTAGAACATTACTGACAAACAAAAACATTAAGATAAGTTGCCTATACTTTAACTTGAAGGAAATTTGGCAACTCTGAAGAAATCTCTAAAAATATTTGGATCATGTAAACGATGCACCAAACCCAAGAATAAGATGACAAATTGCCTATTTTCAAAATTGAAGGGTCAAACTTGATTCAAAATTTCCAAATTATATGATCCAAACATTTTCTTTTTTTTTTGAAGATTTAAAAATTTTATTTCCTCAACAAACCAGTATCATGATTGACCATCTAAACCTTCATGAAAGAAATTATTTTCTTTTCAATTTCTTCTCGCAATTTGTAGCAAAAAAGAACGAAAAGAAGCTCAAAACAGGTAAACATCATAAAAGTTTCTCAATAGTATAAGTACAGGTCCTTTAACCGGATATCAGCATACGTCCGATTCACCACCTTCTTTCCTTTTATTCGCTATTCGCCTTGAACCAAATAAAAACGGGTAAAATACCTAATCTAACATACGGAAGTTTATAGAAACCTACGTGTAGAATTTGCTCGGCGAAGATTTGAAATTGGAAATGGAAGCCAGAGGAATTGCTGAATTTGCGAGGCTGCGAAGTAAAGATAAGAACACGAATCAAATGCAACAGCTAACAAATACGTTGTCGTTATTTTGAAAAAGCAACTAACATTCACCAATTTGAGAAAGTTTTCGTACTTTTACATCGCGTGGTTCTTTTGCTAATCGATTGCGGAACATTTTAATCCCACTTCAATATTTTATCAAAAAGAGAAAATGCACCCCACGAGATGATTTTCTTTCACACGATGGTTTAAAAATATTCGGAACGTTATCAACAGGGATTTTATTGCAAAGAAAAATCGCTCGTAGTAAAAAAAAATCGTTTTCCTTTCCAAAACCGTTCTCTCATCGCAGCGTAAAACTAAATAGGTACCTACCTAGTAGATAAGTATAATTTTACCAATTGCGATACACCACTTAGTTGACATGCAAAAGTGCTTAATCAAAGACGTGACATTTTTGTAGACGAATAAATTCATAGCTATACGGCGACGCAAATGTGGATTGGTATCTGTATCTCCTGTTTCTCTACCTATACGTTAAAGTTTATCGGCCAGCTTTATGACCGATGAATAATGCTGGGTATCCGGTGTACGTACGTAGACGTTACCTATATATTAAACAGATTATAAAATATGGAAAAAATAACTCGTTACTCGAATCACATTCTAATTCTATATGCAGCTGCAAAAAAACCAACGAAATGTACCCTCATCCACGTCGAAAATATATATACACGCCAAATGCACGTAGAAAAATCAAAAAGGAATTTGCTATCGTGCTCGCGTTTACGTTCCAGTTTATTTAGCCTCAATGACGCGTTTCGCTGGGTTATCTGTGCAAAAAATAGCAAAGATATAGAAGAGATTAAACGACGAAGTCTCTGTGCGAGTTTTCCTTTTGCAAAGGTTTTAAAATATTGACCTTTTTTTTATTATTGCCATTATTATTTTCTGATATTTGATTTTAAACAATTGAATTCAAGTCTTGTCTCACTTTGTAAATTGAAGATGCCCTCAATTTCCTAGAATAATTATAATTTTTCCAAAATCCAAATTTAAAGATAGGTACAGAGATAGACTGAAACAAAATGCCAAGTTGATAGAAAGCGGTAAAATTCTGTCCCCTGAAAAGTTTTTCAATTACTTCCTCCTCAATTTCTTTAGAACTCTCCCGCACACAGGAGTACAAGGTGGAACTTATACACCACGATAAAATCGGAGTGAAATATGGTCAGATATCAAGAGGGTTTTCGATTTTGAAAATTTTTTTTAGCGAGAATAACACCTTAAGTTGTCTATGGTCAAAAACTGAAATTTTTGTGAATTTTTGACAATCGACATTCGCTATCTTCAGGATGCTGAAATCGGTCTCTCACTCAAATTGAGCCGAATGTAGTTCAAAACAAAGATTACCGTACTTTTGATGCAAAAATTCACCTTAGAAGACCTCTTACCCTCATTCCTTTCAAAGATATTGCCCACCATACAAAACTTCAAAACTTCTAATTTTGAAATTTTCACAGATCATACGCATTATGTAGGAGTATAAGTTATACAGTAAGTTTTTGAAATCCCCCCCCCCATTCTTCTCAGTTTTTTGCGAGTTGACAATTTTTACGTTTTTTTTTTTTTTTTTTTTTAAGTAACTTGAGGGAAGGTGACATGTTTTGATTTTTTTTCCAGTGGATGTAACACGGTCAAAAATAAATTAACGTGTAACAAAATCGTGTATTTTTCAGATGACCACCACGATAAACCTGATAAAAACATATGTGACCCGCTCTGACAAAATCGACCACTTCGACGAAAAAAAGTGTCCAAAATAATGACAATTAAAATGAGTTTTAAGGGTTGAAAGATCAGATTTTTGAGAAAAAAAAAACATTTTTTGAAATTTAGTCAAAATGGTCGATTTTGTCAGAGCGGGTCACATATTATGTACATTGCTCTCCCACTCTTTTAAAATTTTTTTTTAGACCATTAGAATTATGGAGGTATAGTTTAATGTGGGGATGCGATAAAAAAAGGCTATTGAAGAGAAATTCTTTGTGGAAGATAGGGAGGGGGAGAGATTTTTGACATTGATTTGATGTTTTTCACCCGGGGGGGGGGGTGTTTCCGAAATTTGCGTAACGCTGATTGGAAAGACGGGTCTATGACCTTAAGAGACCAGGCAAGTGGACAGACGTCCTTGAAAAATCAAACAGATGGGTCAATGACCTTAGGTGACCAGTGCGACAGACAGGCTGCTATGAAAAGCTGGGTAGGTAGGTCAGTGACCTTGTGAGGTCAGAAAAGTAAACAGACCTACCTTGGGAAATCAGATAGACGAGTGAATGGTCTTTAGAGATCAGACAGACAGCAAATGACCTTAGAAAGCAAGCAAGTAAGGTCAATGACCTTCAGAGGTCAGAAAGGTGGACATGCGACTTTGGAAAGCAGAACATATTGGACAATATTACACCTTGAGATGCCAGGCAGGCAGGCAGACGACTTTGGGAAGCCATTCTGACAGGTCAATGACCTTAAGTGGTCAGACTGATAGTCGTACGACCTTGAAAATCGAGGAAGACAGGTCAATGACCTTCGAGGACCAGACATACGGACGAGCTTGAGAGGCTAGACAGACTGACAGACAACTATGAGAGACGGTACAGGTAGGTCAGTGACCTTAAGAAGCTGTTCAGTCAGGTCAATGGCCTTAGGAGGCTATAGACTCATACATACGAAGTCAATGACCTCCAGAGGTCATACAGGTAACATACGACCTTGAAAAATCAGATCGTAAGGTCAATGACCTTAAGTGGTTAGACTGACAGACATACGACCTTGAAATTTGAGGAAGACATGTCAATGACCTTCGAGGACCAGACAGGCAGATGAGCTTGAGAGGCTAGACAGACTGACAGACAACTATAAGAGACTATACAGGTAAGTCAGTGACCTTAAGAAGCCGGACAGTCAGGTCAACGACCTTACGAGGCCAGAGACTCATACATACGAAGTCAATGACTTTCAGAGGTCAGACAGACCTTGAAAAGTCAGATCGTAAGGTCAATGACCTTTAGAGGTTAGACACTCAGACACACTTTGGGAAACCAGACAGACGAGTTAATGACCTTTAGAGACCAGATAGCCAGTAGATGACTTTGGAAATCAAGACAGTAAGGTCAATGACCTTTAAAGGTCAGATAGGCAGATGGACGATATTGGATAGCTAGATTGACTGGTAGACAGAAGACCTTGGAAAACCAGGCAGACAGGTAAAAGACCTTAAAACAACTAACACAGTCAGTCAGACGACTTGGGAGGCTGGACACATGGGTCAATTACCCTAATGGAGCAGACAGTCAGACAGGCGACCTTAGGAAGCCAGAGAGAGAAGCCAAATGGCTGAAAACCTGGTCCTTAATAATAACAATACATCTTAGAATCTTAATTATTCAGCTTGCGTTATATTGATGTACGATACAAGCGACTTGTTGTTGATTGATGATTTGGTGTGTTAATTAAAGCAGTTGGCAAAACTGAATCAGCTCGGAAACAAGCGAATAGAAATAATGTATCAGAAATCAATAATGAGATTCATGTAGGTATGTAAAATAGAAGGAATCATACCTGATCACCCTTGCAGGGGGGTCGAGGAGGCAGCTGTTCAATGAAGCGCTGGTAAACTAACCCAATCAGATTAAGGGGATATTCTCAATACACCAAATTTTCTCATAGCATAACCAAAATGCCTTAATTTTACATTAGTCTTATGGGACGGAATGGGACAAACTTTAATGTTATAATTTAGAGCCGCGGGATGCATGGAATGGGCTCAAATTTGAAATACATGTTTTTCAAGACATTTTGATGAATTCTGTGCATGCATTTGTCTGTACGTTGAATAGTTTTTCAGTAAATACAGTTTCAAGAAATGTTGGATTTTTCTCAAAAAGTCCAACATTCCATTAAATCGTATTTTTTCGAGAACTACTCAACGTATCGACAAATGCATGCACAGAATTGTTCTAATCGTCTTGAAAAACGTATTTATACCAAATTTGAAGCCATAAATTCCATGCACAAATGGCTCTGAATTATGTGTTTGAAGTTTGACAGGCGGACAGATATACTAAGTACCATGTATTGAGAATATCCCCTTAAATTTTAGTTAGCCTAAATTACTCGTGTTCGTACAAACACAATCTGACCGGAGTTGTGCTTCAAGGTGCGGAAGATCTCAGCATAAAGCTCAGGCATGCTTAGGATCAGGTTGAAGGCTTGGTCTGGGTGATCTTGTCTGATCGAGCATCTAACTAATCATCAAATCTAGCAATACCTCGTGAAAAACTCTAGGACTTTCAATTCTCACCATAACACAATCAATTTTTGTTCAACTAATTATCGAAATGGTCTTTCCAACATATTTTAAGAAGAAAAAAACTCAAAATCCTTTCATGATCTGTACAAAAGAAGCAACCTAACTACCTTCATTCGAGTTGAGAACCAAAACAACATCGCAAGTAAAATAAATAATGAAATACTTCAAATTAGAAGAGAATTTATATGGAAACAAAATACCTGCTTCCTTTTTGGCTTTTTTTCAAGGTAAAAAATGACTTTATTTTAACGCCATTAAGGATCGCAATACGTTACTCGGCTGGATATCATTACTACATACCTCGTATACTTACGTTTAGTTGTGTGCAAACTGCAAAGGTATGGTACGTCCACACGTTATGTACCCAGTATGATATAAATTTATTATTTTCGTTCCGATACGTAAATCTTAGTACTTAGCAATATGCGATTCCCCGACGCCACGACGCGTCGAGCTCGCTGGAGCGTAACACCTTCGTATACGAGTATGTAGAAATCTTAAGAGGAAACACTTCTCTTTTTACCAAGTATTGCTATTCGTACCTACAGCGACATGTTGAATACACCTAGACCTACCATTGAGAAAACACAGAGCGTCGTCAAAGAATACATCAACATACGAGTAGACCTACCTACGAGTACATTTACATTTCTTCACATATACAATAAGATGCTGCGTATGGTAAGATGAGAATGAGATCAAAGTGTAGATGAATTTTGAATGGGCCTTGTTCGCGAGCACCGTTAACTTTAACGAAACACATCTGCGAGTAATAAAATTCAAATGGATTTCGTTGTTTGGCTACGTTCTCAAAGCTCGTCTAAGTTATTGATACCGTGCCCCGAATTTGTTTATATTACTACGGGTAATTTGCACGATTCCTGGCACCTGTTGTACGCTATGCAGGAAAACAGGGTGGGATTATGCAACCGAATGTGCTTGCGGTACCAGTATCGTCGTCGCGATTAATGACCATCGTGATTATTATGCACGAAATCCTAGATCATCGTGTGGTATTCTCATGTACCTAAGTACGATAAACGTACCCGAGCTATGAATTTTTAACCTCACAATTTCCGTGTCTACGTGTACTTACTTGGCGAATATGTGAATTTTTAACAGATACTTACTCTTTTTTCACACCTAGTGTACCTACCATCCATGTACGTAACTTTCGCGTACTCGTACATAGATAATTTGAAAAGTTGGCGAGTAATATTAGCACGACTCGATGGAGGAGAACAGGAAGGCGGTGGCGAGTTTCGGCGATAATGGGTAAGCTATGAAATCAACAATATCGGTGTCGATGTCGGAGTCGGAGTCGGTGGCTCGGTCACGCAAGCTTTTTCCAGAGTATAATGTACGAGACAAGGGTGTCGGGTGGTGCGAGTGCGAAGATGAATGCGCGCTATGCGTTTCATTGTGGCATGCTAAGTCGAGCTTGTGATGAAAGGGATGTTGTTTAAAGTTGCGAGTACTACATGTATTCGTTCATTCTCAAGTTGTGTATTTATTTTCGCTATACGTTTCGTAGACGCGTGTATTTTACGTCGCGTATTCGTATTTATTTTTTTTTTCTCAATTAAAAATGCTCTATTACCAGAGTTGAAATTTATTACACCATGTTATTATTTTGACCACCAAATTAAATCCGGTTAGTATTATTTTCAGTAATTTTTTTTTCTCGCCTTAATTGATGGCCTTTTTCCGGCGTTTAATTTTAATCGCCTCTTTGCATCCTATTCACCGATTATATCTACTCGTTGCGTGTTATTTCTACCGACTCTGGTTCACGATTTTGCCTTGTAGGTACTCAACTTTATTCCCTTTGGGTTTATTTTTTTTGGAATTTTTGCGAATAATTTTGAAACAGGTTGTTTGAGATTTTTTTCGATCCATTCGAGAGGTTCGATTTTTTTTTCTATTTCAGTTCGAAAAAAAAATGTTGATCATTACGTTCTTGGTTATTTTTTGAAAATTTTTTTCAGTTGTTAAAGATAATTTGGGTCAATTTTTACCAAAAATGTTGATGATTTTTTTGGTGTATTTTTAAATTTCTTCATCATAAGCTACATTTTTTGGGATGAAAATTGAGAGAAACCGTGAAAAAAAAAACTCCAATGATTGTGAAATAATCAAAGTTATTTGAAAAAATGTTTTTTGTACGTAAGACTTTCAAAAAATTCAAAATTTTTATAAAATTGATTTCTTTGGCCCCCAATGAGACAAATTTTGATCATTTTCTCAATTTTTAGCTTGAATCATGGGATTTCTTTAATAAAGCTCCTCAAACAATATGATCTGTTTCGAACCTCGAAATGATAGACGATTGGAAGCTACATATTTTAAAAATCATAAAGAGTCGTAAAAAAAAGGAATTGAAAATTTTAAAAATTGAATTCCATTTTTAAATTCCATTTCTGTGCAAATGTTGATTTCTTCCTTCTTTTAAGCAGTCTGAAAGTTGTCAAGGGCCATCGTTTCATTATCCTAGGTATTATCAAAAAGACCAGCAGCTTCCATTAAAGATCAAAATATGAACAGAAATTATAAAAACTTGAAATGAAAACAGGGAATTTTCATGTTCACATTTTTTTAAAAAAATGAAGTCTTCAGATATTATTATTACACTTGGGTATTTTGATCGCTCTCCGAATCTACGCAGGTGCCTCAATTTACGTATTCTTATCCATCTCGCAATTCATTACAATTTTTTCAATTAAATGAAAACAAACCTAGCAAAACTTTCAAGTTGTAAAAACTGACAATAAAATATTGTAAAATCAAATACCTACACTTGAGATGTTGGTAATTGATCATTTCCCCCATCTTTTATTGCTAAAAATTTCAAAATGAAGTGCTTTTGCTACAAACTCCAGCTAATATTACTCACCCAGATGCAAAATGTAAATAAGCTCGAGTACACTCAAGTTCACAATAATGATTATTTACTATCATTTTTTTCTTTTCTTTTTTTTTTTTTTACTTCATCGAGTTTATTAATTATTAAAACTGACTTGAATAATATGAAAACTTTTACACAGACAACAAAATGATAGCCATAGGTCGAGTAATGTTTTTTCACGTCCCATCACCGAAAGAAATACTCGTAGTTTGAAGACTTTCTTATTTGAAAACATTAAAATGAACTTTTCGCGAACATTTTCAATTGCAATAAAAACTGGAAAATTCGCCATATTGAATTTAAACGTCATCGTATATTATTAAATTTCCAACTTTGTTTCGTAATAAAGAAACGAGCAAGTACCTACCTTTAGTTCATCTGTTTATTATTATTTCCTACTTTTGAAGAGTTTTCTTTTATTTCTTTGTTAAAATGGCAACATACTCATACCTAGTTTCTTCTTTCATTTTTTTTTTTTTTTTTTGAAAAAATTGAACAGAAATTTAAATATGTAGGTAGTTTAAAATTAGTTTGTGCTGTTTTGGCTTAAACTTGAAAAACAACGGAAGGAGGGAGGTTTTTTCCCAAACTTCCTTGAAATCCGCCTATATATCTTATTTCTCTTTTGCTCGAATTTTAAGGAGAAATGATAATGTTTTGAGACTTATTGCTTGTTGAAATTTCAACATTGTTTAACTTTCCTTTACTATGACTTCTGAGGTTTTGGATTTTATTAAGTCCAAAAAAAAGTCTGTACTAAATCTAGAATGATTTATTAAATTATGTAATTTGATCGAGTGTTGTATTTTTTTTTTAACTTCTCAATTAGGTATTTGTGTCTCTCCCTCGCTTCCCATGAAAATTTCTCTTTTGCATTTATTCATGTATCAAATAACAGAAAATTGTTTGTATCATACACAGATGAATCAAATCAACATTTATTTAAAAATACAATAGACAAAATCTCAAGTCCTGAATTCCGCTCTTCAATTTTTTGAAAATTTTTTGAAATTCATATTTCGCTCAATTTTTTATGATTACCTAAGTCAAAATTTATTTACTTAATTAAAGTAGAATAATTACATAATTTGAGATTGGCCAAATTTCTATCTTAATTTGGACTTTTTAATTCTACAAATATTATAGTGAAGATTTCAGACCTTTCTGAAACTTCAACAAGTTTGTGGGATTATTTTCAGAAAAATCTCAAAAACACGAATTAAAAAAAATTGAGCATCCCCAAACCAGGTTTGAACAGATCTAATCCGAGAAAAACTTGTGTAACAGTGGGGTTAGGAGGAGCTGCTAGAAGAAGGGATTATGATTATTTTCTCCTAAGGTGGTTTTCTGAGAAATCTTCCTTTGAGAAGGAACATTTTCCAAATTATACCTGGCTAGCTCTAGAATAGGCAATCCTTTCTACCTCAATGAACACAGTGAGAAGTTACTATACTATAAATAAAGAAAGCCTTCTCGAACCAATTATTTATGGTTTTTATTTACAGATGTAGTAATTGAGCATATTATACCAACTAATTATAATTGCTTATAATTAATCTGTGTATGAGATAGGTACACAATACAGGGTGCCCAGAAATATCGAGCACCCCTAAAAAAGTTTTCTACTAAAATACTTTGGTTGCGGTCACAGTGAATGATAATAATGATAGCACACGATTGGTTGTTGGACTGGAGAGATAGCATTCCACCAATCATATGTATCTATTTCGCGTTGCCAACCTATATTTTTAATGAAAAACTTTCTTTGGGGTGCTTAATATTTCTGGGCACCCTGTACAAACTACCTATCTTCTAACTCTACAAGTAGGTAACTTAAAACATCCACCGGCAAGCCTGGCAACTTATTATAAATTGAGTTGTAAGTATTTAAAAGAATACGATGTAGTTGCATTCTTTTAGTCTCAAATGCTGAGGTAATTAACACATCATCACCTAGCACTTGGAAGATTAGATTAATTAAAAGGCAGAGTAGACAACACTAGTGTGAATCCAGCATACTTGGCAATAGTATACTTCGTAACATAAAATAAGTATAGCAAAGTACTCAGATGGCCTTTAGGACGTCATCTTCATTACTAAATGGGCACTATGTAAGGGTGAACGCAACCCCGGTAAAAGAATTAAACAATTTACCATAGATGATGAAGATACGCATAGTTTAACTGTACACATTGTTTGCCTCTCCCTGGCGACCCCAATAATAGTTGCTTCAGCAGGTATGCTTATAGTGGATCCATTTTTGTAGGGTTATCCACTCGATTGTCCGGAATTCAATCAAAGATGGGCCAATAAAGTACCACAATCTTATGAGGAAATTAACGAAGTATCGCGTTATAAGAGCCATGACCTTACAAGGAAATTAACGAAGTGTCACATTGCAAGTACTAATTAAACCATCTAAAGATGGGTAAAACACATGTAGGGAGTATGGAACTAGCCACACCAGCCGATTAAATATTTACCGTGACTGACATTTATCTGGAGAGCGCGAGTGTCCTGGAACAAGTGATTTTTCTAGCATCACAATCCTTGCAACAAGGCTCGGATCACGAGTACATTATGTAGCTTATAGCTCCTCCCACAGGATGAGTACCATAAGCCACGCTCATAGAGAAATTACGCTAATAACTACTATAGCCGAGCAGGGCATAATTATCCGCTCATCACACTTGAAAACTCTTATCTGATTAGTTCTGATCAGATTCGATTGAATCCATGCAATAAATACAGATCTGATCAGTTCTGATCTGGTAGTTCATTAATCAGAATTAGGTCTCTCCAATGGATCTGATCGAAATTGTGATCTGACCAGATCTGATCAGCTCCAATCTAGAAGAGGGTTCAGAGGTTCCCAAAATCATGCAAATCAATTTGTTTTCGGCAAAAATTATTAAACAGAAAAAATTGTTAAATTCGGTTCGAATTTGGATTGATAGTGTACTTAATTGGGTGTACATCTTTCATGATATATCGCAAGAAAAAAAATATTTCGGCCCAAATTGACCAATTTAGGAGGGAAAAATCGTGAAACAAACAGTTTTTCGCATTTTGAAGGTCTACCACCTACATAAAAAAATGCTGAAAAAAATACAAGGTTGTGCATCTACATATATGAGATACGCAATATATCTTATCCTCTACAATAAGCTCTTTATTTTGGTGCAAATTTTATAGTAAGTACCTTCCTAATAATTACCTACGAAGATTTTTTTCAAAGGCATTCGAATTATTCCACGACAATTTGATCGACATATGCTTACTATCGCGAATAACAAAAGCAGAAGTACTTAGCCAAAGAAACCAAAAAATGTCTTGTTAGGGTATAGTTATCCAAAAAGAATAATCAGCCATCAGGCAATTAGCACAAAATTATCGTCTTTTAAAAAGAATACCTACATTGAAATTGAAATTTTTCGATAAATTTTGTAAGCTCAGTCCACCTTTACAATTGATCGTTTCACAATTTATCTAGAGCTCTTTATTTTTCCAGACCTCCAGGAAATTGCGTCCCAGGACGCATTGCCCGGATGACTCCCTTCTGAGTGGCCCAGTAACCTTCTCAACACAATTCTAATGAAAAACTGTTTGGGAAGTTTTGGAAAGAATTCAAATTTACGAATAAGTTCGAATACAACCGTGAAAATACCGAAATTCAATTTTTTTAAAAATTTTGTAGTGTTACATCAACTACTTTTTTTTTGTGAAAATAATTCTTCAAGTTGAAACCATTAAAAAACAGAAACATTGTTCGAACATTTGCAATAAGTAGGTACGTACCTGCTTGTACTTATCATTCTCACCTTTTAGTGCGCGACCGATAAAAATTCAAACATAAACCTTGAAAAAATACATTGGTGAACCAAAATTTAAATGCATAAATAATCTAAATGAAGTACTTACCTAGATAAACAAAAAATTTCGATTTGACTGACTGAACACAGTAAAATATAGTTGCCATAAATTGTCCTTTGTTCATTCAGCACTGTCTTATATTTGTAATTTCAAATTAGTATTCATTTTTCTTTTAAATCTGCCACAAAATGAAGTTAAATGGAATATACGAGTATTTGTTACTCGTTCTAATAGTTATTTTTTTCCCGATAATATCAATTGAAGGATGCCGGGGTTTTGGAGAGCGTTGCAACCAACATCAAAATGATTGTTGCAATTCCTATCTTTGTGAAGCCAGACGTGCAGGCTTTGGTGATGATCTTCGTGTTGATCTCGACGCTCATTGCTATTATTGTTAATGAAAGGCTTCAAACAACCGAAATTTACCTTGAAAATTCGCATTATGGTTCATGTTCATAACTGCTTAATTGCTAATAAACCTTTTCATTGACTGTTGGAGTTGAATTAATATTTTTACACAGGTATGTTCTCATTCGAGTGCTCTTTTAGCAGATGAACGTGGTTTTTGATAATAACATACACTTATCGAAATGTTTTTCACGCTCTACGATGATACCTGCATTTTGGTACAAATTTTGTAGTAAGTAGGTTGGTACCTACCTAATATGAAGATTTTTTCAAAAAAAATTTGAGTTATTCCACATCATTTCAATAGACGTGATAACCTGTATATTTTTGAGTGTTTACTCTCGAGAATGACAAAAGCAGAATAATTAGACATGAGAAACCGAAAAATGTTTTCTTATAATCATCCACAAAGACCAATTAGGCAATTAGCACAAAATTCCTGCAACGTTTCACGTTTCATTATTACATAAACCACAGCGCAAATCATTATGGTCCATTCTACCACGTTATCATCACATAATAAACGCCATTGTTCGGTGTAAAATCATCTTCGATGAGGAACTTTCGACAAATCTAGGTAAATGAAGCCTGGTCTTATAATTTCATCATTTAACATGATCGAATTTCACTTTTAAAACAACATTCAATGATATTTAAATAAAAACGTGAAGTTCTACCGAAATGCATGATTCTCTATACATTACTTACTCGAACTGGTTACCTCAATGATAAAGATTGCATCTCTGAAAGAAGTGACCCAAATGTTTCGTTTAAAAGCTGAAAATGCCGGTTTGCCCAGAAGATATGCTTCAAAATTTTTTTAAAAAGCTCTACAAATGGTCCTTGGTAGTGTCTAACGATCCCTATTCGTTTGAAAAAAATCGGATGAAAACTGCCAAAGTTGGAAATTTTGAAGCGAATTTGCAATTTCGCCCCATTTGAGGAGGTTATACATGTGAATTGGCGATCTAAAAAGTTTGGACCTATAAGACACAAACTCCGCTGGTTATAGTTTCAAAATCAATTAAATCAAAACTTCCATGAATTAGCAAAGTGTGTGTTATTTAAATTTTATTATGAATTCGAAAATCAAAAATCTAATAAACTCCATTTTTGATGAGAAGGAGGGGAGAGAAGGAAATTGAAAATTATTTGTCTTGGGATAGTTTCATTAAAATAGATACCCAAATGGTATTACACTATTAACTTATATTTAGATAGTAAAATTTAAGGAAAATGGTATAGGTATAAAAATCTAAACTCTTAAATTTGGTTTAAAAGTAGGTATACTAAAAATCAACCCCTCGAATCGATTGCGATCATTTCCGAGTCGATCTGAAGCCTCTAGCAGAATTTCGCTTTTCCCCAGCTCACTGGAGTTGCTCCAGAAGGCAATACATTTGCAAGTTGTTGAATCGCAAATCTGAGGTGACAAGTTCAAACTTGTAAGTATTTTTTGCAAGTTGAATATTCCATATTTTTGAAAATTCACTTGGAAGTAACAGTAAAAATTACTTCAACAATTGTGTAGGTAATTTTTATTTGGACATAATAGTAAAAATTATCTTTATAATTGTGTAATTTTTACTTGGATAGGATAGTAAAAATTACCTTTACAATTGTGTAATTTTTATTTGAACAGAATATTAAAAATTTACTACATATCAGTAAAAATAGTAAAAATTACTTTGAATTTTGTAAGAAAAAAATATACTAGGTATACAGAAAAGTAATTTTTACTATGAGATTAGTAAATTTTATCACGAAACTGATAAATTTTACCCAATTCTAGGTAAAATATATTTCTTGGCTGACATTTTTTTTTACTGCTCGTGAGAAAATGATTAGCACTGATTACCTAATCTGATCGGAACTCTAATCTGATTAGATTTAGTCAGATTCGATTGAATCTAAGTATGGCAATATACGGATCTGATCAATTCTGATCTGGTAGCTGATCAATCAGGTCTGATCAGATGTATTCAGATGTGGTAAGATCCAATTAGGTCTCCTCCTCCCCCTCCCCTCATCTATAGATAATCCTATCAAAACTTCGATCTGTCCAGATCTGATCAGCTCCAATAATTTTCAACTGGATGATCAAATATAGGGTGCCTCTTCTGTTATTTATCTCTTTTTCAGTTGGATAAAACAATAATTATATAAGAGCAATTTGACTTTTAACCAAGTTCAAAATATTATGTTATTTTGCCATTTTATTGTCTGCTGCTCACGTCACTTCATAAAAACTTTTGTTCTCTTTTACTTCGAAACTCCCCTATCACCAGTCACTTCCATCCAAAAATGTATAAAACAAACTTAAACTCGCTTTAAATACCTATGTAGTTTTACGTGAGTAATGAAAATACGAATATCAGATGTTCACCTTGAAAATTTATAATAACTTTACCTTCGAAAATTTCACAACGATTTAGTACAAGGTGAGTGTATAGACAAAACACCAATCCGGATAGCATAGGCTTTTGACCACGTTATACGTACATATGTATTAGTTAATGTTCCAAAAAACACGGTTCAAAGCTCTCTCTCATCTCCCACATTATATTTAAATTTCAACGAAGAAAAAACCAAAATCCGGTCTATAGCTGAGTGAACAATGTTTGATTTCGACGCGGTTCGAAAAGTTTTCTTGGAATAGGCATCACATTCGGGTGGTGTTTTTGCTCGCAGCTTTGTTAACGTATTTTATACGTACCGCTTAGCTCGAGTTAGTTTTTCTAATGTTATAAAGTCTACAAAAGGGTTGGATAAAATTTCAACTAACACATTGGCTCGATCGCAACACGGACGAGTTTTTGTCGGCGTTTTTAGATAAACATTTGGTGTTTGTGTTTTACAACGCCGAGTGTATATTATCGAATGTTAATATTGTTTTGTATACGAGTATTCTTCTGGCCATGGCCATCGCGTGCGTGGCTTTTTGTATTGAAAATAGCAAATTTATTGGCAATTACGTACTAGAACGTAGGTCGTCCAAAAGTATGTTGTTATTAGCGATGAGCAAAATTCGCTAAAAATTAAACGTCGAAGCGAGCTTTTTATCGCGCACTAGTATCGAAATTAAACGCCAAAACGGGGAGATCTTTTTTGCAATGTAAATCACCATGCTATATAACTCTCTCGTATTAATTGTCGTAATCGATTAATGAAATCGCGCGCCACACCGCCAGTCTCGTAAAACTACGTAAAGCCAAATCATCGTGGAAAAATATCGCGTGTTTTTCCGAAACTAATGGCTGGAAAAAAGTCAAACTTATCTGAATTTCAAAACGATGTGTCAGAAAGTCGTAAAACTTTGCTAAAATACGTAGAAGAAAAAACCCCAAAAAAGAAAAAAAAACTTGAAACAATTTTCCGGTTAAAGTTTATCGTTGCTAAGTTTTTTTTCCCACAACGAGTTCCGGGGATACTGAGGATCGAATATAGCGAATTAATTTCGGCCGCTGAAATTAAAACAAAAGAATCGCGAGTTGTTAATCGTCGAATTTTACGACAAAAAAGAAATTGATGGCGTTGAAAAGTGTAGTCGAATTGTCGAACATGGAGCTAAGTTTTTGTGTAAAACTCGGTGAAAAATACGACTATATTTTTAGTATATTGTTGGCGGCGTTTTTATCGGCCGGGGGGGGGGGTGTTTATCCCAAGTTGAGGAAAATACGACTGTAACATCGTGTAGCGTGTTGTAAGGGGCGTTTGCAGAAGTATCTACATTCTTCTTTATAATCTCTGTAATCTTTTGACGGAAGTGTTAGCCTACGTATTTAGAATTAGGCAAAACAAATCACTTTTTTTAAAACCACCATTCCGTAAATACAAAGGTTTATATTGGTCGTCTGTATTTTGATCACGTTTTTTTCCTACTATATGAGAGGAGGAGGAGAAAGCAGGGGTTCTTTGTTTTGGTGAAATTGTGAAGCGAATATTGCAAAAGATTCTTCAAAAGATTACGCGAATTCGTTGGGCCTGAATTAGCAATTTTTTATACGATTAGGAATGCGTAATTTTGTGCGAGGAAAAGAAGACGATGTTTTTCGGGAGATATTTCACGAAACCAGGTTACCTATCTGTCGTTTTGGAAGACCATAAATCGCGATGGAAATTTTCTCTATGAAACAGGTGTGGAAATTTTAAACTATACCGAAGCACTACCCATGCTCGGTTTAGTTTACATTTGCGCATTGTATCTTTACATCGATGGCCTTGTCAGTCAGTCTTTCATGCCACCGAAAGCTTTGTTGTGGTGAAAAATACCCTACACGTAGACAATATTGTTGATCAACACGAATTTTTTTGTTGGTGTATTGTACATTATTCTACCTCGTTTCATTGCGATCATAAAAAAATTTGAGTTTTTGTTTCCCTACAAAAATCAGAAAAAATTATACATTTTTGGTCGATTTTTTCATCGTGGTGAAAGCTCAACTTCTCATTATTAGTACAAAAGTTGAAAGCTACCATTTTAAAATCTGGAAAAATGATATGTACTTACAATGAAGATTTTTTTATGCTCTTTGCAACCAACTTTATTTTGAAAATGGGATGTCAACATTTTTGGAAGCACAATAAAGGCCTTCTTACTTATTTTGATCAAAATTGAAAAAAAAAATTAAAATAGGATCGTACCTACCTTTTTTTAAATTGATTGGTACAAATTTGATAAAAATCGACTTTTAACTCCAAATATCAGCTTATTTTTTCGAATCGTTCCCCCGATTCTTCTACGGATGCCCTCAAACATGGTAAAAGAAGTAGGTACCAAAAGATTGAAAATTATGCATTGCACAATGTTGTTTAGGTTTTCAAAGAGGTTAAATTCAATTCTGTACTCCAATGCAAAAAGGATAGAAGTCCATTTTTTTATTTTGCGCAGTACTTTTTTCAAAAGCGAATTCATCTGCACCAAATAATGCTACAGTGCTCGGAATGGTCTTGTTGTGAAGCAAAAGGTATAGGTTATCCCCAGATACTGCAGTTGTTCCCCTACTTTTATCGTGGGCCGAAGGGTGAGCATGGGAACTTATCTATATATATGGACTTCTATCCTTTTTGCATTGGAGTACAGAATTACACTCTGGTTTTTGAATAAATGTCCTCTGGCTCTCAATGTCGCACCACGTTAACTCGTTTTGATGTAAAGTAATGGGGATAAGACGGTGGAAAAATTACAAATTTTGAAGCCTGTGTTCAACCTCCTCAGTGAGGGCTCAAATTTCAAAAAATTGAATAAAGGGTACTCCCAGGTAAGATAGAGGCAAAATGGTACTAAGTACAGATAGGCAACCTGTGAGAGAATTACTTTTAGACCGGAGAGATGATGTAAAAGCTCGTTATAATGCTCTTCAACGGAATGAAAAAAAAAGTGTTATAAGCTGAAACGTTTTACAAGCAAGTGTCTCGTTTCAACGCTGATGAGTGTAATACCACGAATTCTCGTTTTAAATCAAAAAGAGCGTAATAAAAGAAGTGGAAACGTGAACTTTATTTTGAATTTGAATTTGAACAACTGTTCCAGTTGGAAATGAAAAAATCTGAAGTTACAGTGATTTTGAGGTCAGTTTTACAAAACTGTTTTCTGTGGTCAAAATTTCTCAGAAAGCCTTGTTTTTTGTTCCAAATTTTCCAAAAAGTAATCAGTTGCTTATATGTACCAAAATTTTGAAAAATGTTACTTTTCATTTTTATTCTCAAGATTATGATGAAAAATCTAAAACTCTACTCTTTTGTAAAAACTTTAGATACTTACCTGCTTTTTTTGTAAGAATTGTAATCAAGCTTCTATTAAAGTTTGATAAGGTGATAAAAAACCTTACTTTTTTGGCCAAAATCGAAAATAATATTTCCATTATTTAGGGAGGAAAAGGGTTACTTTTGCTCCCACTTCTGATTTTTGGAAGTAATTACTGGCGTTTTTCTCCCTCATAACGAAATAGTATATTACATACCAAGTTCAATAATGTGGGTGATTATAAACGAGTGCGAATTGCAGGACGAGCCGAAGGCGAGGACTGCAATTCGCGTACGAGTTTATAATCACCCACATTTTTTGAACTTGTGTGTGTAATGTATTTTATTCAATACATGCATATAAATATACACAATTATACCATCAATGTTTAGACGTGAAGCAGCGTTTTTATGAGTCGACACGACAACCGAAGTATGCGTAGTGCGTACTCGCAGATAAAGTGCGTAGCCAAAATGATAAAAGGAAAACAAGCTTAGGGCGTGGAGGAAGGGGGAGGTGGTGGATCTCCTGTTTCTGCTACAATTTTTTCCCCGTAATAATCGGACTTTGTCACCTTCCGCGTCATCCCAAACAATAGGATTCGAGCAGTGCGGCCACGTAATGAATGTTCATTATTTTCCTAGGACAATAATGTGAACATTATTTTCGTTTCATTTGGTCGCTCATAAAAACGCACTTTTCGCGTCTAGTATTGGTGGTATAATTGTGCGTTTATATGCCTGTATTGAATAAAATATATTATTGAACCACGTGAACCAGGTATTGTAAGAGTGATTTTCAACAATTTTGAATTATTTCCCTCTCTTCACTCGGGCAATAAACCTCTAAATTTGTTGAAAATGACTTTTACTCCCTAGTTGAATAAACTATGTACTATACTTGTGAGTATGAACTAAAACTGTTTTTAAAAAACATATTTTTTGGCAAAATTTTGCCATATACGTTTTTTTTACTTTTTTAAAATCAAAACTGCAAAAATTGCAAAAAAAAATGTTGTGGCCAAAATTTTCAAAAAGTGAGAATTTTTTACATGAAAGTAAGTTTTTTTGTCGCAAAAAATTGGTTTTTTGTTGTCAATGTTATGACAAAAATGTGATTTTTCCTGAATTTCAAAGCGTTAGAACGCGATTTATACTCATGACTGTGCATTGTATCATGATTAATTTTACATTGGTTTGAATGGGGTTGTCTAATAGGAACCAGAGGAAATCAGCGTTATTAACGAGCTTTTACTGTAATTCAAATAAGAAGTCTCTTTTTCTTAACTGACCTATACCAAATACTGTCAACTAACAATACTGGCAACTCTGTTGAAAAATGATGTTCAATCTTCCTAGTGGCCAGTATGTAACTAAATCTGATCAGATCACTTTGTTATGTCGTAGTGTGGTACCAGTGTTTGCCGAGAGGAACTGAACCAGAACAAACCGGAGCTCTAAACCCCTTACTTTTGGGAGAATTTTTGCGGAGCAGAACGGAACCTGGAGCAACTTACAAAAAATTTACTAGAGCAAAACCTGAACCAAACCGGAATAAAAATATGGGTTTTCAACGCTCCAACCTCACAAACTTTTTTGACCTTTAATGAATGTTTTGCATGACTGTAGTGTGAACAACATGTGCTTTTGCTGAAATTTTACCTCAATAAACCAGAAAATTATAATAAGACATGGTTAGGGTACTGCACATTGGATATGATCGACATCAGCCATTTTGGTTGTCTCGCGTCGTTGTGTACATTCATCAATAGTAAATGTTGTATAAGTGTGAGTCACCCACACTTATACAACATTTACTATCGATGAATGTACACAACGACGCGAGACAACCAAAATGGCTGACGTCGATCATACCCAATGTGCAGTACCCTAACATGGTAAATGACATGAGATAGACCATTTTCAGCTCATAAAAATTCAAATCCTGAACAGTCAAAACACCGAGTAAAACCTTCCAAATTTCATTGGGTGTTTTTGGTGCTTCTTTTATGTGAGATGGACTTAAAATTTCATTAAAACATTGAATTCAACCATTTTTCAAAATTTTCGGTATTTCAACTTCAATTTTTGCTCTGGACACAAAAATTCCGATGTACCTACTTTGAATGCAACCTTCTCTAAAACAAAAAAGAAAAGTTGGAGCGGAACAGAATGCTAAACTAGAATGGAACAATATAAGAAACCAGAACAGAATTATTTTTTATGCTGGAGCAGAACCCTGAACCTGGAACGAAATTCATTCCGCTCCACAACACTGTGTGGTACAGAAGTCTCTTGTTTCTTAACCAACCTATACACAATTGACCTGCAACTAGCATACAAAAATTCGGACCTAGCCTGGGAATCAAACCCAGGCCCTCATGGCCCTGTTCTCAGATTTGAAAAATTATGATTGATCAATGTTGGGTACCTTCAAAAAAAATTTTCAAGCGGAATTTCCACCCAAAATTGTTTTGTATGTAGTTGACATTTGATACATCTAAGAAATTAGAAAAATCGATTCTTTAAAAAATTCTAACATTCCTATTTTTTGTAAATACTTGTATTATGAGCTGTCCCCCCTCTCAAAACTTTTTTTTTTCACATAATGACTACTAAACCGAAACCATATCCATGTTTCTGGGTGAAAAAATGTTCATTATAAAAAATACCTACATTTTATCTAGACAACACTATTGCGTAAGTAGGTGGTGATTTCGAGCTGTAAACGCGAGTTGGTGTTATCTACGCCACGTAAACTCGTGGTTCGATGTTTTAGGCGAAAAGTGAAAATAATTCGATTTACCGGGGTACAAGATTTAGATGAGACAACGGCATAGCGACGAATAGGGTGGCAGGGTCGAATGTCTAGGTGAATTTGCTATGTCGCAACGTAATGAAGTTTTGGTGGTTGGTTTTCTGATGAAGTTAGTACGCGTATTTGTGGTGTCTTCAATTTAACGAGTTCCATGGTCCGATATAGGATACTAGCGAAGTATAAAGAAGTGTAAATTAATATCGCCTCGTATAATGGGAATTCTCTCGCTCAGAATCGTTTGACTTATTTTCTCCTCTTTCTCTATGCTTTGCTGTGTTTTTTTCTCTTCTGTTGTCTTTTATCTCTGGTATATAACATTACGCGAGCAAGTATCGAGGTAATTGAGTAAAAAAAACAACTAACTCGCGTTGGATTCAATTCGATGCTGAAAAACATCTACGCGAGGGTCGAGAAGTAGATGTAATAATGTAACGTTGTTGTTTTTTTTACATACCTATACCTATTACCTACTCGTACATACATGAAAGAAATCGGAGAATTTTATCGAAAAATGATCACGAGTTTTCGTTACCGTTGTAGGTGTTCTTGTTTTCCATTCTTGATTGATTATTGTTTGAATGTGAATTTTTTGCTTTTTTTGAGTCATTTTATTGGAATTTAGCGTAGTATTATTCTGATTCCCTTAACGGAAAAGTTTTCTAAAAACGCCTTCGCTTTTCGATGTTGATGATTTGTTATAAGACGAGGGCTTACCTATAGTTTAGGTATACGATTTTCTAGTCGTGGGATGTGGGTAAGTAGTTCCAACTGGCATAAGTAGGTATTTATACGTTCCAGTTCAAGTTTTTTTTCTATGTATTTGAAAGTGAATTTCACCCTCTTTCAAGCGAGTTTTTGAAAACATAATTTTATTATTTTTGTCCTTGGTGCGAGATATTTCAACATTCTCACCCAGCAGAAAACTTTATGAACTAGACACAGAGAGCAATCAAAAAATCATACAAAAAGACGTAGGTAGGTGCTGAAAATATACCATCCGATCAAATTTCAAGTGCTGAATTTAATTTTTTGATTTTCAAAAATTCTTAGGACCATTTTTCATTATAAATCAGAATTTTGATAGAATTGAATTGAGGTAATAATTCTGAAATTTGATTTAAATATAGGTAGGTATTATTTTTGACAGTTCAAATCGATTGGTAATTTCGAGCCATTTTGAAGCCTTTGGTGAATTTTTGGATTTTCTAATTTTGGAAAACTGACCATAAAAAAGTTTTTAAAACCCCCTTTTGATTGATTTGAACACACATTCTCAAAATATATTTCCACAAGTTCAAATCCATACCCATCTATAGGTGGGTAGATATCCCAACAAACAGAAATGAGGAGCTTTATATCAAAACGCACTAACGCCATTTTTTCAATTTTCTGTAAATTGAGAAAAATTGTGAAAATTGAGGAAATGGTGAGTGGGGGTCAAATGAGGTATCAATGGAAAGAGGAAGTCCTCCTGAGTACCAAACAAGCTTTTGTACAATTTGCGCAGCATGTGGGGGGCGGTGGGGGGAAAACAAAAAAATTTTAGTGCGTTTTGATCTGAAAATTTTGTTTTAGTGCGTTTTGATCTGAAAATTGGATGTTAGTGCGTTTTGATCTGAAAAAATGAGGATTTAGTGCGTTTTGATCTGAAAAAATGAGGATTTAGTGCGTTTTGATCTGAAAAATGAGGATTTAATGCGTTTTGATCTGAAAAATATTATGTTGGTATCTTGCACACAGTAGGTTAAAACTAATGAAACCATACAAATTTTTGAAAATAACAAATTGTTAAAAATATTGGTTTTTTGACTTTTTCAAACTATCATTTTAGCATTTTTAGCCATTCATACTGCACGAATGTGGTGGGGAACATTCTTGTAGGTGATAAAAATTGTGTAGAAGTCGATTAGGATGATGTCGGAGCATCAAACTGCAGTGTTACCACACGCAGAACAAAAATTACAAAAAGTGAAGTGGAGTTAGTGCGTTTTGCTCCAAAATGGAGACAGATGAGTACGTTTTGATCTGAAAGCAAAACTTCAAGCGCCATTTTAAGGTATCAGGAAGGCTTAATTCGTTCTAACGATGGTTGCAATCGATTCCCCGTTGAATTTCACGTAAGAATCCGTATGTAACTCATTTTTTTCAAAAATGGCGTTTAGACTATATTCTAACCCCCAAAAAAGCGATTCTGTTAATCAAATCGGGGAAGTGAAATGTTTTGCGCGGAAAATAGGCTTACGGACGAGCTCTTGCTAAAAAAGCAATGTCCCCAGCGCTGGACCCGCTTATTTTCGAAATTGGGGCCCAAATGGGGCCAATTTTGGGTCCGTAAATCATTCGAGGGAAGTGTGGGGACATTGCATTTTTGGATAGTGTTGGTATCGTAGATGAAAAATATGCAATGTCCCCAGCCCCCCAGGCGCTTAATTTAGGCTCACCCCCCTTTCAAAATTTCGACTTTTAAATAAAAATTCATTAAAATGCGAGAAATGAATATTTTTGGATGAAATTTTGTATACTAACTGATGAAGGCACGAAGAAATCATATCCGGCGAGTTTTGGTTTTTGCAAGCCCCAGTTGGGGCTGCAGGAGCACCCCCACCCCCAATTTTCAAGTTGGGGTAAATCGTCGATATTGGTGTCGTTTTCATATGAAACGACCATGCTGATGACGAATATGAAGTCAGATTTAAGACAACACCACTCAAAACTTAGGAATGAGGAGATAATGCATGTGAAATTGAGTAATGGAAAACTGAAGAAATAGTTATTAGGGTCTCAATAGTATATTCCGCTCGATCAAGCTGTTAAAAGCGATTTTATGATTTATTCTCATTCTAGACACTATTACAAAGAAATTCAGCCTTGTGACCCTTCATACTCTCCCCCCCCCTTTTCCGAGGGCCCAATCCCGTATTACAAACTGGGATGGCGTATTGCCTTCCCTATGGCTGGCTCCCACAAAAAAATCCAATCATATGTACTATTGAATCCCTACTTAATACTTAGTACATTTCTGAACAAAAATTAAACGAATGATGGAATACCTATGTTATACAAAAATATGTAATAAGAACAATACTGAATGGAACCTAAGGAAAAAGCAACGAATGGAAAAAATACAAATGACTACGAAATTCAAAAAAACGATAATATATAATACAAAGAAAAAAATAAATCAGTAAATATGACGGTAACAACAGTTTTATGAATTCGGATTTCTTTGATCAGCTGCGTAATTTGTAATCGTCAAAATGTTTTACAATTTTTTTTAAAAAGTTGAATCAATCAACTTACTGAGATCGTACGTAACCACGCGAAATTCCGAATCCGAATTCTCCATTGGGCATTTTCCGAATAGGATATTTCCCAAATAGTTACCAACCGTTTTCCTAAATCCCTTTTTCCCAAAATTCAAAATCCCGAATGACCACTTTCCTGAATATTTTTATCCCAAATTTTAAAATCCTGAAGTCTGAAGTAAATTTTTTCTCACCGATTCGGAATCTGAGTGCTTTGTACTCAATCCCCTCCCCCCCCCCCCCGAAAAAAAGTTGACCAATTTCAACCAACTTCGGAACACGATTCCCAATTCAATCGAATTTTTCCAATACATACACCACACCCAATCTCAAATGCCCCCCTGTCTTCCTCTACACACTGAGAACCTGATGTTGCATTTACATGTTTCTCAATTTTTCGCACATTTTTAAAAATGTAAGAGCTGGAAGGGCATTGAGAGGAGAGAGCTCACAACCTTGAAATGAATAAGTGAATATTCGAACTCAACATCCTCGGAAACCAAACAAATGACACGCCATAAGTCATTTTTTCAATTTTTTGAGAATATATTGAAGATATTTGGGAAACATACCTACTGGTGGAAGAGGAGGGGAGGTCAGAGAGACCGGATCGGAAAATTGAGTAAATTTTCGAACTTATAGTATCTTTAAATTAGTAACAATCGATATGTCACTTCATTTTCAAAGATTTTTTGTATTTTGATCAAAATTGCGAATTCTTGTTCCTTCAAAAGGGTATACAGATTCCATTTGGAAAATTAACTAGTTTTTTGAACAGAAGAAAAGAAAGTGTTAACACTCATTTTTTGTTGAAAGAGAATTTTTCAGGATCTTGAGAAACAAAGGATTCGGGAAACATCCCATTCAGGGAATGTGCATTTGAGAGCTCGGATTCGAGAAAATGACTGTGAATTCACTGGGTAATTCCATTTCAGACTTGGGTTATGCCAAAATAAAAAAATAAACATTTTGGTAGCACTCTAACGATAAGATTGGATTTTTTTGTGGGAGCCAGCCATAGGGAAGGCAATACGCCATCCCAGTTTGTAATACGGGATTGGGCCCTCGGAAAAGGGGGGGGGGAGAGTATGAAGGGTCACAAGGCTGAATTTCTTTGTAATAGTGTCTAGAATGAGAATAAATCATAAAATCGCTTTTAACAGCTTGATCGAGCGGAATATACTATTGAGACCCTAATAACTATTTCTTCAGTTTTCCATTACTCAATTTCACATGCATTATCTCCTCATTCCTAAGTTTTGAGTGGTGTTGTCTTAAATCTGACTTCATATTCGTCATCAGCATGGTCGTTTCATATGAAAACGACACCAATATCGACGATTTACCCCAACTTGAAAATTGGGGGTGGGGGTGCTCCTGCAGCCCCAACTGGGGCTTGCAAAAACCAAAACTCGCCGGATATGATTTCTTCGTGCCTTCATCAGTTAGTATACAAAATTTCATCCAAAAATATTCATTTCTCGCATTTTAATGAATTTTTATTTAAAAGTCGAAATTTTGAAAGGGGGGTGAGCCTAAATTAAGCGCCTGGGGGGCTGGGGACATTGCATATTTTTCATCTACGATACCAACACTATCCAAAAATGCAATGTCCCCACACTTCCCTCGAATGATTTACGGACCCAAAATTGGCCCCATTTGGGCCCCAATTTCGAAAATAAGCGGGTCCAGCGCTGGGGACATTGCTTTTTTAGCAAGAGCTCGTCCGTAAGCATATTTTCCGCGCAAAACATTTCACTTCCCCGATTTGATTTACAGAATCGCTTTTTTGAGGGTTAGAATATAGTCTAGTTAGTGCGTTTTGATATAAAGCTCCTCAAATTTTTTTGAACCAGACAAACCTAAATCAAAAGAGCATACGAAATTACATCGCCTAGCCTGTCAGAATTTCAGAGGCTCGAGCGCATGATTTGCTTTTGATAAGTTTTTAAAAATCAAATTTTGACCAAAAATGCAAAAAAAAAATTTCCCGATTGATTTGAAAAGCTGAATTTCGGTACCATTTATTATCCTCCCTATTTTGGAACCCCTCTCCATCCCTCCTCCCGCCCCTCTCCCTCCCTCTCTCTACCTCCCTACCTGAATCGATTGTAAACAGTTTCAATCCGTTATGAGCGTTTTAGAGCCTTTAGTAGATTTTTGAAATTGAAATTTCCACAAAACTTCACCCAGTGAGAAGTTGGAAAGCTATAAACTTTACTTTATACTCGGATTTCAACATGCTGAATTAATTTGAGGTGGTTTCAAATCATTCTGGAGCTTCTAGTCATATTTTGAAAAATTACAGATTTTCAAAGATTGTTATAAACATTTTTCGATTGATCAAAAAGGAAAAATAATTTTAGTTTTTCAACTTTGTTAAGATAAAATGTTGTTAAAATTTCAACATTCAAAAATCTGCTGGATGGTTCAGAATTGGTCAAAACAAAACGGTTCGAAATCGTTTCCAATTGATTCGGGGGGGGGGAGGAGGGATTGAAAATAAGGTATATACCAAATTCCAGTTTTCCAGCTCAAATTTATTTAGTAAAATTTTTATTATTTTCAACCCCAATTCGAATTTAAAAAATTCTTCAAAAATTGAAAAAACCAATTCTGGCCACTAAAATTTTTTCTGGTGAGGTACTTTTATATGCTCTTTTGATTCCATTTTATCCGATTCAAAAGATACGCCGCTTATTAGTTTTTTTGGTGGTTTTGAAAAATTAAAAAAAAACCCCACATCGTAGTTCAAAATGACTATTTATTAAATTTTAGAAGTCAAAAACGTTATTACAAACTAAAATTTTGATTTCTGTGCTAACGACAAAATTTTCATTTTGGCACATTCCTTGTTAGTTTTTTTTCAGGAAATTTCGGCTGAATAAAATTTTGAATTTGAACTGGAAGATAATTATTAATTACAGATTTTAAAAATTCAAGTTATATTCAAATCGACTGAAGTGGTCAAAAGTGATAAATCCAACTTCGTAGGTACCTACATTTTGAATTTCATTTTGATCTTTTTATAGCAATTTTTCCAAAACTGGAGGAAACTAAAAACCGCTGGAGGGTTTAGAACTATTGGAAACGACCACATTTTGATTAGAGGAGGAAGGGTGGGGGTGAAAAAACGATGTATTATCGGATTTAAACGATCTGCGTAAATTAAACCGAATTTTATATTTTTTATCGTGAAAGAGTTTTTCTATTTTTTTTTTCATTTACATATTTATTTTTTATTTTGAAATTTGGAGACCCTTCTCAAAGTTGAAAAATGTTCTGAAAAAATTAACATAAGTTCAATTCTTAAAAATGGTGGAAGGGGGTGATCACATATTTTTCATGTTCTCAAATTTAAGCAGTTTTTGAAATTTCAAAAATCGAGAATACAAAAAATAATCAATCCAATTTTTTGATATAGGCGCCTACTTTACCTTAAAATTCGTATAAAAAATTGAAGGCACTTGGAGCTATTTTTTCAGAATTTTCAAAAATTGTGTAAAAAACAATATTTTTTAACTTTTTAGCCAATTTTTGGAACTTGAAAATGTGACAACACTGATTTTTATAAAATCTCTTCAAATCCCCGTTTTGAAGTATAGACCGATTTTCGTAGTTTTCAACTCACCTTCGACCTCCCCTTGAAATTTACGATAGCCTTATTTTCCTCGAAACTTTGAAGCACTATCTCCTTCCTGAAAGCACTCGTAGAACTTTAATTTGAGCCATTCGTCATCTCTCATCCCAAATCTATTCATATAAAAAATTTTCCACCCAAGTGCGCAAAAATCCTCGGAAATTTGACCTAAAATGACCCTCAGGTAACATTTGCCACCAGATTATTCGAGGGTTAAATACATTTTGTGCTATCCTTCCAAGCTCCATTCGAGTTAGATAAAAAAAGAGGGCAAAACGATCACACCTTTCGTAAGGCACATCTCGCCGTTGCCGTTCGTAATAACGACGACGACGACGACGACGTCGACGACGCTGAATTAATTAATCGATTCGCATAGAGTATTAAGTAATTCGCGTATAAAACGTTGGTTTTTCGAGTCGATTAAATTTCCAACGCCTAAATCCATGTTAATAGGTTGAACTGTCGCCAACCATAACAGCCTACACATTACTCACCGGTGACATATTACGGAAACCATAGCTCGTCGACCAGACAATTTGATTAAAAATAAAATCAATTTCGCGCTACCCTCGAAGGCACCATCGTCCCATACTCGCCAATCTCGAAACTCAAAATTTCCTCGTGATTTATGGCGTTAGAATAAAACTACTTCGGTTGCCACTTTCAAGCCGCTGTACCGAGTTCAAGACGACGACGAGGACAAAATTTCCAAATAAAAGAGGTTAACTTAACTCGCCATCGTCGTATAATGCCTTTCAACATGTGGATCGTAACTGGCATCAAGTTTGAATGAGTTTCCAATTTATTAACAACTGTTTTCGTCTCAATGTCTATGTCTATCACACCCGGCCGGCTTTTATATTATACGAACGAGCACTTCGTAGGACCGCATCAAGTTGCTAATGTTTCATCTTATTACGTAGTACGTACTACGTACCCAGTACCGTACTACACAAAAATTTACGCACCGATTTAACGAGACCCATTTAACGTAACTACGCTCGTATATTCGTAAAATATTTTTAAAAATCTTATCTCTCTGCATGTTACATACAAGAAAACCAAGTTACCTGCACATAAATACTTACCTTGCAGAATCACTTAGCAAGCTAGCTAGGTAAAAGTATAGCTATACTAACGTTGTACTCGTAAATTAATTTCAACTCTTGGCAAACTCTACAGTGACGTTCGTCTACTGTACCATTTTGTAATATTACAAATTCTTTTACCTTATACTCTTTTTTTGTGCACCGTGGTATATATCTTGAGTTTTTCAAATATTTTCTAAAGCTTTACAAATTCTATTATGAAAAAAGACGATTCGTAAATTAATACGGTGGAATTTTACAAACGCCAGAAACTTTCTGACTTTCTCCCTCTACGTATTACTTGACGATTCAAACAGTCCTGTGTTCCTCTTAACTCGCCCACCAATTCACGTTTCACGTGCCAACGTTTATGTACGAGTAGGTATAATTTAAAAGTAGAAATTCATCAAACGAACTATACACACCTAAACCTATCCGCACGAATGTTTTCATTTTTCAAAATGAAAAGATATTCGTGAAAAAACTTTTTAATTTCGAGTAGTCTGATTTTGACGAAAGTTTTCTCTACATGGTCAGAAAAGTAGGCTATGAATGGAGATGTGGAGGAGAGAACTCGACGAGCTACTTTTAATATCTAGGTCTGCGTTTGTGGGTTGGAGAATAAACTTCGAGGAAAAGTGGTTTGGAAAGTATGGAAATATTAGACTATTACTTTTTTCAAATTTAATAACACGACGACTGTTCGGTGAAAATATTTAGGGCCATAATATCAATTTTCTTGTACATGATAATGGCAAGTGACAGAATTTTTTGTAACATATGTCAGTTGTGAGAATTTATGAATTTCTCACAATTTTATTCCAAATACCTACTTTGAAAATGGGGGATTAAATTGGAAGAATTTTTCGTTTAAAGAAATTTATTCCGATGAATTTTCTTTATGATAAATCGACTAGATTTTCATTTATTCACTAACTGTCAACAAGTGTTGCGAAAACGAAACGAAAATTGGAAATTGTGATTTTCTGTTTAAGTATGTACCTTTGCAGTTTTCACATGTTCTCGTAACTGCTGGTGAAAAAGTACTCCAAAATACACCACCGGCAAAAGTCTCATTCAATTTTTGACGAATTTTTGAAAATTCCAGTTTGGTTTATCTCTTACGAAAAAATTCAAAATTTGGTCAAATTGACATAAAAGGCTGCAATTTGGGTTTTACTCTATTTTCGGCCTTCTGAGTTTATTGCTGACAGTTTCACATCGTCTTGGAACCACCAGTGGATTTTTGAATTCGAGTTATTAATATCTTTGCTGAATTTTATTAATTTTTTTCGTGAGGAATGGGCCAAATTTGAATTTTTAAAAATTCGTCATAAATTGAAGAGTGAATTTTAGCCCCTGAAATATTTGCTGGTGGTGTATTTTGGGGTCCCCTTTCAATTCTCCTTTGTCAGGTACAAGAATTTTTGTATTGGTTGGGACACATTCCCTTACTTAGTGAATGTGTAATTGTTTACATTTCATTGTATTTTTCAACTCAAAATTTTCGATTTTTTCCAGAAAGTGCAAAAAAGTTACAATAACTTCCAAAAAATCCTTATTTTTGCCAAAAGTTTCAAAGTCCTGCTTTTTGACAAAAATCATCAAAAAATTTTGTTTTGTGAAGAGGAATTTAGCCCTATATGCTTAATACCTCATACACTGGTCCATCTTCCACCCTACTTCAAGGAAGTGAACCATTTACCTAGAGCTATCACAGCTCGTAAGCACTGGCGAATGACCGCCTCGATACCTACTCTTCAGTAATGGGACATGACATATAAGTTAGATAAATAATAGAATGCATGATAATAAATGATAAAACTCAGTCAATTATAATTCACGAGCTTTTATTAAAGCACTTACGATGTAATTATAATCTTTGTGTAGTTATGTAATACATATGTACATAAGGTAGGTATATACGATTTGGATAAATAGGAATGAATACTGGGTATTTGTGAATGTGTGAATACACTGCCCAGGGAGGAAGGGCATGAACAGCAAACAGGGCAGATTCATTGTCCATAACTCTGCTTAGAGCTTTTCAATAAGGATGATTGTATATTTAACACCCGAGCCACTTTGTACTTCATGTATTGGAATCCTTGATATCATTACATAACAGATCACATATGAAATAGTTCATATTACACAAATGAAGCTCATTGCGACAAGCCGACAAGGCTCCATACCTCAACTTGTCTATTCTTCTCAGATAGAAAGCCATATGTAGACCTATCTTTGAATGAGTAGATCTAATACCCATGCTACGCATGGTGAGTCCATGGATTAGAGTTCAACGAGTACCCGGATCCGCGATTCTTACCCGGGTCTGAAAATTATCCAGTTCCAACCCGGGTAGTAAATTTTTCAAAAAATGACGTCATTTTGAGTAGTTCAAATAAATTCCGCTAGGATCGCTATATAAAAATGAAATCTTTTCGTCAGTTTGATTTGGCAACGTCGCATTTTTCATTGTTTTTCACTACCCGGTTCCGTACCCGGGTAGCCGATTCCTTTCCGGGTTCAACCAGGAAAATCGGCAATCCGGGTACCAGTTGAACTCTGCCATGGATGACTGACAATGAAGTGTGGCGTGGAGCTCTCACAACACTATCGTCAAGAGAGAACTAATCCACCAGATGGTGCTTTTACATAACTAAACCACCAGAATGCGCTTTTACGTAACTAAGATGAGAAGCAGCTGAATACAGAACAGTTTTCTCTCACCTAAGTGACAGAAAATGCTGCAATTCCTCCCTTTACAGTTTTTTCAAAAATTGACAAAAATTTTCATATTTTAGAAAAAGTGGCTAAAAATTGTTGGTTTCTTGCAAAAAATATCAAAACCACTTTTTTTTACAAGTTGTTCAAGTCTCGATTTTTTTGACAAAAATTTTGATAAAGTATCATTTTTTTGCCATAGATTGCCAAAAATTCCTGTTTTATGCTAAAATTGTCAACATCTTGCTTTTTGCAAAAAAACTGACAAAAAAACTCTCGCTAAAAAGATTTGACTTTTTATTCAAAAAGTCTCAGTGTTATCCAAAAATTTTCCAAAGTCTAGCTTTCTTTTGCTAAAATTGTCAAAATGTTGCTTTCTGCCAAAAATGTTCACTCATTTTTTTTAAAACTGAAAACGATTTTTGATTTTTTAGAAAAATGACTAAAAATTGTTGTTTTTTTGTAATATAAAATCCAAAAAGATTCAGATTTTTCCAAAAAATATCCAAAAGTCTCGCTTTTTGCTAAAACTTGTTTTTTTTTTTTGGTCAGAAATGTCAAAAATTGCAAAAATTCTCAGTTTGTTGCTAAAAATTTGTCAAAAAATCTCTTTTTTTCAATCCACCTATTAAAAAATTGCAAAATTGTGTCAAACAGACCAAATTTTTAAATTAATGAAAAAACCATCATTTTCTGGTTTTTTGATCATTTTTCTCCACATTAAAAATTGTTTCAACTGTTTCAACTCACATTTTATCACTTGTTCGGCTACTTTTTGTTTACTTTTTCAAACTTTTCTACGTACCTAGTTACTGAAGTCACTTTTTTTTTTTGTTGGTTGAGGAAATTGAATACGAGCTAGCCCTGGAAATTGGAACTGAGGAATTTCCGGGCCTGACTAGATCACATCTAATCAGAAAGATTTCTCCTACTGGATGGTTGGAAGCTCACCCTCGCCCCCTTTTGATTTTTCAGCGTTTCTTTCTCCACCTCTCTTTCACAATAAACCTTTAAAATTTTGATCTAAAAATGTTTGATGATTCGTTCTGGAAAAAATCTTTGGATATATTCTGTTATCCACTGCTTAGTCAGGCTAAAAATCTGCTGTTGGTGTCGATTTGAGTCAATTCTGTCAATTCGAGTTGATTCAGCTGATTAATCGACTCTGAGTCATGGTGGATATTACATTTGAGTTCAATAAATTTAATCATAAATCGAATCAATTTCTGGTAATCTAATAATATTTATTGTGTATTTTTTTCTGAATGGACAGATCTGAAGGGCAACGCAATAGTTCTCAACTTTCTGGCGTATTCGCCTCTTTTCTCTAACACAAGGTGACTAGTGTAAAAATTTTCACTTGTTGAATATTTAATTTTGTCTGTACTCTGTACCTATGTAGAATGTTTTAAAAATACCTTGAGTTAATTTCGTATACTTATCACCTTTCTGTATAATAATTTGATTTTTCTTTTCTGTTGCAGATCGATACGTACGATGAGCTCGACGACGATTTAGAGTCGGAAATTGCACGTTTACGTAAGATATGCGAATTGACTCGACGACGTCATAAATGCTTTGCCCTCTGAACGAAGATAATTTCTTCTCGGAGCAATGTGGATTAGTGGAATTAAACAAGACGTTGAATTTCAGCATCGAAGAAGCTTTCAATATATTATTAGAGTATAAGCAATCGGGCCGAAATTTAAGCCAAACCGGCGAAGCGGTATTTATAATAATTTACGTGTTGCTGATCGGCGTCGGCGTCTGCGCCAATATGATGGTATGCTTCGTCGTGGCGAGAAAATCGCAAATGCATACGCCTCGTAATTTGTACATCGTGAATTTGAGCATATCCGATATGACGATGTGTTTCATATGTATGCCATTCACGTTGATATCAATTTTAAGAAGAGAATGGCATCTAGGATCGGCCTTATGTAAGCTGGTGCCGGTATTAGAGGGCACCAATATCATGATTTCCATCGGTACCATAACCATGATCGCCATGGACAGATATTTTACCATCGTTAGGAGACATAATTCCGTATCTACCAGATCCAGCGTTATTAGCTGTATTATTAGCGTGTGGATGTTCTCCATATTGGCCACATCGCCGCTGGCTTATTACCAAGTAATTTTTTTCCCCCTTTTGCTTTACTTCTTTGTCTTTGCTTCTTGCGCTTAAGCGTATAATAATGTAACGTTTCTATTACAATAATACAGTATGGCGTATTTATAATACGCCGGTATCGCGGTTTCCGACTTATATTCGTATTATCGTTTCCATATGGAAATTTTTATCACTTCCGCGACCTTTTTAAATTGTTCTTATGTTCGGTTAAACATGGAAATATTTCGCAAATGTGCTTTTTTTTTGCTTCTTATTCTTCAGCTCGAATTATTCTTTGCTTTGGTATTATTTTTTATCGCATCGAGTAGCATTGCCGACCATCGTGGTAAACAAGCGAGAGAAATTGAAAGACTTGAAAATATGGCTGTAAGTTATCTTTATCGAGATGACCTAGAATGGCTTGAATTTACTTGACTGCGTGGAAAAGTTTGAGAGTTGGAATATCCATTTCGATTCACTATGGCAAATGTTGGTACCCGTATAGGTAAGGTGCCGACATTTTGAATCTTAAGATGGTGTTTTTATTGAGGGAACTATGTTACGTATTTGATCTTTTTGAAGTGAAATTTACCCATTTTATTTGCGAAGAAACCATTTCAAACGTTTGGCATCAACTTTTTGGAAAATTGTTGAATGAGTGTGTTCAAAATCAAACCTAACAGCTGTCGGTGTTGATTTTTCAATTTTTGGCAAATTTTTGAAAATTGAAAATTTAAAAATCACTTTAAAAAATGATAATTTATTTTTCCTTCGAATCCTTAAATAAAGTTTCAACAAATTTTTAAATTTGTTTGCAGTTTTGCTGTCTTTAGAAATTTTTATTTCATCTGAAATTCATTTTTTTCTAATTTCAAATGCATTAAAACTTTGTAAATTTTTCACAAATTTTCAATTTTGATTTTGTAACAATTTTTTTCAGAATAAAAATGAAATTTTTCTAAAATCAGAAACCCCTGCGACATGTGGCATTGTTTCATTCCAACTTTGTCGTGATGTAAAAATTTTTCCCCATATGAGCTGTTGTCGAATTTGTCGAAAAAAAGCAAACCCTGTGTTTAAATTTTTCTTTTGTGGGGCCTAAAAATTTGCGTAGAGAATTGAGAAAATTTCCAGGTGATGTTCTACAACGAACTTTCATCAACTTGGCCTCTCGTCGTTTCTATCCACGTTTTCAAATTTAGCTTTGGAAATCAACATAATCGGTTTGAGAAAATTGAGGAAACATTCAGTTTTCAAGATTGGGGAGGGGAGGGCTGAGACGCTGACAGTGAGAGTACACAGCGTGCACTTGCACCGAACCATGTTTTTTCATAGGAGCCCTATAGTAGTGATAAGTTTCAAAGAACCTAAGTATAGAGAACTAGCCTGTCTAATTTCTCAGAATTTACACGTAATTTACCCCTAAAATTACCAGTTACTCACTAAAAATTGCCATTAATTTACCAAAAATCACCAGTAATTTACCAAAAATTACATGCAATTTACCCAAAATTACCAGTAATTCACCCAATTTTACCAAAAATTACTCGTAAATTACCAAAATCTACTATTAGTATATCAAAAGTTAATAACCAAAAATTTACCTGAAATTACAGGCAATTTACCTAAAATTACCCGAAATTTACCAAAAACTTCCAGTCTCTTTTCCAACATTACTAGCAATTCACCATAATTTACCAGTAATTCACCAGAAATTACCATTAATTTACCAAAAAATACCCAAAATTTACCAAAAATTACCAGTAATTCACCAAAGTTACCAGTAATTCACCAAAAATTACCAGTTATATTTACCAAAAATTGATAATCATCAATTTACCAAAAATTACAGGCAATTTACCCAAAATTACCAGTAATTCACCCAATTTTACCAAAAATTACTCGTAAATTACCAAAATCTACTATTAGTATATCAAAAGTTAATAACCGAAAATTTACCTGAAATTACAGGCAATTTACCAAAAACTTCCAGTCTCTTTTCCAAAGTTTCTAGCAATTCACCATAATTTTTACCAGTAATTCACCAAAAATCACCCAAAATTTACCAAAAATTACCAGTAATTCACCAAAAATTACCCAAAATTTACCAAAAATTACCAGTAATTTACCAACAATTATCAGTAATTCACCAAAAATTACCACTAATTTACCAAAAATTACCAGTAATTTACCAAAAATCTGCAACCAAAAAATTACCTAAAATTACGGACAATTTACCAAAGATTACCAAAAATTTCCAGTCATTTTCTCAAAATTTGATAGAGGGCAGATTGGCCCCACTGCCGTAAGGTAGTGCTTATGTTATGAACCCCTTATATTGAAAATATTGGTAACGTCTGAACTACTTTAGGAAATAGGCTAAGTACGAATATATACGCGACATACTCGCGCATATAAGGCGGCACCCTTCTCTAATTAAGAAGGGTCGCGAGCCTTTGACGTTTATGGCCCGAGATAGGGATTTCGGACATAAATAACTAAAATCACATAAATTCTTCAATTTATGTAAAAGTATTTGTACTTAGCAAGTGCGCTATTGGTCCCCCCCAATTAGGGGTGGAGAATAAGACAAAAGTAGCGTCTTTATAATACAGATTTCTACTCTTGAGAAATCACTAGTGTTTCGGCAATTCGCGATAGTCGGTTCATTCGTCGATGTTGATTAAATTTACGTCATGGAAGCGCCCCAGTTGAGGGGAGTCCATGACGAAGTCTTTGCGTTTTACACCATTTCTAGCATGGTTAATACTACTGTGAAACTTAGATTAATCGATCTTCAATCGATTAATAACGTGAGCCTTTTTGGTATTGGGGGATTTATCCGGAAATCACCCCAATATGCAAAGTTTAAAGTGATACCTCGTTTAGTTAAGTGTCATCAAGCCTACAGTATTGGACAGGCCAAGATAAGCGATGACAAACGTGTACAGTTTGAAGTAAGTGGTGGAAACGCCAACTGAAATAATTATAGTGCATAATATTATCCTTTTCTCGTGGAAATATGGACCATGGTGTCGCTTCCACGATGACTAAACTAAAATGCTTCATTCTCGTGTATATATTATGTGAATGTATTCTTCTCCTATTCTATGTCTTCTGTTGTTGACTAGGGTAAAATCTACTTGTTAGATTATTGTCAAGTTTGGCTGACCTGTGTCACTGTGTGACCTGGTCATAATATAAAGAAATTCGTTAGGTCATACTGTCTCACTAAATTTATAGACTGCTTTGTATGCCAATGAATTTATGTAAAAAGTGTAAATATACGTAGTAAGTAAAACAGAATTCGTATTTATTACGTGTATTCTTTAAATGATGTATAGAGTGATTAGACAGACTACGCCCTTCTGAGCTATCTAGGTATTCGAAAATATTCCCCGCCTAAGGAGTATTTCTAATCTTCACCCCCAATGGTATTCCTTCCCAACGATACCAATCCAGAGTAGTCCCTCTTGTTTACCCTATATCATTATTTTGGCGCCTGAACGTGGGACCTGTGTTTTAATTTATTTATAAATTAAAGATGGGTTAATAAGTCTGCACTTTGAGGTGCTCGATGTAGTGAATTAGGGACCTTTTTAATATTTAAATTGACCCCCTAACTGTTCAAAAATCGATCTTTTTGACCAGTTGGAGGAGCCTGTAGTTAGGTCCCCCTGCTCGTAAAACGAATTCTCACAATTCGGATTACGAGTGGATGAGTTTCTGGCAGACGAGAGTCCGAAAATGAACTCTCATCTGTCAGAGACAGGGCACTCTTAGATTTTCGAAACGAAAATGTTGATTCTCTACCTGGATACTATGTACCAAACTGAGATCAAATGGGTCGTGATTGTCCCCATTTTCAGTTCGTAAAGTCTAAGACTCTAGGGAGACCTACATTAGCAATTGACCTTAACGTAGATCTTTTGTGTAGGTCGCACTTTCATTGATTTCATGAAGGTTACTAAACTCACAGAGACCCTTTGCACTCTCATCGCGTCCTCGTTTGGTTTGTCTCCGAAGTGAGTGTAACGCCATCATGAAATCTTTGGTTAGCCTCAAAAAATGTAGGGAGATCCACTTTAAGCATCAAGAGTTGAAATTATACCTGTTGTTGTGGATCGCACTTTCATTGATTTTCGAGAAATCGGAATCTTTGGTTAGCCTTGATAAATCTCACTATATTCACTACAGTTCGAGTGCGGCAATGCTCCAGACTTATTAAGAATTCTACCCTAAAATTAGATTATGCTTAGATTTTTACTCATTCAGCATTTTCTCCAAACCTTCTGGGGCGGAACGTATGTTGAAAATTGAGAAATTAACCTAGTTTATTATCAATAGAAAATATCTAGACTTAGACTTTTTTACCTCGTCCTTGATATTGTCACTCAACCCTAACAGGTTCAAACAAGGTCGGACTGAGACACAAAAATTGATTTCGATAATAGAAAAATTTAAGCATACTTTAATTATACTTTATATCTCGTCCTTGATACTATTTTTTACAATAATATTGCATGAATTTGTGTCGGACTGAGAATAAGTACTAACCAATAGCTATACTATTAGTTACAATCTAGATTTACCTAGTATTAGACAAAATTAATTCCCATCAAAATTGACCAAAATTGTCACGAAATATTTTTTGAACCAAATAGTACCAAAAATTCAGTAGGTAACTAGGTCAGTAGGATATTGAACTCGCATCGCGTCCTTTACAAGACGAGGGTGACGACGATGCCGCGTTTCAATGTAACCAGTAGACTAGGGATACGTGACATTTTTAATGTACCATAGCACCATTAAAAGAAACACCTCTCTTTCAGCAAAGAGGGTGTTTACACGTAATTATTTAGTCTTTAAATAGTCTACCGCATGGATTTAATAACTCGGAACATAATGTTCAATGGTTATTGAAACCTACAAAGAATGTGTGTTGTATTTTTTCGATAACATAAGTGAGAATTTTCCTATGCATGAAGCTAAGATTTTCACTTAGACAAAAAATACAATACACCTTCTTACCTCGTTTTTGATACTGCCTTGGACGACCTATAACCAAAAGGTCAACACAGCCAAACCAGTGTCAAAAATGTGACATGCGTAATTTTAATAACTTAGCGCATATATTTTTTCCTCATTTTCGGAGCTGTTTTGTTGACTCTATTCAGGGACCAATCAGCACCGAATTGATAAAATTGATTGGCTTAAATTTACATATGACTAATATAGATTTTTATAACTCGTTTCACGAAATAATTACATAGTCAGTACAATGTAGATTTACGTTTTTCAAATAGAATATTTTGATTCTTACGCAACCTGTTACTTGTTCTCATTTTTAAACTATTTATTGGAAGGAAATACTCGTAAATGTGACAACACTGTAAATTAGGGTGAGATGTATTTTCGTCTAAACAACATTATTTTTTCGGTGCAATCTTTACACACGAGCCGCTAGATTTTCGTCCTTGAAGTTCCCTTCAAATTACATACGAAGGGAAAGAATTCCATCACCTTAGACTTAGCTCATGGGGGCGTAGCCTGCTCTCCGAAAGAGCGTAGTTGCAAGCGAATGATATTGTAATTTCAAGAGAAGGGATGCAGGAATTTTTTGGAAGTGGAAAATAGTACATAGAGCACACGTTTACCTCCACCAACCCCGCCACCACCGGCGGTATTTTTCAAAGCAAACCTCCGATAAATAAGTTAAAATAGGGATACTTAGCTACTATGTATTTACGTATATTGTACAACAAGTGTCACCCCTTTTTACTCGGAGGCGCGAAGCCAAGGTCGTAAATCTCAAGATTTTTAATAGCCCAAGGCGACGATTTAAAAAAAGGGGGGAAATTCTTTGAACATTAGGACCTCCTACCAACAGGTCAATGCTAATATAACTATTGTACACTTGACACAAAAATTATTCTGTTTTCGACTCGTGTGGGTTACAGTACTATTTCGTTCTGCACTTCGCGATTTATGAATACTCCTCCAGCTTTAAGCACTCGTAGCAGAGTAAGTAAAGAAAAACCTTTGATTTCTTTGGACTTTTGCAACAGTAGCCGAAAGCCCGCTCGCGTAATGAATCCGGATTTGAATATGAACGAAGAGAATCATAATTCAAATAATTTTAGTGATCAACCGCAGGAATACACCATGGTGTGTATAAATGCGGATGATAGTAATTCAGATACACTTTCCGATGAAGGTGTTGGTACTCAGGAAACTTCGTACCCCATTGACCCCGAATCACTTAGGGACTCGACTGACGATGAGGTTTACAAAATTTTCAAAAAGACTTGGGATTGGAATAAGAAAATGCAATCAAAGTTAAAATCGAAAATCGATGCTACTACTCAGGAAAATAAGAAAGCAAAAAATTATGCCAAAGAAGCAAAAAAGACCGCTATCTATTTGAATGATAAATTGCAGGACATTTCGATTCAACAATCTAAACTTGTCGAATCAACCAACGAATGGTTGAAGGAACTAGGCGAAAAATTAGAACAAACCTCTTTGAATGTATCGGAAGCAAAAATTGACTCTGCTAGCAATTCGTCTGCTATTCAAAAACTTTTGGAAAAAATGTTACAAATGAACAACGAATCACAAGAAAGAGCTAACGCCTCCAACCAGTTTCAAAACGATCTAAATTTCGTGAAAGACGTAATTCGTAGACTACCAGCCAAAACTAGGAAGGTTAAAACCAACCCAATTGATCCAGGTTCGGTGAAAAATGCAGGTGTCTATTTTTCTGACGAATTAAAATATTTCCCACATGAATTTTTGGACGATTTCGAAAAATATTTCAATAACGCGAATGCTGACGAATCACACAAGGTATTTGCTTTCAAAAAGGTCATTCTCACAAAAGATTCCCCCCAATTTTTGGAAACAGTTCGTAATATCCATCGCTATGACGAATTAAAAAAGAAAGGGTATAGGAGGATAAGGTACGGTTTTGGGCCCAGAAATGGATTTCGACGAAATTCACACCAAAGGTTACCCATGATGAGAAGATACGCTCAAAAAATTTTCAGACCGCCAGACCTTTTTTTCAGGGGGGGAGGGGCCAAAATGTGTTTTTTAAACGTTATTTTCCAGTGTTTCGCCAAAAGTAGATAAAAATTTCGCGTTTTTTTGTATCGATTCTTAAGGGTGAGGGGAAGCCCCTGAAATTTTTTCAAAATTTTTCGGGCCATTTTTCTCCAAATTGTGGCGTTTTGAAAATTTTGAGCGGCCATTTTGTAAAGAAGTTGCGGAGGTACAGTCGCCATTTTTTTTCCTAAAATACGTTATTTAGTCAAAATTATACCATAAAAGTTTCAACGAGTTTGAGTTGGTGCAACATTGTCAAAAAAAATAAAAACTGACCACGCGTCATATTTGCCGGTGGTTGGGCATGATAGTCCACGGCGCTATCGTGGGAAGTTACGTAGCGTTCGCGCGCGTTACTGTCGTTCGTGGTTGTCTCATAGTCCAGTCAAATAGGGGGGAAAAATGGGTGAACCACATACTCGTTATTCCGATCAAATATTTTTTGATGAATATTGTCAAGAGTAGTGTGGTGAACAACATATTAAAATCCCCCCGACCCCTCCCACAGTGGATCACACCCCTTCAAAATCAGATTTTCGTTAAAAACTTCTAAAATATCAACTTTCGAGTGGAATGAGCTTTGTGATCATTTTATGTCCTCTCAAATACCTATCGAATGATCTATCAACCAACTCCCTAGCCCCAAGGGGGTGGCGCTACGATCCCTCGAAGTGACGTAATTTTTAGAAATGGGCTCCGTGAGCTTTTGGATTGATATTTGCATGTTAGGTAGGTAGGTACTAGGTAGGTAAAGGTACTTAACGAGGAACTTCCGCATTGAAAGTTTCAGATCTCCAGACCCCCTCATCCCATTTTTGAAAAACACCCTTTTTCTGGAATGGAATAAAAATTATTTTCTCAGCCCCATGTGAACCGATTTTTCTCATTTTTAAGTACGTTGTAAACATTTGTAAGGGGTGTACCCATAAGAAATTTCAACCCCCTCCCTTCATATTTACCCCCTCATAATGACGTTATGATACTGGTGTCGTTCGAACCTCCCAAGCGCAAATGTTGCATCAGATTTTGTTTTACACTTACCCGGCCCCTGTAGAAGCTCCGGAGGGGCTGGGTGCGAGTAAAACGAAATCTGACGTTTGTATTTCCATTCGGGTAGTTCGGTTCACTTGAAAACTACACCAATATTATAAAAGTAGTTCCGTTTAAAAAACAGTAGAAATTGAGGAGGGGACTGAGGCCCTGGAGAGGCCAGGTAGGTGCAAAACAAAATCTGACATAAAATTTGTGCTCCGTAGGTTTGAAACATATGAAAACACCAATATCATCAAAATAACTATATTTCAAAAATATTAAAAATTGAGGAGGAGGCTGAAGGAGTGAAGACACTTGGGGGGAGGCTTGATGAGTGCAGCAGAAAATCTGACGTCATATTCGTGCTTAGTGGTATCGAATCATGCGGAAATTTCAAATTTTCACCATGACGGACCTGCCAAAACAAAAATTTCGAAAAAATATATGATATTGAGGGGTCGTAAATACATCCAAAAAACATGTTTAGAAAATTGTTCCTCCGGATTTTCATTGTTAAAAAACATGAAATAAGACGAAAAAACGCCATTTCGAGGGGTATATATGAAGGGAGGGGGTTGACATTTCTGACAATATTCATCAAAAAATATTTGATTGGAATAACGAGTATGTGGTTCACCCATTTTCCCCCCCTATTTGACTGGACTATGAGACAACCACGAACGACAGTAACGCGCGCGAACGCTATGTAACTTCCCACGATAGCGCCGTGGACTATCATGCCCAACCCCCGGCAAATATGACGCGTGGTCAGTTTTTATTTTTTTTGACAATGTTGCACCAACTCAAACTCGTTGAAACTTTTATGGTATAATCTTGACTAAATAACGTATTTTAGGAAAAAAAATGGTGACTGTACCTCCGCAACTTCTTTACAAAATGGCCGCTCAAAATTTTCAAAACGCCACAATTTGGTGAAAAATGGTCCGAAAAATTTTGAAAAAATTTCAGGGGCTTCCCCTCACCCTTAAGAATCGATACAAAAAAACGCGAAATTTTTATCTACTTTTGGCGAAACACTGGAAAATAAAGTTTAAAAAACACATTTTGGCCCCTCCCCCCCTGAAAAAAAGGTCTGGGGGTCTGAAAATTTTTTGAGCGTATCTTCTCATCTTGGGTAACCTTTGGTGTGAATTTCGTCGAAATTCATTTCTGGGCCCAAAACCGTACCTTATCCTCCTATACCCTTTCTAAATTATTACTGGGACAGACATTCTCAAAACGAAGCGATGAAATTTTGTCAGTACAAATTTACAACCGCGAACGACGTGAAAGACATGGCTAATAACATGATTCGATGGGCGCGATCTCTTTCTCACCATCGTCATGGTGATGCGGAGGACCTCATCGAAATGTTAATCAATAAAACTCCAGAACAATATCACAATAGGCTCATAGAGGAAGGGCAAACTTTGGACCAATTTATTGATAAATTATCCAGGCTCACTGACATCCAACGCGATACCGTGAATGAAGTTCCGATAACTTTCTCTCGAGCTCGTAGATACGAAAATTATCCAACTTTCTCACAACCCCCCCCAAAACAAATAAATTCGTCGTATCCGCCCCAAGAAACATTACAAAATTTATGGGACATGCTATCCCAGCAAGCTAAAAAACCCAATAACAATTATCGAAATAATCGTTCAGGTATTTCTGAGGAAGCCAAAATTTCGGTCGATAAACCCATAGCGACTTATTCCAAAGATAAGCCCGAAAATTCAAAACCTAATCAGGCTTCCACTCAGACCCCACATCAACAAAAACCAAATTCGAAACCTTTCAATGTCGATAAATACGGAAATTTAGTCGCGAATAAACCAAGACCACCGCGTACACCACCTGCCGATGTTAAAACGGTAGAATTTGATGAAAAAACTGACAAATATGTTCTCGTCGACACCCCTCCAGAGGACTTAGAGGAAACTATATCGGTATGCAATCTCCTTAATCAGATGTTTGAGGACCAACCTGAACAGTTAGACCTTCAAACCATAACTCTGAAAGTAGGCACGATAACCTCCGCTATGTCTCCTGAAGAGAGTGAAGAAGAATACGAAAACTTGAGTTCGGGAAACGCATATCACTAGGCAGCCCGGGGGCAGTACCTAGTGTTAAGAAAGCCCCATTCAAGGATATTCTAAGCGATTACATATGGGTTGGGGACAGTCTCTCGCATTACATGGCGCGCGGAGAGGTCATTTTATCAAGTCAACTACCCAATTATTTACGCGACCAACTTCCTCTCGAAACATTATTTAATCGATTGTCAAAAACTGAATTCCCACCATATTCAAATTACATACTCTCGGCCGGACAATTAGAATTCAACTTCTCGCGTAAACCTTATCGAGTAATTGAACGACAATTACGAAACATCGTTGAATTATTATTAGATAAGAAAGCAGAAAGTATAATTCTTTTATTTCCTTTGGTAAAACCGCGCAATATCGACGAGCCAGATGTGAAATTATATAGGTATATAAATTTCAAAAATATGTACGCTCGCGTAGCAGCGCACCCAAAAGTACTTTTCTGGAAAAACCCAGCCTTACGATTTTTACAAACGGAAGTAAATTGTGATGAAGGTAAATTTTTTACACGACCCAAAATAGGAAATCGCAAAGAACTTTTACCGATTGAACAAAAATTCCACTATGTACCTGCAATTAAACGATACTTCCCATCAATTCTTGAATACCGCGATGTTCGAAACTCTCTTATTATGGAATTAATACGCCAACGAAATTTTGAGGCATGGATTGAACACGTAGATTCAATGGAACAAGAGCAAAATTACACCAACACTCAAGGTGAGATGTGGGGAAGAACGACTATGCAGGTCCAGAACATCACAACAGTTACGAATTCCAAAAAATCCAAACCAGGCAAAATTGTTAGGGCTGCATTCAAAGAATTACAAAACGATCCCCGAGCAATTCCGAATCAAAATCTAGGCGAATTATTCGCATCCAAAATTAACGAAAATCGATTAAAAATTAGAAATGCTAAAAAACGTAAAAACAAAAATCCCCTCATAAATCATATAAGACATGAACTCACATCGATCGATGCAATCGACAATGCGGTACTCTTCAAAGAACCTGAGCCCAAAATCTCACGTCAAATAATCACACAACGCACCGACGATCCCGCATGTGTCGTACCTGTCTTCATAGGTCAGAGAAAAGTAGCACTGCAATTGGATACCGGGGCACTTCCCAATGTTCTCACGAAAGCAGTATTGAAAACATTTCTAAAAGAAGCACCCCAAAGTGTGAAGTTTTTTAGGCTGAAAAAGAAAGTCCAACTCAAACTTGCAGACAACTCGATAGTTGTAGCAGCTACACACCTTGCCCAAATAGAAATGACACTAGGACCCGTAATAATCAGCGCTCCATTTTACATCATGGACGCTCCTGGTCAAACATTTTTAATGGGTAGAGTCTCAATGGAACACTTACGTATGACGATAAGTATTCACAGGCGTGAGTTAATATGTGAGCCAGAACATCTTGACGAGTTCGTAATCCCTTTTATGCCCACAATCGAGTTTCAAAGTGCCCTCACGGTGTACTCTATGACATTCGAGGAGCAAGATGAATACCTCAGAATGTACGATTACATGGCAGGGGCAAGTTTTACCGAAGTGGAGAAAGAGATTATTGAGGATAAAGCGACAGCTATAAAAACTTTTCGTGAAAATTTGCGTAGAGATTTAAAGGCAGCTGTCGAAAATGGCTCAATCACAGAAGAGCAATCGATTGAAGGATTTAAAAGGTTGGAAAAATTTTATGATATTTTTGATCTAAACCCCGGAATATACTCAGGCGAACAAGTAAAATTCAACTTCAAAGAGGGTAATGAACATCTCAAACCCTGGAGAGGAGAGAAATTTCGACCCAGTAAAAAGCTACTCCCAGCATTACGTCGCGCAATTGCGAAAATGCTCGAACTCGAAATCATTCAATATTCACATTCACCATACATTAACACCCTAGCCCCTGTAGTGAAGAAAAATGGGGACATTCGTATCTGCCTCGATGCAGACGAATTAAATAAGTTCCTAATTAATGTACTCACCGAGCCGAATACCATAGCCAGCATGATCTACGATAATGCTGGGGATCGACTTTTTTGTACATTAGACTTCACTGCAGGATTTTGGCAATTAGTATTACACCCAAATTCGCGAAAATTTGTAGCTTTCCAAGTTGAGGGCAAGTTTATGAATTTATAAGACTCCCCTATGGCCTAAAAATCTCGTCTGGCGAATTCGTTCTCATGATAAATCAAGTCATTGACAACGAAGATGGAATCACAAAATACGTGGACGACATAAAAATATCGGGAAAGAATTTCGAGGAAACCATAGCTAGATTAGAAAAAGTTTTTCAAAAAATTCGCGATCATGGCTTAACACTAAACCCAACCAAAACTCAATTTTTTCGTAATTGCGCAGACCACCTAGGATTCGTAATTTCTGATCAGGGGGTGGGAAAACAAAACGAAAAAATCAAAAAGTTGGACGAATTCGAGAAAAAACATACCAAAAGAGGTAAATTCTCTCTCTCAAAGAAAAACGACATTCTAGCCCTAGTAGGAAATACAGGTCTTTATAGGGACTTTATTCCGGAATACTCACAAATTGTCAATCCCATATACGAACTAACCAAGGGAGACGTTCCCGTAGAATGGACCGAAGTTCAACAAAAAGCTTTCGAAAAACTAAAAGCTGAATTTCGTAAGGACTTTAAGCTCCAACAAGCTCCAAAAGAAGGAGACCTCTTCCTTGATACCAAAATTACAAACGACGCAATGAACGGAGTTCTCTTTTACATGCATGAAACTGAAAAACGAATCATCCTATTTGTTTCAATCGCGTTTAAAGACCATCAGAAAAATTTTACTCTTTTTGACCGCGAAATTATGTGCTTAGTAAAGTGCATACAAAAATTGCAAATTTGGCTACATGGTCGACGAATACATGTAAGATCGAACCTCCTACCCATTGTAAACCGTTTTCGAGAAATTGCTCAAACACATAGAAAGGCAGCTCACTGGATCACTGTTTTGAATTGTTACGATTTAGTTTACGACATAACTACCTCTAATAAAAAGCTTTACGATATAAAAGCCCCAGACTTAGAGATAAATAGTGTCCAGATTGTGGATTCTCCTGAAGAGGAAAACTACCCAACTGATATCGAAACTGAAAAATTTGAGACATGTATTGAACCCTATGAGCTAAAATTCTTAAGTGAGAACATTTCGGAACTCAACCAAAGGCTACAAAACATCGCCTTCCACCAAAAACATGATCCCTTCTGTAAAAAGATCATCGAAATTCTTGAAGAAAGAGTCCCTCCTAACAACAAAAAACAAAGAGACATTCAAAAAACAAAAATGTCACGATTTGAAATTTTTAGGAACCCCGAAGGAGAGAAAATTCTTTTACGAAAAATTGAACAGGGATCAAAAGTTCCATGCCTCCCCGATGACCTATTTTTCGACACAGCCGATTATTTACATTGCGCTTACGGCCACGTAGGAGCCAACAAACTCGACGTAATTTTTAGGAGAATATATTACCATAATAATTCCCTGTCTTATATACGCGAAGTTTGTAATATCTGTATCGTGTGCAAGGTAAATAAAAATTACGCAAAACACAAAATAATCGAATATGCCCAAATCGAAGCTTACGCTCTCGGGGATGTACTATCCGTTGACATATTTGGCCCCTTACCAGCAAATCAATACGAGCCCAAATACCTGCTAGTAGCGAAAGACGTTTTCACGAACCGTACTTGGATTAGGACCCTGTATAATACTAAAAAAGAGTCAGTATGCCAGAGGATGGATACAATTATTAAAAATATCAAAGACCAGAAAGTTCGAGTTAGGAAAGTCATTACCGACAACGGATGCCAGTTTATCTCGAACGCCTGGTATGATTTACTAGAATCCCATAGAATTCAGGTGGCACACACAAGTGCTTACAACCCTCAATCGTCCTCCGTCGAAAGAACTATGAGGTGTATAGGTGATAAAATTCGCGTAAAAACCAACGCGAATTATGACCCTCAACGCTCTCATATAGGATGGTACGACGTCATTGAGGAAATTGAACTCGAACTCAATAATACTCCCACCTCTTTCGGATTTAAACCAAATGAAGCATGGGGCATTCTGGATACGATCACATCCCAAATCCCACATGAGAAATTGAAATTCAATTTCCCTCGCGAACTCGAAAAACTCCGCGAGAAATTAGCAAAACAAGAAATCCCATCCATTTCGGTCGCACAATGTCTAAGTCAAACACTAGACCCCAACGTTGACCTTATAATAGATAGGGACGGTTATGCTAGAGTCACTGCTGATGGCGCGTGCTCAAAAAACGGTGACGCCAATGCAATCGCAGGAATAGGGATTTGCTTCGCACCAGAATCCTTATTGAACATTTCTGAACGCATCACTCACCCCGATTATCCTACATCCAATAACCTGGCAGAGCTAATTGCGATCAAAACAGCTCTAGAAATTTTGAAAGATAACGAGATCAAAAAAGTCAAGTTATTAAGCGATTCAAATTACGCGATTAAGGCACTCAACAATACTGTTTCTTCATGGCAGACAAATAATTGGAAAAATTCGAGAAACAAACCTGTTCATCACGAACAGTTATTTAAAGAAATCCTCGAATTGAAAAAAGATTTCGACGCGTTAGAATTTATTCATGTATTTGCTCGCAAACACGAATACACTAACATAATAGCCGACTCTTTAGCCAAGAAAGCTGTCTATACCATGGAGGAACGAAGGCAGCGAATTTTCGATATGACTCAACGCCAAATTGTCGAGACCTTCATTCGTGAGAAACGTAAACTTAAGAAAATCGAAGAGGAAACCTCTTTCAATAAAAAACATCTCGATCCGACATTTTTCGAACCAGGTGATTGGGTCCTTATGACCAACCATAAATTATCGTCTCACGAAAAAGGAACTTCTGGAAAATTATATCAAAAGAAAATAGGACCCTTTGTAGTTATTCAGAGAAATGGGCAAAATTGCTACTTATTAGCACCAACCGATGATACTACAGATGAGCGTGTGGCAAATATTCGTCAATTAACCTTATTTATCACTAAAGAAAATTTGGAAAAGTTAAAAGACGAAATTTGTTTACAATCTCATATCGATTCCCGAACATTAGAACAAAAAATTAAGGATTTCCTCACAGATTATCACAATAATATTGAAAGCGAATCAGAGAACGAGGAAAATAATTCAAATTCCGATGACGAGGATATTGAGAGTGAGATCATCGTTAGCAATAAAGACTTCAGTCGAGCGTCACAAGCCGTTATGAAAGAGGTTACAAAAGCAGCACGAGAATATCGCGCAAAAGCTCAGTTAGAACGAGAAAATCGCGCAAAAGCTCGAGCCGAACGTGCCGCACAAAATGAACTAGATTCTCGACTCCAAGATGGTGCTACCCTGGCGGACCCACCTCCCTCCTCTTCTGGGGCAGTTGTAGCCAAAGACTCACAGCCAAAAAGGAACAGGGGGAGACCTAGGAAAAATCGTTTAACCGATTCGCAAGAAACCATTTATAGTCAATCATCCCAAACTGACGATGACGACCCACCTTCTCAAGGGGCACCCGAGACCTCGACTCCAAAATCCAAAAAACGGGGAAGACCCAAAAAGAATAGGGAAAACGACTCTCAAAACAGCCCCCCAGAGAAAGAAAACGATTCCCAAAATAGCCTCTCAGACAACTCTCAAATCGACTTAACATTGACAGACTCTCAACAAACTTCCGATCAAAATAATAACAACCAAGAGGTAACAATAGGACCCCAAGAGCCTACGTTGACATCAACCCCAGTCGTAATCCTTAAAAGAATTAGGAAATCACAGAATTCCCCACCTGACTCAGGATACGTAGAAACGCAGCAACCTGCGACACAATCCCAAAATGACCCTCAGGTAGGAAATCAAAACCCTCCACCTGACTCAGGATTAGCAGAAACGCAGCAGCCTGCGTCACAATCCCAAAATGACTCTCAGGAAGGAACCTACAATTCCCGATATCCTCCCCTACCCATCATCCGAATTTCCGATCGCGTCAGAGCCAGACTAGGACGACCCCAACCCGAGTCTTATTGGAAAAAACAATTTGTAACCAATACCGTCGAAGTCGTAGTCGATCCCAACGAAAACAATGAAAGGTGGGATCACCCAAAGAATTAAGGAACTCATCCTTTTGCCTTATGGGGCAAAAATACGATTCATCTAAAATCCAGGTATTCATTACGCGACGCGAAGTAAAAATTAAAAAACCCACAAAAATAGAAAAAGCATTTATAATCAAACAAATGACGTATTTTTCAAACACACGTGTTGAAAAATGCACATTTATAGCCAACCAGTATGTCGACCCGACACAAATGCGATCACTGTGTCAGTAAACCAAACGCCGAAAACGACCTTGACTCCTCGTCAAAACATTACCGTTTTTTGTGGCGCAGGTTTACTAAATAGGTAGAGATGTACATTTACCTACCTCACTGTAGAAACCTCTGTCGATTGCCCCACCCTTCACAGAAAAAAGAGGTAGGTGAATACACAAAGCACACACCTAAGATCGACAAATAAGCATTCATATTCTAATTTATTACATTGAATAAATAGGTATACTCACCTAATGCCAATCTGTCAATTGCCCCACAGTTACTGAAAAGCAGGCGAGTGTGCATAATTATTCACATATAGAAATGAATGTTTAATGATCAAAACTAGACGCAAAAAGCGCATACAACTTGCACATAAAAACCAAACTCGTCTATAAAAGATTATAATCCACAAGATGCCCTGTGCACCCAAACAACTAATACAAATTTGCATTCTTCAAATGCAAATAACTACAATATTGGATCATTGTATCACTACAACCAAGAATCTTAAAATCAATGCATTGAGTACTCCTTTTTGGCCCAATATCAATTGTCCCGAATATTCACGCTCAATGTATTGGAACCAAAATTGGTTATAGAAAAATATAATCTACATGATGCCTATGCACCTATACAAACACATTAAATTTGCACTCTTCAAATGCAAATATCAAAATTACGTAGATCATTCATTCGAAAATACAATGATCTTTTTATACAAAATGACCTAAAAACCCCAAAACCATATAGACGAGAATGGCAACAATAATCTTAAGTTATTATAATTTATTGGTAGATAGTTTTATTATTATTAAGTTATAATTTAAATACGAATTCCATACTAATATACTCATTCCAGAATAAGCATAGGAAAAAATCGTCTCGTAAATACGATGTACATCGCTACCGCAGAGCAACAGTTTAACACTCGCATCAATCACTGTCAGTTAGAAGTGAGAAAACCACCCTAGTTAACATTTTTACGATCGCGGACAGTGACACGCTCGTAAAAAGTAAACTGCTTAATGACCTAACGCCCACCGCGTACAACGGGTGGCAAGGGTGTGTAAACGACAACATGCGCATAAACCACACATTGTAGACGACGAACCGATTCTCTCTCTTTTCTCCACTAATCCGATTCGTAAATAAATTATCAAAAATTACCAAAAACAATAGCCAAAATACCAAACACATAGAAGACTCTCACCCGAGATCTTCATCCCTTTTCGATGACTTTTATGGCAACTAATTTTTCACAAATTAAAAACCACCAAAAAATCACGTTCTCACACTCCCAAAATTTTATTACCTAAGGGCGTAACTCCTTATCTTCTGTTTCATACCCATATCTTTCACTCTTGGTCATTATTTTGAAAACAAACCCTTCGCTTCTTGACTTTTTACGCATAAACATCGCGAGAAGATTAAAACGCACTAAAATTTATGTAAAAAGGAGTAGGGACACTTTTCAAAGGACAAAATAGTCAAAAAATCACGTCCAAAGTACATAGCAAAAAGAACAGACCACCATATATGTAGTGAAGCCAGTGCCAAGAAGACCTACCTCTACCTTTGGTGAGATCGACACTTTTTTCTACCTACTTATATTTTGCTTTTTTCATATATTGCTTGTCTCGTATATGTGACGCGACGCGACAAAATCGACCTTCGAGCCGAAAATAAGTTTTTGAGTTATGGGGGGTTAAAGTTTTCAGTCCAGTTCTGCTCGTTTAGCGAAAGCGCTTGCGTTCTAATCAGGTTCTCCGGCTAAACTGAGCTAAACATAGTCTTGGATAACGTTTCTTGCCTGTCTTGTGTGAATATCACTGGGTAAAATGGTTATTTACATTGATACAGGGGGCTCAGTCGTGATTGCGCTCATTTTTTCAATTTTTCATATTATTTTTTCATTATTTCAATTTTGAAATCGATCTGGAGGCGAAACAAAGCGTTCTACGAGAAAAATACGTCGAGCAAAGTTGTAGAGAATTAAATTTCCAAAAACCTATAAGAGGTTTATTTTTCTCCTAAATGCATAGTTTTTCCGTTTTTCTCAAAAAACAGAAATTTTATGGTAATCATCATGAGGTTTTTGTTTTTTGAAAAAAACGGAAAAACTATGCACTTTAGAGAAAAATAAACCTCTTATAGGTTTTTGGAAATTTAATTCTCTACAACTTTGCTCGACGTATTTTTCTCGTAGAACGCTTTGTTCCGCCTCCAGGTCGATTTAAAAGTTAAAATAATGAAAAAATCAAAAAAAAATCAAAAAAGTCAAAAAAATGAGCACACTTCTGACTGGATTACCATGTATATGGAGCTATGCAAATCATAGGGACTTCTGGGTGGTTTTAAATGATTTTTGAATGTCCGAGTACCAAAAATCCGTCAAAAAGTGAAAAATAATTTTTTAGGTCCGAAGGTCGATTTTGTCCCGTCACATCACATATGTAATTGCAGCTACCCTCAGTGGTATACTGCAATATTCAGGATTGCTTGATTTTACGCCAATTTTTCCGTTTTTTCCCGTGAATTCTAATTTTCGCATCATGAACCATTGCGAACTCATATGCGACAAATGCAGTCGCCCATTAACCCACTGTGGTCCTGACGTAGTCACAGGTAGGGACAGAATTTCGATCACTAAGTGCCTACACCTTTTTCACTATAGTTGTATCTACAACTTTTATATTCAAAGCATGGAAACTAATGCCCACAACATGAAAATTTTTACGTGTATGCGTCGAGGTTGTCGAGAAAAATTATGTGGAACTGACTTTTCGATAGTGAAACATTCTTCCAAAATCGTGCATTATATGCACAACGACACGCGAATTCGTGATCTAAACAACCAACTCACGATGCAACACGATCTGTACACTCGCCTACAGGCTACAGTGTCAGATATTTCGGGTGAAAATTCTACTCTGCGAACCCAATATGAGGATATTCAAAGAGAATACGCAAATTTACAGGCTCGATATAATATGCTGATAGATGAACAAACCAGCAACCTGTATGCTAGTATTAGGGCCAGGAATACCCCGCCAGGTCCTTTTTCACCACCGCATTACAGACCGCAATCTCCGATATACAGTCCTACATCAATGTCATATGCCTCTATTCCGACCAGTGCTCCAACTCCGATTCCTAACATAAATATTCCTCCACCATCAGTAATCTCAACACCATTAAACGCTCCACCTCCGACTCCTACCGATCAACCAATTTTTCTATGTACTCAAAATCTCGTTCAAGTACCGACTACAAATTACCGATCAATCCTTCCAAAGCCGTCGACTAGTACCGTTATTGTGACACCGGTTAATTCTCGTGCCTCAACGCCTCGTCCACAGGGATCCTCGACTGAAAGTAGCGGTCAAAAGCGGCCAATCAGCTCCGATCTCTTCGACGATGACATCAGGAAATATGAATCCCGATTCGACAACCAATTAACCGGCGATGAAAAATCAGGGGAGTATGGTCCGATAGGTTCACATATTTCCAAGAGAGCACGAATTCCACCACCAAAACAAAAACGAGGTACTGCGGCTGAGAAGGGAAACAATCACAGTAAATACCGTAAGCGCTTTGGAACCGATTCCAATGAACTCATTCCTTTCTATCCCATAAACTCGTTCCCAAAAGGCTTTACAGCGGCGGCATACGAGGTATATGAAGATAGATACGTTGTGGTACTGTTTACCTACAACATCTTCATGATAGGGGATGGACACGTCTATGGCATTATAAAAAATCTTTCGTTAGGTAGGCCTTACACCCACCAAGTAAGCACAGAATTTTACCGACAAGACTTATTACTCGACGACCTCGTAAAATTTATTTCAAGTTTCAAAGAAATCCCGGCTCGAATCATGCTGTCGATAGGGACATACGACGTACAGTGCGGTACACCATATGACAACTTTTTCGAAAATATGCAAAAACTATGCATTTTTCTTAACAGCAGGGCCGTAAAAGAATTAATTATATTACCTTTGATCCTACATCCCAAGGCAAATTTAACTAATTCTACTCAAATTTCAGATGCTCTCAACTATGATTGGTCTCGCATATTAGATGCGAAAATAACTCGAATTCCAGGTATTTTCGCAATGATCAGCCAACACCTGCCCAACTGGAACAGCGCCGGCCCATACTACCCGATAACGATGTATGACGACACCATAGACGCTATCCGCCGACAATTCATACCCGAGACCAACAAGAAGAGAGATGTCCAGCTACTACCGCCAACCATACCTGCAGCCGGAAATGATCAAACCCCAGCTGATCAATTAGAAGTTCCGCAGGAATCAGCCATAGACCTATCTACTGATGAAACCATGCAACCATCTCCACAGCCAGGAACTTCGTCAAGTTCGAATATATTAACCAATGCTAATAATCCTAACTCAAATGTATCTTTGATGGAAGTCGACAATAACCCGACCCCATCCACGTCTAAAGATTTTGATTTAGTAAATTTAGCCACGAAACAACCCGTCACAATGACAGAAGCGCTCCAAGCCAGCGATTCCGGCGAGCCACTTCGATGCACAATTCGACGAACGGCCAACGACACGTTTGAAATCACCAACTCGAGACCTGTTGCCAATCGCCGGATGACAAATGGCACTGAAATACCTCGTAGCGCTGAGGAGATGCCTCAACCATTCGTACGCCTTCAAAATCTACAGTCTTGGGCTGAGGAATCGGAACAGGATCCAGAGGTCCGCCGAGCAGCAGGAATAATCCAAAGTTTTAATGCAGGACCAAACAGATACATGCGTACCACCGCAATGCGCACCCCAGAACCAAATCCGGAAGAATAAGTAAAACTGTATCGAATTCGTAAATTTTACTTTTAAGCTTTAGCACTAAACACTAACAATAAGCTTAGCATTAATAATTCGACCCACGCTAGAGTGTCAGTCGAATTTTATAAATATAAATTTTCTAATAATTTACATTTGTTCAACAGTTTGAGAAATACATCGTAGTTGCCAAGGTAGAGACGATACGTAAATATATAATCAATATAACAACATCATATCCACTCACAAGGAGATACCCCAACTACATAACTGATGGACAAATCAATATTAGTAAAAGTTTAAAAATATGTTTTAATTTTATTCCTTTAAGTATGTACATAGTAGTTATGTTAGGGCTCAGGAGTAGACGTATTCTACCACCCTTGATACTGTACACAACAACGTTTCGATCAAATTAGAAAACTAAATAACCCAGGATGACAAAATTTTTTTTTATAAAAGATCCAATCATTTTCAACAATCTTCTTCATTTTTTCAAGTCACACCTGGTTAAAAAATTGCGCGTTAGTTAGAGAAAAATACGTATGAGAGATGAAAATTTAAAAAATGCGACTCAAAAACTTAAGAAAAAACCGGAATTTTGGAAAGCATAGTCATACGTAAATAAAAATTTAAAAAATGTAGGTCAAATTTCTGCAATAGGTCAATAATTAGACAATGAACCGACTTCGTTATTAAATACGTAAAATAGCTCAAGATCTAACTAAAAAATTTGAATAAGTTAGAAAATGGAGTGAGCAACTTTTATGTATTTTAATCAACAAACCATAAATAAAAGTATTCCTTTTGAATTGACCCCTCTTCTAATAGTTATTTGGCTACCCACAAACCTCACTATTTTTCAAATTTTGACTTATTGAAAAATAGCATCAAGCTCTTCGATATCATCCATGATACAAAAACAATTTTTTTTTATCCCATTCTAAATTAAGCCTGATAAGCAAAAAACAAGCACCCAAAAAATCGTTACCACCTTCTGAAAAACTCCTTCTTTTTGAAAATTTCCGCGATATAGTTGGCATGTCAGCTGTATGTACTCGTCGAGCAAGTAGTAGTTAGAGCTCCTCAGTCTTTTGATGTCTTTTTATTCTCCTACAATAGTTCCAATGACTCTACACGCCATTACGTGTGAGTGCTTGTCAAATGGACCGTTGGAACTTTATCAGGGCCACACATTATTCGAAATCGAATAGTAACCAAGACTGACTCTAATATACTCTTGTTGGCGGTACATATGGAGGATGTGTGCAATTATATCTGCAGTCGAAATAGTCCCGCCTCCGAACCATCTTTGAAAGTTTGTTCCCTCAGAAAATAAGCTGCGATCCAGCGCAGTGCAAAACGGAGGGGCAGTGGCATGCATATAGGACAGGAGGGGGGATGGCAGGGTCTACACGGCGTGGGATCAATCTCCTCTATGCTTTTTTCATGATCCGTGATCCACTTCGATGATCTGCTCTCCTCAGAGTGAACTCACGAAGGGGCATTTGATAGAGGGCAGATTGGCCCCACTGCCGTAAGGTAGTGCTTATGTTATGAACCCCTTATATTGAAAATATTGGTAACGTCTGAACTACTTTAGGAAATAGGCTAAGTACGAATATATACGCGACATACTCGCGCATATAAGGCGGCACCCTTCTCTAATTAAGAAGGGTCGCGAGCCTTTGACGTTTATGGCCCGAGATAGGGATTTCGGACATAAATAACTAAAATCACATAAATTCTTCAATTTATGTAAAAGTATTTGTACTTAGCAAGTGCGCTATTGGTCCCCCCCAATTAGGGGTGGAGAATAAGACAAAAGTAGCGTCTTTATAATACAGATTTCTACTCTTGAGAAATCACTAGTGTTTCGGCAATTCGCGATAGTCGGTTCATTCGTCGATGTTGATTAAATTTACGTCATGGAAGCGCCCCAGTTGAGGGGAGTCCATGACGAAGTCTTTGCGTTTTACACCATTTCTAGCATGGTTAATACTACTGTGAAACTTAGATTAATCGATCTTCAATCGATTAATAACGTGAGCCTTTTTGGTATTGGGGGATTTATCCGGAAATCACCCCAATATGCAAAGTTTAAAGTGATACCTCGTTTAGTTAAGTGTCATCAAGCCTACAGTATTGGACAGGCCAAGATAAGCGATGACAAACGTGTACAGTTTGAAGTAAGTGGTGGAAACGCCAACTGAAATAATTATAGTGCATAATATTATCCTTTTCTCGTGGAAATATGGACCATGGTGTCGCTTCCACGATGACTAAACTAAAATGCTTCATTCTCGTGTATATATTATGTGAATGTATTCTTCTCCTATTCTATGTCTTCTGTTGTTGACTAGGGTAAAATCTACTTGTTAGATTATTGTCAAGTTTGGCTGACCTGTGTCACTGTGTGACCTGGTCATAATATAAAGAAATTCGTTAGGTCATACTGTCTCACTAAATTTATAGACTGCTTTGTATGCCAATGAATTTATGTAAAAAGTGTAAATATACGTAGTAAGTAAAACAGAATTCGTATTTATTACGTGTATTCTTTAAATGATGTATAGAGTGATTAGACAGACTACGCCCTTCTGAGCTATCTAGGTATTCGAAAATATTCCCCGCCTAAGGAGTATTTCTAATCTTCACCCCCAATGGTATTCCTTCCCAACGATACCAATCCAGAGTAGTCCCTCTCGTTTACCCTATATCAAATTACCTGCTAATTTACCAGTAATTTACTAGTGATTTACCAAAAATTACCAGAGAATTACTAAAAGTTTCCAATTATTTTCCCAAAATTACTACCTACCTAGCTGTTTACCATAAAGATACTTATTATGAATTTGAAAAAAAATTGATCTTCTGTAGGCTTGCATTTTTCTCTGATTCATGACGATCGAGAACAGCTCTCAAAACGTACTTATGTAATAACAAATTAAAATTCCTTGCTCCAATAATGACTTTTCTGGAAAGTTGTGCATTAGGTAATTGCTCACGATATCCAAAAAATTAGGAAAAATGTCATCCCAGTTAGAAAAACCCAAGCCCACCATAGGTAATTTAGCCTTGTTCGCCACTTTTAATAATTCATCTCCAATCGGTCCCTGTATACTTGACACGAGTATTTCCATCTGACTAAATTGAAGCGAAAAATCACGTTTCGCAATCTGCGGTTGAGTTTAAAATTTGAAAACAGTCATCACAAAAAATACAACACCGTCGTACCGATTTCGTAGTTAGCTTTTTTCATCTAGTCGAAAGTTTTTGGCATTATTCAGGGCCTTTGAGACATACCGTGTGCTTTCAAGTTTTTCCCCATCGTATCGTACACAGTACGAGACATTCAACTTTACCAATAATGGAGTAACTTTTTTTTTCGCAACATGTCTTTCAGTATAATCCATTTGCTTAATCGAAAAAAATTAACCGGAGGAAATTTTTCGCCACGACTATATCGACGCACAACGCAGTGGCAGAGACGTGTCGAGCGTCGTCGTCGACGTTAGGCACAGGCAGGAAAATTTCATTGTTGAAAAGGAAGTTCACGGATGAAACTCGTTTTTGATTAAGCCTTTTCCTCGAGAAGGTTGTGTCGAGTAAATGAGAAATACATTGTAGCACGTTATTAAGCGGTAGCGTATTTATGAGACGATCATTTTTCAAGCGTGATTAGATAAGTATCAGGTACGGAATTATTTTTTGTACGGGTACAAATGATGCCAAAAGTACCTACGCGTCTTACACGGATCTACCTATAAGTGTTTGGTAGGCGGCTTTACTCGTAAATGTAGGCCTAAGTACCAACCTACGATACCGATGATGTAGTACTATACTTACACAAATACATATAAATACACATTTAACCGTGGCAAATAATTATTATTCTACGACAACTCGCGTTAAAATTTCCAGCCTGGTAATGAAAATGTTTCGTTATACCCTGCAGTCCCCGTTTGGGTTGATTTTGTCGAGCAACCGATATATCTATATACAGTGTATCGAACGAGCTTAAAATTGATGGCATATTTTCTTGTTCGAGTGTCGGCTGCACGTCTATCAAGTGCTCGTTGTAGTAAATTTCATATTTCCGAGGATATTTGCTCGGATTATTATTTCACAGGGGGCCAAAAAGGGAAAAAAATTCTCGATACGATAAACTCGGTACGCATTCGACTTCGACGTGTTGTTGTTCGGTGGAAAAAAACCAAGAGAGACCGAGAAAGAGTATTATTATTGACGAGAGAATGCGTACGAATTAAAAGCAAATTCTAAGGGGAGCTATTAAGCTCAAAAATCTAAATTGGCGTCTTTTACGCGATCTCATTTTAAGTTTTGTCTCTTCGTTTTCGTCCTTTTTTCTCCTTTGTCACTTCTCTTCGTATAGAGATAACTTCATCTCATCGTTCAAGTTTCTACAGTTTTCTTTCGTTGCGCGAATGCGACATTACAAATATGCTTATGGCTCTCTTCACCCACTGAATCCATTTCAGGAATAAAACACTGAACGAAATTCACAATGCGATGGAAATTACGTCTTATTCTAACGTGATTTCAACTCGGTTTAATATTTTTTTTCGGAACTCCTACCTCTTTGATTTGTTTGTTTGACGCCCCCGTTAAGCGTCAAGTGAAGTATAAGTATGGTTAAAATGTCAACTGGTGGTTTTAATTTGAGGTATTCTTAGCGAAACGAAACCCATATTTCTCGAGGTTTGCAGAAAAGCTTCGAAGGTTTTACATTAACGCAACGCCGACGCGGTTTTATCAAAAGTGCGTAATAATGCGGGTAATAAGAGATGATAAGGGTTCTTAAAATACCTCGTACTACGTATTCGATTTTACTAATGAACAAAGAACAAATCTGTAGGTACCCTCCGGAGAAAGAGGGTTTCTTAGGATGATTCAAAGCGATCGTTGAAGTCTCTAAAAGCGTGATATTTTCTTTTTTCATTTTCAAATTTTTCAACAAAAAAAATCATCATCATTCGAATTTCAAAATTTTGAAGCAAAATAATATACTTAGTATGTAACTCATCATTATAAACACCCCCCCCCCTCAAAAAAAAGCACACAAGATGACATAATTTTTCATATTACCCAAAATACCTTCTATTTTTTGAGAGCTTTCGCTCTCGCTTCGCCAGGGCCACTTTGTTTCTCTTTTCTTTAATTATTAATTAATAAATTCCGAACTTGAAGCAGAAATCTCGCCTACTCCCTCCCCTCCCCTAAAAATCCCAAGTGTTCAAAAACTGCCCAGTTAAAAGTCATTCTAAAATACCTTTGGCTAAAAACTCGAATAAAAATTTTGAACCTCCCACCTTGAAAAAATGTTGACTACCCCCCTTCCACAACCTCAAAAAATTCCATAAGTGCTCGAAAAATGACCTGCTGAAAGTCCTACTAAAAGTCCTTTTTAAGTCCTTTTTTTTCATTTTGAAATTCTGTTAGACGCCCTGTAAAAATGTTCAAAAATGAAATCATGAATACCTAAGTGTACTTTTATTGTAGCCAATATATTCATCTTTTCTGCTCTTTTTGGCCCCCAGTCCTACCAGTTTAACCTAGATTTTGCATTTGTTTGTATTTATTATGACTTAACACAAGCCTGAAGTTCCTCCAAAACGATATAGGCGCCCCAAATTTGGCAGGAGTAATGAGGAGGTACCTATCTAAGAAGCGCTTTGTGATAGTCTCAAATTTTCAACCATACCCTCTCCAAGGTTGAAAATATCAATTTTTTATAACACAGAGGCCCTAGCCTAAGTTGATGTAAATGGCTCTAAAAATAAAATAATAATAATAAAACCACTTTTTATTTTTTGCAAAACACGACCTCTTGAAACTGCTTCTGTCTTCGCTGAGAAATTAAAACCAGATTCGAAATACAGGATGTTCAAGTTATTGGCCATTACGAAAAAAACATAACCAAAAAAGTGAGAAAAACTTCTCAACCCCGAGAAATGATAATCTTTTCAATTAAAACTATACAAAATTAATGAATCAATTTCAGTAGGTAGGCTAGCTAAACATTAGGTATAATTTTCGAAAAAAAAAAAAATCCATAGGTACCTACGTAATAAAGTATGCTAAAAAGTAAAGAAAAACTTACATTGAATTTTTCGTGTACATTGAGAGGGATTTTTTTCACAATTTTTCTCTCATCATGCCCATCATTCTTGGACACCCTGTATGTTTGATCTTGGCCTTTATTGGCCTTGGATTTTCCGATTTTTGAAATTATATTTTGAATTAAATAAAAATAAAGACGACATTGTGTATTTTTTTTTTAAATGGTGAAAAAAAGAAGGAAACTATAATATTGAAAAATGACCTAGATAGGTACCTACATAAAATGAAAATTGAAATTAGATTTCAAAATAAGTAAAAAAAAAACGAAAAGCAATCCAAAAACATCATTGAGAAAAAAATGAGGAAAATAATTTTCACTTGCTGGATTTTATTTTTCAATTTTGGATTTTTTCGTCGAATTGTGAAATTTTTGGAATACTTTGGATTAATTAAAAACCCTTTAGGAGACTTAATTTTTCGATATTTCCTCTGAAATTTATTTCTTTGGCTGCCTTTTATGTCTAATTCACGCTCCAATGTTCCAGTTTTCAAAAAAATGAGTTGAATTGTCTCAGCTGAGTGACCGAAAAGTTGCCTTTCTATGTCAGTAGTTAATTATAACTAATTCATTTAAAACAGGAGCCAAACGTAAAAAGATATCGAGAGACAAAAATGGTAAAAATTGATTCAAAAATTGGGCAAATACAATGCAAACCCAAATTAAATAAGAAACGAGGGAAGATTGATAAAAAGTATATTTTAAATTAACGCCGTCAGAAGAAATCTCGTTCACGAAAAAAAAGCTTCATTTGCTACGCCACGCTGTATGGATGGTAGGATGGTATTTTTCTTGTCCCTTTTCCCCCTTATTATGAAAAAATAATGAAGCTCACATTTATGTAGGTAAGCACTAAGCAGTTTCTGCATTTTTAATTCCAATTTTTTGGGGGAAAAAGTACTCAGGTAGGTTATTTGTATGTACGTTTGAATTTCATCATTTATGGACATTTCGTCTCCACATGGAAAATCTCGCCATCTACATCCGCCCTCGAGCTCATTTAAAAATCAGAATCAGAATCATTATTATTAATTCTTGTTGACCGAATTCGGGTACCACGTCGACTGCTTCAAATTTCATTCGCAACTTTCTTCTTTCGCTTCGCTCGAAAATGAATAACTAACTAATTTAATCTGCGGATAATGTGTCGAGTAAATGATACCAAACGCTTTAACTAGCTATAGCTACCCTAGTATAACTTCTACAACGAGTATACAGTAAATATAAATTACGGATTCGGATATTCCAATTCCAAATCCGTAAGGGTATATGTAATTGACACTGTGTATCTTATTACGATTTATTCTGTTTAGGTGGTGGAACCGCTGAGTTTTCATAAAGTCATACTGTACAACGCTTGCATCGAGAAATGGCCATCGCACGGCTTAAAAGTTGGATACAACGTGTGTATTCTAATCGTACAAACAGCGATACCGGCTACGGTTGTTGGCACAGTGCATCTGCGAATCGCTTCCTATCTTAATAAGCACGCTAAATCTCAAACCAACTCGCGACGAGCTCTGAAAGAGTTACAAAGGAACAGAAAAACCACTTTTCTTTTACTAGGTATTTAATTCAATTTTCTTCTTTTACTCTTAAGTATAATATTTCACCATAGCAAATCCCCAGTTCAGTTCACTTCACTTCAGTTCCGCCTCGTACACCATTCTTGTGTCTTGTACTATATGATGGTATTGCTTGGTCGTGCTGCAGAAAATTAAATTGTATGTTTGAAAAGGGATAGAGGGATACTTACCAAAAGTAGAGAGTAGCGGAAGCATTTTTTTCTTTATTTATTATTTTTTAGCGATGCCGAAATCAATAAAGCTTAAGGTTACGTGCGAAGAAAAAGAATCAAAATATTAGAGAATTTTTATATGTATAATATTGCGTATGTAACCAAGGACCGACTCGCGGCTGCTGTTAGCGAAAAAGGCTCGAGCTAAAATAAATATTTCAATAAGCTATTTTATGACCGACAACAGCCATTATACCAAGACGTATAAAATTCGCCGATCCGCCTAACCGCTCTTATAATCAGCACTATAGTATACTATGGAATAACTTAAATACGCTACCTACTCGTACCATACGAGTGAAATATCGAGAGAGAAAATATTGTGTATGTAGCCCTAACCATAGCCCATGCCCATGTGAGTTGAAATTGCATGTACTTTCGTGATTTGTAAGCTTCCTTTGTTCCTTTTTCAGTACAGGTTGTGTCGTTTTTAATTTTATATTTCTTGGCTGAGTTAGATGGTCTTCGAGCGTCCTCGTGTGGAACACATGGAGTGATTCGGTCTCCCTGGTGAATTTCTTTGAATGAATGAAAAGGCTACCTGCCTTTTTTTTTTTTTGGTCTAGTGGTGAAAATGTTGCGTTTTGGGTATATATAAGGGTATAAATTTTGAGCCTTTTCTTTGTTATTGAATCTGCCTCTTGTATTTTACTGGTATATGTAGGTACTTACGTTTATGTACCTACCTACATATGTGTCACATTTCGAAATTTTGATAAGAAATGTGGTGAATGTCATGTTTGAAAAAATTGTTTAAATGAAGACATTTATGAAAAAGAACACCGTGAAATATTATTTGCGATATAAAGAAAAGAATACTTATGAAGAAAAATGGTTCTCAAAATTGAAAAAATTTCACAAGTTTGAAAAAAAAAGTCACGAATTTATTACTTAGTGTGTTTCTAAAATTAGACGGGGCTATGGCCGAATGAATTTTCACTGGTGCCTTGAAATTTCCATGAAGGTACCAACTCACTTTTTAAATGTTTTTGAAAATTCACGAAAGAAAATTACTTCCTATATATTTTTGATTCGGGGGGGGGGGAGGTAGAGGTTCTCGAATTACAAAAAATGAAAAATTCAAGTACCTAAGTATAAATTGAGATTTCAACAAAATACAAGATAAGAGTGGCTATTTTTTAGAATAATAAAAATTTCAAATCAGCTCACTCATTTTGAAAAAAAAAACTTTTGTTTAAAAAAAATTATTGTCAATTTTTTCACTAGGTATGTTTTTGGTTTTTCAATGTTAAAAAAAATATTCAATGTATAAAATTACGTTTGAATATCGACAACCAAACTATATTTGCGACCCACTTCTATACCTCATTTCACTTGGCAAAATTTTCAAAATTCATTTCCATCCATTCAAATCCAGACAGATCTTTCAATTTAAAAAAAAGTCGATTGTTGGAGAAGAATGTGAATTTGTACTGGTATTGATAGAAACAGATTTTGGGGAATCGTTCCCTCATTGATCCAAGAGGCCACAAGTACAAAATATCTGAGTTAATGGACCTGACTAGAATTTTGTTTGGGCCAAAAATTATAAATTCATAAATTCACTAGAGGCTCCAGTGTGTCTCAAACTCGCTCTCATTTAGTTATTTGGATGGTCAAAAATAGGCTCTAAATTTTAAAAAATCAGCTTTGTATTTCGATTTGATAAAAATTTGATATTGTTCATAAGCTACATTGACAAAAATTGTCAGTATAAAAAAATAAAGCTCAATCCCAGAATTTTTTGTGAAATAGAACAAGGAAAATTCCAAGTTGGAAGGGCACAGTATTTTTAGCGAACAAGAGAGGGTAGCAAAAAAAAATCTAAAATTAATTTCTCTTTTCAAATGCTGAAAAATTTTCTCTGTGCCGATTTTTAAAAAATTTTTATCCATTGAAGTTAAAAAATGAGAAAGCAATAGTGGAAAATTCATTAAAACAATTTTTTGCTTTGAAGATGCAAAATATTTTTTTTAAATTCATAATAATGTTTGCTTCAATATTTTTTTCAAAACTTCTGAAGAGCATTCTGAAGTGAAAAAATGTTGTACAACTTTTTTCTTGTGGATTGAGGAGGACTGCAAGTTCTACATATTTTGCTTATAAGAACACCTGCTTCACACTAAACTCTTTCAAAATGAAAAAAATCAAGTAGGTATCTTACTTACCTATCTAAGTATATTAAGTATACTAATCTATTTTTCGATTTTTTCGAAGATGAACGTTAAAAAGTTAGGGATCCGGTTACAAAATGAATTCAAAATTCGAAATCAGTACTTCTGATAATTCAAAAAGACATTGTCTCATGAATTTTTTGAAATGTGGAGTCTTATTTTAGGACTTGAAAAGCTACTACCTACACGTAAAAAAAATCGAATTTCAGAAGCAGCACCTCTATAAACACATTCAACAAATCACAGGTTATATGTATAAACTCTTAAATTTTGTGGCTCATCAAAAGACTCGTGGTAAAGGGGGGGGGAGTTATACCAAAAAGTATGGATTAAAATTCAAAATCACCATCTCTGAAATCCCATCAGACTGTCAGTCATACGAATCCTCCCTTTTTTTGGATAGGAGAGGGGGTGAAAGGGAGCTGCAATTTTGGGATTTAGGAAAGCTTGTATCAAAATAGAAAAAAAATTCAAAATGCAGTTCTGATAACTCAACTACCATGGATTTTTGAAATTTCATGAAATATGGAGCTTATCGTGAGGCTCAAGAAACTCCTACAAAAAAAATTCGAGACCAGCGCTTCAATAAAAAAAAAATCCAACAAATCTTAAATTATATAGAATTTTAGAATGTTTGGAGCTAATTGTAGCACTTTAAAGTTGGATTTGTGTCAAAAGGTAGACTCAAATTCCATATCAGAACCTTTGAAAACCCACCGAGCGAGTCACACAAATTTTTCATTTTTTTTGTGAGGGGGGGAGGTGGAAGATCTCTAATTTTGAAATTCAGAAAGCTTGTATGTATCAAAAAAGAATATCGAAATTCAAAATATGCACTTTTGAAATCCCAACAAATTTGAATTTTTGTGAAATTCAGATTCTTATTGTGGGCCCCAAGACACTACTTTCAAAAATAAAAAATAATTAGTCACGTAAATTTTCCAATTTTTTTAAATTTGGGGTTTTAGGGGGTTCATTGTTTCAAAAAAAAAAAAAAAAAAAAATGACTTAGAAAATAGAAACTCAGTTTCAACCTCCAACAAACTATAGGTCGCACAAAATTTTCAATTTTTTAAAATGTGAGCATGCCCCAAAGTAAAACTTTCATGGTAAATATTTTGTATTTTTTGAGTGTTAAAAATAGTCTCTCAAGTATGAGGAAGGTAGGAAATTCCAAACCATCGAAAAACGTGATATGTGTATCGAAATATATCTTTTCGAAAGCACTGATTCGATTCTGATTTCTGAGGGTCATTTGATCATAAAATCAAAAATGAGCCCCCTTCAGCGAGCCTCATAGAAAGTGCTCGGAACCTAACATTTTGAAAAATGCAATATGGCTGATAAATTCCAAGTTTTCAGCTGCTCTGATTCTCGAACTGACCACCATCCGTATTCAAAATCAAAACTGAACCCTCGGAGGAGGTTGGATGGTCCTTGAAATTTTGAAAATTTCGTTACAGGTGTAAAATAATTTAAAACAGCCTCACTGAAGATTTCCTTCAATTTTCACTCATTTTATTTTATGAACCAAAAAGCACATCATCATCAACAATAGGAAAGGAAGGAAATCCGGCCATCTTATGATATCCTGCCGCATCATAATCCTTCCTCTTTCTCTGTTTTCTATCAAGTTATCGAATGAATAAAGCCTATAAAACTCATCTTCGAAAAAATTTTCAACCAACCCTGCGCCGTTTTTCAATTAAATGACGATATGCAACTCGTATAACCTTCTATAATACGAGTGTCATAAGTTGCCTATTCACTTTTACGAAGTACCCGTATCTAAACTTCATCGAATAACGCTGTGTAAAGTTTAGGTATACGATTTCTATCTACTGTATTTGGAAATTTTCCGTTCTTCCTTTATTCGTTTTTTTTTTTTTGTAATTTTAAACGAGATTTTCTTTCATATCAATGTGAAAAAAATCTCGAATGCGATATGCTCAAAAGAATACAGAAACCTATCGTGTACCTATTATATAGGAAGAGCGAAGCCTGGGTACCTTTACCTTGGTTGTTGGATGTAACTTTTCCTCTTATTTTCCAGCAAAATTCTCGTAGGTAGGTACCTACGATGTAATATAATCGAATGGCTTTCGGAAAAGCTCATTTACATTTCGGTCAAAATAGATGCATAAAAATTTCATTTCAAATCGAAAATGAGTTTCTTGACAGATTTTCAAACCATGTTGATGAAAAAAACATTCTCTATTTTCACTTAGCTCGTTGTTTGGAAAATTTGAAATAGTACTTTTATAAAATAATGATGAAAAATGAACTCCTTCGTATCTGCTCAGTACCCATTTGCGATTGTATAGTTTTTTCCATAGATAGCAGATAAGACGAGAGGTAGTATAGGAACTAAATGTATCAATTTTTAACTCCTCGAGGACCAATCTTCAAATATATGAGAATCGAGGGGGCTCCCATCAACTCGGCACAAGGTCTTCCTTATTTTTAAACCTGCCTCGTGCTTCATTTCGGTGTAATCCCAATTGGCAATTATTAAAATGAAATTTTTTTCGGTACATTGAGCACGTCCACTATAAAAGACAGCATCAGCGAATACGTATAAAATAAAGACATCGCGAAATGAAAATTCCCAGTTCCCATCTTCATCTCAAGATGGAAACATTGCAACGACTTGAAAATAATGAATAAATAATTCCGCGTTGTAGAAAAATTACCCTTTTTTTCTGGTTCGTTCAATTTAAAAAAAGGAAAAAAAAGCGCAACATTGAAATAAGTAAAGCTGCGGCTTATCGCATTTCTATACAATTTAATTTCCAGGTACATTTCAATTTCGCTTTTACCAGCAGGTCGATTGGTTTTTTAATTAATTTTTTGTCGACTTCTCTTCGCGGTTCTCGATCAAGTTGCGAAAGTTTCTCACAATAAATCACTAATCTTCACGTCGAACTAATTTGAAAAGACGTAAAACATTCGATAGATTGTCTTCGTAGGTAGAGGTACCTACCGGTAGAATATGTACATATAAAATCAAGCAGACGTAATATAAATTGTAAATCTTTCATGTACCTACGTTAGATAGGTACCTATATAAACACATCGCCTCTTTACAAATATATTTAGAGATGAAAGTTATCTCCTTCAGACGCCTCCTGTTGTTGGAGTAAATTTAAATTTCATTTCACCATTTTCCGTATGTTTAAAAGCTCGACGAGTAAGTAATCTTTTGTTCGGTATCAAAATTACGCAGGTTTCTTGTAGCCTTTTATAATATGCTAACCAATAGATATATACCTATACGTTCTCTCACACACACACAGAGGTGTATAGGTTTTCATTTACATATTATTATCATTTAACGAGAAAATTTACCCCAGCACGATGCGGATATTCGTGCAATCGAATTGTAAAATGGATTCGAAAGGATTAGCAAATTAATAAGTCATTTTTCGACGATTAAAAACAACATTAATTATATTTCGAATGCCAGCCAGAGCGTTAGAAAAGTCTGCGAGAGTAATTTGCATTTTAAAATAGGTTTCGCGTCGTCGTCATAAACACAGTTCAATTTAGGTGTTTTATAAAAGCCAAGCTCGATATTTCCAGATTGTACCTTGTGAAAAAGTTGTTGTCGTCATAAGCCACCGTAAAGATGACCGTTCAGTTCGCCTTTGTCGAACGATAAAATTAAAACGAACGCCGTTAATTCAAATTACACGCTTTGGAAATTTATCGTCATTTATTTGCGGCCAAATTGCAGTCCAACTTGGAATTCGTACATATCTGCGAGCTTATCGCTCGACAGCAATTTTATAAGCCATTAACTTGGAATACGTTTGTATTTTTTTTCCTTTTTTTTTTTTTTTTTAATGCTGCGAAATATCTTGTGTATGGTGTTTTTGATAATGTACTTTTAATCTGTTGGAACAAGCTACGTCTGTTTTAATTTGTAACGCTACCGTATATACATAATAAAAGTAAAATACTAAAAATTACCCAAGTCCGAATACGAGTGGGTAACATTTTACCTACCAACTTTTCATTTACACGTTCGAAACGTTTACCTTGGGAATATGTTGAGCTGAATTTCGTATAGATTGAACTTGCTGCGTGTACAATGAACTGGTGTAAAAATCGACTAGTATTTTCGAATAAATAAGCGAGCTTTTTACCGGAAACGTCCCGTTATCTGGGAACTATTCGAATTTGGAATTTTACACGGTGGTGGCTATTTTTCATTTTTCCCACATTTCCTCTTCCTCTTGCAGATCTCCACCAGCATTGACGTCGCGTTGTTGTCGTAGATATACACAAATCAACATGTGCTCGACACGATAGCATTCGCGTATCAACGAATTTATTTCTATTTTTGATTCGATATATGCTGCTGTACATATACGTAAATTTGGAATGGGTTCTATTTAGTCCCAGGTAAGCCATTATTGGGAGTTTTTTTTTCAGTGTATATAGTGGATGGATACCGTACAAGGGATGATGAGAATAGGATTCGATCGTATTCTACGCACAGACTTGTACAATTATGATATTACAATGCCAGATTCATTTGAATCATCGAATGGATACATGAAAAAAAACCGGCTACATCGTTTCGTTTTCTTTCTTGAATTAAATATTACCTCGAGTCTTTTTCGATATTTCAAAATGGATTTTGGTAATTTCAACTTTTCACTATATTCTATTATCGTTCTGTATCGAATACGATTGCCTAACAATATACTGTGAGAGTGATTCACGCCAGTAACTGCTATGGGTTTTCTTCGAATACTCGCGCTTTGGCAAAAAGGCAATTTATGTTATTATCATCATCGTATTGTACGAAAAATTGATGAAATTTTAGGAGGCAAGTTGAATAGGCAATTACAGAATTTTAAAAACTTGACGTTATTTTTATAGGAAAATTATTTGATTTTTTTCCTCGATAAATGGAAGTTTAAATGGAAATGAGATTTCTTTTAAGTGGATTGTTGAGTTGAATGTGCCTACCTATTACGTATTTTATGGTACCTATTTGCGTATAACGACAATATACTTGAAATGAAGTTAGGTTTTTATTCGAAGCTGAATTTTTTTCTGGTGGGCCTAATCTACTCAATGTATTGATTCAGATCACAGTTAAGAAATCTATAGGTGTCTGCCTTTGATTCGAACAGGGCGACAATTTTCGGGAAGAACGTGATCAGGAATCCCTGTAATCAAAATTTTAGTGATGTAAAAAATAAATGAAAAAATTACTTCGTCAAGAAATAGACAAATTTTTTTATGATCATTTTTTTCTTAATCATGAAATTTTAAAAGTTTTTGAAGCTCAATACATGGTTAAGACCTATGTTTGGGACACACAGCATTTTAATCAGTGGGTGTGTTCAGACCCAAGTTAGGACCTGTATTTGAAATAGACACTATTTCAATTGAGACAAACACTATTTCAATCAGTGGGTGTTTTTAGACCTAAGTTAGGACTTGTGTTCAAGACAGACACTGTTTCAATCAGTGGGAGTGTTTAGACCCAACCTAGGACCTGTGTACATATGAAACAGACACTGTTTCAATCAGTGGGTGTGTTCAGACTCAAGTTAGGACCTGTATTTGAAGCAGACATCACATTAAAATGTTTGGAAATATTAAATTTGAAACTCTCACTGCGTTTGTCTCAACTAGAGCTGAAAATGGTACCCGCTGTCGTATCCGTATCGTAAATTCTCGCTACTCGGTAGTAGCGGGTAGCGAATTGAAAAGATGTTGCACCAGTTCAGGATATAACTAGTAGCGCATTGAATGCGTAGCTGGTGTACTGGCATGCCATCATCATTGTCATCAATCATGTCAAACGTCAATCACACATACGAACGACAGGTGTCGAAGAGTAACTCCTCCCACTTACGCATTATCAAATTTTGGGGTGCGTGCGCAGACCAAGTGCGAAAACATTTGGGTTGTACTCACTATACGCTACTATCTACATCTGAATCAACCCGATACAACCACTAGCGGGTTTAGCCGGTATTTTAACCAGATACCGGTAAGCGGGTAGCATAACCGTTTTCAGCTCTAGTCTCAACCACAGCCGATCCATACTTGGATCTGAAAACACCCACTAATTGAAACACAGTGTCAGTCTCAAACACGTGCCTTTTCTTGGGTCTGAAAACACCCACTGATTGAAACAGTGTCTGTCTCAAACACAGGTCCTATCTTGCGTGTGAACCATAGACCTTTTATTCCTTACAGGGCCGAACCCAAGAACATGGAAAACTTAGCAGCCCACCGAGATATCCCATTTTGGCAGCCCTAATTTTGGGCTTCTCAATTAATCGGCCAAATTTTTTTCTCCCATTTTCAAAGGGCAGGACACTGAGCATAAAAATTTATTCAGAAATTTTTTAAGCAGCCCAGTTTTTATCTCATTGGCCCACTGGGCCTGGTTCCTTATCTGGATCACTATTCCAATCAGAAATCAAGTGAATATTTGATGCAAACCTTCCAAATTGAGCTTGTAAAGAATGCTTCTGCGCATTGCTCAAACTCATTTCTTACCTTATCTCACTTACCACGCTTATGATCATAATCATGTGTGGAAGGAAGTGCGCAGAAGCATTCTTTACAAGCTCAATTTGGGAGGTTTGCATCAAAATGCACCATTGGAATAGCTGTCCAGATGAGGAGAATAAAAGGTTGATGGTCTGAACACATCCACTGTAGTTGAGACAAACACAGTGAGAGTTTCAAATTCAATATTTCCAAAAATTTCAAAAAAAAAAAAAAAAAAACAAGTAAGATACCTATTAGAGCTGAAAACAGTAATCACTAACAGCGGGTAACTACTGTACCTGTACCATAAATTCCCTCTGCTTGCTAGTACCTGGTAGCGAGTTGAAAAATTTCAACACCTGTTCACATTGTAACTGGTAGCATGTTGTATGTGTAGCAAGTGTATCAGCATTATGTCATCATTGCTAACAATCACTGTCAAACTTCAAACATCAATCACCCATACCTACAACAGGTGCCAAAATGTAACTCCTCCCACTTACACATTCTCAAGTTTTGGGGTGCGTGCGCAGACCAAGTGCAAAAATAAGGGGGTTGTGCTCGCTATATGCTACTATCTAGTACCTGAATCAACTAGATACCAGCTGCTAGCGGGTTAACCAGTATTTTAACCAGATACCGGTTAGTGGGTATTGTAACCATTTTCAGCTCTGATACCTACCCTACATTCTGGCGAGAATCAAACAATCAGAATTAAAAACAACAGAACTGTGATGTCTGTGGTTGAGACAGAAACTGAAACCTTGAGTGATTGAAAACTGAATTGGTTTTGGTTTTGGAATTTTTCAGGTATTTAGCCTAATTACAGTGCTGTGAGATCTCGGAAGTGCTCATTCCCATTCCTGTTCTTCATTCTCACAATAAAGAACACTGTTCTTTGTTTCTTATTGCTTCCAAATCCAACACCTCGTTCTTGTTCCTGATTCTTGTGCTCCAGAAGCAGAAGCGTTCACGTTTCTGTTTGTAATCAAATTTCAAATTTCCAAAATTTCCATTAATGTGTTCCCATTCCCGTTCCCAACAGGGTTCTGTGTTCTGTGGTACAAGCGAAGCAATTTTTGGTGGGAATTTTGTCATTTTCTTCAATTATACCCAAAAACTACTGAAAAACCTTTATTTCTTCAAAAAAAAAATACTGGGTAACCAAAACCGAGGAGTGATATTCATCTGGTTTGCAAGCCCTGTCAATCAGTGGGTGTGTTCAGACCCAAGTTGGGACCAGTGTTTGAGACAGACACTGTTTCAATCAGTGGGTGTTTCCAGACCCAGGTATGGATCTGTGTTTGAGACAGACACTGTTTTAATCAGTGGGTGTGTTCAGACCCAAGTTGGGACCTATGTTTGAAACACACACTGTTTCAATCAGTGGGTGTTTTCAGACCCAAGTATGGATCTGTGGTTGAGACAAACACAGTGAGAGTTTCAAATTCAATATTTCCAAAAATTTCAAAAAACAACTAGTAACCTACTACACATTCTGGTCAAAATCAAACAATCAGATAAAAACAGCTGTGGTTGAGACAGACACTGTTTCAATCAGTGAGTGCGTCCAGGCATAAGTTAGGATTAGAACCTGTGGGTTAAAACTTTTTTGGCCTTTTTATGGAATTTTCATAGTTTTTTGGAGAAAGAATACCCGAGCCCTGGTACGTAATATGTAATGCGTATAAATATTTTACATTGGAAAAAAACTTTATGAAAATAAAAATGGAGAGGTTCTTCTTTGAAAAGATATATGTATTTGTATGTTGGAAATGAAGAGTTTTTACACAATATGTATAATATGCACTATGCAGTAATCTTCCAACTTTAATTTTTGATAAAATGAAATTATGACTTTTTTTGGCACTTCTCAATTGATCCACCAATGTTCTCATAACAATTCATTTTGGAAAAATGCCACGATGAAAATTTCCCCCCAAAGTTCATGCTAAAAAAGATTCGCTATTCCCATCAATTCAGACCTACCCTACCTACTAAGATAAAGTAAAATAAGTCTAAAAAATGGAATTAAAAAAGAACAACAAGAGGAACAGCGAAGTGGGTTAAAAATGCAAGAAACCATACCGAGTCTTAAAGGTACTCAATTCATCGGCTGGCTTATTTTGATTAAAAATTCCTCGGTTTCTCGATTAACCGCATAAATTTTTCGATTTTCTTCCTACCTCTCTTCGAATTACCAATGTTTCGAATTCGTAACTTCATCGTAAATAATTATTCTCTGAACTAAAAAACTTAGCATATATCGAAATTTAAAAAATGGATACCTACTTATTTAAAGTAGGTACGATACAATTGGCCTCGCGAGATGTAAGTCAGCTGAATTTCGACTTATTCTAAATTAAAACGGTGAAAAGTTAGGGATGAACGTGCACACACGAGCGTACTAATTAATAAGCCACCTTTAAATTGAAAATTTTGTACTTGATAATAAAACAGAACACCATATAATTAATTGTGCTCGAGGAGACGAACTAAAAGGATTGGATGTTTGAAACAGCGATAAGGAGGAGCAACAGCAGCAGCAGGATATTGTCGTATGTCAACTTGTTGTTGCGTACTATAGTAGAATAAATACACGTTAAAAATTTTCCTTCGAGGTTCAACTCGCAAGTGGTATTCTGATTAAAAGATTCGAGTTGAAAGTCGTCTATAAATTTTACCATTGCTTGAGAAACACCTCGAGTTGTAATTTTGCATTTCACGTGGCGCCAGAGTATGTATAGGGGATCGGAGAATTATACCATACTCGTATGTCGTCTTAATTAATCAAGCTTTAAATAGGTAGGTACCTACAAAATATACCATAGAAAACCTAACCGTGGTATGTGTTAAGCTTATGCGGTAAAGCAGCTATGTGGTTTGAGTTGTGCTTAGAGAGTTTATTAATGATCTGTACTCGTTGTAAAATTCGAATTGGGTGGTAATTTTATCTGTTGGTTTTGGTTGATTTGTACAAACTTCGAGTTATGTTTTTGTATTATGGTTTAACCCGCCGCGATGCAATGCGAAATGCGATGTATTCGTTAATGATGAGACATGTTTTGAGGCTTGAAGAGCTGTTCTAAATTAGCAATTTGCTTCACGGTACGGTTGTAATTTGAGTACAGTACTTAACTTATCGTATATACATACGTGAAATACGAAAATGGGGTCGTGTAACTTACTACATATTTACTATGCGAATGTCTACGTATACATTACATACTTACCTATATAATGAGAATAATGTTTGGAGACCACCTATGTTATTATTGTTTTGAAAATACATTGTAAGTATAGTGCATTTTAGGCACATCGATGAAAAGAGCATATTATTCAGTGGTGTTTTTTGTTTACAATTTTCTGGTGGAGGTTATTATTTGATTTTTTTAAATATTTGCACTTTGCAGCTTACATCAGATTAAAACTAATAATCTATGCAATTACGTAGGTGCTCTTTTTCGATGAAAAAATAAATACTTTGAAGTAATTTCACCCGTTTTTAAATTTTGAGTCATATTCAAGTAGATTTTCTCTCAAGTTCGATTTTTACGAAATTGAGGGGAAAATTTGATGAAATCTCGTAGTATCTATTGAAATTATATTTAAAAATGATTCTCTGAAAAATAAACTTATGAATGAGCAATTTCTGATCTTTGAAAACGGAAAAAGTCTTGAAAAGTTGTTATCAATTCCATTTCATATTGAAGTTTCAAGTAAAAAAACATCCATGATTTGAAAATTTTCTAAGAGAGGACACTACCTATTTAGATATACAGTATGACACAAAAATGGTGCCCGGTGGCTTTTATTTCTAAGTGGAAAGAGCTAGCGAGATGAATGAAGCGACGCGGCGTTGAGTAGGAAAAAATTAGGGTTTTCAAAAGCGACCTTGAAAATTTCAGTCCCATGTTGAGGGTGTCCACAAATTGAGAAACCGGTTTGATCAAAAAAATTCGAACCTGTTTTTATTGGTAGGTACAATGTATTCTACACATCAAAACGACAAAAACGTGATATGAATTTTTTGAAACCGGTTCATTAATTTGCAACCAGTCAACAAAAAATACCCAAAAATTGTATATAAGGAAAAAAGCTTGAAACAAAGTTGTAGGAGCGTGAAAGATCACACAATTCTGTCTAATCACATTTTGAAACCGGTTCATTGGTTCACCTTTAGCAACCAGTTTTTGACAATCACCTACAAATTGGAGATTTTGAAATAAAAGTTGTAGAGCGTGAAAAATTGAACTGTTTTTGCTGATTAGATTTTGAAACCGGTTCATTAATTTGCAACCAGTCATCAAAAATTACCTGAAAATTTGAGATCGAGAAAAAAGCTTGAAACAAAAGTTGTTGGGCGTGAAAAATTACATAATTTTGTTCAATCACATTTTGAAACCGGTTCATTGGTTTGGATTTAGAAACCAGTTTTTCGACAGTCACCTAAAAATTGAAGATAGAGAAAAAAGCTTGAAACAAAAGTTTGTAGAGCGTAAAAAATTGAACTATTATTGCTAATCGGATTTTTCTCTCGGATACCTCAAGGTCATCAACCTGTCTCTATTTGCCCTCTCGAGGTCATTTGTCTGCTTACCTAGCCTCTTAAGACCATTGATCTGTGTGCCTGGACTTTCACGGTTACTGGCCTACCTGTCTAGCTTCTCTAGGTCGTCTATCTGGTCTCTTAAGGCCACTGACACATCTGTCTAGCTTCCCAAGGTCATATGTCTGGCCTCCTAAAGTCATTGACCCGTTTGTTCAGCATCTGAAAGTCGTCTGTCTGCTTGCCTGTTAAGGTCATCGGTCCATCTGTCTGGCCTCTGAAGATCATTGATTTGTGTATCTGGAGCTGGACTCTCTAGGTCACTGACCTATCTGCCTATTTTCCCAAGATCGTCTGTCCGCCTGTTCGCAGATTCTGTAGAGTTGGTAGGGCTCCGATCCAACAGCCATCCATAACCAAAATACCTAGATAGAATAGAAAAATTTTGGATTTTTGGTTTGCAATTTTAAAAATTTTTAGATTCCTGCCAGAAAAATTTTCGGGGCAAACAACAGAAAAACTGAAATTTTATTTTTTAAATTTTGTCAAATTTTTAAAAATTCTCAATGCGATTAATTTTTTATTAAAATTTATCATAATTTGTTAAAATTGAACTAGAGATCTTCTGAATCCCTTGGTTGTGGTTCTAAGCTTTTTTGGTTCCTTAAAGCAGTTTCAGATTTTCCAGTTTCAGGGAAATTGTCATAAAAAGAGCCAAAATGAAATTCACCATCTTTTAAATTCCGATAAGGGAAATTCTAAAATTTCTTATGGCCTTTTGAAGGGCTTTAAACTAAAAATCAAATTACCTACAGATTTCTACATTATCATAATTTTATCAAATTTTGATTTTTCTGTAGAAATCATAGGTAAATTGAATTTTTTTTAATTCGCTAAAAATTCAAAAATAAAAATAATTTCTTACGGAAAAATGGATTGTAAATTAATTTAAAAAGAAATACTTAAGTTCAACAAATAAGAATTGTTTCAACCTCAACATTGAATAATGCACATTAATTTGAGAGTTTTAGATTATAAATTTATACAAAATAAAATAGACATAACCACTGTTTAAAAACTATCGTAAAATATAAATGAGTAAACCTTCTTTGAAAAATTTGCTGATCTGATCAGATCAAAATTTCATTTATTTATTTATGTATTTATTTGAAATTATACTCACTTCAACCTTTTAGGTTATTTTGTGAGTTCATTATAGGTACATAATAATTTAAACTATAAATTACAATTTTGTGTCTGAAAGATAATTTGAAAGATTTTTTAGAGAAAGAAGGTTTATTTTTTTTCTTTTTGTCACTGTCAAAGTTGGTACAGTGTAGAATGAATTGTGTTTAAAGTCAGATTCATTTTCTAGACAAAGATCAAAATTTTGATCGCATTAGATCTGTTCAGACTTGATCATATCTAACAGGGGGGACCTGATTGGATCTAATCAAACCTTTCTGATCAGATCTGATTTATCAGCCTTGATCAGATCCGGACATTCTCTGGATTCAATTGAACTGATGAGACTTGATCAAAACTCATCGAAGGATACTTGAACGGATCTGGCCAGATCTGGACTTTTCCTGCTGAATTCAATTAGACCTATCTGATCAGACCGACCCACAACTAATCATATCTGATAGTAGAGACCATGATTGAACCTAACCAGATCTGAAGTGATCTGATCAAACCAAAACGTGATCAGTAAAAAGATGATACCTATAAATGGTAGAAAGTGTCGTTTTGGAAAAAACTTACGTGAAGCTGCGTCTAAGTGTCTATGATGGCCGAATATTCAACTAAAAATGTTAATGGGTCATATCTTCGTGAAATGTAATTCTTTTATATCAGAGGAGGGGGAGGGGGTGTTGAAAAAAATAAAACTGATGCCAATACTTAATTTGAGGAGGTGGATAGCAAAACGCAATAACTCCAAAATTACGAAAATTGAGTTTGATATCTATCCTTATGTAAAATTCAACGGCGAATCCATTCCCGGTGTCAGATTTTGTCCATCAGTTGAATATCATAGCGCAATCGAGGAAAACAAGTCTGATTTTAGAGCTAAATGCACTGAAAAATGAGATTTTGTTTGCAAAACGCAATAACTCCACTACTTTTTATACATTTCAGTTGCGCAGATGTGGTAACACTGTTTTTTTTTTCATCGGGTGGGTACTGAAAATCGTTGGGTAAGAGTTACTTAAAAAAATGGTGCTTTCGTTGCCACTCTCTGAATGCCATATCACACACAGGAATTGTTTGAATTTCACATTCCAGTTTTTTAATTGTTTTTTATCGAAAATTCTCGATTAAACATCAATTTTTTCAAATAAAAAATACGTTTTTTTGCAGAAAAACACCAAAAAAAAAATTTTGCGTTCAAAACGCAATAACTTTTTTTTCTTTTCCTCACTGTGCTTACCCAGGTGACCGAAATTTTAAAATTGAGTGGAAATTTTATTTGTGGCACCTTCCCCTTTCATTTGACACCAATTTCGGAACTCGACCCCCCACCCTTCCCCTCCTGACAATTTTTCCTAATTTCCCAAAAAAACCAAAAATGGAGTTATTGCGTTTTGCTATCCACCTCCTCATTTGCTCAATCGTCGCATATTGTAGGTACTTACGTGTAGATGAAATACACTCAAAAATCACATTAAAAAATTGACATATCAACTTTATAACACAAAACTCTGATTTCCTATTGTTACAGGCATAGTTATCCTCTTCTTAGCGAGCTGGCTCCCATTGAGTATGTTCTCTCTACTAGTTGACGTGCTCTACCCACCAGAGAAATCCAAAGAAGTCTCGGCTGAAAAATTATACCTTATTTTAGCCATCTGCCACGTTATAGCCATGTCATCCGCTGTATCCAACCCTATCGTATACGGCTGGCTGAATTCCAACATTAGACACGAGTTCTTACAATTATTCTCGTCCAAATGTACCAATCGAAATTATAATAAAAATAACGAAGACCAGACTACAACTAGAACAGTGTTGGCTACTTCAACTCAACGCAAAAGTGGCCCAGTTACAGTGCAATTGAAATCCGAACGATCAGAAAAAGCTCCTTCTCCTCCGGCTGTTCATGTAGATTCTTTTATGCTCTAATTTCATCGTTAGCATACTAGTCAATGTGTGGTTTCAACCTTCATTATTTTATTATGGCGTATTATTATTTTTTCCCATATACGTGTATGTTTGTTTTTCCTTGTTGTTGTATGTAAAAGTGCTATTAATTTGTTATAATATATTTTGTTGGTTATAAAAGTATAGGTACTACTACTAAGTTGTGCCCATTACAAGCTGTATGTTTATTTATTTATTTAATTTTTTTCTAAATGTTTTGTATGTTTTTTTCATATTATTGTGTAATGTTTTTTTTTTGCAAATTGGAATACGTAATTTATTAAATACGCGATGAGCGCAATTTGTGAATAAATAAACGGCGAATTGTCTATTGTGGTTTTTATTCAAATGCGACACCTTATACCTTACCTAAGTACCTACACTGACGTTTTGCTTTGAAAAAGTATCTTCTATCGAATGATGAGGCGAAAATCGGAATAATTTTTTTCTCCTTTCTACGAAATTAATTCCATCGTCTATCATCGTCAATGTCAATTTATTCAAAAACTTGGAAACCTTTCACGGCACAGTGGGCAAAACCGTATTCTCTGCGCTTTGGCACTCTCTCGTCATAGCGAAAACAGAATTTAGCCAAGGGCTAATTTTCCCAAAACCACCTTGTACATTTTATAAATGTTAAACCAATAATCTTTTCCTGCCTTTTCTGTATATCGAAAACACTCTGATCTTTTTCTTTTCTTCTTTCCTTCCTTTTTTTCCTTACTATAAGTAAGTATAACGTAAGCATATAATAACGTCAACAAATTTTAATATGGAAGCTCCATTGATGGGATACTTTGAATGGTGTGAAACCATTTCTAAAGAAAGTTAATTTTATTTTCTCGATTCTCGCTTCGCTATTTTATGGTTCTTATATGTTCGACTTGATACGTGTACGACCTATTAATGAGGTAGTAAATTGATTCTATATAGCGAATGGCGAAATGTTACAGTATATGTTCAGAATGATGAAAATTTTTCGCCCACACGCACAAAAAAAATTCAACACTAGGCATTAGAGATCAAGTATAAGAGAAAGAAGTGATCCCTAGCAGGGTAAGTTTAGCACCTTGAAACAGTGTAGGAGCAAAATTCGGAATTTGAATTGGCGAAAGAAATTCAATTCGAGAAGCAATGTCTACATTTTGTTCCATGTTGTTCATCTCTTCGAATTTAAATACCTTCCTCAATCGTCATTACGATAAAAGTGGTTGATTTATTTCTGCGAGGTATGTTTTTTGAATAGCGCTGATTTCATGAATTCGAAAGTCTAGACGATATTAATCCTTCCAGTACGATTCCTACAAAAAAAAATAAAGCTATCTCATATATTTTGGAATCTCATTCGAAAATTCTCGTGTTGAAATTTTCACACGTTTTTTTTTTTTTTTGTAGCATAAGGTATAAACGAACACATTAATATACGTATGTCGAACTTTATCGACACAACTACACCTTTCAAACATTAAAAGAAATATTGCTAAGAATTTGTTCCACTCGAATTGTTCGTATTTTATTTTTGTTATAAAAAGTTTCCTTTTCGTTTTTTTTCTCAACGTTCATGAGCTCGAAAAATTCCCACCAGTGGGTGGATTTTACATGTTGGCAAAGTATACCGCAGATGTGTACCGTGAAATATATCCGTACTTAAAAAGTTTTTTTAAGAAATATGAAGTTTATGAAGTACTGGCATTTTATAAATGGCTATCTTGATGGTAAAAGATGAACGCATAATATGATTGTATTTAAATTACGTACTTGAGAATTCTCATTGTTGACTTTTTTTTTCAATTATGTACAAGATTAAGATACTGTTGTAAGTTGTGTCTCTTCTTACCAGCGTATACTCGATAAATTCTACGTTGAGACGTTTTACATTAGGAAATGGCTCAACTCTCTCTGTGGTTAAAGCACCTAAACGTATTATCTCTTTGGATTACCTCTAAACTTTTTGCGTTGAAACTTCTCTCTGTGTGATAAATTACTCGCTATAAACAGTACAAACATGCAAGTTGGTCGTACTCTCTCTCTGTTATTGTGCGCACATAGGTAGGTATCTTTATCAATAGTACATTATAAAAGCGAAGAGGAAAAAGTTCAGTCACTTTTGATTCGCCTCATATTAAAGCTAGAAGACCAACTATTTTTTAAACGAGAGCTCTAGATGAGCAGTTGCTTCACCAAATCTGATTTTAAAGGCATCTAACTTTGGGATGGGGTTGGGGATCCTAAAATCAACATGGGAAATTTTTTTTCTAAATTGTATTTTATCCTCAAATCCAAAATTCGAACCGATTTCGACCCATTGGGACCGAGATATGCCCCAAAGACCAATTTTTTGGAATTTTTGAACCCCTTGAATTTTCAATCCGGGTTCCTAGAATGTATTGTATGCTAACTTAGGTATATATTATAAACTCTTCTCATTTTAATGCAGCAGCCAATTTTCAATTTCAATCGAAGGTAACACTTATTTACTTGTATAGTTATACCTAAGTAAGTATAGTTCGTTAGAAGAAAAAGAATATCAATTTTGTACGCTTCGATTGCGCAAATGTAAGAACGAGCCGAGAGGTAAAGCAGTTATTATTGCCTAATTAAAGATACATATTTAAAGTTGACAAAAAGAAAAATAACCTTAATGAAACGTAATGGTGATTTAAATGAATCGCCCACGTTTATAAATAATGTATAATTTCGTGAAAATTAATTGACCGATAATTAAATTAAAGAAAAGTTTTTCATCATCATCGAAAGTAAAATTTCATCATACCTTTGTTCTCTGTTTGCATTGCTGATCTTATCTTTACCAAGACTTTCTCGAGTAAATTGAACATTTCTCAATAGATTGGACCGGATTCAAGTTACAATGTTTCGAAACAGTTTTCTCCTGGGTATTTAAAAACTTACCAGTATCTCATTAAAATTTCTCTTCGGTGTTATTTTTGGGTATCTAACCATTTTGCTCGGTTTCATAGCTACTCGGATATTTTCAATGAGAATAGGTACCTACACATGCGATTGAAAATTTATGTAGTAGGGTCTTGATAATATACCTACTTATTTGATTTTATTGATGGAAAAATCAATATTTTTTGGGCATCGTAAAACAACAGGGTTGCAACGGATCACGATAAAAAATAATTCGGATCGGGGATTATGGATCATGGAAAATTTTCAAAAAGATCACAGATTTGAGATTACCTATGTAAAATTCGACATTTCTGAATCACAGTTTCTGGTGCAACTTCTCGAGACGAACGAAAATGGTTCTCTTTTAAAATTGTTTAATACCCAAATTTAAGGAAGTTACGTATAAGCAATTGAATCTTTTTTTAACAGGCTGTTTTAAATGCTTTAAAAATTTTTTAAATTTGAAATTTGTTGACTTTGAACGTAATTTAAGAGCAACTTTTTGGTGGAAGCAAAAAAATTCTACTTTATGAAGTTGTCTACCTTTAGAACTGGAGAAAGTCATACGGATTTTTCCCGATTTCTTGAAAGTCAGACAAAAGACAAGAAACTCTGACGTTGGAAATATTAAAATGCGGAAAATCGTTCGTTTTTCAAACGTTTTCAAAAGTCTGGTATAATTTTAAGAATTTCTCATGAAAATAATTTTTTGCAAATTTTTAAAAGTTGGACAAAATTTGAAAAGTCTCAAATAGAATTTTCACAAGGTCATTGACCCGTCTGTCTGGACTCTCAAGGCCGTCTGTGTTCCAGTCTCGCCTCTTTAGGCTGTCTGAGTGTCTGTCTGGGTGGCCAAGGTCATCTGTCTGTCTAGTCTCTGAAGGTCACTGACTTGCATGTTTTTTTTTGTGGAAGGGGTGTAGTTGAAGCAAGCTTCAACCAAGTGACCCCTGTGAACATAAGATACCTGCTAAGATCTCTCACAAAACTTTGCACTCCCCACCCCCTCACTACCTCCCTGAATATAAAAACATACAATCTTAAACTAGGATGGAAGGGAGCCTGCATGAATAAATCAGGCTCACAGCATAGACGGACAGGAGTAGGGGTCCCACTCAGTGGCTACTGACCAGCGCTGTCTTGCCTCCAGGCAGAAGGGGGAAGTTTGTTGGTACTGCTACAAATGACGCCATTGGACAATTTACCTAGAAAGGAGTATCTGAAACACTTTGGTATGATTTATTAGTTTCAAGCATGGTAGATATAAAATGTAAAATAGATGTGCACAACAGTATATCGATGGCTTGGTTTAAATAGCACGTAAGTCCAAAATCATAAATTTTTCAGGAGAGCAAAAAAATGTTTAAGACATTCAGATGTTATTTGCAGTTTTAGATTGCATTATTATGTTTTAGGGGTCTTAACTGTATGGCCTGATGACATTTTATAGGTTGATCCAAGTAAGTTGTTGATTAAAGCGCTTTGAAACGACATACAAGGTTTTCATCATACTTACATAGGACTTGTGTGGTTTTTAACAAGGACTTACGAGGTTTTTAAATTTAAAATTGATGAGATTCTTGTAGTTAAGTGGTTTTTATAATAGAAACCTCATTCATATGTCGGACTTACGTGTTTTTCAATCTTAGATTTTTGCCGATTACAGCGCTACGGTGCATTTTTGACTTACGAGGTTTTTAAATTCAGATTCCTCATTTTTTTTTTACTAAAGAAACCACAAAAAAAAACATTTTTGAAAAACCCAGGACTTATGTGCTATTTAAACCAAGCAATCGATATGGCACAAGGTGGATTTACAGGCTTGGTTAGGCAAAACACTCTTGTATTTGTCGTAGTCTGCTTTACATTAATCAGTTATCAACAAGTTATCAAAATTGAGATGGAATAGATGGATGGTGAGTTGAAGCACCCTGAAGGCCCCTGTTGTAGATCAGCCAAATCCCACGAATAAAAGTAACACGCGTGGACGTGAACGCCTATCAATGTGTGATCCAAACAGTCATGAGTATAACCACAGCAGCACCAGGCACCGCCTGTATAATCAAGATAATAAGGAAGGATGTAAGCCCTACTATGACATCACAGTTGTAGTATGTGTGACAGTGTACATCAAAATCAAGCCCCATCATGAAGCTATAAACTCTCATCTGATCTTGCCCTGTCCAGTCTCTCATGGTCGTCTTTCTGTCTTTCTGGCTCGCTCACTGGCTGGCTTCTTCAGGTCATTGACCTATTATCTGGGACATGCCCAGCCTCTCTCATTGTCGCCTGTTTGCTTGCTTGGTTTCATTAGGTCATTAACCCGTTTCACCACACCCTTCAGGTCACTGCCCTTACGAGGTTGTCTGAATGTGTACATGTCCGTCTAAGGTCGTTCGTCTGTCTATCTAGCTTCTGAAGGTCATTGACCTGTTTGTTCAGACTTTCAAGGTCATTGACCTACCTGACATGAATCAAAATTCATCGAAATGTTTTCAAGTTTTCAAAAGTTTGCGGCAAAATGTCAAGAATTTATCGAGATTTTCAAAAAAAAAAGACATTTTAATGTTTGAAAATCATTTTAAAAAATTTCCTATCCATTTTGTTCCGGTTTTTTCAAGTTTGAAAAAAAAAACATAAATATCCATGTCCATAAATTATTGAAATTTCGAGGTTAGGTATACCTATACTTTGAAAATCGCATTTGCCCATTTGCTTTCAATCTTAGAGATACTTAAACTATTTCGCAAAAGAATATTTTTTTGTTCCCATTGAAAAGTAGGACCCAGAAACCATTATTAGAAATTTGGTTTTTGAAAGTTCATACGTTTGACTTGCCCCTTTTGACACGTTTAAGGAATGTGGATCGGAAGATTGACACTTCTGAACCTTCCTTTGTAGATGCACTTTCGAGCCGTACATTTTAGAAGGGTACCTACTTACCTGATCAGTTTTTTTTTTCAAGTTTCTAAATTAATATTCATTTGGGTTAAAAATGAATAAAAACCACTCTTGAACTCAATAAAAAAAGAAAAGACAGAAAAACTCAAAAAAAATGCAATAATTTAAAATTTTGTGTTTTAGTGAATCACACACACATTTTGATTTTTCGAACCACTGAATGTAGTTTTTTTTTTTAAATGTATGCTTATATTGCCCATGTTTCAGTTGAAGGCTTATGATGGAGGGGTGTGGAGTTCCCAGAAATCGGATCCGATTAAAATGGGAAGCTTTGTTGTGTTCCTAAAGGTATTTCATGATGAAAATAATTATAGTTAATTGAAAAGAGAACAAAAAGTGAGCTCAATAATGTCTTCAATTTTTGTATCCATCATAAAAAGTTGAGATTTCTACTCTGAGATAATTTGAAAAACTTTTATAGTTGGTCTGTTTCGTTTAAAGAAATAATAAATTCGTGAAAATTACGAAGAAGCTTACTCCCGACTCTTAAAGGTTTAGGATGGAATCGCGATGTTGGTGATTTTAACTGAACAATCAAATGGAACTCGTAAACAATTTTTGATCAAATTCGAAAAATCTAAAATTTAAAATCGAGTTTATTTGACCCGGAATGTCTCAAGCATCAGTCAGTTTAGAAAAGGTCAATAGTAAAATTCCATTTTCAAATTATCTCGTGTTTTTTAAACACTTGTACGAAAAACTCAACCAAAACGGGTTGGTATACACCATGAAAGGGATATCATAACTTAATTTCTGGCTTCTGGTGTTTTGCACCCGGAGTGGTTTGACGTTTTTACCTTTTCTATGTAAATGAAAATATAACTATAGTTCCCTTCGTCGTATAAATAATACTCGAAAGTTCGCCGATTTCCACTTCGCAGGTAGGTATCGTGTACAAACGTATTGTTGGCGCGCCAAAATTAACATCTAACCAGCGTATCAAAATGGCACAAATTATAATCACACTCGTATTACTACAGCGAAGGTATCCGCGTCGAGTAATTTCACATCGCAGATCTTGGTGTTAAAATCATTCCGCAATAAGCTTAATAATTAATGTACGTGAAGTATACGGCGTTAAAATTAAACAAGTACCTGAGATGAATCGAAAAATAAGATTCCGGATAAACGCATCTTTCGTTCCCTCATCTATTATTTCGATCAGAGATTACATTCCGTGTCGAACTCGTTGTACTACTCGTGAATAAGTAAAATTTCAACAATTTTCCAGCTTCTCTCGTATCAATTGGTACACTACGTTTTGTAACGAGAACAACAAAATGTATTTTAAACTTTGAAGCAAAAAAAAAATAATAGAATAAAAAAAACTTTTACCTACCTAGGTATATAGGTATTGCAACTTCGCAAACGAATCAGATCGACATTCGAGATTATTTTCTTCTTACAGCACTAATCGAAAATTTTATTCAGATGTCGAGAAATTTCAATCAAAACATCTGCTTTAGTTTTAGACATTTCTTTCTATTGGAAAATTACATCGTAGGAGATGTTAAATGTTTATTTATTTTATTGTACTGTCACGCTATTTTTAAATAATTCCAAAAATGGATGTAAATTCGCTTTGTTCCACTTGGGAAATTTGTCATTAGAAGAATCGAACAATGATCAAAGTTTACCTTGGAATTTCGAATTATACTCTTTTAATAACATCTTTATCCGGGACATTTTGTCGTTATTTTCCAAGTCGGGTTAATTTATCAAAAATGACACTGTTCTCTTTGTTTTGTTGTGGAAAGTTACCTATTCAATGTATCCAAAAACATTAATGAAGTTTCAGGGAGTTGGCAAAATACTCTTTAAAATTTTACAAAGTTTGATTAATTTTTACCCAGCAGGTGCTCAATTAATCTTTAATTAGAACCTACATAAAAACAAAACAACTATGTGGGCATCTACGTTTCAATCAAAAACCAAGCTAAACGTATAATTTAAAATAAGAAAAGATAGGTCGAATTCATGATTTGAGAAATTTTCCATCAAAACGAATTTTCAATTTGAAAAAATGAGACATTACGAGGTACGAGCAGAATTTTGTATTTGGAATGAATTCGATGATAAGAACGATGGGGAAAAGAGAAGGTCTAGGCAGCTTGGTCGATTTCCTCGTTGCCAGGCGTACGAGACTGGCTGAGAATTCCAGCGGGGAAAAAACTTGAATTCAAGTGATAGAAAACATGTAAATGCGTATAAACGACTGTCATTCATAATATTTCATTGTTTTTTTCAAATGAAAATCTGTCGCGTATTTTACAATTACTGGAACTCGAAAGCCCCTTTTTTGATTACCTACCTTATACCTGAGCATAGTATAATTGAATTTCATTTTCATCGAATAAAAATGTAATTATGCCATAAATTTTCTCGTCTTTTAATAACGTAGGATGTTCTAGTGAGCGATGCCATGCTCTACGTAAACCAATTTTTTCGGTATTTTTACTATAGTGAGAGCTTATCCCTGAAGATGGCAGTGGGGTCATTCCACGTCAATTCGACCAAAAAGTGGTAAGGGGTGGGGGTCAGCAATTTTTTTGAAATTTTTTCTGTGGAAAGAACTTCCGAAGGGATGGCCAATGGCGCAAATCGCAGCCCTCTAGCCCTTTTTTTAAAAGCTGCCAGGGGCTGTCAAAGTCAGTATAAACTTGAAATACTCGTATCATCCATTTCAGTAGTGGATTACTCCATAATCGCGATACCTACCTATCAAAATGGATTTTTTGCAATAGGTAGGGGTTTTGAAAGGCTTTTTGGTGGTACCTATCATAAAAAATCAGTGTTGCCACTTTTTTCTGTACAAAAAATTAGCTTGAAAAGTTTCAAAACGTAGTTTTCATATCGTTCCGACTCTCAAAAATTCTGAAAAAAATATGTTATGGACAACTTTTCACGCTGAAGAACATATTAGAAAATTGGGATGGCATTATGTCGAAAAGTCGATTTAAAAAAATTGGATTTTTGCGAAAAAATGTGATTTTTTGATTAAAATCATGAAAAAAAGTTTTGAGTGGCGAAGTTGACCCATTTGACCCCTATTTTTACATAACGTCGTCGTCATAGTCGCGCTCCTTTACAGGAGATAGCGTATACGAGGGAAGATCAAAAAGTAAGTTACACATGGCTGTAGATTTTGAACGGGTGAACATTTTTTGACCAAAATTGGGGGAAATGTAGTTCAAACATTTGACCAGACTTGACAAAATTTATTTTGCATTTGGATGAGTTGTTTGTTTTTTACAGCGTTATTAGTAAAGTATTGTTGAAGATATTTCCTCCAAAAATGATATTCGAGAAAAAATTAATTTTTTAAGCTGACAAAAAAAAATGTATCAGAAAATTATTTGAAAACTTCTCAAGACATAATGTACCAACAATATGTTGATTCAAGCAGTATCCAGAAAAAGTAGATTGTTCAGTGATAATCTGCTGAACGTTGGCCTTCCATGGAGGCACTCAGCTCCTGAAATTTTGCGATCATCACATGTACAGCTGTTTACAGCGCCAAATCACTTCCTAACTTGAAATAACAATAGTATGATATGTTTTGAGTAATTCTTGATGAATTTTAGTCATAATTATGGCAACCAAAAAAAATTTTTTTTTGGCCAAACACCACTTTTGGAGGAAATTTTTGTATCAGTACTGTACTAATAACGCTGTAAAAAACGAACAACTCATCCAAATGCAAAATAAATTTTGTCAAGTCTGGTCAAATGTTTGAACTACATTTCCCCCAATTTTGGTCAAAAAATGTTCACCCGTTCAAAATCTGCAGCCATGTGTAACTTACTTTTTGATCTTCCCTCGTATATCCATCTATATTAGCGGGTATCTAGCGTATCTGATCGTTTCTTTCAGGGTCTTGCAGGGAGAGTTGGCTGGTGAGCTTGTTGTTAACAGCTCCGATCGTTTCCTCCCTCTCGTCGATCTTCCTTGGATTTTCCCCTGTACCCCTAGCATGAAAATACCGTTTTCTCGTATTTTATGAGCTATATACTTTAGCTTTCTGGTTTTGATATCTTCAACTACAACTTTCCACTCCTCTCCTATTCTTGCTAATACTTCCTTGTTGGTAATGAAGTCCTTCCATGAGATCCGTAGTAGCCTTCGATAGCACCACATCTCGAAAGCGGATACTTTATCCTCGCATTCTGCACTCATGGTCCATGTTTCGCAGGAATACTTCAGAATGGTCCATATGTAGCATCACATAATTCTCTTCCTCAGATCTATACTCATCGTTCGATTTCCCAGCACATTGGCAAGGTTGTTGAAAGCGGTTTTTGCCAATCCAATCCGTGATTTAATTTTTTTATGATCTCTGCCATTATTATTGTTGTAGAAGTTGTTGAATTCCACTGTACTGCTTTCTGCTGTTGGCGTATAAACTTGAATTGTCACAATTGGTTTTGGCTTGACCTCCAATCTCACGAGTAGTATCCTCTCTGATTTTGGAATTATGGCACTGATTTTATCGCTGATTCTGGTATGTATTAAAATACCCACACCTTGTTCGTGTGTGTCTTTCCCAGCGTTGATCATTTCATATTCATATTCTATATCTACCCAGTTTCTACCATTTCCAGTCCATCAGGTCTCACGTATTCCTAACACGTCGATTTGCAACCTCCTGGCTTCTTTAATTACATTAGCAAGTTGTCCAATTTTATACAAAGTTCGTACATTCTAGGTTGCGACGTTGATGTTGCTCCACCTTGTTTTGACTCCGAGTATTCTTAGCACCCTATCCGGCTGCCTTGGCGGATGAGGATCAGCCTGAAGGAGACTTAGGGCTGTTGCTAAATTGATGTCCATATAATTCTAGGGAAATATAATGGTGTTGGCCCGTTGCCTTCCACCATGATTTTCTGTTGGGGTTTACTCCCTTAGCCGAATTTGCCAGTTTTTAGGCACTGGTATTCACCTACTCACTCTGAAGCTCTTGCGCTTCCCTGGGGATGGAACGAGTGAGTTGTTGGTGTTCTGCAGCTCTTATGCATTCTTGTTTGTAATCCGTATTTATGTAGAGGCTTGGTCTTTGACTTGCCACTCCTCCCCCTCGTTCCACCAATTGGAGAATTCTGCTTTAGCCATGTTTATCGATTCCGAGTCCATCGATCAGCAACATGTTACCACCCTGCACAATGTGGATGCGCAGAATACCCCTGGTGTTGTCTTCGCCTTCTCATCTGTCCTAGGGGACTGGCTCCTCTTGATGATCCGAGCTACTACCTAGAGGCTACCTCTAGTGACAACAACCTGTGCCCTCATGGGGCACGCCTTTGTACGTATCCGTTGAAAAAGTTGAAAACCCCCTTTCACTCGATGCAATGAACTCATCACACAAAAATCAAAATTCTGTGTAAACTGAAAAATTAACAAATTTTATTTTTTGCTATGAGTTTAATTTTTATCAGCTTTTACATGAAATACGTCAACAAGAGGTCAAAATAATACAACAGAATAAATGTTAACTTTTTTTGATGTTTGGAATTGAAAATTGAATTTTTTCGAATTTTGATTTTTTGTGATGAGTTCATTTCATTGAGTGAAAGAGGGTTTTCAACATTTTCAACGCATACATAAAAATGGTGGTCAAATTGGTCAATTTCACCACAAAACTGTTTTTCATGTTTTAAATCAAAAAATCGTTTTTTTTTCACAAACTTCCAGTTTTTTTAATCGACTTTTCGACATGATGTCATCCCAATTTTTTTAAATGTTCTTCAGCTTGAAAAGTTGTCCAAAATAAGATTTTTTTCAGAATTTTCAAGAGTCGGGAAGGATATGAAAACTACATTTTGAAACTTTTCGAGCTAATTTTTCATACGAAAAAATGTGGCAACACTGATTTTTATGATAGGTACCACCAAAAAGCCTTTCAAAACCCCTACCTATTGGAAAAAATCCACTTTGGTAAGTATCGCGATTATCGAGTAATTCACTGCTGAAATGGATGATATTTCAAGTTTACTGAAAACTTTGACACCCCCTGGCAGCCTTTAAAAAAGGGCTAGAGGGCTGCGATTTGCGCCATTAGTCATCCCTGTGGAAGGTCTTTCCACAGAAAAAATTTCAAAAAAATCTCCGACCCCCCCCCCCCCCTACAACTTTATGGTCGAATTGACGTGGAATGACCCAGTGGACTATAGGGTAATTTCGTATTTTTATGCGTCTATTCTTTGAATTTTTAGATTTGTGATTCCTGTCCCGTTTTTAGCCATTCCTCTCTCCATTCTTCGAAACAAATTCACCTTCGTCTGAATCTCGACCACTCGAAGTCTATTCGTTTTCGATTTCAAACTCGAAACAGCGAATCAAAACAACACATCAATTTCCCCCAAAAAAATATCATCCATCACTATGAAAAATACATCTGTATAATGCTATTGTAAGACCATCCGATTCGGACGAAAAAAGAGTATTTTTAGCGTGGGCGTCACCAAAAGCATCGATTAAAGCCTGCGGTATAATGTAATTATCGTAATTTTTCTTACATTCGTAGAAATACATTATAGGAATCAAAATTGAGGACCGTTAATCTGGGAAAATATGGCTCGACATTAGCCTGCGAAAAGTTCACTAGGCTGCAAACAGAGAGAAAAATAGGCCTACACCTCGTTTAAATAGTTGTCTTTGCGGATTCGGGAAATTTTAAAACGCAGTGCGTATTTTTCGGGTTCGTTAATTTTTTGGTCGAAAGGGGGAAAATGCACCACGTTGCGTAAGTAAGTAAATGGCCTAATTGTCAAACGAAATTAATACCTTTTACTCGCGCGCAGATAGCTTCATTTTGTAAAGGAGTAATTACGTTGAATTATTTATTAATCTTAGAGTACTGCACTTCGATGTAAAGCTGGAAAAGTTTCTCGTCAGCGTACGTATTAATTGGTGTTGAATTTGACTAGTGTTTAGCTTCATCTTATGGGCTAAGTTTATGAATTTTTTAAAAACTTAACCTAATGATTATAAATTCTTGATAAATTACGCCTAAATAATATAAGCATAAGTGTAGAAGTCTATAATACATATAGTCTTTTTTTAACGCGTTTATGTAGGTAGGTAGGTAGGTAGTAGCTGCGTACCTATAACTGTATACGTAGGTACATAATTTTAAACATTTTTTATTCTATGCCGACGTTAAACCATTATAAAGGAGGGTTTAATTTACTTAAACGAAAAACAACACTTTGAAAAGTTTTAATTCTAATGATTTCAAAGCGACGTTAACTTTTTCCTTAATCACAAAGTTAGGTGTAATTTTACTTCAGAGACGTGTTCTTTTACGCAAGAAAATACAGTATACGAGTATATACTCGTCGTATTATCCTACTCAATACCTACAGCACTACTATAGTATGTACCACTTAGAAAATCTAACTTGTTGTCTCTCAAGTTGAGAATTTTTTGTCGTATTCGTTTTTATACTTACTCCTACCCAAGGTCGCATAATAAAGCTTTAAAACTCAAACCCTTTTAGTATATTATCAATGAAAGAGTCCTAAATGAAGTACCTTTTTTTGTGAGAACTACAAATATTCCACCATTTGTCATAACGTTCGTTGTGTAATAAGACTAAGCTTTTTCTTCTCTCTAAACGTCCTTTTATAAATTACATACAGGTTTTTTGCGCGCTGTTTTTCTCTCCTAGCGTTCTTTTTTTTTCGCCCGCGAATAAAGTAAAAATTCCCGAAATTGCCTATAAAACGCGACGTCAAATATTTACGTGGGATTTGGAAATAATAATCTGAACTGGCTTGACGCTCCATTGTAACATTTTGTCAACAACGAAAGATGTGATTTTTCTGTAAGCAGCGAAAAAATACCGACTGAAAATTAATACCTAACTGCAGGAAAAAAGTGATAAAAATTACTCGCTGTTCTAGTTTTTTACTAGATTGGGTTAGTTTTTTCATATTTCAAAATTGTACTACGGATGTAGCTTCCGCGAAAAAGATTTATTTTTCGAACTACCGACTTGTAAAAGTAGTTTTTAAAATGGATTGATTTTTTTCGGGAAACCTTTTTATCTAATTGCTCGTGTGTAACCTATTTGTACTTATGAAAGAGTACCTATACAGGCAGCGAGAGAGGTTGTGAAATTTTTCTGTAGGTATATTTGCTCGCCTCTTAAAATTTAGTCTCTTGACAAGTAGGCATATTTTTAAATGTTAACCGAAATTATTGATTTAGAGTTTTTCAACCATAACCATAGGTAAACGATTCATTTCATTTCGGTTACGGTTAATTTCCAATTTTTGTCAAAGTTTATGAAACATGATGAGCTTTGATCAATTTTGGCGCTGTATGCATGTTTTCAAGCAATTTCAAAATGTTTTATACAATTTTGGCAAAATTTTGACAACTTTAATTGAAATTTCATCTACTTTTTTATGATTTTCATTTTCAGAATTTTTTTTTTTTAGCCTCAAAATCAACATGATTTGAAAGAAATTTTAACAATTATTTACGTCATTCTCGCTCAATCCCAGTAAATGTCACAAAATTATCATCACTGTTTAGTGATGTTGAGTGATTTTGATTTTACAGGCTTTTTTTTGAGTGTTATCACCTTGTTTCTACAAGTTTTCAACACTTTAATAGCACTTTTGTAAATTTCACCAATTCAATGTTTTTTTTGTTTTTTTGTCAAATTGGTTTTCGCCATTTTTTAAATCCAATTTTGGCGACTTTCCGCTGTGTATTTCATTACTTTCTGGTGATTTTTATGATTTTTGCATTTCCTTGAGAAAGGAATTGAGGAAAAACCATAACCTTTATTTGTAACTTTAACCTTCATTTTTTTTGTCATGACTGTAACCTTTGATTTATAACTTTGATAAATAGTTAATTTTGAAGAAAAAAAATAACAATACCAAAAATAACCGACATTTTTTTGCACAGAACTGTAACTTCTAAACCATACCTAAAACCAATATTACTTATTATTATTATTATTTTCATTTAGGTCAACATCCCTGGCTTCAAACGTTTTCTTCCTCATAATTTTTTTGCTTGTAAGGTGTATGTAGGTATGTACAGAGTGCCCAGAAATATCGAGTACCCCTAAAAAAGTTGTCTACTAAAATACTTTGGTTGGTCACAGTGAATGATAATGATAGCACATGATTGGTTGTTGGACTGGAGAGATAACATTCCACCAATCATATGCATCTATTTCACATTGCCAACCTATATTTTTAATGAAAAACTTTATTTGGGGTACTCGATACTTCTGGACACCCTGTACCTTTTCCTGTAGGTACTGGCTAGCATGAAAATACCATACAGGGCGCCCAGAAATATCGTGAACCCCTAAAAAAGTTTTCTGCTAAATGTTTCATTTGATCACGGTGAATGATAATAATGATAGCGCATGATTGGTGTTAGACTGAGGTGATAACATTCCACCAATCATATGCATCTATTTCGCATTGCCAACCTATACTTTTAATAAAAACTTTCTTAGGGGTTCACGATATTTCTGGACACCCTGTAGGTATTCTCAAACGTGGTGCTATACCTATATAGGTGAGTAATGAGTATCTGCAACTTCAATTTACACTATTGTGTCAGCTGAGACTTCAGGATGTCCAGGGGCATTGGACTCCTGTTCAGACAAATCTTTGGTAACCAAGGCACACTGAGGCCAAGGGGTGCCAAGGTTGGTGAAGTAGTCAAGCTCAAAAAAGATGGAAATTACATCCTTTATGCAATCACCAACGAACAGTACCATGATAAGCCAACAATCAGGATTTTGTAACAATGATGAAAGCACTTGCTGCCAAATGCGACCAACTTAAGATCAAAAAGATAATAGTACCAAGACTAGGGTGCGGTCTGGATAAACTACAGCGGCCAACAGTGAAGCAGTCCATTGTCATTGAATGCTTCAAAGACCACTCAGTTACTGTCAGAGTATGCACCCCAAAGGAGGAACTGCTTCAATCCTGATCTAGACACCAACCCAACATTGACACAAAGAAGCCCTGTAAATGAAGGATCCACAGGAAGAACCAGGTAAGTCACTTTTTTAAACTTTTGTTACGGCGTTTTGAAGTATCAGAATGCTCCAATTTTGTAATGAATTTAAATTTCATCAAAGTAAGTAATGACTGGAAATACGTCACACGACATCTCACAAACACACCTTGAGGCATAGTCGAAAAAAAATGAAGAGATACACCAGTCGCGAGTTGAAAAGTTGCTCTTTTTGTGAAAAAAATCAAGCAAAGAATCGAAAAGTTCGTGTTTTACAACAACTTGAATTTGATGAAAATCAATTATTATGATGACATAATGAAAAATTGTTGCATTCTAAATAAGTAGTTAACAATGTGTAGTGTGGATGTGGACTAGGGACTCCAATTTACCCACCTAGAAGGGAACTTATGCCCAGGCAGAGGCTACACTGATTTATATATCAGTGCTCTCTGGTGGTTTAGTGCCACAGAGAGGTAGCCAGAGCCGCAGATGTCTGCCTCTAAGGCAGTTGGATATATATCATAATAGAACAAAGCATCTTTTAAGCTGGATGTTAGCTCTTTATCCAACGCTCAGCAGAATAGTCTTGTATAGACTGTATTTGGCTTATTGTAGTAACATCTGTCAGGCATGTGCACTACTGTCAATATATCTTGAGACATACACTTGTGTCTTCTTTAGTGTGTTGACATAGTTTCACTGGTTGGGTGGGTGCATTAGACGTAGCTAAGGCGTAGTCTGTTAAGTCCCCAAAGCTAGTAGTTCCCCCATAAGAAGTAAAGGCCAGTGTAGGACCCCAGGGAGGGACAAGCACCCAAACCCCCCAACAAATGTTGAAATTTTCTCCCTGTCACCTCACATTTGGTCTCGGCTCTTTTCTCTCCCCTCCTCTTTTTTTAAAGGCCATTTTAACCACAAAAATTGATTTTTTTCAAAATCTAAATGAACATATTTCTACTCCTCAGTGTGAATTTAATTGAACCCTCAACTCATTTTTGAAAAAAAGTGACTTACCTGGTTCTTTCCATGGACCCTTCAAATAACCTGTCAAAATGCATTACCTCAAGTTGTGAATAACTACTGTACATCTATTGTAAATAGACCAATTCAGCTAAATTGTACCTATACTTTCCTAAATTTTTCAGCTTAAACTAATTAGCTGTAATTAGTTTATACTTCAAGACCAATGTGAGTGGTCAGTGAGAAGCCCTTAGCAAGTGCACCAGCCGCCTCACAAAAGTCCCCTCCCCCATATCCAAAACTCTTGCAATGCAAAGGGGAGACCAACACTTGTTGACCCCCCCCCCAGGGACCAAATTCTCCTCCATAAAATTCCTTTTCCAAGATGGGTTGGGGGACTCAGTCTACTGGACTGGCACTTGTTAGTAACAAAGCCTGTTTAGGTGATTGGGCCCTTGTCAACCTCCCAGGGGGTATGGGTCGTGGTGGAAAACCCGTCTCCCCCTCCCCGCATCTTAAATCTAGGATTAGGGATAAATGAAGATAATACATTTTGTTTATAGGTAGATTTAGTCTTAGACTTGAGATGTAAATAAATATGTTTAATTGTTTATTAGATAAAACCCCTGGCACCTTGTGTGTCTGGAGGAACCAAAAAAATGAATATAAAAAAAACTTCAATTTACAGAATACCTAGGTACCTAATGTAACTTTCAGGGAAATCAGCAATTAGTATTGTAAATATATAGATATTTGTACCACGTAAGGTAGTACTGCTAAGCTGAATATACTCAAGGAATAATCCACTTACCCCGGCTATAAGGCACTATATATTACACAATCAAGTATACGCGACACGTGTTAATACTGTGTATTGTACATTAATATAACATAAAACACTAAAATCACTTCTATACGAAGAAATACGTATCTACACGATACTTTATACTTAACACTAATTACTTATAATTAAACACGATTAAAACTAATATTATACGCTTTCTTGCCATTTATGGCTATTATACACCACCGAGATTATACCGCGTCGACACGTCCGATCACTACGTACCTTCACAATATAACAATCGGCCGCAGCGCCGCTCCGTGGGCTTGTAGCCCTGTGTCGCGACGCGTGATCAGTGTTACCAACACATATAATTAACCCTATATAACCCTTACAGGTCCGGCATATCTCCCCTCTATCATATGCCCCATTCGTGGCTTTACTCAATGAGTAAGACCATTCGTGGAAAGCACGGATAAAGAAAGAGGAAGATAGGTCGAAGCTGTAAGGCTGGTCCCTGTGGGAGCAGACTCTGCCCCTCGTGGTGTTCCACTGTGGGAAATTCGAGGCAGAGTAAAGCCAAATTTAGCCCACTGTGCGAGTAGCCTCACCCCCACGAAGCTCCCCTTCGTCACCCCGCACCATCCACTGTCGCATCCGAAGATACGAGCAATCGATAAGAGCAACATGCACGAAGTTGAAAACATCGGGAAAGTAAGTACTATCTTGCGACAGAATCCAAAAATAAAGACTTTTTCCCTGAACTAGTAAATTTTTTCAAACCCCTGAGTCGAAACGGATAGACAAGACAAAGTCGAAGAAGCGAACCGAAAGTTGGATGCTGTGCATCAAAGTTGAAGGTACTTGTCATCTACCTGTGGTAGTACGTCGTGTCGAAGCTTGAGTGTCAAAAATTTACAAAAACTTAGAACTTCTAAAATTAACATTCTACAATGTTTATCAAAATTACAAAAATACAAAAATTAATCGGACTGTTCGATGCGTCGAAAAATACAAAACTTATAAAATAAAAAACAACTGGTCAAAAAATACGCATCGAAAATAATTTGTCGAATTCTTAAAAATAAAACTAAATCTAATCAGTCCTTTCGAAAACAAAATTTAACAATAATCTAAATTTATCAGTCTGTGACTGTATCAAAATTACATGTATTTAAATTTACAACAATCAGCAAAACAATCGAAAAGGTGCAACGTATTAAATAAATCAATTATCGAACCAAAATACAGATGATTATCGTCGGCAGTTAAAGTTGACTTCTTCGAATATCGATAACGACGTTGATGGAAAATAAAGCGTTGGCGGAATTTTACCTCGCCTTGGTTACGATGATGCCAAGTCAGTAGCATTACGTGGAATTCTTCGATGATTGCTGTTGGGAAAATGATTATTAGAATACCCTGTGGGTAAGTTTTTACAAAGTGTATTTCGCTGTGCGAATATGTGGAAAAATAGTTCGACTCATTTATTGCAATTTTACGTTAGTCCACTCGATTTTGAAAAATAAATAAAGATCAAAACTACGAAAATAAATGAGACTTCGAGTGGAAATTTGATGAAAAATACTAGTGAAAAATTTTGTCCCTAGGTTCAAACCTGTTTTAAATTTGTCAGTACCTACTTTTAATCGGATAGGTACCTACAATTTAGAAATTGAAACTGTGTTTCAAAAATGCCAAAAAATGAATATTTTTTCTGAGTCGTCATGTAGCTTGAAAATTTTCACTAGGTTTTTACCGCTAGACTGTGTCTAAAATGTGATTACGATTGTATCGTATTTATGCCTGTGATTCATCAGCATTTTCATGCGATATTGAAGCATTTACGTTGTCATTAGTGGCGTCACTATTTTGACGTTGAGGTTTCGGCGTGCTCGCCGAAAAGTTTGCTGCGATCATTGATTTGTTCGGTGACGATCCGGTAGATCCTTGTGTGGTATTTACCGGCGCCTGTGGCGTACTAGGTTGTGTATTAGAGTTGTATTCGGACAATGGAATGGTTCCAGGTTGGGAGGTGAATTCCACTCCTTCCATTTTTTCTGGAGTTGGTGGATTTTGTCCAAAGTTGATGGGTTTTCCATCTCGAGTAACGTTGTACGCTGGTTTGTCAACCGTTGGTGGTAGACCTTGATGTCTGCCAATTTGTGTATTTACAAATTGTTGTATTGGTGAGTTTTCAGGAGCGTGTTGCTCAAGTGTTTGATTTAATTCGTCGCATGCTTGATTAAATCGATTTGTCGAAATATTCATCATTGTATGGCCTCCTGGAATTTCGACCATTTTTTGTACCGTGTCAGGTGTAGTTTCGATACCTTCCATCGCAACGTGTTGTTGTGCTTGTTGCACATTTTGAGCGTTGAATTGCTCCAAGTTAGCTTGACTGAGTCCAGTATTTACCAGTGTATTGTCGCTAGTTCCAGCTTGTTGCTGATTAATCGGTATGTAGTCCGTTCCTGGACTTTCGAATTGTAATTCGGCTTGTTTCTCCGGAAATTCATCGTCCTGGTGAACGAAGTGTTGTGATGATTGTGAGTATTCCGACGAGTTATCATCATCGTAATATTGGTACGTATCTTCTTCGCCTTCATTCTCTTCAAGTTCCCGCTCTTTCGGATCTTTTGGCGGCATAATGAGATCGTCTCTGATGGCGAATACGTAATCTTCATAGACCTCTGGTTCGAACCACGGTCCAAAATCGTCCATATTCGGTCTCATGTTGCCGAAAAAGTTTTCTGGTCCCATTATTTCAATGATTCCGTTGAAGGTTCTGGACCACGAGTCCGTGAATACCTTCATGTAAGCCTCTACGGTCTGCTCATTTTGGTCAGGGAAATGTACCAGCGGCATAATGTAGATTTCTCGTACATTATATTTTCGCAGTTGTCTTAATAGTACCGCATAGTGTTCGCGGAAAGTCCGTGCTGGCATACCATTAAACATATCCCAGTTCCCTATCGAGTACATGACTCGTGGTGGTGTTTTTTTCAGATTTACTAAGCATTCGATTAAGTCGACGATGCTTAAATTTCGTCCGTATAGTCCCGGATGTAATGCTTGTCGCATATTTTGTCGTAGTCGAAGCATATATTGGACCATTCCCCAAATATATCCATCTCCCATCATTAAAATGTCTTGGGCTGCAACTGCGGTGTATACGCCGTTCGCAGCTTGGTTGTTAAACGTTGCGAGGAGTGAGTATCTGCATGGGTAAAATTGCAGTGGAAAAAATGGAAATAACGTTGTTGCTTTTATAGCATATCGTCGAAAGAATCGATCGTGTTCTCGTTTCGTCTGTGCGAAAGGTCCTTTCTTTTCACGTTCTATTTTGCTTCGGCTTTTTACCGGTTGAGTTCGGTAAATGCTGCGTTTTTGAGTCGATGGCACGTGTAGCTCAGGTGGTATCAGTTGGCCTTGATCATCGTATTGTGGTACCTGGTCCATAACCGATACGTGAGGAGGTACGTGGTCAGGTCTAGCTGCTGCCAGATTTACGTTGGCATTAGGTGCCAATTGCTGCTGCGCTGCTGCGGCGCGTTGTTGATTCGCTTTCGACATACGAATGTTGCTCGGAGCAATTCCTCGTGGTTGCGGTGGCGGCGGCATTTGATGTTGTAACATCTGTTGATGTGAATTGTAAGTTGGAGTCGGAGCTTGGCCTCTAATCGCTGGATTAGGTGCGAAACTCTTTTGGATGTTGCCTTTCGGCACCGTCTTGCCTTGATTTCCTCCCAAGGGTGGTCGGTATTCATGTAATGGACGTTGAATATGTTCAAAATCAGGTTGAATTGCAGCTGCGGCTGCGTATGAGGTTGGAGCGGAGGTCGATGCTTCCATCGAACTCGTACCAGGTTGAAGCGTGTTGTCAGATTGCACTGATAATACGTTGGCAGCTGTGCTGAGTAGTTTTGAAGCGTCTCCAGCATTACGTGCTGGTGTAGTTGAACGTGATCGTGAGCGATTCTCGTTAGCTTTCGCTAAAGCTAGTTGGTAAAGACTTTTTGTCTTTGTGAGTTGAGCTTTTGTGCTCGCAAGCTCTGATTGTAGCTTCGCTACTAAAGCTTGGGTTTGAACAATTTGTTGTTCACTCGTCGCATGACTATCTTGCCAAAATTGAGCTTCTACTTCCACTGTTGCGTCGGCTAATGAACGAAGATCTAACGCTTGTAGCGTAGGCTGTATTAAGTGAAATTGTGAGGCGTAAAGTGTCTTGTTACACTGAGCGCGGGGACAGAGGACCATTTGTTGTCCGTTAGCGCTTGCCTCGTTGCACATTTCTTTCACGCATGCTGCGTGGAATACGTGTCTACAGTCGCTTGTTGCGAGTGTGGTAGCGGCTTCCTTTAGGTCGTTCGATATCGCGGGTTTGAAGATTACGAGCTGGCACTTTTCGCATACTAGTGCTGGAAGCGACGCCATCTGTGAAGCAAAATAAAAAGAAAAGAATTCGCGATAAATTCGGCACTTGTTCACGGATGTTTCGATCTTAAGTAAATAAAGTCATGCATTAAAAAGCAAAATAAATATGTGTTATTATTTACACTCACCGTCTTTGTCGTTATTAGTACTTTTCGTACTTGAAGTTGGCTCGTCTGGTCCAGGTTTGGCCTCTTTCACGATTTTTCGCGCTACTCGGATCCAATCACCAGGTTTCGTGGCCAGTCCAAATTTCTGTGTGTGATAAGCACAGAAATCGCGATTTTGTGTCGCGAGTACGTCTTCGTCGGAAACGTTCGGATTTGTCGACACTTTCCACTGTGGGTCTATGTCCGCGAGCCGTTTTTCGATCGGTGGAAATTCGTAAACTTTCTCACCTTCCGACATTCGTACTCACGATTGTTATTTGAGCTTTCGAGCTCAAAAGGTTTCGCACTTTACACAAAAATAGTATCGTGACTTGAATCGCACGTCTCACTACCGAGCGCACTTTGGATTCCGAAATCCTTTCGCACAAAGTCGCGAAAAATGTTTGGATTTCTCGATAAATCACGTTAATAAATAGTTCGCGAAGTAATTCGCACAATTACACGTCGAAAAGGACACGTTTGCCGAAAAACTTTCAATTTAAAAGAGCAGAAATTGGCAAAAGTACACGAGCAAGCACATACCCGAACGGAGAACAAAACAATAATGTTCGCAAAGTACGGCGTGTCGCTCGATGCAGCCGGTTGTGTTGGCTTATCTGAGTCCCCCACCTACCTACTTCATCTACGTTCGTAGCGTTCGGTTGGCGAAAACGGCGCCGGTTTGACGGCTGGTTGCGAGCCGATCGTGTAAGTGATGTGTTTGTAGTGGTAACTATGATAAGTTCCAAGAATTTCTGCTGTCCAAATGAAAACGTGTTAAGCTGTGCTTAATTGCAATTGATTTTACGTCATTTCTCAGTTGTTAATTAATTTTTCAAAATTCTGTTTCGATAGACATGTTCCTAATCAGTCTGTGATCCTTTTAGTATAAGAATATTTTTACTTTGTTATGTAATTTTAATAAAAACTTGTTGTTTTATGTAGAAAATCTAGTCATGAAATCGGCTGATACAATCAGCTCGATCGAATCGGTTTGTGTTGGCTATGTTGCCAAATGTCGTTTTCATCGTGTTCGATGAATTTTACGAAATGAGTATGTCTTACTTTGCTTGTGTGTTAGATTTGGAAAAATTTTGACTTCGAAACGAAAATAATGTCTGTATTAGTATTGAAAATGGATTTTTGGTTCGAAATAAGTTTCAAAATTTTGAAAATGTTAGTCTGGGTGTTCGCTGTGCGAATATGTATTTGTTCAAAAATAGTGAATTTTTGGAGTCAAAATCACAAAGAAATGCTTTTAATAATTTTGAAAATGAATTTTGATTCAACAAGTATCCAAATTTTTCATTTCGATTTTTAGATTTCGCTGTGCAAAATTTTTCAAGTATTTAGGCATTACTTACCTATTCGTTCCTAATACTTACGTATCTGGATCGTGAAGTCTTGAAGCGAATTTCACATTCGGTTTTTCTAGTCAGTATTTTTAGTTACCATAGTTTATAAGTTTACCTACCATGTTTGTTATGTGTGTATTACCGAATAAAAGTCGAGTCTTTTTTACGTCAAAGAATCTTTATTTGAAAATAAATTTCACAATTTAACTCTAGTCATAATTCTAGTCAACTTATGCGTAACATTTAATTTCTTGGTTTTTTCAAAAAATTGCGACTGTGTCGCGTACGTATTAAGTCTTTGACTCAAGTTAAAATTTCGTCAATTTTTTACTTAGAACCATACGAATCCGAAATTTTCGAAGATTTCTTGTATGGTTGTGATCGGAGCTCGCAGTCTTCGTCGTATTTGGCCATTAATCTTTACTGTAGCTGCCACTGTCTCCGGATGCTGGTCATCGTTGTACTCGATTGTGATAGAATAACCGCCGCTTGTCGAAATCTCCTTTTGGTGAAAAATATGTAGCTTCTTCATCCAACTTAAAAATCTTTGGATCTTTATAGATTCGATCGCAGAATCGGTGTTTCTGGAGAATTGAATTCGCATCTTGCCTTCTTGTTGGCGTCTCAATACACGCAATGTGAATTGTCGGGTCGTCATCTTACGTTGTACGTAATTAAGAGTTCGTCCGATTTTACAACGAAGTTATTCAGCGTATACGCGAACACACTTGATCGAATCGCTTAGTGCAAAAGTAGAACGGTCACACGCGAGATAACAGTCGAGGGTACTTTTCGTTCGATTAAGCTTTGTCAAATAATTTTTTCTCTTTTTCCCTCAGAGGGTATTTACCTCATTTCGAGGGAAAAATTAACTTTGCGAATTTTGATCCGATTTCGAAAATTCCAACGGCTTTGGTTAAGTTCTATAATTAGGAGTAAATGAAAATTGTCTAGAAAATTTTTTATGCATATTTTTTGTTAAGTAGGTATGATACCTATTTAGTCGAAATTTCGCAATATTTTCGAAAATAATTATGTAGAGTCATTTTTTCGTAGTTCATCAAGCTTTTTCTTAGCTTTCTCCATAGTGATCCTTCTCTCTCGTCTTTCCGCCATGTCTTGGCGTAATTTTTCGTAGTTTTCTTTATTTTTTAGTCTTTCAAGTTGTTCTTGATGTCTAAAGTAACGTTTCATCGAGGCATCGCCAGCAATTCTGTCTATGTATGCGTTTAATCGTGGTTTCATCTTTTTTGACCATTTTGTGTAGTTTTCAATAAATTTTTGTTTAATTTTGTGTTTTTCAGCTTCATTAGCCTTATCGTAGACCTCTGTGGGTTCAAAGTCGAGATCTCTTTTGATCATGTTTTCAATTTCCTGCTGTGTAGGACGTTTTAGGATTGAAATTTTCTTCAGCTCCGCATTTTTGCTATGTTTTTTGGTATTGTCTTCTGATTCTGATTCAGAGCTACTGTCTGACGATGCGTCGTATATTTTTTCTTGTTCAGTTTTTAACTGATCTACGTCATCGTCGTCTGTGAGCGACATTATGATCGATTGACCATCATCACTGCTCCAGTCAATTTCGGACTCGCCTGAGGATATTTCAGTTTCATCCTTGATCAAATCACAAGGATCCGGTGCAAAATAATTGATGTATTCTCCATCAGTGTAATCAACTACGTCGATAGCGTCTACGTCTATAACGTTTGATGTTTTCTTAGGTTTTTTAGGCTTTGTAGGGCCCATTCTTTGCCTGTAAGCAGCCATACGTTCTGATCGGCGTAATTTAATTCCACTTGTAGAGGGTTGGGGGGTCTGTGCCCCTGCATTTTGAGTAGTTGTAGGTAATTTTATTTCCTTTTTAGTAGGGTTTTTCACCACTTTGGGTTTTGATTCGTCCTCAGTCTTAGTCGGCTGATTCGTAAAATTAGCTGCAAGTTTTACTCGCTTTTTCTTTTTAATTTCAGCTTTTTTAGCTTCATTGTCAGTTTTTTCTTGTTTACGCTTTTTGTACAGCTTTTTACGTTTTCTCCGGGCTATTTGTGCCCCAGTTGATTCGTCTGTCGAATTTTTGTCCTGAGTACTTTCTTTTTCCTCATTTTGTGTTTGTTTGGGTTGAAGCTGCGCTTCTAGTTTCTTTTTATTACGTAGTTGGAGTCGTTGCTCTCGAGCTACGTCGATAAGTTTTTTTATGACCATTTTTGATCCTTCGTGGAAAATTTTCTTTTCCGCATCGGTCGCCAATGGTATACCTTGAATTCTTTCAAGCATGTCTTCTTCCGAATCAGTTGTTGATGATTTTTGATCGTCGTTTTTGTGTTTATTTAGGAAGTCTTTGATTTTGTCAATCATTTTTCGTTGATCGATGTATGAATGTAATTTGTCGTCTTTTTCCATTCTGTCGATCTCCTTTTGAGTTAGGAAAAGAGTGAGTTGCCTTATGTTGGCTACACGATTGATGTTTGAGTCGTCTGTGGGCTCTAGTAAGTAGGAATTTATTCCTGTGCGTTTTATTACTAAGTAGGGTCCCACTTTTTTAGGGTAAAATTTTTCTCCAGTACATTTATCCTTACTGGATTGTTTGTGGTTCGTAAGTAGAACCATGTCTCCTTTTTTCAGGATAGTAGGATCAGGATGTTCCTTATTGTATTTGTATTCTTCTTCAATACGTTGTAATCTACGCCTTTCGCGTATGTAGTTCTCAATGATTTGAGAAGGTGTCATTGATTCCACTTTGGATTTCATGTGTTCGGTCGTGTAGACTGCTTTCTTGGCTAATTGATCTGCGATCACATTTGTATACTCGATTTTACGAGCATAGACGTGTATAAATTGTACACTTGTGAATTTTTTCACTAATTCTAAAATTCGTTCAAATAGAATTTTGTGGTGTACTGGCTTTTTACGAGAATTAAGCCAGTTGTTTTGTTGCCATCTTGTGACGGTATAGTTTAATGCTTTAATCGCATAATTGGAGTCCGAAAAGCATTTCACTTTTTTAAAGTTGTTCTTTAACATGGTCTCTAGTGCGACTATGATTGCCTTTAGTTCGGCATAGTTATTAGACAGGCTGAACTCGCCGTCAAATTCTAATTTCTGTGAAATATTTTTTGTACTATCTGTCGAAAAACAAATTCCTATGCCTGCTATGGCATCTTCGTCTCCATTTTTGGAGCAGGCTCCATCGGCTGTCACTCTTGCGTAGCCGTCTGGATCCGAGTATACATCCTTTTCAGGAATTAATGTTGTCTTGTGATTTTGCTCGATTGTCATCGATGGTAGTTTTATCTTTGCTAATTTATGTAACAATTTTATCAATTTACGTTTAAAATCGTATTTGGCACCTTTGTGTGGCATTTTGTCAGTAATACAATCTTGTATGCCCCAGGCCTCATTGGGTTTAAATCCAAATGGACCTGGTGTATTATTAATTTCGTCTTCAATTTCTTGAACGTATGTGTGCCACCATATGTGCGTTGTAAAAGGATCATGTAATTTATTTATTTTGGTTCGGAGTTTGTCTCCAATAATTCGCATCGTGCGTTCTACAGACGACGATTGCGGGTTGTACGCATTTGTATGCGCTACTTTAATATTCATGTCTTCAAGTAGGTTGTACCAGTCGTCATTAATAAATTGTTTCCCATTGTCTGAGATTACTTTCTTAGGTTTGATACCCTTTTTGTTCATCCATTCTAAGACGAATTTCATCTCTCTACAAACGTTTTCCTTTTTTATTTCAGGCATAGAACGTAGCCAGTTTCGGCCAGTAAAAATGTCTTTGACGACTAGTAGGTACCTAGGTGCCCCTTGTATAGCTGGGACTGGTCCATAAATGTCTACAGAGAGTACCTCTCCAATTGAATAGGCCTCTATTTTGCCAAATTCCAGCACTTTCGGCTGAGCATAATTTTTGTTGAGTTTGCATATTATACATGCATTAGTGATTTCTCGAATGTAATCGAGTGATTTTGGGTGGTAATAAATACGACGAAATGCTGCGTCTAATTTATTCGCACTGGTGTGGCCATAGGCAGTGTGTAAAAAATCGACTGTGTCGTAAAAAAGCTCTGTTGGCAGGTAGGGGACGAATGTATCGTCTTCTAGTCTTTTCATCAGAATTTCTTTTTTCTTCACAGTATCTTGAATCTCTTCATCTGTATCGGATTCTGTACGTTCTCCGATGTTTATGTTGCATTGATTTACAATTTTGTACCGGTTTAATAACCGTTTCTTTTTGTCTAATTCTTTCTTGTTTTTTATAGGTATGTATTCCTTCATTATTTTCATCATTGCCACGCAATTTTCGTCAGTTTGTTGATAAGTAGAAATATTTGACATTTTGTCAAAAAGTCTAGGAACATTTTCGTCCAAAAATTTCAAGTCAAAAGTAGAAATCATTGTTTCGAAATTTTTAATTTCAAGTTCCGGTGCTCGCATCATGTAGAGCATTCTGTTTGATTTGGTCATTGAAAATTGTAGGTCAAAGCAGTTCAGCATTGTAATCCAATACGCTGCTTTGCGATGTGTTTGCATCATGTCTCTGTATTTATTTATTGTGGCTAGTAGGTTTTTCTTTACGTGAATTACACGTCCGAATACCCACATTTGTAGGCGTTTAAGTACTTGGACTAGTGCCATCATATCCTTGTCAAAAGGTGTAAAATTCTTTTGGTGAGCTTCGAATGCAATTGATACAAATAAGCATATATGCTTTTGTTCGTCATCTTTATCTTTATTTGTGATGTAAAATAAAACTGCGTTCATTGCATCTTCACTTACGTACGTATCGAGATATAGCTCGACGTCAGGAGGCGGTGGCTTAAGTGTGAAATCTGCACAGAATTCTGTCTTTAGCTTTTCAAAAGCTTCTTCTTGGGCTGGGCCCCACAGTATTTTGCCATCTTTAGCACTTTTACCTACAGTCAAGTTGTAAATTGGTCGCAATAATTGCATGTAATTTGGGATAAAATTTCTGTATAGACCTGTAAGTCCAATTAGTTGTAGTAATTGTTTTACTGTCGTAATGTGGAATTTACCTTTTTTATTCGTATGTTTGTCTACGAATTCCATAAATTTAGTGACTTTATCCTTTTGTTTGGAAATTTCGTCCTTGGATATTACAAATCCCAAGTGCTCCGCATATTCGCGAAAAAATTGTGTTTTTGTAGGATTTAATTTTAATCCATTTTCACGAATGCGTTCGAATACGTAGAGGAGTCTTTTTAATGTTTCCTCGAAGGTAGTTCCAGACACCTTCACGTCATCGACGAATTTTGTGATTCCTTTTTGGTCAGGAATGACGTTGTTCATCATGTGGACGAATTCGCCACTCGATATTTTGAGTCCGTAAGGGAGTCTACAAAACTCATAAACTTGTCCGCATACTTGAAATGCGGTGAATTTACGTGATGCTTCATGTAGAACAAGTTGCCAAAATCCTGACGTAAAGTCCAGTGTACAAAAAAATTTGTCACTTGTATTTTCGTAGATTATCCATTCTATTGGACTTGGTTCAGTGAGTACTTTCTGTAAAACTGCGTTTAATTCGTCAGCATCTAGGCATAAACGTATGTCTCCAGATTTTTTAATTACTGGAGCAGTGGTGTTTATGTAGTTTGACCTTGAAGGTCTAATTATGCCTAGTTTCAGCATTTTGGATATTGCTCTTCGTAACGATTCAATTATCTTTTGTGAGGGTCGGAATTTTTCTCCTCTCCATTTTTTCAAGTCAGGTTCTTTGATGTTATTTATAAATTTAAATCGGACTTGTTCGCCCTTGTATTTGCCAGCATTGAAGCTGAAAATGTCACAGTATTCTTCCAGTTCTTTCCAAGCGTTATTCGCTTCTTCAAGTGTAATCCACCCTTTAATTACGAGATTGTTCAAATCATTACGCATGTTTTTCTTGTAAAGCTCTCTAGCTTTTTCTTGTTCGTGAGCCCAATCTTCGTCTAGATATTGTGTGTGATTTTTTATCATTCGTACTGTACTGTGTACATTTTGTGGAGATACCATCATGTTTTTCAATGGTAAGCTACCATATCTAAATCTAGGGGTTAATTCAAAACGTTCATCTTCTGTGAGAAATGGTATTGTGAATGGGTGGCCATTTTTTGGCTTACAAATGGCTCGTTCTTGACCTTGCTCACAGTCAATTTTTATGCCTAAGTATCTTAGTGATAGTCTACCAATTATGACGCTGTATCCGTCTGTGTCTAGTATAAAAAAGGGCATTGTTAGCATATGGTTGCCTATGCGTACACATACTTCTACAATATGTGTCATTGCTCGTATAATTTTATTATCAGCTAATTTTAAGTTTACTGGGTGATCCAGTTTTATGTATTTGATCCATTGAGGATGCTCTCTCGTTAGGTAATCTACTACTGGTTTAGTCATTGCGTTGGGCAATGCCCCCGTGTCCAGCTGAGCTGGTATAGGTATATTGTCTATAAATATGGGGATTGCGCAATAGTAATCTTCTGTGTCTATTGTTGGTCGTTGTATATTTGTTTCGTGACGAGCTTCGCTCTCATTTGTTTTCATAAATTCTAAAATGTCTAGAGCTTTTTGCTCTAATGTTAATTCAATCTTTTTGATTTGATTTGGATGTTCTTCATCCTCGTCTGGTTCATATCTAGATATTTTGATCCATGGGTCGTCTTTTAAGTTGTCTACAAATGATAGTTGTACATTATTTAAGTCCATTATGTCAGGCATCATTAATATTGCCTCATTTAAGCGATCGTTAGGTGTCATTTGTGCTGCTTTGTCTTCGTAAATTTCTCGGTTTCCGAGATTGTCTATTTTTATTTTTTTCGTTCCGAGTATCGAATCGTATTCGTAATAATCATAGTATAACATTTTGTCAGGTGGTATGGTGCCATTCATGTTTAAGGATTTTACCTCAAATGTTTTTATTTCATTTTCAATGTCGGATTTGTCATCGTCTTCGATCTGTTTTTCTTCGTCTAAGATATGTTTCTTTGATCTCGGCTTTATTGCCGTTTCTGCGTTGTACGGTTTCGAAAGCTGTGCACTTTTGGTAGGTGGATCGTAAGTTATTCTTACAAATTCGGCTTTTCCGTTTTCTTGTGATCGAAATTCTCTTCGCATGTATTCTCCCGTAGCTGGATCTATGCTTACTTTTTGAGCTAAAACAGCTACTAAAGTTTTCATCATGTTGCGATTCAGTTGAATTTTGTCTTGAGTTTTCTGTGTACAGCATTCGCTGAAGTTATTTTCTCGTGAGTAGTTTATTGGTTCTTTCAATTGGCTACCCGTTTTAGGTATTTCTTCGCCTGAATCGTCCAAGTCTAGCAATATTTTGCATAATAAGTCCATTACTATGGGATACATTGCCATGTCAGGATAATACCTGTCGTATTGTTGACAATAGTGAAAAGTAGCCTCAATCGGTATTACTTCATTTTTTGGTGATTCTTCGGGTTGAATGAACCATCCTTTTTTATTGCTTTCGACCGTTTCGGTACGTAAAAATTCATAGGCTATTTGCTTATGAAATGTCACTCTAGGGTGGTCGTCTGCTATCTCTTGGAACATCTTGCGATACTCTTTGTATCGAGTTAGGCTTGTGCCTTGTTCACCTTTTTTCGGTGGTTTTGCTATTGGCATTAACAGTATTATTCGTGCTGCTCCTTTTTCAAGCAGTGCGTTTACGATTAAACGTAATTTGTCTTTTACCATTTCATTAGGCGCGTTAAAGTGGTTAAATTCAATTTGTCCTGCGGACAATATGTATTTGGCATTTTTTGGAAATTTAGTTTTGCAAACTAATTTTAGTAATGTTCGAATGTCGATTTGGTCCCTAATATATTCTGGTAGTTGTTCGGCTCTGCGTACCATTCCTCGTCTGATAAAGTGTACGATACCGTCACCTATCCAAATATAGTCTTCTGTGAATGCATTTTTTTGCATAATCGGGGGAGGTAGTTTCTTGCTAGACGAGGCCTCCGCGTCGCCTAGCTCTACTTGTTTCCCGTGAGCTTTTCAGCTTTTTCCTTTTCTAGACGTTTTTTCTTCTCCTCTTCTGTTTCCTTCTTCGGAGGAGGTAAAATTGTCACTTGAGTAGCTTGCTGCTGTGCAGCTTGGTTTAAAGCATTCACTGGTGCTGTAAGTGTCGCTTGAGGTGCACTTACTTGTTGCTGCTGGGCAGCTTGTTGGTCAATTTGCGCTTGTAATGCGGCTTGTTGAGCGGCGAGCGCATTGGTATCTACCTGTGGCATAAAAGTCGGCATTTGCATTTGCATTAACGGGTAAGGGTAATAAGTAGGTGTCTGAAATACCGGTGGGTATTGGTATGCCATAGGTGCTTGTGGTTGGACCATCGAAGTGTCGCAATAATTTTGTGATTGGTTTAAGGAAGTATCCGGGTAGCTATCATCCAAAGTGTCGTCGTAAGTTGTGCTATTAAAATCGACATAATTGCCGTAGTTGTCGTACCCGTAGTCGGGTGTATATTCTTGACCATAGTCTGGCATTATGCCTTCCATTTCCATCTGTTTTACTGGTAATGTTTGTTGTTGGTTTCCTCCTTGTGGAGGTTTGTAGATAGCTACCGTTGTATCGGTATTAGGTTGTTGTTGCCTACCTTGTATAGGTAGGGGTGGTCTCTGTGTACCTTGTTGAAATCTGTTGTTTTGTTGGCGTTGGCCGCCATTTTGGTTATTATTTTGTTGTCTTCGAAAACCTTGACCATTTTGGTTCCAGTTATTCTGATTTTGATTTCTATTGAATCTTTGATTCATCTGTTGATTGTAAAATTGAGCATATTGCTCCGGTGTAAATCTGGGTTGAAAATTTTGTAGCATTTGTTGCTGTTGCATTAATAGGTTAGTTTGCGCTGTGCGTAAATCAGGTATGTTGGTATTTTGTTTCGTAAATTTTTCAGGTGTATATTTTAGTTCTTTGTGTTTAGGATTGTGTTCCTTTTTCGCTATTTGTCTTAAAATGTCGATAAATTCGTCAATTGTTAGGTCCTCTTTTTGGACATATAATGCGTACATTTTTGGTGTCTTATCTCTCATCATGTCAACGATGAATTTTTCATCTCTAATCGTGGAATTTTTGAAGTTTTCCAACCATCGTATCATAAATCCAATGATTTCTGGTAATGAACGGCAGTATTTTGCGTCGTCGCAAAAGTTTTCAGCGTCCTGCTGTGCTTTTGCGTTCCAGTAAAAATTTAGGAAATTTGTACGTAAATCTGCGTATACATGCACTTGCATATTAATGCTCTTGAAGGCCCATTGGTCTTTTGTATCGATGTTTGCGCGAAAGGCTGCGGCCTTCATGAATTCGTTTACGTTGAAACCAAGAATGTATTCCTCAAACGCATTAATGTACTCGTAGGGGAAATAACGTCGTTGTTCATTAAAGAACACGCCAGCGTTACGCATCGCTAAATAGTCAATTTTTGTAGGTCGCGTGTCTGCGCCTGTTAGTGCACGCTGGTTCGGATTAGCCTGTAATGTATCATGTATTTTTAATACAGTATTGGTTAATGACATTTGATTAATGGTACAATTATTTATTAATTGTGCTTGTGCGGCCGCGTTTTGTTCAATGCTGAGCATCCTGTTGTCGTTTTCAAGAAATTTTTTCTTTGAGCTTTCGTCTAGAGACGCAAAATTGTTGGAATAATTAGTGGCCCATGTCTCTAGTTCGTCTAATTTTTGTCGTACGTTTTGTACGTTCGTAGCTGCGTCTTGCGCTTGATTGCGCGCTTCAAGTGCGTGAGATGCAGATGTCGATGCACTTTGAGCTGCAGTTTGTGCAATGTTTCGTGATTCGGTTGCTACCGATTTAGTTGTTTCGATTTGCGATGCTAGTTCACGTTGATTATCGTAAATAGCTTGCATTTGTGTATTGTCATATTTCCATGATTCTTGTAGTAAGTTGCGTAAGTGTTTGATATCGTCATCCTCGCCGGGAGGGAGGGCGGGAATATTCGTATTGCGTGGAGTGAATGTGAATTTGTCATTCATATTGTCGTTTTGTGTGAGATTAGATTTTTCTAAGTTTTTCTGATTTTGTTTTTCAGAAGTCAGTTTTGGAACACTTTGTGTACGCCTGTTTCTATGCGTTCCCCCTTGTAGAGTCACCTCGTTGTAATCTACACGGCTTATACTTCTCTCACTACGTCTCAGGTTGGACATACGCGCCAAAAATAAATTCACTACTGTGTAGTTATAAGTTTTATTACAAGTAATACAAGTCACAAATAACAATACGTATAATTAAAATGCGTGTACACACGCAACGTGGTGATTTGCGCTGACTAAAAACGCGCGAAAACGCCTCGTGTCGAAAAAATACGTTACGTGCAGCGGCAGCTGCGACAGCAAAATCGTCCGAGGTTGCGGCAGCGACAACGGCTCCGTTTTCCGAATTCGGCGGCTGGACGGGGCGGCGGTGGCAGCACGTACCACGTTGATTCGAGTGCTTTTGCTTCGCCTCTTCTTGGCTAATTTTCTCAAATTATCCTACGCGAAATGCAAAATAAAAGCTCCTACTTATTGCTAGGTAATTTAAAAGCCACTTTTTAATCTTTTATTTGCGGATTTACCACCAAAAAGAAAAATAGCAAGCGTGTATGAGCTCTAGCGGCTCTCAATTTGTCTGTAGACAATAAGCAGAAAAATGAAAAAGTACTTGACGTTAGGCGCCAATGTAAATATATAGATATTTGTACCACGTAAGGTAGTACTGCTAAGCTGAATATACTCAAGGAATAATCCACTTACCCCGGCTATAAGGCACTATATATTACACAATCAAGTATACGCGACACGTGTTAATACTGTGTATTGTACATTAATATAACATAAAACACTAAAATCACTTCTATACGAAGAAATACGTATCTACATGATACTTTATACTTAACACTAATTACTTATAATTAAACACGATTAAAACTAATATTATACGCTTTCTTGCCATTTATGGCTATTATACACCACCGAGATTATACCGCGTCGACACGTCCGATCACTACGTACCTTCACAATATAACAATCGGCCGCAGCGCCGCTCCGTGGGCTTGTAGCCCTGTGTCGCGACGCGTGATCAGTGTTACCAACACATATAATTAACCCTATATAACCCTTACAGGTCCGGCATATCTCCCCTCTATCAGTATTAGGTGCAGATTGCCCCTTCGAGTACGTTATTACGTAGGCAAAATACGTATTGTTCGGATTGAGTTGTGGAATTTCTGAATGTTCCTTAAATAAAAAGTCACCATCTAAATTTTTTGATTTGTTTTTTATGAATAAAAAATAAAATGATTTTGTTGGATACTTCACATTGCGAATAATGTTCAAAATCTCCCTCCCCCTTCCCTAATACAAACCCTATTCACCCTGTCATTTATACATAATATTTTTTGTGTTATCAACTCAAAAATAATGGCCAAAAAATTTTCACCACTGCATTCCTCAGACTTGATTTTAAAATTTCACAACATTAAAATAGGTAGGTACCAGCAATTTTACTGATTTCAAGACAGGGGATAAGGAGGATGAACATTTTATCAATACTTGAGTAGAGTTAATCTTTTTACAATTGTTAAAAAAGACACTCTCTATCCACGTAGTATAAACGACGTAAACTGTTAACTTTTTCAATGGTTTGAACCTAATTTGACTGGGCTCTGCGAGTACAACCCTCGCAGAAAATTTATTCTCGCACTTTGCCCCACACGATGCAAATCTTATTTCCCTCTTCCTCCTTCATCCTCACGATCGTCTCACGTTTGTAAGTCTAAACTACTATACTACCTACCTAGAGCAAAACACGCGTTAAATCATTTTTAATTTTATATTAAAGAGAGAGAAAAAAACAACACAACATCTACAACAAGTAAGTAATAGCCGAGGCAAAATGTTATTTTACTACGTACCATTCGGTGACTGGTAAATCCACGATGAAATATCGACGTTGTATAAATGCGCCACTATTTTGCCTTAGTTTTTTTTCCACCCTCTACGGTCGGTTTTCATTTGGTAGTGAACCTTGTGTCTTTAAGAATTTAAGTGATGTTATTAAAAAATGGGTAATACCGAGAGCAATGTAACCAGCGGAGTGAAAAAACAGGCGGATACTTCGTCCATTTTAATTTACAAATTAGTCGATCTTAAAGGTACGCTTATTTATATAGAAGATTAAACGTACGTAAAGTAGTAATATTTTCAAAAACTCTCGTAGACGTTCTAATCTAGTATAGCCTAGGCATTTCTTTTTTTTTTTTTTTTGTTCTCAAAAACCAACATCTGTTAGTCTTTTGTCTTTTGTATAACACAAATTAAGTCAGTTTTTCCAAAAAAGGAGAAAAAACGAATTATAATTAACAAAAGGGCGATTTATCTTTTTGTTTTCGCTACACAAGACTCAAAGCTCAGGGCTTGAACAGTTGAACGTAATAATATTTTTGTTGTCGTTCGAGCGGGAGCAGCTACCATTTGTTTTGTTATTTTTTCGTCGTCGAGTTGAAATTATAATTCGCAGATCGAGTTGTTGGCAAATTGTGTTACCTTACGAATTTTACAATTTTGTTTATGTTTTGAAATAAGTTTACTCGCGGATTAAAACGAGGAAACAAATTCCAAATGTGAAAAGTCTCGTAGCCCAAGATACCAAGTACCTAGGTAGAATCTGTGAGCTACATTTTCACATTATAAAACTCCCCCGATGGGTTATATTTATTTAATGATGATTTTTTCCACATTTTAACCGATGCTACTCGAAGTATGATAATTTCGCTCTCATTTCCGAACAAGCTAAATATTATTTTAAAAGATTTTATAGCTCGTGTTTCGTTCAAATGGTTAAAAATACCCGGGCAATTTCAAATATTTACCTTCGACTTGGTCGTAATATAGTAGATGAGTAGGTCTTGAGAACTTTTGTAAAATGTACATACTTATACTTAGCTAATGTGTGAAATTTTACAATATCTCGTAGGTGGTGGATTATTGGTCGAGCTGATGAAACAAGCTGCACAAACTAAACAATTCGCAGAACTCGATCACGCCATTAAAACCAAAGTCGAACCGTTTCTTTACAATAAAGGCAATGGACAGAAAATACCCATATGGAAATTGGTTTTATTGCGAAATAAAGATAGACCGAGACATAAACTGGTAAGATGTAGTCGTAAATTTTTTCAAAACCAACATGTAAGTATCGTGTACATTTCGAAGATGGTCGGTATGGTATATCGAACGTTCTGTTCTGTGCAATATGAACTGAACACGATATGATTGTATTTCCGCAGGATACCATATTACAAACATAAATTATCGTATAAAAAATGAATATTTTTATAGTAATTTTTCGTTGAAGAAAACTGAAACATATTTTTGTAAACCGAGTTTGGTTAAATTACGACAATTTTTTTCTTCAAAACAGAATATGTATTATTTTTTGAGAAGAAACGAGAATTTGGAATTTCCATGTGTCGAACACACATTCTAAATTTTGAGAAAATTTTATCGCATTTTTTGCAACATGTGTGAAACGTGAATTATAAAACCATAAGCTCGTGATGGTAGGCTGAAGATATATTTTTGCTTGTTACTTCCTTGATGTAACAAATGTGGTAAAAATACCATCGTAGAGTTGATAAAATGATGAGATGTGAGATGATAATGAGAAAAGAAAAGGGTAAAATGATCTCCATTTCCTAATTCGTGTAGGAACTTGTTGGTTTATTTGCGAAAGAGGAAATATGGATTTCACCCACGTCCTCATTTATGAAAGGCGTGGATATATTATATAGATACCTACATTTCGCAAATAAGTAGGTATATACAGTAGGTATAATCGTAAAAATTTGAGGTAGATATCTGTAGGTCGGGTGAATGTGCGACCTTTCATAGCGAAAATGGGAAGGTAGTAAACTACATTGCAATTTCGGGATTCTTGAGAAATCATTAAATCCGGAAGCTAATTCGCAATTAAGCTGTGAGAATTTTAGCGTGGGTTTGTAGCCTATATTGTATGAAGATGTAAAAAATTTAATAGGTATTTTCACAAACACCAAAAAAACAAAAATCTCCGGGGTGAAATAGGTAAAATGGTCCTGCCCTCGGATTTTTGAAATTTCAGTTAGATATTTTAAAAAAAAATGTTGGACTCAAAAACTTTTCCCCCACTCAACCCACCCTAGCCCACAATAACGAAAAACGGTTTTTTTCGTGGAAAAAATCATACTTCAACAAGTTTTGAACAAAAAAATTTGAATTCACCCAAAATAGGAAACATTGTGAATTTTTTCAAAATCCCCCCTCCGGTGTCATGGCACCACCGAAAAAAGCGATACTGCCAGTAACATGGTTTCGAAATTTTGCATGCGAACCTTTGAAGACAGTAGAAAATCAAACAACTTCTTTAAAACCCCAATTTGAGCCCATGAGCACCCCTTCCCTCAATTTTGGGGCGAAAGAAGATTGACAATATGGGTATCGTTATCATTATCATAATATGAATAGAACCCACTGAACACGAATAATGAAGTTGAATTTGCAGTTGGATCCTCCTGAGAGTCCCATTGGGCGAGGGGGTTGCCCCAATAAATTCAGTAAATGGGGTTTTCAAGAAGTTGTTCGATAACCAAAATTTCAGCTGCTCGAATTGATTTCACGATTTTTGCAGAGTTTTTATAATTTATTTTCATGTCATTTTTGGTGATTTATGCTTTTTTCAAAATTATTTAGTAATAATGATGGAAATTAGTCATGAAACTCACAATAAGTAATACTAATCGACTCCGTCGAACCGAATTTCGCCATTTCTGGCCATTCTTAAGGCTCCAGCGCGATTTTTGATTTCTCTAGAATTTTAACGTTTCTCTAAAACGCATGAAAATAAATTTGGGCAGCTGAAAATCGAGCTGTGGTTCATTCTCAACCTGTTTGAAGCGTTTAATGCTCATTTGAGCCGATTTTCAGGCGGGCATCTCAAGGGTCTTTTTGTGTTTTTTGACCAGAATTCTCCAGTTACCTATACTTACCTACCTACCTACCTACCTAAGTACCTACCTACCTATCTATCATTACAAATATTCCGATAAAAAAAACGTACAAGATATCCACCAGGAATACTGGACAAAATTTTGAAAAGTTTGTTAAAATAGGTCCAGAATAAACCACGGCTCAATTTTTAGCAACCTAAATTATTTTTAATTCCGGAAAAATCGAAAATCGCACGGTATAGATTTCATGCTTTTTGGAGACATTTTGAAATTTTGAAAAAATCATAACTCATGCTGGAGGCTTCAGAATGACTTATTAATTCGACCAAGAAGTGGTAAGGGGGGGGGGTCGGCGATTTTTTTGAAATTTTTCCTGTGGAAAGACTGACCAATGGCGCAAATTGCAGCCATATAGCCCTTTTTTATAGGCTGCCAGGGGGTGTCAAAGTTTTCAGTAAACTTGAAATATCATCCATTTTGTAAGAGGGTAAAATGACCTTACGTACTTAGGATAGAGTACTTACGTATGGTATATTGTGTTGTTTCCTGGAAATATCCCTTAGAGTATTTCTAATAAATACTCCTTAGAATATAACTACCCCGGCTATGGGCGTGAGTAGGAAAGTATTGTATTTACACTCTTAACAGATGTTCACACACACCATAAATAACAACACAGACGAATATGCAGAAATATATAATGTGTGTAATATTTACAACACAGTTAACATATACAGTATGAATACATCTATGAATGTAATTATACTAGTTGACATGTGGTTAATAGCTATAGCTAGTACACTCGATCGGTGTATGAGGTTTAAGGGTCTCTTCAACGAGAGTACCTAGAAAGTATTCATCGATATGATTTTACCTTTGGTGGAAATGGAACACTGTTTGCATTTCCGTTAAGCGTGAGTAGGATTGAATACAACACCGTTGCCCAATCCATCTCACTGTACTGGGCCTTAATAATAAATAACACTAACTAGAACTAAAAGAGAATTAAACATAAACACTCAACACTCGAGAGTAAAACTTATAAACTAACTGAAGAATTAACCGATTAGCAATGAATAACATGCCCGAGTCGACTCGAACACATTACTGACTTTTCCTACACTTGTAGCTCAGCTCATGTGGCTAGCTTACGAGTATAGGACGCAGTGTTGCCAGTACAACGCAGTGTTACCAGGTGGGTTTCCCTATACATGTCACATACGGCATAGTAGTATATCACAATTTCAGCGGTGGATTACTCGATAACCGCGATACCTACCAAAAGGGAACTTTTTCCAATAGTTAGGGGTTTTGAAAGGCTTTTTGGTGATATCATAAAAATCAGCGTTGTCACTTTTTTTTGTACGAAAAATTAGCTCGAAAAGTTTAAAAACATAGTTTTCATATCGTTCCGACTCTCAAAAATTCTAAAAAAAATATATATTATGAACAATTTTTCATGCTGAACAACATATTAAAAAATTGAGATGGCGTTATTTCGTAAAATTGATTTTAAAAAATTGAAAGTTTGCGAAAAAATTCGATTTTTTGATTTAAAAGACCAAAAAAAGTTTAGATTGGTGAAGTTGACCCATCTATAGTCCCTATTTTTACGTATTCGTTAAGAAAATTGAAAAAATTCTTTCAATCGATGAAATGAACTCATCACAAAAAAAATCAAACTTCGAAAAAATTCAATTTTCAAATTCCAAACATCAAAAAAAGCTTGAATTTATTCAGTTGTCATTACATTTTGACCTCTTTCTGACGTATTTCATGAAAAAGTTGATAAAAATTACACTCATAGCAAAAAAATTAAAATTCGATTATTTTTTGAATTTTTTCAAAATTTTGATTTTCATGAAAAATTGTTCATAGTATATTGGTATTTTTTTCAGAATTTCTGAAAGTCGGAACGATATGAAAACTACGTTTTGAAACTAGGTATTCGAGCTAATTTTTCGTACGAAAAAAAGTGACATCACATGATTTTTATGATCTATTTTGGTATCGGTATCGTATCGCAGTTATCGAGTAATCCACTGCTGAAATGGATGATATTTCAAGTTCACTAAAAACTTTGACACCCCCTTAGCAGCCTTGGTATAGGGCTGCGATTTGCACCATTGGTCATTCCTTCGGTCTTTCCACAGGAAAAATTTCAAAAAAATCGTCGACCCTCCCCCCTATCACTTCTTGGACGAATTGACGTGGAATGGCCCTTATGTCAGAGTAGGGGTTACCAAAATCAGATGGCACAACATCCTAAAACGATATGTAATAATGATTTTGACTTGCAGCTTATAAATTACTCAACATGGACCATTAGCGTCTTATTCACTTAGCATTTCGAGTCTAAATCTTCGTACTTATACGTTTTTGTCGAGTAAGTAGGTATTACACAGCTGAGTAGCATATACTCGTAGATAAGTTGGCTAGATGCCTGTCGAAAATAGCGAAGCTGTGTACACTTAGGTTAATTTCAATTAAAAGTACGACATTCGAGGTAATAAGGTATGTCGGTGAATTTTCACTCTATATGCAAAACGTGCCTTTAAAATTTGAAAGAAAGATAAGACCAAAGTCGTTAAAAGTAAATTAGCATCAGCTTAGGTACTTTCAACTTTGACATCAGGACCACATAAGCTTAATTCGAGTAAAAATACCTACCTACCTACGTATCAAGTTGAACAATAATTACACGACGGTTTCAACTCGAGCACCTTGAAATGGCTACGTGTTTTAAAAGCTGTTCAAAGCTTGGCTAAAGGGCAAGAGAGAATAAAGCTTACGTAAGATATACGTTTAATCGCATCTGCACAACTGCAAAGTGTCGAGAAATGCATAAAAAAAAGAACACGCAATTTAATTGCCATATAAAACGTTATACTATATACAATCGTAACATTTTGATATCCACTTTGAACAATTTATACGCTCGGTTTGATGTAATTTTCTATGAAATCGAATTTCTCCCAATACGAGTGCATACTTCTTCACAGTGGTTGAGTTTTTCGTCTCGTCCGTCGACGTTCGTGTCGATAAACTCGAAAAAATATTTTCACTGATATTGCTGATTATTGTGGCTATCCGATGGTGTGGAAAATACGAATGTGCTACATGTTTTTCAATTTACCGAGTTTCAACATTTATTTACGTTTTTCGCGTACCTAAATAAAAAAAATTCCTGGCAAATTCTGCAACTTGTATACGACGAACTACGCTGGCAGTTCGATATACGATGAGAATATACGTACGATGTTCGTGAAACTCGATGTAATGTTTTCGTGACGCTAAACTTGAAGCGAAGTTTAGCGAATTTTTTATTTGTCGTAATTTTGATGAGTATTCGACTCGACAAGTGGATATATTTCGCTAAATAATAGTTTCCAGGGAGTTATCGTGTCGGGAACTAGGATTCGAGGATTCGTTCCTATTTCAACTTATACATATACAGACGAGAATGAATCTTTGAAGAGAAACATCAATGCAGAGATGTACCTATACCTACATAAAATATAGATAGGTCGTGCAGAATAATATACAAAAAAACATCTTGCGCAGTAGGCAAGATTAACCGACTTTGCTCTGTTATACAGGAAAATAAACAAATTTACCAAAATTTACGGATTTACCAAAATTTACCAATTTACCAAAATTTACTAATTTACCGAAATTTAGCTATTTACCGAAATTTACCAATTTACCGAAATTTATCTACTAATTCATCAAAATTTACCAATTTACCAAAATTTACCAATTTACCAAAATTTACCAATTTACCAAAATTTAGCTATTTACCGAAATTTACCAATTTACCGAAATTTAGCTATTTACCGAAATTTACCAATTTACCAATTTACCGAAATTTACCAATTTACCAAAATTTACCAATTTACTGAAATTTACTAATTCATCAAAATTTAACAATTTACCGAAATTTACCAATTTACCAAAATTTACCAATTTACCAAAATTTACCAATTTACCAAAATTTACCGATTTACCCAAATTTACCAATTTACCAAAATTTACCAATTTACCAAAATTTACCAATTTACCCAAATTTACTGATTTACCAAAATTTATCAATTTACCAAAATTTACCAATTTACCAAAATTTACCAATTTACCAAAATTTACCAAAGATTTAACAATTTACCAAAATTTACCAATTTACCAAAATTCACGAACTTACCAAAAATTAACCCAGCAATTTACTAACATTTACATCAGTAATTTACCAGACATTGCCCACTAATTTACCAATTTTACCGACTTTTTCCATTTTACCAAAAATTACCTCAGCAATTTACCAACATTCACCTCAGTAATTTACCAGACATTTCCTCACTAATTTACAAATTTTTTACCGAATTTTAAATACCCCAGTAATTTACTGCCAAACGTTTTTATCAATTTACCAAACTTTACCAATTTACCAAAAATTACCCAAGCAATTTACCAAAATTTTTGACCAACTTTAATTACGAGTAATTCACCAAAAATAACTAATCATTTTATTTACTAAAAATTACTATTAATTCACCAAAAAAAAATTATCAAAATTTACTTGCTATTTACCAAAAACTTGATGTTTTTTGTTAAAACAAAAATTACACTAGAAATTTTTGAAAAATTTTGATTTTTTATGGCAAAAAAATTTTGAACGGATAAAATTAACAAAAAAATTAACAAAAAAATCAACAAAAAATTTTCTCCTCTTGACTCGCGCGGGATTCGAACTCCCGACCTCCGGCGCACCGATCCGCAACCTACACTCCCTAACCACCCCGTCTGTTTGTTGGGGGTGAGCCGTTTGCGAGATATAAGGGTTTACACAAATTTCTGCTTATCCTTAACGTTGAAACACACTTAAACGTTCATATCTCGTAAACGGCTGAACCGATTTCGACCAAATTAAAAATTTCTCTAGTTCAGTATCAAAGCAATATTTTGCCATCATCAGTTTCGACTTAAAGTTCGGAGCTTTTGAGTTCAGCGTGACACAAATTTATACATAAATTGATATATAAATAAATATATATATAAATAAATATAAATATTCTAGGGGGTAAACTCGTAACTTTTTTATAGATTAACCAGCAAACTCATAACGTTTTGACAAACTCGTAACCTTTTTAGGACGTGACTTTTCGATGAGGTGCCATATGAATCTACAAGGTGTGGGGAGTCTACTGGCAAAGTTTGAGCAGGGACGTGAGATTGCCGTTTATACACTTTCTCTTTTGACTCAATTTTCAAATGAGTGCATAGCCTAAGTATTATGTACAAGGACATGAGGAAAAGGTGTTTATTGCCAAGAATCATTTTTTACGTTTTTTACGTTCTTTTTGGTGATTTTGGTGGTTGAAGATGTCCTCTTTCACATGGCGTGGTCAAAAATCGTCTAAAATAAATTTTTGACTGCTCAATTTTAATTTTAAGTTGATTATACAGGTCCAAATTTTCGTGTTTTTCAATCTAAACATTGATTTTATGGGAAAAGTATGCACCCTAGGAAAAAAATGCAATGAAGGAAATTGTAGAGAATTAAATTTCCTTTCTGCTCAGAGCTGGTTATTTTTCTGTAGGATGCTTTGTTAAAAAAGCATTCGCGAAAAACAGAGACGTTTGAGATTTTTAAAAAAAAGCTTTTCTGAAAAATTGATGTTCTGGCAATGAAATACCTTTCCACAGGTGACCCAAAAATCAAGTTAACGAATATAACGCGGCCTAACATCGAGTACTATCAGGCCTATGGGGTGACGCGTCGAGCGTATGCACAGCAACGAAGTTACAGAGGGGTCTTGAGATTGCTGTTTATACAAAACGTTATGAGTTTACCTGTATGCGGCTATATATATATATACATGTAAAAACCATACATTACGAGATCCGTTTTATATAAAATCGGGCATTGCGAGATCCTGAGATCCTTTTGCCGGATCTCGCAAGTTCTCTCATATGCCATGGTACTCGTGAGATCCGGGGGACCCTGTACACACATTTTCAGCCGGATCTCGTTTTGCCTACTATTCATATACTTATATACAATTTTTGAAAATAGATAAACGACGCATCTTGCGAGATCCACCTCCAAATCAGGTTTAGGCCGTTGGTGGATCTCGGTTTATGCGGATCGCGAAATTGATGGCGGCAATGCATAGAAAGGCACTGTTTACACACTACAACGTGCGTTTGAACGAAGTTGTAGGGTTATTATTTCAGTTTTTAGCATTTTTCGAATTTTTTTTGGGCGGATCTCGCAATGCCTGTGTATATGTCGGATCTCGCAATGTACTCTAAGACAGTATATATATATGTAAACTTATCTCGTTTTGCGCCATATGTCTTATCGTGATCAGCACACTCCAAAACGTCAAGAAAACCCACCCCCACCCAAATCCTCAACCATCATGACAAATACAATACCTTACTTTTCCGTTTCACGGCAAAGTCGTTTTCCGTTTCACGGCAAAGTCGGTAAAAAAATCGGTCCTTTAAAATTTCTACTCTTGTTTAAACACCGAGTTCTATGAGCTGTCTTTTGACATGAAATTAATCGGCATCAATGAGAAACTGATCACATCTCCATCTAACTCGTATATGCAGTGTTACTTAAATGTAAATTTATTCCGTACACCTAAGGCTAGAAGCGTTATAATATACTCGAGAAAGGCATATTTACGCATTTCCTACGCGTGATAAGTTCTAAATTAAACGTAATTAAATTCTAACATCTCGCAGAAAATGCCAAATTATGCTTGATGTATCGTTGTCTAATCGCAAATGTAAACTAAAACCGAGTAAATATGACTCTATATTGCCGACGAATCGATACATAGAATTATTTTACGTTTGTAGTCGTCGTATTATTACGTACACATCAAATGAATGAAACTGAAATTTCCAATTTTCAGTGAAGAGAATATTCTATCATTAAACATGACACACGTATAACTACCAGGCATTCGAGTTTTACTCGTATAAGGAAACTTTTCCTTGATATTTTCATTGTTATAGTCAATCGAACTGTTCACACAAGTCATTTGTAAAATTGACGAAAAAATAAATAAAAATTGAAAAATACCTAGGTACACTTTTGTATTGTACGAGTACAAAACAATCTATGTACAATGCAATTTTGAAAATATGGATTCGGCAGGTGTGAATTTGCTCTTCTTTCTGAGTAGGGTGAGTATCTCTTAATGGAAGGGATTTTTGGTAGTTTCTGTCGAAAATTCAAGACTTCGGACAATTTTTGAAAAAATGAGATTGTTTAGAATTTTTTGATAAGTTTGCAAGAAAGCAAGAATTTTGTCAATTTTTGGCAGAAAGCGAGACTTGTACAATTTTAGCAATAAGCAGGACTTTTTGGAAGTTAATTGCAAAAAATGATGTTTTTCGGAATTTATATTATCTAGGTTAATATTTTCTTTCTGGTGGTTTCAAATTGAAAAATATTAACCACCTTCCTGCTTTCTGTTGCGATGTAAAAATGTGGAACTAAGTATTTTTTTTGTAACAAGGATTTGGAAATTTTGAATACTAGATATCGCACCTCGGGAGTAATAAGGTCACATCTCAAAAAAAATTGATTTTGATGTTTTTGCATTTTTGGGGTTTGTATGACCCCCCTCATCCAAAAATTACACTTTGAGTTGGGTACATTATCTAGATCTTGTATAAAACGCAAATGGCCTAACTCAAAATCTCAACAACATTGCATGTTGTTTGGAGTTATAAGGGCACATCTCAAAAAACTCCACCTTTTTTGAGAAAATTTCATACATACAAAGTGTTAACAAATAGTTTTGATTGTTTTGAATGTTTGTCAGTTAGAAATAGTCACAAGGAGTGCGTTTTTTATTGGTTTGTACCAAATGGAAAAATTTTTTTAAATTTATTACTTTTCAGAAAAATGAATTTGCACATATCATGAAATTTTAGTTTTTTGAGAAAAACTCAAAAACTAAGCACTTTGGAAAAAAACTAACGACATTACGTCGATTGGAAATTTAATTCTCTACAACTTTGATAGCATGAAATTTTTTTTGGACGCTTCCTTTCGCCTCCACATCAACTTTAATGAAAGGTTATAACTCAAAATGTTTTCCAAACATTGAAATATTTCCTCTTTAAGATTTTATTTTTCAAAGTGTTCTTATGCTAAATGAAGGTAGGATACCAGATCTTTAAAATGAGGTGCTATTCATTCCTCACAATTAATTATAAGTTGATAAAAATAATGAATCAAGTTTTTAAAAAAAAGAAAATCACTCTCCTGTAAAATTTCACTTTTTTGAGATGTGACCTTATAACTCCCGAGGTGCGATATATGAGGGCTGATCAAAAAGTTGTTGGACTCGTCACCTCTGGAAAGAGCGATCCTTCCTCTACAAAACAAGAGTAGAACGAGTTTTCTACTTGAAGAAGTTCCCAAACTACAGTGGTTCAAAGAGAAGTACCTCAGGGCTCAAGTGTGTTCTGTTTTAAAAAGTAAAAAGAACTTAGGTACAAAAAAAAATTAAAAAATTAATTTTACAAGTCTCATGGCTGTAATTTTTGCTTGACTGGTTTCTATTTTGAATTTTTCTTAGCTTTTTGAGAAGAAGAATTATTCCAATCCATCTGTGAAATGCAAAATGCAAATCAACTGGTGGAAAGTCACAAGTAGGTACCCCTTCAGCAATTTGCAAGCCCCGTGAACAATATGTTAATAAATTTTCCTATCTAAGGCTGAAAAGTACTACTTTTCCAACCTCGCGAGAATCGCTCGGATGTAAAAATAAGTACTTTCCACCCTCGTTCAGGAAAAATTACTTCACTAAACTCGGAGAAAAAGTGATTTTGAACTCGTGTGAGTTGTTCCCCTCACTTCATTCGGGTCACAAACCTCACCCTCGTCAAAAATCACTTTTTCGGCCCTCGTTGTGTAATATACTATTGCATAACCAGTTCGCCGTAAATACAGCAAAATTCACCATGAGGTCCGTTTCATATCATTTTGAACAAAAAACGAAGAATGGTCGGATCCTCCAATTCGGTTTGAATTTTTTTTACATGTTCTATTATTCTTACTTATCGATGGTTCAATAAAATAACCATCTTTTTCTATCCTAACTGTCACTGATTGAGAGGGGGAGGTAATCAACATTTTTTTACATTTGTCATTTCTTACAAAACTAGGTAATCAACTTTGAGGGCTTAAGTATAAATTTAGAGCATTACGTAAATCTTCTTTTGTGGGGTTAAGAAAATCGATTATGCGATTTAAAATTAGTGATCAAAATTTGAAAAGCTCGAATTTGAACTTTCATTGCAAAAGTTCAACTAATCAGTATAAAAGTTAAAGCTCACACAATTACAAAGACTTTTTTAATTACTCACTTTCTTTTCAGAGAATTAATTTGTTTTTTGGATACGACCATTGGAAAAGCTCAAAGCTCTTTTTTTGGGTTCAAGAATTCTCAAATAACAGTTCTTTCTTTCAAAATAATTCATGATGATTTTTAGGACGTGAAATAGAAATCATTCAATAGATGTCTCGCTGGGAGGGGAGGGAAGAGGTAGTCAGTGCTTAAAGCAGAATTTTTAAATTTTCAAAAATTTGCCAAAAATCCAAAAATGAACTTTGGTGCTTGAAATTTTGGCTTCAAGGGTTTTAGGGCACGTTTTTTAGATCTAGCTTGGATCATAAAGTGCCAATTCGCAAAAAGTTCCATTATCAGTCCGAAATTTAGATTTCAAATTTTGATCATTTTTTAATAAAAAAAATTAATTAGTTTTATCGGTTTCGGTTTAATCCGCAATAAAAATATGTTCATTTCCCTCAATTTTTGAACAATTTTTAGAACATGAATAGGTAGGTAATCCAAAAATGAAGGTAAAACCAAAAACCCATCACGCATTTAGCGTGAGAAGATCGACTTTTCTTTAAATAAACATTTTTTACGAACGAATTGATTCACTTTCTATGAAACATTTGTACAGCAATTGATCATGATTACAATCGAATCGAATCATTTATGAACAATTGGCGATTAAGTAAATAAATTTATTATTGATTTGTAGGTGAATCATTCGCAAACGAGTTGATCAATAGTTACTAAATCATTCGCGAACGAATCCATTCGTATAAGTGACTCATTCGCGAACGAATCGATTCATTTTGATGAATCATTCACGACCGAATTGATTCGTATTGGCGATTCATTCACAAGTGAATCGATTCGTATTAGTGACTCATTTGCGAACGAATCGATTCGTTTGATCAATTTTTGGTGAATCATTCACGAACGGATTGAATTATTTTTTGTGAACCATTCGTGAACGAATTGATTCGTATAAGTGACTCGTTCGCGAACGAATCGATTCATAAATTAAAGAATTGATCAATTCGTTGGCGTTTGGCGAATGGTATCAATTCGTTCATGAATGATTCATCAAAAATTTAGGATCGTATTAGTACTTTGTAGAAATCGTGCAGGCCTAGTGAGATTTCAAATTTGATCAAAATTGATTCAGCCGTTTTCTAAATAATAAGTTTCATAAAATCTCAAAAAAAAGTCGGTAAAACTCTGGAAATAAACACCCCCCCGCCCCCCCTCATGGAAAAAAATTAAGTCAAAAACTTTAAAAATGAAATCAAAAACCCAGAAAATCAAATTTAAAAAATAGAATAGAAAAATTTTTAAATACGTAAAATTAAAAACTGAAAATAAAACTTGAAGTTCTAAAAATTAAACGAACAACAGAAAATGAAAATATCAAAAAAGTAAAGGTAAAATAAAAAACCGAAAATCACACTAAAAATCGTGAAAAAAAATTACAAGATCTTTTTGGATTCATAGATCAAGTCAATGTTCGAACTTACCTCGTTGTAATTAAGTTCAATTTGTTGCCCCCAGGATTCGGGAATTGAATAATAATGATGATCCACGAACTATCCAATTTTTTAAAAATGAGGAAAACTGGAATTTTTTCATTCCTTGGTTACACCCCCCCCCCCCATCGGCACCTCCTTTATCAAGATCTAAAACTAAAAGTAGTAGTAGTAGTAGTAATATTTATTCAATCTGTTACTTGAGTAACATTCAGAAAACACAGGTGAAGAGGGGTTTAAACCTCTAAAAATTAAATAAATTATATAAATCTAAATTTTAGATCACTTATATGATATCTACTAAGTCTATATGTATCTACAGAGTTCACCGTTTCTAACATAAGAGAGTTGGGGTGTTTATACAATTGTTTGGCGTAGTGATGACGAAATTGTACAGTACATCGTCAATTATAGGTACCTACTTATTATATATGTATGTTTTCGAAGACGCTAAACACGAATGTGACCTTATTTTTTCGATCCAACTTCTTCTACTACCTTTCCTTTTCAACAGGGACAGCCATTGGACAAGTTAGGACCGTTAGGGGACGAATAAAAAGAATTACCATAAAATAGCTCTCTAAGAAAAAAATTCCAACCCAAAAAAAACCACCTGTTCGGAGTTTTTGTACCTACCTAGAACAAAAAAAAATATTCTCACCAATGCAGATAGAAATACCTGACATCATTTCCACCTATTAATATTTGTTTTATCCTGCGACAAAATTTCACGGTATAGGTGAATTAAGCGAGTAAGCGTATATTTGAGAAACACATTAATAAGGTTGACAAAGTTAGAAAAACTTTGGTCCTTTCAAGTTTTTGCTTTTAATCGCGTTAATTTGCTAATAAACCATTCCCACGTCGCGTCGCGTCGTTATAATTTTTCCACAATGATGAGCACTTTGAAAAGTTCCCTTTGATGATACACAAATGGGTTTCAACCGTTGAAAAACACCGCCATCCCACCATGAAACAGGAAATAACTGCATCACACACATATATATCTAATATGTGAGATATAAGCTGCACTTATCGTCAATAGGTTTCTTATATCATCGAGTTATCTATTCAATTTCCGTACTTTTTCATCGAGTTTATGGCAAATTTAAAGATACTCGCGCTAATAAACGACTTCCTGTCGGTATACCCTCGAAGATGAAAAAGCTGGATGAAATTAAATTTTGCTGACCGTCTCGTAAAAGTATTACTACTACAACGTGCTAGTAGAATTACGACATTTTGAAACATGCCCTCGCGTAGAAAAAGAGTTTGTCATGGTTTTTATCGAATGTGATAATGAAATTTTGACGAATTAGTTTTTTCGTAATTCATCGCAGGATTATGGGTACCTACCTACCTAAATCTCAACGTTGGGTTTCTGCAGCTTCGAATGCGTTTAGATTAATTTTAAAGCTACGTACGAAAAAAAGAACCTTGAATCAAATGTAATATTTTCATCGATGAGAAATTATATTTCGTCTGGTGCACATTTTGACCCAACATTTTAAAGCTATATACGAGTAAGTTCATTTGGAATTAGGATTCGTATCTTACGTATAACGTAAAACGAACACTCAACGTTCATTTCATTATCTGCAAACCAAGTTTTTCCATTTGAGAGAAATATGTAAGGATGAAAACTTTCTTGAAATTTTTTTAATTACACCGCCACCGTATACCGCTGGCAAGTTCTCGAGCATTCCATTCGTTTTAATTTCCTTTTTTAGCGCAAAAATACGCTTATTTATGTTGCTGTTTTCACGTGCTTTTTGAATACGCTCCATTTCATCGTAAAAAAACGTTATAATTTTTGCGTAATTTTTAATACGAACTGTCTTCTTACGGCGGCGAGTTTTATATGAAATGAAAAATTCGCCCACCGATGTATTAAAAAGTATAAAAACGCCACCGCGCCGCAAAAAGATAGGTAAATTAAATGAAAAATGCTATAATATAACGCGTGTTTAACACGCTGGAAGTGTTTCTGTTTATTGTTATTTAACGTTTGGCTAATTTAAAAGTGTTTACGTTCAGGAATATTCCGCAGAATAATATTTTCAACGAATAAAAAGCCAACTTGTGAATGAAAATTTGCAAAATCTGAAGTCGTTGCGTCGACCACGTAAACAATTTTGTAAATTAAATTGGTGTGTTTTGCGTTTCTCGAGTATAGCTTCAGTACGTAGGTAATTGTTTTGTCTGGGTAGGTAGGTAATTTTATTTTTATTTTTTTGAAAATGTGATAAAATTTAAAATTTTTATGCAGGGTTTTTTCTGACGTCATTACATAAACCAGAGTTAATAAATTCTCAAATAATTATGGATTCATAAAACTTTAATGGACCACCTCCGAAAAAAAAAATTGAACATTTCATCAAATTAGTCATGTTATTTATCGAGTACCTGACCTACCTATTTGTTTATAATTTTCAAAAATTGGAAATGATCGATTGAAGTTTGAACAGCATTACCAAAAACTGACTTTTACCTGTATCAACTTTTAACTTTAGCAATGCAATTTATTTTTTACATTTGTAAAAGTTGTACAACTTACTGAAAAACTTTCCTAAGCTGTTAAGAGTATATCGTTTATTATCAAAACCCAAACAATTGTTTCTCCTGTTGAGAAACGTGATACTATCCAGTTGAATCTAATGATAGGTACACACAATCGTGAACTCTAATTTAATCGATGTTTGTATTTTTACAGTTATCCATATTGAGAAACATGGAAGATCCTAATGAATTTGAAATCGACATGGATATACCAACACCGCCAGAAGTGGAAAAACTAGGTAAGTATCTATGGTAGATATAGTTGTAGGTACTTAGTAATCATTTAAAGATTTATATACAAGTACCTACTAGGATTTAAACCATTAGATGAAAAACTCACTCGAAGGTACGTAAGCAAGTAGAGTAGTACATCTAAATGAAAAAATAAAGCAACCTTATAAAACTTTACTTTCGCACGATCAAAAGTATAAATGAGTTTCATTCCCACACAAGAGCAAAAGACAATACTACTGAAGCAGAAAAAAAAATCATTTAGTTAGGCTTCTTTAAGTCTGTATGTCACGAATCACTAAAATCTTATTCTACTTCAACCGCTTAATCTCAACGTACGTGCTTTTAAAACAAATTTATCAACGGTCTAAAAAAAACATATGAACTCGAGCTTTTCAAGTTGAAAAAAAAACTAACGAAAAAGACGTATACGTATATTCTCGTTCTGGCGAACTCATCAGTTGTTTTGAAAGTTTTTTTTTATGATGTGTGTATGTGTGTGTGGAATTCGTTTTTCGCGTTGTCGATGCAGGTAGATACCTACTGAAAGGTGTTTAAACTTTCGACAAAAATACATGGTGAAGGATACGTAGGTATACGAAATGCGAAAATTTCATTGTTGAAAAAAATCCCCCTTTGTTTAATGATTTTGTCGGGTTCATATGTCAAAGTTCACGTTGAAAGAGAGATTGTTTTGAAATCTTTAGAAAACTTGGTTTTATTTTTCAATTAAATCCTTTTTGTTGGATGCTATACTTAGGTGTCAATTTCAAAAAAAAAAAAATAATAATAACAACGAACCTTTTAAATTTACCATACTGAGATGTTATTTGAATTTTAATATGAAATGTTTTCAGTGCTTAATCAATACCTATCACAGGGAAAATTCCAAATATACCTAGTCATCAAATACCTCAGTCACGCTGTAAAATGCAGATATGCTCTTTAAAAAAAATATATATATCACAAAACAAATTAGGTACTCCATAAAATAATAAATTTTGAACCGAACAATTAAAAAATGGAATTTACAGCAACAAAATGATTGAATGAAGCCCATGAATAAAAATTGAATCTCACTCAAAAAGGAGTAAAAAATAAAATGGAAACTAAATTACCTCATTGCACCAATAGGAACCTATCAGGCCAAAAAAAAATGGAATTAAATTATGTACACTTACTGCAACAAATGAAACACGTGAAAAAAATGTTCTGGTGAAGGTGTTGCCTATCTTTAAATTTTTAGGGACAAATTTCTGTTTTTCAAAACTAACAGTGAAAATTCATTTTTGACTTCGAAGGTGGGTAGAAACATTAAAAATTAATTGCCCATCATGATTTTTTACCCAACTTGCAAATTGAAGGAGCTACTGATGAATTTTAATTTCAAAAAATCGCAGTGGAACGCTTAAATAAATGCGAAGATGAATGGGGCGTTGAAAAATAAACAAATTTTATTATGATCAATTTTTTTATTACTGAAAAATTTTAAAAGTTATATAAAAATGTAATTACGGCAATGATAATGAATAAAATACTGAACTTAAACACAAAATGAAAAAAAAATAAATCACTGCCAAAAAGCGCATCTAGAACACCCAAAGAATGACTGCCTACATATCATGTCCCTAGTTGTCAGTTCAACCATTTTCCTAAAAATTTCGATTAATTTTGAGGATATTTTGATTTTTTAATATTTTCAATAAATCATTCGCTAGTTTTGCTGGTTTTTTTGGTTAAATTTTTAAAAAAATTTTGATTTTTCTATTTTGATTTTTTTTTAAAATTAGCTTCAATTTGCGGTAAATTCTGTCATTTTAACGATGCGATGTGAGCAATTTTTCAACATTCAAAAAATTTTAGGACCATTTGTTTCCAATTTTTTCAACTTTTTTAATGAATTTTTCACCAATTTCACCAGTTTATTTCTGTTAAATGTAAGCAGTTTCTCGATTTTACATTTTTTAAAACCAATTTCTTAAATTTTTAAAGCACGGTTTGATTACTTACCTTCAGGTGGGGTCACTTTGATTTCGCGAGGTGACTTTGATAGAGCTTATTTTTCTGCACGTTTTGATCTGTGGAGCGAGTAAAACGTCGAATTAAATTTTTTTCTGAGCGAAGTGGTTACACTCATGGTTAATTGATACGATAATAGTGTTGAGTTGGTAAATAATTATTTTCGTCCCTGCTTTTAATCGAGTTTTTTAAAAGTGGTAATTTTTCAAGATTTTTTATCACTCAACAAAAGTTGATGTTATAGTATTTTCAGATATGTAATAGAACATTGGCTGATAGTCTATCGTAAAGCTACACTCCTTGGGAAATATCTCCAAAAATTTTGAGTTTCTAGGTTGAGGTGCCTTCGATCCTTGGCCAATTGTTCTCATTGGGGATGTTATCGATTTTTCATTTTTGAGGCTAAAAATTTAAGTTTTGAGACTAAAGTGAAAATCAATGCCATTTTCGAATTCAGCGTGAAATTTCATCCCATTTTGATAGGTCGCAAAGGTATTTCATTGAATATCTAAAAATTTCGTTAAAAAACTGAGTTTTATAAAAAATTGAGGAAATACAGGGGCTTTTATCGCTTTTTCAATAATATGATGACTTCCACTCAGCCAAAATTGATGAAATTTTGTATAGTAGGTCTAAAGGTGATGAGAAATCATTTTTTGAAAAAAAAAGTACCCCTATCAAAGTGACCCCATCTCGTGGGTGACTTTGATACGGCCTTTGAGGGCAATTTTGAGGCACAAAAAAAAACAAAAACAAAAATCAAAAAGGTCATTTTGTGCGTTTTGACGTACTTTACACACTGAGTGGTGCAATTTTTTCGAAAACATTTTTCTACGCCATACAGAGCAGAAAACATTTTTTTTTTTTTATCAAAGTGACCCCGCCTGACGGTACTTTTTCATTTTTTTTCCTATTTGAAGAGTGATATTCCAAAACTCGCTTTGTCCATTTTCACAACTTTTCAGGAGAGAGGAAAAACAGTTTCCCTTTAAACAGGTAAATTGGCTTTTTAGGCGAGTTTAGCACTTTATTTGGGTGGATTTATGATGTAGGAGTGTAGGTATACATTTCATCCACTAAATACTGCTGAAAAAATTTCAATAAAAATGGACAAAACGCGTTTTGGAACGTTATTTTTTTTTAAAATTTTTAGTGAATTGGCTATTTAGGTGAGTTTAACACCTCATTTTGGTAGGCTGATGATGTAGGAATGTGAGTTAATACTTCATCTACCAGGTACCACTGAAAACCCAACTTTGATAAAAATGGACAAAGCGAGTTTTGGAATATCACTCTTCATTTGTAATAAATGGTAGGTATCATTTTTCCTGATTTCACAGCAATTTTAAAGAATTTTATCAAGTTTTTCAAGTTTTTGAGCAACTTATCAATATTTTATAAAAATTTTGGCTGTATTTTTCAAAGCTAAATCCAGAAGGGCACTACTGGTGCAATTAATTTTTTTTCAATTAATTGTAAACATATAGTTTCTTTCTAATTGCACAAATTGCCATTTTTACATCATGAAAATTGTCGTTCCGAGATATTATTGTACTGTGAATTTCGCTTATATCTGGTTGATGTGTGAAAATAACTAAGTAGGTATATTGTCATTGAATATACTTGTTTATTAGGTAGTAATATAAAATGTCTGTCGTTGGAGAGGAATATTTTGATGTGCTTTTCTTTAGTCCATGGTAATTATTTTTCCTGGTGCTTAGACCTCTTATTTTTGTTGTGTATTCACCCTTTTTTATCGTATCAATAAATCATACCCAAACAGTGTTATCAGTTTAAAACAGCACCGTATGTTTAAAACGTTTAAAACAGTGTTTTAAACGTCGAGAAAAAAACAGTCAGTGTTTAAAATAAAATTCTGTTGAAAATGTTTTTTTTTTTCAACTCCAATTTCCTAAAAAAACTGCGTTTTTTTTAAATTTCTGGTCGAAAAAGTGGTGAAATTTAAGGAACTGAATTTATAGGTTTTCATTCCTCTTCCTATATTTTTTTAAAGGCAAATTTTGTGTTTTGATTTCAATTTTTACCTATTTATTGAGCCTTATAGCTATTTTATGACATCACATCTTAAAAGTTGATGACTGGATAACGTATATTTGAAAAAATGAATCCAAAATAAATGAATAATCTGTGTTTAAAACATGTTTAAAACCGGTTTAAAACACGTGAGAATCCAGCAGTTTAAAACCCGGTTTTAAACCAAAAAAAAACCGTTTGTTTTGTCTTTTTTTTTACGTTTTTTTCAACACTGTACCCAAATCAAATCCCTCAAAAAAGGCACAAAAATCCACTTTTTTGCAACTGAAAAGGGAGCAGGGCAGGGTTAAAAAATTGAAGCTCCCTGAAAACATATCTACATACGAGTATATAGCACTCACCGGATGTACATATCAAATTTCAGCTCCCTGGGTCAAATTAGGATAGACTCTTAGTGATAACACAAAATCAAAACGTGTAGAAAAAAGGCATGAAACTCCAATTTTTTGCAACAGAAAAGGGATGAGGCGGGAATGAAAAATTGAAGCTCTCAAACGGTACATCTATAGCACCCATGGGATTACAATATCAAATTTTAGCCTCTGAGTGAGTTTAGGGAGATTCCAGTGATGACACCAAATCAAACCTGTGAAAAAAAATTCAAAAATCCTTTTTTAACCGCTATAAAGGGGTGAGGAGGGATTTAAAAATTGAAATTTCTATAAAAGGACCATCTATGTCATTCACTAGATGTACACGCCGAATTTCAAGCTCCTACGTCAATCTGGAGGGGTGGAAGATACGCCACTATAGATTTTTCAAGGTCAAAAAATTTTTTTTTTAACCATTTATTTTTGTTCTTAACCTAAAAAGGTTATTTATAAGTTCTTTGATTTTAAAAACTTAAATCTATAGGCTTAATTCTATTCAATATACGATTGATAATTGGTTCTAATAAAGCATTTGCTAGTTGTTTAGGGTGATCTTGCAAACGATCTTGATGTCTTCTAGCAAATTTAGTTGTTTCTTGAGTAATTGTTGAAATGTTCAGGTCGTCATGTAATTGAATATTACGTATATACCAGGGAGAGGAGGTGATTATACGCAGTCATTTGTTTTGTAGTCTTTGTATAGGGCTAAACGCCCTGACGTCACAAGGTGTATAAATGGTGGTATCTCTTGATTCCCCTTACATATTGTAGGCATGTTGCTAGTGATTGTTCTGTCATCTTTGCATTTTGATATGCCAAAACTTTCAAACCATCTCGAGGATCCCATTATTTTATGGCTCTAAATTGTAGAGAAATTTGTTCCCTTTCCAACGGTAATAAATTTTTTGAAATCCTCAAAGATCTTCCTTGAGAAAATTGACTTAAGGAGCAGAAAAATGCGGCAAAATTCAACTCATTGTTCTGTCAGCTTTGCACTTTGAGGCAACAGAACTTTTAAACCATCTCGAGGACCATATTATTTTATGGCTCTAAATTGTAGAGAAATTTGTGCCCTTTCCAACGGTAATAAATCTTTTGAAATCCTCAAAAGTCTTTCTTGAGAAAATTGACTTAACGAGCTGAAAAATGTAGCCAATTCAACATATTTTTCTGTACACTTTGAACTTTGAGGCGACAGAACTTTCAAACCATCTCGAGGAACCCATTATTTTATGGCTCTAAATTGTAGAGGATTTTGTCCTCTTTCCAACGGTACTCCAGATTTTGAAATCCGCGAAAGTCTTCCTTGAGAAAATTGACTTAACGAGCTGAAAAGTAGAAGTGAACAGCATTGTTTACAGCTATACTTGTCTTGTAAGGTTCAGCCTACGATTCACATGGTGCATGTATGCAACCTGAAATGCACGTTTTGCCCTATTATACTGATAATTTGCTTTTCCTAGCACAGCCCCAGAGTTGAATTCCGTACTTATATGTCCATTTTGGTTACGAAAAATCCCGTTTTCTCCCCTCCAAGTTGCTTTGCGAGACTGGTTTTTCGATACGAGTACATACATATGGTATAAGTACAACTTTTGATTTTCTATCGATTGATTTTTAGTTTGACATTTTTGACCTTTTCCGCCCCTCTACACCCCCTCCCAAAAATTTAAACACCCGCGAATTTTGACTCAAGGTCATCCTCACTCAGGTACCTTCAAGTAAACGTCAAATCAAGCCTAAATAATCGAATTTTAATGAATTTTGTTGAGTTCGCTTCGGCTGAGATGTTTTTATGTGTAGTATGAAAAAAAAATAGAATGAAAAATTTAAGAATATCAGACATGCAAAATATTGATGGGAATGGACTCTTTTAGGATCCCAAAACGAATTTTGTGATTTGCTCCATCCCTAATCCTGGAATCATAGCCTAGCCACGTCGCCTTAGTTGCAAAACCTTGTATCTCCAACTCATGAGATCACACCTTGTGTAAACCGTTCTTTTTGCACTGTAGCGCTCCCTATTGGACTTGAACGCTCAACTAAAAGTTAGGTAGGAGAGGGTGGTCCCCCTCTGTTATATATCTTTTAGTTGAGCATTAAAGTCCAATAGGGAGCGCTACAGTGCAAAAAGAACGGTTTACACAAGGTGTGATCTCATGAGTTGGAGATACAAGGTTTTGCAACTAAGGCGACGCATTTTTTTCCTTTATTATCTAAGAAAAATCTGGATAAAAACTGTACGCTCACTTTTTTAAAAAAAATATGGATTTGAGAATTCTACAGAGACTATCTTTATTTTCATGAAATGCTTAATGCACATTACCATTACTATGTTGATGTATTTTTTCGCTCAGCTAGCACACGTGCGAGGGATATTATTTTTTTTATTTTCAACGATTCGCATAATATTATACACACTAAATAGGCTTGCGAGTATTATTTGAAAATTATAATATTTTTCGTTGCTGAAAAAAATTCTTTTGATGGGTTCAAATTTCATATGTAATATCCTAATTTTCAAACGACGATAAAATGATATAATGTTCCTCAAAAGTTAATAATAATATATGGGCCTATATTAGGTATACTCAGTACGAATGTACTTTATTTTTTCTGTAAACGCTCATCCAATGAAAATATTATTCACCGAATAAATAAATTTAAAAAATGGATCAACGTAAAAAAAAAAAAGTTTTATGAAGTATTATCAACTAGGACTTTAATTTATTGGTGCCTACTTGTGCGTACATATTAGTTTTCAAATATCAAGGAATCTAATTGTTCGTATATTTTCAGATAAAATAGAATGCCGCGAAGTATGCTGGGATTTAAAGGAACGAGGAGCGGTGGGTGAAACAATCCTTCATCTGTGTTTACTCAATGCCACATCGATACATGCAGATTTAGCCAAAAGATTACTTAAATTTTATCCGAAACTCATTAACGATATTTACATTAGCGACGAGTATTACGGTAATGCATGATTTTCATCTTCTCCTCAAAATTCTCAACTCACTGTACTTAGTACTTACAAGCTTATTTTCAGACCATTGTGAACTAAACACAGAGTTTACATTGCCTATCATAGAAGCTTATACGTTAGGTTAGGTACATACGACAAATACCATAACGTTTTTAAATTCCAAACACGTTCTTCGGTGGCTTAAAACTCATATTTGTGTTCGCGTTTTGATTATGCAAACGGCGCGATTTTAGGTTATTTTTCTCATATCTAAACTCAATAAAAATATCCATCTTGAAAGCGAACGTCGAACATTTTACATTTTGTTATATGAAACACTCATCAGTATTCCAACTTTTGAAATGGAAATACAATTTTAAAATCATGATCGCAGATCGCGTTTTAAAACGAATTAACGCTAGATTATTGCATTTTTATCGATGGAAAAATACTGTTAAATATATTCTATTCTTCGTCGCGCGATGCGAACTTTCATAAATTGTTTCGAAATTAAATCCGTTTTAGTGTGTAAGTTCCAAAACCGTAAACATTTTGCTGTTTTTGATGCAGGTGAGATGCTCTCGGTCTGTATAAATTTACTACTGGTTGGTACTTTGGAAAGATTTAATATTTATTTGATATGTTTTGGAAAATATACATACAGAAGGTCTGAGTCATGTTCACGACCTTCTATTTGGTGATACGGTTACCCAAACTACACGAGTGTAAGAAGGTTTGCGTGACATTTGGAATTTTTAAAACGTTAAGTATTCGGTACTGAAACTTATTTCGTTATTTCTTTCGCATACGATTTGAATTATGTAAATAAACAACGATTCGAATTATCTTCTCGTTTTGTTCAGTTGAGGTGGTGGGGCAATTCAAGAGGTTCCATTGGCCTTGTGAGATCTTTTCTTTCTCACTGATGTTTCAAAATTTTTTTAAAGGTCTGTAGTTTTCTAGAAGAAAAAATTTAAAAACGTTGAGTTTTTTTCCAAAATTTAATCTAGACGCTCGAAGTAAGTACAAAACACAATCTAGTAGTTAAAAACTACCATTAAATTTGAAATTCCGAACATTTGTAACTCACTGGATATTAAATGACATTAATACTCGTAATATTACAGTACAATTGAAATTTAACCAAATTTCTACACCTTTTTACTACTCAGCGTTTGAAAAAAAATTCAAAAAATGGTGACATAATTATATGGAAATGATATCAAATAGCTCCTCAAGTAACATCGAGTCGAGTTTATACCCATTTCACTTCATTTTTTTTGTTTCTAAACGTAAAATTTGATTATACGTTTTTATGTGTATACTTTTATGTTCTCACATTTTTCGCCATTTTCCAGTATCTACGTTATCTACCTACCTTTGATGTAGGCGAAAATAATGCTGCTTTTAAAACCCCTCGTTTCTTATTTAATTTTTGCAATGAACAAACGATACAACGAGATGAAGCCAAGTGAATTGCATTTTTGAATTAATTAGCTTAAACGATTCGAGCAATAAGACCTTTCGTGTTGAACCAACATAAGAACAGGGTACAGCGAGGAGGTGGAGGGGAAAATCCAACACAGAGTTTTTAATTAACCTCCTTGTCTGAAACTTCGGGACGAGATAAAAATAATCGTTCAACGATGGCGATAAGTTAATCGAGCCCGTCTTGGAAACACAACGTAATTCCGATGTGGATTAAATTTTGGCATTTTTATAGGCGAAAGCGTACTCCATGTGGCAATCGTGAACGAGGATCCGTCAATGGTGAAATTTTTATTAGACAGCGGAGCTGATTTTCACGAAAGATGTATTGGTAATTTTATGTGCTCCGAGGATCAAAAAGCGTCTCGAAGCGATTCGTTGGATCACGAATGGGTTAATTTAACAACAGAAACTAATTACGAAGGGTAGGTGATTATTAATATAGGTACCTACATATGTCGTATATGTGACCTCGTCGTGTAAATGATTATTTCTAGTTTGAATTTTATACCTCGGCTACATTTTGAGAGGTGTTTTTTCCCTCTCTTTTGAAAATCGAAACCGAGCTAGCTGGATATATACACTCGTACTATTTGTCGTATATACGGTATTTTAAAGGGACCTCGAATGAAATGCGACGATGACAGTAATGAAAATTAATATCGTGGTTGTAGTAACTCTAAAGATTATAGATAAATTATGGACTCGAAACTGGTAGCTTTTATTATTTTAATATACAGAACTGGTATTTCGATTCGTCGTCTATCCCTCCTCATGCTTTCCCTTTCGTAACTTTCTCATCTTCATTTCAAAGCTACTCTTTTTAATGGCGCAGTTTCGCCATTAAGTTTCACGAATTTCGTGATTCAAGATACCCACTTATTTACCTATTAAAGCCGAACGTAGATAGTACACCACTTTGATTTACTATTCAATTTTAATCATTCAAATAGGTACGTCTATTGGGGCGAATATCCGTTAAGTTTCGCCGCCTGCCTTGGCCAAGAGGAATGCTACAGGCTGATGTTGGCACGAGGAGCGAATGCCAGTAATCAAGATACTAATGGAAATACAGTGTTACATATGTTAGTAATATATGAAAAAATAGTAAGTATTTTACACCTCGCTTTATGATCAGCGTGTGTGAAATTTACACCTTTCATCTGGTACCTAGTATACCTATTTAACTCCTACGAGTATAATCTTCGAATGCTCGAAATCGAATATTTGTAGTATGAATTTGAACGCGAATCGAGACTACTTTGATTTGAATGTAAAAATTATAATACGAGTACGCAAACCCCCAAAACATCCACGTTCTACGTCTCTTCGAAAAATAAACTAAATTTTGTTTTGTGTGTTTTTCTGTGAAGGGATTTTCCCCTATCGAAATAATTTATACTTATTTACGGGTTTCATTTATTTTTCAGTAATTTTTTTTTCTTTAACGAGGTGACTTCTAAAAGTATTTATATAATTTTTAGAATGTTTTTTTCAAATTTTTATCATCAATACGAAATAAGTAGGTCTATAGGTAGGCTTATAAATTCTTCGATACGCAATTTTTTAGGACTTAAGAGTTCTTTGATTTTTTTCACCGCGTACGCCAATTTATACTGCCTACCTTTTTAAACATTTATGTAGGTTGTAGGTTAAACAAATTGAAGACTTAGAATGAAAAATTTGATTTTTTGCAGAAAAGTTCTCATTTTTCCCTGGTTATTTCTTTGGTTTTTCTTTTCATGTTAATGTGAGTAAAAAAAAATCCATTCTCTTTTGAATCGTTTTATTGCTCGGAATCCCACACAAATATTTTCTTAAATTCGGAAACAAAATACTTAGATGCGTAAGTACCTATTGACGATTTTTTATGAGAAATTCTTTATGAATAGCAAAAAGAGAAAAACAGTTGGTAGGTGTAGAAAAATTGATTTAAAAAAATAAAATACTTGCGTATAAATTATTAAATTTCAAGTAGGATGGTCGTTACGACTTACGAGAAATATTATTTTCGTTTGTACAAATTTAGAATTGGTAAAAAAAATTGGCGTTAGATATACTCGATATTTATTCCAATGAAATTTTAAAAACAGAAGTTTGATAAAAGGAATTCATGTTTTTAAGAAAATTGATTGATGTACTAAATTGTAATCTTTTTTCGCCCAAAAATATACTGTAGGTATAGTCCAGGAAAATTAGATGAAAAAAAAAGGTCATTGGGAAAAGTGAGGTAGAAAGCTGAATTTTGGTATACAGGTCCATTTTTTGGTGCTGAACACGAATCCGATGAGTCCCCGGTCGTCCCTGGTGAGCTTTCTCCCCTATTGTGGATCTAAGCCCCCCAAAACCAGTTTTTTGCAATTTTCTCCCCCGCATTGCATTTTAGCGAAAAATGAGGTTAGACACAAGAATCTACGTCAAATTTCCGATCTAGTGACATATCAACTTTTCTTCTACCCTCAAGGGGGTTGGAACCACAACCATTCAAAAAAGGGGGGTTCCCTGAAAAATACAAAACGTCTATAGGCGCCTAAGAGGGGTGAAATGGTTCCCGACAGCGTTCGAGTTGATATTAGCATGAAAAGTGGGTACCATAGAGAAACCTCCGCGCAAAAAATTTTAGATCCACACCCCCTCCCCTTTTTGCGGAACCCTCCTTTTTTGAAATTTCAGTATCACTTTCCTCAGCCCCATTTCAACCGATTTTGAAAATTTTTCTGGAGGTTATGTATATGCTTGATAGGTAACCCCACAAAAATTTTCAACCCCCTCCCTTCATATTTACCCCCCAAAATGGCGTTTTTTTTTTCATTTTTTTAGGCCTATTAACAATCAAGATTGCGAGGTAAAATTTTGTAAACACGTTTTTTGGATGTATTTTTGGCCCCCAAACATCATATACTATATTAGAAATTTTTGCTTTGGTGCGCCGTGGTAAAAACTTGAAATAATGTATCGTAGGGGGGTGGGGGGTGAAATGGCAATTTTGAAAAAAACAACTATCAATGAGTAGGGTATCGTTTTCGTATGATTCGATACCGCTGAGCACGAATATGACCTCAGATTTTTTGCTACACTCACCTAACCCTCTCCAGAGCCCCTCAACACCCTCAATTTTCACGATTTTCGAAATAAAGTTATTTTGGTGATGTTGGTTTCATTGCTATGGGAAAATTACATAAGTTCATTGTTATTGTACATAAAATTTCTCGTAGAATGAGCTACAGCACATGGCTCCCCCTCGAGGGGGGTGGACCCTTCAATTTTTTTCCACGCAGAAAACGTAACAATCTGTATGTGTACTGGACGGTATAGGTATGCGGAGCATATGTGGCATAATAATTATTCATGATAACTGTAACTTGAGTATGTATGAGTATGTATTTTATAATTCAATGAGTACCTACATAAAAAATCACAAGAAAAAAATATGGTAACGAAATACTTATAAAAAAAAGTAAAGAATGTTAATTTGTGATTCACTTAATCGTCATCATCTGTGGTATAACTTTCGTCGCTGGAATAGTTGTAATCGTCATTTTCTTTCGAAAATCGTGAAAAATGAGGGAGCTGAGGGACTCTGGAGAGGGGTAGGTGATTGTAGCAGAAAATCTGAGGTCATATTCGTGCTCAGCGGTATCGAATCATATGAAAACGACACCAACATCATCAAAATAACTATATTTCGGAAATCGTGAAAATTGAGAGGGCTGAGGGGCTCTGGAGAGGGGTAGGTGGGTGTAGCAAAAAATCGGAGGTCATATTCGTGCTCAGCGGTGTCGAATCATATGAAAACGACACCAACATCATCAAAATAACTATATTTCGAAAATCGTGAAAATTGAGGGGGCTGAGGGGCTCTGGAGAGGGTTAGGTGAGTGTAGCAAAAAATCTGAGGTCATATTCGTGCTCAGCGGTATCGAATCATACGAAAACGATACCCTACTCATTGATAGTTGTTTTTTTCAAAATTGCCATTTCACCCCCCACCCCCCTACGATACATTATTTCAAGTTTTTACCACGGCGCACCAAAGCAAAAATTTCTAATATAGTATATGATGTTTGGGGGCCAAAAATACATCCAAAAAACGTGTTTACAAAATTTTACCTCGCAATCTTGATTGTTAATAGGCCTAAAAAAATGAAAAAAAAACGCCATTTTGGGGGGTAAATATGAAGGGAGGGGGTTGAAAATTTTTGTGGGGTTACCTATCAAGCATATACATAACCTCCAGAAAAATTTTCAAAATCGGTTGAAATGGGGCTGAGGAAAGTGATACTGAAATTTCAAAAAAGGAGGGTTCCGCAAAAAGGGGAGGGGGTGTGGATCTAAAATTTTTTGCGCGGAGGTTTCTCTATGGTACCCACTTTTCATGCTAATATCAACTCGAACCGGGAACCATTTCACCCCTCTTAGGCGCCTATAGACGTTTTGTATTTTTCAGGGAACCCCCCTTTTTTGAATGGTTGTGGTTCCAACCCCCTTGAGGGTAGAAGAAAAGTTGATATGTCACTAGATCGGAAATTTGACGTAGATTCTTGTGTCTAACCTCATTTTTCGCTAAAATGCAATGCGGGGGAGAAAATTGCAAAAAACTGGTTTTGGGGGGCTTAGATCCACAATAGGGGAGAAAGCTCACCAGGGACGACCGGGGACTCATCGGATTCGTGTTCAGCACCAAAAAATGGACCTGTATACCAAAATTCAGCTTTCTACCTCACTTTTCCCAATGGAATGTTATTTTTCCTGGACTAGTATGAAAGATGAATGATTTTTCACTCTAATCATAGATGATGGCTGCTTTTTTACCTGAAAAATGCTAGCTTAATTTTGAAAGTTACAGGAAAAATCAAATGAAAAATTATCTAGCACTTGCCAGTGTGGTTCAAATGTAAATTCTTCAATTCATTTGAAAAAGTTTGCTTTTACACCTTTGTTAGGGGTGCCTAAAGTGAGGGGCTCTAAAAAAAGGGTTCAAAATTACGAATATACAGGGAGCTTAATTAAACTTTTTCATCAAGATAATTGAATATATACCTCAAAACGTTACGTTTGGCGACAATTGTAGGTTTCTAGTTTTCCCGGGGTTCCCAAAATTTCGAAATTGCGAAAACTGGATTTTTAAGTACCAGCGTAAAATTTTATTTAGCTCAAAATTTAGTAAGATGAAGGTTTTTCAGATACTAATAAACTGTAAAATGCTTTTTAGGGGGGCTCAAAGGGGTAGGTTCAAAATGGTGGTTCCAAAATTTTCCAAAAATCAACCCCTCCCCCCAGTTTTTGCCCACGAGGGTCGAAAATAGGAAAATCACCTATTTTACGCTAAAAAAGTTTTTGAAAATAATACTCAGTGCTGGTTCCTAAAAATCTTTTTGTAATCACAACTTTGGGAACCCCTGGAGCCAAAAAAATTGTCATTATGGGTTAACCAACCACCGATTCGCATTTTGGATATTTATTACAATATTTTAAGAGTAGTTCAGTCGATAACTGTCGTGGGGCCAAAAAATGGCCTTATCGGGACTCCTCCTTTAGCCAAAAAAATGACTGGTAATTTACCCCAAAAATTACTGGTATTTTACCCGCAGTGAAATTATCGGTAAATTACTCAAAAAAATTAGCGGTATTTTACCCAAAAAAAACTGCCGGTAATTTAGCCACAAAAAATGACCAGTAATTTGCCTGAAAATTTACCAATAATTTACCCAAAATAATTACTGGAAAATTACCCAAAAGAATTAACCGTAATTTTGGCAAAAAAATTATCGGTAATTTATCCCAAAAATTACCGGTATTTTACCCAAAAAATTACCGGTATTTTACCCAAAAAAATTACTGGTAACTTGACCAACAAAAATTACCGGTAATTTCTCCCAAATAATTAGTGGTATTTTACCCAAAAACTTACCGGTATTTACAAACAAAAATTACCAGCAATTTAACAAAAACAGTTACCTACTAGTAATTTTCCATAAGAAATGACCGGTAATTTGCCTGAAAATTAACCGGTATTTTACCCAAAAAACTACCGGTAATTTAGCCACAAAAAATCACCAGTAATTTGCCTGAAAATTTACCTATAATTTACCCAAAAGAATTAACCGTAATTTAGGCCAAAAAATTACCGGTAATTTATCCCAAAAATTACCGGTATTTTACCCAAAAAATTTGTGGTAAATTATCCAAAAAAATTACTGGTAACTTGGCCAACAAAAATTACCGGTAACTTGGCCAACAAAAATTACCGGTAATTTCCCCCAAATAATTAGTGGTATTTTACCCAAAAACTTACCGGTAATTTACAAACAAAAATTACTAGAAATTTAACAAAAACAGTTACCTTCTAGTAATTTTCCATAAGAAATGACCGGTAATTTGCCTGAAAATTAACCGGTATTTTACCCAAAAAATTATCGGTAAATTACCCAAAAAAAATTACTGGTAATTTACTCAAAAAATTACCGAATTTACCAAAAAATCACCGGTAAGGTGCACCCGGGGAAGTCAGAATTCGGGGTATGTTAGAAAACTTGCTCTAGCGCCAAGAGGTTTATACTTCATAACTGGCGAAGTGCTACTAAAGGTGACTTGAGGGCACTACCCCTACTTCATCACTGTGTAAAAATTTTCGCGATCCAGTTTTATTTTAGATGTCTTTGGTTCAATAATTGTATTTTGTTGTTGTTTTGAATTTGTTTTCAAATACAGACTTTCTATCTCTTAGTTTTTCGCATATAGCGTACGAACCGTGCGTCCTAGTGAAAAACTGATGAAAGTGATCTCAAAGAGAATTAAATTCTCTACTATTTTGTATATACGCAATTTTTCTAGGACGCTCTGTTTGTCAGCTACGCCTCTGCAAAGTTTAGCCTGTTCTGACCTCCCCTAATTTGGAGTATGTTAGAACAGTTTATATTTTATTCCACTGAGCGACAGCTACAGTGTCAATTGCGCTCAAATTTTCACCATAGGTTAAGAACTCTTATGGGAACCTACATAATAAATTTGATCCATATTGGTTCATTAGAAGGGGAGTAACAGCTGGTCAAAGTTGAAATTGCGAAAAACACATTCTGACTTGCCCCGGTGCACCTTATTTTACCCAAAAATTACCGGTAATTTACAAACAAAAATTACCAGTAATTTAACAAAAACAGTTATCGGTAATTTAATTTACAGTGTTGGAAAAAAAACGTTTTTTTTAAAAAAAGACAAAACAAACAGTTTTTATTGTTTAAAACGTTTTTTTTGTTTAAAACAGAGTTTCAAACTGCCGGATTCCCATGTGTTTTAAACGTGTTTTAAACATGTTTTAAACGTGTTTTAAACATGTTTAAAATGTGTTTTAAACACGTTTTTAACACAAATTCATTTGTTTTGGATTTAGGTTTTCAAATATACGTCATCCAGTCATCAACTTTCAAGATGCGACGTCATAAAATAGCCATAAGGCTCAAGAAATATTAAAAAATTGAAATCAAAACACAAAATTTGCCTTCAAAAAAAAGTATAGGAAGAAGAATGAAAATCTAAAAATTCAATTCCTTCAATTTCACTACTTTTTCAACGAGAAATTTAAAAAAAACGTGTTTTTTTTAGGAAATAAGAGTTGAAAAAAAAACTTGTTTAAAACAAAAAAAAAACATTTTAAACAAAATTTTGTTTTAAACAATGGTCCGTTTTTTTCACAACGTTTAAAACACACGGCGCCGTTTTAAACCTTTGACTATACATATAATACTGGACTGCTAGCCGAAGTAAAATTGATGATCCCAACATGTCCGCGTTCTATAAGGCTCTGTTCGCATCCTCTCACCGCACTTCAGGGGAATTCGTCCTAGTTGCTTACGCTCACTCGGGTGATTCCGCTGAAGTGCGGTAAGAGAGGGTGCGAACAGAGCCTTATAACGCCATATAAACGCCATCATGTTCGCCTCACGGCGTTATCAAATTCACATGTTATTTAATTGGGTGCTAGCAGTCCAGTATTATAATTATAGTCAAAGTTTTAAACTGACAACACTGCTAATTTACCAAAAAAAAATACTTACTACCAGTTAGGTATTTTTTGAATATAACCAGTAATTTACCAAAGATTACCAGTAATTTACCAAAATTTACCAGTAATTTACCAAGATTTACCAGTAATTTACCTAAATTTACCAGTAATTTAACAAAATTCAACTTTTCTGAGTCTGAAATCTAAAAATTAATAACCCTACTAAACAAAATCAATCTGATAAACCAAATCTAAAACCCTCTCTTCGCGGGTGTAATAATCTTAAAATATTATGAACACCCTAAAAAAAAAATAAAATAAAATAAAATAAAATCTTTATTTATCGATGGTAAAAACGATTTTTTAAAAAAATGAAATTTGTAGGTAACCATCTAATGTAATCTTTTCTCGATATAAATCAAGCAATTAAATCATTAGGTATCGTTAAACTTCAAGTACCTATGCAAAAATACATACGTAGTGTGCCTATATCAAATTCACATAATTTAATACGACGATTTGTAGGTACCTACTGCTGCATAAAATCCTCTAAGGTAGCCTATGAGGGGAAAAAATGAAAGATATAACGTAATAAAACGACGGCTGTATCATAAGCCCATGGCACAGAAAAATTACCTTTCCTTCTCGTTTGCATATTGGGTGGAATAAAATTACACCAAATTTGGAATTCACCTCGTTCTCATTCGGGAAAATTCGGCTAAAAAAATATTCTCTTCATCGTGAGATATATTATTTTCGCGACAATACCTCGACTACGCTTATACCTACTCGGAGTTTTTAAAAGCTTCAATATGCAAAGGAACTCGCTGCGTTGAACTTTCTACGAGAGAAAAAAATTAATAAAAAATGAACTCGTATTTATGAAAATTTTCAAATAAATTACGCTTATTTTAACGTTCTTATAACGTAATTTGTATCTACAATCACGTTATTCTCGTTTAGTTTAGGTAATTTTGAATTCGGGGGTACCTCATCTAGCTTTCCAAGCTACTTGTGGTACAACTACGTCGAAAATGCATAAGCTTTCGGTATTTTAAAAAAAAATTTAACCATTACGTATTCGGGTTTGATACGCGTACCTATATACTCTTAAGTATAGATGGGTCTTATATGTAAAAGTAGACTGGAAGCCTATGCGAAAATTTCGCGGCGATATTTCAATTTACAAAACATGTTTTCTTCGTCGTCGTTGCAAAGTTAAACAGTATTTTCGATATATTTGTTATTGTGTAGAATACCGTACACGCCACACACGTAAATTAGAAGGGTGAAAGAAAAATCTAATTTTCTTATCGACACATTTCAGGCGTCGTTTGACATGGCATACGAAGTAGGTGCTGATTTGGATATTAAAAATGTGCTAAATTTAACGCCCCTAACACTGGCTGCGAAGTTAGCCCGTATAGAGATGTTTTTCCATATATTAAAAATAGAAAGAGAAATATACTGGCAAATAGGTGAGTGAAAGAATACAAGTAGATATTGTTGCTGTTTTGTATTCTTGTAAGAAGGCAATTTTTACCGACATTTGTTTTTTATAGGTAGCATAACCTGTGCAGCTTATCCTTTAACTCAAATCGATACCATTGACAATAAAACTGGTCATATTAGCAATACCTCAGCTTTAAATTTAGTCGTGTTTGGGGTAAATTTTATTTTTATTTTCTTTATCATATAGGTACGCATAATACATAGAATAGATTTAGGTATGGTATAGACTTCATGTGCATACGCTATTAGAATATGTTCTATACACTACACACTCTTATTGATGGCCTAATAAACGACAACTTGAAATTGTCAATTTTTTGTGAAGAGGTGTAGTGTGCTTGTCCTTGTACTTATATGTAGGTATATCTACCAAATCACGCGAGTGGGTGTTTGACATTTCATAAATTTGAATCTAACAATATTCATTTTTCAATTTTCACCTTTAGAAGAGGTTTAGAGATTTACGAGGTAATTTATGTACGTAGGTACCTATTCGTTTGATTTTGGATTTTCTTGCAATTTTCATTGTTGTCTTTCATTCCTTCGAGTTGAGCTGGGTTAAATTGAATTCAACGCCGAATTGTAAACTGACTTACATATACCTATAGATTTTATAGAAAATGTGAGAAAAAGGAAGACAATTCAGATTTTAATACTATTTACCGTTGAAATTTTCTGCATGAAAAATTCATTTTATCCTCGCATAGACAAGGAACTAAAAAAAAATTTAAATCACCCTAGAATCAATATTCGTCACTTTTTAATGAACGTTTCATTTTAACGAAAAAATTATTTTTACAGGATAAAGACGAGCATTTAGAATTAATGGATGGAGTCTTGGTTGATTTGTTGAATGCAAAATGGAATACATTTGTAAAATTTCGGTAAGAGAATAATTTTTCGTAATTATTAAAAATGTTCAAGTACATAGATAGGTACATGATCAGGGGTGGAGCGAAATAAAAGTAGGTATATTAGATTTTGACCAAAATTAACGAAGACGTTCACTTTGAATACATAGAAGACCAGCTACAAAAATTTTGAAACTTTCTAGTCGCAGAAAGAGCTGACCCAGAGGTCCTCAAAAGTTGGTCCATCGATGAAAAAAATTTTACTAATCTCGTTTTAGATAATGTCACCTTCACAGTACCTTGGTAACCTCGACTGAGGGAAAATTTTAATATCTACACCACCTTTAGCAGTTGACTTTGAAATTCGATACCCATTTTTAGTGCTCTGGCAGCGATTTTACGAAGAATAGGCTACATTGTAAAATTTACGATTTCTTATTAATTTTTCTATACCTACACATTTTGACCATTAAAAGTTCCATTCAAAAGGAACTATAACGCTGGATTCGCATTCAGCAAGTTGAAACACCCCGATTAGGTACCACACTTTTTGAGAACATTTAGATCAAATTGTCCAAATTCACGATTTTTATTTGGATTTTTTCAAACATCCATTGTCCCATTGATAATAAAAAATAAATGTACGAGTACCTTCACAACCCATTAAGTTTCGATTGAGCTAAAATTTGGCTCACTGAAAGGGCATGTCACCCTCACTTTAAAAATAGCTTTCACGCTGCTGGAGTTCATTTTTCAATTTTTAGCAAATTTTTAAAGGTGGTGGAAATAGCCCCGTCTCCCTGTAAATTAATTTTCTGCAATAAGAGTGAACCTCTAGGTAAAAATCTAAAAATCTATTTGTACATAAAGTTTCTTAATTTCTTGAATTTTCTTATTTAAAAAAATAGAGCACTCGGGGGGAGCACTGAGAGGTCTAATCCAAAAATTTGGAAAATGTGTTACTCGTACATGGAGGGAAATCAACGTGATCGGATTGAAATAATATTTGAGCAATTATTCTAATTCAGCATCTTTGAATTTGTAATAATCTAACATGCTATTTCATTTTTCAACTTTTTTTAATTTTATCGAAATTAGGAGGGTATGAGCCCTCTTCCCGTGTGCTGAGATCCTACTTTGAAACAGATTATTGCTCCAAGTTTGACCAGTTTTGAGATATATGTATAAGCCTTCAAAATTCGACAGTTTCGAAACAAATTGCAAGTGGATGAAAATTGCTTATCTCCTTGCTCCACTCCCTGAAGATTTGTGATGGTGGTCAAGGTCATTTTATTGGACTATCAAATAGAAATCATGTAAAAAATGAACAGATTCCGAATACGAGACATCAAAATTCGTGAAGAATAAATCATTTTTGTATTTACGGCAAACTGGTTATGCAATTTTATTAACATCTTCGAAACATTTCACAAAACTGTGCTGCTTCAGCAAAGCCGGATTCGGATCCAAAATCGTTACTTTTTATGCTGATTTGAAATGTCTTAGGTACCCACTTTCAGAATGGGTACCCTCAACAGAACGGGATGAAATACCACCACCTCCCTCCGCCCACCTCCCTTTAAAATCAACACCAATTATTGATAGGTAGTATTATCGATTGATTTTTGAAGGAGTGAGAAAGTGAGATTTTGCATTTTTGGTGGGGGATGGGGGGGCATTTTTTGTCACTCGTTAAAGGGACTGGAAAAGTAAAAAAAAATCAGGTTTTCGAAGGCGCTGATTTTGATACTAAAATTAGTTTGATCCAAACATCAAAATTGAACACCTTGAGCTCCAAAGCGGTACTTGATCTCATAAAGTCAAAATTGAGTTTCCCAGAGAAGGAGTTCGGAGCTCAAAATCAAAAAATGCATTATTGGTTTTCAGGAGTGCTGATTCCAATTCCAAATTCTGTTTGGCCCAACTCATAGTTGACTCTGCATTAATGCATACGGCACAGATCATACTTTGAATTTGTTTTCGAATTTAATTACTCTTTTGGAAGATTTGGTTTTTCATAAAATTGACCTCAGAAATCAAGATAGAAAAAATTGGTTTTTTTTTGTTAAATATAATTCAAAAATTTAGAATTTTAATCAAAGGAAGACCAATGAAGCTGAATGGTCCAGAAATGCTGCGATCTTTGGAAAATTTATTAAATTTTTGCTTTTTAAAAAAAAAACACACAAACAAACAAACAAAAACAATCATTTCAGATAAGATCATTTTGAAGATTTCAAAAAAAAAAAAAATACACCAATTCAGTGTATTTTTTCTGTTTTGTAATAATTTTTTTGAAAAAATTCCATAATATGGAGTACTTCCAGCTCTGAGACTTCCAGCAAAAAAATCAGATTTTCAGATTTTCATACAGATTTTCAAAAATGTACTTACAAACTTGTACGGAACATCCTTAATTTACGTCGTAATTATACAGGCATAAAATGATAAAATATCATAATTATTTTGATTTTCAAACATTTACTCGTACGTACCTAATTCAACATTTTCAACACCATTAAAGCCTAATTTTTTGTCAAAAAAAAAAACAAAAAAAACGTTGAAAATGATAAAGAAACTTTTTTTTTAAATCATTTTTTCGTAAATTTTATTCTTTAAAAATGAGCATGTCTACTGTATTTGAATTCTGATTTGGTGAGCTACCAATTCGCCGCAAAATCTGATTGGTGTATGTTATTCTTAGCCTGCTGTAAAATTAGATTTTTTAAACACCGTTTTTTAGGACGATTGGGGGGGGGGGGAGATTTTCAAAAGAGAATCTCGGGGATATATTCCCTTAGCATTGAACACTTTCGAGAGATGAGGACACTCACTTCCTATTTTAATCTGGCTCAATGTGATGCGTTGGGAAGGACGAGAATTCAAAAATGTTCTCATCCTACCTATTGATATGTACATTTTGAAAATCGAAGAATTCGAATGTGGGATTGTTTTCTCGATAGAGGTATATGGAGTGAGGTTCTAGAGTTTTTCTGCAGAAGGGGAGAAGTGGTGGATGGTAGCGATGAGAAAAACTTGAATACTTATTATGTATTATTTCAAAATTGAAGCCTCAATGAAAATCAAAATTTTCAACAGTGTTAGCCTTTCTACTCTTTCATCCTGAACGTGAACAACATTTTTGCAAGATCTTTTCAGAGAACTCTCTTTTTTCCCTGGTCTAAGCCTCTCACTTTAATATTTAACGAGTGGAATTCCATTTCTCTAAAATTTGACGTAAGTTAAGGAATATTTCGTTAAGTACTAATTTTCCAACCTCTCATGCACTCTCTATCTTTCCAAACTAGGCACTCCACTAATATTTGTCAAGTTTGACTTTGTGTAATCTTAAACTTTGAACGTTGTTTTCAAAGTATACTCGTATAACGACTGAAATTTCTATTTTTACAGATTCTATCGTCAATTTTTCCAATTCTCTTTATACTTTCTGCTATCGTTAATCTGCTTCACGTTACGTCCGGGGCCTCCTTCGGCCGACGGAAACATGCAAGTAACCAGCGAAATGCCGGAAATGACTGAAATTACGTACGCCGAAAAAATAATCCAAAATGATACCCAAAGTGCTTCCGAAATGCTGACGAGGAAACATAGTAAACGTTATTCGCAGCAGGAATTCAATTATACCGTCGAGTATTCGAAAAATGCTTCCAGCAACTTTGAAACGACAACACAGTCGAGTTTCGAATCTTCATCGGCGGCATCGGTAAATGGCTCTAGTTTGAATATGAATAACGATGTACCGATGTCAAATCAACGACAACGCTATTACAACGTAGCCGATTCTCTCAATTTTACGGAAAATACTCCTCGTACTCGTACTTCTTCTAATGGCTTTTTCACAACTGACTACAACGAGACTAGCGAGAGCGACGTGCCGTCGACGACTTTTTACTACGATGACGAAGTGAGTGAGCCTCTCTATGATTTTGCGCTTATATTAAATGTAAATTGGATAATGCGACGTGTTGGTATTTTGTGTTGGCGGACTGTTTCGTGTCGATTTTTTTACATCGAGGATTTGTCGATACTTTGAACCCCGCGCTATTCGTCGGAATACGGATATTGTAATTTTCTTTTTCACTCCCTCTGTTTGTTAGTTCTATCGTTACGTTATTGTTATGTGTATTTTGCGTGGTCTCATACGCTGTGTTGGCTTATTTCTTCGATACAGGACTACTAAGTAAGGGTGTCTTTTCCCTCTTTTCTTCTTTTTTTTTCTATCTTTCTTTTGCAAATAAGTAACTTTAGAAAAGAAGATATTATTTACTCTAGGTTTTTTTTTCTGCGAAGGTAGGCATTCGGCGTTTTCTTCGACATTGCATTCACAAAAATAGGACACGATCGTCGTGTCAGAAATTGTAATGTTCGAGGTACTGTAGATAGGTACCTATTGCAAACATTCAAAAATTTTCTTCTTCGCGTTTGCCTTTTTCAATATCCGACTCGATGCGAGATAGAAAAAAATCTGCCCATGATCTATTTTCAAAGCGTTTCCTTCATTGTGTACCTTCGCATGAGAACAAGTCTTGAGATTTGTGAAAAAGTGAGCAGTCAGACATTTTGTGTCCGAACCAGAAGTTTAACTGTGTCATGATAACAGAATAAAATAAAATTAACAAGTAACATATGTATCTATCTATCTGTTTTTCAAATCTATGACGTGGGTCGAATTGAAGATGATACGTTTGTCAAAATAAGACGTGATTGAAAATATTAGTTGATTTTATCGCAGTGTCGAATTCAGGATTTTAAAACTCGCTCGTGTCAAATATGCTTTAATGGGTAATTTTGTTGTCTAGCTGGTTTGAATACTTAGTTTTAAATGGTGAAACAGAAAATAGAAAATTCAAAAAAAAATTCTCAAATGCACAGGGTGGCTCGATGATTATACCTATATTTCAGATATCGATCAAAAATTGAAATTTCTAATCTTCGTTCGAAGTATCTCCAAAAATTGAGGTAAAGTCTCTTCTACAACGAAAATTTCAAGCACCTGAATGCCCAGTGTTGCTCAGGAGAGGGTTGAGACCCCCCCCCCCAAAAAACAGTATTTTTGCATTTTTCTCCAAAAATAGGGCTTCTACATATGAGGAAAATGATCATGTACAAAATTTCTCTGCATACGATTTTCTACAAAATAGGTTCTTGACCATTTCCATGTAGGATGGATTGTTACACAGATAAACATCTTGATGGTACAGATTTTTCAATTGCCAAGTACTTAGAGCAGCTTTTTTTTGGTGGGGGAGATGCAAAGATTTTATTTCTTGACAGGTCTGTAAGGGAGTGGGGGAAGGGTTAAGGGAAGTCTTAGCACCGTTAAATGTCTCTATCGTAAAATTCGAAAATTCATACCTAGATTCCTATCGATAAGACGAACATCTGAAATAATTTTGATGAGTGACTACGTATTTCAATAATATTTGAGGTATGAAGGTCCTGAGGGTGCATTCAAATGGAGAGGAGGGAGGTAAAAAGTTGAATGCTCCCAAAATGGAAATATTTTTTTAAAATAATTTTTGAACATTTTTTCGTGGTATTGACTTCGTATACTACATATATTAGACTTCAAACTTGAGAAAATACAGAAAAAGCCTCGTGGGATAATGTTAATCTTATATGGAGCCCCATTTGAGAAGAATAATTGTATTCCTCAACATTTTCAAGAAACGAAAAAAAAATCGTCTAGTTCAAGTTTTTTATCAATGAAAATGTAAAATTAACAATCTCATGAGAAAGGGAAAAAAAACGAAATTTTCAAAAAATTCAAGTCATGCATTTCAGACCTCCCCTCTCCCTTCAGCTCACCCAAGTTCCCTCAAATCATAGTTGTCTTCACTATTATTCATTTAAATGTTTCAAGCTGAAGAATTCTTCAATTACTAGGTAATTTAAATAGATAGATGAAATTTTCAAAGTTTTCAAAGACTTTTTTGGGGGAAGGGGAGAGCTACATGACACAACATTCTTTCAAATGTGTCTCTGTGAGATGAAAATAATTATTCTCTGGGATGATTTTTTTATGCATTTTGCAAATAAGCAAGTCAACATGATGATCAAAATGTGCAAAAATTACTCAAATAAAAATTTCCAAAATTTTAGGGCATTCAGTGACCTCCCAAAATCTTTTCCAAGGCCATTTCACTTGAAATATCAGAAATATGATTAAATTATTCATTTCAGGTTTTAGCCCCAAAAAAAAATTAATTTGTTATCCATACCTATCTAGGAGAATTGTTACACTAAAATATGAATTTCGGGATAGGTAAGTACCCATTATTGAAATAATTTGCAAAATTTGAAAATAAATTTTGGTACACGTTTTTTCCTTCAAAATCGATTTCTTGAAAAAATTTATAAGATGGACTCAAAAAGTCGACAATTTTTTGATTTTCTTGTTGCTTTTTTTAGGAAATCAATTTTTTTGTGGCTATAAAATCGCCTTTTGAATTGTTTTTCATGTGAAAGTTTGTACTTATACGAGTAGGTACAGATTTGTCAAAAAAAAAAAAAAAAAAAAAAATGGTACGTTGATGACTTTTTTTAAGATGTTTAATTCCTGGTGTTCTCTTTTTTTCTCAGATCGCAATAGGATTAAAATACAGCCGGGTCGAAAATGAAATTTTGTCAAAGTTGAATTAATTTTTTATGATCTGGATTTTCTGAAAACCACTTTATTTTTTTCAATCTAAAGTTCGGTTCTTAAACTGATTCTTCTTGCAAAAAATTCTGAAAGATTAGAAAAAAGAAGTTCTTCATCCCATCACAGTGGAAAATTCTTGATAAAAAATAATGTAGAATAAGTTGCCTACTCAGTTTGCCGTAAATACGCAGTGTTATGCATATATTATGCATACCTATCTATAGTCATCTCAACAAAGTATAGGTAGGTAGGTATATTATTAAGAAGAAGATAGAAAGGTGTTTTTACGATAAATTTGAGAGCTCGTGTCATCCTTCACCTCCTCCTCAATATCCTTTCTCCTTTCCATAGGGCACACATATAAACTCTCTTTTTATTTATCCTCTTTACATTGCATTTGATTTTAATTTTTGAAATACATATAATATGTAGGTTGGATATACCCAATCGAGATGGATAAAATGATCATTAGTTCACATTCTTTGCTCATTTTTTCCACAAAAAAAATCATTTTGTTCAATTTTTGTTCAGTTTGTTGAGAAGGCACGAGAGAGCGCATAATTGAGCCTCAAAGGGCAATTTTAGATGAGTGGAAGAGATCTAGTTTACTCAATCAGATTTTTTGACAATCAACCAGTTTACAAAAATTCTTAAAAGATTATTGGGTTCCCCAAAAAATAAAACAAAACAACGATTTTTTCACTAACATTTAGGTTGGTACCAAAATTGAGCCTAAAAAATATATTTTCTAATTTTAACAATTCTAAGTTGATAAGTGCCCACTCAGTCACATCTTTATGCTTCTAGATGACTGACTCAGATGTCCTTTTGTTACAACGAAAAGACGCTCAAATTACATTATTTCTAAAAAGTTGGAATTTTTTTCGAAAAAAAAAAAATATGTTCATTATGCTCAATTCACTAAGACGAAATTAAATTTGGTAGGTTACTCGCGGAGTTAGCTGGTATCTGATACACGTAACCTTACTAATTGTAGGTAATAAATGACGAGTAACGTTTCATTTGCTATTCAATGAAGTAGACAAATTACCATTGAAACGACATGTAATTAATATTCATTGTGTTACGAAAGGATTGTTTTATGAATAGTATTACGACACTTTGTAAACGTTATCATAGGAATAAGAACCTTATACCTTATAGGTAGGTATACGTAGTACTACGTGTAGTATTATTACATTCCCATGGAACGCAGACAATACACCTTCACGTCGCATTCTACATAATTATAATTGAGCCTGAAGGAAACATCGTCGAAGGATTTGATTATACGAGTACGTACATCTATAATAATAATTGTCATCCGCAGGTAAAAGAAAATGAGACAATTTTCACGTGGTGGCAAGAGAACGTCGGTACTTGTAGGTTAATGGCAATCAACGATTACAAAGATATGTTCAGACTGATAACCGAATGTGTTTTGGAGTTGGGAGCATTATTGTATATTTTATCAGCTTTCAGGGAAGCTGGATTTCTCGGTTTGAATATGTTCATCGAGAATTTGGTGAGTTTATGATTAATTCGAATTTTACTGGTATATTCGAGTAATTTTATCGTTCAAATGGTTGTAATTTCAGATGAGCGAACCTTCCAGGGTTATGTTTTTGTTTTCGTGTTTGTTAATGATGATAATACCGTTTCTACGATTTTCTTGTTCGGATGAAATTGAAGATATGATGATAATTGTCATCATGTTAACGACGTCGCCGTATTTTTTATTCTTTTGCAGGTAGGTAATAGGTACCTATTATTACTCTACCGGTCTGAATAAATGTGAAAAGTGTTCCAAACCGAGACCCAATAGAGAAATAAAACCTTCCACTAGAAGTGTAGATTAGTATGCCTTCGTTCGTTTATGTAGGTATGTTTGCTTGGTCTTTAAATCGCAGGAATGTGACAAGTTCAAAGGGTTTTTTTCAAACATCGTTTTTCCTTTATTTCCCCCTTCCCAAACTAAGAACAAAAAAACGTTATTTTTTATGCTCTTTAACTTCCGTTTGAAAAACAATTTTCGTACACCTTATCTTTGTAATTTGAAAGTTATTGTCGAAAAACTGAAATGTTTGCCCTTTGAACCCTCCAAAAGAGGTTCAAGATTTGAGCAGATTTCAGGGAAGCTTGTGAATATTGAAATACATATACGGCTCTGTACCAACATACGAAACCTTCCCCTCCCCTAAACTTTTTTTAAAGTTTTTTTTACTGTAAAAATCTTTCGATGAGTTTTTTTTTAATTTTTAACCTGAGCCCAACGTTTAAATGAAAATTGAAAAAATAACAAAAATGTTAGCAATGAAATCACCCTGCAACGCTTTCAAGTTCAAAGTTACACGTATCATGATTTAGAATTTTATTCTTAATAGCTCTCGCATACAGCTGCATTTTGTAAGTTGAAATTTCAAATGAATAGGTCGTTTTTAAATTTTGAAAACTTGAGTGAAAATTCCAGCAGTGCCTCGAACATGTAAATTCTTCAATTTATTTTTAAAAATGTGCTTAAACATTTTTTTCAGAAGTGCCTAAAGTGGGGGGCTTTAAAAAAAGGGTTCATAATTACGAATATACAGGTAGCTTAATTAAACTTTTTCATCAAGGTAATTGAATATAAACCTCAAAACGTTACGTTTGGCACAAATCATAGTTTTCTAGTTTTCCAGGGGTTCCCAAAATTTCGAAATTGCAAAAAAATGGAAAACTGGATTTTTGAGTACTAGCGGAAAATTTTATTGAGCTCAAAATTTGGTAGGATGAAGGTCTTTCAGATACTAATAAACTGTAAAAAGCTTTTTAGGGGGCTCAAAGGAGTAGGTTCAAAATGATGGTTCCAAAATTTTCTAAAAATCAACCCCCCCCCCTAATTTCTGCCCCCGTGGGTCGAAAATAAGAAAATCACCTCGCATAATGTTTATCGAGTTCAAACAGACCATTTTACGCTGAAAAAGGTTTTGAAAATAATACTCAGTGGTTCTTAAAATTCATTTTGTAATCACAACTTTGGGAACCCCTGGAATCCAAAAAAAATGGTAATTGTGGGTTAACCAACCACCGATTCGTATTTTGGATATTTATTACAATATTTTAAGAGTGGTCAAGTCGATAACTGTCATGGGGGCCAAAAAATGGCCTTGTCGGGACGTCTCCTTTCAACCATAAGGTGTGTAGATTTCTTTGAATTTTTTGCGCAAGTTCTTTGACTTTTTTAATGCTCTCTAGAATGTCTTCAAAGCTTTTTGATCCATTTTAAATGATATTTGAACATGATTATTTTGTAAGATTTTGCATTTTTTAGAGATTTATTTCCAAAACTATCGAGATTTTTCAAGTTATTTCATTCTTTTAATGTTTTTAAAAATACTGAAAAAATTTTGATTTATTTCAAAATTTTTTGAGCATTTTTTCATTTTTTTTTTTTTAATTTATTGAATGTTTTACAGCTGTTTTTTAAAAAATGATTTAACGCTTTAGATTTTTAAATTTTTTTTTGGCTTTTCAGAATTTTTGATTTTCTTTGGTTGTCATTTCGTCAAAGTTTTAATTTTGATATTATGTTTAAAAACTTTTTTGAACATTTTTTTATTCTATTTTTTCATTTTTAAAGAGTGTTTTCAAAACTTCTTCAACATTTTTTCAATGTTTTTTAAAATTTTAAATCAACTTTTTCAAAATTTTTAATTTTTTTTTAAATTGAAAATTTTTTAATTTCTTTTTTCAATTTTTTAAAAGTTTATTTGGTGTTTTTGGAAATTATTTCAACTTTGTTCAAAGTTTTGTTCATCTTTTTTGGAATTTTTTTTTTGTATTTTTCTAAATTTAGGTAGGTAGGTATATTCAAAAATTTTAAACATTTTTTTATGAGTTCTGATTTTTTTGAATCATTTCTTATAATTTCAAAACTTTTTCAGGTTTTTAAAAATTGGCTTGTTTTTTTTTTCATTTAATTTTTTGTTTTAATGAGGGTTATCTTGAACTTCCCCATTTTTTAAAATTGATGTCCGCATCTTCAAACTCAGGATTGAAAAAATAAACCAATACCTAACTATTCGAAATAGGCTCTTTCAAAATCAATGCGTCACTGTAGTGTTGATTTATCCTTAAATTAAATTTTGAGATCCTTTTTTGAAATCAAAGGTCTTCTAATTTTTTTAGTTGTCAAAAATGGTAACTTTCAACTTTTGTACTTATTATTGAATGTCGACTCTTCACCTCAAAAGTTTAATTTCAAATCTTATCTAATCTCTTTAAAGCCCCAAAAACAAATTGGTTGCAAGAAATCACAAATGCGAGAAAATTTCCCATCTTCTTGGGTTGTGATTCTCACTGTATTTACGGCAAACCGGTTATGCAAATCTATTAACCTATATTAAAGCGGCTTGCATAAAATCCTGAAGTAGGGGCATCTTTAAAGAGGTATGCTTGGAAGTTTATAAAAGTCGATTCGTGTTTGTATTTTACGAGTAGGTGCAAATGCAAATATTCACCATTCAAGCTCGTAAACTGCCACGTTATCTATCTCAGTTAAGTATTAATAGATATTAGTAGGAAAACACGAGTTATTTAATTTCAAAAATATTTCTCAGCCACTGCAATTAAACGATTCAAGTAAACAAACTTACATACACTGATCTCAGAAAGCTACCCTTGTATACCTGAATCGAAACATCTCGTAGATGAGAAAACGCACGCAGGGTGAATTATCACCCATCACCAGGGCTCGGATTTTTATGCTAGAGCATATTTTTTGTATGCATAGAGGATAGGGAATTTTTCAATTATCTCCACGATTCATAAAATTTCAAGTAAAATGAGCCTAATTCGTTAGAGCATATTTTGGCATATTTCACCATAAAAGCATATAAAAGCATATTTTTGCATTTTTTAGGGAATATTTTGGGTTTTTAGAGCATATTTTACGTTTTTAGCGGTTTTTAGGGAATATTTTGATCAATTTCAAATTTTTGCATCACATTGATATTTGGCTATTTTTCATTTTTCCCCGCAAAATTTGTGAAACTGGCAGTAGTTCTCTTGTACCTACTTATTTTTTTCTGTTCATTTTATTAGTTTTTTATTCCTTTAATAATGAAATTAGAATTATCTTTTCGTGATTTTAAAATGCTCTGTTTTGCATTTTTGTTCGTAAATTCTTGGTATTATACAACAATATTAGTAAAATTGTATAGGAATTGATTTTTCCTGTAAAACAGTGCCCATATCGTTAGGGAATATTTTTACTTTTTAGAGCATATTTTGCCATTTTTTAGGGAATATTCAAGCGCATATTTTGGGTTTTTTAGGGAAAGAATATCCGAGCCCTGCCCATCACCATCCCGATGTGGGAAAATTACAGTATGTGTTCGGCGGTTATATTCTAAAGCGAAATGCTAAAACGAAGTAAATTAATTAATTACCCCGAGGTGTAGCAAAAGTTAACAAAGTTTGAAATTTTCCATATTCGGTACACTTAGTTAGTCGTGTATCGTCACGCCGCGTTTAATTCGAGAATACGAGTATCTCGACACCTAGAGCTTTGTTGAAAGTCTTATGCGAATGTCTACTAGATACCAGGGTGTTTTGTCAACACGAAAATTTTCAAGTTTTGCAGGATACATACAAGGCTGATGGCTATAAAACGCCGACACGGTTCTCATGATTTGTGATATTTTTACAGAGGATTTAAAACTGTGGGACCTTTCGTCGTCATGATATATCGTATGGTTATTGGAGACTTGCTCAGATTCGTTTGTATTTATTTAGTCTTCGTTATGGGATTTTCACAAGGTTTGTTCGATTTTATTTTTGTTAGTAGGCGAGTTTATCGCTATACTCGAATGTAGAGAAATGTTTGTTGTTATTATAAGTCGTATACGAGTAGTCCATCTTTTTTGTAAACATTAATAAATTCTTTTTACTTCTTTAAAGTTCAGCATACTACATAATTTTCCTTTCGTTTGATAACCCTGGAACGCCGGATGGAACCGACGACTCGGTCAGTAATCCGATGCCTAGTCCGTCTGAATCAATTATGGCTATGTTTTTAATGTCCATGAATACGTTCAGTGATTATTATACAGCTTTTGATAATACCAATCACACTATGGTTGCTAAAGTACGTATTTCGAGATGATTATTTACCAACAAATTATCGTTTACACTCGAATATAATTTATTCCATCGTATGTTCGCAGTTTTGTTTCGTTGTTTTTATGGTAATCGTGGCTATTTTATTGGTAAACATGTTGATTGCCATGATGGGTAACACGTATCAAAAAATTGCTGAAACTCGAAACGAATGGCAACGACAAGTACGTAAATTTATGCGTTATTTTACAGCAGGATTAATTAGTCGAAAAGTGTTTAATCTCATTGCTCGTTTTCGTAGTGGGCTCGTATCGTTCTAGTCGTTGAGAGAGGAGTAAGTCCGAGAGAAAGGTTAAAAAAGCTCATGATGTATTCTCAACCCATGTCCGATGGCAGAAGAGCTTTGGTGTTACGATTAAATCAAACAGTAAATTAGCAGCTTATTCAATATGCTACAAAATTCGGTTACTTACAAAAGTATTAAAATATATTTAAATATATTTCAGGAGGAAGATAAAGAAGAAATGAAAGAAATCCTCGAAATGAAACGATCTCATAACAAAAACGTACAGAAATTAAAAATGCGAAATCAAAAACTACAACAGCAAAATCATCAAAATGAAAATGATAAAACAATTTTGTAATTTTATAACGCCTTATTTTTAAACATGTGAAAAAAGGAATAAATAAATTTTTATAAATTTACAAACATACTTATAAAAAATTCACTAAAGAATGTACCTCGACTGCGTGCAATTCAACGGAATACGCACGCAAAAAAAACAAACGAAAACAAAATTATCAACTAGTGGAAAACTACGATTACGAAATGGTATTTTTAATAACATGTACAATGGTTGAAATGACTTTTTGGCCAATTGGATCATGGGTTAGATCCAATTGAGGTGATTCGATTTTTTTATCAAGAATATGATTCAATTCCTTTCTCATACACTGCAACATTTGAGCTTCCTGAAAAACAACGCAGAGAATGAATATAAATCAAATGGATAGTTAGAAAGAAGCGGTGTTCGTAAAACTTATATGATTACTTTTAACGTATTAGTTGGAAACATGAGCCAGTCATTTTCCATCGAGATGACGCACATTCCTGTACTGTCTTCGATCAACTTGATTTCACCGGCGAATAACACGATGGATATTATGCTGACCATTGTGCTATCGTGAATGAAAATCTTGCTGGTTTTCATTTTTTCTTGATATACTAAATACGGACTCTTGAAATCAGCTTCGTTGTAGTTGATAGAAGAAGGATGAAGATTAACCTGAAATATAACGTATTATCAGTAGAAGTAAATTTTTCAAAATAATTAGTTCGATGTGTAATACTAACATATCCATCTCCTTTCGTTTTGAATTTAAGATCTTCGGCTTTGAAAGGTTTAGGAATGGCTCCGGCGGCAGTTTGAACATAAACTTTTCCAGGAGTAAGTACTTTTACCAAATTTGGAAATAGAGCTGCGCATATGATAGCAGATAGTAACTTTTTATCTCCTGAGTTATCGTTCATCTGTAAAATAGACAAAAATGATGTTATTATTTCATATTACACCCTCAATAATGATCTTCCACGTTATAAATTTGAGACTTACATGTCGTGGTATGATTCTAGTCACTTTGTCTTCGTGTTTACGTCTTCTGATATTAGTATTTGGAACGAAACCTCTATCCATTAACAACTCTAAAAATTGATGCTTGAGATCTCCCATCATTTCCAACGTCCTCACAGACAGGAAATTCTCGTCAGCGTATCGTTTACCAGCTTTATAATGCTTCGATGCTTCTTTATGCCATTCCTGTGGGTTTTTTTCGTAAAAAATATTCACATAATTAAAAATTTCATTCGACGTCATTAGCGCCAACAGTATTACAAAACACGTACTTGGTAAGCTTTCAATATAGTCAGTTGATCGCTATTGGATGTAGCGAATTGTTTCTTTCTAGCTTCGGCTTTATCTCTCGCATGGAACGGTGACACAAAAGGTGATTTGTTCGACAAAGCGGCGGCAATCGTTAAAACCGAATCCAAACAACAGAATATCGCACCGAACACTATTAATTTGCCGATTTTCACGTCTACCGGTAAAGCGGCTAAATGACGCCCTAAGGCGGTAAGTTCCTCTTCGGAATCCAAAGCACCGATATCTTTCAGTCGTTGTATAGCTGTATCCACATTGTTTACCTCCGGCGGTTCCATTACATTTGCTGTAAACACGACGATTACAAGAACGCAATCATAAATACGTAGGATAAGGCGACCCGAAGGGTGTTGTTAATTGAGTTACTTACCCAATACATCTTGAGGGGTTCGGTTTTGAAATTGTTTTAAAGTTTTTAGTCGAAGAATAATCGAGTCTAAAGCAGCTCGCTGGATTTCCGGTACTGGTTGGGCTCGGAATAGGTATTCGTGTCGGTGGCTCGTGTATAGTCTGATGCAGAGACCGGGCATTACACGACCAGCTCGACCACGTCGTTGGCGAGCGTTTGCTTTTGATATCCATTGTACTTCCAGACTAGACATGTTTTTCTTCGTATCGAAGCTGAAAATTCAGAAAAATATTACACGGAGTTGAAAAGTGAGCTTGTTTTAGAACAATCGATTTCAATAAAATTTACAAAAAACATTAACGAAAAATGACCTATTTTTAAAACTACTGAAAAAGTGAAAAAATGAAGAGAACACATTGCTTTCGATCATCGGAATAATATTTTTGAATTTGAAGAATACCAATAACTACCTAGCCCTATTTTGGTTAAAAGCCGTTCAAAACAGGAAAACACTTTCGGAAATGAAAAAAAAATCTAAAAAATTCAACAAAAAAATTGTCAATTTTTTTGCCATATAAAACTGGAAAATCAACTTTCAAACCGTGCTAAAAATTATAATAATTTTTGAAAAATGAAAGCACTTAAAAACTAAAGAAACATACTTATATTTTGAAAATTTTAGAATGAAATATCGTTTATAAAAAGACCGAAAATCTTTCTTTCGAATGATTCACTGGTAATCAATGAACTTTTCCAGTCGTGAAAATATTACTTTTACTTACATATTTTCCTTCATTTTTCCGCAATCCACCACAAAAACACAATCATCGATAGTAATAGAAGTTTCGGCTATATTGGTTGACAACACAATTTTACGAACACCGGGATCTGTTCTCCTATAAAAACAAACGTAGCGATTAAGACGCATCTCCATCTACAAAATTTCAATAATTCGAACCAATTTACTTGAAAACTGTGTATTGTTCTTCGTTAGATATCGTCGAATGCAGCGGAACAATGATAAATCGTCCGGTTCTGGGCGACAGTGACTTATGATTGTTTAATTCGTCATGAATTGCGATAATATCAGCTATACCAGGTAAAAAGACCTAAATCAAAGACGAAATATTAATTCCCATTCAGAAACGTCTTGAACAACTCAAAAAACTGTTAAACTAACCAAAATGGATCCTTCTCTAGGATACTGGTGTTTCCCTTCAACAATCCATTGTATAACATCGATCACCAACTCAGGATCAATTTTCGCGGGATCCAACAGAAGTAAAGTTTTTTTGGCTTTATGGGTGTGCTCTAGAGAAATGAATATTATTAGCATCAGATAATTTGTAATTAAGCATGCGTGAAATTTTTTCCAAAGGGTTACCTTTATATCTGAAGAAAAGCTGTTTTGCTGTAAGCGTTTCATCTGGTGCGCTGGGTCTCGATGCCGTATAAGTATTAAGAATATCAGCTGATTGAATATCATAATCTATCGAATCTAGCTGTTTGCTCATGCTTTTATTAATTTTACGCGTATATTTCGAGTATTCGTCCAACGTGTAAGAGCATTTATCCAAAATATCTTCCAAATATAGTTCTTCTACGGGGTACATTTTACCTGTAAATAAAACCGGTCGTTAGAATTGAAATTATTTCAAGAAAGACTGATGCAAACATTGAACAGTACCTGGGATCTCAATCAATGGTGCGTTATAAAAATACTTGGAAAAAAGTTCGGCATTCAAAGTGGCGCTCATTAATATAATTTTCAATTCTCTACGATGCACCATCAGTTCTTTTAAAATCAATAAGAGGAAATCGCTGCAGAAAGAACAGACATTAAATAATAATCATTAATATGAAAATATGTACAACTTTACTGAATATACCTGTCTTCATCACGTTCGTGTACTTCATCGACAATGATATGAGTAACGTCTTTCAGTTCCGGATCACTTTCTAATTTCTTCAATAGAATTCCAGTAGTACAGAATAATAATCGTGTCATTGCAGAACTGCGACTTTCAAGACGGATCTGTAAAATTTCAATAAAATAGATAAGTATCGAAGTTTTTTTTTCTATTTTGTTTTTAGTAAAACATACGAAAAATAGTACCTGATACCCGACAGACTCTCCAGCTTTTTCGACACGTTCTTCTGCGACTCGATCAGCAACACCAATAGCAGATAATCTTCTAGGCTGCGTACACACAATATTTATCCTGTTATGTTGCTGATCTTTACTCCATATATCTGGCAGTGAATAAATCCAGTCATCCAAAATGAATTGAGGAACCTATTCGAATTCAAGACTTAATTCTCGATAAAGTTGAAATTTACTCGAAGAAAATTTTCAACTCACTTGAGTACTTTTACCGCAACCAGTTTCTCCAACAATCACGACAACTGGATAGTGCTTCAAAGTTTCTAGAATTCTGTCGCCGACGTTCCAAGCTGGTAGAGTTTTTCGATATTTTTGCATTCGAATGTATTTATCGTTGCGTCGCTTATCGTGCATCATTCTCACCAAATCTTCATCTCTGAAATGTTTCAACATGATAAGTATTTCGCCAAATAAATACGATTACATTAGTAATGTTAAGCACCTGCTCTGGTTAAACTTTTCTAAGGAATCTTGATCCAAGCAAAGTCTTTTCTCCCACGGTGCATCTGGTAGATTCGAACATCCCTGTTGAGGAACCGTCGATGTATATTTTGAACCCAGTAAGGAACTATCGCTGCTTACATTCAATCGGCTAATGCTCTCATTATCTAAACACCAATAATAAACAATCAATATTCGATAATATCGCTACTTTAATTAGACCAAGATTTAATCACTTACCAAGCCATTTAATCAACTTATCGGTACTATTAGTTAACATATCGATCAAATTGTAACAATAAGGCGACCCTTGTTGGCTCAGAGTATCGGCATGATTATAAAGGTATCTTGTGATACGTAAACAAACATGAGATTCGAATTGTTTATGTTGAGCGCTGAACATAATTAATGGCATATCGGCTGGATAATTGCAATCTAGGTAAAGAAATTAATCAATTACAACAGTCATAATGAATAATTCGCCCAAAAAAGCCTATACATACTTTCGGGAAATCGTATTTCTAAATTGAAAGACGATTTAAGCTTTGAGTCAGCTTCTTGCTGAGCATTTTTCGAAACAGTATCGTGACTATCGTGAATAAATTTACAGTTCGATCCCCATTTGCAAGTTCCTTTAGCAGCGAAAGTCCGACAAACGTAACGTTTCCTCTCATGAGACGAATTAGAGCTTCTGTTGTAGTTATTTTTAAAATGCCACTGTCCCAAGCTCGGTATTTCAAGATGAAAAACCCAATGCTTATTCTTTACTCGTTCTTCACAAATTTTATCGTCGTATATAGATGTCAAAGCAACCATTTCGTCTTCTCTCTCCGTCATATAGGTAACTGGTTCATTCAATCTTTTAAAAGCTGCTCCAAAATAAAAACTGATAAGCAATTCCAGTGCTTTTTCGAATTCGTTACCACCAAGTGTAAGAGCTTCGCAGCAGTGATTGGAGTAAAATCCATACCTACAGGAAAATATCGAAATGTTTAACGTTAGTTCGCAATAAAATTATTTCACGAATCTACGAAGTTGAAAATTATTAAACGAATCTTACAATTCTAAATTTTCTAAAGCGAATCTATTCACACTCTCTCTCGACACAGCACTCTTCTGAGCATAATTGTAACAATTTCGAACCACCAATTGACCCTGATCCATCCAATACGAACGACTTAGTTCTCTTTTACTCGATTTCGGAGGTTCAACGGCGCTTTTTAAATCGAAATTCTACGAACAAAATAACAACATTAGAAAACCATCAACGTTGGCAGTGCCACAATGAAAAAGCTTACTTCTCCATGAATCGATCTCAAAGTATCCTTGATTTTTTTTATTGATTCGCTCGATAATGCGATATTTTTTATCTCCGTTTTTCGGCTACTTTCTGGACCACGACGAGTGGTACCATCACCACTACTTGTTCCTGCAGCATTCCGTCTAGAATGGGGAAAAAAGCTTGAATACTCGAAATATTCGTTTTCAGGTAACCTATCAGTTACATATAAGTGACTTACGATTGAGCAGGCCTGGATGAAGCAGAGGAAGAATTTTGACTACTGCTACCTTGGGAACTGCAAACGTTGAAATCGTCCGGATCCATGGACGGATCATAATCGTCATCGTCGAAATCATTATCCCAAGCTTCCTCGTCCCAGTTTTCCTCGTCGAAGTTGTAGTCCACATCCATTTTAAACAAGTAGAAATTGTCAGAAAACTGCAAAATAATATATTAGTGCTAATTCAACTAAACATGGCGAATTGGAAACAAAAAGAAAATTCTACGCCGACGAAAGGGTAAAATTAGTGATAAGAACGTTACCTAAAAAGACATGCCAGATTCAACCATAGCAAAGCTAAACCGAATAATGAAAAACTTGAAAACGCGGATCTACTTTTTTAGCGATTGTACTTTGGTGAGATTCTGGGCATGAACAGTTTCGTTCTCTGCATAGTACCCGCCTGTTCGGCTGTTTCCAATACATAATAATTTAGCAATTTCCAATCATGCTGTTTCCAATCCTAATTTTTCAATTTTAGAATTTACTATTTAAATAGTGTTTCGTAATTCTTGTTGTGTTTTGGATCTTTATATTTTTCTTGTTACGAAGCGAAAAGTCACCGACGTCACCGTTGTCACCGTCAAAATTTTGTGAACATGAAAAATCATTTAAAATTAAAATTATGTAGGTATACTCAGTGAAATTTGGTAATAAGGTAAACCATTCAAATTTCAAATGAAAATTTAAATTTAAAATTGAAGTGAAGTCGTTGAAGGAACTTGATTAGTGTTGATTTTTGATTTTTTATTTTTGTGCTTGATCGTCAGTTTAGTCAGATCAGTTGGATCAGTCGGATGGATTTTTTTCAACTAAAATAAAGGGGATAGGTATATAATCAATCATCAGTTTAAAAACATTTCTAAATTCTGAAATATGAATATTGAAATACTGACATTTAAAAGGTTTTCCAAGGTTCTCTGATTTTGATGCAATAAACAAAAAGCTAAAGTGAAGCTGAAGGATAACAGCAACCAACAAAAGTAAACGTGCACTTCAGTAAGTTCGGTACTTCGGTTTCGGTACAAGCGTTGATGGGTCTACGAAAAAAAAAATGTTATATGAAAAATGAAACTAACTAGTAACTACCCGGGCTCGATTTTAGTATTTTTCGCTTTAAACGAACTTTTTTCCATCGCCCTCCACTGCCCCACCCCTCCTCCAACACCACAAAAAAGTATCTCAACTCAAATACCTAGTGGACAAGTCTTGAATCAAAGAAATAAATTCGAAAGAGTGCAAAAAATACACTCAAGACTAATTTCAGTTGCTGAGATTCATTTTTCTAATTTTTGGTGAATTTTTAATGGAAAAATCAAAATTTTATAAAATCAAGATAAGAACGCTGAAATTTAGTTCATGAAGTATTTTTGGCCGTTCAGATCTATTTTTGGTGACTTTGAGTCCTTTTAGTGTCAGCCTGCCAGCAGAAGAATTCAAATTCGTAGATGTGTTCTTTTAGCACGGATTTTGACAGATTTTCGAGAATCTGGATTTTGGACGTTTCTTTAAATCTCTTTTTTTTAACATTTCTGAGAATACTTTCACCAATCTTTGAAAACCTTGAGTCTTCTTCAACTAACTAAAATCCAAAATCCATTTTCAAAAGCTGCTACCCAAGCAGATTCTTGTGTTGAAAAGAATGAAGTGAACCAATGAATGAAGACGTTGAATTTCATTTTGTTTTGGTTCTATTTTCTATTGAAATGTTTGAAACCTTTCGTTGGTTTGTTTTAAACATGTTTAAAACCCTTTTAAAAAATCAACTTCTTGTTTTAAACAAAAACCGTCGGTAATTTTTTTGTTTAAAACGCGTTTTTTTTCAACTTGAAAAAAATAGTTTAGTTTTTATTTTTTATTTTTAATTAAGCTTCCTCAAGAAAAAAATTCAATTACTCAATCTTTCAAAAATCAAAATTGAATAAAAATAAATTGTATTCTCTTTGCATTTTTAAAGCTGAATTTTTTTTTTACGTTTCAACCTTCAAAGAAAGAAAAGAATGTAATTATTAATTAACTTGACTTGAGACGCGGATGTCACTATGAGCTCAATTTTAATTTTTAAATCAAAATTCAATGCAAAAAAAAAATTGCTGTAGACAATCTAAAAATCTGTTGGGGAGGTTCCAAGAAGTCTTGAGACCATCAGCCATCACTCCATGTAAATGAATTCGAGAGATTAAAAATACTCGTAAGACAAAAACTAATCCTCAACGAAATTATTATAATTATTCAAACTATTCAAACCTAACCTACTTTGTTTTTCTATTTCAAAGTTCAAACTCAAATCAAACACTCTCTGTTATGTTATCCAACTCCAAATTTTCGAATTTTTATAATTTTATAATTTGATTAATTAAATTAAATTATTATAATTACCAGTGCTGGCACTTTTTCAATTTCTCGCCAGGTGCAAACTCTGGTGAATAGTGTGAATAATTTTTTGCGGGGGGGGGGGTAAACAAAAACCACAAAAATCTTGAATTAGAGGGGGGTAAAAAAAAAATGTGGTGAGATTGCAGCAATCAGCACTGCATTGTCTATACAAACGCAGAGCTGGAAAGAAAACTGAAAATGTTTCAATTGAATTGATTTTTCAAATTGAAGTTCGGATTTTTTTTAAGCTAAAAAAAACTATTGATCCCTTAATTTTTAGTAAATTTTTGAAACATCTTAATATGATTAGGTCTTTGAAGGTTAGAAATATTCAAATACATATTCTGAATCAATAATCAACTGCTTTAAAAAAAAATCAGTTTTTCCCCCTTTGGAATTATTCAATACAAAATATAATTTCAAATTTTCTACCTTCCAAAATGGATAGGTTTTTGAGATCGACCTAATTTTTTCACCGCTTATTCAAGCATGAGGCACGTTCCAGAAACATAAAAAATTGCTCAATTAGATAAGATTTCATTCGATAGGTTTTTCCAAGTTTGAGAAAATTCAATCGGCAGGGACGCGTAGGGTCAATTTTCAACAAGAATTGAATGATGTTTAAAAGACTACAATGACGAAAACTGGAACACCGAAAAAAATAGTTTCATCTACCTCTCATCCGTCACTTTAAAAGCGCCAAAAGGTTTAAAATTTATTATTTTTTGAGAAAAAAAATTGTTGAAAACAATACAACAATACAAAGGATACCTATTTACATAACCAAAAAAATATAATTCAATTCATCATATTCAGTCTTGGCCCTTTTTTTGAGGAGGGGTTTGTATAAAAACATAAGTAGGAGGTATTTTTTTTACATTAAAGATCTGATTTTCTGAGTAATCTCCCTCTCAGTAAACTTCGTCACCAATTTTTTGTCAAAATTCAGGATATTTTTTTTACTTTTTCCTTACATGACAGAGTGGTCGTTGCACAATCTATGTACTTGTATGCAACAGAAATAAAAATTCCATTTTTTTTTTTTATTTATATAATTTTCAAATTCGAGGGATTTTGATTTGTTTTAAAATTTGTATACAAAAAATAGGTTTATAGTTTTTGAAATTTTCGCCAGGTGCATTGCACCTGGTGAAAATCCTGGCCAGGTGCAAGCGCACGCTTGCACCTGGGCTTCCGCCGGCCCTGATAATTACTAATATTTTATTCTTTTTTCTTTTCTTTTTTTTTTAAGAAAAGAAAGTTTTTATGCACCATGCCAAACCGTGCACCTTACCGCACCCTGTAGCCAATCATGGCGAAACAAAAATGAATCACACGTTCGTCTGACTTTATTGTGAAACAAGCAACGCTCATTATTATTCATGGAAATTCCTTTCGTACTTTTCTTTACCATCAATGAACTGCAAAATCTTCATAAACTTTCAATCTATATCCTACAATTTTACCAGAAAATTGTCAGGTTTGCTGTATCGAACTTCATTTCCAAAAACTTTCATACTTTTACGAAATGAATCAATGAGAAAACTTCATTCGAAACTTCAAATCAGAAGCGGGACTCGATCAAGTTCATGGTTGGCGTCACTGATTCGTCATACAAATTGAAACCAGTAACACACACACACACACTAACACAAAACACGCCGAACTAATGACGTAAAGCATCAACTATTGCCAGCACAATTACTGATTATAAAGTTCTCTTCAAAGTAGTACATTCTTACTCGGGTCGTATTTCATTTGTGTGGTACAGTTTGGCATCTCGAGATTTGTTTGTTTATTGCTGGTCGGATGTTAATTATTTATTGAATATTCGGCTCCATACATTGTGTTGTTTAGTGCGATCGGTTTCGTTTTTTTGGTACGGCGTATTTCGCCTGTTATATCGTAGTAAAGTTACGTTTTATTTGTTGTTAAAATGAATAATAATCACGTTGGAAATAACATCGATCATTACGGAGACGGATACATGGAACAGGAAGAAGAATGGGAGCGAGAAGGACTTCTCGATCCTGCATGGGAAAAGCAACAGAAAAAGGTAACCATTCGTAGTACATTTTCGCTCAATTTAATTCAATTTGATAACGTTACTGAAAAATTTCAACGACGAGTGGATGGTATGAATCGAAAAACACTCGAAGAAATACTTACTTCGTGTTACCGGCGTAAATTGATGCAAATTTCTTCAAGTGCCGGTATCGAAGACCGAGGAGTACCGAGTCCGGGTGAAAATAGCGCTATCTCCGTTCAATTCAATTTCAAGGGCCGGATTTTGAGAATCAACGCTGCTTACGTTCTCATAGCCATTAGATAGCCATTAGGTTGATTTTTTTATGTGAGAATGGCTGTGTAATGAACTGGTTTTTATTACGTGTATTTAACAGATACTATTTTAAGTACACTGGGATCGTTATTACTAGTGAAAATTTTCAACTCTCTGTACGATTTCAAGTTGAAATAACCTCATAATGCAGATATACCGGTATAATTCGATATATTAAATTTCTTCGATCGAGTCAGCACTTTCGCTAGGTATAGGTATATTGAATTCCTTTGGAAAAAAATTTCCATCGATAGTATACGGATGTGACGTCACAGTTCTCCATACAATGTGTCATATTACCCTATGAAGCGTTATTTGCGAAAAAAAAAAAATGAAAAAATAAAACGAACAGAATCAATTGATTAAGCGTACGTCAGCGTCGCTAATTGACAATGTGTCATATTTTGCCTTTTCCATTGGTATCCTCACCGACGATGACTGCGACATCAACATCGTCGCGTTTTATAGGTTACCTTGATTTCATTATTCGGTTTTCGGTGTCATTTTTTTTTTGCTTTTCGCTCGCTATTGTAAGAAAATCACATCATCGATAGGCTCGTTACATGTAAAATTACCGACCATTTGTTCAAATCAACTGTCGAAAAACAAACCATTGTTTTTGAGAGGTCTGCGAATGCTGTACTATGCCATAGTCTATGTAAAATAATATTATGTAGGTACGCTACGTTGAAAAATAGAGGGAAAAAATGAAAAGGTAACACGTGTAATTGCATGAAATTCGTCTAATAAAATAATAATTTACTGTCGTAAAATATTATTGTAGCTCTATCGTTATCGTCGACCTAAACGCGTGTCAAGTCGAAAGCCGAATATGTGAAAACATGTTGAATGTTGCTATTTTGGCTCGGTTTAAAAAATAGCCGCCGCGATAAAGTAATTCGAATCCAAATGAGGCGTCGGCGAAATACTACAGAAATGCCCACTGGTTAAAAGCGTATGACTAAAGCGATATTTTTGGAGGTTTGCCGCCCGGCTGATTTACTTGGGATGTCGATCGAGTAAATGCCCTACTTTAAAATACTATTTTTAAACTTTTAGCGGTTGCATTGATCATGTTCCGTGTATATAATACGCAGTGTTACCACCTCGATTGTGCGATTTTTTTTCGTGTTTTTTGAACTGCAAAAACACATTAAAAAGCTCGTTCTGCGCTGAGCTATTGAAGTCTGTTCTTTTTACTTCGAAATGTGGCTTCTGTCGAAAACCCCAGCGTTTCTTTCCCAGGAAATAGTGAAATTTTCAGTATAAATTTCTGCTCAAGAGCTATCTCAAAAGACTTTTCATGATCAGAAAAAAAATCAGAAAGAGGGTCTATTCAGAACGAAAATTTGAAAAAAAATTCAGATTAGTGTAGTGAATTTGTAAACTAATCCTATAGCCTGAGACCCTCGAATTCAATGTTGGTGAAGACGAAATAGCTGCTTGAAGAAGAGTGATCACTTCATCAGTGATCTCATGATCTGTTGATGTCCAAAATTTGGAAAAGTGACAGGTGTAAAAAGCATTCATAAAAAAAATTAGCCAAGGAAGTGGAAGGGAGCGATCTCCTCCCTTCATTCAATCTTGCTGTTGAACACTCTTAAAATGAGTTTTTTTCACTTTTTGAACAAGTTTTTCGAAAAAATTCGCTGTCGCTTCGTTTTAGCAGCAATTTCATTTTCTCGTTTATAAAATGACATTTTTCAAAAATGATCTCAAATTTCCACTTTAAAAAATGTACACTGCGCTACTGGTTTCAAAAAAACGCGATGAGAAAATTGGAAAAGTAGTTTCGTTTACATTTACTCAAAAAATCGTATAATGATGAACTTGGCGAATTTCCACTTGATTATTCGGACGTCAATTGACAAATTTCAGATCAGTGATTCAATGTGAAAGTGAAACAAAGTGATGTTCTACCTGTGCAAAAATCTTGAAATTTCATGCAGTAGAACTTAAAATTTTGAAAAAATAACAAAATTATGAAAATTTTTTGTTTTCTTACTTTTTTAGGTTCTACTGCATGCAATTTCAAGATTTTTGAACAGTTAGTCATATTTTTTCATTCTGTACAAAGAAGGACTCTTGTGAAATTTCTCTAAATGTCATAGTTTTTGACTTGTGGAAAATTCGCTTTCGCAAGAAAATGGATAAGCCCTATAATTTTATTATTATTGATTTATTCAGTAAAAATGATAAAAAATAGTCCTAAAACTAATTATCAACTTCTAACTGAATTTCGCTGTTTCCAGTCGTTCTGAAACCCTCGTGTGATCTTTAGTTTTTCCAGAATTTTAAAATTTCTCCAGAAGACGTGGAAATTATGTGTTGGAAAAACCTAAAATCGCGCCGGAGGCTCCAGAATGACTCGAAATGGCGATAATTTGGTTCGAAGGAGTTGATACATCTCTAATTTTCATCATCATATTTTTACGAAATGAAAATGATTTTTTTTTTTAGCAAAAATCGCCGAAAAAAGTCGATTTTTAATTTTCAAAAATTCGCAAAAAATTGAACATTAGTTTGGGTTGTTCCTCAATAAATCCAGATCCTTACAATTCGAGTTGTTGACTCGCTAAATACGAATCTGGAAACAATAAACTGAATGTTTGTGTTGAAAAATTGGTCATTTAATTTTTTTGATAGAGAAAAATTTTGATTTTCTCGATCTGCAACTTTTCAACAGGTGCTTGTTATCCTAAAAGCGGTCTCGTATCCGGTTTTCGTTGGCATTTCATTATTTCATTGATGGGGAAGGGCTTACTTAAGGTGTCTATCAGGTCATTAACTTCATTAAAAAGTCATCCTTTTGGCCAAAACTTGAACGCAATTACCAAAAATAATCAAAATATTTTCAAAATTGAGTGAAAATTTTTTCAAAAATGAAGAAATTATTTGTAAAAATTTGTGTAATGTCTCCTTTCCAAAAAAAATTTTAAATGATGGATATGTTTTTTGCTCAAGTTGACTCGGTGCCTAAATTTCTAAATTTAAAAAAAGTTTGACAGAATATCATGGTCATTTTTGAAAGAACGTTTGATTGGTACAATTTCAGTAATTCATTTACACACACCTCCCCCCTTCCCTGAAAAATGCTAGTCATCCAAAAATGAAAATTTAATCATCCAGAAGTCACCTCCTCCCCTTGACCTCCGAGGCTAAAATTCCTAATGGTTTTGAAAAAAGAAAGTAGGCAGAGGTCAAGTTAAGTTTTTTGTCGCAACTCGCTCGCAATCGCAACAAAACCAGATACCTATACAGGGTGTCTACCAGGTAGTGAAAGTAGTGAAATAGTAGTGATTTTGAAAGTCGGTAGTCAAAATAGTGAAAAAGTAGTGATTTTCAGCAATTTTGCTTTGAAAGGTAGTGAAAAATGAAAAAAAAAACGGAAAATCTAATTTTCCACACAAGAAAATTTTTGTAAAAAATGGCTCATTTGTTGACTTTTTTAGAACTTGAATTACATTTTGCCCTTCTTTTTCGATATAAAAAACTTATTGTTCAAATCCAAGAAATGTTCGAAGTTTCAATCAAAAAAAATACTGCCTTATTACCTCCATAAAAAAATTTTTTTACTTCTTGAAACATGAATTTTTGAATGCTTTTTTGGCCTCCCTTCAATCGGGCTCGTTTGCTTTTTTTCAAGTTTGAATTTTTTTTTTTAATCATTCAAGTTTTAAAATTTTGAAGCAGAAGTAATAAACTTTTTTATTCATCACCCAAGAAAACAACGTTTTTATACCCCTCGAAATACTCATTTTCGATATCTTTTTCGACAAATTGGTATATTTCTTTCCAATTGTTGGTCAAATTTTCCATTTATATTTTTTAAATTTTTCATCTTGAAAAAAGTTTTTTAATCGCCCAATTTCATTACAGTAACAAAACCCTTGAAGGTGAAAATAAAATCTAAAATTGAAATGACAAAATTATATTCTCGACATCCGCTTGCTTAAAAAAAAATCTTGAGATGTTTGAAGACATTGGAAAAGCGAAACATTTTAATGTAAAATGTTACCTCGTCCACCCCCTCCCCCTCTTGAAAAATCTCAAGTGTTTAAAAAATGTCCTGCTAAAGTCCTGTTTTTTTATTTCAAAATTTTGTTGAACTAGACAGTAGACACCCTGAAAAATCACTGCTAAAAATTTTTTAAAAAATCTTTCATCTTTCATAATTGAAAGAATTTTACTCTCGAAATAGTTAGTTTGTTAATTTTTAGAGTTCGCTCATTTTGTATTTTCAACATGTACACATGAGAAATTGTAACAACTTGAATAAATATAGCAATGGTTATAAAATCATTGAATTGATTTCAAATTGATGAAAACGTGTTTTTACTCCAATGTAAAAAATTACATACAAAGTTCAAACCAAAAAAAAATGAAAAATCGTTCTTGTTGGAGGGGGGGGGGAGGGGTAAAAAATATGATGGAAGGCAGTGATTTTTTTTTAAAAGGTAGTCATTTTCGGCCAAAAAAATCCGGTAGACACCCTGCAATAAATATGAATGTATTTTCGTTGAATTTATCTAAATGAATCATATACGGGATTCATCGGAGTATTTTTCGAATCAAAGTTAATCACTGATAACGTTAGTTGAGATAATCTTTTACAAATGAATACACGAACTTACTCATAACCTAACCATATGTTATGTGCTTAACGTCTAGCATCTTCTTGTGTATTTCTATGTAGATCATAGGTCATTTCATTATCTTACTAATTCTCCATTTCCCATTCAATCAACATGACCTATGTAGATACACTTTTTTAAAAATCAGTTCGATGGTTGGTATATTATTGTTCCTCTTTTCTTACACTTATCTAAAAAAAGATGTGTTACTAAAAATAACCCAGAACCTGTACCATTATCTTTTTTAAATGACGTCAAAACTCGACAACGTGTTCCCCCAAAAATCTTCTCATTGTTTGATCAAATTTTGAGATAAGATTGAACCAAAAAATTGGTCTCACTTGTAGCAGCGATATTTTTCATCCATTTGTAACGGAAAAATAAAACGAACCCTTCGGGAGATATTTGATCATAGAAATGGAATAAGTGGGAGAAAGATTCAAAAGATCTGATAAAGCTTTGAAACATGTGATCTGCTTTAAATGTTATCACCTAATTGTATATTTATGTATCAGGCTCCCAAGATCGACTTCTTTAGCCCTACTTATTGCAAGACGATTCAAGTACATTGTATGTAAATTCATTATCGCTACTGAAAAAATTCCATCGTCGAGAAGATTAATTGATTCTGAAAATTTCCAACTGTTAACGTAATCGTATATACGCGTATTATGGTATTTAAATACTATAGGTAATGTATGGATGGAGAAAAAGAGGCGCGTGCTGAACGAAGGCTTATAATGGTTGCACATCGAGAGTAATACTGCGTACTCGTAAAAATACATTACATAGCACACACAAACGAATGATTGTCGAGCAGATGTTCGTAGCAGCTGCGTGTGTATGTGCGGTAATATGTGTTTTCTTTGGAAATTTCGAAAATATATTCGTAGTTGCGTTATTTTTCTATAATTTTCATTACATTATTGCTATAGACGATTCGGTGGTCCAGAAACAGAAAGTATATAAGAGTGAGAGCAGGGATTAAAAATTGTTTTTTCGATTGACATACTGTAAGTAAGTGGGAAACTGAAAAGAAAATAACTATCGAGATGGGTCTGAATGGAAAACGTATTTGTATGTATATGAGAAGATGGATAATCAAGTGTAACGACCGAGAGCATAGTATTTGTATAAATTTAGGGTCAGTTCCGGAGGCGATTGGTGAAAGTTCTTCTACACGCGTATACGAGTAGAGTACGAGATGATTGGCGAAATGTACACAACGCATGGATAATGGCTAGAAAAAAAGCAACCATCCGGTATATCGCGGTAATGGTAGGTGCGTCTGGACGTCGTTGTCTATTTGTATGAAATTATGCGATATGCGGAGGCCTAAGGTATTTAGGAAAAATTGAACTAAACGTCCACGTCATATCGCGGCAAGCCAGCGAGTTTCGACACGAGAAATTTTTGTGTCATTACGCGTCTTCGCGCCCTCAAATGCATGAAGAGTGAAGTGAGAGGTGGAGATCGTCAACGTGTTAAAAGAGCAATACGAATAGCATAAGACATGAGTGAGTTATGTGCCCAGGGGAGAAAAGAACAGCAAAAACAAATGTGATAATTACCGTTTCATTTAATAGGTATGTATAAGAATCCTACTCTGCGAGCGCATGCGTTCGACGTACGTAAACGTATTATATGTGTACACTGACGGAGGCAAGCCGGTGGCCTAGCCTCTCGTGTCTCCCGAAAATCAGCCGCACACGTAAGCACATGTGCCCAAAAATGGATACCCGCGAAGATACACACCAATCTTTCGTTTCAAATGCTGAGTAAAGCGACTGCCGCCGGAGTCAGATCGCAGCAGCCGTAGTCGACTGACTCGAGCTCGACAGTAGCACGATGTTTGTATAAACGGCGAATGGTTTTTTTTTCTTCTCTATACTAATCGCATTATACCGCACGCTGGATCGATATAGTCGTCTGGCGGCTCATTGAAGATGGTGCTTTTATACCGATAGGGTTGTGGAAGTCTTCCGGTGGGGTATGCATGCACTATGCGGTGTCAGATGCACAGCAAGGTGAATAGTTCGAAAGGGTGCTAATTGAAGGCTAATTGAGAAAGCAGACGTATTTTTATTGCATTTCGATTAACCTGCCGGCTGCGAGGTATGGTTTGGTAATTTTTCAAATCGTCTCGATGGTGTTTTTTTTTTTTTTAGATCGTGGTGAATTGGAATTTAATTAGTGGTGAATTACCGGTGTGATTAATAAGTGCAGTAATTTTATTTTGAATGAGAAAAACTGTCGTGAAATGAGGAATTTGAAGTAGAGTGACGAATTCTTTGCAGCTAATGCGTTGTTGATCGATCTTTTTCCTCGGAGGAAATGTAAGGAGTCGAATTTTTCAATTTTCCAAGTGTATTGGAAGGGGTGATTGGGAAAAGGTTTGAAGTTTTGAAGAGCATGAATCCGCAATCAATTTCAAAATAAGTTTCATTCCTCCCTCCTCTACTCCTTTCTTCCCCAACGTAAGCCGAATTGATTCTTTGAATTTTGGAAAATGTTTTAAAATGTAGAACTCGAAATGGGTTTTCAAAATTATTTTTGAATTGAATTATTTTTTTCAGTGAAATTGATTCCAAAATTTAGGGTATTGAATTTTCAAAATTCAAGTCCATAATTTTCCAGCAATCTGGAGTTCCTAGCTAGATGTTTTCATTCTCCATAACATTTCAAATTTCGCCTGGAGATGTAACACTTGGTATGAGAGCCACTGAAAAATTGTTTTCTAGCTATTTTTCAATTGAACCATAAATGTTTCCAAAACGCACTAAGTCCAAAAAAATATTGATAAGAAATTCATGGTACTTAGTACAATTTGAAAACGTAGAAATTGCCCAAATTGGCTGATTTTTTGATATGTTGTAGGCAAATCCCTTGGGCACAACACATCAAAAAATCAGCCATTTTGGGCCGCAACTTTATGCTAGATGGCCTTGCAACCTCAGGATCTTTGAAAATGGACTTAGTGCGTTTTGGAAACATAATATGCTTCAATTGTACTGCTCAAAAATCTACAGTTCCAGTTTGAATTTCAGCCAGACTCATTAATTAGATGTGATTTTGTGATAAAAATTGAAAAAAACAACAACAAGAAAAATGGTCTGATGGAGTGCTTCGAAATTTCAAATCAAGTACAAAATCACTTCAAGTTGACTACCGATAGTAAGTACCTACATATTTGTGGAATTAAATCATTACGCCGCTGTCCTTTTTTCCTGTTATTAGCGAAGTCTCAAATACTTAATCTGACGATCAGATTGATTTAAAATTTTGAAATCAGTTGGGAAATCGATATTAATAAATTGAGGGAAAATTGAGAGATTTAGATATCTTGTTTGTTGACAATTTTTTTTTGATGAAAACACTTTTTTAAATGCTCGATAATGAACAGAAATTTAATTTTCAACGTTTTCATTAATCCTTAGTTTCGTATTGTTACGTCAGTTCCAAAAAGTTACAATTTCTATGAATAAAAAGGGAAAAAAAACTGAAAATGCTCACTAATTTTCCTGAGGCTCACTTTGAAAATGTTATGTGAAGTAAATCATCAGAAAATCACCTGTTGCTATCCTCAAGTAGGTACCTAACCTACCTACTCAACAAATTTTCGAAACTGAGAAGGAAAAATTTTTAGTTCAGGTAGTCCCTTCTCATTTTATCTGGTCAGATTTTACTTCGAAGAAAAAAGTTAATTCGTCAAGACTTCTTCCTTCATCCCCTCCCTCCCTCTTTCCCTCTCACTGATTTGGAATAATCTGAAAAAATCTTACTTTTTAATTATTTTGAAAATTTGTTGTGTACTTTGGAACAGCTATAGCAACAGGTTAGACTTCCCTCGTGAGCCACAATTCTAGGCGGTGAATTTCATTTCAGATGATGTTTTACGAATTTTAAAAATTAAAATCTGACCCATTTTCGATAGTGAATAAATGAAAATTGGTGGTGGTTTCGAACCATTCTAGGGCTCTCCTAGATTTTTGGAAAAATTACCATATAAAGAGCTGAAGAAATGCAGCCCAGTTTAGCTTTTCAACCTAAAATTTGAAATTTGATATCGTAATATTAGTTGTCACTCAGAATTCCTTTTTTACATTCTCTGCTTCCTTTTTCCTCTCATAAAAAAAGTAACTTCACTTCTGAATTTTTTTCCGGCAATTTTATTGTACAAATGAATTCAGAACATTGAAGTTTTTGCATAGAATAATGCAAATTGTTGAAAACAATGTAGGAATTCAACGATAACTCCTCATTTCTAACTATACAATAGTATTATTATGATAACCACATTACCATTCCATTTTCTCTCATCCTGTCAAAAAGTAAAATGCCTCTTGGAATTTGCTGATCAGAATATCAAATCTTATCTCGTATGAAGCACCAACGACCTTCCGAAACCTATCGTTGGACTTCTCCAAATGGGATCACTTCCAAAGCCTATTGAATTAAGCTACAGGAAAATAGAAGGAGAAATGAAGAGACAAGAGACACGCGCTCATTATATCTATGAATAATAATTATTGTTTGTAGTTTTATGTGTAGTATGATGTACAATTGCGAAAGTATGACTTGTGGCCACTTAGTTATCTACTGCGCGTCGATTTTTGTTCTCGATTGTTGACATCGTATACCGGCGACGACGATCTGATTGAAAGGAAGGGGCGAGAGGGGCATGATGCACCGCAGTGTTTTATTAATTATCTGCACACCGTGTAATATCAGAGTCGTGTATGTATTAGTAATTTTTTTTTCTTCTTTAAAATACGTATCTACTATCTAGGTAGAGAAGTACATGGCTCTACTGTGTAAACTGCGTGTATTTTTATTTTATATGTGCATATGTACATGGGAGCAGTTCGCGTATCGTATGTACCTACATGTAAAGTACTACATACGTGTACGTATTGCAAAATATAACAATACTATACTTTATAATGATTAACCTCGAAATGATTTTCTATTCTTTGTTCTATATTTATTGTTACGGACGTGGAAAGGAATTTTTTTTATTCGACGGAGAAGGAAGTAATGTATTGCTTTCTTTTGGACGATGACCTTGACGTTTGAATATTGTATTGTTGTGAGCTTTGGTGGCTGGCTCCGTTGAACTTTGAAGAGTCCTATTTTTTGTGCATCTAATAATCGTCCGAGTTTGAGACGTTTTACTAAAATGGTCCTCGGTGTACCCTCGCTGCCTATTTTTTTTTTTTCAAAATTGGAGCTTGGGAAAAAAAATGAGCAGATATTCGATCTCAGTACTTTTGAATTTGTTAAATCGAGTCATGATATTTCAAACTTTTTTTCAAATTGGTAACTTTATAGAAACACATGGAGAAGGAAGAACTTTTTTGTTCCTAGGGAGGGTGAGGAAGGGGTCGTAAAGGCAAAACCTCCGAAAAGGCACATCTAGCGATGGCTGAAAATCAAAAACTTGAATTGTTGAGAATTCGCCTGTTGTAGCTGCAAAAATGTGGTGATGAGAATGAGATATTGAACAATTGAAACCCCTGGAAGACACTTCTATAAACTACGATGTCATAAAGCATTCTCCTAAGTCAATTTCTGGGGAGGCTTTAGCATTGACACAAAATTCAAAAACAGTTGAAAAAGACGTGAAAATTCATTTTTTGGGTCTTTCAATTGAAGGGGTGGGAGGTTGAAAAGTCAACCCCCCTGGAAGGGACATATGCCTTTCAGCCTCCTGAGTCACTTTGGAGAGTTTGGAAACGTGAGACAACATTTTTCGAAGTCAAAAAAGTACAAAAAAAATGTTTTCCCCTTCGGCCTCCAAATTGCTGTTGGAGACTGTTTTTAGGATCCCAACTCTTGATTTCTTGTCGATGACCTTTTTCATCTCCTTCCAATTCTCCATCCCATCCTAAAAATTTGGACCTCCGCGAATTTTGTGTGAAGGGCATTCCCATTCAAACCCCTCCAATCCAATGCCAAATCAAGCCTAATACTATCAAATTTGAGCGAATTTTGCTGAAATACCTTTGGCTAAGATGACCTTGTGATTCTGTAAAAATATAAAAATGAACATTATAGTGTATCAGACTTTCGTGAAATCGTTGAAAATGGATTTCTAAAACCCAAAATTAATTTTTTGAGTGGGCCAAACCCCCACCCCTCTACCCACCTATCACGGAATCGCAATAGATTATGTTAGCATTTTTTTAAAATTTTTTTTTTTTTTTTTGTTCTAAAGAAAGTGAAGCTGGAAAGGGCTTTCGCTGTTTTTTTTTCAATATCAGATTAACAGCTTTTCAACATAGCAATTAGCTGGCAAAATTTTAGGGGTTAAATTCCATTTTTCAATTCCTGTCAAATTTTTGAAAATCCAAAAGGCCATTTTGAAAAAAAAATCAAAATTTTACCAAATTGAGGTGGAAAGCTATTTTGTTAGGATGGTGCTGGTTTCTAGCTGTTTTGGAGCCTCTGGTAAATTTTTCGATTTTTCAGTGTTCAAAAAATTCTATCAGTAGAAAGCTCAGAATTTTCCGACTACCGCTAGTGCAGGAAAATTGCATTTTAATTATGTTATTCGAAGTCAATTATTTTTTTTCTCGATCTTTTATTGAAATGACTTTTCTTCATTATTACGCTGTATTACAGTCCATTATTGAAGTCCTAAACGCTCGAGTGTTTCCATTTTCCAGCCCTTTTTCCGCAAACGTGGCGAAGATGGCAATATAATGAGAACGAATTAATTGATTCTTTTTTAATATACTTACGTTTTAAGAAGATTATATAAATAAATGCATAAAATAAAGGCGTACTATAGTATAACGCATGGGTTCTGTAATTACTATAATGTGCAAAATATAGAGGTAAATGCGCGTGTTACCTTGATTTTTTTTACGTGATACGGCGATTAATGGGTAAGTGTTTGTAATGGACGTCCAGTCCACGTAAACAGACACACGCTGGTGTATGGATGTCCTTTATCGTACTGACCTGTATGCGACGACCCCCACGAGTATTTGCTTCCGTATTTTCGAATCTAGTCCGCTATTGTTGAAACGTTGCGGTTCCGCCGCTTCGATGCCTCCTCGGTTGCGGAGATTTTCGTGCGGAACAAAGCGACGCGGTGTTTTGGTTAAATTTTCACGGTGTATTGGCCACGATAGATTACAACAACACTATGACGATGACGATGGTACAGGATAAAAATACATGTACGCAAAATGTAGCATAGAAAACAGATCTCTAGTATAGTGATGTAGAAGAAACTGCCAGAGTACCTACCAACCGACGATGGCAACATCGGCTATCGAAATCAAGCTGGAAAGCTTAAGGTGCTCCGGAGTACTCTCACATTGACGCTGCCAGCCAGTGACAAAGTAAAATGTCATCACAGGTGCGAAGTATTTATGCAACAATTCGATACGGGTGTTTTTGTCAATTTTCGAAGAAACGTTACAAGTGTGGGTGTCAAGTCTAGAAGTTTTGGGAATCGCGACGATTATCTCCAGTCGTGTACGTTCTCGTCTACGCAGACGGTTAGAGTAAAAATAAACCGCAGTGAACGAATTTAGCGACTGTGGCGTCGTCACCGCCGGTGCTGAGCCGGTGGTGTTTTTTTTTCCTACGATGTATCATGGGCCAGCAATGTTATGAAAGTAGGATGATGGAATGCGACTATGTGTTTTTTTTAGACCGTTTTGCCACCATGTACCATGGGCCAACTGGATGTGACAGTTTTGACCATGATGTACACTTGCTGTACAGAGTGTGAAATACGTAGCATGCGTTCTGGTCTCAGAATATTCATCGTCGAAGTTTTCGAAAAGATTTACGCGAATACGTACGAGACGCAGATGACAGCTGGAAAATGTGCTCTGTGAAGTCAAAGGTTTAGAAATTGGGGTATAAGTTGGCGTATTCTTGATTTTCTAATAAATAATTGCTGCTCAAGCAAACCGAAGGCAAAAATTCTGAAAAATCGTGCCTGCGGAGCGCAAAATGACAATTTCTTACACGTTTAATTGCAGCTTTAAAGTCTCCCCAGGGAAATTGCCTCTCCACTCGTCAGATTCCATCGACCACATCACCGAATATGGACCATTGATCCTTAGGCTTATTTAATTGAATTCCCATTCTGCTCTCATCTTTGAAAAATGTGTAACCATTGCCATATTTCTACTGACCTTCAGCCATTGCTGATCTTAATTGACTGATTTTTCGTAATCGCCGTTCAAATAAATCAATTAGAATCTTATTCCATTTTGGAATCTTCTTACTACAAAAATTAACATCACCTGTGCAGATTTCACATTCCTTAGTTGATAAGCTTCATTCCCAACCCGTATACTTGCTAGAGATTGATTCATTTACAGCACAAATATCAAGTCTTCCCCGAGGCTTCAAGTCGACTAGGAAAAAAAGCACATTTGGCTAAGCACAAGCGCAAGCACACGTTGGTCCGAAAATCGTGACTGGTAGTCGGTTTGGATTGATAGACTCGGACCAGCCATCAGCGGCAATACTGATGCCTGAAAATAAGAAAAAAAAATAAGAATAATCGTGTAGCCCCCGAAGCTGCACATATATTTGAGATCACCTTTTGTCATCTCTCGGAGCTCGAATGTGGCAGGTATTCGATTAAAATATGTATACCGCGCGATAGAATACACACAGGAGAAAAGGGAAGCGGCGATCGCAGCGTAGTATTTTCATTTGTAACCGGTAATTATCGTGACTCATTTTCTGCTCTATCTATTTCTTTCGCTTTGGGATCCATCATCGTGGGTTTCTTTTATTCATGTTTGGATCGCCAATGCCAATATGGCTCTGTATCGTATATATGTATTATACTACTAGTACGCAGCGAGATTAGATATTAAGGTGACTTACGATGCGATAGAAATTTGGGTATCTTTCTTTACGCAGGAACTTCGAACGTGCGAGATACAAGGTACGAGACGAAGACGAGCTGATCAGGTGAATTTTTTAGTCAAGGTGCGTGATGTGAAATGATCACACGTCGTTGACCAGACGATATCATCTTGTACGAGTATACCAGATCGAGTATAGCTAGCTAGCAAGGTAGCTATAAAGAGCTGCAGAAACAACACTTCACTCAGTGCTCACATACGCGGACGATAACTCTGTTTAACCGTTTTTTTTTTACTTCGATACGATACGTGATGATTGATGTATTACCGAAAATTCCTTCGAGAAATTATTTACTAAAAGGCACGTAATCCGAGTAATTAACGGGATATCGTTGATGGTTTGCCATATTAGGTATTTTACAAAAGTAGATTCATCGAGTATATTTAGTCGTGGATGATTCGATTTGGTTAATCATGTTCCCCAGCTTCTTTCCCTGCCCGGTTTTCATGTTCTTCTTGGATTGACTGAATCATATATTGGACGTACTTACGGGTATTTCGTATAATTGTCACGTTATCGATAAATCTTTGGCAGGCTGATGGAATTCGAAGTGGTGTTTTGTATTCGGTACGAGTTCGATGTGTTAATATTATGCTATTTATTTAGTGGATATTTGCGATGTACTACAGGGTGATCCGATATGAAAATTGTGTAGGTGTTTTGATTGAGAGAAGTACTTTCGTCATATAGTTTGACTGTGTGGAAGAATGAGCTCGACTTGTTATCAGAAGTCATTTTGCATAGACTTGGTTTTGTTTCCTTTGATCCTTCATTTAGTAGATCGAATACTGGAATGTAAATTCAAGATTTATAGAATTCTGATCTGACAAGAGAACATCTTGAGGGTCTAAAACCACCAAAACCAAATTTTCAACTGTCCATTTTCATTTTTCGATTTTTGGCGAACGTTTGAAAATTCAAAATTTACTGTGTTTGGTGATTAATGCTCATTTTTTTAAAAAAGTACGTATGTACTTGATCAGCAAAAATGATCAAAATAAGTCTCAAAACTAATATTAATTCCCCAAATCCAAATTTCACCATTTCCAGCCATTCTGGAGCCTCCAGCGCGATTTTCCACTTTCTCCAGAATTTTGAATATGCTCTAGAAGACGTAAATATGAAGTTGGGCAGCTAAAAATCGAGTTGTGTGTTATACTCGACCTGTTTAACGAGTTTATCCACATTTGAACCGATTTTGGGAATGACACCTCAAGAGTGGGTTTTCGACCAAATTTTCAGTAAGGAAAAAAATGGTCAAAAATCAAAAATTTCCCGTGTTTTAGGAAATTTTCAAAATTTACGCGAATCGCTGTATTTTGTCCAGAACTAACTTCCCGGGGGCGAATTTCGCCATTTCCGGCCATTCTGGAGCCTCCAGCACGATTTTCAATTTCTCTAGAATTTTGAACATGCTCTAGAAGGCGTGAATATGAAGTGGGGCAGCTGAAAATTTGGTTTTGAGGTTTTAGACCATGTTCTTTCCAAAAATCGTGGTTCCGTTCAAATCGGAGTGTGACACCTTCCTTGTGAGATAAAAACGAACCCAGTTTAATCTATACTCACACGTGGATCCTCTACTGCCATAGTCGAATCTCAGCCATGGCAAGACAAAACTTGCTGCAAATAAGATGTTCTCACTTCTTGAATTCCATCGTGATCTGTTTTTACTGAATGGAAGACTGGGAATTGACTTCTGATTTCTATGTTTTTGTTTCCATCTCTCGAATATGTCCGAGCAGTGAGCATGGAAAAGTCGCTGTAGGCTCCAAAACGACTTAATATCCACCTGCAGTCCACTTCGTAGCGTATTGAAATTAGTTTGCAGAATGTATTTCGGTTTTCCAACTCCAATATTTGATGAAATTTTGTGGGAATTTTGCGTTTCAAAAATTCTGCTGGAGGCTCCAGAACTGCTCAAAGCGAATTGAAACAGTTTCCAATCGATTTGGCGTGTCGTAAATAGGATATATCCCAAATTTCAGCTTTCTTGATCAATTTGGTAAAATTTTGATTTTTTCCTATCATTTTTGGCCTTTTGATTTTTAAAAATTCACCAAAAATCGAAAAAGGCACTTTAGCACTTGAAATTTTGACAGGTGAAATTTTTGCCTGATGTTTCGGTACGGTTTAAAAAAATTTTCGTGCAAGTCTGATGATGGAATGCAAAATCTGCGATTTTGGCTGACCTGTCAATCAAAATGACCGCCATTTTGTAAGTAGGGCCGCTTTTTTTTAAGACAAGGGCTAGAAATATTCCTTAGGACTCCCCCTTTTAAAAAAAAGTTGTCCCGGAGGATCGACGGGGAGGGGGGTTGCAATAGATCCTTATGCGGGCTCCCCGACTAACATAATACATATATGTGTTTGCTCTCATTTCTCAAAATTTTGGTCACTTTTTTGCTATTTTTCAGTCATTAAAAAATCACTTTAAAAAAATTAAATAGTGGATTTCATGTCTGTACGTAATTTTAAATTAATCTCAGATTTTGCCCTCCAAACTATCACACTTTTAATTATACAGATTTTGCATGTGGCAGAATTGGTCAAATTTCATACTTATATAAGTCCTGGGGACAGTTTAGTCATCAAGTGGACAATTTGACCAATTTTTTACATTGCTGTTTTACTCGCGTTGCTCGTCTGAGATGTTTGCAAATTATTTACAATAGTGTCAGACCATCAGTGGACTCCAGAATAGATCTGAACGATTTGAAAAAATTGACATTTAATACATGTGTACTAATTGTTATTCAGCTGAGCAAAGTGCTTTTGTGTCTTATTTTGACGTTTCTGAAATGCTTACAAAAGCTTTGAAAGATTACAGTCCAATACTTTTTGCAGACCCATCTTCGAGCTTAGTTTGACCAGTCTTTTACTTCATTGTCTTGCCTTGACCTTTCTTAAAATATGTACTTGCCAACGATTTGAATGTAGTACCCACATTCAGAAGACAGTACATAAAATTGACCTGAAAGCGTTGTGCCACCTTTACAATCGCCTCCAGAGTAATGCAATCACTGTTGCGGTTACTTCGGAGGCACCCTGTGTATGCGGGTACATACCTAACAAAAACAATAGCTCCACCGATAAACCATTGAGATCTGGGTTTACTCGTAGCCTGAGGTAAATAAGTGAAGTGCGCGGTATGCGTAAGCGTATAGGTATGACCTTGCTGATGAGTCATTAAGGGAGTTTGACCGTCGATCAGGAACCGTAGTATAGGTACCTCGACGATAACGTGGACGTCGCTGCGATTTATTTTTTCGACGCAGGCCGGAGGAATTTATAAATAAATTTCACACTGCTGCAACAACACTGGTGGAGAGAATTCGCTAACGTCGAAAATATGCGCGCGATTACGACTTTCGAAGCACAAATATGTTGTGTGCGTTACGTAGATATTGTTTTAATGCTAAGGTCAGCATGTATTTAGCTCGATGACTGAGCCAGGATACGTTGTTGTAGAACGCGACGATGGAAAAATGTGCATTTACTATTTATATAATATGTAGACTATTATAACGAATTGTACAAAATATACGATGCGTATCGCCAAATACTACATTATCTCAGATGAAAGCGAATAATAATAAATATTGGCGCGCGAAGGCGTACAAATATGCGTTAAATATAGCTACGTCGAATGCCCTATCGATGCAGATAGCAGCTTTGAAAACTTTCTGTCGTAAAAGTTTGTTTTTCTTTTCTTTTTTTTCGCCTTCGAGAAATTATGTAACGAATTGAAATATAGCTCGTGGACTGTGGATAGGGAGAGAGGAAATGCACTCGTCGAGTGAATTATCGGATCATGTATGGATACTTTGGCATGATCTCAAGTGCTGTGTCTGTCTGTGTACTGTCTTAAGACTGCTAGATGCACATTGTATGTATGTATTCGCTATGTATAAGTATGAGTATGAGGATAACAATAACATACGCAAATGCGTATGTATATGTACTTATTAGGGTGTACCTTATTTGTACAGTGAAAAAAAATTTTTCGATTTTTTTCGCTCCCACCCCCCAAAAACATGACCACAGGTGAGAAAATAATACCTTGAAAATTTCAGCCCCCTAGGTGAAAAAAAAGTCGTGCCGGTGGGCCCCCCAATTTTCCCATATATGAAAAAATCGAAGTATCAGGCAACATTTTTAAAATTGTGAACTTTCTAGTTCTAACACCTCAGTGAAGTCCCTACTTACGTAAAATCAACCTACATACCAATTTTAGCCCCCTATCTCCACCCAAGACTAACCAGTGGATTAGAGGGGAGAGCTCATATTTATGAGGTACTAGTGAAAAAATATTTAATGACGCCCTAAATTGTTGTCTGGTTTCACAAGAAAAATTTCTCCAATCACGTTAGTAAAAATGAGTCGTGCTAGGGAGCACCCCCCCCCCCCATCTCAAGATATAAAAGAAATCAGAAAAATTGACATTTTTACATTTTTTTTCACGTCATAATCCATGGATTTGGTCCATTTTTATTAGAAATACTGTTAAATATTTTTATAACCTGTCTACATAATGAAAAGGTGGAACTTGTCTCATTCCCCAGAAAATGAAAAAAGATGAATATTGTTATTTATTAAATTTTTTTCTTCCATATTTTAATCCTTGGATTTGGTCGATCTTCATCAGAAAAGCACTACCTATGTCAGACTTTTAAAAACTTGTAGAAAATGGACGAATTTCTGAATTTTAACTTTGAGAAACACTGAAGCGGACGTTTTGTCATAAAATTACCTATGTCAAATTTTCACAGAAGACTTATTGACGTTCTGATATTTTGTAATGTAAGACTTGAAAACTTGGAAAAAATTGTCAAGAATCCCTATCAATGAGATTTCATTTTCAAGTTTAGAGCAAAAAAACATATCCATGACGTGAAACTATCTTTGCAGAGGAGACTTCACCACTATCCCAAAAAAAATTCAACTTTGTGGATCTCTATCATTTATGTAGGTGGTGAGTATTGTAGAGGGGACAGAGAAAAGGGTTTTCTGGAATAAAAGAATTATCTATAAGCAATCTGCACAGGAAAAATTTTCACCTAATTACGAGTAGGTACCTATAGACATCAATTTTCATATTTCTCAATATTCTTCAATTTTGGGGGCCTCATAAAAGAGGACCACCATCATTTGGAGGACAAAAGGGTGCTCTTCTTGAAAAAGTGGTTATCTAAAAGTACTCTGCTCAGAAATGAAACATTATCAAAAAATTTGCATAGATATGAATTTTTCATTTTTTTGTTGATTTTTTTCAAGTTTGTGAGACCGGAGGAAGGTTTTTCTTGAAAAAGAGTTTATTCAGAAAGATTCTGCACATAAATAAAAGATTTTCAAAAAATTTCTACAGACATCAATTTTTAATATTTTTTTTATTTTTCCCAAATTTGAGAGGCTCCATAGGCTCCATGCAAGAGAGCCAAAATCATTTGGGGGTCCAACAATGGTTTTTTCTTGAAAAGGGGGTTATGTAGAACAATTTTAATGTAAAAATGAGATATTTTCATCAAATTTTCCAAAACTTTGATTTATTATCATTTTTTGTGATTTTTTCAACTTTGAGGGGCTCCTTACTAGAGGGTCAATATGGTTTGAAGGGCCCGGGAAATTTTTTTCTTAAAAAGGGGATTATTTAGAAACATTCTGGCGCAGAAACAAAAAATTTTCATGAATAGAACTTTTTTCTGATTTTTTTGATTTTTTCCCCACTTAGGGGGCTACCGGCACCACTTTTTTTATAGATAGGGGAAAAATAAAAAATAGGGAATTATTTTCTCACCTGAGGTCATGTTTTTGGGGGGTGGGAGCTACAAATTTCAAACTTTTCAAAATAAGGTACACCCTAGTACTTATGTAGTGAATGTATTAGATGTGCAAAGAATGAAGGAGCACTGAGAGGATCTCCTAACCACCGTCGTCGGTGATCAAAAACGCAAGACACGTATTTCTAAGTAGAAATTAATCTTATTTAGGTGAAGTTCACTACTACACATCGTCGACTGTGAATGAGGCGGGCGAGTTTTACGGATATATGTGTGTGCTTAGAATGGCGCCCACACCATTATTAGCTCAATGATTTGGTGACCATTGACCCGGCTCGTCTTTAGCCAGACCAGATGCTGCGTTTGCAGTCGGTGCGTTAATGAACTGTATTGCTGACGTACGAGTATATGAATATGCGACAGCGATAGAGGGAGATTTTCTCGAATTATTATATCGATGTTTGCGATGCGGAGGTGTGATGTTATGAGCTTACGTACAATACCAATAAAATGATTTTTTTAAAACTGTCGTGGGGGTCCTTTCGCGTCTCTTTTGGTAGAACCACGTAAGACGAAGCGTAAACGACCGACGACGCTACAATCTTGGATGGCTAGTGATTTTTTTTCGCGCTATTTTTACACACATTCGTACGAATTCAACATCTGTTTCGAGGGCTACAATCGTAACTATTATGTAATTGGACGGCAGCAATTATGAAATTGTTGTCACGTGTTCGGTATTACTTGGTATTACGTTGACGTACTCGTAGTGTGCGAGTATTTTAATATCGTGGTTTAAATTTAACGAAAATTGCATCTGACTAGCAAAAAGGGTGATGTAGATGTGGATGAGTAGTTCCTTTTAGAATTTGAATTTTTCTAGAGAACACGTGATCAGAGGTGAATGAGATAATAATATTGAAGAGGGGAGAGGGTAATTGAAAAAGTAGCTACTGCAATTTTCATTGAAGTCCTGCAACAATTTTGATGTGTTCCTGTAAAAATTTTGCAATAGTCTTGCAAGTTTTTCCAATAAAAGTTCAATGTTCAGTTATCCGCGCTGTCGATTTGAGGTGACATTTTCGATTTTTGACACCACCACCCCCCTCCTTCCTTCTTGAATTTGGACTGTGGACATGAATATCAAACAACAAATACAATTTTCAATAGGTTGGTCAAAAAAAAAAAGCGTACATATTTTGTAGCTCAGAAATTATTAAAATTGAACATAACAGCGAAAAATGCTTTATAATGTCGTTGAAAACTGAGCTTTGAAAATTTGAAATCACTGTCAATCACTACAAACTGATGAAATTTCTACACAAAAAAAGCATAAATACCATGAAAATTATCTTAAAAGTAACAAAATTTCTTTAAAATTTGACGAAATGTAGCAAAAACCCTACAAAACATTTTTTAAAATATCTTTGAAATACGTATAAAGCATTAAAATATGAAAACTAGCCAAAAAATGATGAAATTTTAAGCAAAAATTGGTGAAAATCGCTTAAAAATTAATAAAAACGTACTAAAGTAGTAAGTGTAAAAACACGATAAAGGCATTAAAATCACTGACAGTAATCCAAAAATGTTGAAAGTATCTACTATGAAATATGAAAAAGTGCCCCAAAAACTATACAAAACATTGCTAAAATGAAATTTAAAAAAAAAATACAGAATATAAGCACTGCAAATCAACAAAAAGTCATAAAAATTCAAAAAAAAAAAGTTGGAAAAATACAAAAATAAATTGACATAAAAATTCGATAAAGTATAAAAATCTATGAAAATCACCATGAAGGGATGGAATTTCTGTAAAATTTGTCAGAAATTTCAAACAATAAATAACGAAAAAAAAACATAACTTAAATCACTAAAAACTAAGTACCTACCTATACCTACCATTAAAAAATTATGAATTTTCAAAAAAATAATAGCAAAAATTGCTTGAAAACTTGTGATAAAAAAATCAAAAAAAATCATAAAAGTCAATTAAAATTACCAAAAATTGATGGCAATAAAATTTAGAGAAAATAATGTGAAATTATATATTAACTTTAACGTGTTTTTAACATTTCTTCATGCAATTTTTTGTCATTAATTTTCGTTGGTTTTTTTTCAACTTAATAAATCATTTTAACACTTTTTTACTCAATTTTTGCCAAATTTCACTGTTATTTACTCAATCAGATTATGATGATTTGTTTTGCAATGAATCTTGCAGCATTGCTATTAGAAACCTTCAAATCTCATAGATGGAAAATGAAATGAGTATTAAAAAAAAAAACCATGTTTGCTGTAACTCATGAAAAACTTGTAGATAATTGGAATAAAAACAATAATATTTGTTAGCATATGTATAAACATAGTACATATAATGAGTTGAGAACCAAAGACATAAAGTTTTGCTTAATTTCGGCCAGTCACGAGTATGTTGGATTTCTGAATGTACTTACGCGATAGAGAAGCCCACCTGAAACATTGTAAAAGTGGCCCAGTTTTTTTTCGCCAAAGAATTTAAATCCCAATTTGCGTACAACATAAAAGCCTAAAAACCTGTTAATTAGATTAAATAATTAATCCTGTTATTTTTTTTTTTTTGTTATAGGTAAGCCGGAGAAAAGAAAAAACTTCATTTTTAATCAAATTATAAGGATCGGAGAACCGAAATTCAATTTGTTAAAAAAGTAAGATGAAAAATTAATTGATTATTATTGCTCGGGTTGAAGAAAAGATAATTTATATTATTTCTGTAGGGATTTTGAAAAAGCAAATTATGAAAATGGCGGGAAAAAATATATTACTGTAGTACGGAAGGAAAGAAAATGAGGGGAAAAAATGTGTCTGTGAAAAAATGGCAAATTCTTCTTTCATTACAAAATTCATGATTTGTTTTCGGAATTACTTATTTGTTGATTGGTGGATAATTCTTTTTGGAAAATTATCGTATGACCAAAAAATATAGTATATTCTAACAAATAGGTAATCAGTAATCGTACGTAAGTATTTGAACCATGAACAGTGGCGTAGCCAAGGGGAGGCGATGGCTCCTGTTGCCCCTCCCCCTTGCGAGCAAAAATATAAAATAAAACCATTGTAGAAATGGACGTTTTTTGGATTCTTTTTTTCTACAAAATTTCTCTCTTAAAGTAATTTTTCCTTCATTTTAGGAAAATCGTGATGTACTCGTATTATGAAGGATTTTCAGAAAATTACTTCTAATTTCGATTCTGGCTACTCCACTGATCATGAATGAGTTATTTGGCAGGCTACTACACGAATTGGAATAGCATACCTATTGATAACAACTCATGTTCTCTCATACTGTAAGTCTGATTGTGAGTCATCAAGAATTTCTCTCCATTCTCTCTGATTTTGGTGTCATCGTGTTCCTGTTATAGGCACGTTTTCTACAAGTGTGTGTAATTTTTGGTTCCTTATTTAGAATTTTTTTTAAATACATGTCAAAAACGTCGATATAAAGGCGTCAAAAATATGACTTTAATTCCTGATACGCAATTTATGACGAACACGGTGACCTAATCGAATACTTGCCGCTTGTGGTATCAGAATTGCGACCGTTATTAGGATGTTCATAATTTTACTGAACAATGTTATTAGTCAGTATAGAATAATTCGTTCGGTATTTAAGAATCTATGATAACCAGTTAGGTTTTTTTAGTGAAACATTTTTGTAATGTAATGGACGTTCTTGGAAGGGTATGAAAGTACCGAAGTAGTTAGTAATTAGTAGATCATATAACCTATTAATCTACTACCTGGGTGCCTGGGTCTTGGTATTTGCTACGAATAAATCGGATGTGGTGTAAGCGAATAAATCGGAAGAATCTGATTAAAATAGTTCTATGGAAAAAAATGCATTCTTTATTTCATCGAAAAAATCATTCACGTTGCTTATCTAGGTACGTCATAAAATCATGAGAGGATTTTTTTTCGTTTCTTGAAATAAAGGTATGTAAGATAAATAAGTAATGATACGAAAGAAATCACGAAGTATCGTAAATTGCCATAATGTTTGTTTGCGCCAATACGCCTACATTTCGTGTGTAATGTTATAGTGGGTATTTTTTGGCGTATGGTAATGTATCGTTAATGTGTAAAATCGATTTGAAGCTTTGATAATTGCTCGTATATACGTATATGTAGATGAAACGAAGAAATAAAAATTTTTAGTAATTTTTTATCATTGTGATGAAATGTACTGCCCAAAAGTGAAAGCGCTGTCATCGATTTATTTATAATCGTGCATCGAGATCGTCTGAAATGATTTCGCTAATGATTTCGAGAGGGTTTCTTTCATTATTTATATTTTTGAAATATGTCTCGAAGCACGTATTTGACGTGCGATGTCGTTTGATTAGATGGAATGTTACTTCGAGATTATCATCGGTACCTGTTTCAGATGCTAGAAACATCAGGTAGAGAATCTCGAAAGATTTGAGGATCTATGCGATAAAGATTAGGTTGATCGATTTTTTGCTCATATTTTTCTATTTTCGATTTGAATTTTATTTTATAGATTTTTTTCTTGATTTTGGGTCACTGTTGTGATTTTGAGTAGATTACTTATTATCGTTGGAGGACTTCCGATGAATGTTTGGATCAATTTTGGGATTTTTTTCAATTTTTGAATGAATTTTCATGCCATTTTCAGAAGATTTTTAAATTTTGATCTGATTTATTTACTGTTTTGTAAGATGGAGAGCGTTTGAACGTAAGTTGGTGGAGGGAATATTTTTCAGTTTTGTATATATTTTTTTGAGATTTTTCAAAAAATTAATTATTTTCATTTTGATGGATTTTTTCTCCAACATTTTGAAGAGTTGACATTGTTGACGTATTTTGGTAGGATATGTATTACTTAATTTTTCCACGGTTCTTGGTAATTTTTTGATTTTAGATACATTTTTTTGTGGTGGGGGGAGAGATTTTTCATAATTTTGGAATTATTTGTGTGCTGTAATTTTTGAATGAATTTATTTTGAACTTTCTCATACTCGAAGATGGGATGTAAAACCTTGTAGGGAAAAAAATTGAATCAAGATTTCAACGACCAAATTCACTTTCTGATTTTTCAGTAAATCTTCTCATACCAAAAAACCTTATCTGCTCAATGTCTATTTAGCCAGCCGAACGTTGAAGAGAAGAAAAAAATCTCATGATTTACGACGACGAATCTTTGCATTTGACGCGAGCTGAGCTAATTCATTAAAACAATTATGGCATTTAATTAGCATAGCTGAATCTTAGTAAGCATGGTCCAGAATGTTTGGTACAAATGGCCTGACTTGGCCTGGCCTAATGCACAGCACATATAGCTTCATCTCTATGTACGCGTTACGTATGACATAATTAAACTCGATGCTACTTGCAGGACGCGAGAAACGACGAAGAGCCGGTAATTATTCGTATATTTTGACGTAATTTACCGCGTTATTTAATTCGTATGCCAAGTACCTTAAAAATAGAATTAAATATATACCGAATTTATGAAACTAAATATTGGCGAAAATTTTTTTTCTCTTTTCTCTCTGGCTGTTGTATGAGTAAGTATGCGAGTGTATGATTGTAATCAGGCCAAAGACGCGTAGGTGTAGGAGTTATATGCGAATCTTCGTATGGCAGAGGAGGAAAATAAGCGCCGACGAGAACACCGTTACGTAATGAGGATTTTCCCTCCCTCTCTGCTTCTTTCTGCGGCCACGGTTGCGATTGTGTTAATTATAAACTGCATCTCGTCGAACATATGTTCGAAAGGAATTCGCTCAGCTTTTCGCAATTTGCAACATAAAATATACAATGTCACCGCAACGTAAGTCAGATCGAGATCGCAGCAGTGTTGCCGTAGTTTTCGACGTGAAATTTTCCACTAGCGGTGATTTTCTCCGAATTTTGATGGGTAATTTTTTTTTTGACAAAATATTGGTATGAGGAAAGGATTACGGTGGTATGTTTACGACGAAGTGTGAAAACCACAATTTTCGCTGGAGGGAGGAGAAAAATCGACATTGAAGAATAATTGAAATGCACGCGAAAGATTGCGAACTTGAAATAATGATTGTTACCTATTACCTTTTTTTATTTATTTTATTTTTACGAGAAAAATACTGACCGTGGTGATTAACGAGACAGAAAGCCGATTACACTTACCGGGTATACAAGTCGTAAAATGGAACATTTGTTGTAAATGAGCGTTGAATTGCGTTTACACCTTGGTACTTAGACTTACTATACCGAGGTACCTCTTTAGTATAGTTACAGCTATTCACCATACCTAGATCTAAGCATGATGTTTACGTAGTTGAGAGATTACTGAAATTACCGTAGTAAAAAGTGTGATTTTTTCCCATACATTTGTGTACAGTTCGAAAGAGATTAATGTACATATGAAGTCAAAACAGACCAATGGCGATTTCATGTAGGTAATGATAAGGTCGTCCTTTCCCACTTCCCTCTCTCGTGGAATGCGTTTCTAAAGAGAGTAAATAATTGGCAAAGTTGATACGACGAACTTGAGCCGAGTCAATCGAATGTAGCGAAATAATGTGCTATGATTTAGCAAGCTGGTATAAATATGAGAGGAAATCACTCCATTAAGTAGAAGGTGATTTAAATTTCCGAAAAGATGATCGAGAAAATGAAGTGCCGACTGCCAACCCTTTTGAATGGTAAATTTAATCGTAAATTATGGTAATCTACGGCCATGAAAAAAAAACAGGTGATAATGTGGAAGTACTAATAACGAGCTAAGCTGCCTTCTAACAATGAGAAATTTTTTTATTTGTGCAGAAAAATATCAAGGCGCAAAATACCAATGGATCGAGTGAAAATCAAATTGATAAAAATTTGAGTTTATTTGGACTTGAAATGCTCAAAACTCTTACAGAAAAATTCAAAATTTCAGTTTGAAGAATTGCAGTCATTTTAAGTAAAATCACTACTTTTTTTGCTGAAACAAATACAATTTCAAGACAGACTCGATTTGAAGAATTTAAACCGTCAATTTTCAAAAAAATGTTTATAGTTTCATCGTGTTTTCTCAATTCGTGTCGGAATTGGACTTCTGATTGTGAGACTGAAGTCTGAAGAACATAAATTTCAATACTCAATTCGATGTGTCAATTCCTGCCAATTTGAAGTCTCTGAGTCTAAAAATATTTATTTTTTGAATCGATCCCTTAAAATACCTTTCCATCAGTCGCCAATGTTTTTCAAAAAAACAAGTTTGAGAGGCACTGAAAGCTCAAATCCGAAGAATGCATTAAAATTTGAACTCAGTGGCCTCAAATTAATGGCAATCGACATGTTATACCTCATTTTTGTGATTACTTCATTTTTTCAAAATTGCAGAACTTGAATGGCAGTGGGTAGAGGGTCATTGGGTCATATTCGAAAAATAAAATAATGTGTAGGTCTTCGAACTCGATGTGCTCGAAAACACAATAAATATAACGCTTTACTCATCATTATAATTTTTACAAAAATGTTCGTGTGGAAATCTGTGTTTTGGATGAGAGGAGGAGGAGGTTAAAAGAAAAACAGATCGAAAAAATAAGTCGATTTTTCAACTGAAAGCGCTGGAATTCATTTTTCGATTTTTGGCGAATTTTTAAAAATGTCAACTGCCCTAATTTTCTATGGGGAAAAATCCAAGTACCTTATTTTTTACCCCCCTCCAACATCGGTTGATGCTCGTTTCGAACTGTCCTAGAGCCACCAGTGGATTTTCGGATTCTCCAGTTTTCAAAAAAAAAGCTATAAGTGGGGCAAAATTGAATTTAGCACCTAGATATGTATTAAATTCGAAGTTATCGCCCAAAAATAATCGCTGCTGGGGAAAATTTTGGATTTGAACCGGCTCAAAACGATTTTGAAAGATGTGCTTGATTCAATCAAAGGGTCATCAATATGGTAAATTCGAGTTTCACCGGAGGCTCCAGAACGGTTCGAAACTACATATTACCAATCGACTCGGAAAGTCGAAAATAAGGTACAAACCAAATTTCAGCCCTTTATGTCAATTTGATCAAATTTTGATTTTTTCATGAAAAATAAGGGAACTTCGAATTTTTTAAAATTTACAAGAATGGAAAAATGAATTTCTACCCCCGAAAATTTTGCTGGTGGTGTATTTTGGGTTCCTCTTTCGATTTCTCCTTGTCCAAACTTTTTTTTCAGGACAGTCGAAACTACTTCTAAAAAGATCCTGGTCAATTGTCTCATTTCAAGAACTTTTCACAACCCTATGCTATTGAAAGGGTAGATTATCATCGATTTACGACTCGATTATCTCATTCACCTTCCCAACACCAGCTGACCCATCATTAATTCGGAATCGTGTTCTCCTCCTCTCTGAAAACCTCTTCTTAATCTCTTAATTTAGTTACGCTTTTGTATAATCTGTTCATTTCGTTGTTAATGCCGCATATTCGCGTGAGCACAGGTCATCTCATCGTCCAGTACATATTTCAGGCGATTTCGTAGGCAAGGTATGCTCTTCGAATATGCTAGGGTACTCTGTATATGGGCAAAATATCTCATGCTACCTACGACCAAACACGTATGAAGGCAATGAGATGAGAAGAAAGCTACCAAGGGCGAGAAGAGTAGAAATGAGAAAAAAACGTGATAGTTCGGGCCGGAAATAGTATCTGTGACAAAGTATAATAGGTAAATAAATATCATCGACGTAATCCTGGTTTTATTCGAGTTAATAAATGTAACCAACGACCGTACAGCACAATACCAGTTGTCGACGTGATAAAGGTCAATGGCACGTCGTCATCGTCGTCGATACAACTTGGAAAATTACCATTCAGTACCTTACCTAGTACCTACGAGTACGATTCACCGTAATGTACAATTGTACAATATAAGGTAGTCATCGTGGCCTCCGGAACAATGAGAAACCGCATCGCATCAGTGCGAAGACGACCAGCATCTTTATAAGAGTTCCACCGATGTTACGCAATCTTTACGTGTACCGTACATTACAATAATAAACGGAGTCTAGCTGTACCTACGTTGGAAAAAGTAAAAAAGATGAAGGGGGCGACGATGAAAAAAGTTCCATACGTATGGTCGTAAATATTAAAGAAAAGGGGTTCACTCTGTAGTGTGGAGCGTTTCATTATCCGAATCATGAATTGCCCAAGCCTGTATGTCGCTTCGCTTTTCTTCGCTGCTCAGTTTCCTCGCCGAAATGGCACCCTTTTCCGCATCCGTTCTTACCACCAAGTCGACGAGTTTCCTACGCTGTACTTTTGCACGATGATGACGAGACAAACTGGGGGAGGTGCTTGAAATTATGTGCGAGAAAGTATACCTACTCGAAATCGAGTGTGGCGTCGAGACGCCAGTGTATTGTTTCCATTGCATAGTTTGCGATCGATATAATAATGGATTATTGAGCCAGAACGTATCGTATGGCCGACAATAATATAGAGAAGGTATACAATATCATCGAGTCAAGATGAGTTTGAAAACGTTGAAGCGTAATTTTTTAGTGCATACTGCGAGATTTATTGTACATCGTTAATTTGATAATTCCGACCGAAAGATGAGTCTGAAGGCGTCTCGAAATACCCCTAATCATCAGTTTTATACTCGAATTGTACTTATTCGAGCAGAACTATTGATACGAAAACGACCCGTGATTGCGGCACGGTTGCGTAATACAGGTTCAAATCAATGAAATGCTTCAAAATAATGGCTTAAAAAATTTAGATTTCGAAAAGGAACATCGGAAATGATAAGTGGGTACAAGGAGTGAGTTGTACTAAAGCTGCAAAAATACAAACCTTACGAAGAGAAAGTAAGTAACTCAAATTTCAAGATTCTTATTACCTAACTGGTAATTGGCATCAAAAGTACTCATCATTAAAATATTTTTTTCCAATATGAAACTCTGAGGGAACGAGGGGGAGGAGGGTTTTCGTATGACTCAGAGTAGGTTTTTTCCCAAAATTTTCGCTTTTTATCAATTACTAAAAAGTTTCATCTTTATGCTTAAAATTGCAAAATATACCTATTCAATTTTTTGCCAGCAATTCCCAAAAGTCTCACATGTTTGGTATAAATTGTTGAACAGTTCCGCTTTTTTACCAAAAATTGTTGCAATGTCCTACCCTTTGCTAAAGTTGTCAAAATCTCACATTTTGCTGAAAATACCAAAAATTCTCACTTTTTGACAAAATTACCGAAAAATCTCACTTTTCTCAAAAATTTTCCAAACGTGTCGTTTTTTGGCAAAAATTGACAAAAATTCTCGCTTTGCACCAAAATTGCTCAAAGTCTGGTTTTTTTCTCGCAATTGCTAAAAATTTCAAAAAGTCTCACTTTTCTCCCAAAAGTGTCGCCCATTTGCCAAAAATTGACAAAAATTCTCGTTCATTACCAAGATTTGCTGAAGTCTCGCTATTTTGTTAAAAATTGTTGAAATGTCACACGTGACAAGAATTGCTAAAAAGTCCTGTATCTTACATCTTACTAAAATTTGTCAAAATATTGCTATCAACAAAAAAAAAAATAAAAAATCTTTCCTTTAGGCAAAATCGCCCAAAAGTCTCTTTTTTCACCAAGAATTGCTAAAAAAAATTTTTTTGCTATAAGTTCATTTGTGTGAATTTTTCAAATGAATTATTAAAAATGGTTATCCCAAAATGGAAAAAAAAACTTTTTCATCGGTCGAAGCCAAATTGAAAGAGCTTGCAAAAATTCATCACCAGGCAAAATTTCAGGTGCTCAAGTGCATTTTTCGATTTTTGGTGAATTTTTTATGTTAAACTTGGCCCAAAATTGCCAAAAAATCATAATATCACCGAATTGGCATAGAAAGCTGAAATTTGGTTGCGTGTCCTCATTTTGGAACTGTTTTAAGCCGTTCTGGAGCCTCCAGCTTTATTTTAAAAATTTCAACTTCTCATAAAGTACCATAAAAACTATCCACATTAGATAGGTTTGGTTTTGAACACTCACGAATAGGAATTTAAATCTTGTAGAGGGTTTCAAATTGTCTAGAAGGGATGAAATTTGATTTTGGAAGACTGATATGGTTTTGAGAATAAATTGTTCATCTATTCTACTGATTTAGTACTGTATTTTATTTTTTGAATGAAAATGATATATTTCAGAATATTGGCTAAAATTTGAAGAGTTGATTTAAGAAGTTTCAACTTTGGTGACGTGGTTAGGGGGAGAGCTTGAAACTTACGTTGGAAAATTCATTTAAATCTTGAATTTTTGCTCCTGTCCTAAAAAAATTGATGCTCTGCTACCATGACATACTTTGGATACTCCTGGTTTCACTCTATACATGTAAGAGGTATGCGTCATGTACTCTGGTTTGTCGAGGAAAAATGAATTTTCATTCTTCACTCGAGCACGAAGGGATAACTTCACTCCTCATTTTTTTTTATTTTCCTGACTTTTGCCTGGTGACAAAATTAAAAGGGCAATAATTTGACATTTTCAAAGGATTCCAATAATAACTTCTAAATCCTCAATTTTCTGATATCAGTCAACTCGTCGTTCGAGATCTTAAACTGAACTCACTCGAGTAGAAAAAAATATGCAAATACTTCGCCTAAAATATGCGAAATCGACGCTCTTTATACAAGTTTATATTGTAGTTCGGACATTGTTTAGGATATTGTCGGTACATGGGCGCGATGTGGCCAGTCGGTTCTTTATTTATACTTTACACACGCATACAAAATGTTGTATTTAATTTTCACCTACTGCTCTAAAGAGAGAAAGAAAAAAAGAAAGAAAGAAAGGGAGACCATTATTGTAAACAGCGACGATGTAATCTTATGTGAACCATTACACGAATCACGAGCCATGAAATTGTCCGATTTAATCGTAAACGATGGAGAAAAAAAAGAACAACGCTTAACATGAGTACCTAGCATTATTATCGTGTACATTGTATATTATTGTATGTATCTTGCATGAAAATTGAGAAGGGGATAATTGATACGTTTTAATTTAGCACTATGCTCGTATTTAGTTTTGATATGGTTTATACAATTCTTCATTTGTGTAGTGAGCGAGCGTTAGGTTGTGTTTTTTTTTTTCGAAAGAAGAGAATCTTCCTGTCCGAGACGATATGCAGATAAAAATGAATAAGGGAACCGGTTCTTGTTCTTGGTGCACGAGGTACGAGGAATGACGACGAGACCGGTGTTAGGTAAATACGACATTAAGCAATTAATTTCTCGTTGATAAATACTACGTCGTAATGGCTCGAGTTTTGATAACGGATTATTCTTGAGGTGTTATTTTTCTCCCTTCTTGCTTTCGAATGCATTTATATGTATAAAGATGCTGGAAAGAATCAGATTCGGTTTGTCGAAGGTTCTCAGTATTCTACTTTCATATATGCTGCGACGACTTATACGATGAATTAACGGGATACAGTGTCCGAGAATTGTGACGTCATCATAAGGACCAGTTTCATTTTGGATAGGGGAAAAGCTCTAGTTTATTGTTGTGGTTTTATACAGACTGAGAAAGGTCCGGTTTTGAAGACGATAGATACATATTGAGAAGGGTTATAAGTGATACTTTGTATTGGAAATATTTCTTATTTACGTGAAGGTATGAAGATAGAAGATTCCGGATCGTGTAATTGATACCGTACTTCGGTGTATCGATGGATGTTTGGTAGAGATACCTGCATAGTTGGCTGAGCTTAATGGTTTTGTCATTAACGTGTGCTGTATCGTTTGAGGCAAATTTTAGGAGATTGTGATGCAATTTGCAGGAATTTTATGGAATTCTTTCGTATTATGTCGATATTTTGATAGCAGGATAGAGGATAATTGGATATCTTCGAGTCGAAATGCTGTATTGAAACCAACTGGTCAAAGTTTAATCAAACTACTGGAAGCAGGAATAAGTCCAAGTGTCTCAAACAGTTCCATTTTTTACTATAGCTGGATTCAAACTTGACTTTAGATTTGGGCATTTGCTGATATCAGATGAAATACACCAAAAAAATGAGGCAGGATATCCCTGATTATTGAGCCATAATGGATACTCGATCTCATAGTGGAATTCACTTCACAATCTGTAACAAAGTCATGCTTTGTGATCTTAGTATATCCAACCCAAGTTGCCGTTTTAATTCGATATCAGAATATCGCGAGAAGAGACCTGGGCAGGAGGCAGAGAAGCGAAGACGAACTGATTCGAATTCGTTGAAACGGACTACCATTCTTAAAATGAAAACTTGTCCGCTTTGTTCATTGTTTCTGCGATAGAAAAATATAAAATATATTCAGCATCGGTTTTAATCTGGTATATTTGTAACCGGTTATACTACATACTTCTTTTCACGTTTACAAGTTCATACAAATGGATGTATCTGTTTTAACCGAAGTTATATGGCTATACGTTCCCTCTTCCGAGATACGTACTTCACTTGACTATACGAACAAAGTTAGCTCTTTGAAAATATACTTAATATTTATATAATTTGTAATTTTGTACACAGAAAAAAAAAGGCAGCGAAAAGAAAAAGAGAAAAAAACGATTATAATATAATTAACCAACACGCGGTAATTTGCGCTTTTCAAACAGCGAAATTACTAGGTTATCGTGAAATTGTTCGGAAAAATTTTATATTGTTTGGTCTTTGTATATTTTTTTCTGCGGTTTTGTTTTTTTTTTGTTGCGGAATAATTGCACGTTTATAGTTTCCAAGCGACTGGAATGCTTTGATGGTAGACGTTCATGACCTATAGAGGTTGAAATTCCTGATAAATTGATTCAAATTCGAGCTAATTTTGAAAAAAATCACGAGTGGGATTTAATCAGAGGGTTTAGCGTTGTTGTGCTTCTTGGAAATTGCTGTGGTGTTTGTGTGTTGATCCGAAATCAGATTTGGTCATCGTAATCTCAGATGCAGGGAATGCTCGTGTGTTCTGTGATCCTGCTTTTGTCCTGTTTTTTTTTTTCAATTTTTTTTGGTCGAAATTGTCCAGATCTGCTTTTTGCCAGAACATCTAAAAATTGTCTTGTTTTTGTTTTGCAGAAATTGCCGAAAAAAAATCCTCCGAGGCAGTGTTCTGTCCAAAATTACCAAAAAACCGAAAAAAAAAAAGGAATCCGATTTTTTATTGTCAAGAAAAAAAGTATCCAATTTACCATTTTTGTCAAAAAATTTCCTTGTGTCAAAATAAATGTACCATTTATTAAAAAGTCATTGAAAGTCTCATTTTTTAGCAAAGTTGTCATACAGTGTGAATTTTTGAAAAAATTGTTGAAATTCTGCTAAGTTGCCAAAAAGATCCTGTTTTTTGACAATTCCAAAAAAATCCTTATAATTTTTGTAAATTTCCTTGAAAGGTATCCCTTTTGCCAAAATTATGAAAAGTGATACCTAATTTTTGACAAATCGTTCAATATTCTTGTTTCTTGCGAAAATTTCCGAGAAAGATCCTGTATTTTTTTGTCAAAATTGTCTGAAAGCTCCATTTCTTGACAAAATTTACTAAAATTCCTTGGAAATCCCTCCTTTTTTCGCCAAAACACCCAAAAAGTATTGATTTGCTCCCTTAGCTGTCTGAAAAGTCCTATTTTTTCCCAAAATTTGCCTAATGAAAGTCTTGTTTTCTGTCTGTGTCAAAAAATCCTGTTTTTTTTTTTGTCAAAATTGTCAAAAAGTCCTAATCTTGGCTAAAATTCCTTAGAAACCCCTTCTTTTTTGCCAAAACACCCAAAAAGTATTGATTTGTTTCCTTGTCTGTCTAAAAAGTCCTATTTTTTCCAAAATTTGCCAAATGAAAGCCTCGTTTTCTGTCTGTGTCAAAAAGTCCTGTTTTTTTTTCAAAACTTCTGAGCTCAGCTTTTTTTCATTTCTTTAATACAACTTTTTACTTTTTGTACCTACCTGTGTAATTTTCCACTTATTCTTTACTTCCAAAATTTCAATTGTTCTTTTTTTCATTTCTTTCTGAGAATGGACAAATTTTGATCCCAAAAAATTCTGGTTTGTATTTTAAACCCACCCTTCCTCCCAAAATGAAACATTAAAAAAAATTTCCTGTGGTAAGTCCCAAAAAAATCGAATCAAGAAGATCCAAATTTCTGACTTTAGTTTGTTCGTTGCTTGTTTTGTGTTTCTTACGACTGTTGCAGTATTTCATGAGCTAAGTACGTATTTCAATGGTTCAGATTTGAAGTTTGCCAGGCTGGTCAGAGATCTCCCAAATGAATTTTATCTGAAAAAAAAAGTCCAAAGAATCCTATTGGCGTTTCTACTAAGGTGAAATCCGAAGAATCCTCTTATGAGGTTTGAAAAATATTTTGCAAAGCGTTGACAATACTTTTCGAGGATCAGGAATTGTTTTATGATGTCAATTGAATATTCTTGAGTTGCCTCTCAGAAGTGCTGAATTAATCAAGGCATTGCAACTTGGAGTATTTTTCTTGGGATGCGTCTTACTCAATTAGTTTCCTGAAATCTTCTAAGCCTCTGTTCATGGATAATTTAACTATTCATACTGATTCGTAGGAACTTTGAATGAATGTTGTCGGCTTAGACTCAGAATCCGAATCGGGGTTCTTGAAAATAGTGCACGGTGCTAGATGTAATCATCTTATCAATCATGGGATTTCCCTTCTGTGTAGTGATTTAGAAAATGTATAAGCAGATGATTCATGAGGAGATTCTTGTACAACACAGACACACGATGCAAGGCACAGGTGACGATTAATATTATGTACTTCTTTTGACTACCAGAGGAATATTCTCGATGACCTAGTTGAAGTCCATTAATACTTACAAATACGTTGGTAATTTTAAACCGCGTATTCCTTATTCGTGGTCTGTTTAAGAATTTGACGATTGATGATCGGTTCCTGTCACTGTGGAAATACCAAACGATGGAATGGGTTCGCGAATGCGCGCGCATTCCAGCGATTTTAACCAGAAAGACTATGTCTGCTGCGTCTAATGGCTCGGTTGACATTGAAGATTTTATTGTGAAATGGCGGATTCGCTGGTGTGACCTAGAAAGGTCGTGGTAACTTGACAATGCTAAGTATCTACCGCGATCCCGATCGCGACGTTGGTCTTTCGTTGATGTCAGCTTACGTTGATGAGAAATTTGCTTATGTAAGAAAGAATTCGCTACTGATAAAAGATTATCTTCTTTATGGCTCGCGTCAATCTCGGTATTAGTTCGCGCACAACAACGTGCGCATACATGTACAATGTACATAAACCGGTGTGTGTGTGTTGGTGAATTATCATTATGTAAATACAATATTGACGAGACGTCGTCTGTGAGGGGAAAATTTTACACTCGACGAAGCACATAGCGCGATAAAACATTTTGTACTTACCTATGCAACCAAAAGAATGAAAATAGCGTATATTTATAGAGTTCGCTGAAGTAGCGAACGTGCGAAATTTTTCAACATCGAATTTGGCTAACGTGAAACGCGTCTGAAGCGCGGCGGCGCTGTGGTAATTTTTAAATTTTAATTAGAATGAAAATCGGCCGTATGCATGTTTGGAATGAGGTCGCGAAGGATTTTTTTTTCTGTCGTGTCTTACTCTCGGCAAGGCATAAATTGGTTATCGACGCACGTTTTGTAAGATGCGGATAAGACGGATGGTGCGGGTGTGTTTTAAAAATATGGATAACTGGCAAACAGTCGTCGATAACATCGACGCACCTATTTTTTTCGCGTGCATTCTTTTCGTAATTTTGTTTACATTTTTCGACGACCGAGTGAAACCTATTTAAAGATGAGAAATATTTTGGCATTATTCATATCGCCGCCGTACTTCCGCTTTGCAAACAATGACACGTACATATTTCTTTGGCTGATTATGTGAAGACTGATGACAGGGGAGGGTGGACGTAGCAATGCTGCGTAAGCGAATGCAGTATTTGGTATGGTGTGGCTTGTGTATTTTCAAGTTGTAGTTTTCGAGGAAATTACATATATGGATATTGTTTTAGTCTAGTTGACTGATGCCGGCTTCTCCCTTCAGCCAGTTTTTCTTCAGGTCTACGAGGGATGAACGTGGAAATTACAACACTATTGAAAGCAAGATATCTGCCAGGTCATCGAAGTCGTCAAAAAGCCATCCTTTTGGCCAAAACTTGAACTCGATTACCAAAAATTGATCAAATGTTCTCAAAATTGAATAATAATTTGTCAAAAATGCAACAATTATTATAGAAAAAAAATTGTTGAATTGTCTTCTCAGTTACTGAAAGTTGCCATAAATTGGTAAAAAAAATTAAGATATAAGCAAAACTTGGCGAAAATTGCTCAAAAATTTGTTGAAATGCCAATTCGCTGAAAATGTGGACAAAATATCCCAAAAATTATCAGTTTAAGAAAAAAATTGAGAGAAATTACAAAAAATTGATCGTATATCGAATTGAAATGAAATTGTGAAAAAATCACATATAGCAATAGAAATCTTAAAATACTACAGAAATTACTCACTTGAAAGTTACCAAAAATTAATAGAATTCATCAACTCTGAAATTCTGAAAAATTTTGACCTGATGGAATTTTTTTCATTTTTTTTCCAGTGATTAGTGCGAAAAATTATGTAAAAATCCCCCGTCAAAGTTGAATTCCAAACCTACTGAATTTTCAGAAAAGGTCATCCAAATTCTTTTTTATTTCTTCGATTTAGTAAAACCTCGGAAAGTAATCTTACATTTGATATTATTTGACAAAAACACCATAAAATTGGTATGGAAATCACTAAAGTTATCAAAAATTAATAAAACATTAGGAAACGATGAAATGTCTCAAAATTCGAGTGAAATTTTCGATAATTCGATTAAATTTTTGAGAAATATGAACAAAAAATCAATCAAATGTTCTCAAAATTGAACGAGAATTATATTCAAAAAATGCCGAAAGTATGACACAAAAACTTTTAAATTATTGATTTCCCTGTTATTGTAAAGTATTAAAATCACAATAATTGAGCAAAGTTTTGCAATATTGCTCAAAATTGTTGAAAATTGCTTAAAATAATAGAATATTGTCAAAATAGTAAAACTTTGTAAAAAAAAAAAAAAAAAAAAAAAAAAACATTAAATAATACATATGAAGAGTGATATTCCAAAACTCGCTTTGTCCATTTTCACAACTTTTCAGGAGAGAGGAAAAACAGTTTCCTTTTAAACAGGTAAATTGGCTTTTTAGGCGAGTTTAGCACTTTATTTGGGTGGATTTATGATGTAGGAGTGTAGGTATACATTTCATCCACTAAATACTGCTGAAAAAAATTTCAATAAAAATGTACAAAGCTCGTTTTGGAACATTATTTTTTTTAAAATTTTTAGTGAATTGGCTATTTAGGTGAGTTTAACACCTCATTTTGGTAGGTTGATGATGTAGGAATGTGAGTTAATACTTCATCTACCAGGTACCACTGCAAACCCAACTTTGATAAAAATGGACAAAGCGAGTTTTGGAATATCACTCTTCATATCATGTTAATGGTAAACATGGCGTAAAAATCGTTTGAAAATCGTCAACAATTGCCCAGTGAAGTTGCCCAACACTTTGCAGTAATTCAGTAATTTCTGAAAACGCAGCTTTCAAACTTCTCGATAAAATGGCATAAAAACACCTAAAATTGATCCGAAACTTCATAAAATGTCTCGAAATTTGCGTAAAATCTTGCAAAAGTCGCATAGATTATGAAGAATTGATTACAAATTCTCAAAATTGCATGAAAGTTTGTCAAAAGTGTAGGAAGTGTTATAAAAACCATTATCAACCTGGCTTCTCAGGTATTGCAAATTTCCCTAAATTGATGCAAAGTCAGCAAAATCAAGCAAACTTGTGCAAAAATTTTTTTTTTAATTTGTTAAAAATGTGGAAAATGATTGAAAATTTGATGAAATACCTACTTACTTATATTTTGAAGTTTTATTAAAATATCTTTAAAATGTCCAAATTTCAAACAAACTGTAAAAGATCACTAATGAATAAAAAATAATCAAATACACATCATCAAATCGAAATTTTGCAGAAATTACACGAAATATCACAGAAAAATTGCGAAGCATTATTAAAAATTTTATGAAACGAAGCTGAAAAATTGTCAAAATGACATGAAAACAAATTTTAAATGACCAAAAATTGATGAAATATCTCAGAATTTGAGTAAAATGTTTGGTTTGCTCGGGTCCATTTGCTTTTTTTTCATTTTCAATTTTTCAACATGAAATAACTATTCGAATTTCAAAATGTTGAAGTAAATAATAATATGAAATACCATCGAAATTGAAGAATTCGAGTTAAATTTGATTTTGAGCGAACACGATGTGATATTCATCAATTTTTAAAATTGATAAGGAGAAAATAAAACGAAAAATTGAAGTGAAACGTTATATTTTTGGCGTCTACTTGTTTAAATAAAATCATAAAATGTTTGAAGTCATTTAGCAAACATTTTTTACAATAATTTGGCTAAAAACTTGAATGTAAATTTTGACGATCCCCCCCCCCTCTTAAAAATTCCATAAATGCTCGAAAAATGACCTGCTGAAAGTCTTGCTAAAAGTCCTACTCGAGTCCTACTTTTTCATTTTGAAATTTTGTTAGACACCCTATTTTTCCTAAAATTGCGATATTTTTTGGAAAATGCCTCTTCTTTGAGGACCCATATCTCTCCTGTCGGGGTACATACAGAGCAAAAAAAAAATTCTGAGTGACTTTCAACTCTGAATGAAAGTCTCCGCTGAATGTGGTAAAAATCCTCCGACATTTTCTTTTCGCTATCCTCCTTTTATATTTATGGCTTCAAGATCTATGACAGGCTGATTTTGGATGAAAATTTTAGTGATCAAGGTTCATTTGAATGCATAATTTTTTATCAAAACATAGGACAGTTTCAGTGCCTAGTTCCTTGCTGCAGATATTCTTCCAAATTTCCAGTTGAATTTGTCTGTCTGGTCTCGATTGGATTATCATCAGTCAAATCTAGCTCGAATGCTTTTACTCGTATATGTAGATGACTCCTTTTAGAGAACCCATTGAAAATACATTTACGAAGGTTCCGATTATTAATTCCGATAAAGAAAAATCCTTTCTTTATTTTGATCCGTATGGTTACATATCGTCGAGATTTTACATTCATCGTCAACGCAGCGATTTGCGACACTAATTAACCTAGATTTTAGCATTTCACGGCGAGGGGCACAATGAATTTATCATAAATCAGACCCGTGCATGGCACCAGGCGTTCACTCAGCACACGACTTTGATATGAAAACCATCGATAGGTCTTTTTTTATCTTCCTCACAAATCGTAACCAAACATGGATACGACGACTCGAACCCATTAAAAAAAAAATTTGAAACACTGATCGTATTTCGCGGAATCATACTCGCACCAAGGGGTATCGGTATCACCGCAGCGAGCTGCTGGGTGGTGATTTTTATACAAATTTGTAGTTTGATATGCGCGGTCTGGCGATCGCTGGTTTGTTGATCTCGCGCGACTACACAGAAAGTCATTTTCGTAGCTGTTGCATTAATTCATATCTACCTACTCATTACTCTGTTATAACTCGAAACGCGAGTAAATCGATGGTCATCTGTGAGAATAGGAAGCAAAAGGGCAATTCGTAGGCGTCGAGGAGCAGTACAACGGTACTTTTGGGTGCGCTGTGGCTGTCTCTGTATATTATTAATAACTGAATAACTGCAGAAATGGCGATTGGCAAAACGCTGAGTACTCGTATAGTGAATGAAGCCTCTCTCGGGTTACAAATTACAACCGCACTCGCGTACACAGTATTCGGTTCATTATTTGGAGAAGACGACCAAGTGCCCGAGAGGCCAGGCGCGCTCTCTAATACAGGTTTACCGGAACCGAATAATTTGCTTCGGCGTGAGCCCGTCAATTATATGGTCATTGAGTGGTGTATAGCGTGTAATGTATTATTTGTAGTATGTATAGTACACGTTCATGTTTGGTGTGCCAGTACGAACTTGGTAGATTCTTCGATGATAAAAACACCTTCTTGGCACGTGAATGTTTGGTCAAATCAAAGGTATTGCTTGATCAATAAATAGGGCTGTGCGGAGAGGGAGGCAAAGAGGAAAATTCATCCCATTCCCAGATTTCTTGGAGGATCAGAGAAATGAAAAGTCTGAGATGTGTTGATAAGCAATTGCGAGGTTGATTTTTCAAAATTCTGGAACATTTTTTTGTGTTTGCTAAAAAATTTGAGACTTTGATTGTTGAAAAATATATATATTTTTTATTCTCGTTTTCCGATGATTTGGTCAACAGTTCCTTGAATGACAAATCTTATTACGTAGTACACAACGAATAATAATAATGGACTAATAAATGAATCATCAAAATAACTAAACACTCACGCGACGAACGTTTTAAATTTCTCTCAATTAGATACTGCCAACGTAACATTAAATACATGTGCAGATATATAACTGCATAGTACACAAGAAGCATCACTCACATCCTTATCACCACCTATTACTCTCTCTGATGACTCAGAATTTAAAATTTGCGGCAGCTATTCATGAATGAAAATTTCGCTCCTTACACGTCCAATTTGCAATTACATCTTTTCCTTCTGGTATCCATGTGTGAATTTTACACTCGTCAACCGGAACACACCAGACAATTTTCAATTTTACATATGTTACAAGATAGCTAGCTACGTCACTGGCCGATTACGCACTCCACCGGAGTGTCAAAGTTGACTCATTATGATGGTGACGAAAGCTCACGCTGCTGTACCGTTTGTGGCCTTGAATAATTTCGCAGCTCGCTTCAGCGAGACTTCTCAAATTACCACGCTCCATACTAAATCAGGGATGGAAAGAGAGAGACAGCGAGAAGAAAAAGCAGCCAACAGAGCGTATTTTTTGGCAACTACCTACATTTGCAAGGTATCTTCCTTCAGTCGTATACGTACGTGGATTTCGAATAACGAATATACTCGACGAGCAATGTTTATATACTCGTACGTATTACTAAATTAATTAGCGAGCCACCGCAAAGGGCCAGTCGGCTCACCTTTTTACTTTCCTAGGTATATGTAAAAACGTACCTAGTCTATACTTCATAATACGCCGGACAATAGAGCACGTACTTTATACCGATGATTAACGAGAACGTGTAAGTATACAACCAACGCGTAATGAACTGTATCTATTTTAATTTCTTCGACTTAAGTAGTGTTTAACGGCACGACATGCACGATTTCAAAACCACAGTCGTACACGCTGTACAGCAGAAACAAGAAAATAACGAGAGAAAAAAACAAACGGATTGAGATGAGAAATACAGGCAGAAGAACGACGAGATGAATGGAGCAGGCAGAAGGGACCAAAATGAGAGAGACATTATTACCGATGGTATTTTTATTTTTAGTTTCGAGTATTAAACTCGGACTATGCCATAATCGTACGTGTTACACCTTCCTGAGATGTTGTCAGACAGTAAGATCAACTTACATACTCGTATGTATAGTGATTAGATACATTTTCCAGCTTTAAGAAGATATTTGCCAATTTTTTGGCAGTCTTTAATCAGGGAAAAAACTGGACTTTAAACACACAATATGTTATCAAAAAAATAGCAAATATCATTTTTGGACAAAATTTGAGGAATTTTTCGGTGAGGAGGATCTTGAGAAATGAACGGAGACAATTTTCATTTTTTTTCTCAAATGATTTTGTGTACCCCTGGAAGTGAAGCTTTTCATGAAAAAAGTCTAATATCACTATGATTCTGGTACGATTCTCCGAACGATTATTTCCCTCATTCCCTGAACACTCATTTCTCCGAATCTCATTTTCCTGAATTCAAATTCGCGGATCCGATTTCACAAAACCATATCTCCCTTTTTCCCGAATCTGGTTTCCCGAATTTAATTTGCCCAATAAACGACTCTTCTCCCGAATGTTTTTTTCGAATTTGTATAAGCTTTGCCTATCACTTTGTATTTTATTTATGATTTTTGAGTATCTACTGGGTGAGATCGTCTTCGACTTTTTTTTTTTTTTGGAAAGTCGAGATTTTTAAAAAAGGTTGAGAATTATGTCAGTATATTGTGGGAAAAATTTTGGGTCTCAGGTCAAATTCTGACCCTCATTTGTCTACCAGGGTTTCAAATTTTAAAATTGACTGCGAAAATCGAAAAAAATGCCTTTTCGTTTTTATGGTAGATAATTGATCGTGTATGGTCGTAGTTGTATTCATTCTATAATATAAAAAATGTATTTGCAATTTTACCGCTTTTTTAAGAAGAGTTGAAGTAAAATTTCGAAAAGTAGCTAAAATTGGAAAAACAATTTTTGTGCTTCTAAATGGATAGAATACTTACCATCAGTTTTTATTTAAAAAATTCAAAGGAATATTTTTTCTGCAAATTTTTATCCTGACAGAATTTATTTTTTCTAATGTTCTGTTTGAAAATGAAAAAAATTTCATTTGATTTTGAATCAACTTCCATCCCACCAATTCTCCATTGAATTGTTTTAAAAAAATTCCTGTCAAAAGTCTTGCTTTTTTGGCATGATTGTCAGCAGACCTCTTTTTGTATTTCCTTCCGGGGGGGGGGGCTAAATTGAAATTGCAGGTCCCTAATTTTCAGACCCCCCCCCTCCCAACTGTGTTTTGAGAAAAAAAAATTGAAGTAGGTAGAGTACGTGAATTATTTTTTTATTGTTTAAAAATTTTTCAACTTTTTTGAAAGGAAAAATGTTGATTACTTTGTTTTGCTCTTCAAGTACTAATGTTCCATTATTCAAAAATTTCAACGTGACAACCTTGACAGATTTTGTTCTTAGATAATTTTGACCTTTTAAAAAAATTCAAAAATTTTTGAAAAAGTTACAAAAATTTATTAATTTTTTATTGTTTTTAAATTCTTTCATTTTTTTAGTTTTTATGGCAATCTTCCACAAAAAAAAGCCCTGACTGTCAGTAAGTTTTGTTTTTTACTGAAATTTCTAGAAAGTTTTGCGTTTTTGCAATAATTTTAATTGTCCGAAAATTTTTCTGTTTTGTTGAAATTTGTCAAAAAGTCCCTTTTTTCAGCAGAAATAATTTAAAAAATCTGAATTCTTATTGTTTCAATCCGAGATTCCGCGTCTTCTTGCGGAATTTTTCATTTTTAAAAATTTTTTTCTTGTCATCTTTGTAAATGGAAAAATTTTATTCTGAAAACATTTTGATTCAAATAAATTTTGACCCAATCTGATTTCCACTAAATCATTTGAAAAAATTCCAGTCAAAAGCCCTGCTTTTTGGCATGAATAATGCTCAAAAAAAAATTGTTTTCCCTAAATTGCCAAAAAAAATCTCATTGATTTCTAGAAATTGTCCAAAAGTCCTGGGTTTTGACAAAAGTAGTAAAAATAATACTTGAGAAAAGTTTTATACTCGTAGTTTCAGTCGAACTTCGAACTTCTGTAGTTCTCTTTTTCATTACATTCAGAATTTTGATTATTGTTCATTTTTTCTGGATCTTCTTTGAAAAAAATTGATTATTTGTAATTTGAAAATATGTATCAAGTTTCAAAATGAATTTTGACATGACCCCACCACCCCACCCCTCCCTCCTCATTCGATCCCGAAAGAAAACGATTGGTTTGGAACACTGCCCACTGGTAGAGTAATGAGACGAGTTCGAGTCAGCGTCTCAAATAATCCTTCTTCGCACAACTCCTCTTTCCCTCCCCTCCAAAAAAATTCATTGACGACACACTCTGGACTTGAAAATTTTTTAAAATAACTTCGAAGTTTTCTCAAAAGTCAAAAATAAAATAATGATCACATCAAATTGAGATGACAAAATTTGGTTAATAACAATTTGAAAAAAAAAGTAGAAATCTGAAAGAAAAAGAGCTCCAATGCAGTGTTAGTTTCAAAAATAAAAATTGAATTTTTTAAAAATTAGCCTAAATAAAAACTTGAAGGTCAAAGTTTTCCCTCTGCTTTTGAAAGATACAAATTAGACGGGCATTTTGAATTATGCTTTCTTAATCAAAAGTTTTTTGACCTTTTTTTCAAGTTTTTGAACGAACATCAATCAATTTTATCAAACATTTTTTTTTTTTGGAACTTTTACTTTGGTCCACCGTTTATTTCAGAGAACATGTTCTTTTTCGTGTATTTGTTTAGATTCAACATTTTCACCCTCCTCCCTCCCCCCCCCGAGAATAAAAATGAAAAATTGGAAAAATGTTCAATTTCGGAAACATTTTTGTCATACTTTTTGGTATTTTCCTCTCCAGAAAGATGACGTAAGATTGATCAAAGATCTAGCGAAATGGTATTGCAGTGATAAGAGATGATAGAGCAAGTACATAGTTTGAAGCTCGAAGACCGAGAGCGGAGACCGAGTAGTGGTACATTCTGCATCGATACGACCTAAGCGTATCGAATTGTTTAAGCGTTACCTTGGCATTGCGAGTCGACTGGTACTCGCGATGCTGTAACTAACTTTTGGCCGATTCGAATATTCGCTCATTTATTAATTTTTTACCTTTTTACGCTTTAATACACCGGTACACGTTGCGAGACATGATCTGTAAAAGTCGAAGAATGGTGGTGACCGCACGTCGTCATCGAGTCTCTCCGCGTGACCAAACTTCTCCATCTTCATCCTACTACGCGAGCACCGTGTGAGAATTGTAATTCCTCTGCCTTATGATGGAAAGTGCGGGAGGCAGAGAATTCATTAATGCCGAGTGCGAGTTCCAACTTTGTTTATGACGGTTTTTATACATACGTATGTGTATTGTGATGCGAGAAGACAGATGACCTTGCTAGAGCCGGAAAAATAACGCGAAAAGAGGTAAACGTAGGTATTCGTACATGCGATTAAAATGACTGTGAGGAATATTGAAAGAAATTCTCGGATGAACGCCAAACACTAAACAGCTTACGCCGACGCGACACGATGCATTTTGTTGTTGGTTCAACTTCGATCGCGAAATAATGAACTCGCGAATGATTGGAATTTTCGCATTTTTGCTTATGTGTTGGTTGTTGGTGGATTGAATTGGAATTGGATGTAGTTAGAGGCTCGAGTATTATGTTTTGAAACGAACGATCAATGCTCGATGATTAGGAGGATGACGACTATGACAATGAATCCTATTCTGAGATGTTAAGTGTGTTTTTCTGGATGTTGTCGTCAATGTTGATATTGTTGTTGATAGCGTTGTGTATATCGTTGTTAACGATGATAGGAAAATTATAATATGTAATTGGCATAGTTGATATTACGTTGTGTTTGTCGCTGATAGAAAATATGATGTCGATTTGCGAAGAAATATTTACACGTATATCTGCGATCACGATACACGTGCTTGTTTCATGGGTTGAGTCGTAATCAGATATGTTCAATTGGGCTCTGTTCTTGGGTATCTGCGATTGTTTCCAATTTTCATTGACCACTTGTTTGAATTTTGACTCGATTTGGAAGCATATTAGGGACCTTTAAATGAGTCTAATAAATAATTTTTCAAAAATGCAGAAATTATTCTAAAAATTATTGTTGAATTAACCTTCTATGTAGTTACTGAAAATTACCATAAATTGGTGAAGAAATTGGCATAATTGAGCAAAATTTAGCAAAAATTGATTGCAAATTTATGCCATAAAAATTGTTTAAATTGACTGAAAATTAGCGAAACATTTTCTTAAAAATTGAGCAATCAAAAGGTCTTCCTTTTTCATTTTAGTGATAGTTTATTGAAATGCATCTCTCATCAAAAATCAGAATTTGACCCAAAAAATTTCAATTTTGAAAGTTACAGGAAAAATCAAATGAAAAATTATCGAGCTCTTGCTAGTGTGTTTCAAATGTAAATTCTTCAATTTATTTGAAAAAATATGCATAAACGCCTTTTTTTGGGGTGCATAAAGGGGGGCTTTAAAAAAGGATTCAAAATTACGAACATAGAGGGAGCTTAATTAAACTTTTTCATCTATATAGTTGAATAAGTATATACCTCAAAACATTACGTTTGGCGCGAATCGCATATTTCTAGTTTTCCAGGGGTTCCCAAAATATTGAAATTACAAAAAATTGGAAAATTCGATTTTTGAGTACCAGCGCAAAATTTTATTGAGCTCAAAATTTGGTAGAATGAAGGTCTTTCAGATACTAATACACTGTAGAAAGCTTTTTAGCGGGGTTCAAAGGAGTGGGTTCAAAATTAAGTGGTTCCAAAATTTTCCAAAAATCAAAAAAACTCCAATTTCTGCCCCCGTCGAAAACAGAAAAATCACCTCACAGAACGTTCGTCGGATTCAAACATATATTTTGCGCTGAAAAAATGTTCGAAATACTCAGTGATTCCTAAAATTATTTTTTTATTCACAACTTTGGAAACCCCTGGAGCTCAAATAGTGGTCATTTTGGGTTAACTAACCACGAATTCGTATTTAGGACATTTATTACAACATTTTGAGGGATGGTTGAGTCGTTTCCAGTGTAATTGTCTAACTTTCAATTTTTCTGTTTTATGATTGCATTTGAATAAGAATAAACTGTTCTTATTCGAGTTGAAAATTTTAGTGAGTAAAATTGAAAATTTTGGTATAAAAAGTTGGAATTTTCAGCAATCTGCACCCCTCTCCTTCGCCAAAAAAGCTCTTCGGTTCGACCCTGAATGTTGGTTTAATTTAGGTTTACAAAAAAAAACTACTTTTTTGGTCACTTTTTTCACTTTTGAAAGTTACTTAAGTAAGTTACGTTTTCTTATAAAAATTCAAGTACGATGTCTGATTTAGTAAACAGTTTGAAAAATGCACTATTTTGCTCCTGGAGAGGGGTCATATGAGGTTAGATTGATACCAGTAAAAATCACATCGGTGACACTTTCTCACTTGTTGTGCCAAATTTGAACCTTCTGGGTCAATTAGAGGTAGCTGGCAGTCAAAAGTAAGAGGGAAATTCAGTTTTTTCACCTCAAGTACGGTGGAAATGACCTCGAATGCCGAAATTTGGACATGTTGGTCACAGTGAAAGTACTATGGTTTCATTTTTGTTGACCATTTTTATCAATCGGAGTCCTTATTCTGACCCAAGTTGCATCAATGAATGAGGACTGTATTCAAAAAAAAAAACTGAGTCGTTTATTCTGAAAACGTTGTTCAAAGCTCAGAAAACGTATGTTTTACGTTGTTGGAACATTACCTAATATTTCTGCTTACTTTTCTTATGGAAAATACACACAAATCACAGCACAAAGATTATTCAAAGGAAGTGACTATCGTAATCATTATGCTATCGAACAAATAATTTATTTGTATTATAAATGGGTAATTAATCTTCAGCAATAAAAAATTAGTTGATCTTTCTTCAGCCAAAAATAATAATAAATTGATAAAATGCATAAACGATGCATCTCATTTCTCGATTCGTATTTAATATGCACGAGAATAGATTATCAATAAAGTTCTAAATTGAATTTTTTCATGTGACGTGTATATAAATTGTATGTCTGTGCAATCAGAAGTGCTGATAATGCGGAGGTTATTACTGATATTTTTTTTCGCGTGTATACGACTCAGAGAACTGGCGTTATCATATTTTCGCAAGTGATTTCGAATAAACGAACCATAAAACATCGTACATATTTGCTAATAGCGTGAAGATAATGTTACGAATAATTTATTGGAATTAAAATTAATATTTTCATTGGCCCGAACGCCCTAATGGTACACACACCACACCAAAAAAGAAAAAAGTTTAAATATTACGAATAATTTACGATATTTAATTATACGTGAATTACCTAATAGAGTATAATCTCGATTGTAGGTACGTGTATATTACGTGTGAACTAATTTTATTTTTCTTTTTTGTTTCTTTTTTTGACAGACTTTCACAGCATGGTGTAATTCACATTTAAGAAAAGCCGGCACAGCCATCGATAATATAGACGAAGATTTTCGTAATGGGTTAAAACTGATGTTACTATTGGAGGTAATCTCCGGCGAAACGTTACCGAAACCAGATCGCGGTAAAATGAGATTTCACAAAATTGCCAATGTAAATAAAGCTCTGGATTTCATCGCCAGCAAAGGAGTCAAGCTCGTGTCGATCGGCGCCGAAGGTTGGTAAAGAAAAACATAACCTATTCTAAATATTTCGACGTACGTGTAGGATGATCTAAAAATCACAAAAATGTATTTTTTTTTTTTTTTCAAAATTGGGCTTCAAACAGGCAAAAGCTCAAAGTTGGTGACCTTTCAGAGGGGGGGGGGGCTGAAAATTGAGAAGTTTTATGAGAATCACGAAAGCCAGGAGAAAACTTTTCCCATCGAAAATAACAGTACTTTGGAGACTCATTACTGCGTTCCCTTTTGATCTTGTGGTCTCCAAGTTTCCATGGTTCTCTTTTTATTCAAAGAATACTGCTACCGTGAATTTAGTCAAAATTCTAAAGCGTTATATTTTGTTTTTTTTATCAATTTATGTAATTTTTTGGGCCATTTTGTGAACTTTGAAAAAATACTTTGAGATTTTTTGAACACCTTGTATGTAGGTCAAAAAAAATTTACACCGTACGAGTTATTTTAATGATTTGCATGCCGAAGTTGATGGATTGTTATTATTATTAATTTCATAATTTGATCAACGGCGGCAGTATTGACTCGGACTGGCATTTTAATTTAATATAATTATTACACCGCTTTGGTAACGACAAAAATGTGTGTAATTGGTAATGACGAATGGCGATATTGTTCACTCGAAGTAAATTATACACGATTGCAAACGGCATTGATTTTTCTTTGAAATTTACCCCACGTACGAGTACCTAATGAGAAAAATTCCTGCTTCAATTTCACTTTTAAACAGTAACTTTGTACGAGTGTATGTAGGAAGTAATGTTCATTTACGTATGATAACACAGCCAGAGAGCGTTGGACGTTTCTTATCGTAATTTTTTTCCTCTTTTTCGTTTTGTTTTGCTTCGAGAATGGAAGCCAGAGCCAGACGATAGGAATGTCGACCTGTGTGGGTGTGTTGAATTGTTGATATGTTAATGATCGAATGATCGATGCAACGGTGAACGCCAACTAATGAGAAATACGTTTGTCGTTTACGATTTAGGTTGGTAAATGGATGAAAAATGGAATGCCATGATTACTGTAAGATGACAACATGATTTTTTAATCGTATTATTCATCGGTGTTTTACGATATATGTGCCCTATACGCCTTCGCAATTCTTCAGCAGCCAGGTACATAATACAATGATGTGTATAAAGAGTGATGTCACAATGGTGGATTCTTGTTTACAATGATGAGTGACTCTTGACTATGCGTGGAGTTTGAGTAGACTACTGTTTGTACAGTCGATGAAGTTGGATCTATTTTTGAAGAAGATATGCGAATATGTTCATTCGTGTATTTTTACCTTGGTTTTTGTGTTGCGGTGTTGTTGATTGGCTGGGCTGAGCAGTGAGCTACAGTCGGACTGATGCCGGAAGGTGTTTTCGATATGTTAAAATTTATACGTACCTACGAAATTAATACGATTGAGAGTGTTCGATGGTAAGGAAGGTATCACAATTACGTTAAATTTCGTTACATTTCGTAAAAAATCGTGTTTATGGAGAATTTTGATTGAAAAAAAAATAGCCTGCATGAATGTTACGAAGCTGAAAATATTTACCCATTTTATGGGTACCCCTCAACTGCGTCATAAATACTAGTAATTAGCATACGTACGTAAAAAATATTTAAAAATGAGTATTCCAACTGTGGGAAGAAAAGTGATTCACTCGGAAACCCTGAAAATTGATGATTCGAAATTTTGATTTTCCGGTGATTGTATGTACTTCTCGTATGTGATACATATCAACTAATTGATCGTCCAACAGTGAGTTTATTATTGGAAAACTGATGATCAAATGTATTTGAAAGCGATTTTAGTAAGATGCAATGTTCAGAGGCGGATCCCCCCCCCCCAATACAATTTGCAAAGGATTAGTGTTCAAAATCGTTGATTTCCTGACAAAATGGACCGATCTATTCACAAAATTGTCATTTTTTTTCAGTAAGAATAATTCAAAAATTGAACAACAAAATTCCAGAAATACGAATTTTTCTCCTGAGCACAGGACCACTATCTTTTTTAAAAATGTTGATTCCGTTGTGCTCAGCACGTTACAATTTTTATTCGGCAAAATAACGCATTCCCCTTCCCCCTCCAGTAACATGGCTCCGCTCCGCCTCTGGGGATGTTTTTTTTTTAATTTTATTTTCTACTTGTTACGATCTTCTTGATGAAATTATTTATCAAAAATTCTAATGAGTTCCTGAAAAACTTGGAGCAGAGAATTTCTGATTTCTTTCAATTCAAACTTTCAAAAATAAAGTGATTTGTGTAAAAAAATTCGCAGAAAACCAATAGTTACTTTATTCCAAATTTAACGAAATGTCTACTAAAAAATATTTTTTCAAAAAGTTTAAATACTTTTGAATCAATTTATTTTTGAGAATTTACTGGTGTCTTTTTTCGCATTTCCTCCAGCAGCGTCAAAAAGGTGAGGGAGGGGGGGCTCATCTCATATCAAATTTAATTTAGTCATGCGATTAATCGAGAATTGTGGAGGCATAAATGTGGCTTCCCATTTTTTCAATCCAGATTCTCTCAATGAAAGTCGTAAAACTGAGAAATTTCTGCTGTTGAATGGCTGATAGGTGAGGTTGGAGGTTTTTCCTCATCAGACAGTTTTTTAATCAGAAATTCAAAAATAAAGAAAAGAAAATACTGTTTTCATTGTTTTATTACGTATTTTCAGTATTTCTTTTTTCAGAATTACTCAATTTTTTAAAGGAAAATTTTCTTCCCTCCTATTTGATTAATGACCCTGAATAATCACTTTTTTCCCTAATTTTTCGGTCAAGCTTTCTGAAAATGTAAAATGATAGGTAGGTCTAGGTAGGTTGTCTATTGAATTTTTAAAAAAATTGATTTTGGTAGTAATTTTTGATACGATGAAAATCAATTTGTTGAAATTTTTTTTATAAATTGTGTTTGTGTAAAACTTGACAAAAGGGTAAAAATTGTTTCAAAATTCAGTAAAAATTTTTAAGAAATGAGGGAATGAGGTTTTTTGTGTCCCAAAATTTTTACTTGAAAGATGAGTCTTTCATTCATTTTCATTAGAAAATTTGACTCCAGAGTGAAGCTTTGGAGAGAAGTTCTTTGTCCCAAAAATTTTGTTAAGAGCATGTAACTCCTCCAAAGTGGCCTCCTATGAGATCAGTGTTATTTTTCAAAGTTTGTTTTTCGTGACTTTTCTAATCTTTGGAGTCAAATGTTTAGCATTGTGGGGATATTTAACCTCCCTCGTGCTTCAAATACGATCACAGTACGAGTATTTTACAAATCAAAAAGATTGTGAAATATTTAAAAATTGAGCGTACAACCCCTTCCTCTTCCTAAGGTTCTCTCAATGGTTCCAATTTCAACGATATCCAGTCATTCATTTTTTAATGTTACATGGGAACTATTGAAAGTTGGCCAAAAACTCCCTTATAAAAAAGTTTGACCTTTGTTGGAAACTCGTTTTTTTTTGTTTTTTTTTGTTAAAAAATACGAGGATACTGAAAAAAAGTCGTGAAAAAAGATCGCAAAAAGACGTGATTTTTTAATATAAAACTTTGGTAGACAGACACCCTGTTGACCCTGTTGACCCTGTTGAATGGTGTAAAAAAAGCATTAAAAAATGTGAGACACGTACCCTTCGCCCTCTCCCCAACCGGAAATGGGCTCCTATGATCAAACGTATCTTCGATATTCAATTAATACAAATTTTTCAAATTTTAGAGTAAAAAATGCCCACATAAGGTGTATTTATTTTTCTGATTTTTAAATTGACGACACTAATTTTGGAGAGAAAAAAAATGGAAATATAAGTGAACTTGGATTGGTGAAAAAATTATTAAAAATGCAGAGAATAAATGTTGAAGTCTTATAAAAATTGAGAAGGGTGGTAAAGTAAATGAATCAAGTTCAGAATATAAAAATGAAAAGAAAACACTAAATATATGTATAGTTTTGGATGTGGTCATTGGTCAACGGATTTTTTCAAAATTGGAATTTATAGGTAACTCAACAGTGAGTAAAATATCCATTATTGAGAATTTGGTTTCACACTTCTTATTTTTATAAAATATTATTTACAATTGTTTCCCCAATAGCCCGAGACTGTTTTTGGTGGTTCAAGGTTTCAAGAATTAAAAGCACAAAAATCTCGTCATTTTTTCATATTTTTGAGATTGTTTAAGGATTTGTTCAAGATTTCAAGTTCAACTTCTCCTAATACAGTAGACTCCCGATTATCCGCCACTCGATTATCCGCCCTTCGGCTTATCCGACCCAATTTTGTCCGCCCTTCCCTACCGGGTTATCCGACCTACTGAGGGCGGATGATAAATTTTTACATATTTTGGCTTTTTTTAGCGCATATTTCAGCATATTTTACTCGTTTCAGTGCATATTTTTCTCACTTTTGCTAATTTTCTCAAATTTTTTCTAAAAAATTACGTTTTTTTCGTTTTTTTGCTGAAAATTTTTCTAAAAATTTCACCCGAGCGAAAATAATTTCCCTGAAAATGTTATTTTGGATTATCCGCCATTTTCGTTATCCGCCAGACCTTCAGCCCCAATTAGGGCGGATAATCGGGAGTCTACTGTACATATATGTAAAACTTTCATTCCAACAATTCTTTAAATTTTAAAATTTTTACCAAAGAAAAATGTGGGTTTGTCTGTATTTGTACTCATACTTTCCTTTAACTGCCTACGGACCCCCATATAAAGAAATTCTGGACCCCGCCTATATAGAACCAAGAACAACGCTGATATGTACTTGCACGAGCGTACTCGTATGGGTTATATTCACGTTGCATGTACATTATTGTACATATGCATAGGCAATGCCTTAATGGTCATATGGGAAAAGTAAGCATGTAGACGATCGCAGAGTATTTATTTTGTATACTAAATATCGCCGCCACAGCTCACTCTTATGCTTATGGAACTGGAAGAAGCGGTAATACATTAGCATCGACGACTATTACACACGAGCTGGATCGACTTACGAGCTCAAAAGTACTTGTACTCTTATATTCGGCCAATGTGTATCTTATATGTACAGCCGCAGTAAGTACCATGGAGTCGAGCGAGCTAGAGTACAATCTAGTCCTCTTCTTCTGTATGTTGTATGCATTTACAATGTACACGTACGAGTACATAAGGCGAATAACCATAATGATCTATGCGTATGGCTTTAGGCCGCAAATAGATTTATTTCGCTATTATCCGTTAGACAATGTTGGAACAAGATATTTACGCTCAAGGTCTTGTTTTTCTTGTACCCCTGTACCCCTCGCGTCTCCTGCTGCGTGTCGATTTCTCGGTAAAGGAACCATTGTGTGTATGGTGTTAGCTGGAGTCAAGTGTACGTATTGCTGGCTGGAGTGGAGTATCTTGGAAGCGAGTGCACAACCGTCAACGTTGCATTTGTCGAGAAGTTTGAGAATCGAGTGCTGGAATGTTTGAAATCTATACAGAGTTGATGGATTGGGAAACTTGAAAATGGAACGAGCTTTTGCGAAATGAGTCAGTTTTTTTCAATGAGGGAATTTTTTTGAACTGACCCACGACCCTAAGGGATCATTTTTTAAAAAAAAGCTTTACGATGATTTACCAATACTTCATTTTATCAAAAATGTTTCAATTTTGTTCAATTTTTTATCCCATTAAATACCATAAATATAGTATAAGTGAAGATTGATAACCCTTGTCATTGCGAAATAATTCGACAATAATAACCTAACATTTCGAACGATTATTTTGTCCACAGAAATCGTCGACGGTAACCTGAAAATGACCTTAGGTATGATATGGACAATCATTTTACGATTCGCCATCCAAGATATCTCGGTCGAAGAGATGACCGCCAAAGAAGGTTTATTATTATGGTGCCAGAGAAAGACAGCTCCTTACAAGAACGTCAACGTACAAAATTTCCACCTGAGGTAAGCCAAAAAAGACGATATTACATAAAATGATTTAAATATGTACGTAGCTATTTCCACGATGACGACGACGACTCGAGCACGTAATCGTAAGGTAAATAAATTTCATAACACTGTTAATATTTTCACAGCTTCAAAGATGGTTTAGCTTTCTGCGCTTTGATCCACCGACATCGACCAGATTTAATCGATTATAATAAATTATCGAAAGACAATCCGCTACAGAATTTGAACACCGCTTTCGACGTCGCCGAGAAATACCTCGATATACCTCGCATGTTGGATCCCGAAGGTACATTTTGATGAATTATTTATCTATCTAAATGTACATCCTCTTTAATGTTTCATTTGTGGTACTCGTAATTATTACCGCCATCGATGGGTATTCCCTCTTTTGCGAGTAGGTAATTAAGATAGCAGGGAATTCAATATAAAAGGGACATTGTCGAATAGGGAGGCACAATGAGCATGGTGAACCATAAAACCATAAATTTACGAGGTGAAAAGTACCTATCCGAGCTTGGGTAAATGTGTGTGTTATATGAGGTTATAACACCTTACGATTATTTCGCACTTATTACCGCCACGCCGCGCTGGTTCAATTAAAGTTGTAATTTTTTAATTGATAGTTTTACGACTTATTCGAGGGCCAGATAACGTAACTGTGTTGTCGTTATAGGTTTATCAAAGCAATAAAATGTGACAATGTCGACGATTTTACTCCACCTCCCGTGATAGAACCAGCGACCAGCGGTATAATGTGCTATATGCATTATAATTTCTGTTTTGTAGGAAGGCGAGTAAAAGAGAGATAGATAGAGTCTAGTCAAAAGGTTATGAACCTCGAAATATGTATTAACGAGTAACTTTTCGAGTGTGTTTATGTAGTCTGTATCGTGACGAGGATTTAATATATCTACTATTTGTACAAAGTACCTACTCCTATCTTTCCAGTCCCTACTCAATCCAGTACACGACGAAGAGCTTAAAAATTTATTGTATATCGCTGTTATTAGGTAAATGAACGCGTCTGCAGTCGAATTGACGTTGACATTGTCGGTATTGGAATTGGTTAATAAATTTATACGAATGCATACAGGGTGTCCGGAGTGTGAAATTCGAGATCAGCACTTGCCGACAAACCTCGTAATTGGGATGAGAATAGGGATATGTTCAATCTATATTTTTCTTTAGTACGAAATTTAGAATGTAAAAAGTTCTTGTGAAGGGATGAGGGAGTAAGTTAGCTTGACCTTTGGGAATTCAGGTGAATGATCTTACAAAATTCCATGATTTCACATTTTTTTTTTTTTCGTTTCGACTGACCAAATAAAAGAGACATTCCAATTAAACTGAACAACGCTAAATCGAAAGAGCATGCAAAAATACATCATTAGCCAAAATTCTAGGAGCTGAAGTGCATTTTTCGATAAATTTTCGGCTTCCAAATTTTAGCATAAAATGCGAAAAAATCAAAATTTTACCAATTTGAGCTGGAAAACTTGAATTTTTCTGGTGTGTACTCGTTCCTTACATTTTACACCCTCCCCCCCGAATCGAAACAGTTTCTAACCGTTTTAAGAGTTCTGGAGCCTCCAGCCAATTTCTGCAGATTGTAAATTTCCACGAAATTTTACCCAACGGGATTGAAAAGCTGAAATTTACTTTTCAACTCGATTTCAACATGCTGATCGAGTCTGTTGAAGATGGTTTCAAGCCGTTCTGGAGCCTCCAGCCATATTTGGAAAATTCCAGTTTTTCAAATACGATGTCTAAAAATCTGCCAAATATGAAGTTTAGTGCCTATAAACGTGTCAAATGTATGTTAGTGACCTTTTTGACCAATTACCTGCCAATTTTCTAAAATTGATTTCTGTATGATTCATTACCGAAAATTTTTCCAATTTTCCATCATGAAATTCCTGGAAAAATGTACGATTCCGAACCTGCGGAACCCTATTTTCTTAAAATTGTGTGTAATCTGTCAAATAGGTCACTAACGAGCTTCGATTGCATTTCCACGTGCTGTAGTTGTTCTTCTCCGTTTTTATGGTACTTTTTAAAAATCTGGAATTTCCAAAATTTAGCTTGAGGCTCCAGAACGACGTGAAATTATCAGCAATCGACTCACCATGTTGAAATTGGAGTATAAAGTGAATTTTAGTCTTTCTACTTCATTACGTAAAATTTTTTAGAAAATTCACTTTTCTATAATTTGCTGGAAGCTCCGGAACTGCTCAAAATAATTCGAAACCGTTTCAAATCGCGATTCGATGGGGGGGGGGGGTAAAGTCAAAATTAGAGAACTTTCAAAATTTCAGCCTTCTTGAACAATTTTGGTAAAATTTTGATTTTTTTCTCATTTTTGACTCAAAATTTGATTTTCAAACATTTACTAAAAATTGAAATATGCCCTTCAGCGCCTGGATTTCTTTTCAGAAAATCTTGCGGTCTTTATATCCTCGAAAAATTTTTTCATCTTTTTAGTTCTATTTTGATCTGACCATTTTCCTTCCCTAATATTGAAATTTTTGGGGGGAAAAGTCTTGTTTAAAGCTTGTAACCTCCATCCCTCCTCTACCCCCCCCAAAAGGTTTTAAAGATCTTTGAATTTCTAAATTGAAAAAATTGAAAAAAAATGAATGATTGAGAACTTGTAAAATTGAACCTGCTGTGGAATTTTTTTTGATTCGTTTTTATCCCTGTTTTGAAAGTGGTCTGAAAAATGTCACTTTTAAAATCTTTTTTCAATTTACGTTAAAAAGAATTTTTGACATAAAGAATCAAATAATTTTTAAAAAAATGAATCGAAAATGGCATTTTTCGGGACGGATGTGCGTAATTGATGAAACAATTTTACAAAAAAAAATTGAAAAAGTTATTTACAAATTTTTGTGGTGATCATATTTTGATCGAGAATTTTTTATTCTAAAAAGCATTAATGAAATGCTGCTCGATTTTTATACTTTGTGTTATTGTGTCTAGCAACTTGAGTTAACACTTCACTTTTTTGCTAGAAGGGCTGAAGACACTTTTTTCTTATTATAATCAATGGTGAGGATGGAGAGGGGGTATTTACTAAATGGTTAGCTAATTATTGAAAAATCGATTAAAAGTGGACAAAATTTCAAAAAATGGTAAATTTTAAAAAATTGAAAAAATTTTACTTACCTACTATAAAAATTTCTGAAATTGACCACTTTTTTGAGTTACCTGAAACGTTTTCAGGATTATTGGCAAAATTGTAGAAAAAATTGGTAAAAATATGGGCTTCAATCGTACATTACTCTGTTCCAACCTTCTACCCTCCCAACACCTCTAATAAACACGAGCCACCTAAATTATAGATGACTCGAATAATTTAAATTGAAACTAATAACATCCGTCTCTCGACTCTCGAGTGATTAGGACACCTTGTATGTATCGTAACCGATAACAGTATTAGCGTAGGATTAATTTCTTCGTTGTAAAGGTCCTAAAAGAGGGAGTAGTTTGTGAACGAGGAAAATTGTATTGAAAAGGTTTATATTATAAGCTCGAGTTGGGGATTTGGGAGTGACGAATAAACACACTCGCTACTCGCTATAGTCAGTATAATAATTACGTATAATCGACTCTTTTGGAAATACGAGTATACAGCCACGAGCCCCGATTGATTCTACATGATACCTAGTCTAGCCTGGTCTATGTAAATTTTTTTTTCTTCAAATGCAAATAAAAAGATACGGTAAACAATTAAGAAGACGTATTGTGTTGATACAGATTTAATCAATACTCCGAAACCGGATGAGCGTGCTATTATGACATACGTATCTTGTTACTATCACGCTTTCCAAGGCGCTCACCAGGTAAAAAATCTCCTCAGTAACCCGGTTCCCTCGTTTTTAATTGTTTCCTATTGTGGTTTTATTATATTTTTTTTCGCAATAACATATCCCGATGCGGTTCCGCTTCTATAAGTAATACCGTATGCCTTGACATCGTAGATATATCTGTCTACTTACTACACATAGTACACACACATTCATGTAGCCTTGTCATTTGTGGTGATAATGTGAAATTAGACTATGGTTTGGTGAGCAAGAAGTGTACTTTTTTTGGTGTGAGGAGTTGATACGAAAAATATGTAATAAGGAGAACTTTTTTTTGGAAAAAATCACATCATTCTTTCATTGGCTTAAATTTTTTTGTTTTTTTTCGTGTGTTTCCTCTATACGACGAGTGCCTCATCATAGCTCAGTATTCTAACTGCTGTTTGATTGTGTTTCAATTTTGAGTTGCTACTGATTCTCATTCATCATTATTGTACATATAAAAACTCGACAAAGATGCCTTTGCCTCATGATAATTTTCTCATAGATGCACTAACTTGTTATTTACTTACATATCTTTTCTCGTTTGATTTTTTTTACTTACTTGCTAAATAATTTGTATTTTTTTGTGTGTTTTTGTTTTTATGCGTGTAATAAATACAGATGTTACTAACACGGCCATGCCCGATGAACGAGTTATTATGACTTACGTGTCGTCGTATTACCACTGTTTCAGTGGAGCTCAAAAGGTAACTTTTTTACCGCGCTTTTTACGCCCTTAGGTAGTTATTTGTAGGTGTTTTTTTTTTGTGGTTTTCTAATGAACATTTTCCAGTATCTGGAATGAAGTGTTATTTTAATTTTTTTATTTTGAAATCAATTCACGTTTTTTTTTTATAAAATTGATGAAGAATGCAATTTTTTGATTCGATAATCATTTTTGAAAATCGATAAATTTTTTAGATGGAATAGGCTATTAAATTACTGTACAGAAAACTCCAGTTCCAATTGACTCCAAAGCTCTAAATTTTTCATTGAAGAGTCTGTTCATTTTCCTCAATTTGGAAAGGTTCTACAATAGACAGTTAAATACTCTGATCTTAATAAAAAATTAATTCGACTTCTAAAGAGTTAGCAATAAAAGCTAAAATGTTTGTAAAAAAAAATGATTTTACGATTTTTGAAATAGCCCCCTCGTGTAAATGGTAAAAAAAAAAAATGTAAACATTTTAATGTTATAGAATCCTGAAGTTGATAGTGTAAAAATTGTTTTAGAAAAGTCAAAATCTTGATAGGTGCACCAGAATGACTGGAAAAATTTGCATCATCCCAATTTCAGAATTATTTCATTTCATTTCAATGTTTTGACTGAACTTCGATTACGTTTTGGCGATGAAAATTAATCAAAATGATGTTCAATTAGTGTTCTAAATTTCTAAAATGTATCGAAAATGTTTTTTACATCGAAAAAAAAATATCGATTACGATTATTGTTTGTAAATGATCCAAAATTTCAATTTCTGATTATTCTGCTGATCAAATTGTATCGATCAGTTATTTAAAAATTCAAGCTTCTCGTTCTTAGAACCGATTAAATTATAATCAGTGCTGGCACTTTTTCAATTTCTCGCCAGGTGCAAACTCTGGTGAATAGTGTGAATAATTTTTTGCGGGGGGGGGGGGGTAAACAAAAACCACAAAAATCTTGAATTAGAGGGGGGTAAAAAAAAAATGTGGTGAGATTGCAGCAATCAGCACTGCATTGTCTATACAAACGCAGAGCTGGAAAGAAAACTGAAAATGTTTCAATTGAATTGATTTTTCAAATTGAAGTTCGGATTTTTTTTAAGCTAAAAAAAACTATTGATCCCTTAATTTTTAGTAAATTTTTGAAACATCTTAATATGATTAGGTCTTTGAAGGTTAGAAATATTCAAATACATATTCTGAATCAATAATCAACTGCTTTAAAAAAAAATCAGTTTTTCCCCCTTTGGAATTATTCAATACAAAATATAATTTCAAATTTTCTACCTTCCAAAATGGATAGGTTTTTGAGATCGACCTAATTTTTTCACCGCTTATTCAAGCATGAGGCACGTTCCAGAAACATAAAAAATTGCTCAATTAGATAAGATTTCATTCGATAGGTTTTTCCAAGTTTGAGAAAATTCAATCGGCAGGGACGCGTAGGGTCAATTTTCAACAAGAATTGAATGATGTTTAAAAGACTACAATGACGAAAACTGGAACACCGAAAAAAATAGTTTCATCTACCTCTCATCCGTCACTTTAAAAGCGCCAAAAGGTTTAAAATTTATTATTTTTTGAGAAAAAAAATTGTTGAAAACAATACAACAATACAAAGGATACCTATTTACATAACCAAAAAAATATAATTCAATTCATCATATTCAGTCTTGGCCCTTTTTTTGAGGAGGGGTTTGTATAAAAACATAAGTAGGAGGTATTTTTTTTACATTAAAGATCTGATTTTCTGAGTAATCTCCCTCTCAGTAAACTTCGTCGCCAATTTTTTGTCAAAATTCAGGATATTTTTTTTACTTTTTCCTTACATGACAGAGTGGTCGTTGCACAATCTATGTACTTGTATGCAACAGAAATAAAAATTCCATTTTTTTTTTTTATTTATATAATTTTCAAATTCGAGGGATTTTGATTTGTTTTAAAATTTGTATACAAAAAATAGGTTTATAGTTTTTGAAATTTTCGCCAGGTGCATTGCACCTGGTGAAAATCCTGGCCAGGTGCAAGCGCACGCTTGCACCTGGGCTTCCGCCGGCCCTGTTATAAATCAATCTTTCAATTTCTAATTTAATTACCAATTAGGATGTCTGATTTTTCGATCGATTAATCAAAAAATTTCAAATTACACACTCAAAATTATCAAGCGTAAAACTGTAATTTAATCCATAAATGTGTTTTTTTAAAGGCTGAAACCGCTGCAAACAGAATTTGCAAAGTATTGAAAGTGAACCAAGACAATGAACGATTAATGGAAGAATACGAAAGGCTGGCCAGCGATGTAAGTATTCGTCCTGCTGATTAAATTTTACTCGGCCAGTAGAAGAAGGCTTATTTCAAAAATCCAATCGTTTATTTACCTAATTTTAATATTTGTACGACAGCTTTTGGAATGGATTAGAAGAACGATGCCTTGGTTGAAAAACAGACAAACGGATAATTCGCTATCCGGAGTACAGAAGAAACTCGAAGAATACCGAACGTACCGCAGAAAACACAAACCTCCTCGTGTCGAACAGAAGGCCAAATTAGAAACGAATTTCAACACATTACAAACGAAACTACGATTATCGAATAGACCGGCGTACATGCCCACCGAAGGAAAAATGATTTCTGTGAGTATCCTGGAGTTCCAGAATCATTTTCCGGCTGAGGATTTGGAAAAATTTATTTATTTATAATTTGGTTTTTTCATTTTTGTTCATGTGTAGGATATCTCGAACGCCTGGAAAGGTCTAGAAACCTCTGAAAAATCATTCGAAGAATGGCTCTTATCGGAAATGATGAGGTTGGTGGAAGTTTGCACATATCAAATGGACTCGAACAATGTTATTTGAGTATTGAATCATTTATTTGTGGTATTTACGTGTTTCAGATTAGAACGATTAGAACATTTAGCTCAAAAATTCAAGCATAAGGCAGATACCCACGAAGATTGGACACGTGGTAAAGAGGAAATGCTCCAAAGCTCCGATTTCCGACAATGTAAATTAAACGAATTGAAAGCTTTGAAAAAGAAACACGAAGCTTTCGAAAGCGATTTGGCCGCTCATCAAGATCGTGTCGAACAGATCGCCGCCATTGCTCAAGAGTTGAAGTGAGTTAACCTCCTCTCCTTTCGGTTCGAATTTTATCGAATTTTACATACGAGTCGAGGTATCTAAATCGATGTGTTTTTTTTTCGAACACAGCTCGCTGGAATACCACGATAGCGTCAGCGTGAACCATCGATGCCAACGTATCTGCGACCAATGGGATCGTCTAGGCAGTTTAACGCAGAAACGTAAACAAGCTTTGGACGAAGCTGAAAAAGTTTTAGAGAAAGTTGACCTTCTTCATTTGGAATTCGCCAAACGTGCTGCTGTAAGTTTTACTCGATTGATTGAATATTTTTGCGCAGTTTGGTTGTATGTAATTTTGAACATTATTTTTATTCAATGGTTTCGTTTTTTTTCTACAGCCATTCAACAATTGGTTGGACGGTACACGAGAAGATTTGGTTGATATGTTCATCGTACACACAATGGAAGAAATTCAAGGTTTAATCGACGCTCACAATCAATTCAAAGCTACCCTGGGTGAAGCCGACAAGGAATACAATTCTATCGTCTCATTGGTCAAAGAAGTCGAAACCACCGTTCAAAAATACCAGATCCCTGGAGGATTGGCTAACCCATACACTACGTTAACTGCTTCGGTACGTTGATGAGATATCCTTGAAAGGGAGGAAGTGTGGATTTTTAGATTATTGGGTCAAAAAAAAAAGCGTTGTTAGATCATATTTTCTTATCGTAATCTTCTTTTTATGTTTTCATTAGGATATGACCAAAAAATGGACCGAAGTCAAACAATTAGTGCCTCAGAGAGATTCAACTTTGCAAGTTGAACTGAAAAAACAACAAAGTGAGTTCAACTTTTGATATTTAAAATATTTCTAAATAGATACGATTTAAATTTATTGGAAATTTAATCATCCTGAATGAGTCTTCGAAAATTCTTTTCTTTTTTTTTGTATTTACAAGTCATTTTATGGAATCCTGAATATTTCAGGAAAAAAATATTTTGTAATTTTTGGAGCTTTTTGTAGAGTTGTATCAAATTTTTGACCTAAGATTGTTTCGTAATCTTAACTCGATAGAGATCTGAAAATATCATCCAGAATTTTTGAACAGTTTTAACTCTTTTATTTTCATACAGAGTTTTTTTTATCTTTGCAAGCGAGTTATTCCTATTTAAATTCGACAGAATAAAAAATCGTCAAAGCATCCAAAATTTGATCTCTTCTCTGACAAGCAAAATTACAAGTTCTAAATTGAATTTTTGAGAATTTTATGGGTTTTCTTTTCCTTTAAAAAAATTATAATTTTGATTACTTACTTGTCTTATACGAGTAAGTACAATTTTTGTAAAAAAAACTGAAAATTTGATGCCTTATTTTCGATCTTTACAATTGATTGGTTCTAGTTTCTAGCCGTTTGTGCCATTTGGACTACTAAAAATAAATTTTGAAAATTTGTACCAAAATCAGGAATTATTCTTGAAAAATTTGCAAAAAAATTTTTTGCATTTGAAAATTATGAGATACCTAAGTGTAAGTATAATACGAATGGGATGGACATTTTTTTCATTTTTTAAAAACTCTGATGGAGCTTTATAAGAAATCATGGCCTACAAATACCTCAGCAACACGTTGGAAAATTTTCAAATTTTTCAGATGTTGGAAAAAAATTAATTAATTTCTGGGTTCAGGTGAGCTTTTAATGCCCACTACCAGGTGTAAATGTAAATTGGTTGTTTGAATTTCAATTATGCCATTACAAAGAGATAATCGCAAAATTATCTCATTTTGAAGAATAGAACTATTACTTTGAGAACTCCTGAAATTGACAAAATTTGACTTTGAGCTTTTCCAATGGTTAAAACTTGATAATATGGAAGCACTAAAGACATTAAAAGACCACTTTTAAAAAATCAAAATATTTTTGAGCTTTCGTTGAGCAGGCAACATTGATCTAAAAACTTGAAATTATTTCTTTCTACGTCTTGTTGAGGTCATTTGTCCATAATTTTTTATTGAGCTACTTCAAATTTCAGGAAAAAAAATTGAAAAGCAATCCGCCTATAGTGGTCCATTTTTTCATGATTTTCTCCAAAATTACTGCGCAATATTTTTTGTTTTTGAATTTTTTTTTTGAAAAATTCAGCCTCTTTGTTTTTCAGTGAAGAGGGGAGGGAGGCAGGAGATGCTCGAGTTGAAAGATGCTTTCGTTCAATTTTTGTATCGATTTTTCATTTTTTTTAAATTTTATTTTAAGTTTTTTTTTTTTGGTTATAAACTTTTTAAAAAAAATTTTTTTTTAATTTACATAATAATTGATTATGTTTGATGTTTTTCTCGAATTCTGTTATTGTTTTTAAATTTTTAGTGTAGTTTGATATGGATTTTTCGAATTTTTAGATCCATTTTGATGGTTTTTGAAACCTTTTAGATGAACTGAAAACGTTCAGATTCGATCATCCATAATTTCTTATTCTCCCCTTCCCTATTTATAGTACTGATTTTAAAACTTTTTCAACATTTTGAACATTGTTTTACGTTTTTTTCGAATTTGTTGCACAGATAACGAAATGCTGCGAAGACAATTCGCCGAAAAAGCCAACCAAGTGGGTCCATGGATCGAAAGACAAATGGATGCTGTCACCGCTATCGGAATGGGATTACAAGTAAGTAGACAGCAATTTTCTACGCTGTAAAAAAATAAAAAATACAGACGAAAAAAATAATATGAATTTGTATAGATTTTGTTGGGAAAAAATGAATTGAAAATTTAAATTTAATTACGTTAATTTTGACAGGGATCTTTGGAAGACCAATTACACAGACTAAAAGAATACGAATTAGCCGTCTCTGCGTACAAACCACACATCGAAGAATTGGAAAAAATACATCAGGCAATTCAAGAAGGAATGATATTCGAAAATAGGTAAGTTGCTTCGAACTCGTAATTTTCGTTGCATTCAAATTGAACGTGCATTCTTATGTGTGTGTATTTTTTTTTTCAATCTCGAATAGATACACTCAATACACAATGGAAACGTTACGCGTCGGTTGGGAACAACTGTTGACCTCTATTAATCGCAATATTAACGAAGTCGAAAATCAGATACTGACCAGAGACTCGAAAGGTATCACGCAAGAGCAACTCAACGAATTCAGAGCCAGTTTCAATCATTTCGATAAGAATCGTACCGGACGTCTTACACCAGAAGAATTCAAATCGTGTCTCGTCAGTCTTGGATATAGCATTGGAAAAGATCGTCAAGTATGTCTGCTCAATTCATCTGTTCTGCGCTCGATTTATCAGTTTTGGAATCTCTAGAAATCTAGATTGAAAATTATCATTAGCTCGTTATTTCAATTTTCAAGTTTTTGAAAATTTTTCTTTCTGAAATCCCAAAGTTGTTTGGTTTTTATTTTTTTATCAAAGTCAAGATGAATTTCGAGTCATAAGAAATTCAGTGGGATTTTGTATGGAACATGAACATTTTTTGATACATTTCCCTATTTTTCAAGAGTACAAGTAGGATTTCCTGTGTATTTGATCTTTCGCTCGGAAAATTTAAATCCTGTAAAATTTTTCCCTTCTATACCTGAAAATAATTAAACTTCGAAGCTTATGAGCCAAAAATCTAAGAATTGGAATTAAAACTCTAACGTGTAATTTTTTTTTGTTTTTTTTTGCAGGGTGAAATCGATTTTCAACGTATTTTGGCAGTCGTCGATCCAAACAGCACTGGTTACGTTCATTTTGACGCTTTCCTCGATTTCATGACTCGCGAATCAACCGATACCGATACCGCCGAACAAGTTATCGACTCGTTCCGTATCTTAGCCGGAGATAAGGTAATTACTCAAGACCTCCGGGTCATTTTACCCATTAATCTATCGGAATGAGATTTAATATCAAATAATATATGTACTTGGAAAAAAACACGAAACTAATCTAATATCTCTCGTTCCACAGCCATATATTTTACCAGACGAATTAAGAAGAGAATTGCCACCAGATCAAGCCGAATACTGCATACACAGAATGCCACCGTTCAAAGGACCCAACGGTGTACCAGGTGCTTTAGATTATATGTCATTTTCCACAGCCTTATACGGCGAATCCGACTTGTAGAAAAATACAATAAAAAAATTTCAACAACAAGAAGAAGAAAATAAAAGTGAAACCAAAATACCTTTTTAAAAGTACCTTGCCAAATGAATATCCTCTTTTACCCTGATACCCTTTCTTTGAAACGATATTTAACCAAAACGAGGCAGTTTAGAGAAAAAAAATGAAAGAAATGAGAGAAGTTGTTCGATACCCGTTTTTTTATCATATAGCGAAGCGTACCCAACTACCTACCCATACTGCAAAATCATATTTTAAAAATGCGCGTTGTTTTCATTATTTAAATTTAAATTTACTTATAATAGGTATGTATGACAATTTATTTTTTATATATGTATTATTAGTATAGCCGTACAAGCTACGATAATACCTACGATTAATTTTTAAGATAGTGAAAAATACTATTACAAGTGTTACTTTTGCCTAAAATCAAACGCTACTCGTTCCCTCATCCCCACCCCTTTCCTTATGAGGGATCATAAGGAAGCTAAATGCAACTTTCGGCAGCGCCGAAAATATCTCACCCAAAGGGTGTTTGTTGTTATCGGATTTCATTATTCGATTTATTAAATTTTTGCAATTCGCTCAAAACAGGTATGGAGATTTAATTTTTATTCGTTCGTTTCTCAATTTGTGACTCGAAAAATGTAACCAAAAAAATGAGAGTTTTTTTATTAAAGCAATCATTAATTGCTTGTTTTTCGTAAAAATAATATGAAAAAACGTGTTTAATTGAATATAAGAAGAAACTGTTGATTGATAGTAGAGTTTTCATAGTCTTCCGTTTGGAATTTTTTTTTTTTTTGTTCGTTTGGTATCTTTTTTTCTGTTCTTTCTCTCGATAAAAGGATACTGCGTGTTTATGTATATATATTTATTTTATAGGTATTTTAATACGCAAAAAGAAAGTATTAATTATCTCGCAGTATACTATTTAAGATCGCATGCTCGGCGAAATGTATTCGGAAAAACTCGTTTTTATTTCGGTCAATTTTTTTCTATCTGTTTTGTGATAAGATTTTTTTTCTCGAGATTTTGCAAGTCCAAAACAAAAGTCTATTTTTTTGCAGTTTTTAATATTTTATTTCTAGTCAGTGTAATTGAATAACCGAGTTTAAGGTAAGATTGTAATTTTAAAACAATATAATATCATTTAAATACGATGTTTCGATTATTTGTGGTAGAGGATTTTTAAAATAGTGATTTTCTATCGGACCAATTCGTTCTTTTTTCAGTGTAGGAGTGACGAGTGATACGAATTGACGTCGAATTCGGACTCAACAACCTCGAATTATCAAGAAACGTCATTTTTTCGAGTAAAAAAATTTTAGTTCCAAATCGAATAGGAATTACAGTTATGGAGATTTTTTAGCACGATAACGTCATTCCCTCAGAAAGATTTTTATCAAATTGATCCATTCTTCTGGAAATACATACCTCAATTTTGAGCAGAAATTTGAGTCAAAAATGCGTTTGTTATGTGGCGTTTCTGTACTAATTCAAGGTGGCTGAGTTTGAAAATAAGCACAAAATTGATCCTTGAATCTTAATTATTAATAAAAAAGTTGGATTTTGAGTGGAAATTTAAGGGAACATATTAATAAAAATTAAAAATAAAAATCCAAACAATACGTAATGAACATTTTTTAAAAACTTTTTGAGGCCAAACGACATTGAGTAGCATGACAGAGTGGTCAGTGGCCTTGGGAGGGCAGACTACTTTAGGAAGTCTGAAAAATTGGTCAATGATTTTGAGAGGGCAGTTAGATGACTTTGAGGGTAAAGACAGGCAGGTCAATGACTTTAAGAGGCCAGACAGATTCCTTGGAAAGGCAGACAGAAACCCTTGAGAACCCAGACAGACAAGTCAATGACCATACGAGGCCAAACAGGTGGCTCGACGATCTTGGAAAGTCTAACAAAATGGTCAATGACCTTGAGAGGCCATACGGGCAGGCAAACTAGCTTAAGAAGCCAGACAGACAGACAGGTCAATGACCTTAAGATGTCAAGCGACAGTCGAACGACTTTGGGAAGCCAGAGCCAGACAAACGGGTCTATGACCTTGAAAGGACAGACAGACAGACAGACAGATCAATGACCTCTTAAGAGACCGGATAACTTTGGAAAGCCAGACAGATGGATTAATGACCTCAAGAGACTAGAAAAGCAGACAGACGGCCTTGAGAAGCCAAACAGATGGGTCAATGACCTCGAGAAGCCAGAGAGGCAAACAGACAGCCTTGAGAAGCCAGACATACAGGTCATTGACTTTAAGAGGCTAGACAGACAAAGAGAATGACCCAAAAGTGAATTATTAAAATTTTCAAAAATTCTGAAATTCGCTCTTTTGGTCCAGTTTAATTTTTCTTCAAATCAAAGACACCCAGTTCAAAAAAATTCCCTCGCAAGCTTCATTCCACCACCATTCATAATTATTTATGAATTATAATAATTTTTCCAAACTTAAAAAATCCAAAAATTTGCTGGAGATTCCAGGAAGGGTTGAAAACCACCAATTATCGATTCTAGTGATCTAAAATAGGTCATAAATCATATGTATTTTTAGAAGTACGCCATCCTGGTATGTTACCTAACAATACAACTGTCTCATCATTCCAGCAGTAACTTGAGTAGGTACTGGGTTACCAAAAACAAACAAAAACGTAGGTTTATTTTATTCACTAAAAATACAAGATGTTCTTAAAATATGTGCAAACATTATTTTACGATATTGAATTAAAAATCGCAGATAAATCGATTTTTGGGGTTCGATAGGTCGATTTTTAATCATGATCAGTTTTTAGCCAAAAAGTCCATTTTATTTTTTGAGGCCAAAAAGTTCATGACATTTCACTTCAAACATAACCAATAAAAATATTAAATCGAAAATCGCAAATAAATCGATTTTTGGGGATCGATTATCGATTTTTGATGTGGAAGTCTTATTTTTAAAGGCCAAAATCTATTTTTCTTTTTCGAACATGGTCAATCATTATATGGAATCGAAAATCTGACAATCACAAATGAATCGATTTTTGGGGTTCGATTGATCGATTTTCAATCATGCGCGATTTTTGGCCAGAAATCCACTTTGGAGGCCAAAAAGTTCATGAAATTTATATTTCAGTTCAAACATAACCAATCAAAGTATTAAATCGAAAATCGCAATAAGTCGATTTTTGGGGATCGATTATCGTTTTTTAAATATGATCGATTTTTGACCTGGAAGTCTATTTCAAAAGCCAAAAATCAATTTTTCATTTCGAACATGATCGATCATATGGAATCGAAAATCAAAAATGAATCGATTTTTGGACTTTGATTAATCGATTTTCAATAATTTATGTAGGCATTTAAAAATAATTCAACTACAGATCATCACTCAACCTCATCCAAAACTGCAACTATCAAATTGATATAATAAGATATATCGGTAAATAGAGCCACACCAAGTTGAGCAGGTGCCCTAATGCTCATAATGCCTCGAATATAATAACGAGCACCGTTCTGAAAAACGAATCCACTTCCTCTGCTCGATGCATAATAAGACATTGCTTTTGAATCGGCGCAAAATTTATCAAATTGCACAAATGACTTGAAATGACTGGAGGATAGTTTGCTCACGCAGAGATCATGACTTATAAAGGGTAGTGATTGAGTAAGCAAAGTAGTTGTTCCATTTCTGTTCCAGTCCCATCCTATGAACTGAGATAACAAAAAATGAAAACAAAAATTATCAAAAATGTTTCATCTTGGTGCATATGTACTTTAGCTTCCATTAGTCATTGTAAATTAGATACTTACTTTTCCAAGTGTTCCTTCAGGAGCAGTAAATTCGCTGTTTCTGGTCCATTCTATACATACTGGCGAAACTTCTGAATTGAAACTGAGCTTCTCTGTCAAAATTACTATCGCAATATCATATTCTGCAGCAGTTTGTCCCGGAATGAAAAAACGTACTTCTTTAATCTACAAATTGTGTTTTAAAATCAAATTTTTTGAATGAAAACAAAATTTCAAATTTAGGGACCAAAAAAACAATCACCTTGTATGTTTTCTGGGTTTTTGGAATTTTATTGACAGCTATTTCATACTGACTGAGATTCAGAGGCATATTGAAACAATGTGCAGCTGAAAAAAATCATCGTCGAGTCTTATTGGATGCCAGTTTATAATGCATTAAATAAATTAGGAAGGTACTTTATTTTGATGCACATAATTATTGGACACCTGTAACTAAACTAACCTGATAGCATCAATCGAGAGCTTATGATTGTACCTCCACATGTCACTCTATTTTCAGTTACATTGTAAACGGATACGTGCCAAGGGGCTGAATCATCAATATACGTTGATGAAAGTCCACAATCTACGATGAAATTAATATAAATGTAATTAGATAGGTAGGTGTTGTACCTCTTTTTATTTTCACAATGCAATCTTGAATTTATACATAAATCATAAAATTATGTCTTAATTTTGGACCTACCTACCTAAAGAAATTTTTGTCGATGGGAGTATTACATCGTCTTTGATGTCTTTTTCTCCTTGTTCTATTGCATTTCGTACTGCAAGAATCCAGTCAACATAATCAGCTAGGTCTGTGAAGGCTGCAATTGCAGTAGCAGTGGGTTGTTTTAAGCTAACGATGCCTCGAATATAATAAAAATTGCCTTCTCGAAACAATAAACCGCCACCGCTATCCCCTTGAAGAACGGATGAACCTTGAGGGAAAATAAAAACACGTCGTACATATTATAAGTAGGTAATTGAAAGTTGAAGAATGAAGATACGTAAGATTGGATTTGATGTAGGTAGTAGGTACCTGTTTGAGATCCAGCACAAAATTTATCAAGTGTTACGAATGGTTTAAAATCACTTGGCACAGTATTCAAACATTGCCCTCGACTAATAAAGGGTAAATTTGTTGTAAGTAAACGTTCGCTCAGTTTTCCATATTCATTGGCTCCCCAACCCGAAACCTATACAGATAGGTAATCAAAATTAAATAAATATTAAGAAAATGATAGGTCTCAATTTAAATCGATATAAGTAAGCTCTCAATAAGTTATTACTTTGCCAAGTGTGCCTTCCGGAGGTTTCTGTACAGGTATCCATTCAACACAGGCAGGCAACACTGTCGGCGATAGGGTGATTTTTTCTTGTAAAATTAAAATTACAATGTCAGCTGCGTAATAATTGTCCAAAGCCACGAATCCTTTGTCAGAGTAACGTATTTCATTGATCTGGAAACTTCTCATAATTAATTTATTTTGTATTTTAAAAATTGCATTTGAAAAATTTGCTGAAAGGAGTTGATAGGTATTAGGTACCTATTTTGTGATACACTCTGACTCACCTTGAACACTTTTTGGTATTTGTTATCAATTTGAGAATAATTTCTGCTAACTTTACTAACGACAACTTCATAATTAACGGCGTCCTGTTTCTTATTATTCACTCGATCATAAAAGCAATGCGCAGCTGTAATAAAAAAATTGTTAAATTATCCCTCTACAACGTCAATTGACCAAAAAGTTATCTGGGTCGAGAGGGCATGAGACCTTCCGATCATTAATCGACCGATCGATTTATTTTTCGATCGAAATGAAAAATGAATTTTAACCAAAAATATTTGTATGAACTGCCAGGTCAAAAATCGACCAATTGAACTCTAAAAATAGGAATATTTGTGATTTTCCATTCCATTGTCGATCGTCTTTGAAATGAAAAATAAAATCAATTTTTAGCCTCAAAAAAGTCAAAAATGGACTTTAGAAATTGCAAATCGATCAATCTAATCCTAAAAATCGATTTGTTTGCGATTTTCGATATAGATTTTGGCTTTAAAAATAGACTTCTAGGTCGAAAATCGATAATCGATCCACAAAAATCGATTTATTCGCGATTTTCGATTCAATAATTTGGTTGGTCATGTTTGAACTGAAATATAAATTTCATGAACTTTTTGGCTTCAAAAATGGATTTCTTGCCAAAAATTGATCATGATTGAAAATCGATCAATCGAATCCCAAAAATCGATTTATTTGTGATTTTCGATTCCATATGATCGATCATGTTCGAAATGAAAAATAGATTTTGGCTTTTAAAATAGACTTCCAGATCAAAAATCGATCATGATCAAAAATCGATAATCAATCCCCAAAAATCGATTTATTTGTGATTTTCGATTTAATATTTTGGTTGGTTATGTTTGAACTGGAATATAAATTTCATGAACTTTTTGGCCTTAAAAATAGACTTTCTGGCTAAAAACTGATCATGATTGAAAATCGACCAATCGAACTCCAAAAATCGATTTATCTGCGATTTTTAATTTAATATCGTGATTGGTTATGTTTTATGTTCGATCAATTCCGGATTCGAAAAAATATATTTCTCGGTCAAAAATTGACCATGATCGAAAATTGATTCATTTTCGATTTTCGATCTCCTTTGATCAACATGATTTGATATTTTTTATTTGTTTTGTTTAAAAATTTGAAAAATTAAAAAAAAATTTTGTAACCTACGGTTTTTTCAAGTTTTTCCAAACCTAGATTTTTTTTCAAACAATAATTTATCATGTTTTTTCAAGAGTTGCATTTTTGCCCCATCCAAACTATGTAATTAAAAATTTCCTAAGAAAATTGTAAACTTACTTTAGACTTCAGAATACCTTAAAAATGATAGTTGTTTTTGATTAGGAGGAGGGGAGAGGGGTTGAAGTGAATTAATCACTTACATAGGCACATTTTCCTTAAAATGAATATAGGTTAAAAAATCAGCATTAAAAACAGTTTTTTTTTTTTTAAATTTTAAATTTTCAAAAATCCGCAAAAAAATCAAAAATGATTATTAGTTTTAAAATTTTGCTTACACGGGGATTTTAGGACATTTCATTTCAATCTAGCTAAATTTTGTTCAGGTTTCCTGACAAGTATTTTGTAATGAATTATTGAGCATGCTTCCAAAAACTTGCCAGACACGTAGAATGCATTATTATTACTCACCTGATAAAACCAATTCTGGACTGATGATCGTTCCACCACAAATTAATACCTTTTTTTGATTGTAAATAGCTACATGCCAAGGGGAGTCACCGTAACGTTCCTCAACTCCGCCCGAAATTAAGGGCTCCCCGTTCACGTAAGAGCGACCACATTCTACATTAACATGACAATATTGGTATAAAATTGTAATATACCCAGTTACCCACTTACCTTAAAACTAAAACTGATAGATCAAATTAGACATCCAATCAATATTTTAAAAAATTAAAATAAGAAAGCTTATTTGAGAAAAATTCAAATAGTCACCTGGAACACACGAGAATAATATTTTATCCCATTTTCCATCTTCAAGGCACACGATTTCTTGATACGATGGGACAAAATCACCGTATTTGTACAGTTGCTTGCAAGTTGGACGAATTCTGGTGCCAGCCAGCAACAGGTTTTCATCACAAGCAATATTTATTCCTTTGCGGTAACATTGAAGATCAACATTTACAGGGTTGAGTTTTTCACACTTCTCTAGAAAGAAGAAATATATTTAGTTTTATAGCCTACAAGGTGTCCAGAAATTGAATAATCGAAAAGATTATCAAAATTTCATGTACGAACACAACGCCAGATAAACATTTTGCCTAAACTAAGAATTGAAGGAGCGACCCTCATATCTTGAACTGAATTTTAAAATTACCAAAAAGTTTAATAATGAATTTTTGACTGTAATACTAAAAAAATTAAAAGTGTTACTAACTAAAGCATCTGTCAATTGGTGGAACCCAATTTCGTCCATTACAGATGGACTGAAAATTAGTCTCAGGTGCTGAAAAATAATTCGGGGTGCACTGAATCGTCGCGATAGTAAACTGACGAATTAATCCTTTCGTAGAACAAGAATTCGAACCATCGCTGGGACAAGAATATGAGATTATTTTATCTGGAGTAGGTACTGGTTCGATGCAATAGTCGCTGCAAAAGATCAAAAAATTAAAAATCAGAAATACCTACTCGAGTTTTAGATCCTCTTGAAAAAATTGCTACATTTTTTGAAATTAAAAAAAAAGTAAAATTTTCAAATTCAATATTCACTTTGCAGCTCTCTTTCTTCTAATTTTATTAGGTCTATGGGTTGATGTTAATTGGTGGGATATGTTGGAATATGATGGTTCTCCATCGCTACAATGATACTGTCCATTGCACCTTGTTCATACAAAATGAAATTATTGATATTGATATCACATGGATTCAGTGAGCTTCTAAGTAATTTTGCTTACTTTATGAAATCATTCGCATTAATATGCTTTTCGTATTTTTTCAATCTTAACCCATCAGAGAAATCTACTGCTGAAAAAACTGAAAAAATTTCCAATCTGAGGTTAAAATTACACTAAGTCAAGGAACTCGATATCCATTTGAGTAATTTTTTATCCACTCCGAAAATATGAAATTAATTTCTCACTTTTCGCTCATAAAAAAATAAATCGAATGATACGCTTTTGACATTACGAAAATCTAAATATGTACCTATGAAATGCCTATACCTATTTGATAAAAATGTGTTCACTCACCAATACAACCGAATAAGTAAAGTAGATATGCGGTGTTAACGCATTTGATCACATTCAACATTATAATTATACCACCAAAATAACTAAAACTCTTGAAAGTTGCCAAGCACAGTTATGAATAATCAAACAATTTATATGAAAATTATTCAGAATCTTCATAATCACATAATAATGAATATTTTTGTTATTGAATACTACTTGTTTATCAGTTTACTCCTCCTACACATTGAATGCATCCTCTGTAAATTTGACTCTCATCTCTGTACCACTTCTTATCAACTTCAACATTGCCAATGTACCTATACCTAATACCTACTACCTAGACCTACGATACCTACTTGTACCTACTCCAGTGCTTATAATAATGCAGCTGGCTGATAAAAATCGAGAATAACTAGTTTCTATAGCCGAATTCCAACTTTTTGACCATGGTGTACGTCATTATACGAGTATCTATAAAATATCTTATAAATTTATTGAGAAAATTACCCACGCATCGTTTCTGTAAATTTATGCGCAATCGTCATCGTTTTTCCTAGAACCATGCATTAAGCGAATAGAATCTCATCATTGTAAGTAGGTACAGGTATTGGTTTGTTAGTTTGTGTATATTGTGTAGATAGATACTTATTCGAGTCCGAAAATTTTTAATTTTTTTGTTGGTGAAGATGGCAGTAACAGAGCAAAAAAAAGAAATTGAAAAGGACGAAGAATTTGAGTTTATACCATTCAAAGGTCCCAACAAAGGAAATAAAAAAAAACAACTAAATTATTCAAATGGGTATATATAAAAATAATAAACAGTATTCCTTTTGGCTTTTTAAAATTTTTTATTAATTAATTTCATTTAAATTTTCATCTAATTAACATGAGTATGTACAATATGTAGGCATATTTATTGACTAATTGTAAGTTTAACTTTCAAAATAATTTATACCTATTCTTCATTTTTTTCAAAGATTGATTCACTTTTCACCTATTAGATTGATTCTATTTTTAAAATTATTTCTACTTTAATTTTGAAAGACTCAATTTACAAATCTTATTCATGAGCTCGAATTGCCAAGTCCAAATTTAGTCATTTCAATTTCATTTTGAAATTAATCAGAAATTGTTGTTTGAAATTAATTCACTTTTTATTTAAGTATTAGTTTACTTCGATTTTCGAGTCAGTTCATTCTTCATGTTTATGGTATATTTTAAATCAATTTCATTTTTATTTCGTTCAATTTATAGCTAAGTACGAATATTTCATTTTAAAATAATTTGATTTTCGATTTCTAATTGATTCAATTTGTTTTTATCAACCTAACTTGGTTTGTTTTTGTCTTATATTTCAAGTCAGTTTTCCTTTTTAATTACAAATTGTGAATTGAGAATTTTCAAATTAATTTATCAGAGATTTATTTAATTTACATATTATTTTCACTGTGTTTCGTTTTAATTTTTCTTTTACTTATTTTCAAATTTATTCAATGTTTATTTGTTCATTTCATTCGTTTCAATAATTTTTAAATGAATATGACTGAGTGACTGTGAGGCAACAGAAAAAACATAGACAGTAGGTATTTCAACGTGTGTTTTTTTTTTTTTTTACAGAAAAGTAAAACTAGATAATTTGTAATTACTTTTCCGTAGCTTCTTACAAATAATACTACAGGAAAAAAGTGGGAATTTCGCTTTTCTGTAAAAAAAAAAAAACCACTCTGAAATTTGTGTTCGAGACAGACACTGTTTAAAACAAGTGTTTGTGACAGACACCGTTTAAAACCAGTGTTTGTGACAGATACAGTTTAAAACCAGTGTTTGTGACAGACACTGTTTAAAACCAGTGTTTGTGATAGACACTGTTTTAATCAGTGGTAAGTGTTCAATCCCCAAGTACAAACCAGTGGTAGAGACTCAGACCATTTAAATTAGAGGAGTTGTGTTGAAACGCAAGTAAAGAACCAGTGGATGTGACAGACACCATTCAAATCAGTGGGTGAGCTCAAACCCATTAAAAACTAGTGGTGCAGACTCACACAATTTAAATCAGTGGGTGTGTGATCAAACTCAAGTAAAAAACCAGTGTTAGTTCAAACCCAAGTAAAGAACCAGTGGTAGAGACTCACACCATTTAAACCAGTGGGTGTGTTTGAACACCAGTAAAAAAACCAGTGGTAGTGACATGCAGTGTTTAAAACCAGTGTTTATGACAGACACTGTTTGAAACCTGTGTTTGAGACAGACACTGTTTAAAACCAGTGTTTGTGACAGGCACTGTTCAAAACCATTGTTTGTGACAGACACTGTTTAAAAGCAGTGTTTGAAACAAACACTTTTTAAAAAACCAGTGGTAGTGCCCAAAACCAAGTAAAAACCAGTGGTAGTGACAGACACCATTTAAATCAGTGGTAGTGTCCAAAACCAAGTAAAAACTAGTGGTACCTAGTGGTACCTAGTGACAGACACCATTTCAAGCAGAAGAAGTTTTCAAACCCAAGTGAAAAACCAGTGGTATAGTGACAGGCGCTGTTTAAAACCAGTGTTTGTGACAGACACCGTTTAAAAGCAGTGTTTGAAACAAACACTGTTTAAAACCTGTATTTGAAACAGACCCTATTTAAAACCTGTGTTTGAAACAGACACTGTTTAAAAGCAGTGTTTGAAACAGACCCTGTTTAAAACCAGGGTTTGTGACAGACACTGTTTGAAACCTGTGTTTGAGACAGACACTGCCTGTTTAAAACCAGTGGTAGAGAGAGACTCACACCATTTAAACCAGCGATAGTGTTCAAACCCAAGTAAAAAATCAGTGATAGTGACAGACACCATTTCAAGCAGAGGTAGTTTTCAAACCCAAGTGAAAAACCAGTGGTAGTGACAGGCACTGTTTAAAACCAGTGTTTGTGACAGACACCGTTTAACACCAGTGTTTGAAACAGATACTGTTTAAAAGCAGTGTTTGAAACAGACACTGTTTAAAACCTGTGTTTGAAACAGACACTGTTTAAAAGCAGTGTTTGAAACAGACCCTGTTTAAAACCAGGGTTTGTGACAGACACTGTTTGAAACCTGTGTTTGAGACAGACACTGCCTGTTTAAAACCAGTGGTAGAGAGAGACTCACACCATTTAAACCAGCGATAGTGTTCAAACCCAAGTAAAAAATCAGTGATAGTGACAGACACCATTTCAAGCAGAGGTAGTTTTCAAACCCAAGTGAAAAACCAGTGGTAGTGACAGGCACTGTTTAAAACCAGTGTTTGTGACAGACACCGTTTAACACCAGTGTTTGAAACAGATACTGTTTAAAAGCAGTGTTTGAAACAGACACTGTTTAAAAGCAGTGTTTGAAACAGACACTGTTTAAAATCAGTGGTTGAAACAGGCACTCTTTAAAACCTGTGTTTGAAACCAGGCTTGTAGGACCACTCAGGTTTTGTGGTTGCTCCAAAATCAAGGTCCTAGTTTGGAGCTCTCAAACAGTCTGGTCTGGTCATTCGGTTCTGCATTTTTTGTCTTTGTAGGTCGGTCCAGTCTGGTCCTGACCAGAAATTTTCATTGTGGTCATGGGTCAGCCCAGGTCCAAAAAACTGTCTTCATTTTTAAGAAAGAAAAAAGCTTCCTAACACATTAGATGAGTTGAAAAATGGGATTTTTACTTTCAAAACATTGAAACTACGAAAGAAATTGAATCACTATGGAAATTTATTCGAAATAGGCATCTAAAATGGCATTATAAATTTGAAAAATTGGACATCACTGAGGTCCAAACCACAGTCATTGGTCCGATTTCTTAGAAAGGTCTTTGGTCTCAGTCGGTCCCTGTTATTTTTTCTGAAAAAGGTCATCTGTTCAGTTAATATTTAGGTACATAAATAAATTTGTTTTAGAGGTATAAGGTTCGGTCTGGCCACTTAGTCTTGTGTGCATTTTTGGGTTGGGTTGTGGTCATTGGTCCAGTTTTTTGGTCGGGTCTGACAAGCCTGTTTGAAACAGACCCTGTTTAAAACCAGTGTTTGTGACAGACACCGTTTAAAAGCAGTATTTGAAACAGATACTGTTTAAAAGCAGTGTTTGAAACAGATACTGTTCACAAGCAGTGCTTGAAACAGACACTGTTCAAAACCAGTGTCTGTGACAGACACTTTTTGAAACCTGTAATTGTGACAGACACTGTTTAAAACCGGTGTTTGTGACAGACACGGTTTAAAACCAGTGTCTGTGACAGACACTTTTTGAAACCTGTGTTTGAGATAGACGCTGTTTAAAACAAGTGTTTGTGACAGCCACTGGTTTAAAACAGTGTTAGAGACAGACACTGTTTGAAACCAATGTTTGTGAAGTGTTTGTGACAGACACTGTTCAAAACCAGTGTTTGAAACAGACACTGTTCAAAACCAGTGTTTGAAACAGACACTGTTTAAAACAAGTGTTTGTGACAGACACTGTTTAAAACCAGTATCTGTCACAGACACTGTTTGAAACCTGTGTTAGAGACAGACACTGTTTGAAACTAGTGTTTGTGAAGTGTTTGTGACAGACACTTTTTAAAATCAGTGTTTGTGGCAGACACAGTTTGAAACCAGTGTTTGTGACAGACACTGGTTTAAACCAGTGTTAGAGACAGACACTGTTTGAAACCAATGTTTGTGAAGTGTTTGTGACAGATACTGTTCAAAACCAGTGTTTTAAACAGACACTTTTTAAAATTAGTGTCTGTGACAGACACTGTTTAAAACCAGTGTCTGTGACAGACACTGTTTGAAACCTGTATTAGAGACAGACACTGTTTGAAACCAGTGTTTGTGAAGTGTTTGTGACAGACACTTTTTAAAATCAGTGTTTGTGGCAGACACAGTTTGAAACCAGTGTTTGTGACAGACACCGGTTTAAACCAGTGTTAGAGACAGACACTGTTCGAAACCCGTGTTTGTGAAGTGTTTGTGACAGACACTGTTTATTTTCTTTTTACCTAGTAATTTTTAATTTTTTTTGTGATTTTTAAAATAAATTGGTGCCTAGTGATTTAGAGTAGGTATTTAATTTTTTTAAATTCAGATTAGAACTTTTTTGTGGTGATTTCAAATTCACTTTTTGGTGTTGAGTTCTAATGAATTTTTTAATGATTATTTCAAATTAATTTTTTTATAGTGAGTAGGTACTTTACTTTTCAATAAATTTTTTAAAAATTATTTTTAGAATAAATTTTTGCCGGGTGATTTGAAATATTTTTTTTTAAAACTCAGCTTATAAATTTTTTATTGAGTGATGAATGACAAATGAATTTTTTCATGATGATCTCCAGTGAATTTTTTGTGATGATTAAAAAAAAATCATTTATTGATGATTTAGTAAGTGTAGGTAACAAAACAAGCTACGCAGCAGCTGTCTATGTATTTTTTTTTTTTTTTTTAACAGTTTTTCAAGTTCTTTTTCTTGCAGCAGCATAAGACATGTTTTATTGCGAGAAACATTTTCAAATATGCCTCCACTGCTGTTTTTTACTGAAATTCTGAGAAAGTAATCGCTCGGTATTCTCAAGCAGAATGATATTTACATAATTAAAACATTAATTTTCTTTATTTTCAGGAAGTACAAAATTATTCGGTAAAAAAACACACAGGTAAAAAATTTGAAAATAAGACAGATAGATAGGTAGGATAAGTACACAGGTACCTAATTAATTGTTCTATGATCACTTTAAAATATAAATAATAAATATTTGACTATTAGGTAAAATGGCATAAATTACATCAACGACTTCAACCCCTGATGGAAATAGTATCCAGATTCGATCGTTCAATTTCATTTTTGACTGATAAAATCCAATCAACGTGCATTCCTACATCGGTAAAAGCTGCCAACGCTGTTTGCGATGGCTGCTTCAAGCTAACAATGCCTCTAATATAGAAAAAGCTTCCTTCACGAAACAGTAATCCACCTCCACTGTCACCCTGGAGTACTCCCGAACCTAGAACAGGTGCATTATTGATTATTTGGGCCTTTTTTCCTTTATTTAATAGGAATAGGTATATTTTGATGTTGCCTACCCTGTTCAGATCCAGCACAGAATTTATCATATGTTATGAATGCTTGGAAGTCACGTGGCACTGACTTGATGCATTTTTCACGACTGATGTATGGTAAATGTGCACCGAATAAACTCTCGTTGTATTTCCCATATTCGTTCATACCCCAACCAGAAACCTGAGGAAGAAAATTAGAAGGGTATTAAATCTTGGACTGCATTTTGACCTACTACCTAATTTTAGTCTCTTTATTTGATTGATTGAATAATAACTTCAAACCAATCAATCACTACCTACTTATAATTATTTCAAGTATCATTGAAGTCAATTTATTGAGAATTTGAGAGTACTTATTGAGCGTTAAACGATCTGAGAATAAAAATATTATATCAACTGAATTAGATAGGTACCTTTCCTGGTGTGCCTTCTGGAATATGGATTTGAAACTCGGGTACTTTGCTATTATGTATCCAATCCATGCAAGCCGGTAAGACAGTCGACGTTATACTAATTCTGTCTTTTAAAATGATTATTGCGATATCATTAGCGAAAAAATCTATGTTACCATTGTAGCCTCCCGGAGCAAAACGTATTTCTATAATCTGTAATTGTGATTAACAAACAGATGAACTCCTACGTATTAAGGAAAACAAATAGGTAAATATTGTACCTCATAAATCACACAATACGTACTTTATGCATTCTCTGAGATTCATTATCCCTTACTGAATAATTTCTTGTAACTTTACTCACGGCAATTTCGTAATCAGAAGCGCTCAATTTTATATTGTTGACTCGATCGTGGAAACAATGCGCAGCTGGAATTAAGATGAGTTAATTAAGGATCAATTCAATTTTCTCATATGTTTGAAAGTGAAAAATTTTTGTTGCGTTTAAAAGTGTAGCTCTTAGATACGTGGAAAATTCTACATTGTTACCAACCTGATAGGATTAAATAAGGGCTTATGATGGTACCGCCACAAATCAAAGTTTTGTTTTTATTGTACACAGCCACGTGCCAGGGCGAATCGCCGTAGCTTTCTTTGGTTCCATGTGTGATTAGGGTTATCGCATTGGTGTATGAACGTCCGCATTCTATTTGAAAAATAAATATTGAGATCATGAAATTCTATTCAGCTTTTGAAATGATTCAAATGAGTATAGCTTAGATAATAAAATGAGGGGGAGGGGATCGAAATACCTGGCACGCATGAGAACAGAAGATTATCCCATCTTCCATCATCTTGGCAGACCATTTCCGCATAAGGAGGGACGAAGTCTTTATAAACGTGCAAATTTTTGCACCTCGGTCGTATTTTGGTTCCAGCGATTAATGAATCTTCACAATCTAAATTTGAACCTTCGCGATAGCACGTTAAGTCAACGTTCACTGGGTTCAGTTTATCACAGATTTCTGAAAATGACCATGATTTTAAATTATTTCTTCGAATTTTTGTGATAGATATTATCACAAACAGATAGGGTGAAAATTCGAGGGAAAAGCAAATTTTCAACCTAACTAGGGAAATATGTAATTTAGAAGGAGCAGGTACTTCACTTACTTCGACATTTAGGTATTGTAGTCCAATTTCCATCCGCACATACAGATTTCATTTCTCCCTCTTTCTCAGGCAAATACTGAGAAGTACATGAAATTTTAGCTTTTGTTATTTCTTCAACGTGACTGTCACCATCGTAGCAAGCTTTTCCAGTTTTCTTTCTACATTGGTACGTAATGATTTTATCTGGAGATGGTGGAATTTCAGGGCAAGAGCCTCTGTGACAAATGAAAAACATACATTAATATACGAAAACATTGGAGATTGACTTACCCAAAGGTAGATCAAAATTTGATTAAAATTTCAAGGGTTCCAAATTTCACGTAGATATTTATTGAGTAAGGTTAGTGACATCTCGAGTAGGTCAAAATGCAAATTATGCAGTTATTATTTGAGTGCCTGAAATTAAATAATGATTTTAAAATTATTGAAGTAATACGTACTCTTTTAGACCAGATTGAACGGGTGGTGGTGGTGGTGGTGGTTGTGTTGGTGGTGATGAGGATGGTGTTGGTGTAGGTCGTGTTACAGGCGTTGGGGGTGTTCTTTTAGGTGTTATTACTGATACTGAAGGAGGAGGGGTTGCGATGGTCGTGTTACATAATCGAGGAGATTCATCGGATCCATCCACGCAGTGTTTTCTTCCATCGCAACGGTATCGTTTGTCAATGCAAGCTCCGTAATCACATTGGAAAAATCGTCTGCTATCGCATCTGTATATTGGCAACATGGTGAGATACAAATTTAATATCATATAGAATAAAATTGCCCTATTTTTTATGATGATTCATTCAAAAATCTCCAGCACTACAACCAAATTTTGAAAATTTATATTTTCAAGATTGCATAAACTTGTAGCGAATCGAATTTTCTCGTTAAAGTTTTAAAGAGAATAAAAGCTGAGTTCAAAATGAATAATTAAAATTGGAAGGGTTCAAAATTATACCTACATAGAGTGTTATTCTTTCGTTCTGGTCCCTCCAAACTTCTCACCAGTGATTTTACAAAAATCTTAACGTCGGATTTGGGATCAGTGCCCTCGAATTATTCGGAAAACACCTTTACCTCGATTTTTTTGGAAAAATAGGTAACAAAAAAATTAAGTATCCTTCGCATTAGGAAAAAAATTGGTCACTAATTGATTCAAGACCTCTGCAAGGGGCTGCATTAGTTCGAATATCTAGTCATTGTTTGGGTCAGACCTCTCAGCGTTTTCTCACTTCACTCTTCGCCCTGCCCTATTCCGAATAATGTGATAAAAAATAAAATATCCAATGTATATTTGAACTCAAATTCCTCGAATTTTGTAAAAACTGACTTGTGAGATAACATTTTTATTTTCATTTTTCAATAAATTGAACTAAACACAATAAATCCAAAACAGCATCCAAACATATGTTTATCACCAGATCCAATTCCAAGAGCTGATGAGCTGAATTAAATTTTTCAGGTCTAACCAGAAAAGCATTCCAACGGGCGCAAAAATTTCAAAATCACCACTCCCTCTCCCCCCCCTCAATTTTAGAGACAGAAACTCATTTTTTGATTTTTGGCGATTTTTGAAAATTCAAATTTGGGCCAAAAATAGGAAAACAATCAAAATTTTACCAACTTTAAATTGATCTAGAAAGTTTAAATTTAGTGTTTGTACCCTAATTTCAATTTTCAAACTCGATTTGTGATGGTTTCAAACTGTTTTGGAGCCTCCAGCGAATTTTCGGATACGCTGAGTAGCTTGAAAATGAAACTCAGCATTTATAAAAAAAACTGTGAAATTATCATCTTTCTGACTCATTCGATTGATTTAGGCATACATATACCTACCTGTTTCAAAATATTTTGTATATCGGTTCAGATTAAAAATTTTCTCCAGTAAAAAATGAGAAAACTCCGCCAGAGACTCCAGAACGGGTCGAAACCATCACCAATCGACTGGGAAAGTTGGCGATTGGGTGCAAACCGAATTTAAACTTTTTTCCTTTAAGCGTAGGTACTTAAACGATGAATTTTTCATTTTTATTTTTATTTTTTTTCAAAAATAATCACTGATGAAAATTTTGGATTTGAACTGACCACACAAAAAAGTTCTAAAATATTTGCCTAATTTCCATCAATTGGATCACAAAGATGGTAAATCCGAATTCAAAGGGTCTGAATTTCAATTTCACTCTACTTGCTTATTTTTTTTTTTTATTAAAAACTGGAGAATACGAAAAGCTGTGGGAAGTTCCACGAATGGTTTGAGGACAATTCAGTGAGATTTTGATTTTTTTTCATTTTTGACCCAAAGTATTTCTAAAAATTCACCAAAAATCGAAAGGTGAGTTTCAGTTCCTGAAATTTTGGGTGGTGGTGTATTTTAGAGCAATCTATCGATTTCCTTTTGGCTAGCTTAGTAATTTGTGTACCAGTTAGGATACTTGCCTTGTGAGGGGTGATTTTGGAGATCGAGTAACATGGCGAATTTTTGAATTTTCCAATTTCGGAAAAATTGTCATGAAAAAGGCCAAAATAAAATTTTGAATTTATAAATTTGGATCTATCTCGATCGATTTATTGTCAGACATAAGTTTTCAATAACCCTTTCTTTTTGTTCAAATCTATATTTCAATCGTTTTGATTTTTTTTCCTGTTGAAAATTCATAAATTATTCAAAATTCACATGTGGGCTCTAGTCCAGAACAGTATAAAGCTAACATCAATTGATTCGGAAGCTCGAAAATAGGATCCAAAATCGATTTCTGCTTTATGAGATATTTTTCAGAAATAATTGGTGTGGAAAATAGATAAGTAGGTAACTATTGGATTTGAACTGGCAGATTTCAGTCTTAAAAATTTATACTTACCTAAATTAATTGGTAAGATAACAAAGACTAAACCAACGTTTTTTAGACACTGAATTTCATTTTGTATCTTTTCGTTGTAATTTTTCCAAAACTATAAAATTAAAAAGAAAATGCTGGAGGCTCCAGAACTATTACATAGAAGCCATCACTCATTGATTCGTGAGATGAAAAATACCGTAATTATATACCCAAAATAAACTTCACCTTTCCCCCTCTATTTGATTAAATTTTGATTTTCGCACAGAAAATGGACCAAGTCTTAATTTTTTTTATCGTTTCTATAATCTATAAATTTTTATAAATTCGCCTCAAAATTAAATTTTTGATTTGTGTGGACTTCAAAATTGATATTAGCGAGGGAAACGATCAAAAAGAACTTAGCTCAGATCATAACAAATTTTGAAGAAATCCTAACCCCTTCTTCAGTTTTTAATAAGTAAATTGATCCACTTGAATGACATGGTTTTTGATTTTTTTTTTCCATAAAAAATAAAAAATAGTTAACTTTTTCCATCCCTGAAGTTCCTTGCGCTACTTTCAATAAAAACACAATGTGATAATTTTACACTCATGTCTATGGGGGTCTGGGTTCACTTATGCAAAGTACGATTTGACATTTCTAATTTAAAACATGCTTGAAAAAAAAGATCATACTAACGGTGTATTTTGACATCTGAGGTACGTTTCATCTGAACCATCATTGCAGTCTCTGTTTCCATCGCAAAGTAAACCGCTATCAATACACTGACTAGAAAAGCACTGAAATTCGGATCTCCTGTGGAATATCAAAAAGAATGAATTCAATTAAGTAAGGTAATTATGCAAATATTTTTGCAAAATAGATTCTAGTATTCCCATACTTGCAAACTTCTTGCGAGCTGAAATAAGGACAAATGATCGTCGACTCGTCTGATTTATCAGCACAGTCCAATCTGCCATCACATTTCGCCGCACCATCTACACAAGCTCCATAACCGCATCTAAAGCTGTACCTCGGACAACTACACGTACAATCAAAGCGACAATTTATGTAAATAGTTGCGTAGGTATATGAATAGAATTTCTAAACGGGTATTTGGCATTAAAAAATTTCAAATTTATAAATACATATGTAGGTTATTTGACAAGAATATATTAAACACGTACTCTAAATCGTGACAAACACTCTGTGTTTCGTCTGAGGTATCTGCACAATCGACTACTCCATCGCAAACGAGTGATTTATCGATACATTGGCCATTATTGCATCGAAATTCTTGGCTAGAAAATGAAAAAAATATCACATTGATCAGTTGTTTGAGAGTACCTATTGAGGAAATCCAATCTGTAGTTTCTCGGTGGAAACAAAGCAACTACAATAAGTAGGTATTGAAAGGGAATATACTTAAGTTAAACACACATTGAATTGAATACTCATACATACTCTGGATTGCAGTTGGGACTCTGTCTTCTGTATCTTCCTGACTGGAAAGCGTTTGAAAAATCTGTAAGTAGATAGGTAATGAAGAAATATTTAGGATTAGGTGCTTTGAAGTTCAGCAATTGTTGAGCAAATAGCTGTTGTTATTAGAGATGGACATTTTTTTTTGAAATACCTCTAAAAAATACTGTTGAACCCAGTTCCATAAATTTTCTAGGTCGTTTTTTTTTTTTGGTATTTTACCCAAGTAGGGGCTACAATCAAATTTTATATATTTTTATTCAATTTTTTTTTAATTCTTAATTATGTAAATATAAGTACATATTTTATTCCGAGTAAGCAATCAAAAATTAATTAAATGTATTATGAATTCAATTTCTCATTTTTGAATGCATAAAAGCAAAAAAAAATTGATCTCAAAAAATCACTCTCGATACCATCATCAGAAGCTTTAAAACATTTAAAAAAATAATCAAATAAGAAAAAAAAACTCACCGATAAACAAACTAAGATTAAATAAAAATAAATAAATACACGTGTAATGAACACAACATTCACTAAAACTCATCATTTTCGCCATGAATCGTTTCGTTTAAATTACCGACACATTGTTTTAAAAATAACTAATGATTTTAAGGCTGCCCCCAAGCCTTTCACATTGAAAATGAGTACTGAAAAAGAAAACAAAATTGGAAACTGAGTAAACCACTTCCTCATTAACATGGAATGGTCTTACTTATCATTTATCAATACAATATGCAAAACGAATACCCGATATTGTTGCTGGCATGACTGCGATAACTTGTTTTTCAACTTTTTGACCATCTACGTCTGTAATTATATCGCCGAGGTTAATAATAATGAGATTAGTTTTTATCAGAACGAGCAAGATGGGTAATCCCGGAATACGCGATTTGCTCGCGCCAGACTTGAGACCACGACGTCATATTTTTTACACAATTTTTTTCCCCTGAGAAAGCAAAAATACTGTAATTTTGTATATGTACCTTCATTCCCTTCAGTATGGATTCAACTTGAGACATGGCGTCATATTTAAAGAGGAATTATTTTATTTTTTTAAAAATTGTTTTCGTTGCAATTTTCGTCGTGTTTTTTACACAATTTTTTTGCTGCTAAAGCGAAAATATTGTTATTTTGTAGGTGCCTTCATTCCCTTCGGTGGTTTCAACCTGAGACAAAGCGTCATATTTAAATGAATTATTTTATTTTTTTAAAAATTGTTTTCGTTGTAAGGCGTGATAATTAAATGAATTATTTCATTTTTTTAAAAATTGTTTTCGTTGCAATTGTCAATCAATGTGTGTTCTGAAAAGATTAAAAAATAAGATATTTTTTGCTTTAAAAAAAAAACAATTCGTAAAAATGATAAAATTAGGTACTTAGTCTTGAAAATAATATCCAATCTTTCAAAACAAATGTAATCATTTCCAACCATTTTGAGCCTCCAGCGCAATTTTCGATTTCTCTAGGAGGAGCAGAAATTGATTTGAGCAGCTAAAAATCAAGCTGTCGTATTCTTGACCTGTTTTATGATTTTATTCATTTTTGGAGTTGATTTCATCCAGATGAACGCCTCGAATGTGTGAGTGTTTTTGATTATAAAACTTCTGATTAGGTACCTACCTATTTATACTTTTCACTCAGCAAATCAGGTCAAAAAGACTCATCGAAGGTGTTCACCTGGAAATCTGCTAAGACGTGAATAAACTCGTTAAATATGTCGAAAATGAACCCCATATCGTTTTTCAGCCATCTAATTTAATTTCCACACGTTCTGGAGAAATTTAAAAATTCGAGAAAAATTTAAAATTGCACTGACAGCTCTAAATAGCTTCGAAACGTTAATTTTTAGACAAGATGCAACTTTTTGTAAAAAAATTCGAAATTCTTCAACAAACAGAAATTTTTGGATTTTTTTCATCATAAAAATGCTGGTGAAACCACTCACTTGAGGTGTCTGCCTGAAAACTGGCTGAAATGTTGATAAACACGTTAAATACAGTATGACACAAAAGTAGTGCTCGGTGGCTTTTATTTCCAAGTGGAAAGAGCTAACGAGATTAATGAAGCGGCGTTGAGTAGGGAAAAATTAAGGCTTTCAGAAGCGACCTTGAAAATTTCTGGCCCATGCACAGGGTGTCCACAAAATGAAAAACCGGTTTGGTCAAAAAAATTCAAACTGGTTTTTATTGGCGCAGTGTATTCTACACACTAAGGCGACAAAAACGTGATATGATTTAAACCGGTTCATTAATTTGCAACCAGTTGACAAAAAATGCCCAAAAATTGTAGATAGAGAAAAATGCTTGAAACAAAAAGTTGTGGAGCATGAGAAATTACCCAATTCTGTCTGATCACATTTTGAAACCGGTTCGTATTAGGTTCGCATTTAGCAGGCAGTTTCTGACAATCACCTAGAAATTGGAGATAGAGAAAAACGCTTGGAACAAAAGTTGTAGTGCGTGAAAAATTGAACCATTTTCGCTGGTCAGATTTTGAAACCGGTTCCTTGATTTGCAACCGGTTATCAAAAAATACCCAAAAATTGTAGATAGAGAAAAAAGCTTGAAACAAAAAGTTGTGGAGCATGAGAAATTACCCAATTCTGTCTGATCACATTTTGAAACCGGTTCATATTAGGTTCGCATTTAGCAGGCAGTTTCTGACAATCACCTAGAAATTGGAGATAGAGAAAAACGCTTGAAACAAAAGTTGTAGAGCGTGAAAAATTGAACCATTTTCGCTGGTCATATTTTGAAACCGGTTCATCAATTTGCAACCGGTTATCAAAAATTACCTAAAAACTGAAGATCGAGAAAAAAACTTGAAACAAAAGTAAGTCGTAGGGCGTGAAAAATTACACAATTCTGTTCAGTCACATTTTGAAACCGGTTCATTGGTTCGCATTTAGCAACCAGTTTTTGACAATCACCTAAAAATTGAAGATAGAGAAAAAACCTGAAACAAAAGTTGTAGTGCGTGAAAAATTGAACCATTATTGCTGATGGGATTTTGAAAATCGCTAATTAATGTGCAACCAGATAACTTTCAATGGCTTGCTGCGAACTAATGAACTGGTTTCAAAATCTGATAGGTGATAATAGTTCGATTTTCACGCTCTACAACTTTTGTTTCAAGCGTTTTTCAGTACCTTCAATTTTTAGGTGATTGTCAAAAACTGCCTGCTAAATGCGAACCTATAATGAACCGGGTTCAAAATGTGATCAGACAGAATTAGGTAATTTCTCATGCTCCACAACTTTTTGTTTCAAGCTTTTTTCTCTATCTACAATTTTTGGGTATTTTTTGTTATCTGGTTGCAAATTAATGAACCGGTTTAAAAAATTCATATCACGTTTTTGTCGCCTTAGTGTGTAGAACACATTGCGCCAATAAAAACCAGTTTGAATTTTTTTGACCAAACCGGTTTTTCAATTTGTGGACACCCTGTGCATGGGGCAGAAATTTTCAAGGTTGCTTCGGAAAGCCCTTATTTTTCCCTACTCAACGCCGCTTCATTAATCTCGCTAGCTCTTTTCACTTAGAAATAAAAGCCACCGAGCACTACTTTTGTGTCATACTGTACAGTGTACATAGGTACTTAGATCGATGATATGTTTCAACTACCAACATGTTTTAGCTAGCCAAATTACTTTCTGGAGAAATGAAAAAATTCTATAAAAATAAAAAAATCACGCTGAATATCAGAGAAATTGAAAATTGCGCTGGAGGCTCCAAAATAGCTGGAAATTGTGAATAATTCGATTTGGGAGATTTAATATAATTTTTAGGACTAATTTTTATCAGTTTTACTAAATGAATGTTTGTTTTTCAAACAAACCCAACTAAATCTTTGAAAATAGCTAATTTTGGATTTTCAAAAACCGAAAAATCAATTCGAGCAACCTAACAATTGCATTCATATTCAAATCATAGGCAAACTCTTCGAATGATTTCCTTATTAGCCACGAAGAATTGTTTTTTGTTTTTATTTTTCTCCTTCAAAATTCAAGTCAAGTTGAACAACACTTTTTAAAATAATGGGTGGCTCAACTTCCAATCACAAAGGTACCCTCTTCTCACCAGATTAATCTGGCTTCAAAATCACCTATGCAAAGAGTGTATCATATAAAATAATCAAGTATAAGTAGGTAATATCAAAACTCAATTTAATAAAAAAAATACACATAGAAAGTTTCTTCCTCACAACTACTGGCAAATAAGTAGGTATAGGTATCGTATAAATGCGAATTCAAATGGCAGCTCAGAGCAACATCATCTTCAACCCTTCGAAGCCAGCGTAGTCTCTTTCTTAATAATATCTTGTTCCACCTCATTCCTTACGCTTAAAATCCAAGTTATATGGTCAGCTATGTCGGTAAAAGCAGCGATGGCCGTGGCTGCAGGTTGCTTCAAGCTGACAATACCTCGTATGTAGTAAAATGCACCTTCTCGGAATAACAATCCACCTCCACTATCCCCCTGCAATACACCAGGTCCTATACGACAGAAATGACAAATTATCATATAAACTGGGCAACTGGACTTTACGCTTAGGTTAGGTACATTCCATTATGGAGTATCTACAATATTTGCATACCTGTTTCAGAACCAGCGCAAAATTTATCATAAGTTATGTACGATTTGAAATCGTTGGGCACAATGGAGATACATCGGGTATTGCTGATGAAAGGTAAATTAGCCGTTAGTAATTGTTCGCTTAATTTTCCATATTCGTTATTACCCCATCCGACGACCTGAAATTAAAATGAATAAATTCGTCGAATTACTCTACGTGAATAACTACATCTATAGATAGGTAACGACTTCACATAATTTCACATTTTTTTCATGTCAATGAACAAAATTTGGGATAGAGAGAGATACTTAGGTAGCTATTTGAAAATTGAAAAAATAACCCTAGTACCTATTTATAATAAAACTACAAGGTATAGACAATTAATTACTTTTCCCGGAGTGCCTTCAGGAGGATGAAACTTCTCTGTATGAATCCAATCTACACATGCTGGTAAAACTGTCGGGCTGATTTCAATTTTTCCATTCAAAATTAATATAGCGATATCATTTGCGTGATAGGTTAGCGTTGCGAAGTAACCTTTGTTGGAAAATCGAATTTCTTTAATCTGTAATAGTCAAACGTTGAATATTAGCACATTTTTTAAAAAAATCAATAGGTACCTATCTAGGTAGTTATCCTACCTTGAATGATTTTTGATCGGGGTTATCTTTCGACGCGTAATTTCGTGTAAATTTTCCAACCACAATTTCGTAATTTACTTCGGGCAATTTTTTCTGATTTGGACGATCGTAGAAACAATGAGCAGCTGAAATGAATGCACACGATAATTTATAATATTTTCAGAACTAGGATACGTCTTCTGCAAAATTGTTAAGTAGGTACTACAAATACATATGTATGCATATAGGATGGTACCTATATCTCTAACCTGATACAATCAAGTGAGGATTTATCATGGTGCCACCGCAAATTAATAGGTTTTTAGTGATATCATAAATGGCCACATGCCATGGTGAATCCCCATACTTTTCCACTGTACCATTCGATATTAAAGTCACGGCACCCGTGAATGGACGTCCACATTCTGCAAAATTGCGTATATATGAGTAGGTATAATATAATTCCTAGAATATTTAAACGATTTATCTAAGTACCTAAATCAACATGTTCAAATGAACGGTATCGTTTCGACGTTTTGGAAATTATTTTTGAGCTATTCTCGCAATAACCCACCAAATTCTCAGTTCTTGAAGGGACAAAAATATTGAAATAGTACCACAAGTACTTTGAAATGGCAGAATCAAATTTTGAAAATTTGTGCCAAAATCGACCAAAAAACTCACGAAGACCTCAAATTTCATTTTGTTGGTTCTTTTTACTCGTAGGTTTATGGATATTTTCACAATTGAAAATTCCCAAAAATCCTCTGGAGGCTGCAGAATGCCTCAAAATCACTACTAAAATCAACCCAAGAAGTCAAAAGAATACAGTTTCAACCAAAAGAGGAGTATCGATAAGGCCATTTTTTGACCCCAGACAGTTATCGACTGAACCACTCTTAAATTGTTGAAATAAATGCCCCAAATACGAATCCGTGGTTAGTTGACTCAAAATGACCATTTTTGGGCTCCAGGGGTCCCCAAAGTTGCGAATAAAAAAATAATTTTTGGAACCACTGAGTATTATTTTCAAAAACTTTTTCAACGTAAAATATCTGTTTGAACCCGTCAAACATTATACGAGACAATTTTTCCATTTTCGACCCTCAGGGGCAGAAATTGGGGGGTTTTCATTTTTGAAAAATTTTGGAACCACTATTTTGAACCTACCCCTTTGAACCCCCCTAAAAAGCTTTTTACAGTTTATTAGTATCTGAAAGACCTCCATCCTACCAAATTTTGAGCTCAATAAAATTTTACGCTGGTACTCAAAAATCCAAATTTCCAATTTTTTGTAATTTGGATTTTTTGGGAACCCCTGGGTAGCTGGAAACCTGCGATTTGCGCCAAACGTAACGTTTTGAGGCATGTATTCAATTACCTAGGTGAAACAGTTTAATTAAGCTTCCTGTATATTCGTAATTTTGAACGCTTTTTTTAGTGCCTCCACTTTGGGCACCCTTGAAAAAGGCGATTATGCATATTTTTTCAAATAAATTGAATAATTTACATTTGGAACACACTAGCAAGAGCTCGATGATTTTTCACTCGATTTTACCTGTAACTTTCAAAATTGAGCTTTTTTGGGCCAAATTCTGAGATTTTGCTCTTCGAAAAAACGTTAAAATCACGTTTTCATGATTTCAACGAAGTAAAATCTCAGAATTTGGCCCAAAAAAGCGGAAAGCTAAAATTCATTCTGTAAACTAATTTTAATACGTTAGGGAGTCGACTGCAAGTAGATTTCAAGTCGTTTTGGAGCCTTCAGCGAGTTTTTGGACATTACTGGAGTTTCCAGTAAACTGTTGAAACTGGAAATTTCTACAAAATTTCATCAAATGGAGTTGGAAAAGCCAAAAAGTTAATTCGGATTGATTTTTTGGCATTTTTCGAAAAACAGAAGTTTCTAAGGCTCTGCTGGAGACTCCAAAACGGATTGAAACTGCCTGCGATCCACCTCAGAATAATGTCGAAAATTAAGTGTCTCTGTTTGGCAAAATTTTATGGAAATTTCGAGCATTGAAAAATCTGCTGAAGGCTCCAAAATAACTCATGTTTCAAAAATCTACTGGAGGCTACAAGAATTTTCAAAAAGTTGATGGTGGCCACAAAATGACTCAAACCAGCCACCAGCAGTCAACTTAAAAGCGTGTTTATATAAATTGGATTGCAGCGTAAATTTCAGGTTTTCAACTTCATTTAATGAAATTTTGCAGTCGGAATTTCATGTTTCAAAAATGTGCTGGAGGCTCCAGAACTGCTCAAAACGGTTTGGAATCCTTTCTAATCGATTTGGCAGGTTGAAAATAGTGTACCTATGTCCTTTTATCAGCTTTATAGCTCGATTCGGTGAAATTAAGGTTTTTTTCTCATTTTTGGCCTAAATTTGATTTTCAAAAATTCACCAAAAATCGAAAAATATATTCTAACTGAACTGGTTATGATTATAGGAAATTTGACGTAGAATAATTTTAGTTCAGTCACTTTTTTCCCTCTCACCCTTCATTTCGGCGATATAGCCGAAAAACGTAGATGGACAAAGGTTAATGACCTCTCGCGGGGGTATCCGACAAGTTGCGGTGTGCAACTTTGGTCAAAATATTTTCGAATCTAACGTTAATCGACTTCAGGTTTTAAATTGTCGATTTTCACTTTTAGAAACAATTTTTATAAAATTGACAACTTTACCCCCTCCTCAGTAAGGGTGAAATCGCCATTCTGGAAAAAGCTGAACTGGTCATGCTGATAGAAAATTTAGCGTAGAACAATTTTTGTTCGAATGTTTTTCCTCTCGGACCCTTCATTTCGGCAATACAGACGAAAAACCTGTATCAGCAAAGGTTAATGACCTCTTGCGGGGGTAGCCGGAATGTTGCAGGGTGCAACTTTTGATGGGTTGTTTTAGAGACCAATCTGAACAAATAATGTGAAATTCAGCTTTCTCCCAATTTTTTCGAGGTTTGACCAAAAATTTTGCCAAAATGACTGGACTATTAAAATTGAAATTTTTAGTAATTCACCAAAAATCAAAGTCAGTTCCTGAAATTTAACCTGGTGAGTGGAAGTAAATTTTCAGAAAGTTTTTCGACTTTTATTTTGTCTAGTCTAAAAATTCTTCTAATAGAAAGAATATGTTTTTTTGAGCTATCTTGCATAGATCGAAACGAATTTCACAATTTTGAAAAGTGAAAACTCAAAAAAGTTTGAAAAGTTTAAAGTTTGGACTTTTATAAGGCTAAGAAAGCTGAGTTTTCAAAATAAGGACTTCAACTCGAACTCTATAATTTGAAATTCTGAAAACATAATTATGAAGTGGGGGGGGGTGAATAAAAATTGATTTTTTTTTACAAGTAGGTACACAAATGAAAGTGAAAATGAATCAAACATATTCTTTGGATTACTTTCATTTTCGTATTCAGATTAGATAATACCTGACTAGGTAGGTAATTCATTTTTAGAATTTTGAAATTAATGGGGTTAAAGTCTCATCACCAAAGATAATTTTAAATCATTATTAATAGCTATGTTTTTTGCGTGGGTAATTCCAAAGAATAAGAGGCAAAGTTTAACGAATTAGAGAGTAGACGAGGGGAGTGGCAATTTACTTGAAGATTTTTGTCATTTCACAAGAATAATTTTACTGGAATCTATGAAGATTTGAAAAATGTTTAAAATAATATTATGTATCTATGATTTATCCAAGTAAGGTACCTACCTACCTTTAGTTGGGTACTTTAAAAGTAATTTCACTTTCAATTTAGAAAAGAAAAATAAATGTTGAAAAAGTTCTAAATAATAGGACTTGATAAAATTATCCCAAATCAAAAAAAAAAAAAAAAAAAAAAAAAATTGTACATATTAAAAAAACTCATTCTATAATCATGAAAAAAGTACCTATAGAATCAAAAGATGTCTACACGAATATCTAATTGGGTAAGTAATTTCGAAGTCCTACAGCATCTTTAATCACGTATCAGGTAAACCAACGAAATAGGTCGGAATAAATAATTTTTTTCAAAGTTCTCAACGAAGTCTAGAAAATAGGTTATGTTCAAAATTTACTTATTCCACGTGCTATTCAGGAGTTGTCAACCTTCACATACCTACTTACCCAGAAACAGCAACATAAAAGATGACGAATGTACTGACGTACGAAGATAGATACCTACCTACCTAGTACCTACCTAGGTACGTAGTAACGTGCTTTTAAGAAATAGATAGCAAACAAATCTCATAAGTCATATTCATATACCTATAAGTAATCTTTGATTTGCATACAAATATTTTTCAAAATGTTTAAATAATTGTTGGTTTATTTTTCTTGTGCAGTTTTCGTCCAGCCCTGCAGCCAAATTGTAATTAATTTTGATGTACCTATACCAGTCCATTTAAAATACCACTTGCCATAAAATTAATGATGAAAATACTAGAAGAGAATTACCCGGAACGCAAGAAAACAAAATGTTATCCCATTTTCCATCTTCTTGGCAGACTAATTCTTGATAAATTGGAACGAAATCTTTATAAGTATGAAGTTGCTTACAGGTAGGATGTACTCTGTCGCCGGTAATTAAAGGTCCATTACAATCGATCGAACCATTATTACGGTAACAAGTGAGATCAACGTTTACAGGATTCAGTTTATCACATATTTCTAAACAAAAAATAGGTAACACGATTACAAATACAAAACTGGTAAGTATTGATTTAGGGCTACCTAAATTTTTATTCGAGAAAGTGCCATAAAGATTACAACTTACTTTCACATTTGGGTAATTCCGGTGACCAGCTTCCTTCCAGACAAACCCAATTCACAGTCTTAGTATCAACTCGATAATATCCTGGTTTGCATGAGAAAGTAGCCTTGGTGTATTCGGGAACAGCGGTTCCACCATTTCTGATACAGGATTGCGTTTGTGCTGCTCCAGGACACTTGTATGTTGGTGTTTTATCTATGTATGATATTGGAATGGCGCAATGACCCCTGGAAAAGATGATTATGCAAGCAGTCAGGAACTCAGGAAGTCTATCGAATGTTGAAAGTTGAATGAAAATTGAAATGTTATTTATGTTGCATCTTACTCGGGCAAAGGAGCTGCAGAAGTAGTCGGTGTTGGTGTCGGTTTGGGTTTAGATGGTGTTGGTCTTTTACAAGTTCGGTCAGATTCATCAGATCCGTCTGCACATTGTGGTTTGCCATCGCATTTGAAACTTCCATCTACACAGGCTCCATAATCGCACCGGAAGGATAGGTAAGTATTACACCTAAATATTAAAATACAAAATTAAATTAAGAAATATCATTTTGGATTAATTTTCTTGTTATATGTAAGTATGAATATTAAGTAAGTAGGTACTTACGGTGTGTTATGACAACGATTGAATGTTTCATCAGATCCATCTATGCAGTCTCTTTTTCCATCACAAAGTAGACTGATATCAATACATTGTTCATTGATGCATTGAAACTGAGTATCACTGTTGAGTAAACAATAAACAATTAGAATGAGTACCTACGCTTATCAGCAAAACGTTAAAACAATGATTTTTCATAAATTGTGTCAACTATACTGACTTGCATACAGTATTAACATTCGGATCCAACGGACAGATGCTTCGAGATTCGTCAGATTTATCTACACAATCAGCTTTTCCATTACATTTCAAAGCAGCATCTATACAAGCTCCATAAGAACATCTGAAGAACAACGACGAACATCTATGGCATAAAAACAAAATAAAAATAAAGATGTGTTATTCACATTGTCGAGAATCTTCGGTTTTGAAAAAGTTATGGTAACTCAAGTTTGTATAAGAAACATACGGTGAATTACGACATTGTTCCAAACTTTCATCTGAAATATCAGCACAGTTCGCTTTTCCATCGCAAACTAACGACGAATCGATAACTTGTCCATTTTTACAACGAAACGTTAAGCTGAAAATTGATTAAACCGGTGACATTTGTTTCTATTTGTACAAGTCTACGTATAAGGAAACAAAATTATGCTTACTCATCATCAGAGATTTGCTTCTTGTACCTGTGCAATCTGAAATCATCGGACGATTTTATGACTGCAAAAAAAAAAAAAAAAATTGAAGAAAGGTTTATTTTAAATTGAAATTGATATTTTTAACCTTGATTATTATTCATTCGTTTGAAAAATTATTAAATTGTAAAATTAGGCCACCAATTTATAGGTAAATCAAGTGAATCAAGAACATTGAACTTGCCATCATTACCTATTTACATACATTTATTTTTAATACAAAAGATAGTTATATTTATTATTTTAGTAACTAGGTAAGTAGGTTTATCAACTCACCGCTAAAACACACCACAAAATTGAATAAAAATACATAAATACAAATATTATTAACACGAGAGAAAAAATTAACCGTTCGTATTACGGATTCCATTATTTTAAACAATATTTTACGTTATTTGACTAATTTTTACAAAAATTACATTATTCCCCATTAAATAATATTTAATAAAGAGATGGCACTACACGGTTTGCTAACTGCGAATACACTAGTAAGTTATTATCACACGATATCGAGAAAACCATTCTCAGTGATAGCCTGCGAACTTGTTTTTCAACTTTTTGGTCGTTTGTATCGTAAAAATTACATCTTCTGCGTTAGTTTCAATGTCTAATTATGAGATTAGAGTAAGTAATCTCTGAACATTTGCGTATAAATATCCCTTCTACAAAGCTTTGTTTCATTTCTTTTTCATCGATGACGACAGATGAGGTTTTTTACTTCTCATTTGTGCAGTTATGTCTTCAATAAATAGGTATAGGTATTTTCGACTAGGAATCACTACACTAGGTAAACATTGGTGAGAGGTTTAATGAATGTATCTGCATCACAATGTAAACTCGTTTTGCATGTTTTACTTACTTGAATAATATTTTGAGAAGGTCACGGTCTGGCGATTCGTATAAAGCTCTTCTTGGACATTGGCTCCTGAACGAAAATCTCCTGATGATTTATTCGTACGTTTTCTGAGTTGATTTATACATACAGCTATAGCTGGTTTAAAAATTGAATATAGGTTGATTCGTGGAATTGAGCAGATTTTAATCAATTCATTTTCAATTTAAAAAATGTAATATTTTGAAAAAAGTCTAAAAAATTAATTCGAAAAAATTTGTAACTGTAATTCAATACTTCTCTACTTGTACTATATTCGTGGATATACTTTTGATATTTCCAAATTTCTTCGAAAATATACTCTCTTGATTTTTGGCATAAATCATTGCAAAATTGATATCTTTTGAGTTGAAAGCTAGGTACATGGTACATCAAAAAGGCGTTAAAAATTTTTTAAAAATGAAACAATTTCAAATAAAATACCAAAATATGAACTACTACTTGTAACAAAAAACTTCAATAATCAACATTGCAACATATTTATTACCTACATTAATTTAATTAATAATTACGTACTTACATTACGAATGATACGATTAAAATAAAGTCAAAATAATTACACAAGTAGATTCTTTTTTTTTTTTTTTTTTTTTTAATACAAAGAAAGAACAAAAATCAAAATATGTAGGTAGGTAGATAGGTAGGTACCTGAAATAATTAGGTATTCGGTATACAATACTACACAGAAAAAAATTGCACGTTCTGGAAAAATTCAAAAATTTGAGAAAAATCTAAAATTTCACTGGAGGCTCTAGATGGGCTCTAGATGATAGAATTCAGATTCGGGAAGTTGATTTTTCGACAAAATACAGCTATTCGGGAAAACATCCAAATAAAACTTCCCTACAAACAATAAAATTTTTGAATTTTTTTTCCTCATAAAAATGGTCATAAGCCACTCACTCGAGCTGTCCGCCTGGAAATAATTGATTGAAATGTGGATAAGCCCGTTAAATATAGGTCGATAATATATGTCTCAACTACATGTTTAACTGGTTGAATCAGTTTCTACGCTTTCTGGAGAAATTAAAAAATTCTGAAAAATACGAAAATCAAGCCGAAGGCTCCAGAATCAAGAATGTCCCGAAATGGCTTTAACTTTGGTCATTCCATGTCAACTCAACCAAAATTTTTGAGTCATGTCTTTCGATTTCGCTCAAATTTTTTTTACAATACCCACCCAGTAAGTAAGAATCCCGAAATTAGTTTGGTCGCAGTCCCCTCAGGGGGCGGGTGGGGGGGCTTTCATTATTTTCACATTGTCTCGAGGTACTCAACTTCAGCAGCCCATTCCTCCAAAACTATGATACTTTGATCAAAACTGATTTCACAGTTCGAAAGGGCATTGCATTTAGAACTTTTTAAGTATTTTGAAATTATCAATAGTTGAAAGTTGAACTTTCAAATTGAATGTTCACCTTTTGATGCTTTTTTGAAATATTTAAGTTTCGAGATGGGATCTCTTAATGGAAGGGGAGCACCCTCACCCCCAATTTTGGGCGAAACTTTCGAAAGAGAATCTGGGGCATGTGATGTATCGAATTGTATGTTTTTGATGACGCTGAATACGAATATGACGTCAGAATTTTGATAGGGCCCCATCCATGGCCCCCAGCACCTCCCCAAAGGAGGTAAAAGTTCAAAAAAGTGTTTTGTTCGTGCGACACACGGAATAGTATGTTTTTGGTGACGCTGAATACGAATAAGACGTCAGATTTTTGATTGGACCCCATCCATGGCCTCCAACAATTTTTTTTGGACTTTTACCTATTCGGGAAGGTTCTGGAGGTCATGGATGAAGTCGATTTAAAAAACTATGGCTATATTCGTGTTCAGCGATATCGGCGAAAACATACTATTTCATGTGTCACGCGAATGTAACCATTTTTTGGGGGGTTACCCCCCTTGTGGAGGTGCTGGGAGCCGTGGACGGGTCCGATCAAAAATCTAACGTTATATTCGTGTTCAGCGTCACCAAAAACATACAATTCGATATATCACATGCCACAGATTTTCTTTCGAAAGTTTCACCCAAAATTGTGGGTGGGGTTGCCCCCCCTCTATAAGGAGATCCCATCTCGGAACTTGAATATTTCAAAAAAGCATCAAAAGGTGCATCCATGAAAATTTTTTCAAAATTTTAAATGGTAGCTCCCGTTTACAGCGCCATTTTGAAATTTGAACTTCAATTTGAAAGTTCAACTTTCAACTTTTGATAATTTTAAAATGCCTAAAAAGTTTTAAATGCAATGTTCTTCCGAACTGTGAAATCAGTTTTGATCAAAGTATCATAGTTTTGGAGGAATGGGCTGCTGAAGTTGAGTACCTCGAGACAATGTGAAAATAATGGAAGCCCCCCCCCACCCGCCCCCTGAGGGGACTGCGACCAAACTAATTGTGGGGTTTTTACTTACTGGGTGGGTATATAATATAATTATATTGTAAGAAAAATTTGAGCGAAATCGAAAGACATGACTTTCAAAATCGCCTTTTTTCGATTGAGTTGACATGAAATGACCAAAGACATTCAACAATTCGTGCAAATTTCAAAAATTTCTCCTTGATAGAAAATTTTTAATATTTTGAAATTAAAAATTTCATGAGAAAATGAAAATTGCGCTGGAGGCTCCAGAATATCTGGGAGTTTTGTGAATAATTCGATTTAAGAGATTTTAGGTGTATTTGTACTTTTTGGACTAATTTTTATCAGTTTTATTGAATGAGTGTTTGTTTTTCAAGCAAACCTAACTAAATCTTTAAAAATATTAATCAATATTGAATTTGCAAAAATTCGCCAAAAATCGAAAAATCAATAATAATTTAATTCACCTCAAATTGCATTCCTGCTCAAATCAGAGGCGCACTCTTCGAGTGGTTTCCTCGTGAGTCACAAAGAATTGTGATTTGTTTTTATTTTTCTCCTTCAAAATTCAGGTCAAATTGAATAACAATTTTTAAAATGAGGGAGGGGGGTTCAGATTAAAATTGGCTCAACTTCCAATCACAACTAGGCATCTTCCTCTCGTGGGATTGATGTGGCTTCAAAATCACCTATATGCAAAGAGAGTATCATAAAACAATCAAGTATAAGTAGATAATATCAAAACTCAATTTAATTTAAAAAATACACGTAGAAAGTATCTTCCTCACAACTACCTATTCGCAAATAAGTAGGTAAAGTATCGTAAATGCGAATTCAATTAATGGCAGCTCAGAGAGAAGACCATCTTCAAACCTTCGAAGCCAGCGTAGTCTCATTCTTAATGATATCTTGTTCCACCTCATTCCTTACACTTGAAATCCATGTAATATGGTCAGCTAAGTCGGTAAAAGCAGCGATGTCCGTGGATGAATGCATTATGCTAACAATACCTCTTATGTAGTAAAATGCTCCTTCCTTGAATATCAATCCACCTCCATCATCCCCCTGCCTGGGTCCATCTCCTACGACAAAAATGGCAAATTATATCTTACAAGTTTCATTTTATACTGGACAACTGGACACTGGACTTTATGTTTACATTCCATCATGGAGTAGGTATAGGTACTTGTATTTGCATACCTCCTATTTTAGAACCGGTACAAAATTTATCATAAGTTATGTACGGTTTGAAATCCTTGGGGACGATGGAAGTACATCGCTTATTGCTGATGAAAGGTAAAATACCCGTTTGTAATTTTTCGTTTAATTTTCCAAACTCGTTAAAACCCCATCCGACGGCCTGAAATTGGAATAAATTAGTCGTATAACTCTACGTGAATAACTAGGTAACGACTATAAGGACTTCAGATAATTCTTCATTTTTATTCAGGTCCACGAACAAAATTTGGGAAAGAGAGAGATGCTGAGGTTGAGGTAGGTATATTGAATTTGAAAAAATAATCGTAAGTATGTAGGTAGGCTATAGTAAAACTATGAAAGGTAGACGATTACTTTTCCTGGAGTGTCTTCACGAGGATGATGTGTATGAATCCAATGTATGCAGGCTGGCAAAGCTATCCAGCTGATTTCAATTTTTCCATTCAAAATTAATATTGCAATATCATTTTCGAAATTGGTTTGCGCTGCGAAGTAACCTTTGTTGGAAAATCGAATTTCTTTAATCTGTAGGCAGTCAAACATTAAAATATTAGCGCAATTTTTTTTTTTTTAATCAATAGGTATCTAGGTAGTTATTCTATGTACCTTGAATGATTTTTGATCGGGATGATCTTTCAACGTGTAATTTCGTGTATATTTCCCAACCACAATTTCGTAATTTTCTTCGGGCAATTTTTTCTGATTTATACTATCGTGGAAACAATGAGCAGCTGAAATGAACACACACAATTTTTTAAAATATTTTTAGAACTGGGATACGTCTGCAAAATTGTTAAGTAGGTACTACAAAATATGCATATCGGACGGTACTTATATCTCTAACCTGATACAATTAAATAAGGATTTATGATGGTGCCACCGCAAATTAATAGGTTTTTAGTGATATCATAAATGGCCACATGCCATGGCGAATCCCAGTGCCATTCCGTTGTATTCGATAATAAGGAAAAAGTCGTGAGTGTACGTCCACATTCTGCAAAATTGTGTACATATGAGTAGGTATAATAATTCCTACAGTAATTAGGTAGGTCAACTCTATAGAACTCTAAAGAAAAACAGGCGAAGTTTAACAAATCAAAGAGTCGCGTAATTTTAGAAAATTCAATGTTTTTTTTTCAAGCTACGTAGGTAGGTATTTTTTATAGTCAGATTTGACAAATGTAAAATTAGATATGTTTATGTACTATACGTGATGCTGCTGAAATTTTTAGTTAGGAAGGCTCGAAGGGCTGGTAGATGAAACTTACCTGGAACGCAAGAAAACAAGATGTTATCCCATTTTCCATCTTCTTGGCAGACTAATTCTTCATTAATTGGAACGAAACGTTTGTAAGTATGAAATTGCTTACAAGTAGGACGTACTCTGTCGCCGGTAATTAAAGGTGCATTACAATCGATCGAAGCATTGTTACGGTAACAAGCGAGATCAACGTTTACAGGATTTAGTTTATCACATATTTCTACACAAAAAATAAAACGAGAATGTACAAAAATGAAAAATACTGATTTAGGGTTGAATCAACTCACCACTAAAACACACCCCACAATTGAATAAAAATACATAAATAGAAATATTATTAAGACGAGAGAAAAAATTAATCGTTCGTGTTGCGGATTCCATTACTTTAAACAATACATTTACTTTACGTACTCGACGAATTTTTACAAAAATTACATAATTTCTCCTTTAAAAATATTCAATTAAGAGATGGCACTACACGGTTTGCCAACTGGAAATAGATAGGTACATACACTAGTATTATCACACGATATCGGGAAAACCATTTTCAGTGGTAGCCCACGAACTGGTTTTTCAACTTTTTGTTTGTTTGGATCGTGAAAATTACATCTTCTGCGTTAGTTTCAATGTCTAATTATGAGATTAAAGTATAAGTAGTACTCTCTGATCATTTGCGTATATATACAGGGTGCTAAATAAAACGTGGGCAATAATATCACAATATATGCAACTGGAGTAGACGAATAAAAAACGTTATTATGATAAGTTGCCTATCTTGTAAAATGAAGGAGCTATGTGCTCCGCAAAACTGGAAATTGAAAAATTCATCAAAAATAAGATGTTTGAATTATTCAAATGATGCCCTTTACCCATATAGTACTCGAGTGGACTAACAAAAAAAGTTATTATTATTATAACCAATTGTCTATCTTCAAAATTGAAGGGGCAAACTGATATAGTGCAATATGCCTTCACCCTCTTGGTGGTTATTCTCAGAAAGATTACCTGATTAGGGGAATCGTCTTAACATGGGAACTATTTCTACATGAATCTTCTTACACAATACACCTATTTTGTACATAAATCTGTCAATCATGTATAAAAGGGGTGAACTAAGATCTTGTGGATCGTTGGATTTCACCACTAGCCTCACTTGTGTTCTATCATCTGCAGCGTAAGGTATCAAGTGGCATTATAGTCTAATAGTGTCAAATATGTATAATCTCTTGATGAGATATTTAATTTAAACAGGAATGGAAACCGAAATGAAAAAAAATATTGGTTATTTTTTTCAAAATTATTTATTATGGTTATGGTTAAGGGTTATGGTTATGACCCAAAAAAATAAAGGTTATGGTTAAAAATAAAGGTTACAGTTTTCTTTCATTTATCGTTACCTTAATGCCAAATCCGAGTATGTCCATCCAAAAAACCATCGTCGTTTTGCGTCACTGATAAGGCTCTGGGAAGCCCTGAATTGAAAAATTTGCATCGGAGTACAGTTAAAATGCACCACCGAAGATGCACGAAGCTGACCGATGTTCAATCAGAACTCAACGAACCCTTCCGAGCATATCCGAGCCTTATCAGTGATGCGTAAAATCGTCCTTTTTTTGTATGGACATACTCGGATTTGGCATTAAGGTAACGTTATCAAAAATTAATTGCACTTCAATGTCAAAAAAGTGCGCCTGCGGCCAAAAAAACAAAAAAAAACACAATTTCACAGCCATTTTTTGAGTTTGAAAAAAATTTTAGACAAATTGAGCCCTTTTTTTCTCAAAAATCATAATAAATCATAAATGTCATATTTTACATGAAAAAAATGAGATTTTTACCTACTCAAAAAAATAACCATTATGTACCTATTTAACCAAAACAAAAAAATGAATTGGTTAAGGTTATGGTTACAAAATTTCAAATCAATAATTTTGGTTATGGTTACGATTACGGTTACAGTTTTTGCCTCATTTTAGCGGTTAAAATTCATTTCAGTTACTGTTTCCATCCCTGTATTCAACTTATATTTAACACCACTCCAAGCGTGGTAATTTCATGTTGATTTACTCGATTATTGATAGACTAATTAATGTACCTAATTGTAATTATAACCTATCGCGATCAACCTATTGTGCTTTGCGACTACTCGAAATAATTCCGGACATTATCAAGTAGGGCGTGTGATATGTGAGTCTATCTATACTAAAGTAAAGCATCCACCATAGAGTCACTACCTATTATTGGGGTAGGCTCAGGGAAGAGGTGGAGAGACGGTCAGTAGTGTTAGGTAAGTAGGTACTTACATGGTGGTGTCTCCACTAATTAAATATAATATTATCATAGTTAATTAATATTATCTAGGATCCACAGACCATGGACAAATGGACAATGATCCTGTTTTGTAGATAGGTATATATATTTTCTGATGCCTATTTGCTCATCAATACCTTCGTGTGAAGGTATTGATGTCGTTTGAACCACATGATCTGCATGAATCTTGTCATTGAACATAGATTTATATATTGGAACGAGAATAGACGATAGTAAGTATATAATTAAACACATTAATTATAGTAGTATCGATGTCTATTGAGCTAATAAAGTTTATCATCGGAATAATAATACTAGGTGTTCATTTTATTATTATTCTAACAGTGAAGTGTATAGTTGAACATCCGGATTGGATAACCTTGTCTAAGGCATTTGTAGACATGGCTAAATTCACCCCCCCCCCTTACTCCTTAGGTAGTATCTCATTCATGCAACCCCCTTTTAAGTAATCACGCTTATCCAAATCATCCTATCAAATCATGCATTATTTAAGGTGCACCGGGGGAAGTTGGAATTCGGGGTAAGTTAGAAAACTTGCTCTAGCTCCTAGAGGTTTATATCTGGCAAAGTGCCACTATAAAGGTGACTTGAAGGTACTACCCCTACTTCATCACGGCATAAAAATTTTCGCGATTCAGTTTCATTTTAGATGTCTTTGGTTCGATTGTATTGTTGTTGTTTTGCACTTGTTTTGAATTTGTTCTAAAATATAGACTTTCTATTTCTTAGTTTTTCGCATATAGCGGACGAACCCTGCGTCCTAGTGAAAATCTGATGGGTGTGATCTCAAAGAGAATTAAATTCTCTACCATTTTGTTAATGTGCAATTTTTGTAGGACGCTCCGTTTGTGATCTATGCCTCTGCAAAGTTTAGCCTGTTCTGACTTCCCCCAATTGGGGAAAGTCAGAACAGTTTATATTTTATAATCGCGCTCAAATTTTCACCATAGCTTAAGAACCCTTATGGGAACCTACATAATAAATTTGATCCATATTGGTTCACTAGAAGGGGAGTAACAGCTGGTCAAAGTTGAAATTGCGAAAAATCATTCTGACTTGCCCCGGTGCACCTTAACTATAACAAAACCTGATTCAAAATTTCCAAATTTCGAGTGCCCCAAATTTGAATTTTGAAATTGTGCTTCTCCCGTGTAGGGACGGGTCAAGAATATCCTTATGGTACCCTCTGCCTGTCGTAAAAGGCGACTAAAAGAGGACCAGGCAAGCGCGGAGGCCTAGATAGCAGCCCTATCACCGTGATATATCTGGCATGGCTGGTAACCAAGTCAGACGAAAATCAACCTCACTCAAAACTCACAAACAACAGGAAACGGATGGAACTATGGGATCCCAGGCGGAGGTGAACCCCTGGTTAAAATAAAAACGCACGCTAACGAAAGGAAATACAAATTCGGAAACTGGAATGTAAGAGGATATGCAGCCAAGGAAGCAGAAATAAACGGAATTCTAAGCAGCAGAAATATAGACTTTGCCGTGATGTCTGAAACAAAGAAGAAAGGAAGTGGAACAATCGAATCTGGAAATTACATCGTTATCTACAGTGGAGTCGACAAGAAAGCCAGAGCTGCAGGCGGAGTGATGTTACACATACATAATAAACACCGCGAAAACATCGACTCATACAACATATGGCATGAAAGAATTGTATCAGCAAGGATGAGATTGAAAAAAGACTTTCTTACAATAATCGGAGTATATGCACCAGAAGAGGGAAGAGAGGAACAAAGCGAAGAGTTCTACGAGCAACTACAGAAGGCAGTACAAGCAGTAAATCCAGAAGATAAATTGGTAATAGCAGGAGACTTGAATGCTCAGGTAGGAGATAAGCGTGTAAAGACAGTAACTGGTATGTATGGAACCAGAGATGTTGCGATTCTCAGGCTAAAAGAATCGCGGTTCTCAAATAGCGACTCTATGATTTTTGGAATAAAATCGTTTGTTTGCGGTTCTTTATGCATAGGAACCGCGGTTCTTCTCTCGGTTCTCATTTGCGGTTCCCATTTTTTTTTTAAATGTTTAAATCAGACCAATGTTGAGCAAAGCAACGAAAAAAAATTCACTTCACTTTTTAGTTTTAAACCTACACTACTCACTACTTACAGTCCGGCATATGACAATAGGAGTAATTGCACCCCCCCCCCGATCCTCCGGGACAACTTTTTTCTTAAAGAGGACATCCTAAGGAACATTTTAAAGCAAACTTGCAAAAAAAAAAAGTTGGTCTTACTTACAAAATGACGGCCATTTTGTACGTAAGGCCAACTTTTTTTTTTGGCGAGTTTTCTTTAAAATGTTCCTTGGGATGTCCCCTTTAAGAAAAAAGTTGTCCCGGAGGATCGGCGGGGGGTGCAATTACTCCTATTGTCATATGCCGGACTATTAGGGAAAAATTGAAGAAGTCAACTGTAAAATTTCACATTTATTTGGCAAAATCTTGAAAATTTGGGAGCCGCAAATCCAGAGAACCGCAAAATTGTGTTTTGCGATTCTCGTAATGAGAGAATCGCGAAAGAGCCGCGGCTCGGAACCGCGGCTCCGCGGTTCTATTAGCGATTCTTTACGCGATTCAAATCGCAACAACCCTGTATGGAACAGAAGGAATGAATACAAATGGGAAAAGACTGATAGATTTTTGCACTTTCAACGGATTAAGAATCATGAACACATTCTACCAACACAAGAAAGATCACAAGATGACATGGAGCAATACAAGAGGACAAAGCTCAATGATCGACCATTTCATAGCCAATGAAAATGCCGCAAAGAAATTCTTGGATGTAAGAACATACAGAGGCCTAGAAATAGGCACTGACCATCATTTTGTTCAAGGAGTAATGAGAATGGAAACAACAAGAATACCAGCAAGGAAAAATGAAAAGAAGATCAACACAAGAGCCCTGGATGACCCAACCAACCAATGGCTGTACCAAAGACGGATGAACATCATTAGTCAAGAGATACCAGCAAGCCAGGACATAGAAGAAGAATGGAAAAATATCAAATCCATTGTGACAAAAGCGGCAAAAGAAAGCTTAGGAATGGTTCCTTGCAGAATTGGGGCAAAGCGAATAAAGAATTGGGACACCGAAATCCAAGAACTCATACAAAAGAAAAGACAGGCATTCAGAAAATTCATGAGCACAAAAAGCGAGGTTGATGGTGAAGAATATCGAAAACAGTCGGCAAAAGTCAAGAGAAAGTCCAGGAAATTACAGAGAGAGAGCTGGGAAAATTTCATCACATTCCTGGAGCATGACACATACAAGTTACGGCCAAAGGTGTACAAGATCATAAGAAGAATTGACACAAATTTTAACGAAAGAGTGGGTTTGCCAAAGATTAAAATCAATGATGCAAAGGAATATTTTGAAGAACTCTGGAGTGATGAAAATGCACAAGATACAAAGATAGAAGATGAAATTGGAGAAATAGAAGACAGAATTTCAATTAAAGAGCTTCAAGAAGCTTTGAGAACAGCAAAAAATGCAAAAGCTCCAGGAGAAGATGGCATACCAACAGAATTGTACAAATATGCAAGTGGCGAATTTAAAAGAAGACTTCTGGAATTCCTAAATAGGATGTACCAAGAAGAAAAAGTACCTGAAGATTTCAAAACAGCAATTGTAATACCACTGTTCAAGAAAGGCGATATGTCAAACCTGAAAAACTACCGAGGAATAAGTCTACTCAACACCTGCTACAAGATATATGCAAAAATACTGGCAAAACGACTGGCAGAGCATGCAGAAGAAAAGCTGTCAGAAAGTCAAAACGGATTTAGAAAAGGAAGATCATGCACTGATGCAAGTTATACAGTAAAACTAATGATGGAAAAACGGATCGAATACAACCTAGAAACACACATGTGCTTTATAGACCTGGAAAAAGCATATGATAGGGTTAATAGAAGAAAACTGTTTGAAGTCCTAAAAGATGAAGAGATAACATATAAAATGCGAAAAGTGATAAACAGCATATATAAGAACACTAGAATAAGAGTACAAATTGGAAATAAACTCTCAGAACAAGCAGAAATAAACAGAGGAGTTCGCCAGGGATGCCCACTGTCTTGTGTTTTATTCAACATGTACATGGATCACATGGTAAAAGAATGGCAGAAAATGAAGCCAAAAGGAATCAAGACAGACAGAAGACAAGAAATATCAACAGTATTATTCGCAGATGATCAAGCAGTACTAGCCGAAACAGAAGATGACCTACAGAGATCAATGTATAATTTAACAAAGACATCAGAAAAGTATGATATGAGAATATCTTCAGAGAAAACAAAAACAATGGCCTTCAAAGGAAAGGAGCCAGTAAGAAGCAAGATTGTAATAAATGGAAAAATCATTGAACAGGTCAACAATTTCAAATACCTGGGAAACACGATATCATACCAGGGAGAAGTAGATGTTGGTGGAAAGATTGCAAAGTTCCTGAGAGTCACAGGACTGATAAATAGGACCCTGAGAAGCAGTAAGGTGCGAAAAGAAACAAGATTGAAGGTGTACAATACCCTAGCAATACCAATGATGACGTATGGAAGCGAGGTATGGGCACTGAAGAAATCTGATAAAAGAAGAATAATGGCAGCAGAGATGAAGTTCATGAGGAGAACGGCAGGGGTGACTCTCAGAGACAGAGTCCCATCCGAGAAAATAACAGCAGATCTCGGAGTGAAGCCAGTCATGAAGAAGATAAAACAGTATAGGAAAGATTGGAGAAATCATGTCAAAAGGATGGAGGAAACAAGATCACCAAAACAGGTCCTCCAATATACACCAACGGGGAAGAGAAGCAGAGGGAGACCAAGGAGGAAACTCACGGATACCTCAGGCTCATCCTCAACAGGTTCCACACCGCAGCAGACAGGCCAATAGGCCTACCGCTTATAAGGAAATGACGATGACGATGACGATGACGAAATTGTGCTTACCCCTTCAATTTTGAAAATAGGCAATTGGTCATAATAACTTTTTTTGTTCTTCCACTCGAGTACTATGGGTAAGGGGCATCATTTGAATGATTCAAACATCTTATTTTTGATGAATTTTTCAAAATTGGCGAATTTTAGTTCAAAAATGGAGTAATTTCTTCAATACGCAGACGGTAAGAAAATGTTTGAATCATTCGCGAAGGATGCCCTTAACCCATAGTACTCGAGTGGACGGACAAAACAAGTTATTATGATCAACTGCCTATCTTCAAAATTGAAGGGGCAAGCACAATTTCAAAATTCAAATTTGGGGCATTCAAAATTTGGAAATTTGGAATCAGGTTTGTCCCTTCAATTTTGAAGATGGGAAATTGGTCATAATAACATGTCTGTTTGTCCACTAGCGAGTACTATGGGTTAGGGGCATCACTTAAATGATACGTTTTCTTATTATTGATGAATTTTTCAAAATTATTGGTAAATTTCCAGTTTTGCGAAGCACGTAACGCTTTCAATTTACAAGATAGGCAACTTATCATAATAACGTTTTTTTTTTTTGGTTCGTCTATTCGAGTTGCATCTATTGTGAAATTATTTTTCCACGCTTTACTTAACACCCTGTATACATCCTTTCTACAAAGCTTTGTTTCATTTCTTTTTCATCGATGACGACAGATGAGGTTTTTTACTTCTCATTTGTGCAGTTCTGTCTCCAATAAATACCTAGGTACCTATAGGTATTTTCGATCGACTAGGAGTCACCCTACTAGGTAAACATTGGTGAGAGGTTGAATGAATGGGGAGCCCTGCAATTGCGCCAAATCATCAAAATCGTGTACCCGGAATTGCGCCGGGTGTTCGAAAAAGTATACTGGCAGTTGCGCCGAGTTGGGAAAATGCGAAACGAACAAGATATGAATGAATCATTCAGTCGCATAGGTTATCTATGATGATTGTATTCATCCACTCCAGAATCTTCAGTCTCCTAATGTCCCAAAAAATAAGTCTAACGGACTGGATCAAAATTAGAGGCTGTTCGGGAGGGGGTAGGGAAGGGTGACTGAAAATTTTCTGATCGGTATGAGAAAAAAATCCCGATTTTGAAGTTTCAAATATGGAATTTATTAGTTTGAGAAAGAGATAGGAATTGGTGGTCCGAGCGAAATGAGGTTAAAAGTGTTCAAAAATTTGTATGTAGGTATTTCAAGAAGTGAAAAACAATGTGTTTTTGAAAACTCATTTCTTTTTTTGCTCAAAAATTTTAGAATTTGAATGTCGAGTTTTTGAAAATTTCAATTTTGAAAATGAAAAGCAAACAGATCTGAACGAAGCGAGGACAAAGCTTGTTTCGAGAAGTAAAGAAATGATGTTTTTAGAATGAAAAAATTTATGTTTATACGAAAAAATGAAAAAATATAGTAGCAATAAGCACCTCATGCCCCTACATCTACCTACACCTAATTATAAGCACGAATTTTTTAACTACACCAAAATTACGATTCTGACAGTCCGCAGAGTGAGCAAAGGGTCGGGAAGATTCGTTCTTTTGATTGGCGCAATTCCCCATGAACATATTTCTGTATGTGGCGCAATTGCAGGTATGCTTATTTTTTTTACTTGGCGCAATTCAGGGTATATTTGGCGCAATTGCATGGCAGCCAATGAATGTATCTGCATCACAATGTAAACAATTGTTTTACATGTTTTATTTATTTAATAATATTTTGAGAAGGTCACGGTCTGGCGATTCGTATAGCTCTTCTTGAACATTGGATCCTGAACGAAAATTTCCTGATGATTTATTCGTACGTTTTGTGAGTTGGTTTATACATAGAGTGGCCCAAAAGTCACGCGCTGCTTGCGTAACTAGTGGTTCACATAAACCTCAGTTTGTTCCCCTTAAATAATAAAAGAAGTAAATACATAAGATTAAAACTCAATTTAATAAAAAAAATACACATAGAAAGTCCCTTCCTAAAAACTACTCGCAAATAAGTACCTAGGTAAATATCGTAAATGCGAATTCAAATGGCAGTTCAGAGAAGATCATCTTCAACCCTTCGAAACGAGCGTAGTCTCTTTCTTAATAATATCTTGTTCCACCTCATTCCTTACACTTAAAATCCAATTTATATGGTCAGCTAAGTCGGTAAAAGCAGCGATGGCCATGGACGAAGGTTGCATTATGCTGACAACACCTCGTATGTAGTAAAATGTTCCTTCTCGGAATAACAATCCACCTCCATCATCCCCCTGCAATACACCAGGTCCTACGACAGAAATGGCAAATTATCATATTAACTGGGCAACTGGACTTTACGCTTTGGTACATTCCATTATGAAGTGCAATATTTGCATACCTGTTTCAGAACCAGCGCAAAATTTATCATAAGTTATGTACGGTTTGAAATCGTTGGGGACAATGGAAATACATCGGTTATTGCTGATGAAAGGTAAATTAGCCGTTAGTAATTGTTCGCTTAATTTTCCTAACTCGTTGACACCCCATCCGACGACCTGAAATTAGAATAAATTAGTCAAATTACTGTACGTGAATCACTAGGAAACGACTGCAGATAATTCCACATTTTTTTTTCAGGTCAATGAACAAAATTTGGGAAAGAGAGAGATGCTGAGGTAGGTAGTAGGTACCTATTTGAAATTTGAAAAAATAATCGTAAGTAGGTACATCTACATAATATATAGGTATAGTAAAACAGAACAAAAAGGTAGACGATTACTTTTCCTGGAGTGCCTTCAGGAGGATGATACTTCTGTGTATGAATCCAATCTACGCAGGCTGGTAAAACTGTCGGGCTGATTTCAATTTTTTCATCCAAAATTAATATTGCAATATCATCTGCGTGATAGGTAAGCGTTGGAAAGTAACCTTTGTTGGAAAATCGAATTTCTTTAATCTGTAGTCAAACATTAAATATCAGCGCAATTCTTTTTTTAAAAAAATCAAATATGTACATAGTTATCCTACCTTGTATGATTTTTGATCGGGGTTATCTTTCACCTTGTAATTTCCTGTAAATTTACCAACCACAATTTCGTAATTTTCTTCGGGCAATTTTTTCTGATTTAGACGATCGTAGAAACAATGAGCAGCTGAAATGAACACAGCACACAATGTTTTTTAATATTTTTAGAACTGGAATATCTATGTCTTCAAAGTTATTAGGAAGGTAAAAAAATATGCATTTATACAGGGTGCCCAGAAATATCGAGTACCTACCCCTAAAAAAGTTTTCTACTAAAATACTTTGGTTGGTCACAGTGAATGATAATAATGATAGCACACGATTGGTTGTTGGACTGGAGAGATAACATTCCACCAATAATATGCATCTATTTCACGTTGCCAACTTACATTTTTAATGAAAAACTTTCTTAGGGGTACTCGATATTTCTGGCCACCCTGTAGTCCGATACCTATATCTCTAACCTGATACAATTAAGTGAGGATTTATTATGGTGCCACCGCAAATTAATAGATTTTTAGTAATATCATAAATGGCCACATGCCATGGTGAATCCCCATACTTTTCCGTTGTATCATCCGATATTAAAGTCACGACACCCGTGAATGGACGTCCACATTCTGCAAAATTGTGTACACTGTTACACATGAGTAGCTGTAATAATTCCTAGAATATTTAAACAATATGTAAGGCAGTGATCTATAGGTTAACGTTCAAATGAATTGGTATCGTTTTGGTAATTATTTTTGAGCTATTCTCAATTCACCAACAGATTTCTAAAATTGTTAGTTCTTGAAGAGAAAAAAGATTAAAATATATTATATGTACTACTTTAAAAAACTGGCAGAATCGTATTTTGACAATTTGTGCCCAAAATTGACCAAAAAACTCACGAAGACCCTGGTTCTTTCTGTAATGGATATTTTTACGATTAGAAAATTCAAAAAATTCGCTGGAGGCTGCAGAATGCCTCGAAATCACTACTAATCAACCCAAGAAGTCAAAAAAACACATTTTCAACCGAATTTCGGCAATCTAATTTTGTTTTATGTAATTTTAATTTTTTCTCTAAAAAAGCGTCAAATTTAGATTTTTAGAAATTCACTACAAATCAAATGCAGCCCCTGAAATTTATGAGCTCATTGAGCTATCTTGCACGGATCAAAACGAATTTCACAATATTTTGATTAGGTGTTTTTTCAGGTGCAATTTTCGTCCAGCCCCGCAGCCAAATTCTAATTCAGTTTGATGTAACTACAATACCACTTGCCATAAAATTAATGATAAAAATACTAAAAGAAAATTACCCGGAACGCAAGAAAACAAAATGTTATCCCATTTTCCATCTTCTTGGCAGACTAATTCTTCATAAATTGGAACGAAATCTTTGTAAGTGTAAAATTGCTTACATGTAGGATGTACTCTGTCGCCGGTAATTAAAGGTCCATTACAATCGATCGGACCATTGTTACGGTAACAAGCGAGATCAACATTTACAGGATTCAGTTTATCACATATTTCTAAACAAAAAATAGGTAACACACGATTACAAATAAAAAACTGGTATTGATTTAGGGCTAGGCCTATATTTTATTCATTATTCGCGAGAGTCCCATAAACTGCAGCCTACTTTCACATTGGGGTAAATCTGGTGACCAGCTTCCTTCCAGACAAACCCAATTCACAGTCTTATTATCAACTCGAGAATATCCTGGTTTGCATGATGAGAAAGTAGCCTTGGTGTATTCGGGAACTGCGGTTCCACCATTTGTGATACAGGATTGGTTTTGTGCTGATCTAGGACACTTGTATGTTGCTGTTTTATTATCTATGTATGATATTGGAATGGCACAATGACCCCTGGAAAAGATGAATATGCAAGCAGTCAGGAAAGTCTATTGCATGTTGAAAGTTGAATGAAAATTGTAATGTTATTCATGTTGCATCTTACTCGGGCAAAGGATCTGCAGAAGTAGTCGGTGTTTCACCGCTAAAACACACCACACAATTGAATAAAAAAACAGAAATACAAATACAAATATAAATATTAACACGAGAGAAAAAATTAATCTTTCGTATTACGGATTCCATTACTTTAAACAATATTTTACGTTACTCGACGAATTTTTACAAAAATCACATCATTTCCCCTAAACAAATATTCAATAAATGGCACCACACGGTTTGCTAACTGGAAATACACTAATAATATTACACGATATCGGGAAAACCATTCTCAGTGGTAACCTACGAACTTGTTTCTCAACTTCTTGGTCGTTTAAATCGTAAAAATTACATCTTCTGCGTTAGTTTCAATGTACATATAATTATTAGCGATTCGCAGCTCTTCTTGTACATTGGCTCTCGAATGAAAATTTCCTGATGATTTATTCGTAAGCTTTGAGAGTTGATTTATATAGCTAGAGCTAGTTCAAAAATTAAATATGGGTTGATTCGTGGAATTGAGTAAATTTTAATCAGTTCATTTTCAATTCAAAAAATGTAATATTTTGGAAAAAGTCCAAAAAATAATTCGAAAAAATTTGTAACTGTAATTCAATATTTAATATGTACTTGTACAATATTCGTGGGTATTTTTGTTATTTCGAAATTTCTTTGAAAACACTCTCTTTGTTTTTCGTATAAATCACCGCAAAATTTATATCTCACTAATTTTACCTAATAATAAAAAAAAATTGAATACCTTGGGAATCGAATAGGTAATTTTGAAATCTACTCGTACAAACAAATTGACGAAATCCACAATAAATAAAATAACAGTTTGCAGAAATTTACTAATTTTTAAATTTATGCACTTTGAATTTCCAAAAAGGTGTTCAAAAAATTAAAAAAATTAAATGATTTCAAATAAAATACCAAATTACTAATACGTATCACAAAAAACGCCAATAATCAATATTGCAACATATTTATTACATTAATTACATTACGGATGATATGATTAAAATAAAGTCAGAATAATTACACAAGCACGTTTTTTTTTTTTTTTAATACAAAGAAAGAACAAAATACCTCAAATAATTAGGTATTCGGCAAAGAATACTACTCAGAAAAGAGAAAAAAAAATCCTCGCATTTATCATCATTAAATTACAGAGGTAAAAATGAGAAATTAATAAGTCAGTACGTTCAGATAATCTCAACAATTTTTCGAAAATAGTATTTTACAATTTAGACTTCGCAAACAATGCATAAATTAATGTATCAAAAAAAAAATCTCAAGCGAGAAATAATTAGTCAACAAAATAAATCTCTATATAAGTTGAATGAAAATATTTACAATACGATGATGACGACGACGAGAGGAAAAAAACATAAAACAATTTCTAACTTCGTACGTGGAAAGGGGCTTCGAAGTTCAAAATGCTAATAATTTAGCCCAATAAATTACATACGAGTAAAACAAATTTTCTATAAGCGGTATAAATAATGTTAATATATTTAACGGTAAAGTGAAAATTACCATTGTATCAAACTAATACGTTCGATTGAATCCTAATCTATCAAAAACGCTAACCCTTTCGTTTGCTAAACTAAGTTCACCGTTTTTAATGGCTTCTTCTCTGCTCGGTATTAATTTCTCCGATACCGATCCGAAGCTAACTTTTTTCTTAGTGTTGATGACTGGTCCACGTGATTGTTTACAGTAGTCGTCGTTCGGGAACGACTTTCGAGTTCGTAATTCACCGTCGGTTATTCTCTGTGAAACACAATGACCGAAATTAATACAAAAGGTATTGTAAATAAAGGTTCCCAGAGACAGGTACTCTTGAAGTCACAATGATGCTTATTTTGAAAGAACAACATAAAGTGGACAAAAACAAAATACTTACATTTCTAATGCTCTTATCTTTAGACTTCGATGTACCTAGACGATCTTTTAAACTGAGCTTGTGTTCTTTACGGGAATTTCCTAGAATTCCTTCCGTGTATGTTGGTTTGATGTTAAAAGACGCCATCAATGGGGGTGGTTTACGTTCTTCTTTTGTCTTCACCGTTCTATTGATTGCAACTTTGGTAGCTAAAGGAGACATTTATTTGTATTAATAATGTAGTTCGATGTAAAGGTTTGAGTAACAATACGTAAAATTCGAAGAAAAATTTTTTGTCACTTACTTCTCGTGATAGATTTCGTTTTAGTTTTCGCTGTCTCCAGTGAATCTACTTTAATTTCTACTTTTTTATCCTCTTCTAAAAATTTCTCCGTAGCGTCTATTGAAGTTGATGTGACATCGCATTTCTGTCCTAATCGATGGAATACAGAATTCTAAAAGGGAAAAAAATACAATTAACACGCGAAGTAATTAAACAAAAGGTCTATTCTTGGAAAATGTCATTTACTTTATCTTGTAACGTTTTGACTGCATCCTCCTTGAATTTTTTCAACGTAATGGCCTGTTCTTCATCTTCAAAAGCGGTGGTACTTGTGACAGAATGTTGCGAGATATCTTCTCCAAGCCTTTTGAAAACCGTCCTTTTACTAGGGTCTGTTTGTAGATTAGCTGATTTCGAGTTTTCTGTCAAAAAAATTACCTCGATTAACAATTTGATCGAATAAAATATAAAAACGAATGATGATTATAAAATCATACCTTTGAATTTGGCGAACGAAGTATCATTCGTAGGGTACCGTTTATAGCCAACGAATGGGGTAACTATGGGATCATTGATGATAACTTCGACATTATCATCATCGTCGTCGTCGTCTTCGGACATATTGAAAATATCCTCCATCCTTCTGGGCAGTTTTTCTTCTTTTTTAACGGCCGTTGTTTTGAGTTGCTTTTCTACACCGGTTAATTTCTGAGCGAGGGAGGTCTTTTTGGACGTATCGATCATAACGTAACCCAAATCTTCGCATTCTTCTATGTTTTCGTTATTCAGAACCGACTGAATCGTTTTCTTTGGTTTTTCAACGGCGACTTTTTTATTTGCTAAAAAATTACATCGAATTACAAACCGTATTGTTTTGCTGAAAATAGAAACGCCATTTCCATGAGCTGTACTTACCCACTGAACTAGGCTCGAGTTTTCTTTTCTGAGATGAATTCAAGGGGGCAGTTTTGGCAGCTGGTTTCGAGTCTTTTTTAGCGACTGGTTCAGCTACGGAACATAGATTCGAATTAATTACCACGGTAAAATCTCAACGAAGCGATTTCAAACTGCACACTTACACTGGGGTTTGAAATTTTTCGCAGAAGTCTCCTTATCTTTACGAGTTTCTTTAGGGTCATCTTGTAAATCAGTTTTACCGTTTTTCTGAAGCTAAACATTTTACGAATTTAGTACATAGAAATATGAAATTTCAATTTGGAAAAAGTAAAAATATGTTTACCTCTTCGTAGACATGTTTGGAATGTCTAAGAATTGCTATAACATCGCCCATAATCGTGATGCCCATATCTTTCAGGTAGTCTTTATTCAAATCGGTCAACATATCGGTTTGTATTCTATTATGGGCGAATTTATACGCGTACGTAGCAGCATCCGAAGCTGGAATACCAGCATCGCAGAAGAATTTTTTCCATTTCTCTGAAAACAGCCAAGTTCGATTAAAATTAGATGGTTGAGTCGAAAAAGCACTAATCTAGGACAACGGAGCATTGAAAGATTTGAATAAAACTAATATTCAAACTTTTAAACATTGATAAAAGTCATAATTTACCGCTGGTGATAAAACAAAAATAATATATTAGGTACAGAATATGAAAAATGAAAAATATGAAATAACTTACCCATTAAATTCATCGCGGAAAGCTAGGAATTCAGAATCAGGAACAGAAAGTAAATAATTCACACGCGAATTAACAAAGTACCACTCATGTAATACGAAAATATCAAGTGAAAAACAGATATAAAATATAAATTATAAAAATAATCAGTTCTCCAACAAATTTTTATAATTTATTTTTTTTCTACTGCCATCAATGCGACTCCAAAACAAAATAAAACGAACGAACCTGGCGTACGTTTGAAAATTAACCGATCTTTTAGTTCACCAAACAAACACTCGCAGCGCTGTAAGTGTAAACAGAATGTTTTCAATCAGTGTTACCATATCTTACAATCTAATTTTTTTTGTTTCATTGATAAAAAAAAATAGTGAGTGATAACAGTTGTATGATGAAATGAAAGTTGTAGGAAATGTGATTTTATTACAATAGATCTTGTTGAATCGACATTAAAATTGAACTTTTACCATTTTTAATCGAAAACTACATTCGTTCGTTTACACTTTGTATGCTCCAAAAATGATTCTGGCATGCCCCTGTGTTTTACTACGCATATCGACATCGGTACTAAAAAAATACACCCGCGAGTTTTCTCATTCGTTTTCCTCTATTAAATACCCTTTTGCAACGAGTCAAATCCAGCGCAGATATTTTAGCGAAAAACAGGAAGATTTTTACGCTGCCATTAATACAGAAGATTTTGAAATCTACGAGCAAAAGTCTGGTTACAAAGAAGCAGATCTCGAGAAGATTGCCGAAGGTGACGAAGAAAAAATCAAAATTCTAAAACGAATTCAACTTGAAATTGATGTTCGCGTTCAAGAAGGACATAATATTCCAAACGAAATCAGCTCCACCGAATGGATTAATTTATTATCACTTCCAACTAAATCACAACGCTTTAAACGTCTCGACCATTTATGGAAGAATGAAAATAGAAAATTATTGAAGAAACAAAAACAAGCGTTGTACCGTAAGCAATTGATAAACCACAAATCAACGGATGAACCTCGTCAACCGCTTACGACTAGTTCGCCGGTAGAGTATGGACTATTGAAGACAACGCTATTTCACCGATTTTACGAACCGGATATGAAGAATTTGTATAATTTTCGATTACTGCAAGCGGAGATGTTTGGTCCTCATTTAATAATCGATTGCGGATTCGAAGAGTTCATGGGTCCGATAGACTTATCTGCCTGTGTAAGAGATATATTGTACTCATGGTCACGTAATAGAGATAACTTCGATCCTTTCGATTTGCACTTTTGTAACCTTGATAAAAATTCCAAGCTGTTTTCAAAACTGTGCGGCGTTCTTCCTGCTCTTGTGCGTGATCCCGCGTGTCCTTTCAATCACACCGATAAGCATTATTTAGATTTTTATCCTAAAGAAAAACTCGTCTATTTGACGCCTCATTCGAGAGAGGAAATGAAAAGTTTCGAAAGCGATAGCATTTATATCATTGGTAAATTTGTGCGATATTTTTTCAAGTCTCGTATGATTATCGTTATATCGATCATTTTCTGATGAATATTGCTTTCAGGTGGACTGAACGATAGAAGTAAGGATATGGCGTTAACGTTAGCGAAAGCAAAACAAGAAGGCATACGGAAACAGAAATTTCCTTTGGATAAATACTTGAAATGGAATATTGGCAAAAAAACGTTATCCATCACTGAGGTATGTGATATACATAATTGCTGTGAATTTTCACTCGTATTTCGAGTAATCATTTTTCAACGATTTTTCTCAGTGTGTAGATATCATGAATGATCTCAAAGATGGCAAAAGTTGGAATTTTGCGCTCAGGCGTCTTCGTGATAAACAGACTAACCCTCCAGCTACTACCAGTAGGCTGTCCAGGGATGAAACTGATGATGAGGAAGATGAGACGAACAAAAGAACTGCAGAGCATATAGAGCGGCTTATTCGTCTTAAAGACGTTTATGATGGTCTGCTGAAGAATAGAAAATGAAAACCAAAGAGAGATCTAGGCATTCTTTTTTTCAAAATGAAAATTCCTATTCAAAAATGCCATTTGAATACTCCGTTTGTATGCGGTTTTCGTTCTTATTCTTTCGTATTACTTGACCTGATTATTTTAAGTTGATTTTTTAACATAAATTTCCAGTTTGTTATTTTTTTCGCGTTTTTATTATAAACGTATTTTTCAGGATTATCATGTTCAATGTTTTTATTCGTGGATACAAGAGTGAATTTGAAAAAGCTCTTTGAGGCGAAATTTTTCTCTTTAAAGAATTATAATACGTCTGTATAAAAATAATATACGAGTAATGATTGTGATTCCTTAGGAAATGACATTCGAAAAATGAGATGTTTGAATTGAATTTTGAAAATTCGTATTTCGTGTCCACAAGAATCTCCCTCGTCCCTCCTCGCAACACTTGATGGCTCCACCTCCAACCAGAGGTGATAAGAAAGAAATAAACTGATAACAAATTTGCTGCAACTCTGTAATGTAAACTTGTTCGCTTATTATTTTGAAAAAAATAGTCAATCTTGAATTTCCAATCAATTGATGGATAAAGGTAAAGTTCTATTTTCTTTGCTGATTACCTGTTGTGTTCTGATGGTTGTCAGTAAAAAAAATAGACCTCGTAATAATTTAAATTTCCAAACTTTAGATGAAACACCAGCTGCTGTACTGGATAGCTCAGAGTTACGAGATCACTTAAGAATACAACTAGAAGAAATAGAAGTTTTACAAGCTGTGTACTACAAAGACGACGAATTCGTAATCGATAAGGATATTTTATCCGAGATTGATAATTATGTCAACGAACTATCATCCCGTGTTCCTTCGCTGATAGATTTTACCATCAATATAAAGCTGGACAATGTTTCACTGGAATTTCTGGTCACTTTACCTCGAACATATCCAAATACCGTGCCTCAAATCATCGTTAGAAGTAATCAATTGAATCGATATCAGCAGAATGATCTGAACGAAGGTTTAAATCAATACATTACGAGTTTAGATCGTGGTATGATTTGTATGTGTGAAAGTATCTGCTGGGTTACCGATAATTTACAAAAATATTACGACGATAAAAAGAACGAACCTCAGAGCTCTCAATCCGAACAGAAAGTAGTCTTTTCAAGATTCTGGATTTATTCTCATCATATTTACTCGAAAGAGAAACGAAGAAATATTCTGTCCTTAGCTCAAGATCATCATATCACTGGATTCGCATTGGTAGGGAAACCTGGAGTTATTTGCGGCGAAGGATTGGCAACCGATTGTGAAGAATGGTGGAAACATGTAAGTAATTTCGAGCATTTGATTAAAATTATACGAATTTATTATTGTACCTACCTGAATGAAAACTAATCAAGTAGGTACTTTTGTTTTGTATTTAGATTAAAAGATGGACTTGGAAGAAAATAATGTGTAAGAAAAAAGAAGAGTTTGAAGTATCTTTCGATGAGCGTCATTCGATGAGAAAATTTCCAGATTTTTCGGAAATTAATTTTCAATCGAATAAAAACAATGTTCGTGAAGGCCATACAGATATGGGAGAATTTAATCGTTATTTAGTGGATCACGAATGTGGGTATGCATTTAAGGATTGCTTCGGTATTGAAGGTAAACTTTCTAATTCGTGAAATTGTTTTGTATATTTTTATTACGTTTTTGTTACCTAATTTTGTTACTATAAAATGATCGAAAAATATAAGTTTTGTTTTTAAAAATTGATGATCGTCGTTATTAAATAACGTTAGGTGCGTTACATGGTGAGAAAAAAAAGGTAGAACATTAAAAAATCATTGACAAAATCTTGCGAAAATTTTGAAAAATAATTCCAACTTTTGATGAGAAATTAAAAATGACTGAATTCAAAAATTTCTCAAATATGCTGAAGTAGAAAAATTTACGTGTATGAATTTTAAAATGTTAAAAATTTAGGATAATTCGGTTCGTTGATAGAACATTGAAAAATCATTGACAAAATCTTGCGAAAATTTTGAAAAATAATTCCAACTTTTGAAAAGAAATTAAAAATCGACCCAATTCAAAAATTCGTCAAATATGCAGAGGTAGGGAAATTTACGTGTATGAATTAATTTCATGTCAAAAAATTAGGAAGATTCGGTTCGTTGAAAATTTTGCTGAAGTGAAGCCGATTACGTCAGTTTCAAGGTGCCTAGCTAGAGAATGATCTTTTAGAAATTTTAACAATTTAATGGATGGAAAAATTGACTTCTCATCAGAAAATTCCTACGTTATGTTACCTCTTGAATTGAATAAATTTTCTTAAGCCTGTTTGTTTTGTTTTTTAAAATCAAAAATTGAAATTTTCAACATCCAAATTCTAAAATTTTGAACCCCAAAAAGAAGTATCGTTTTTTACTTCTATCAAAACAAAACACGAATTTTCGAAAGCTTTTTCCCTCGCTTCGCTTTTCTGTTTCAAAATTTTATATAAAAAAATGTCACAAAAAATTTACCTTTTTTTACTCGAAATACCAATTTTTGAAAAATTAATTTCACGTTGTTTCGCTCGGGTCAATTCGTTTTTTTTTTTAATCAAGATAAATGATTAAATTGAAGTTAGAGAGTTTCCACAGCATAATTTAATACCTTTGGTAACATTCAAGCCCATTTTTGAGCTTTGCCCTTCTCATCCCAAGTGCCCCTTTTGGATTTTCGGCCAAAATGATATTAAATTCGATTCGAGGGAGTACAAAATCATATATTTTGATTTCTCATCCAACGTTTAGGTACATTTCAATGTTATGTGTCTCACCTCCCTTTCAGAATATTAAAAAAAAATGTTTAAATAAATTCTCCCTGAAATAATTTAATTTTAAAAAAATCATCATTGTGCCTTATTTTGTATAGATATGCAATTCAATCGACATTCCGAAAATTGACAAACGAGCTCAATTTCGGGTAAATATCCAGTTATGGAATTAGGAGAATATAAGATAATAAGAGGTCTTCTCTCTCCTAATATTGAATAATGATATTTCGGTTCGCCTTGATTCGTTTGATATGCAACCCATTTGACAAGTTCAAAATCGCGAAAAAGGTTCCAATTTGACTCGAAAAAGCGGCTACGTTATTAGGAGAATATAAGATATTGGTAGGTCTCTGAGATCCTATTGAACCGGACCTAATCATTCGTTAATACTTTCAAAGATAGCGCCATGTATCCGTAAAAAATAAAAATAAATTAAAAATTCGTAGATTGTGAAACTTTGAAATTCAAATTTTTTAAATCACTGAATAAAAAATTGACAAATGAAATGAATCAATTTCCGAGTAATATTAATTATTTTAAAGCACTGGCTGTATATTTTTACAAGCGAAATTGCAATTTTATCGCACCAACTCACGCAATTATTTTAAAATTCGTCAATACGAGTAAATAAAAACAATTTTTTAAACAATAAATTTTTTGAAATTATTTATTCATATTTTCGTTAATGAGAACTACAAACAAATAAATATTTATATAATAATAATAAATCACAAAACATATTATTACTAAATGTTATGTATAGAGAACTTCTATGCAATTTGAGCAGTCTGAAATTTTAAAACACTTTATTCGATCTATAACATTGGGCAACAGAATTTCTGAGCTGAGGTTACCACCATGTTCAATATTAAATTTTTCATTTACTCACTCTCAAGTAGCAGCGAGGAAGGGGAGTTTTCTCAGAATATCTATTTGAAAAACAAAAATGAATTAGAGATCGTAAAAATTAAAAAATAAATAGCTAAATTTTATTAAAACACGAATTTGCAATTTTAAATTCTCTATTACGATCCCCAAAAAAATCCAAACTTAATTTTTGAAATTTTTTATCGCAAAATCTCAACACATACGGAATAAACATGTTTTTAACCCAAGTACAGAAAACCAATTCGAAACCGTTGCCCAGTGTAATCAACGTAAGAGTATTAATTTTTCTGTTTTTTTTTTGTTTTGTTTTTTTTCTACACAATACAAATAAATTTTAAAATAATAAAAAAAAAATAAATAACTACAATTTCTTAAATAAATATTTTACAAATGGTATATAATAAATGCATTATAGTATTTACTTATTACATATTTACGGAAGAACGAATTAATTATTTACAAAATTCACAATTTTTATTCAAAACTTTACTGTAAACATAATTTGGTTATTTACCACAAATAAATACACGACGACGTAAATAAAAAGCATAAAATTTAACCCTTTGTAACATACAACTTCATTTGAGTAAAAAATACCACAAAAACTAACAATAAAAGCCAGTCTTACACTTTCAAAAATAAAGTCAAACTATATAGATCGTATTTGGAATACGTAACAAGATAAAAATATCGACTTATAAAATAAGAAGAGCTTTTTTTGCAAAATATCAAAATAATCACGTAAATAATATAAAATTTTTAATACTTCTGTTTTCATTTTTACTCTGCCGGAAAACTATAAATTTTTCAAAGTCGATGGAAAAAACATTAAAACAAGCGGAAAAAAAAATGAATAAAAATTCGTGATGTACCGATTAAAAATTCAAATATGTGTACGTAGGTATTTTTTAAAGACGAAAAACGAAAAAGAAAAAGAAGAAAAACAAAAGAAAATAAAACAAGTACAAATGCAATTTGAAAAAAAAATTCTCTAAAACAAATTTATTTTTTAAAAATATATAGCACCTTGCACATGGCAGCGCTGTACGCCTTTCCGTTCGTCTCGCTTGCTCCAGCTTCGTCTACGGTCTACCGAAAAGCTCTGTGCGAGTTGACAAATCGAACATGACCCCCTCGTATCCACGATGCCGGTATCCATTGTGGTTCTCTTTCGACTTTGTTTATCTCGTGAAGCAGCTCGTGATAAGCCCTTTCTGTATCATTATTTATAATTATCATGTCGAAATAATGACCGTATTTATCTTCCATTTCGCGAGCTTTTTCTATTATATCTTTCAGTTCTTCTTCCTGCAAAACGAAGATATGGTTGAAATAAAAGCTCGCTGCATTATAGTACGTCGTCGTAATAACGATATACTTAATAAAAGGACAATTTTCTATAGGTTTTGTTTCCTATTGTTACAAGGAGAAGGGAAAAAACCACGTACTTTGTAAGATTCTCCGTTTTTGATTTTTTTCTGGCGTAATTTCTCTAACGAAGGAGGAGCAACGAAAACTACATATGGCATTAGATCTGAACTACGTAATATTTTTAATGACTGAGCGTGTAAATTCAATACGCATATTTTACCAGAATTTACTACTGCTCTAATTGCTTCTAAAGATGTACCTGTAACGTAATAAATTAATTGTAATTAGCATGAAAATTAATAATTCAATACGTAGGTCTAGGTACGATAGATAGGTAATGTTTTCCCCCTCCTTACCGTAATAAGCTTTCTCATATTCGCCATGTTCTACAAATCTTCTAGCTAATATATCCGCTTCGAATTGACTTCTAGTAATAAAATGGTAATCCTGACCATCTATTTCGCCTTCTTTTCTAGATCTACTGGTATCTGAAAAATAATTTTCAAAGTATAACATTAGAATTTATTTCTGTTGCCATTTTTTGAAAATTTTGTAGGGTGATTTTTGTGCTTTTTAATGACTTACGTGGCACTGCAGCGGCAAAACGATCAGAATCTTCCATTAATCTTTGTCTTAATTCGTGTCTTCCAATATTTGGCGGACCGATTAAAACGATAGGCCTTTTATGATTCATACTTGGATAATACCATATTACTTCTTCGTACGTTGGTATTTCTTCTCCGTCGTATTCTGAAAAAAATCAAGATTTTTAAAATGAATTATTTACTTCCTTGAATTTCCAAAAAAAAAAATCATGAGTAGGTATTTTATATGGAATAGATTTTTTAAAATGAAGTTACGCATCAGCTGCTAAAAAAAATCATAAGTAAGCTTAACAATTTCTAACGACGATTTATGGAATTTATCATAGCGAAATTTTGAACCAATTTATACTCGTAACATATTTTGTTGCATTTTTTGCAATTTTCAGTAACTTTTCATCAATTTGTGCATTTTTTGTAGCTTTTTGATCATCTTTGACTCATTTAAACTGTTTTTACTACATTTTAATACTTTTTTTGTGGTTATTTCAGGTATTTATGCGATATTTTCCTCACATTTCAAATCTTGAAACATTTTACCAGATTTTGTTCATTTTAAGCAATTTTGTATGAAATTGCTCAAATTTTTTCAAAATTGATCATCTTTTTATAAATCTACAAAAATAGGAAATTATTGTAAAATTCTAAAATTTTAACATTTTACTTATCATGTGTGATTATTTTTAACAAATTTTCTTCATTTTTGCAGAAATTTTATCCATTCTATACAATTTTTTTAAGATCTTAAACGAATGAAAAAAAGACATTTACCTACTTATGCCAAATTTTGCATTTTCATGACATTTTCTTATTTTTGTTCATTTTCAATAAATTTGGATGATTTTTTAGTAATTCTTTTCATAATTTCATTTCTCACAATTTTTTTCTTTAAAACATTTGATTGCTTTTTTGCAGGATTTCATCAGTTTTTACTCATTTTGAACGTACTTATTTTGTTAGATTTCAATCTCACCAAATTTGCCAAATTGTATTCAATTTAATTAACAAAAATTTTGGTAATTTTTTTTGTCTATTTTTCATCAATTTTCACTCATCATCCTCCACATTTTTGAAAACATTTCAACAAAGTGACCAATTTTTACAAAATTTTATCCAACTTCAGCAAAATTTCATCAATTTTTGGTTGTTTTCATTAATTTTTTTTTCATTTTAATAATAATTTTTTGCTGTATTTTCTCAACGTTCACTCATCTTAAGTGATTTTCTTTATATTTTGATGACCTTTTAAGCAATTTTTGCCAAATTTTGACTAACTTCATCAACATTTCATTAATTTTTGCTAGTTTTCAATTAAAAATTTTGGCAGTATTTTGCTGAAATTTAGTAATAGTTTATTTCAAAAATTCTTAATTATTCTAACTATTAAGATGATTTTTTGAAAAGTACATAATTACCTAGTTACATCAATTTTCGTCGTTCTTACTAATTTTTTTTTTTGTTCTTATGATACATTACGTCGTTTTTGCATTTCTCCCTTCTCCCTCCCATTTTGAGTAATTTTTTAAAATCTGGATGATATTTTATCAATTATTTTGTAAATTTCAACAATAAATTATTGGCATTTTTTTCAAAACTTTTCTCAAATTCTCATCAACTTTCAGTCTTTTTAATAATGTTAATGTCATTCGTTAAATTTCTCACAATTATATTTGAAGTACATGAACTTTTCATAATTTTTCAGTGATTTAAAATTTTTTTTTCCTTTTTGTAGTATTTTATACATTTTTTGTCTAATTTCGTTTTATTTTAGTAATACCTATTTTAATATTTCATTCAATTTTTTTCAAATTTCACTATTTTTTTTCTTATTTTGAAATCAGTTTTGGTAAACAATTTTATCGTTTTTACAATATTTTACACCATGTTTCCAAAATTGTATTGCGTTAAGCAAAAAATGTTTCATAAATTTTTTGATACTTTGTGATCTTTATGAAAATTGTACAGTTTTTTTTTTGAGACATACCTACTTCTTATAATTTTCATTTCGCATCTTTCAATTTCAATAGTATAAATGTTTGATCAATTTTTTGTACACATTTTTCAGCAATTTTTTCTGTTTTACAGACTTTTTGAGATTTATTTTTTCAGATTCTGCAATATTTTATCTTTTTTTTTTAAATTTTTAATCGTCATCATAACATTTTAATATTTGACTAAAAAAGAAATTTTTTAGAAAATAATTCTCCACATTTTGCAGATTTTGCTTACATTTAGGGTTATTTTCAAAAATATGTTTTCAAAATTTCGTTAAATTTACCTCCAGCAGACCTGAAATATTTACCAATTTCTTTTCGATGACGAAAGTAACTTTTGAAACATGAAGAGGAATGGGACACAAACTGAAAATTTTCTAAAAAATCACTTTTTTTCAATAAAAAAAAAAGGAATCACATTTGGAGATTTTTTCAAAAGCCTACGAGAATGAAAAAAAAAGAATTGTGAGGTTTTTTGATTTTGTAAGAACATCAATTTTGAATTTAAGGATAAAAAAAATCTACTTAGTCAAGAAATCACAAAATTTTTAGGAAAAAAGTGTAAAAAATATGCCAAAAATTAATTAATGTTTATTTTGAAATTTGAAATTGAAAACAAGATGTCTAATTTCGCTCAATACAAAATATTTCAACTATTTTCAGGACAAAATTTCAAAAACAAAACAGATTTTACATTCACGAATCACGATGGCTTTTTAAAACGAAAAAATGTTCTACTGACAATATTAATTTGAAAAACATCCTTCAAAAGTACATAACTTAATTTCTCATAAAACTTACCATCAGTACTGGATGACGAATACAAAGGGTAACCACCATCTTGATACGTATGATAAGGAGACTTCTTTCTTTTCTTCTTTAAATTTTTTTTGGCACATAAGAAAGTTCCAGCTTTACGTGATTTCTCTTTATTGATCCTTTCACCAGCTATTGTCTGTTTGAGCGCCTCTCTCCTACAAGAAAAATACCATCGTAATGTTGAAAAAAATCTGACGAAGTGGTACCTACGATAGATTTTATGAATGAAGAAAGTGAAAGAAACACTCACTGTTGTTGGAAGGTTTTACTGGGGATCAATCCTGCCAGCGAATGATCGTGTTCTCCGTATCGATATGCTTGCCACCAGTTAGGATCCTCTTGCGATTTAACAATTAATATATCACCTTTTTGAAAACTGATACCGAGCTCTTTGCAAGGCACGTAAGAGTCGTCTTCGGCATCGTAATCGAATAAAGCTTTAACGTACATCTGTTTGTAAAACAATCGCATACAAAATATCGATTAATTCAGTTACCAATCAACAATCTACAATCACTATAATAGGGAAGCAATACTTACGAGTACATCTTTAGTATTATAATTATTCGTCCTCGTATTTTGACAAGGATTTATGTAAAACGTTAATACACCACTCATGGCGGATAAAATATCACAGACTTCGTTAACCGTTTTTCCTCGCATTTCTACGCCGTTAACTTCCAAAATTTCATCTCCCTCGTGTAACAATCCACATTTCTCGGCTGTTCCGCCTTTTACCACTCGACCGATTATCACAGTATCGCCTTCGTTTCTCACCGTAGCGCCCTGTAATTAATTCAAATCCGATGTAATTACCTACCTACGAATATCCACACGCGACAACAAAAGATTTTCGTCAAAGGTCACTTACCAAAGGCTCGTTTGTTTTTTCGATCCTTATAATTTTTACATTCGGATCCTGATTTATATTCGATTTATAAATCGATTCGTCTTGTATCACTACATCCGCCTCTGTCTCGGGGAAGAAATTTCGCACTATAACGTCGTGAGCTTCTAGCAACTCTTCGACCTCATTTCGAGCCAAAAATTCAGTCAATTTTGAAGCTTCAGGTAAGGAACTACCTTGTAAGTCTTTTAGACACTGTCAACAAAATATTAACAAAATTATTATTAATTTTTTTTTCAAGTAAGAAGAGGAGGGCAAGGACAAGAAATAAATGGAAATTCATCTTACGTCTGTTATCAAAGATTTAGCATCCGATGTAACTGGCTTTTTAAGCTTCGACGGCGACCATACTTGTTGCACTTTGTTATGTATCGATAAAGCTCTATGGAAACTGTGCCTTTGTAACAGGCTGTGAACCGGTTCCAAAGTTTTGCCGTTTATTCCAGCCTTTTTCAATTGTAACTGAAGTCTTTGCAATGAGGCGAATAGTTCTCCATAATCTGAAAATAAACGTAAAGTTACACTGTTAGTAAGGTTGTCTATGTACGAACAATTTTTGCAAATTATTTCAGGTACCTAGCGGAGCAACGATAGAAAAAATTCGTCCATAGTCAATTTCACTTTCACTCTCTTGGTCTTACTTGATACAGGGAAACTTGATTTCAGAACGGAAATAATTCCATTTGAAAAATTCTCAAAAGTGATGAACTGATGATCTTTTTCCCCCAAAAAATTTTTAAATTGTTCACGAAGTTCAAAAAATTATATAATCTTTAATTTTTGAGATTAAAAATATTTTGTTGAATTTTTCAAGAAATCAGCTATTTTTTAATATTTCTTTTCTTTTAATGTTTGAAATATTGAAAAGCTCAAACGAGCACCCTCATCCCTTCTGAATGCACCTTCTCAGTTCATTTCAATTTAAATAAGCCATTACAAAGAAATTAATGAAACTTGAGCAATAATTTAATCATAGTACATAGATTGAAAGTTTCGACCTTGAAAATACCTACATTTTTACTCACTCATGTCGAATTTTTGGTCTGCTTTAGGAAAATCAAAAAACTTATGAGACCTTCAATTTTTCAATTAATCACTGATTAGCTGAAATTTTTTTGAATTTTTTAATCTTTGTGAGTTTTCATACCGTCTTCTTCAAATTGCATTACTCTCACTCATCCAGCTCGCAAATTACTCATTTACTAGCAGCAATGTTCAAATTCAAAACTATCGCCAAGTTCAACCTGTCTAACAGCCTACAGCGCAGCGGTAACAGCGAAGTGCGAATATCGATAGGCTACAGAGTGGGTACTGGGTACCTGGTCCTGCATGCCAATCGGATCACATCACCTTCGAACAACGATTAAAATTTACCCCGAACTAATTTTTATTTGCCAGCCGTATTAAATTATTCATGAAAAATCAGATAAACTTAACCAACTGTCACGGAATGCGGCAATCGAGCAACGTGTGATGAAGCAATGCGCAAAGTAAAAATTAATCGTGACCTATGTTTCGGCACGTCTGTATGTCTTGTCCTAACCTAAAATATCATAACCATTTATCACGCGGGTTTTTCAAAACGTATAGCCAGAGACTAGAGACAGAGAGAGGTACGCAGATAGGCAAGACAGGTCTCAGCTACAATTATCACACGTGCGCTATTCTCTCAAGTGAGCAAAGAGTGCCTAAGTACCCACAATTACACACACGATTAAATTCTCATAATATAAGATAGGTTGAGGTACCTACACATTAACTGGGACAAGGAGAGAAAAGAATCAGAGAGGAGAGGGGGAGCAGTGAAACGAAATAAGATGCCATGGGTCGAAAATTGAAACCTGCATTATTATAAGATGCTGTCAAATCTCAAACTTTAAATATTGAAAACATCAGCTCGTAGAAGTCATTTTTCAATTTTTGCGAAAACTTTATGAAAATTCTAGAAATGAAAATTCAAAAATCAAAACGTAGAAAACTGACCATGAAATATTAATCATAAACATTCGAATCAATTGAAAACGTCAAGAAAAAAACATAAACAAAATAATAAATCAAATATTCGAGTACCTACCTACTTATAAGTTGATTTTGAAAATTTTAAAACGTTGAAAAAATATCAAGGGACTGAAAAAAATTGTAGCAGGTATCTTTTTTCTCGCAAAAATTAATTTCCAAACAATAAAGCAGAAAGCTGCATCTTCGTACAAAGTACCTAATCCGTACGAAGCTGACTTTACAACCAATTAAAATGGCATAAAATATCTCGAGAAATTCAAATGTTTCAACGAAAACATTTTAAATTTTTTTTTTGAGGAATTTTGAGCCCAAAATTGGGTTATGATTTTTGAGATTCTAGAAAAAATGTCGTGTAACCTATCAAAATGCGTTTAAATTTCGCGAAAAATTTGAATATTTCAACGATAATGTATCTTTGAACATTTTAGAAGCGTTTTGAGCCTAAAACTGCATAGTGATTTTTGGGTGGGATTTTAGAAAAAAATGTCATGTGATCTATTAAATTGTTATTTTCTTGGAAAAATGGGTCACTGAAAATGTTGCTATGTACTGGGGACTGGGAAGCCCCCCCCCCTAATTCTCACAAAATATAAACATTCAAAAAATTTAAAATTCAACCTTTTTACAATCTAAAATCTTTAGATTTGGTCCACTTTAATCAGAAAAGTCATATTTACACTTTCAAATTCCTCCCTTCTTCAAATGATGAACAATTTGAACTCGTTCCTTTTTCTTTGAAAAATTAAATACACTAAAGAATCAACTAAAACACCTAGTTGGGGGGTGAGGGGGCAAGGGCGGTTTTTTTTCTTAAAAGGGGATCATTAAGACGGAATTTGATTAGAAATAGAAAATCTTTTTCAAATTTAACCCACATTATTTTGGAGACAAAAGAGAATATTTCTCGAAAAGGAAGTTATTCGGAAGAATTTTGTTCGAAAACGAAAACTCTTCAAAAAATGTGTACAAACTTCAATTCTTCATGTTTTTTGACCATTTTCAAATTTTGGAGGAGGGTTTCGTACAAAGGAATCAACACTATTTGGAAGACCGAGAAACTTTTTTTTTTTTTAAATTATTTAGAAGAATTTTGATACAAAAATGGGAAATTTGAGGAAATTTTTCATCAATTTCGATTTTTGTTCCATTTTTTATTGATTTTTTTTCAACTTGGGGAGCTGTATACATGCAAAAGGAGCCAACATTATAGCTTGGACGTCGAATGAAAGTTTTTTCTTAAAAGGGGGATTATTTAGAAAAATGCTGGCTCAGAAATGAGAAATTTATGCATAAATTGGATATTTTAGGTTTTTTTCCTCAACTTGGGGACTCCTGGTGGAACTTTTTTCAAATAAGCAGGCATCGTAGCCAAATTTTTTCTTTAAAAAAAAGTGACTTTAGTGACTAATAGCAGTGAAAAAAGTGACCAAAAAAGTGACCAATTTTTTTTTATTCCAGCGTTTAGAAGAGCAAAAAATCGAAAAACAAAAGAAATAAACGTTCAATAAGAAATCCTGAAAATCTTACTTTGTTCTCCCCTGCCCCTGTCCCACAGGAAAATCCTTCTTTTTTCAATGTGAGAACAAGTAGCTCATTTTTTTACTTTTAAAATTTTAGAATTTGAATGTTTTTTTGAAGGAAGTTGATTTTGAAAATGAAAACAGAACAGTCCTAAGCAAGGGCGAAAGCTCATGAAAATTTGTATGCAGGTAGGTTTTTTTTGGCTTTGAAACTTGATTTTAAAAAAAATGAATTTCCATCTTGATTTTGAAAAATAAAAGAAGCCCGAGCGAAGGGAGTGCAAAAAGCTTCTGAAAATTAATGTTTCGAAAAGTAAAAATTTGTGTTTTTTGAAATTCTGAACTTATTTAATGAAGAAAATTCGCATAAAATCATTTGAAAATGAGTAAAAAAAAGATAATTTTGATAAAAAACAATTTTTTTTATTTAAAAAAAAAATCAAAAAAAGTAACCAATAGTGACTTTTTGTAAAAAAAGTGACAAAGTCACTTGAAAAGTGACCCGCTACGATGGCTGCAAATAAGGGGAAAAGGAAAAACAGGGGAATAAATGTCTTACTCGAAGTAACAACTTCAGGGAGTGAGAAGTTGAAAATTTCAACAGGGTGTCTAATAAAACTCCCAGACAAAAAATCATGACTTTTTCATGACCTATTTTTCACATGTTTACCGCATAAAAATACCTCTTCTCCCTCCCCCCCCCCCCAAAAAAATTAAATAATTTGAAACTGCAAGGAATTTTTTAAAAATTTGTAGGCAAGTAGGTGTTTTAGTTTTTTTATTTTTCTAATTTATTGAACAAATTTTTGATTTTTTTCGGTTTATGGGCTTTTAAAAAAAATTTCCAGAAAGTTTCTAGCAAAATTCATAATTTTTTCATGACTTTCATGACCGTTAGACACGTCCTGTCTAGCCTTGCAAAATAAGACACGTCCTAGGGTACAACAAAGCCTCCACTTGTGACCACGTGCAAAAATTTTTGAAGCAGGGTGAAACTTATACGTATTGCATCAATCTATTCAATTCATATTAATTCGATGAAACCGAGTTCGGAATTCGAATACTGATTTATTTTTTCCATTTGTCCCCTTCAAACATTCCATCATCTGCCCTTACACATGATCAAAATAACAGAGAATTGAAAATTCATTAGTGATGCGTCGTTTGTTACAGATTTTCAAGAATGATCAGTTCGAAAACCCAATCATTTTTCAGGTACGTCTCCTCAGTGTTTTCAACTTCTTGTTTTGAAACAATAATATTATAAAAATTTGGTACGAAATTTCGGCTCACGCCAATTTAAGAGCGCTGGATTCAATACATAGATGTCCTTCAAGTGTATCCCAGCTTTCATTTTTTTCAAAAAAAGTGAAAGACTGAGGAACTTTGAGAGTTTAGAACCGAAAAAAAATATGAAATTTATAACATTATAAAATTGCTTAATTTACAAATCTATTTTTTTTCCTTTTTTTTTTTTTTTTTGAAAAGTGTTTGGCATTTTTGATCTAAAAACACTATGAACTTCAAACTTCAAATCAGCCAAAATTTCCATAAAATACTACAAAAAATGGCTTAAAATCATCACAAAGAAAAAAAAAGGAAAAAAATACAGTTGACTTTTCTTTTTTCCCCAAAAACTAACAAAATTTGAACGAAAAAAAAAGGGGAGAGTTTTCAAACAACCCAGTTCAAACTATTCCCCACGAAAGGCAGGTAAAACTACACAGAAGATGAACGTACAAAGATAACGTTAACGACCGCGACGACGACGATGAACGAACCGCTATAAGAGTACAGAGCTAGGCTACCCGAAAACTCGTGTTTTTATCTGATTTCTCGTGAGCTGGAAAAATTAGCTTACTTAATATTTTGTGAATTTCTTCATGGAAGACTTGTTCGGCTTCGGTATGATGTGAAGATAAACTTTCGTCGTCCGCGTAAGCATCATTAACGATACCAGTCGGTGTTACAGATTTTTCCGATGGTGTGCTTTCCAAAGCTTGAAGCTTTTTCGAGCCTCTCAGCGAACGGTTTAAAAATTCAGCCTCTTGAGCAAGTCTTTCCTCTTCTTCTTTCCGTTTACGTAAAGCATCCTGTAATACAGAAGAACAAAAAAAAAAAATCAAACCTGTATCATATGTATACCTAATCGAACTCTCTCGGTTTAAAAAACACCATACATCTACAACATGTAATCATAATAGAATAAAAAAAACCCTTTCACTAGAATTTCTAAGAACAGGTAGTGTGAATCATCTTCTACACAGACCAGAGTACGCGTCGTCGGTCGCGATGAGGTATTCGTAGGTATATAATAAATTATATTAAAAAACTCGGCCCAATAGGTATGTACCGCATTGAAAAGCATCATTAATCTTATATACCAATGGTACAATTACGCGATTATCAATTGGCTGGCATTTTCGTACTCGTACTCGTGAAAAAGGTCGTTATCCGAATGAACATCGGCTTGACCTAGTGACTCGTCGAGAGACTCTTTTGAGGTGTAATTACGCGAGCCCATCTCCAGCTCCGGCGCAAGCAGCAAGCACAGTGCACACAGCCACACACTTTTTCATCTAAAGCGTCAATTAACAAACGAACTAAACTTACAACAACTGCCATGCCATTCCGCAGCAGCAGTCGACCAAAAGTTCTCTCTAATGTCCTCAAATATATATACTTAGTACGCGATATACTCTCGTACAGATACACATCCGCACCGTGTACAATAAAGTACTCTCTCGTGGTCGTTAGATTCGTACCATCTACCGCGCTGCTAATGGGCTACTTCAAATTAACCGTGAGAAACAGATAGCGAACGGATTTTTCTCCTCAAAGACAATACCTGACGACAACACCAACGACACACTGCTCGGACAATAAATTAATAATTAATTCGAAGAATTGGCCAACTTCCTCGAGGACACACCAGTCATTTTCTAGTATACTTACTATTCGTTTACCTATTTCCGTTCATAAACAAACAAACGTTAAAAATTATCGCGTCTTTGTGCAAAAAAAAAAAACAACAGGCAACTGAAGACAACTCGAAGCAAAATATTTAATTTCACCTCGGCCAAGGCTTCTCTCGTATTATTTTTACACCTAAAGATGCACACGATAGTCTCCTATATGATTAACGAGTCAGGCGTTCGCTCTCTATAAGTAGGTACTTCGTATACGTACTATACAATACACGTAAACACAGTGGCAAATTTAATCATTCCTAGTATTGTTTACCTGAGCTAATAAGGATTACTTTTCGTGAAAATATTCTACAGCTGGTAAACGAGCTCGTAAAATTTCAAACCCATTAACTCATACTATGCAATACTGGTACAGTAGCTGTGATTACAGACTATAATACTCGTATACACCGAGCGCCGCAAATGAACTGTAAGATTATTATTGAAAAAAAAGCTAATACACTGAAATCAAGTGCTTATAGTAGGTAGGTACCTCTAATGTAGGTAGAGGTATAAGAAGTACGCGTACGTGTGCGTTTATAAAGAGAAAATTTTTTTTTGCAAACGTGAAATGAACCTTTCATAACAGTAATTAGATTCTGACCCCGATGTTATTATCGGGTTCGAAATATGTGTTTCATTATTTTGCACGTACTATGTAATGTAGGCATTCTATAGGTAGTACAAGGTAGGCGAAATGTGATTAATGTAGGAATGTTTCGCAGTGTACCTGATGAACCCGTCGTCATCGTAATTATATCTAATAGATTTCGAAAGCAAACTGCATCAAAATGAAAGGGTTAAAAAGCTATTTTATCGATGATTTTTAGAATGGGTACAATTTTAGGTTGCGAGATATTGAAAAAAACACCAGCCCTGATCATTCATATTCATTGCAAACATCTCGAAAATAAAGCCTTAAATATAAAAAAAATATTGGGACATAGAAAATTCAAAATTTTGTCCTTAATGCTTCAGAATGGGGAATTTGTGCCTTCTCCATCTAATTTTTAGGGGAAAAGTGCAATTTTTCAAGTTAAAAAATTGTGCCAGCTGATAAAATGATACCACACATCTGAAATTAAAAAAAAAAATCGATCACGTAATTTGAGTCTTTCTTCACAACCAGTTCTGCAGTTGAAAATCATTTAATCATTTTTTTCAACGTTTTTGGTAGTAAAAATTGATTTTCTAAGTTAATCAGCAATCATTCCATATGTAGAAAAATTTAAGAGAAATAAAATTATAAAATGCAAAATTCCCTTCAGTAGAGTCCAATTGGTTTTTTCTCTAGAGATGTTGGTTTTCAAGATATTTTCTACAACGTTCAAAAGTTCAATTTTTATGAGAAGTCGAAAAAATTTCGAAAACAAAGGACTACATACTAAAAAACCTCGAAAAACATTTCTTTTTTCAATGAAAAAATAATTAATCGAGTAAATTATTTGAAAAACAAATTACATGTTGTCAAAAATCTGAAACAAATCAAAAAAATTTGTAAAATCTAAAAAAATGAAAGAATTTAAAAAAAATGAAAAAAAAATTTTGGCAACTTTTTTTTGGGTTAAAAATTTAAATTTATCCATAACAATGTTGTTTTAAATCTAAAATTTAGCATTCAAGTTTGTACCTTACAAGAGAACCTCTTGAGGTGTCATCATCCGATTTGAACGAGACCACGATATTTGGAAAGAGCACAGTCTAAAACCCTCAAAACCAAATTTCCAGCTACCCAATTTCATTTTTCGATTTTTGGCGAACGTTTGAAAATTCAAAATTGACTGTTTTTGGTGATTTATGCTTTTTGAAAAAAAGAACGTACTTACATGATGATGATGAGTAATAATGATCAAAATAAGTCCTAACATTGATATTAATTCCCCAAATCCAAATTTCACAATTTCCAGCCATTCTGGAGCCTCCAGAGCAATTGAATTTTCAAACGATCGCCAAAAATCGAAAAATGAAGTTGGCCAGCTGAAAATTTGGTTTTGGGGGTTTTTAGAACATGTTCTTTCCAGAAATCGCAATCCCGTTCTAATCGAATGATGGCATCTCAAGAGCTTCCCTTCTTAGTACTTACCTTGTACATATTACATATGTGTAAATTAAAACAAAAGTTACTTTTTTATATTTCCAAAAATATATTTTTTTTAACTATAAAAAAACAATTTAGGTAAATATTTTGTATTTTTTTCTCAAAACGCTGTAGCGCGGGGGGGGGGTTATGAAAATTATAGGAACTTGCACCACGGAAAGAAATACAAAAGAAGGCCTAACGCGGATTGAAAATTCTGTAAAAAATTTTAAAAATAAGTTAACCCGTTTTATGTGTCTAAAAAATCATGGTATTCAGTGAAAATAATTTTTGAAGATGATATTGTTGGAAAGGGGAAGAGGAATACGATGATTTAAGGATCAGCTCGATTGATCTTCACGAAAAAGTAGAAAAATAATTTTAAAACATTGCAAAAGTTATAATTTTTATGACAAAATGATGAATAGATCTACATATTTTCAACACCATGAAATTGCAAATTAGAAAATTTCATTTTTGAAAAATGAACCCAAAACGCCAAAATATTTTTTAAAAAAGGATCAAAGAATTGGGAAACTTTAAAAATAACAAAAACCAAATGTATAACTTTTGCATGACTATGCATCATCTTTTCTACTGACAAAACACTGAAATAAAACACGTATTTGAACCCCCTTCCCCTTCCCCTTCCACAATAAAAAATTAATAAAAATTGTGACCTTTTGTTTTCTGAATAATTTTTGTGCCTAACTATCTTATTTTTTGGTACCAGATCGTCAACAAAATACAAATAAATATGTATTTGTTGAAAAATAAATTTGGGGGCATGACGAAGCGATATGTCCCTCCTTTTTGTTCCAGATTTTTCAAACTTTTTGCCCCAGATTTTCCCAAGTAAGTTAAATAGCTAAGGCGTTTCTAATTTTTTTGTTTTTTGAGGGGGGGGGGAGGGTTGGAGTTGAAAAAAAATGACCAAGTCTTTTGAATTATCAAAAATGATAGCTATTCCGAGCGAAACGAGGGCAAAAGCTTGGAAGAATTAATTGATAATTCGAAAAGTAAAATAACGGCATTCTTAATACAAGAAGTTGAAGTCTATGGCTCTAACATTTTCAAATTCTAATAATTGGACTAATTTTCAGGAAAGTAATATTTTTGAAAATACGAATCCAGAAGGCGAAACTTTTTGAAAATTCACTATTCTTCAGAAGTAGGTAAAACAACATGATTTTCGATATGAGAATAAATTTTTCTATCCACAGCGTTTTAAAAACTTTGAGCAAATATTTTCCAAGTAGGTACAGCACTAATTTGTACATAGATAATGATCGGAAAAAGAACAAATTATCTAGAGTAGCACGAGCGAAATGAGGGCGAAAGCTTTTGAAAATTTATAATTCACAAAGTAAAAAATAATTTCTTTCAGTCTAGAAAAACTTGCTGAAGATTTGCAGAATTGATATCATCATCTTCATTTTCACTTCCAGAACTCAAGATTTACATTCAATTAGCAAACATTTTTTGTGTTTTTAAATTTTTTTGTTTCACTACTCAAAATTCTAAAAAACCACACTTTTTTCAAAAATTACTCTACTTTGAGGACCCCCTGGCTTAGCTCCATGAATAGCTAGGAGACTCACAATTTTTTTGAGTAGTTTCCCATACAAAGTCAACTTTTCCATCTATATTTCTGTCAATATACAGGATATGTTTTCTTTTTCGATCCACTCTAATGGTACTTTATCAAGAAAACGTGACACGACGATTCAAAACACCTCAAAATCTACCATTTTTTTCAGCTCTGAGAAAAAACTCACTTTTTTGCTCCAATCTCAGAACTCGAATAACACTTCGACACATCTTCCCCTCTCATTAAATAACCAATTTTCCCATATAACGACACCTTGACACCTGTTCAGGTACCCAAATCCCATACAGCACACATACGTATACGAAGGAAAAAATATACCAACAAAAAAACCTCTTTTCCCTCTACTCTGCTTTCGCCAGGTACACGATGCAATTACCACACCGGTCAAAAATTAATTACACCAATTTGAAAGCCATACTCAGGAATTAAACTCCACATCCTCGTCATCATAATAATTACGCTTCATAAATCACAGCCTCGGTTCGGTTTACGTCTCTGTCTCTCGTACACACTCGTATGCAGACAGCGAGAACGATATCCACTACAGGTAAAGATACAGGCATCGGTTTCGGTACAGGGTACACGTAATGTACGTATACGAACTACTACGTAGACGTATACGCAGGTAACTTGACGTGAAAATGCGTTCACGAACGTGACCCATACGGAAAACTTCTCCCGTACGTTTAATTACCATCAATGCGACGTATTATAGGTAGTTCGGTACTGTAATGTAATACGTATAGACGCAGCACATACCATATACTCTTCTTACGTAAAAAGAATAATATAAAATGAAAATTCTTGCGCGAAATTATTGTTCGATGATGTAATCGGTCATCGTGGACAAGGTAAACAGGTAAGTAAACATTTTTAGATAATGAGCCTAATGAGACCTAGGGTCGGTTTTCATTCTTCGCTCGGGCTTCGGTTCAATTTGTTTCCGTCCATCGTTCCATCATCCATTTAATATAGGTACGTAGCATCTCCGCATCTCCATTCTGGAAATCGGCTCGCAAAAAAGGCGGAAGCTACCGGTACCTTGTGTACTATATGGTTGGCTGTTCACGAATGTAAACAATTAACCGACATGTATTTATACAACGACCGCTTCCCAACGGATTTACCTTCTCGTATTGGCCAATCAAACTCGTATAGGTACTACGAATATTTATCACGAGATGTGCCAGTCGAGCTCTGAGCTCACTAATCGATTACCAATACTTATCAATACGTTTTTGGACAAGGTAAGGTAAGGTAATGGTAAAGGGTAAGGTAAGGCAAAGCGGAAAAAAAACCTATCCAAATTTAATGCTTATTCGTTCCGCAAATTAGACGTCATTGTTTATCGCACCGAATATTAATACATATTGCATGAACGATCGACGCATGTAACAGGCCCATTTATACATCAATTATCAATTTTCGAGTGAAAAAAAACACCAAAACTAAACCCTGCATCGACGTAATTTACGTCACTTATACGTACGATCGATCTGATCCTGGCCGTTAAAAATCAATTTACAACCTTAAATCCTTCGCTGGTCGTACGAGTATTATCCTGGCTACTACTGGCGCAACATCCGTATCCGTATTCATTACGATATTCTTCCAAAATTACGTCGACAGCAAAATTGACTTTTTTCAAATTAAATTTCACCATGATAATTATTACGTATTAATATCGCGAACTCTAAATCGTACCTACATCATATCACCAAACACTCAAACCCACAACTACACGTAGGTACCTCTACCTATACAAAGCCTGAGGCGAAAAAAAAATCGCCATATTGGTAAATCACAAGTATACACTTATATATAAATGACGATTGTTCAATGAATACATAAAGTACGACGATTGTCAGATAGACGAACAATCGATAATTACTTCGATTAATTACGCAAAAAACAAATAAATCGCCGTTTTGTATTGTATACCTACCTCCTATGTATAAGAGTAACGGTGTGTACGAACTTACACGATCGATTATGGCGGATGGTGGTGTTTATTTAACTGAAATATTGTGTATTTCTCATTCGAACAATGAAACTTATTGTTTGCAGAACCGCCCCTCCAACCCCTGACCCGGCTATCCAGCCACCGTATCGTATAACTCCCAAAATACTTGGCCAATTTTCAACTTATCGCGAGCTGAATGGAATTGGAAGCGTAAGCGAAAGCAAAAATCCAATCTTTCTTAACCCGAAGTGAAGCCAAATAAGGCTGTAATTTTCACCACGAACGAAATATTTCGACGAGGAGAGGGCCAAGGGTTCGTAGTGTAAAATTTTATAATGGTCACCTGAACGATTTTAATAGGTAAGTGCGAAGTGATTATTATTCCTCAATTCGAATTATGAATTTTTTTTCTTTTTTTTCTTCAGCCCAAATTTGATTTTTAAAAATTTTCAGGGTCAAGATAATTGACTTTGGAACCTGCAATTTTAGCTGAGTCTGTATTTTTGGCTGATCTTTTGTAGTAGGTATGTACATAATACATTTTCCGACCACTTTCAGCCCATTTTACGAGAATTGGGGCCCTAAAAAAATATTCCTTTGAATGTTCAGACTTGAAATTGTGCCTCAACTCCAGGAAATTCGACTTGTGACTAGAAAATATGATTTTTAAAATTTCAGCACCCCAATCGAATTTTTCAATCATTTTTGGGAACTTTTTGAAAATGGGTTCAAAAAATACCCTTTTGGATTCGACTCAAAATCGGGCCCAAACACAAGGAAACTCGACTTGTGTCCCATAAAAGACGGATTCTCAAAGTATAGCTAACCAATCGCATTTTTCGACCACTTTTGGGCAATTTTTAAAAAAATTTGAATCCCAAAAATACTTTTTTGGATTTGCAGACTTGAAATCGAGCCCAAACTCCAGAAAACTCGACTTGTGGCCAAAAAAGAGGATTCCCAAAATTGTAGCAGCTCAATCGCATTTTTCGACCGTTTTTGGGCAATTTTTAGGAAATCTCTAAACGCATTTTTCAATCATTTTCGGGAAATTTTACGTAAAATTTGGGCCCAAAAAATACCATTTCAGATGCGCAGACTTAGAATCGTACCCAAACTTCAGGAAATTCGACTTGTGACTAGAAAAAACGATTCTTAATAAAATTGCAGCTGCCCGATCAATTTTTTCTTCCATTTTCAAACAATTTTTCAAAAATTTTGGGCCCAAACCCCCCTATTTGGATGCGTAGACTCAAAATTGCGCCCAAACTATAGCAAACTCGACTTGTGACCAGAAAAGACAGACTCAAAACTGTTGATTGGGGGGGGGGGAGGGGAGATTTTTTACATGTCCGTCTACATCAGTGAAATATTTCAAAAATGTAAAAATATTCATTTTTTATATTCCTGCTTTTGTTTAAAAAGGCTGCGAAATTTTTTCAATATGTTTCACTCTCAAAACTATAGCACGAAAAATTGTATTTCTCGTCAATTCGTTGACAAATTGAGAGGAGGGGATTTTTTTCACATGTTCGTCTACACATTGGTAAAATATCTCAAAAATGTAAAAATTTTCATTTTTTAGGTTTCTGGTGGTATTTTTGCAATAAGTGTAAAACTTGTGATTTTTTTTTCTCGAAAATGAAAAAAATGTCAGTCCAATTTTTTGATATGTTATTCTACATAAGAAGAACTAAAACTGAGAATTTTTTCAGAATTTTTACTCGTCGAGATCATGGTTATATTTAAATTATAAGTTTTTGAAAGTGGCAACACTGATTTTGACATCATTCGTCAATTACCCTCTCAAAGTACTACAATTTTGAAAAAAAGTTTAAAATTTTATACCACGTACAACCGGAGCAATTTGCAAACTGAAATTTTCCATTTTCGGTCATTTTGGAAAACTTTGAAGCCCCACAGCTCCGCCAAAAAAAATCGAAAAAATGTTCGGTTTGCGTCATTCGCCATCGTTTGATGACCTCTACACATGATCTGATTTTTTAAAAAATCGAAGAACGATTTGGCATGGAATGACCCTATTTACTCTTTAAGGCATATTTTTTCGTTCTTTTCAGTACGCAAGTTATCAATCCGATCAATGAGGATCTAAATTTAAAAAATTCTCGAGATCAAATGAAATGTTCGTTCGAAAATTGAAATATTGGTATGTAAAAAAATATTAGGTACACGTACAAGAAAAATTACTCTCTGTAATACTCCTGTCTGAAAAAAAATACCCGAAAGTACATTGTACCTTTCCTTGCGTCCTTGTCTACTCGTTCGAAAGCCATTAACGATCGAGTTATGAAACAAATGATGAATTTGAACAAACTTCGGCCATAGAGTAAATTTAATCTTACTAAATTCCATCCAATGGCTTCATCGACCAGTTTCATACACTTTACGACGAGTCGACGGCGACGTATCGTACGTACGAGTCACTGACATTAGAAATATATTGCTGAATGCAAGGTTAAAATTTTTGTAATTTTTCAATCGGATGTGAACGGATATTGATACTCGATCGAAGGTGCTCTCAAAGCTAAACGACAAATAAGGGAAAAAACGCGCAAGAGAAATAACCAACAACTCGTCAATTATCATATAATAGCTATTGAGTTATCTTTCAACTTGACCATGGATGGAAAAAATTTTCCCATACATTGTTCTCGCGTTCGCTAGGACAAAAAATTTACACCAAATATGCGTACAATTTAGTGGGTAGGTAATTTATATCTATAAGAACGAGTATGATACATATAGAAAGGTAAAACGTTAAGGAAATACTCCGAGAGGTATTTTTAAATGATTGGTATATGGTTAAATAACGTGACTGCGATTCTTTGTTATATGACAATTACGTTTAGAATTCGCTGCGAGGCTTCGAGATTCGACTACTTTATGCCAGTGCACGGTGCTTTTTTCTCGATTTTTTTTCTGTGCCTAATGTAAAAATACTCATGCTCGGTTTCATGGTTCGTGTTGAACGTACCTACCTACTCGTACGTGGTTGCAGGTAATTCATCTCGAAGGGATATTCTGCGGGAGGATGTTTTCCTACATAGTTTGTAATTATGGCTTAAAGGAACACTACGAGTGGTTACAGGACTTTATAATTTTCCGGAATCGGATAATTTTTTCTTCGAGTTATGTACCTACGAGAATTGGGCGTGAGAAAGCGAAAGCCTGCATACCATATTTGAATTAATTATCGATAATTTCGAATTGCAGTTTGGGATGATATTTGTGAGAAAAAAAGTATTGGTATACTAAACTTGGCATCAGATAGACAATGGAAAGGGTAATTTTATGCTAGAAGAGCTTGTATATGTATTGAGAATTTATTTCTTAAAAATTCCTTCGGTTTTCAATTGAAGTAGCCCCCTCCCCCTCACCACATTGGTTTCTTTAAAAAAATTCTGATAATCCAAACGTTTTGTAAGTAGGTACAAGAGGTTTGAAAATCATTCTCATTGGAATAGAGAACTTTTCCAGCATCTTTCCAGAAGCTGCAGAATTTTCTCAAAATTTCTTCCTCCCCGGCCCTCTCCGAGTCTTTTCTTTTTAACGCGATTTTCTTCAGAATAATTAAATTATTACGCTTCATCTGCTCCCACATTTTTGGACAGAGCCATAGGCTCAAAATATTATTCCATGGGCTCCATTTTGATAAATTTCGGATACTTCTGATATTTATAGCCTGAAACGTGATTGAAGGGATTTGAATGCAAATGATCTTTCCCTCAGAATTCACTCATGTTCAAGGTTTCAAGAATCACGAGTCGAAAAATAATTCGATAAATAATGCAGCCAAGAGCTTAAAGAGGTCGCAATCACGAAATCTATGCGTAGATCATTTGCTCGTTTTGTGCCCACTATCAACAAAATATCTTGATCGAAAGGTAATCTAAAATTGAACAAAATATTTAAAAATTAGGTTTTTAGACCAATTGAAGGCAACGAGGGTAGGACCGGTAAACAATTTGTTTCATGACACTTGCTCCTCAAACATGACCTAAAAGGACGCTAAAATTTGACATATTCATTTTCAATCCCCTCTCAGTCTTTTTCCAGCAACTAAAAAAAAAAAATCATTTTTGAGTATTTTTTGTGCTCTGGAACCCACAAATTGACTTGGGAAGCTGAAATTTGGCATGTTCATTCGAAAGGGATCGTATGTGGCTTTTGCAGCTATGAAAAAAAATGGATTTTCGCGCTTTTATGAAACAATTCTTGATTTAATTCCACACTCCTAGCCCCTAATACATTTTTCAGATTGAAAATCTAGGAAAAAATCTAAATAATCTCAAGTCAATAATGAAAAATTGCCGAGTTCCAGCATATTTTTCGACATCTCCAGGACTCGTGAAAAATCCATTTTTTCAACAAAAAAGGTACCTTTAGCAACCTAAAAAACTCGAAAAAGTAAGCAAAGAGTAACAAAAAAAAAATTAACGGTGAACAAAACATCTTAATCTTGGAAAAAAATCATAAAAAACCCTGACTAAGTATTTCAAATTGAAAATTGTTTTGGTTTAAAGTTAGATTACTGTGCAACTTTTTGGTAAAGAAGCGAGACTTTTTGGTAATTTCTGGCAAAATAGTGTGACTTTTGGAGTAATTTTTGGAAAAAAGTGAGATTTTTTTGAATTTTTAAAGAAAAAGCGACAATTCTTAGCAATTTTTAGCAAGAAACTAAACCTTTTAGAAACTTTGATGGAAGGAGAGATTTTTCAACATTTTTGATAGAGAATGAGATTTTTGAAATTTTTGGTTGAAAAGCGAGAATTTTCGGCAATTTTTGGCAAAAAAACGAAACTTTTGGGTAAATTTAAAAAAAAATTTGAGCTCGAAAAGTAACGGCGAGCACGAGCCCCACATCTCACATTTTTTTGGAAAATTATGAGACCTCCAAAAATGCCACTTTTCTCACTAAAAATGAACCACTGAAACAGGATTGGAGTTGAAATCCAATTCAGAAACCATGTTTTCTATAGTGTAATGAATAATGATTGGCCATCAGATGCAATTGTGCAATTTTCGAGCAGTTTTCAAAAAGGTCAAACTACTATGGTGCCTAAAACCATCATGGAGGTCTCTGGGTCCTCATCCTTTAGCGAAAAATGAGCGAAATCGATAACTAAGCGACCAAAAGTTCACGTTAGTAGTTATCTACAACCATATACGAGTTTCTATGTCAAACAAATAAAAAATATTTACGATATAGTACAATAAAATTTTTCAATCAAAAAAACATATGTTCTACGTATAGTTACAGCAGCTCAAATACCTCACCTAAGGCAATCAATGTGAAAGTTGAGAAAGTCGTTGACGAGTGAGCGAAATTTTTTGAATCCGAGTAGCAACTGCAAGTGGAATGTATAATTGAAATATTTACAACTTTTTCCACCCACTTCGCAAAAACTAATATACCAAAATGTTTTTCAAAAAATGACTCTAATCTAAAGAAATGGGTTCAATTGGACAGTTCTGAATTCTCTGACAGCATTGCTCATCAGCAGCAGTGAATTGCCTTCATTCTCATGATTGATAACTAAACATTGAACAGTACATCACAATGTATCGAAACAGTACATACTACGTTCCATATTGGGAAATTTCCTCCACATCAGTATCCTTCTATACTCAACTCTACAATTACTTTTTTTTTCTACACATAACTAACACATTAAAATTACAAACGAACAAAAAAAAATGAAAGGTCAACTCACAACGATCATATTGGATCAATTAGAAAAACGATGAGCACCACATAAACTAGTTCGTCATCATCGTCACATACATAAAATGGCAAACCAACCGACTCGAAACTCTCACACATACCGATTAAAATATTCGTTAACACGCGCGTTCAATTGTTTTACGTGCTGGTTAATAAATGCAAACCAAAAACGCAGTATGTAGGTATAGATAGGTACTCTTTACTACGAGCTCATTACCTGGTAACTAACACTATTCAGTAGATATGGTTTTCATAATGGAGTTGGCCTACGATAAGACTTAAGACACAGACATAGTCTCTCCTCTAAAACTTAGAAGCCACATAAAATAATCTCGTCAGTCGTCGCATTTGAAGCTTTACACAAGACTGTTTACGTAATGCACGAACACGAACCCGAACCGGGGAAAATTTTTTATCGATGGCCAAAATCTAATACATATAAAAATGGTTTGTTGACATCGCGTACTACAGAGGTAAATATAGGACTACTCAGCCAAGGAAACCAGTTGTTTGTAGTATGGACAAAAGGAGCTAAATTGAAGCTGGACGGTTCGTTAGACGTTTCGAATAATTCGATAAATAAAAAGCACGACGACGTCAGCGTACAACGTACCTGTGTACCTATACAGAATATACATAAGCTAGGTAAATAAAGGTACCGGTACTAAAAATGTGTACGGTAGAGGTACCTACGGAAATTATTACACCATCGTTTGGGTTTCTTGAGTCTCTGCTGTAATAACCACACTGCACTCATACGTCATGCATGAAAGCACGATAACCGTCGCACAGGCACTGGCACAGGTAGACGTTATCAAGTTTACCTTTTTTTCCTCTCATTCTACCGGTAATAAAAAGTACACAAGAGTTGAAATTAGTGCAGTATTATGTACCATATACGTTAACACAAAGAATTAACGGAAATGACACGATAATATAGTACCTATAATTTTAACGAGTTACATGTTACACTGTTTTTACTTATTTGGTATGTATTTTGTTTCAGCTTTTATAACCACATTTTTCAGTATATTATTATGCCTATACGGATTAGAAGTGATCGATTTCGATACCAGACATTCAAACTTTGAAAGCATAAGTATAATATAGAGGTACCCTACTACCTACCATCGTGGACTGTTTAATCAACTCGTAAAAGAAGAGAGTAGGTACCTACACGAAGAAAGACCCTATGCTGTGTACAAAGGAAAGACACTCCTTGGAAGTAGTCAAGGTGAAGGATTTTGATAAATATGAAGCTAAACGGTTTCATGGGTCTGCGTACAAGGTCTAATGATGATAGGAAAATACCATCTTGCTGGACGTCGCAGGACGTCACGCATAACCGACTGACTAGGCACATACATATAACGCCTTGAACAGAGTTGAGGATTAATGTCCTCCTACGATTACACGATGAAGTGAATATTCATCGATGATAAGTAGAGTGCGGATTTTTATGCACGAAAAATCTCAAATTATGCACATAATTTATGCATTGTAAAAGCCTGAAATATGTCGTTTTTATGCATTTAAATGCTGAAAAATGCAAAATATGCACAATCGAGATGGGTGTTGTTAGAAAGCATTTTTCAACCTGAGTACAACGGTACGACTCATTTTTTGTTATTTTCCAATTAAATTCTATAAAACACAAAAAAAGGGAAAATACAAACAACATGTATTGAAAATCATCATAAATTGATCATTTTAGCAAGATACATCAATTACATCATACATCAAACATTGTTCAATTGGTTTTGTTGTTGTTGTAGTGCCTCAATAAAATGGGGAAAAAATCACACAATCAGTTGTAAAAAATTTTTATTTTCATTTTTTTTTTGTTTTGGCAGTCATTTTGATAAAAAAAAATTGAAAATGAAAATTTTGGTCAAAATTTTTGAAATATGCTGAAAATGGCCAAAATATGTCGTTTTATGCACGTTTAATGCTAGAATTATGACGTTTTATGCATTTACAGCCAAAATATGCAAAATATGCACAATCAAATTGGGCTCATTTTACTGAAAATGTTCCAAATCACAAAGATCAATGCGATATGCGCAATTATCTCGTACATATCAAAATATGCAAAAAATAAAAATCCGCACTCTAATGATAAGTCATAAAATGACACTATCGATGTATCACGATACATGATCCACTACAGAGTGGATACCTGTACCAATGTACAGGCAGGTAGGGTACACCAATAAGTAAGTACACAATACACATAGATTGATTTCAATACCGAAACAGTTGTATGTATTTCAAACTAGAGAACATGAATGTCATTGATAGGAACTTGAAAGGATTTTTTCAGTTTTTTAAAAGTCTAAAAAAATATGTATGTATGTATTGGAAAAAAAATTTTTGATTTTTTTTTTATCAAGTTTTCAAAAGTCAGACTTGATATTGATATCACATTATATCTAAAATTTTACTTTAGAGCAACTCAAAGTTTCAGAAACTGGTCATTTTCTTTCCGAAATTCTTGAAACTCGGACAAAACATTGTAAAACCATCAAATACGTATCACAAATTAATCCATTTGCGTTCTCAAGTTTGAGAATTTTTCAAGTTTTTCCTCAAATTTTCTAATGTTAGCGTCACGTTAACAGCCTTGACAGGTGATCAGTACAGCAAATTACCAAAAAATTACAAGTATTGAAAATTAACCTGATGTTTTTTTTTGGTAATTGATGTAAAATTACATACCAGTAAATTACATACCTAAGGTCACCAGTAATTTACCAGAAATAATCATCTACCAAAAATTACCAGTAGTAAGTAAATTAAAAATTACCAGTAATTTACCAAAAAATAACGGTAATTCGCCAAAAAATGACCAGTACTTTATCAAAAATTTCCATTGATTTATCAACATTTACCGGTAAGTTTTATCAAAAATTGCCAATGATGTACCAAAATTTACCGGTCAATTACCAACAATTACTGGTAATCTACCAAAAGTTACCAGTAAATTACCAAAAGTTACCAGTAAATTACCAATAATTACCGGTAATTTACCAAAAGTTACCAGTAAATTACCAATAATTACAGGTGATTTACCTACTATTACCAGTAATTTACCAATTATTACTGGTAATTTACCAATTATTACTGGTAATTTACCAATAATTACCGGTAATTTACCAATAATTACCGGTAATTTAACAATTACGGGTAATCCATCAACAATTATCAGTAATTTACCAACAATTACCAGTAATTTATCAACAATTACCATTAATTTACCAACAATTACCAGTAATTTACCAACAATTACCGGGACTGGTAAATTACAAAAAATCGGCAATTTTTCAAAAATTATAAGTAATTAACTACCGATTTCAGATTATTGATAAATTACCACAAAAACACATCACTGCCAAAATAACTGGTAATTCACCAAAAAATTGACAGTAATTTACTGAAAACATCCAGACAGAGCTTTGAGAATGAATAACAAGGAGAAAAAATTACCAAACGATTTTTTCTAAATATTCTCAACTCGAGTGTGCTTTACATTAATTTTCAAAATTGAAAATTGAACAGAAAAATTCAACGTTTTAGCAATTTTAGCTTGCCAAAATTTATTGAATTAAAAAATTGTCATTCTATGAATTTTCAAATTGTGAAATTTGTTGACTCACGATTAAACTTCCACGGCGAAAGCTCAACTATTCATGAGAAGTTCAGAAAATAAAAGCCATTATTTAGAAAATTTAAAAAATGCAACAAAGATCTTCCTGAAGCATCAGATTCTAAACTCAATACTTTTTCAACGATTGAAAAACATGCCACTTTAGCAGCATTGGACAACCTCCCCTCCTCCCAACTTCAACGAAAAAATGTAAGTTCGCTTTCAATCTTGATGACAGAATAATAGTTTCTTAGAATGGTAAATTGATTTTTTTGCAGCTTCATCTTACCTCGATCATTCAGAAATATTTTGAAAAACTTTAATTAATTAGTGTAGCACTTTTCCAAAAACTTTAAAAACAGGATGATGAAAATACGAAATTGCAGCACATCGTTTGAAGGGTGGGGTGGGCGCAGGAGGAGTTGAATTACTATTCCCAATTTTTTTTAAATTTCAAAATTTATCTTTAATCTAAATAAGGAAGAATCAGTTTCTGCTCTTAAAATTTTTACTCTAAATAATTGTTCTCCCCCCCCCCGGAAAGTTTCCTCCTTCCACTCAATGATTTCAGAAACATGAAAATAACACCTGCGATGTAAAATAGAACCCCAGCTGATTGGTTATTCATGAGGAGGGCAAATTTTTTGCCACAAAAATATGACTTTCAGCTACAAAATCTTAACTTGCTTCTCCCTCCCTCAAGTATAAACTTTGACAGTCCAATATTTCTGTATAATCTGAAAAAGCTATTTCCTCAAAATCAACACAGTAATTCGAATTCAAATTCTACCACAGCCCTTTTCCAGAATTACGAAACATCCCGTAGACATTTTCAACACATGAAAACTATGGGGAAAAATTACACCTTATTGATCACGTTTTCATTTCTAAACCTATCACAGCGCAACGAACCCTTTAAACAAGAAAAATTCACCCATTCTCAAGGACCGAAGCTACATACCTACCAACAATTCTAAAATACATATAAAAACCCTTGAAGATGAAAGCTTATAGCTTCTCGCCACCCTCTATCCACTTCTGACTTCATAAGCACTACTTCTTCGAGCTACAGGAATGTCGAGTGTTGGTTTATATTGCAAAGCTCGACAATGAATTTATTAAAATGATACACATGATATGAGCGCACGTTTATCGACTACGTACGTACACCATTTAATCTACTGGCTCGACTCCAAACTGCACATACTACTTATAGGTTGCCAACATAATGGAGAGAAAAAAATAAAGTGAAACCGGTAGCTCGAAAGAAAAAGTAAATCTGTACGGAATACCGATAACAGAAGTCAATTACCAATACCGTATAACCAATACCCTTTTTTTCAATACCTACCTATCAATCCATTCTATTAATGAATGAAAAAAACAAAAAACTTTACGGTACCTCAATCGGGATCATCTCGTACTGTTAGATCGTCGTGGGTATTTTTGCTAGCAGATTCCATTCCACCGCAATCGGTATAGGTAATTTTTGGTATACAGATCATTGCACCGATTAAATTACAATGGATAAGATGCCTATTTGAGCGAAGCCAGTTACATAACAGTTGATAGTACATGGAATGGTAAGGTATTGAGGATGGAAGGAGGCACGTGTATGCAACCTGAGATGAGAATACACCACAGAGATGATTAATTGCACGGTTTGGTTCGCTTGTCTATATGTCATCTTATACACGTAGTGTGTCTAAGACCTGCGTAGTCTTTTCTGAAAGAATAAACTGATGAATTCATCAACGACATGTACACGATGTACCTGCTGAAAGCACATAACTACGTGAGAAATTAAATAGCATCCAGGTTCCTCCGCTTTAATGTCATCAGCAAGGAATGTCAAGGCCACCGATAGATAAGTTGGAAAGGGGCCAGGAAGGTACCATTGTACGTAGAAGAAGAAAAACACAACAATCAGTCTCCATAGTACACCTTTGTGGCTCTACTCGGATAAAAGAAACGATCCACGGTGGATTTCGCCAGGTGAAATTCTACATAAAAGATTTGTTTTGCTGTAAAAACGAACGCATGTCTTTCATATAATTAACCCTGAGAACGTGAAAAAACCATTCTCCGCGTGTACCACCACGAATCAGGAGGATCCATAACCGAGGAGGAGAAAAAAAAAGGCGCCATCGAGAACGACTTTCCAAATGGGAAAAAAATCAAATAGGTGACAACATGGACGATTTGGTTGTTTTGATTCGATAGTTCTGCTCGAGTTGTTGGTGAGTTGAGTTGCATAGTCGAATGATTATCATCAACTATACAGAGTGTAACAAGATCTGCTCAAGGTTGCCACATGACAACGCTAATTAGAGGTTACCACGATGAAAAAAATTTCTACATCGGATAAATTACCGGAAAATCAAATTTATATCGGCAACTGTGCCTGCGCGTATTGTCAACGTTCGACGACTTTAACCGATAAAATAAATAATACCAGTCGAGATAGGTACTCGTATTCCATTCCATAGAATCTAGATTGCATTAGCATCTCGTCTTCGCTTCGCTCGCGAACTCTCAAACATCTGCATAATGTTGATAAAGTGGGCAACTTTTGCCAGCAGAAAGTCTCGACAAACAGTCGTTTACATTTTCTATTTTACCCAGTTAAAAATTCAATTTAGATTGCGCGTTAAAACTTACACAGGCTTTATTTTTCTTTAAAGAAAGTTTATCAAGTTAATAAAAAAGCTCTCCGCTCGTACGTACGGTACGTATATATAGCTTTTCAGCGAGTTATTGAAACAGAAGGCAAATATGGAGCTCGAACAAATTTACTTTTATTGACATAAAAACATATGACTTCATTCTTGACCAACTTTTTTCCATCGCCTTCCCTGCTCCTGTGCTCCTGTTTAGAGAAAAATTTATACACCGCGATATACACGTTTTGCCTCACTTCTTTTTGTATATTTCGGTCTCCTTCTTCGCTACAGTTCTAAATTAATACTTCAACGGATTGAGAGCTCCTTCAAACATACCATTTTAATGCGAGTTTTTTTCGTCTCGGCAAAAAATACAAATACATAGGTACCTAACTATATACAGGAGACGTCCTCGTTTCTCGTCAAAAAAAATAAGCTCTAGCGGAAAATTCGTACTTAAAATGTCGAAAATTTCAGTGTCGTATTTTCAACCAACGTCGAGTTGAGAGTTTTTATTTTATTTTTTTTTATTTTTTAATAACGCAATTTATTTTGCCTCAAGTTCGTGAAATTCAAACGCCATTGGAAGGTTAAAATCAGGGCCGTGCAATTTTCGACACGAGGAAGTACAGAAGGTCGCGTAGATATTTTTTTCTAATAAATTCAACTTTCAGTCGAGAATCATCCCGATGAGAATGTCGTGAAAATTGCACGATTCAACGTTCGCATTTTTTCATTTCATTCAATGGTAAGTAGCTGAAAATTTTGAAATTGGGATAGAAATTATTGGGTAATTGAATACGAAGGTAGTAGAATTTAAAAGCGTAAGTTTGATTAGAAAAGGTACCTATTCAATTTTTCACACAGGAAAATGCAGTTTTTTTTTCAAAGCGACACAAAGAATAATCTAAACACTTTGATTCTCAAATATGAAATTAATCCTCAACTCACCGAATTTTTCTTCTGATTTAAAAAAAAAATTTCGCTCAAGTTTTTCTAAATTTACAGCCAGCATTAAAAAAAATAATGAAATTAAAAAATAAAAAATATAATGAAATTAAAAAATTAAAAAAAATTGAAATTGTTGAGATTTAGATGTCTAACAAATAAGACAACATGCTGGAGCAGGATTTTTGGCGGGAAATTTTTTTAAATAACACCAGAATTTTTTCAAAAAGAACGAGAAAAAATTACGCTAAAAAGAATTTTTGGACAATTTTGGCAAAAGCATAACTTTTTGACAATTTTGGTAACAGCAGAATTTTTTGATAATTTTAGCAAATATGAAACAGAATTTTTTAAAACAATTTTGGAGAAAAAAACGGATTTTTTTTACAATCTTGCAAAAAAAAATGTCAACTTTTTGACATTTTTGATAAACAGCTTGACTTTTTTCGGCAATTTTGCCAAAAGTTGAAAGTTTTTAACAATTTTTGCAAAAAAAAACCGGTAGCAATTTCGCCACAAGTTAAGTTTTCAACATTAATTTTGGCAAAAATATTACTTACTTTTTTGAAAGTTTTGAGAAAAATAGAACTTTTTAAACACGGCAAGATCTTTTGGAAATTTCGTCAGAAGTCAGGAGTTTTTGACATTTTTGGCAAAGAACTAGTCTTTTTTGACAACTTTAGCAAAAAACATGACTTTTTTTTGTAAATTTTGGTAAAAGCAGAATTTTTTGACAATTTTGGCAAAAAAACTGTTTTTTGACAATTTTAGAAAATAACTGCTTTTTTTGATTATTTTTGCAAAAAACGCAATTTCTTTGACAACTTTTACAAAAAACATACTTTTGTTAACGACCTTAGTAAAAACGGGACTTTTTGACAAATTGAACAAAAACCAAGAATTTTACGATTCGGAAAATAGCAGTACTTTTTTGGGCTGTTTTTCTCAAATTTGGAAGTTTTTAGAAATTCTTGCAAAAAAAAAACAGGGACTTTTTTAACAATGTTTTTCTGTTATTGCTTGAAAAACGAAAATTGAATTTTTGAATCCCTTTTAAATCAACTCACATTTACAACAACTTATTCAAAATCAACCAGCTTAGAAAAAAATTCAAAAGTTTGAGGAAGGTTCCAACATACGTAAAATTTAACAAGATAACAGCTTGATCAGAATATAGCAAGTCCTAAAACACCTATAACCAAAATTCTCAGTTTCAAGATTCATTTTTAATCATTTTTTAAAAATTGAAAAAAAAAACTGAACAATCTCAACAGAACACATGAATCGAAAATTTCGTCTCTTGAGTTTTTTTTTTTCATTGAATGGACAAATTTTTAATATCAGTAGGTACATATTTCAACTCCCACTCCAAAAAAAAAAAAAAAAATCGCTGAAACCGCCTCTCGTCTTAATCGAGATTTTCAGACATTTTCAATCAGGATTTTCACCTATTTCCTTCTTTTCTCCCCCCCCCCCCTCGACAGTACATTGGTATGCCTCTGACTACAATCAATAAAATAATTCAGTCCAATCGAGCTTGTACATTCACAGTTTCACATAAATGAAAGAGGAAGAGTATAAATGAAAAATGCATAGAATCTACCTACTGCTGCATGATGCTCGACAATCATGCTCGGAAGATGACTTGGTACGATGACAACGGTCTGATTGCGAGCACCACGAATCTCGGATAAATCTCCGATCATCGTGTCCGAAGAGGAGCACACGAAATAAAGCTTTGCATGATATTTACTCGGAGATATCGAATTATTCACACCAAAAAGCACCGGCTCCATCATAATGCATTTTCATTATCAGAGCACATCGTTTAACATTTTTATTCCGAGCTCTCGAGTTCGAGTCAAAAGAAAATACATATACGAATATAGTATACGAGTACGAGTATTTTTCTCACGATATACAAACATAAGGATGAGAGAGGTTTCACTTTGCGAAAGTTAATGGTCGCATTTCACGCGTGCAATATGAAGCATCCATTCCATATCCCAGAGAAGAGATACTTACATAGACACACGGTGGCAACACCCACTATTTTCTCGTGATAACGTACTCTGGTCTCTATAATCTAATTTCTGTTCTGTGTGCGTGTGTATTATAATACGATTTAGGAAGCAGGTTTGAAATTACAAATCATTCGATGTAATAGACGCACACATGACCGAGTTACACTATACGAGAGATTCGAGTGTATCACAGATGACGTGAGATACACAAAGCTATACTGTATTTAAGTACAAATTATACATCCAAAAATTCGACTTACCTGATATTTTTTAATATTGTTTAGCTGCTCTTCGGTGTGTTCCTTAGAGATTAACGAGATATTATTATTATTCACAGTGGTGGGTACGATTTTTGGTGGCGATATTGGTATCGGTGGCATGCTGATGTGATTATCACGATGTATCGAAGCGGTTTTTTGAGCAGATCCGTTCATGGTTATTTGAGCCTGACAAGCAGAGAGAAAAATCTTCTTAAGTTTCGGAATAAAATTGAATAAAAAACAGAGTCGACTGTTCACCAGAGATACCTAATCTAATAAGTATAATATGGAAACATGTACTCAAATGAGGAGATTCTACAGATCAATGATGATCTACGAGTACCTATACGTCCAAGTGAATTATTTCTTAATTGCGTATTAGACCAATTACATACCTGTTTAGGTTTAGGAGGTGGATAACGAGGTGGCGTTTTATTGCGAGCGATAAAACTATCTGGCACATCGACTGGCAATTCTCTATGGGGCCCATTATCCATATCGACTGATAATTCTCGATGTGGCCCATTATCCACTGCCGCCATCACCATCATCATTCTGTCGTACTGATCCTTTGATAATATTTTTTTCTCGTCGGTATCTTCGATCTCTCTCGAACCTACTTTTACGAACGAATCACCCTTTCGATCCCTGAAACAAAAAAAAATACATAGAAATAAATATTTGGTTTATTGGGAATAAAATAAGTATAACATATCTAAGGCATAAAATAAAATCTGTACAAAATGTACGACATCACATATTTGTAAGTAAACAGAATATGATTTCTCTTCATTTGGAAAAATTGCATGAAATGAGAAAAACGTTCATGTGATCGCGAAGATTATTCAGTCATAGATGTCTTAAAAGCAGAGCTATTGAGTTCGAGAATCGAGATACAAAACAAGCTCCCAGCAAATATCATTTTGACCATCTTTATAAATACTTAATCAATTCGTGAAAAAATCATTTTTGATCAATTTGTTTACTGGAAAAGAGCATGAAAATTGAATTTTTCTATGAATTTCCAAAGTTCAAAACCTCTGTGATTGAAACCTTCTATTATTCGAGTCCTCAAGGAAATCAGGGGGCTCAAGGAAAACCGTCCTCTTTGCCCCTCCCCCTTACGTGGACCCAACGGTAGTTCGAAATAATTCGACAAAATTAGTCAAAAATTTATCAACTCGAAATTCAAATAATTGAAGTAAACATTTATCAAAGAATTTGATTAAAATTCATCAAAAATTTATTCAGCAAAATCTAAAATCAAAATACACTTACACCTACTCAGACCTTTGGAAAAAATTTCGTTCAGTTTGAAATTGATTCAATAATACATAATCGAGTAAGGTACTTATTGAAACTTCAAAACATTGGACTGAATTTAAAATTGAAGTGAAAATTATTCCACAGTTTGAATACGAAATCTCATTAAAAATTCTGAAGGAATTTGGAAAATTCAACTGGTGTTTACATTTCTCGAAATTCCAACTCTATCACAGGTGTCCCTAGCCATAGTAGCTGTAAATGGCACCCAATAAAATAAATAAATAAATAAATAAATAACAAGTTCAGCATGGAAATCAAATTTTATACTTGGAAAAAATTTCCAAATTCACAACCTAAAAAAATAAGGCATTCGGTTTTATGAGAAATTTGAAAAATTCAACATTTTTTGACTAGACTGAGATTTTAACACTCAACCTTTAGATTACGATGAAAAATTTTCATAGGAGGAAAAAAATTTCAGTTACCTAAAATTTTTCCAAAAAATATGCAACAACGTCTTGAAAATTCTAAAATAAAAAATGAGGAAAATTGAACAAAGTCTTCAATGTAAACAAAATCAGAATTTTCGAGTGTGTCTTTCAGAAAAAAAAATTATTTCAGAGAAAAGAACATCTCAAATTTTCAAGTTAGATTTGAAAATTTGAGATCTCCCCCCCCCCATAAATGGCACCAAAATTCAAAAAAAGCTTAGCAATTTTTCTCAGGATGTACGAAAATTCAAACTCAGCTGAGTTTCAATTTTACATCCTAAAATACTACCTATATTTTTTACAACACTTTTTTTTAATGAAATACATATTTCATTGCTTCATCCACTTCCTTGTTTTTTTGGTATAATTTCCAAAATAGATGAAAAAATTTCATGGTACATGATGTGATTGAACTTGAAATTTTTTTTGCTTCATTTTGAGAAAAAAATTATTGAAGGCTATAAATCTGTAAAAATCAGTTCAAAATTTTCACAATTGAAATAACACAAAACAAAGAGGTTTTCAAAACCGCCATTTTCCTAAAAATCAGTAGAGTAATTCATTTGTTTTTACATGCTATGTTCCAACAAAGCCAAGACAACAAAATATTGTATTATTGATTCAATATTATCAAGACAATAACTTCAAACATTCCAAAGAAATTACATTCCCAACGTATTTTATGATTTTTTAGACATCTATACGACTTCATCTCGACTATGAAAATCTCAATTTTTTGATCTCTTTCAAGGAAGCACCTAAAAAATTATTAGATACGTAACAATTTGTAAAACTGTATTAATTTATGATGCTCTTTTAAAAAACTCTTTCGCTGGTGGGAAATACAACTTTTCTTCGATCCACCGTTCATACGAACCCAAATTGCACCTCCTCCTTCCTTCGGGGCAATTCTGGCCCAAAATCTGGGAAAACTCACACAGCAGGAAATTTCTTCACACAAAATACGAGCACTTACATCTCAGCAGTAGGCAATTTCTGCACACCATAACCCAGAATAGACAGGACAGAGGTAAACTATTTAGCAACGGTATGTGTACCAGATTGAGGTATTAACCCGTCTTTATAAAAAATTCAACCAAATCCTCGCCCATGATACACATACCTACCTGGCACCATATATACGCGTATTTAATGCCCTCCGGGGAATCACTGCAGCCATAGCATGGCATCGCGTATCACCAAAAAATGCGCCTCTATGCCGCAACAATTGACCATTTCGTGCGAAAATTCCGTTAAGTTAACTCGACGTAGTCTATAATACATTGTCTCAGAGTCACAGTACGTGTCATATATACGGAATAGTTTTTTTTTTACAAACTGGCTCCCTGCATTACCCCGTTCAGTAAGCCTTTTTTTTTGGTCGTATGTGTATTGATTTAAGACTTGCATAATTTACACGTCATCATATAGGCAGTATACCCAGCTGAACGAAAAATTCATCCAGCGTGACGTGTGTACGAGTATTTCAGCATGTTCATAATAAAAACGTGCCGGCAGCCGGTTCACGTACCTTGTGGTATGTTTTTTTAATGAATGTACAAGTACATAGGTACATTTACGAGTATGTGCGGAGTTGCTGTTGTTATTACATCGCAAATCCAGCCTACTGCTCCTCGTGCTGCCGTGCTGCGTAGCTACACTTTCGTACACTCGCTATCTTATCATTTTGACGAGAATTCAGATTCAGGTGTGTCGAAAAGACAATACACACTTGGCAAATATACCTACTCGTATTAATGAAAAGTATCACGACGACGTACACAATACAAAGTTATAAACTCAACATCAGTCTACCCTAGAAAAAGACAGCAGGAAGAGGAGGAGGCTCGAACGAGGAAATTCATCCATCCATTTTCGCGCTAACCCCCGGCCGGTCATCTTGCCTCATCTCAGACTACACGAGGATGCTGACCAGCTGTGTTCGCGAGACCAATGTACCATGGTCCGAAATACAATAATTTAAAATGACCTGGTATTTTTCCCATATACTCGCGAACGAAAGAAGCCACCGTGGGGACAATATTCTGCCGTGACATCACGCTATCGGTCAGGAAATTAAAAATGAATGATTTGAAGAATGTGTCAAACTTGCATGGAGACGCGAGACGGACGTATTCGCCACGTTCAATACCCTTTTCTCTCTCTCTCTTGTTCACTCTTCAGCTTCGTACTATTCGCATAGCCCTGCGGAGGTTTTTCCTCTTTACATATTACGAGTACGTACTGCTTTCTCTTCTCTGCTATACTATACCCATGTATCGAATATATATCGTACCACAGTCCACAGAACAGCATATTATAAATACTCATACAAACAGGTGTACCATTCTGCAAACTACACATATGCAGTATGCACAGGCAGTGTTTTTTTCCTCCGGCATTAGCCAGGTAAAGTGTATCTTTTTACCTATACCTTTCATCGGACGACGACGTATGTACATTGTACAACTGTGTAGGTCATCGTCAGAATACCCCGATCTGGTATCTATGTACTTCAACACGACCATTGGCATTTTTTCTTTTCATTTGTTCTCTCGCTTTTGGTCACTACCTGGGTAATTGCATATCATTGTACCGTTAACGATTGATTTTTACTTTTCTACGAAGACGAAATTTAATCTATTGTTGGCTGATACATAAACGCGAACGCGTGGTTTTTCGTCGACGTGAAATTCCCTACACCGAATGGAGTTCTTATGGCCTAGATATTTTTTTTCCACTCGTATGGGTCTGTTCGAATTGGCGGTTAAAGGTGCTCTTGTTCGAGCAGTATCGGATTTAAACACTTTTACCTGTGTTTTTCTCTTTTAATTACTCTCGCGGATTAATGGTTATTTATGACGTTGAATGATGCGAAGATACACATGTGAAACTATACATATAGGTTTATTGAACTTTACTAAAATACATATTGTACCTTAGCTACCTTTTTTTGGAGGGGGGAGTAGGGTTCCCAGTCACAACCTGTCATATTTGAAAGGAAAGGAGGAAACATTTGTTGGCTACAGGTTCATATTCACATTCAAATAAAAATATTAGCCGTGTTGCCTTTCAAAAAAATTTAATAAGATATTTTATATCGCGTATATTAAGTATGACTTCTCGGGGTCTTTATCTCTAGGAACCCTCATTCAAGTTCAAAGGAAGAGGAAACATCGCTATAAATACCAAAAATGCTGATTTTTTTTAAGGAAGAAGAAAAGAAAAAGTAGAGAAAATTTGGCAACGTTGCTTAATACAACCAATTACTTACAAACGCAGCAAATAAACGAAAAAGGAGAAAAATAAAATCTAGTATTTGGCAATGAGCCGGTTTTGAAATAAAAAACAAAGTAAAGCAATTACCACAGGACACAGGATTAAAACAATCGTAAATCTGGCAACGTCGTGAACACAAATGTCTGAAAATATGCACAAATCAACAGGCGAGGATGCTTAAAATTTTCGAAAGTCATTTTTCAAATTAAATATGCATGTTTATTGTTTAGATCCAATTTACATAATTATTTTGTTTTCAAAAAAATGTTGGTGTTTTTTTAATAGTAATCTAAATGGGACATTTTGAAAAAGTCTAAAGTTATTATGAAAGATTGAAAAAAAAATTTGTAAGATCTTCAGTGAGATATTCCCTCTTCTATTTTCCCCAAAAGAACCCTTATAAAAATATGAATACTAAAATCTAAAATTAAGGAGTTCCAAAGGAGCTAAATTCTAAAAAAAAATTAAAAATGTAAACAAATTCAAAAACATTTCCGAAAAGTGAATAGGTAGAAATTTTTTGAAAATTCATAAAAGAGTAAAAAAAGTTATTTAAAAAACTGAAAAACTGGAAAAACAATTCCATAATGTAAAACATTGAAAAGGATACCAAAAAAAAGGAATATATAAAATCACCCAAAAAAATACATTTAAAAAAAAGTGAAAAAATAAATCGAAAAATTGGAAAAACATTTTTAAAAAATGAGTAAGAATGTAAAATTTAAAAAAAAAAATGAAAACATGATTTCATCAAACCAAAAGTTGAAAAAAAATGCAATGGGTCGGGTATACCTACATCTAAAAATAACAGCTGCAAAAATATTTTTAAAAAATGAAAAAAAACAGGAGGAAAATTGAAGACGTCATAACAAAAAGGACATATGTGAAAAAGTTGTACTTTGTGAAAGAGCTGTTTGAAAGTTTGTGTGCTTGTGAAGAGTGTACTGCATTCAGTAAAACTATAGTACAATCCCTGTACTATAATTTTACTGAATGTGGTACACTCTTCACAAGCACACAAACTTTCAAACAGCTCTTTCACAAAGTACAACTTTTTCACATATGTCCTTTTTGCTATGACGTCTTCAATTGGAAAAAAAATTCAGAACAATTCTTTTTTAATGTAGAAACTAATCAAGGTATTTTATCTTTCAAAAAAAGTCTTGGTAATAAAATTTCAAAAATTGAAGAATTTCAAAATAGTTGAGAGAAAAACTGAATAAGCACCTTGAGAGGGAGGTAGAAAGCAAAAAGGGTAGTTTGCTCCAGGTCCTGGTTTTTTGGACTTTGGAGAGCATAAAAAATAAAGGGTCTCACAATCGAACCTTTTGAAAAGTCCGCTTCCAGTTTAAACGAAACCGCCATTCTTTTAAAAAAATAATAATTTGAAACTCAAAAAACCAAAATTTCATCTGTCCAAATGGATTTTTCAATTTTTGGAGAATTTTTGAAAATCCCAAATTGATTATCACAATTTTCGATTTCTACAGATTTTTTTTTGATATTTTCCAAAAAACTTGGCCAAAACTCGATTTTTAGCTACCCGCATTAATTTTCGTGCCTTTTTGAAGAAATCTAAAATCTCTTTGGAAGGATGAGTTGATCTAATTTCCATCATTGTTACTGAATGGATCAATTTTTTTGAAAGCATAAATCCTAAAAAATGGCCTATTCTGAATCTTAAAAAATTCCTCAAAAATCGAAAAATCAACGAACTACTGAAATTTGGTCATTGGAGGGTGTTTTCAGAATATGCTCTTTCCCGAATTATTTATAATTATAATAGTGGTAGTCACCTCACAAAATTTCCCTGTTATTTGTAATCGAGCTATTAATTAAATTACCTACATGATTTTTCCAGAAGTTGATTTTTTCAGGAGGGGAGGGGCCCAAAATGATATTTTCATATTTTTCCAGATCCGTTTCAGTTCTCGGGGAGAAGAGGAATCAAAATTTTCAAAAATGACTGCGTTTAAATCTATATTTGAATTTTTGAAACAGCAAAATGCCAAATTTTAATCAAAGTTTCTGAAAGTTCACCTCTCCTGCATGTCGTCAGAGATCAATAACAGAGGGTGATCAATATTTTGATACCCCTGGTCAAAATTTAGCATTTGCACTGTCTAATTATTCTTAATAAGCGAAGAAAAACGTAAAACCACGAATAAATTTTTTAAAAAATGTCTATCAAAAAAAAGGAAAACGAGCCTACAAAAATATACCCAAGCAACTAAAGAACATAATTTAAATTTAAAAATAGATAAAATAAGACAAAAACCTTCAATCAAGGCTAAATTACACGAAAATAATCAATATAATGCAAATGCACCTGACAAAACCAGCATACTTATTTCTGTCAATTTGATCCCCTTTGACGAGAGGTAACCCGATACAACGTTTCCAATAAATCATATCAACATGCAAACACCCACATATGATACACCATACGACAGAAAAATAATACAAAAAACCACGCAACGCTAATCTGATTGCTGATAAGATGATTACTTAATGTGTAAACGCAATTAACCAATACTCTGGTTGTACTCATATTTTTCAACATAATTTTTACAAAATGACTCATTTGTACATACACACGTCAAGTGTATCAACTCGAATAGTAGATTTAGTTCGGTTCGAATTAGAATAATTTTCATTTTTATTACCCAATGACACAGTTGAAACTAAAACAAATTGTTTACAAGCGATGTTTATTATGGTTTAAAATGTTTATATATTTCAGATGTACGAGTACTACGGTTGTACACTTTAGTGCATTATTACACCCGAAACGACCACTCTCGAGGACTCGACCAACAGTATTTGAAAATATTCGCGTAAATTGTAGGCTACATACGTCCAAAGTACACAAACGTATTAAATAAACCTCGTATATTCGCATACCGAAAAGATGAATGTGACGAATTTAATAACAACGGGATACTCATACTCGTACATTACATACTCGTATATTTCATTCACAAAATACAATTACATGCACAGATATGCCATTACCTACGAATATAATATCGTGTGAATTGTACTTTCGTAGTACATAAACATGTATACGTACTCGTATACGAGTATTTAAGCTTCAAAGAATAACTACATAATTTTAATTCGATTAAATTCCAAATGCAAACGCATTAGAACGAGATAGCCGAAGTTGGAAGATTTTCCGCGCAGAAAACCGACCAATCTCGAGCCCAAAACTCAGAGTAAGGGTGTACGAGGAAAAAAATTGAGCACACCTCCCCCTCTGACGGCCAAGATAAAATCTAACGAGTTGAAGTTATTTACGATAGCACCGAGCATTCATATTTTAACGGGCCGTTAATTCGTTTAAATCGGTTTGATTCATTTGCAGCCGCCAATTCCGGGATTAGCATCGTTTTTCCGCAACTCGCGACCTTTCCTATTAATAAATTAAATCGCGTAAAGGATACGCGTTTTTTCACAGTTCACACACAGCCTCATCCTCCTTATATACATCCAGAGCTTTCTCATACTCGACCATCATACGATAGAGAGGTATACAGAGGTACACAAACAGCACCCTCCCCCCTCCCTCCATCGTCCTCCGATGTTTTCCAACTTTGACAGAGAGAAAAAGAAAGAAAGAGAGAAAAATACGTATAGTGCGAAAAAAGAGCACCATCAGATAAAAAGGTTACATACCCGCGGCGGTGGCTGCAGCAGTGAAATCTAACAGCCAATTTTTTTTCATTTCAACGATTCTGGAACAGAAGCCAAATGACTTCTCGTTTTCACTTCCAAAACGAACACGCGCGATCAATTTTCTTCGAATTAATTTCCGTACACCGTCCCACACCTCGCACCACACCCTGTACCGAGTGTGCAGGGATAAAGGGGATGCGAAAAAGCTACGGTATACGGCGAAGGGCGAAATACCGCCGCAAGAAACGCGACGATAAATTTTTCAAATTTTCAAAAACAAAAACTCGTGCCAGATATAGCGAGCCAATTTTTCGATAATAATTTACAGGGGCGAGATTATTCGCGTGTGCAGCTCGTATAGTACAACAGATACATTCGGTCACGATATGATATCTACTTCATTATAATATACCATTATACATCGTTTACCGATAGATACACTTATATTTATATGGCGAATGGGAGACGAAGGGGAGGAAAAATATTCGCGATGACGAATTACGAAAAACGTACAGTCTTGTGTGTAATTATCTCCGGTATATCTTGTTTTTATGAAAAATATAAGTGTAGGTAATCGTTCAACTGATGTGGTATTTATTTCAAAATATCTCAAATTTAACCTCAAGTACAATAATACGTTGTATGCAATAGGTCATTTTTGAACAATTAAGTACATACCCAGACTCTACTTTATTATGCCTTCCTCACTGCTTGTCAACCTACCAAAAGTAGATATTTTGTCGAATTCGAAAGTATATAATCCCAATGCGTGCGCACAATATGATAATTTTGAAATGTCAAATCGACTACTTGACTTACGTATGGTTTTCACCAAATTATTTGAGATTTTTGTTCTTTTGTATCAGAATTTTTAAACGATCTTTGAGAACTGAAAAATCAAAAGTAAATTACGATGGATCACGAAGAAAAAATTTTTTGAAAGATTTTGACCAAATTCAGTTGGTCTTCAAAGACAAAGGCATTTTCCAAAAAAGTGGGTTTGTCGCTCTAGTCTAGAACCCACCTACCCTGTTTTGAGAAAAATGACCGATTTCCAAAATTTTCTTCTCAAATATTTCGCATTAATTATGACAAAATATCGAAAATTATCATTTTTAAAACAAGTTTTTGAATATTTTTCTCGATTTTTTAAGATCTCACTCACCTCCCCTCATCGATTCAAAATATTAAAGTTATGACAAGATTGAATTTTATGTTGCCAAAGTCGATTACAGCGTCTTCTGAAGTAATTTGAAGCTGCTGGAGATGAGTCATCTTTTGCTGGCGGCATTTTTGGAAGGGGGGGGGGGGGTCAATTTTAATTTGTGCACAGTTTTTCAGATTTTTTTCCTCAATATTCATTTTTTTGTATTTTAACCATTTTCAAAAATTCGCCAAAAAATCAACTTCGGCCACTCAGTTCTTTCAGTGAGAAAAATCTGAGCTCAATCAGAAGTATAATGGGTTGCGAGGATTACTTCGTAAGAAAAAAATCCATTGAATTTTTCGGTAGGAAATGTTATGCTCTACAATTCTATTGTTCTTAATTTTTCTGGTAAGATCCTCAGTTCCTCTATAAAATAGATTTTTTGAGCTGAAACCGAATTTCTCAACAGAATAATTCCATTGAAGCAGAACTTCACAACTCAGGTCAAAATCCTTCTGGAAGGAAATTATTCTCATTCTATTATTGGAAAATTTTATGCTCCACAATTTTATTCCACTTCATTTTTTTTCGCAGGGCCCTCAGTTTCTCTGTAAAATTGTAAAATAGGGTTTTTATGGTGAAAAATTGAAGAAATTCAGATTCCAGCTTCGCGTTTGATATGGCCCTTTCCACCTTTTTTTAATACCCTTTTTTGGTACAGCATCGATTGATTAAATTTTCCAAATTTTTCCAGGCTACCAAATACTTATGATTTCGACGTTTCCTTGACAAATAGGTTCGTAGTTCGACCTTATTATATGTACATTTCTACTTGCTCACGTAGAAAACGCAGTTCAAAGAAAAATCCATCTTTTGGATACTCGACCAATATTTCTTTCTGCGTTATAAACAGATATTTAAGACATCTTTCAACCTTCTTTCCTACTTTACAAAATCCTTTTTCTTTCCTACCCACAAATCTCGAGCTACTCGTCGTACATAAACAATCACTTTATCAGGAGTGAAACACTTGATCTTGAATGAACCCTCATGTAACACCTTCGGACACCCCCTGCTGCGCGCAGGAAACATTTAATCTTCACCATTTGACGTAATATCCCGCTAAAAACACGACTGCAATACTAAAATATCGACACAACCAGTTCGAAAAAAAAAAAGATTCCGAAACGTTTCACTCATTAATGGGTAACGAGACCAAAAAGGGCGTACAATCATGTGGCGACCTTTCCATTCATCTTGCACTTGCTCCCCAAACGCCTCATTTTTCAGAACCTCTGGCGCCATCGCTAATCTATCTTATAGGGAATCGTAAAAAAAAACACACGCAGATTTCGATTTATAGAAAATTTAAACGAATAAAATTTTCATTTTTACTCGAAGCAATTAAAACGAGATTCACGTTCGATGAAACAATGCGGAAATGGAATTTTTATTGCTGCGATTCTTTAACGCCATAATTAGTCGAGTAAATCACAAGCTTACAGAAGTAGGAGAGTTATTCTACCTATCCAGGTATATCGATATTAATCTTTGAAAAAATAACGAATCTATGTGCTTTCTCGATTCCATATCTAGGTAGCCTACCTTTACCAATATCTGTGAAAAATTCTAATCCAATATCCATTAATTTTCTAATATCGAACGAAATTCACTCACATAACACCGCAACATGTACCACTGATCGAATTCGGCTCTATTTAGGTATACTTAGTTATTCGTAAGGCACATAGGTAAAAGAAAAAGAAAATTACGAGAGAAAGAACGCGCACCAAAATATACACTCGAGCATCACGTAAGTTAGGAAAATAAGTCAATACAAATACCTGAACAGTGAACAGTTTACGATTATGTGGAATGAAATTATTAACACGTTGAGATAAGAAGCGTGGTATATATTTATTAGTCACGAATTCTCACCAAGTCTACGTATAGGTGAGGTACACACAGCTCTACGTATATATAAGTGGCACTTGCACCCATATCGAATACAATACGCTTGAAAAATAATGAGCACATTACCAACTTCAGGTGCAGGCAAAACGAGGAAAAGAGCAAAATAAACTTAAAAATTTAGACGTTTTTTGAAAACAAACACAAAAGTTAATTACCACAACTCTACGGCTACACTACGTCCTCCCAATGCTCATCGAGACAGCGACGACGAGAGCAAAAATGCCATAAACTATGTTCGAAAAGTAGCCACTAACAAATTGGAAAATTCCAAAACGCCTCACACAATAACCGGAATACTCGTATTTTGAAGACTCGTCGTCGTGTTTACTTTTCTACGAGCTTATATAATTTACATCACCGGCTTAAGTATTATTAATTAAACGAACGCGCTAAAAATATTTATAAATAAGTCTTTTGTGCAAAGACCGCTACGTATTGTTGGCTGATTCGACCTCCAGCACCATAAGGTGGCTTGTCGCTGTCGACGTCGGTTTCCTATCTATATACAAACGCGTACAGTATATCGATACCAATGCATTTCTATAGGTAATAGGTATAAAAAGGAAATATAAATCGACAACCGGTGCGTATACGCAAAACTGTACGTATTGTTTATAATTAGATTTATCAGCTTCGCACCTTATAGGCTTTATTACCTGGGTTTGGTTTTAAACAATGAGTAATAAAGATTAATACCCCAGCATATACCGGGTGTACTTCTCCATTTAATCACGATGAAAAATATTCTCGGATTAGCAAATCGACAATTCAGCTTCGGTATTTTTTATTTCAACTCTTTTCTAGGGAATTTCTAGATGCTTAGATTTCTGTGAAAATTTCATTATCACTTCTTCATCATTAGACACGAACACTTTAAAATGGTAATGCAGATGAGTCGTTTTCCATCATTTTTTATGATTTATCAATCGTTTTCTCGGGCGTTAAAGACTTTCAGCCACTCATCAAAAAAAGTGAAAAGGATCGAAAAACTCAACAAAAAAATGCATTCAACAAAAATGCTTGAAAATTGTAAACTTAATCTGCGAAGAGTTTTTAAAAATCATTTAAAATTAACATTTCACTAAAATAGTAAAATTCAGCAAAATGCATACTTAAAAATGTGTCAAAAGTCGATAAAAAATTTGAAAATGCACGAATGTTGACAGAATGAAGCAAAAAATGCTCAAAATCATAAATAAAATGCTAAAAATGTCGAAAAATTGATTAAATCGCCACAAAGGAACGAATTGTGACAAAAATTACAAGAAACATAATTTTAAACAAATATAAAATCGTCATAAAAATTACTAAAAGTAGCAAAAATTACGACTTTTTGAAACTTTTGGCAGAAAAAGGAGCTTTTTTGACGTGTACAGTAAAAAGGGACTTTTTATGCCATGTTCGGAAGAAAATAGCACTTAATGACAATTTTTACTCAAAACGAATCAATTTTTTTGAAAAAATGGTACTTTTTGAAAATTTTGACAGAAATTGAGACTTTTTCAACAATTTTGGGAAAAAATGGAACTTTTTGACGATTTTAGCAAAAAACAGAACTTCTAGAGAATTTTGGCAAAAGTGACACTTTTTTGACACTTTTTGCGAAAAACTGGACTTTTCTGACACAAACAGAAAAAAATGACTTTTGATGGCACGTTTGGTATAAAATTGCAATTTTTGACAATTTTTGCACTAAACGAATCTTTTTTACAATTTTGACAGAAACATGACTTTTTAAAAATTTTGACAGAAACCGAGACTTATTTCGACAATTTTGGCAAAAAATGGCTTTTTCTGTCAATTTTAGCAAAAATGAGGACTTTTTGAAACTTTTGGCAGAAAAGGGGCTTTTTTAACGTGTACAGTAAAAAATGACTTTTTATGACATGTTTGGAAGAAAATAGCACTTTTTGACAATTTTTGCTCAAAACGAATATTTTTCACAAAAATTGAATAAAATTCTTAAAAATTAAAGCGAATTGCCATTAAAACTTGTCTATAAGTGGCATAAAATAACCAAAAACGACCAAGAATAAATGATTGATAAAGACATTTGGAATTTAAGTAAAATCAAACAAAAATTGCTTAGGTGAATAATCAGCAAAAGCCACCGTAATGGACCAAAATTTTGCAAAAACTGCGTAAAATGTCATTAAAACTGTAAAATTATTATAAAATTATTAAAATTTTGTGACATTTTAGTAAAATTAGGCCGCGGATGAAAAATTAAAATTGCTCAAAAATGTGTCAAATGGCATAAAATCACTTGACAATGATTGTAATTTGAAAGGGGAAAAAATATCGCAAAAATACCCAAAATGATACAACTAAATTGAAGAAAACTACAAAAAAATGATCAGATGTTATCACATAAAATATCTCTGAATTGGAATAAAACTTCGTAAAAATTGGCTAAATTGTGAAAAATTACCAAAAATCAAATAAAGATGGTGAAAATTGCACAAAATTAACATGAAAATTTTATCAAAAAAAAATTTGGTAAAAATGAGCAAAATTTTGTTAAAAACGTAAAACTGCTTGAAAATTGAAAATTTATAAAAATTTCATTTAAAAAGTCGAAAAAGACTAAAGTTAATGAGAGATTAAAATATTACAAAAAATTACCAACGTAACAAAAAAAATGCTGAAAATGATTTAAAATCGTTTAAATATAACACTATCTCAATAAAATAAAATTCTCATAAAAAAATATTAAAAAACAGAATATTTTGACACAACTTCAAAATTGGATGAAATTCACTAAAAAAATACCAAAAACTGATGAAATTTCACCCAAAATGAGTGAATTTCAGCAAAATCAGCTTCCAAAACTTTCACTAACAGTTGAAAAAGCCTTGTGAAAGTTCCACTAGGTAGAGGTACTCAAGAAAAGTACCAAGGAAAAAAAATTGGATCTAATCAAGTCCGAATAGATCTAATCCTATCGACGATCCGGGAAATGTCAGGACCTGATCAGGTCTAATTTGATAATAGTGTGGTTTTTGATTAGATCTATTCAATCTGGTCCAACCAAACAGATCTTCCCTATTGGAACTGATCACGTTTGAATAGATCTAATCCGATCAAATATTCATTCGACTACACGATCCAACCATGCTCAGTATTCGACATTTTTTCCAATTTCTAGAGAAACTAAAGCCTTCTGCGAGAAAAATACTGGAAATTTCAATTTTCCAAAAAACGCCATACAACCTTTCAAAAAGTCACTGGAGGCTCCAAAACGACTTGAAATCCACCAGGAGTCGACTTCGTAGAGTATTATTAATTAGTTTGCAGAATAAATTTCGGCTTTCCATCTCCATTATTGATGAAATTTTGGAAAATTTCAAAATTTCAAAAATCTACTGGAAGCTCCAGTAATTTTTAAAAAGTCGCTGGATGCTCCAAAACGATTTGAAATCCACCTGCAGTCGACTTCATAGCGTGTTGAAATTAGTTTGCAGAATGAATTTTGGCTTTCCGACTCCATTTTTTAATGAAATTTTGTGGAGATTCCGAGTTTCAAAAATTTGCTGGAGCCTCCAGAACTGCTTAAAACGGTTTGAAACAGTTTCCAATCGATTTGGCATGTCGAAAATAGAGTGTATCCCAAATTTCAGCTTTCTTGGTCAATTTGGTAAAATTTTGTTTTTTCTCCTCATTTTTGGTCTAAATTTGATTTTCAAAAATTCACCAAAAATCTAAAAAGGCACTTTAGCACTTGAAATTTTGACAGATGATAAATTTTTGGCTGATCTGTCGATTAAAAAAATGTTGTGCAAGTCCTATGTTAGAACGTAAAATCTGCGATTGCGACTGACCTGTCGTCAATCAAAATGGCCGCCATTTTGTAAGTAGGGCCACTTGTTAGTTTCTACACTGAAAATAGTCTGTGGAAACATTCTACAAAATAATGTACTACATCGATCCAACTTTGAGGAGTCCCAAAAGTTGATGAAAAAAGAGTATTATTTGGGAAAATTTTCAAAATCCTCCAACTTTCCACAACTATGTAATATCAATTATTACGAAGATTTTTCTCCCATTTTCGTGACAAATTTATTCGAAAAATTGACCTTCTTAATAGAAAAAGTAACTTTAATTTGGAAAAAGTAACCCTTTACCCCTATCACCCGGGCCTAAACATAATTAAAATACATTCGATCGCCCTTGAACGATAACAATGTATACTGCCACCGGTGAGTACGTATTGACCACAAAAATATATGACCCATGCAACAAAATAGGTACACCTTAAATGAACCCAGACCAAAGCTCGTTAAAACCAAACCCCAAAATATTACAATATGTAAGTTATATTGTATCGTTCGCCACTCGAACGTATTCGTATACATGTACAAAACCAAACACCGTACACATTAACGAATTTTCACCGCTATTTCGAGTAAAAATACACAGTAACCCTAGCCAGTCAGTCGTAAGCCACCGCACCGTACAGTTATATGCATTCCGATGAGCTTTTATGCTCTGATAGTGCGTATAATTGCTATGGAACGGCTTCACTAACCGACTTAATATCTGTCGCCTATTACGCCAGTACAAAGCCAAACAATTTTCGGTAAAAATAACCATCTAATTGATACGAGTTCGGTTCGTAACGAAGAATGGTTTCTTTTACACGTACTAAAAATATTTTACTTGCGGTTTAGTAGGTACCTATCTAAAAAGCACAGAGTTTGAAAAAAAGGTAGATAATTTAATTATATTACAGACTGAGACAGATCGATTATGACGTAGGTAATCTTTGTCGATAGTTAATTCCGGAAAAATATTCACCAAATCAAAGGTATAGTTGGGCACGTTTCAGACACCGGGTAGGTATTTTATTAATTTTTAGAGTATACCTTAATTAATAATTAACGATATAAAATTTCATCTAGCGTGAAAATATTTCATAGCTGTAACCATCCTAATATAATCCAATGGGGGAAAAAAAAGATAGGTAGGTAGTTTCATCTCGCGGCATTCTTTTATCGCTTACACAGGAGCAGATCTAAAGTATAATTTGATAAATGAGAATAACAAATCATCGTTGACACGTATAACAAATGGCAGCCATAATTAATCCAACATTAACATTTTTCCATCGCGCCGACAACACAATCAAGCATCGAGAAGTGAATTTTTTAAATTCGATACTTACCAAGGATTTGGTTGCGTAAAGCTAAAGCCTCCCTGTGCAGTATAAAGAATAGATAGGTAACGCTATAAATTTCCTATTTTTTTTCCTCCTACCAAACTTCTCGACCAACGTGATAAATCAATCCTGTCGCAGGCTACTGTATTTTTTTCTCATCGGAGTTTACTTTATTAAGCGATCAAATAATTAATGCTATATAAACTATAGATACAATAAGAAGAGGAGAAAAATCCTATCGGGAACCCCGCAGTTGACGTTCGTGAAAGAGAAGGGGGTAGTTTATTTGTCCTAATGATGGTACGGTTATTAAAATACCCAGCCTGGATCCATTTGGCCGACAAATTAGTCGCTTAATCGCCTCGTCTCTAATTAACTGTACGATAATAATGCTGTAGGTATTGAAAATAACCCAAGAATGAGGAAATGCTATTTACCGCGGATATCTTCGCTACGTCAAAAAATTTTCTTTTCATATTCAAGTATCGCAATAACTTCTTGTTCGAATTTCGGTCAAGACTGTACCGAGCTATACGGAACAGGAGAGCTTTTTGAGTCGATAACTAAAAAATGGCTCGAGCTAAGGCTTGTGTTTAGAGACATGTGATGTTTCATAATTACGTGTTCTGTGTGTACTCTTCGGAAACTCGATAGCAGGTTGTGTTCGGCTTCTGTACTTGCGAGTACAAAAAAGACCCTATTTTGACAGCAGATTAATGTTAAAGGCAAGACTCGAGTCACCCTACCCTAATCACCTTTCATAGTACGGTAGTCTACGTACCCATACCCACCACTACCTCGTGTATTCGACGATGCTGCAGGTGATGTTTCGACCGCTATACTCTGTGTACAGCTACACAGAGTTATTATTATGTAATTTTTGCTCTTCCTCCGGCTCTTTCGATTTTTTTTCCTCTTTTATTTTCAAATTCTTTAATAAAGTATGTAAACGCAATTATTGTCTTTTATCCGGGAAATGCACAATGTCACGAGTTTGAAAGTCATTCGATAAGTTATTCTACGAACGTAGACTGGAATTTAGTTATTTCTTCTTACATATTACCTACTCGATGTTTTAAAAGTAGGTATGTAATCGAGATCGCAGGTATTTATGCCAAGGGTTTTTCGATAATTCTGATAATAGAATCTACTGTGAGCTAGTTTGAAAGGAAACAATGGAAGGATGTTTACATTTGATAAAATAAGAACTGATATGGTTTCCGATTATTGGCAAAATTTCTAAACTTGAGCGTTTAATTTTAGATTTTAATTAAGAAATTGGTTTTGCTGATATAGGTTGATTTAGTCGAAGAGTAGCGAGCTAGCTAAATTTAGCTCAAAATATCTCAAAGACAGGGTTTCATAAAAAAAATTTAATCACGCTACACAGATAAAAAATTTTATGCTCTATAATTTTTGCATCTCTTAATTTTTCTCGCAGAACTTTTAGTTTTCCCTAAAAAAATAATTTTTAAACAAAAAAATGAATATGTAGAAACAAAAATATTAGGACAAGAAAATCTTCACCATTCGAATTTGAGTTCAACATAACTTGACCGTTTGAAGATGAAAAATTGATTTTTTTCAGTGTTTCTATCACGAAAAATCATTTTCAAGAAAAATTCGTGATTTCTCAAAAGTGGTACCTGGAGCACTACAAAGAGGACTTGAAATCTATAATCGAGTTTTTCCATCCATAAATGAGAAGAACTCATCAACTATAGCTGAAAGAGTTTTGAGTGTCCTAAATGAGAAAAAAAGGAAGGTAATTCCGAATTATAGCTCCGAAGTTTTTATTTGAAGCTTTTTATGATTCTAGTTGTGTTATAGAAGAAAAAAATTTCCTTTAATGCCAAATTGAAAATTCGGATTTTTAAAAAATCAGACAGAATGGAATAAAAGATACATACATTTTTGTTCGATCAAAAAATACTTACCAAGTAAATATCGAAGTACGTATTTTTTTTTTGTTTTTTTGAGGAAAAAAACAAACACAAACATTGTATTTAGAGAAAGGATTTCTAGTAAAACTGCCAACAAGCTCAACTTTTCATGAAGAGTACAGAAGAAAGTTGAAAATGACCATTCAAAAAAAAGAATTGAAACATTTACGATAAGAAAGACACGACTTCATCTCTTTAGAAAACTAACCAATTCACAAAATGGAATTTCAACGCTTCTAGAGGGCACAAAAGCTCTTAATTTTGATCAAAATTCAATAATCATTGAAAACGAGGTCATAAAATGATTGTTACAAATCTGAAGACGCTGCATGAATCCGAATATAGATTAATTTTTTCAAGAACCCCTCCCCCCAGCCCCACCAGTCGATGTGGAACACAACATGTGAAATATTTAATGATCAGTTTAAAATGTTCTACAAAAAGAGTCAAACAATGTTTTTCCATGGTCAGTAGAAAAATCGATAATTAAGTTTAATGTTTGGAATTCCAAATTTAGAGAAAATTTGAAAACGTATCAGAAAGTCATTTTTGAAAGTTTTACTCTACAATGCAAAAAGAAATTTCAAAAATTGGTCATTTTTTCCAAAAGTTTGGTATAAAAAAGTCAAGAGTTTTCAATTTTTTCCAAAATCTTAAAAGTAAGACTAAATATTGTAAAATTAGATAGATATAGGTATCATCACCAACACCAAGTATTCGAAATTGGAAATTTTTATTCCAAGTTTTTATAAGTTTAAAACTCGTACCAACCTACCAACATCAAAATGTCGGAAATTGGTCATTTTTCGCAAAACAAATAATTATTCAAGTTGAAAAAGGATGTCATTCATTTTGAAAAATTTGATGAATTGATACATCAAAGTATCTGCATATTTTCATTTTTAAAAAAAGCACAAAATAATGTTTTTGAAACCAGATTAAAACATTGAATTTTTTCTCTTCTTTGAACCAAAAGCATAGAAAACGAAAATGAGCAGATATTCTGTTTCAGACTCTTGTTTTCCTTAATAAAAAAAAAACAGAACCGAGTAAAAAAATCATTGGGTAGCCAAAATATTTTCAAAATGTTCGATTTTTCAATTCTTATTTTTTTTCATTTTTGCAAGACTTTTGTAAAAATATCACCCCTTTCCTGTAAAAAAACATTTCCTCTTACAAAAAATAAAAAAAATTTTCAACAATCAAATTTCAAAAAAAGGGGGATCACATGGAGTAAAAAATTTAAAGAAAAAAAATCTAGCTATGTCCCAGCTCGATTTTTCACTTCTTTCTTTCAAATTTGAAAAAATTAAAATGCAAGATTTTTGAACCAAATCTCAACTCCAAAATTCAAAAATCTGCTACAGATTTTCATTCAATCAAACACAGTTTCCTCTTTCCACTGATATGAAAACCAATCGACAGCCATTTTCTCAAGAAGGGAACTTTGAAAAGCAACATTTCAAAAAAATCCAGCAAAACAGAAAACAAAACCATCTTCTGTTTTTTCATGACTCCTAAAAAGATGGCAGGAGAAGTTTGGAGGCGACTTCTTTCAGAGCATTGGGAAAAATGGACAAAAAAGTTCATTGTTTCAAAAACTTCTGACAAATTTCCAAAAATGGGAATTTTTCTCAAAAAGTTAATTACATTTACTTTCTGTCCCTCCACATAATCCTTTGCAACATTTTCGATCATTCTGAATATTTCGTTGTCTAGTTCAGAATTAACCAAAAAAATGAATATAATTCTACGTAACAAGGAGCCTTTTACGTTTCCCTCCCTCCCTCTTCATCTCTCCATTATTACCAACGGAATTCGATATTTTCGTTCGTTCTCAAGCTGCCATCGATTCTCCGAATCAAAGTCGTAAAATTTTTCATTTTAATACACACTAAATCCAACAAAGTATCCGTCTACTACTACGTCGTCACAGAAATACATGCGAGAGCTAGTGGAGCCAGTCATCTCCACATTGGTCCAACTATAAGATGGTAACAGGTATACGAAGAAGGGCTAAACGTCGAAGCAGGAGAGAAAAAACCTGTGGATCGTGTCGTGTAGCAGATGAAAGAAGAAGGTAATTCCTACAATGGATCTTTGTTACTACTTATGTTGAATAAAAAGCAGATGCAACACCTGTTGGAGCGACCTTTTCAACCAAGTTGAAGCAATGGTAACCGCCATGAATAGCCCCTTATATAATTCGAAGGTATATAGATAAGAGTAAAAACGTAGAACGCCACTTCCAGCCACCGCCACCAGTCTCCAGCATTAGACATCAATGGAGCCAGCACTATGAGCTGCCAACAGGCAACATCCAGCACATCTATGTAGATTCAAATTCGCCATTCGCAAACGCGAACAGCAAAGCTCCTCGAATCTCGATCGTGGGAGTATAAATTCGCATATAAAAGCGACATATAGTGGTACAATAAGCCGCGAGTTTTGAAAACGTACGCGAATGATCAAAGACCTCGTATTGTGCATTTTTAATAATACGTAATCCAGTCCTAACGCGGATAATTGAGAAAACAGAGCAAGAGAGAGAGAGAGAAAAAAAGAAAAACCAGTGACAATAAAATCATTCGAGACACATACTCGCATTGAATACACACGACAAATTCAGAATTCGCACGCATGTACCTTGAACTAAAAAACCAGGGGGAAAAGGGCAATAAGAAATAATGCACTTCAATAAAAACGAGTTTACAAATTTTTCCTACTTATTTTTCCTTCAATTTGGACTTAAAAATACGCCAATACACGATACCATGCGCATTACCATATATAAAACAATTCCACCGAGTTGTGTAAAAATCTCGTGTTTCGCGACTATTAAAAACAAAACAAAACGCAAAAAAATACGGTATACGAGCCCTTGAAAAAAATATATTAAATGTACGACTGGCTCTCTAAATGGAAAATAACGAATAAAAAGACGAAATAAAATTCTCGACTAAATAAGCATCAAGACAAATAAAACTTTACCTTCTTCGTTATAACTAATTACCTAGTCGTGGCGAAATGAGAAAATTACTATAAAAAATTAGCTACATAAAAGCAGTAATTTTAACGAAATATTTCCTTCTTTAGAACGAAGAAGAAGAAGACGTTCCTCGTACATAATTTAAACTCGGCGAATGCCAAATATTGTTATTTTTTATCCATTTTCCAAACGCTAAGTAGGTAAAAAGGTAAATATACAGGTACACTACCGACCATCGAGTCGAAAAAACACCTGCATTAATGAATTCGTTTTCATTATTACAAGGCACAGGACATGGACACGGACACTCGAATACCAACCCTTCAAAATATTTATTATTACATTTTCGCTGGAAATGATGACGAAATATTAGGAAACTTTCAAAATTTGCTTACTTATGCCAATAAATTTTTGGAAGCTTCATGGTGATTTTGATTAGTCACTAGCACTGTTACAAGATCACACAACACATCACAATCACACGCGTTTTTTTTTTTTCAAATTTAACCGAAACGAGCACGATTTACTGGACGACGTTCATTTGAATGAATACACTATTTTAGTCTCGTGTATAGAAAAAAAAAAAGCGAAAAAATAAACACCTACGCGAGTCTTCGATACCTGTATACCTGCGTTTGTTACACAAATCGTGGGTCACTTCGAAGATCAACCAGCCAGGTAACTAACAACAACGAGTCAGTGTGACCATCTAAAGGATTCAAATCCCAACATTTTCAATCAAAAGTTACACCACGATTACAATTCGCGTATTTCCCATCACAATTTTCACTAAATTTTTAAATTTTTTGCCGAAGAAAATCACTCGAAATTTGTAAACCGAAATCGTGCACTTTCGCCCCGTATATAAGAAATTTATTTCGAATTCAAAAACACCAGACGATCTAACCGAACGACACACCAATCACGTACTCGTAAAAATTCCTCAATGTCTCCGAAACACCTGAACACACCGTGTCTTATGTACCTAGTCGGATACCTTTCTGTGGCTAAAGCAGAGCCAGCAAGCCATCAACTTCCACACAGTCACAGTGTCGAGATCTGGCAAGTGAAACACCGGTGAGCGGAGAGTGGTGGCAGCGTTCGACGTAGCTCAAGTCAGAAGACAAGTCTCTCTCATTCTTGCTCCCACTTTCCACCATCCACCATCACCATTGCCATAGTACTCGAAGAGTATGAGTACACCGTGATGCACGAGATTCGCTATATTGACACACATGTTGGAACATCGGCGAACGAACTCCGAATCTCGGAAGTGATTCAGTCTGTAGTTCAGTTCTTTTGGTTACTATCGCGTATCACCTCATCATAAGCTGATTGAACTGAATTATTCAGAATGATGCAGACAAATTCTCGATGCTGTGAACTTTCAGCTTTTATAAACTTTTTAAGTTTTTTTACCTATTACAATGAAATTAATACACTAGTGTTACTTTTTTCAAATTTTTTACTGACAGAACTGTTCATTAAGTCATTTTACTGAAGACTCAAACTCAAAGGCATAAAAAAAGAAATGGAAAACTGAACTGAAAGTTTATGTTTCTTATTTTCATTTTCGAAGTATATTAAAATTTGAACAAGGAACTTCTGTCATTTTCATAATTTAATTACATACATATTTTCTTTTCTCAATGAACACTCGAGAGTTTGAACTTGAAGTATTCTCAAAGCTTTAGAAAACTTTTTCGATTTTTTTTCAAGTGAAAATGAAAATGGGAGGCCCCTTCTACCTTTTCTGTTTCAAAATTATTCCAAATACTTGTTGTTTTTTTATTTTTACTAAACACACTTGTTTTCATTCATAATTTCAATTTTTCATTTTTATTTTCATTTTTCATATTCGAAGTATTGGATTAGATGTAAAAAAAAAGATTGAAAATGGGAACTGAAAAAATGTCATCAATGTACTCGTACTCGTACGTTCGATACAGATTTTAAAAACCGGCCAAAAACAGGAAAGGTTCAAACTTGAAAGGGCATCATACATATTTTCATTTTCGAATTTTTCAATTGAAAAAAAAAATCAAAAAAGTTTTCAACGCTTTGATAAAATTTATAGTATTTATTGAAACAAGAAAATATCGAAAATAAATTACTATAAAACCTAAAAAGGCCCTTTCTCAATGCAATTACTACGTTCCGAACAAGTGAACGAGATTGCTCGCTCTTAGAGCAAAATGTTCCGACATGTGTGTCAATATAGCGCACCTCGTGATGCACAGGTAAGAAAAACGTGTTTTTCGCTCCAGCCAGCAGCGTAATTCTTGTCTCATAAATGAGCCTGGAAATAAGGAAACGAATGCTCGTTGTATGGATACGATTGTCGAAGGATTCATTAACGAGGTCTTTCTAATACAACAGATTTAACCTTTGAAGACGATAGTTTAACTCATTTCTGTACGCATGTATTTGGTTTCCATTACAGAACACATCTCTTTCTTTACTTATCCAAGTACACGAGCTCGTGTATGTAAGTATATTCGTAGGCAATGAGAATAAATTATTTAAAGGATGTTGACCCAAAACAACTCGAAGGTGGTTCTTTTCATATTAGAGAAAAAAAAACAACTAAACGACAAAGAAAACCAGTCATACAATTTTTTAGTCGTTTTTCTCGCTGTAAGATCATCTTCAACTTTTCTATTTTTAAACTATGTATACCTCTAATTCAAGCGTAATTACTCGCGTTTTCATTAATTCTACGACAAAATAACGAGAAATACGTTTCGAGAGTTATATTTTCATTTACATTTACCTCTGTGAATACTTTGCAGGTAATCAAAACGGAGAAAAATCAAGAAAAATTGTCAAGGTTTTCATCCCCTCGAGAATAATATGTTCGAAAAATTTTTAATTTAAAAGTAAACACGGTGAAATTAGGTGATGAATGATGGTCCAGTGCTTTTTGCGAGGAAGTGGTCGTGGGTTGATAGGAAACAGGAGCAATAAGATTAAGAGTAGAATTAATATCACTTCGAAAAATTATAACGGGGTTCAATTTAAATGCCTTCCTTTGTTTTTGTCAAAAAATGAAATTTTCAAAGCCAGAAACGTCATATTAGTTGCATTTATCATTTTTTATGTCTTATAATGCATATAAATTTTTGCATAGGTACCTAGACCTAACTCTCAAGTTGACTTTCTGGAAGGCATTTCGCAAAACTGATTCTGCGTCGACTTTGTGAAACTTGTATTCTTGTTGAGCAACTTCCACTTTTCAGTGCAAAATCATATTCTTTTCATGTTCTTTTGAATCTCAATTTGAAGAACACAAGTAGGTACACTAAACATACAAAAATGTAGAAATTCACCTTGAAATTTCTCATCTACTTAAGACACTAAATGTATTAGATAATTTGCTGGAAAAACCCACCGAGGATGCTTCAAATAAAACATTACTAAAGTAACTTGCAAAAAATATTCGTACAAAATGATAATTCCCGGTTCTACTTTGTCAAAAAAATCCTCCCTTCAATCATTAGGTAAGTATAATTCATACAACTTCCCTCCAATTTTCTCGTTTTTTTCCTGAAGTGTTTACCATAAACCGAAGAAATGAAATAGAATGCTGTTTTAAGTTCTTCAATTCTTTCACTCGTCTACGATTTTCAAGTGAACCTGCACCTCGCCCTGCACCTTTTTAATCATATTTTACCATCTCATTTTAATAAAACCTGGTCCAAATTGTATCTCAGAAGTAGACGAATACATTGAAAAGAGTAAAAAAATGAAGCACTGAAGAAATTACAGGTAGAAGAAAGAGCACTTTCCTTAATTTTTTCAAAATCTCTTGATTGCAAATAATCTCCTCCCCCTCCCCCTCCCACAAAACCACGATATTCAGGGATTTTATGTCGTCTGCGCCTGCTTTAATCCAATTGATTTGAAACTTGATATAAAGGTGAAGATACATGAGTGTAATGACCATCAATTTTTTCAATTTTTTTTACCCCAGCAACGACCCCAAAATTCACTATAAAAACTTGAAATCAATGTGGAGAGTGGTCCAAAATCTGGAAAAAGTCCCAAAAAAATATTTCCCCATTTTTTAGTGTATTTTCTACCAGTGGTAATTTTTTCAGAATTTTTCGAGCGGTGGCTACTTTTCCATGGCCATAAAACCATTTGGAAACACGGTTTTCTCTGCGTATAAAGTGGTCAATTTTGGTCGAAAACTTTTTTCCTCACCACATATATTATCATCAAAGACACCAAACCACACCATTAACCTGAATTCGGACCAAATTCGTCAATTTTTATATTTTTTAAGTAAGTATAATTTTTACTTGAAAAATTCGATTATATGTACCATTTTGGGAAACCTTAGGACACCTCTTCCGGATGACCTACACAGCTTGAATACATGTCCAGACTAATATCAACTCGAAATACATCGTATACTTGAATTTCAGCAAAATTAGAAATCACACGATTTTCTGAAATTGGACAAATGGTTTGCATTTTATGAAAATCTTGCTTGAAAAAAATTACTTCAGACTTGATTCAAAAATGATGATATTTTCCAAGTTTTTAGAAGCCACATTTGACATCCAAAAATCTACTCTAAATTTTTTCAAAGTCCAAGTATTAAGAATTCAGCAATAACAAATTTTTTCAATTTTTCAAAGGTCAGAGTTACGCGGTATCTTGGAATCGAAGTCTTAAATCAGGATCTCGAAATCGAAGTCTCAAAAATCAAAATCCGGGTCTTGAGATCATTGAAATGCGAGTATTAAAAGTGCGTCTTGAAATAAACGTCTTAAAACCAAGGTCTGGGTTGTCTTGAAATCCTTTATAAGGTAAAAAGTGCTCTGAAAATAAGTAAGTCACGAGACTTTATAGGACCTCCCCCCTCAATACTACTATTTCAAAATTCAAAAATATGTTCTTCAAATATTTTGGAAAATTTTCTTGAATTTTATGATTTATGAGCAGGTGTCTATACTTTTTCACGAGTTCCAAACCTGATATTAACGTCGAAGGAAAAAAATACAACTAACACTATAACTTATAAGTACAATAAAAAAATCGAGAATCATAGTATGACCTCTCCCAGTTTTCTAGCTACACTGTTCATTTCACGATAATGATCATTCACGAAAAGGAATGATTATTATGTACTTTTCTCGGAAGGTCTTCTCAAGAGAAAACTATTATATGCCGGGGAGTTGGTCGTTGAAACAAAGAAAATGAGCAGAAAAAAGGAGGGACAGACGAAAACCCCACAAAATTTCGTTCACATCAACTGTTAATAAACTTCTACATACAACTACAATCTACAAGTAAAAATCTAAAACAGCAAATACAAAATACTCGATCAACAGTACATTACATAGGTAGATTACCTACTTCAAAAACCTCACATATTAAGGCTTTGCAAAATAAGAAAAGAGGGTGTCGACTGTTGATTCACACAAGAAATTGAAAAATGAATATCTGACCATTCAAAAAGAAAAATATCAATCAATAAACCACACTGACAAAGAGTGCTCCGTCTCGGCCGGAACCAGTTTCCTGGAACAACTTGTAAAGAAACGGACAGAAAATCTTTAAATACCCTAAATTATTCATTTCATTCTATTCACACGTTAAAATATGTGCAAAACAGCGTTAAAAAGACCCCTCAAACATTATCAAAAAATGTCTACTATACATGTTCTTTAACCTCATCATGGGCATTTTAGAAGCAAAAAAAACTTACAAAATACCACGAAAATCTCTCCCAAAAATCCACTTTGTTTTCTTTTAGCTTCACATCCATTCGAGGAATCATTGCTGACAAAGAAATAAGCACTATTCATCATTCGTCGAGTATTTTTGCGTCAATTTCCTTGAACTGATAATTATTTTTACTTTCGTCGATGAGCATAAATTCGTACTAACATAAGACGTAGGTACACGTTCTTATGGCGTACCTGTATGTACTCATATCGTACATATATTGTTCGGTTTTTAAACAATTGATTGCGAGAACCCTTAAGCGTTGAATTTTGCCGCCAAATTTCAAACAATAGAGGAGCTACTCGAGCTGGAATAGGTAAGCTAGGTGAATCGCCTCGTAGCATAATTACAACAATACAAGATCACCGTACTACCCGTCCACGTCCATGTCCATGTCCATGTGTTCTTTAGTTTCGTACTCGTATGGATATAGGTACATGGGTACAAGTACAATCGATATAGTGGTGGATTTTGGGGCTATATACGAAGAAGAGTCATCTTTATTATTGGTCTTCCTCGTCTCGTAAGGTATTATCACAATTGTAATTATCGATGTGATTGTTATTACGACATGTATCTATTATAGTACGTGTCAAGGGCACCATCAAGCCAGCATAGGTATCATTAAGAGACATGGCAACGTGGACGTATGTACCTGTACCATATACCTATGCTTGATTCGGCTCTAACGTTCATAGGAAAAAAACCGGTCAGTTGCTGGGTACAATATCTTTGTGGATTTGTACGCAGCTAGAAAATATTGATAATACGACGCGATCATTTTAAATTCCAAGACGAGTTTCGAGTCAAAAAGGAGGGAAATAAGGTGGGCGAGACATGCATACTACTCGTAAGATAAGAATTAAGCCTACAGGCTGGTTGGAGATTTGATAATTACGATTCGAATTCGGATTTATGACACAAAATCGGAATACCTCGTAGATTTAAAATAATGTAATGACCTAAAAAAAAACTCGTATAAAAGAGACACCGATGGACATCTTAGCAACCTATCCGGACTCAAAAGAAAAAGAGTATAGAGCCTTGCATAGGAAAGACTATATACTACATACAGGGTGTTCAGTTCGTAATGTCGAGTAATACGTCTGAGATTCATCAACCAAAACTACATAAATGTTGATTAGTTTGCCAATCCTAGAAATTGCAGGAGCAATGTCGCGATATTATGGAGTATTTGAGTTCCAGCCTTTGCCTTCTGATACTCGTAACACCTGAGAAGCTAACGTAAGCTAATATTTATCGATCAAAAAGTTCTCATAAGATACTCACTTATTATTGAAATCTTTACTACTCCTCCTAGAATCTTCAATTATGGCAGTGGTTTTTAATCGGTGTTCGTCATTCGGCGGACCAATCAGCAATTCAGTACCTCCGTTCGTAAAAGGCGAACTAGCTCGTCGAGTCTCCTGCAAATGGCTATCACTATCCGCACTACCCGGCACACATAACGATACACGACGATTTTTCAACGATTCGATTTCCTGATTATCAAACGAAAAATTTCTCGCGAACGGCTCAGATTTCACGAGAGAATCGCTGCTTTTCACTTCACTCGGTTTCGATTCACTGGCAACTTTACTCGAAGACGAAAGCTCTGCGGTAGCCGATTTCGGACGCGAATACGATGTCGAGCCACCACTACTAGTGTCGCCGAATTTCAGAGGTACTGATTGATTATGCGATGATCTGCTGCTATCCGGATCGGTGGTATCTTTTTCCGAATCTGTGTGGATTAACGAGGCTGCGTATATTGATGGTTGCTGTCGATTGTCTACGAATCCGTTTAAATCCGAAGCGGAAGAACTGGCGAAAGATGTTGGTCTGTTAAGCTGCAATGGCAACAAAAAAATGCGTCGATTATTGAACTGAATTTTGAATTATCACAAATGAGATTACACAGAAAAAAATCAGATGTAAGTAATGCAGATCAAGACAATGCTGACAAAAGAATTTCCTGAATCACTACACTGCACTAGGGAGGGCTATCGCGATGGGGACGCGAGGGCTGCTCGAGTGTAGAGGGTGCGAAATATGTTGTGGTTGTCAATATGTACTTTGAGGAAGAAAGCTCATAAATTCCAAAAAATTGGTTTTTAGGGTACGAGTATTTTGAGCTGATACAACAGGGCGTTCACATCTGTGGATTCCATAAAATGAGAGTATCGTACATATAAATTCAAATTCTTAATGAGAGCAAATTTTTTGTTTAAAATCAAAAAATAACACTTTTTGTCTCTTGAATTTTCTAAAATACTTCGCAAGGGAGAGGGCTCCATTACCCAAGCAGCCGAAAGTGAAAAAAAAAGCTTCATGGGGGAAATGAAGAGACAAAAAAATGTTCAGTTTTTAATATACAAGTAAGTATAGTGGTTCAAAAAATTTCTTGCAACCGTTTTTCAGAAGTTTTTCTTGGAAACTCATCATGAAAATTTTTTGAGACATTTCATAGGTAAAGAATTGAAAATTAAAATGTATTTTTTGTCCCTTGACATTTTACTCTAAAAACTTTTTCAATCATTCATTGATTACAGGGCTCGTTCTGAATTTTTCCAAAAAGAAATAACTTTAGTAAGGCAACAAAAAAAAAAACGATCAAAAAATAGAAAGTGACAAAACATGAGCAAAACATTTTGAAGTAAGTATGACAAATCATTTTAAAAAACAGTACATTACAGTTTGAAACGTTTTGGTTATTAATTTTGAAAAGTTGAACTAGATATTCTGAAACTTTTTGACGATTTTTGGCAATTAAGTGAGAATTTTTGCAGTTTCTAGATGACCCAATAAAATTTTTTTTTTGGCAAAGTAAGACTTCGACCATTTTAACAAAAGGAAGAATTTTTAAAATGTTTGGCAAAAAAGCGAGACTTTTAGACAATTTTTGGAAAAAAGTCGAGACTTTTTGGAATTTTTTTGCAAAAAAACAAAAATTTTTAGAAATTTTGTAAAAAAGCAAGATTTTTTGACGAGAATTAAAATTTTAGCAAAAAGGAGTACTTTTTTGGAAATTTTTAGCAATTTTTGAGAAAAAAATGAAACTTTTAGATAATAATTTTTGGAAAAAGTGAAAATTTTTGAAATTTTGCTAAAACATGGTATTTAACGGATTTTTATTTCGAAAAATCACTACTTTTTCACTACTTTTTGCACTACCTTTTTTCAACCAAATTTTCAGAATGCTATCCACACGACCCCCCCCACCCCACTAAAAATGTAACAAAGTCAAATTTTTTACAGGAAAATTTATTTTCAAAAAAATTGAAATTAGTTGAAAATTTGCATACTTACAAAGTATTTTTCAATTTCAATCAAAATTATTTTTAAAAAAACAATGCAAATGAACGCATTACATCCATTGTAAGACAAGGCATCTAACAAAATTTCAAAATAAAAAAGAAAGACTTTAGCAGGACATTTTTTAAACACTCGAGATTTTCTAAGAAAAGAGAGCCGAGGAGGGGTGGGGAGCAAACTTTCACATTAGAATTTGTCGCTTTTCCAGTGTCTTCAAACATCCCAAGATTTTTTTCAAGCAAGCGGATGTTGAAAATATAGTTTTATCATTTCAATTTTTGATTTTATTTTCACCATTTAGGTTCTGGCTAATGTAATGAAATTGGGTGAATAAAAAACTTTTTTGTAACAGTAAAAAACTAACGAGCCCGAGCGAAGCGAGGGCAAAAGCTTTCAAAAATTCAGGTTTTGAGAAGTAAATAAAAAGTTTCTTCATGCAGAGAGAAGTTCATTTTTCTGATTCAAACTTTGAACATTTCTTGAATTTGAACAAAAAGTTTCTCATGTGGAAAAAGAGCAAATAGCCCGAGCGAAGCGAGGGCAAAAGCTCTCGAAATTGTGTAATTCAAGTTCTAAAAAAGTCGACAAATGAGCTCTTTTCTACAGATTGAGAAAAAAAAGAACGCATTTGAATTTTTTCATTTTTTCACTACCTTTTTACCAAAATTCACTACTTTTTCACTACTTTCACTACCCATTTTAAAAATCACTACTTTTTCACTACTTTCACTACTTGCACTACCTGTTAGATACCCTGTAAAAGCAAGAATTTATGTCAAAAAGCAAAAATTTGATAATTTTTAGAAAAAGCAGCAATTTTTGGGGATCATTGGCAAAGAAATATTTCTTTACAATTTTTCTAAATAGAGATTTTTTTGTAGTTTTTATGTTTAAAAAAAGCGACTTTTTGGAATTTCAGGTAAAAATCAAGATTTTTGAACAATTTCAAAAAAATCACAATTTTTTAAAAAAAGTACAGTTTTTGTCAATTTTTGAAAAAGCGAGAATTTTTGTTTATTGGGAAAAACGAGACCTTTGAGAAATTTTACAGAAAGAAAAAAAGTCAATTTGTAATCTTTTGAGAAGAAGCGATCATTTTTAGCAAGAAATGAGAACATTTGGCAATTTTAACAAAATGTGAGATTTTTGATATCTTTGGCATGTTGGCAGGAAAATACCACTTTCAGCAGGATTCATATTCAAATGTTCCCATTTGAGGGGAGGGTCAACATATGTTTTCATTTTCTACACAGAAATTTTTTTTTAAAAATATACTTTTTTCTGAACAGAATCCGGGAATATTTAAGGTTGAATTGTTTGGCAAATTTGACAAGATATAAAAATAAACAGGGCAAAAAAATAAGCAATAAACAACACTGTTTGATACCCTGATGTTTTCCTCACATTGCAAAATTCCCTGACACTTGCCTGGCTTAGAGGGACGAATTCCACTGATTTTTCTCGGTTTTCCAGAGACTGTACTTTTTTTGATTTTCTACCTCCTACCCTTCTATCAATAAACCAATTCTCTAAATGGGCTCTCAACACCTTTGAAAAGGACAAAGGGCTTAAATTGCACAAAAATGTTAAAACTTTCCCATTCATTCTGATCCTTCAATCATTTACAATAATAATTCCCCAAAAATATATTTAAATTCTCTTTCAACTTCAAAATACATAATTATTATCTATATCTGAAATGAATTAGTTTTATCTCGATAGTCAATTTAATTTATACGATACCTCATAGAGGAAACCCTCGATAAGCACATATTTAAAGTATATACCTGGACAGAGAAGCTGGGGCACCATTTATCCGAACCAAAAATACCATAAAGAAGAAATAATACATAAACCTCTATACCAAACATATTCATACGAATAAAGAAGCTCGTCGTCGTCGTCGTCGTATATTCATGTAGGGTAAAAGTAAATACAGTATCAGATCAGTACCAGTAGGTATAACTGATTGATACGTAACATCGGGACAGATTCGATATATGAAAGTAGGTAGAATTTAACCTAACCCGGGTGTATTCGTATTCGCAAATCCATCTGTAAAATATGGCAAAATGACAAAACAATTTTCCCGCTCTGACCACCTCGCGTATAAAATTCGAAAAGAGTTAAACATATTTCAATAATAAAAGATCGGAGGAAAACGGTATACTACAGATATAAACCCTAATTTCGATCATTTGAAGAGTAACATTGACAATAAAAAGGCTCTCGTCTCGAGTACACTTCACCTTTTCTTTTTTATTACTAAACGGTCGTAGCTACGAGCGTATAAAAAAAGTATTTTTAAAATGAAAAAAACAACGTCAAATGCAGGACAGGTATACACCATTTCGAACCTTTGCCGCCGCCACCGTCGTCCTAGCGCTGTGATTCGAATTTTTTCCTTCCTTTTTTTTTTACGTATCGTTTCACTTTAGCTATCTTCGACAAACCGAATTCTCTTGTCTGCTTCAAGGTACATAGAATATGGAGGAGTAGTATTAAATGCTTAAAAACTCATTTTACAAGACTTTACACATGATAACTTTCACCTTTTTCTGTGTGTACCTTCAAGTACGAGGAGAATTTCCGCCGCGTTCGACAACGTCGAAAAATACGACGAGTAACTTAATAAATGGATAGGATAGGTTGTTATTTGAAAATGGTATTTTAATGTTTTACTAGCTAAATTCACTCGTAATGGGTTTCCAGTTTTCTCGCAAGATCTCTCTATTCGTATGGAAAGAGTTTTGAAAAAAAAAAATTTTTCCGAAATAATGTTTCGACCGGGCTCCTCTTCTCACTCTTCACCTTTTCTCTCACTCGACCAAGAATACAAATTACGATCGCGTTTGCCGACAAAAGACGAGCACATCAACGTTTGGAATTCGTTGTCGAAACGTCGTCTGGACTACGGTTGACCTGCGGGGTAACAAGTTTGTCGCCGAAAGATCTATTAATCACTAAATTTATGACATTCCTCGAACACATTTTCGTTCACCGGGCACATGTACCTGGCAAACGACAAACGACTACCGGAGATTCGAGTACAAACAGCATCAAATCTGGTTCACAGATTCGCTCTAGATTCACGACCAGCGACGATGACGATGACGCGGCCGACATTGTGAATTGATGCGGAGGAGGCGCGAAATTACCATTTTTCCAACTAATTAAAATCTATCAACAATGGATATTACGACAACGACGCGGGCTCCTACTCTATTATTATCAATAATTTGCATAAAAAACTCGATACCATAGCGAACACCTTATTATATAAGTGAACGTTCGTTCCGTTGTATTAGATCGTCCTGCGCGTTCGTTGCGGAAATTGTTACAATGCGAACGAATTCCAATTCATTCACCTCACGTTCACCACCAACAGATCTCGAAGAGCCAAGGTTCAAACATCCCCTGTTGATATCATTCGTATATAAATTAATAATCATTTCACCCAGCTAAAGTCACGTTTTAGAATGTCTTTGTTTGGAGTTTTCCCAGGTGCTCAGGACTCAGGAGGTGAAGAGAAGGAAAGCGTAATGAAAGGGTACAAAATGGAGAAGATCGGTCATTTTGATCATAGATGTTTTTGTTCATGTGTGAGACAAATCTGCGAGATTTTGATACGATTGGCCATCACACGAAAATAAAATTGAAAAAAAACATCGCATTTTTTTTTGAACTTTCAAAAAAAAAATTTCATAATTGTTACATAAAGTGATATTCCATAAAATATCAATGGTATTAAAAAATAAATATTTTTGAACAAAAAAAAAAAATTATTGTTGATATAAATAAAATTGAAAGCGTTATCTTTTCAAGGTTCTGCATATAATTAGGCAGCTTTTTTTTTTTGTATTTCCTTCTTTGTTGGGAAGGAGGACGCTAAATTGAAGTTGCAAGTCCCTAATTTTCATATCCCCCCCTGTCACTGTGTTTTGAAAAAAATCGAAATACCTAAATTATTTTTTCATTGTTTGAAAAAATATTTTTGGAAATATAAGGAAGTAACTTTGGTTTTAATTCAAGTACAAGGTAAGTTTAAGGTACAAACTTGAATGTTAAATTTTAAATTTAGAGCAATTTCCAAATTTTCATCAAATTACTTTTTTTTGCTCTTCAGTAATAATGTTCCAAAATTCAAAAATTTCAATGTGGCAACCTTAATAGATTTTCTATTTGAATAATTTTACCTAAAAAAAAATCAAAATTTTTTCAAAAAGTTACCAAACATTTTTTTTTTATTTTTTTCAAATTTTTTCATTTTTTTAGTTTTTGTGACAATTTTTTGATATGTATTTTCGAACTTTCTTTTTGGGGGAACTGCGTCCCCCGTATTATATCTCTGCCTCACCATCACTACTGCTAATCATGAAAAATTCTATCTATTCATTTAATGTGGTAAATTATTCAAAAAGTACTCCCATTTTGGAAGTTTAATTTAAAAAAAATATGCAGGGCTCGTCGCACTTTTTTTTCCAAAAAAAAAAAAGAAGGTAACTCAAGTAGTTAGAAAAGCTTGAAAAAGTAACCAAAAATCAACAAAAAAAGTGGCATAAACATAGACAAAAATTTTAATGCAGAAAAAATCACCATAAAAACCAACACTTTTCGTATTTGATTCAAATTTTGAAAAAGCTGGATTGTTGGCAATTGAAGTAAGAATTCTCGCAATTTCTGGCAAAAAGCGAGACTTTTGACAAATCTTATCAAGAGAAAAGGCTTTTTAGCGATTTCAGGCAAAAAAGCAACTCAATAGAACAATTTATGGAAAAAAGTGAGATTTTTTGGAATTTTTGGAAAAAACATTACAATTTTTAGCAATATTTGGCAAAAACCAAGACTTTTATAAAGCAAAACTTTTTGCTATTTTTTTTTGGAATAAAACGAGACTTCGATAATAATTTTAGCAAATGGCAAGGCTACCTCGGCAATTTTCTGCAAAAAACGAATCTTTTCAACAATATTACTAAAAAGAGGGAATTTTTGAAAATGCAAGAATTTGATAATTTTTGGCAAAATACGAGATCTTTGGGTGCTTTAAGTATGAGAAAAAAGTGATAATTGATAGCAATCTTTCTAAAAAGCTAAAATTTTTGTTAAGAAGAAAGACTTTCACAATTTTTAGCAAAAAGCAAGATTGTTTGGCAATTGGTGGCAAAAAAGTGATATTTTATCGCAATTTTTGACAAAAAAGCCGAACGAGATTTTTTGCTAAATTTTTGCAAAGAAGTGACTTTCACACTTTTAGCAAAAAGCAGAACTTTTTGGCAATTAATGGTAATAAAGCGACACTTTTTTTAATTTTTGTCAATTCATGGCAAATTGTTGCGAAAAACCATAATTTTTAGCAAGGAATGAAGCTTTTTGGCAACTTTGGAAAATGTAGGGTTCCTTTGTTACTATTTTTGACAAAAAGCGAGACTATGCTGAAAAGGCAGAGTAGCCTATTGGAAAAGAATAAAAAAGTGTATAGGTACTATTTTCACATATTATTTGCTATGAGTGAAATCGAGATTTGGAAAAATTGAATTTTAGTAACCAAAATTTCGAAATAAGTAGGTAACCAAAAATTATTTTTGGTAACCTTAGTAACTTCGTTAGGTACTTAAAAAGTAACCGAATACGATTCCTGCAATGGAAGCTACGAATAAACGAATTTGAATGAAAGAAGTTAAATAATTTTCTCAAATTTTGGTTGATAAGAAATTTCAAGTCAGTGATCAAACATTTGGTGGGCTCAAGTCAAATAGTTTTTTTTAAAAGAGATTTTACTCGACACATTTTGCTTTAAAATCTCAATAACTAACGTTTCAAAAAAAAATTGTATAATTTGAGTAGCCCTACGTATTTTTTACAAACAAGATCGCCATGTTTTTTTTTTTAATCTGAAGTTTCCAAAATATGGCTGGAGGCTCCAGACCGTTTGAGACTACCTCTAATCGACTCAGCATGTAGAAATTCGAGTACGAAGTACCTGAATTTCAACAGCATGGGGATTTTGACGGAAATTTCAACTTTCAAAAATCCGCTAAAGGCTCCAGAACTACTCAAAACGGTTCTAAATCGCTTCCAAACGATGGGGGGGGGTGTCGAACATAGGTTAAATAATAGGAAAGAAATTATAGCTTTCTAGGTCAATATGGCAAAATTTGATTTTTTCCCCATTTATGGCCCACATTTGATTTTTTTTAATTCGCTAAAAATCGTCAAATTAGCTTTTTAGCATCTGAAATTTCAAAGGACGTTGCATGCTCTTCCAATATTTAGCTCTGTCCATTTCAAAAAAAATTCCACCAGAGACACTTCCATTAACTCTAAAATACACTCATCACATTTCAACTTCATCTTTCTTACGAGTCGACATCCATTCACCAAACGCCGTGCACAAGGTTAAAGAAAAAAATTCCAAAACCTTCCCAGCTAATTTAATAGGTACTCGACGTTGCATTAATTATAAATCAATAAGTACAACGTCGCTTGCGCCGCTCTATCGTGTTAAAAAAGTAAATAATATATTCTCGAATAAAACTTGATTAACTATCGCGGGACGAGCTTCACCCCAGAGACACCGGAGCAAATGTTACAGTTAAAATTCACGGATGGCAGAGACGTTCTTATAGCGCACAGTGCAAAATCCAAAACACCAGCAACACAAGCAACGTTTAAACATAAACAAAAAACAGCGTCGATGAGGGCAGGGTAAGGGTTCGGGCACCCACTCCCACCTCAAATACACTCGGTCTGTGGCCTAAATTAATGAACTTTTGCCGGAATATTTTCGCAAATGTAATTCAAATGCGTCGTGCATCGAATTCCGCGGCCTTAGAGTTTAGAGTAAAAGGCGGATGAGGTAACGTAGCGTAGGGCTGCAGTTGGAATACGATAGCGTATCGTATAACCAGCTTATGTATAATACTACTAGTTCCTTATCAACTCGACGAGATGAATATTGAAACACAACTGTAATGCGGTAGCTGAGTACTCTAAATTGTAGGCGCGATTATCGGGTACTTGCGCGCTCGTTTCGGGCGTAATAAACATAAGTTCGCTAATCATATTCTCTTTCACATAGCGAGATATACTACTATACTCGTAGTCGATCGCATTTTCAAATACTACAATCTCGTTGTAATTTTCAGCCGGCTTTTAAATGTACTTATGGAATTCGAATTCTCATTACATGACTAATCAATTTCACCGCATGAATCGGTATAGCAGCATAAAGCTTCCAACATGTATCGGTTTGAAGTGTACGAGTGTGTCTCTATAGCAAGGTGTATGCTGAAAGAGAACTGATTACATTTAAGAGGTAAATACGAATTAGGTATGCAAATGGAAATACCTATCTGTGTTGTTCGAGAATTTCTTGTATTTTTGGGAATTTTGAGAATTTTAGAGAAATCAAAATACACCAGTCACAAGCTGTAATATTTATTTCAAAAAACTCGAATTTTAATCGCGAGGCTGTAGTATATAAAGTGAAATGTTTAAAACTTTCGAGAGCTTCAGAGACTGCACAAAGCTTTTACTAAAAAAGAATGATCAGCACCAAAATTGTAGAGAATTTTTGAAAAAGTTTTGCTTCAATCGGACACGAGTACGAGGGAAGGGAGCACAAAAAATGTAGCCTCTTTCAAAACCAAAACTGTAACCTAATTAGGACTTGTTTCTTTTTTTAAAAAACTTTCACCCGTTTTTCAAGTCTGAGCCAACCAATCTCTCTCGAAAAAAATCGAAAATCAAATAATTCCCAATAAAAAAATATGCAGTATTTTCAAACGATTTTTTCAAGATTCCTACTAAATCGTACCCCTCAGAAAATGCACTCTAATACTTACAGAAATATTTTTCAGATTCTCCGCACCCCCTCTCTCCAGGGCTCTCAGGATTTGGAAATTTTCTACATTTTTATAAGAAATTTCAATCAAAAAAGCAACCTTGTAATTCATGATTTTTTTCAATGTTTTAATTGGGAAAAGAAGGAAGAGGGTGACAATCTGTTGGTCAGTATTTTTCATTTTCAAGCCAAACTTATACCTACGTGCAAAGAGGACTAGAAAAAAAATCAATATTCTAAGAAAGGAGAATAAACGAAAAACTTTACAGCAGGATTTTTTTAGTAATTTGACAAAAATGCAGGACTTTCTGTCAATTTTTGTCAGAAAAAAGAGGACTGTTCGGCGATTCTCACAACAAAAAACTCTTATCACACGACACATCAGTAAAAATCTAGACATTAAAGTAGAAAAATTAGGATAAGGTAAACTATTGGACGACCTAAATAGTTTTTCTTTATTATATTTCGAAATTATTAGGGTTTCTAACAAGGAAAGGGAGATAAATTACCTATACATATATCCCAACCAACAAACATTTTTTTGGTCAGAACAATGCTAAATAGAAACAGCTTCAAACGCTGAAGTGCATTTTTTGATTTTTGGTGAATTTTTCAAAATCAAATTTGGCTCAAAAATAGAAGAAAATCAAAATTTCATCAAATTGACCTATAAAACGGATGTATCCTATTTTTGACTTCGATAGGAAAAACGGGAGGGAAGCGTTTTGAGCAGTTCTGGAGCTTCCAGCTATATATTTTGCAAATTTTACATTTTCAAATAGTTCTTTGAAAGTGTTCAAATTACCTTCAGTTTAGCCTGAGCGATGGCAGAGACCAATTTTGAAAAAACTAGCGAGCAATCATGTCACGTTAGTCACTATCAAAGTACTAGTCGCGTTTGTACGTGCTAAAGTTACCTAAAGATAGTTTCGTGGCACTTTATGAAAATCTGAAACACCCAAAATATGGCTGGAAGTTCCAGAACGGTTTGAACCACTTGCAACCAGGGCTGTAAGGTTTTTTCCAACTTTCTTTCATAAATTTCCAAATTTCCATGGGAATTTATGATTTGAAAGTTACCAAAAATTTTCCATATGAATTTCCAAAAAATTTCCAATAATCTCTAATAACACTTAACAGATGAAAATTTACTTCGGGGGCAGGTCAGAAGTTCGAATTTCGAAGTCAAACTACAAATAATTCTTCATATCCAAATTGGTAAAATTCAGTAAAATACCGTATTTTACTGCCGTATTTTATCAGCGAATAAATTGCGGTAATTTAACAGCCCTGCTTGCAACCAATTCAGCATGTTGAAATTAAGGTATAAGGTGAATTTTAACTTCCCAACTTCATTAGGTAAAATCTTGAGGAAATTCCAGCTAAACCTGCTGGAGGCTGCAGAACTGCTCAAAACGGTTCGAAACCAATTCCTAATCGATTCTGGGGCGGGGGGCGGGGCGAGAACTGTTGAAAACAGGGCATACAACTGATTTTTCCTTAAATTTTTGAGAATTCTCCAAAAATGTACTTTACACATAAACGTTAGAATTTTTAAAAATATGTAATAGAAGAAAATCAGTTCCTTCAGATTTTTTGATTTTCCTAAAAGTATTCAAGTACCTATTTTTTAGGGTAAATTCTCAATTTTCTGTCAGTGAAACATCGGCATTTTTATTCATTCATTTCACACTGTCAAATTTAGCCTTTTCACTTCATCCTTTCTTCACGCTAAAATCACTCATCAAAATTCAACAAAAAAAATTTCCTCTCCCTCAAAATAAATAAAGCACTAGTAGTACCTGTCTAAGGAGCCAGCAAACCTACCGCAAACAAAAGGTCAACAAACCTTCATTCAATAACAACGCATACGGATGCAAATAAACAGCATTGTTTCTCAAACACGAACTGAGAAAACATATCTTGTAACTTTTGGAAATTGCAAATAAGACGAATTCGAACAATTGTATCTACTAAACAGAGCAATGGAAGCTCATCGTAATAACGATATTTCCAACGTATCCTGAGCAACGAACATGTTGCATTAAAGCTCCATCGTAAACGAGTACCTATACTCGTGGTATGTATGAAAACCATACAGTTACATAGATACAACGACGATATTGTATATTTGAAATGAACATATCGCGGTATTTTTACGATACTTTAATATATCAATCTAGACGCTCACGTACTGTCAAGATATCACGTTACCAAACCTATTTTATATAACATGTTTTTCGAACAATAACTCTAACATATCTATTAATATGACTTATTAACGTCACACAAACATATACAGTAGCATTATGTGTAGTAACTGGTGTTTTCTGTAATCAATAACACACGACGTTGAGATTTGATAATTTTGGCATTTTCAGGATACAGAGACAGACCTATACTATAGATACATTGGAAACGTATCTATATACGAGTAGGTACCATTCACCAGGAAACGTATCGATGATATGTCGATATATCGTATCTGCGCTATTATTTCTATCTTACACACAAATTTAATCCAAAAGTACTACTCGTAGATGAATTTCGCTACGTTAGTAAAAAAAAAATCATTATAGTGCATTGCATCGAATACCTACCTAATCCTAAATACGAATCCGTTATTGCTCCTAGAGTAGAACGACGTACCTATCTAAAGGTATAAGAATCTTGAGAATTGAGACGAAAAAGATTTGAAAATATACGCGACGATATGTATTTTTATCATTTCAACTCGAAACCATGACCGAGGTCTATTTATTCGTATATTCTCAGCCAGCGAGACAGATAGAATCATAATCCTTGGATTTATTATTATTCATGCACCAGCGAGCAAACAATCAATTTGATCGGAATACCGTGGATTCCGTTTACTAATTTGATTCATTGAGATCACGTCTGTCTCGATGTCAACGAAAAAATTATCCTGTTTCCCGTTCGTCCTTCTTTCGGTCTCTCCAAACAGCACCTATTAGTATACGTTTCCCAAACTTCCTATTCCTATTCCTAGATAGAGGCAATTTTTACACAGATACGAACGTTAAATTAGCGTATCGCCATAACGAGTAAATTATTGACACGAATCGTCCAAGTAAAAATAAACCATCGTCGCGTTGCTGTAATGACGAATTTTATAAACATTATAAATTTATTCGTAAGTACATTAGACTAGTTCGTGTCTCTTACCTGCTGACATAGTTTGGCCATATCCACCGGTTGAATTTTGTATAAGGTGGCCAGCCTCTCCAGACGCTCTCGAGCTTGTGGTTCGACAGCAATAACGAAGGCATCTTGGACGTTGTTCAAATCTATCTCTGTAAAATCAAGAAAAAAAACGAATGGTTAATTTAAATGATACGCTATATGGATAATAGACATTCAAAATATTAGCATTCATACAAAATATTTAAAAACGTCAAAAAAATGTCTCATCCCATGGCACTTTGAATATGAATAAGTATATTTTCAAATTTCCCGGTTCCAAAAATAAGAAACGTTCTCAATTTCGAAGATAGGTACATTGGAAAAGATTGCCCCCCCCCCAAAAAAATTGATGAATTTTGATTTTGACCAAATTCAGCAGAGACCTTCATTTTCAGTAGAAAGTTACTCAGAAAAGATTTTAGCTCCGGAGGTGCCCCACGAGGAGGGAAATGAGCCATCAAAGAGAGGCCATTTTCAAAAAAAAATCGTGGTTTTTCGCTTCTGTCACTACCCAATCTGTTTGGGGGAAAATGGTCCAGGCCCAAATGAAAGTATTTGGGATTCTGCGTCGATCTATGCTATTGCCATCAAAATCCAAGACCACTTTCAGGGTTCTTTTTTGAATAAAATCATTTTTCTGCTCTCCCTCCCCCTCCCTCTCGAGATCTTCCTGTACTAGAATTTTAAAATCAATTACAGAAAAAAGAGAAAAAATGTAATGGTTTTGGAAAAATCAAACCTCTAATGTATTTAATTTGTGTGCCCAAAAAATTGATCTTAATCTCTGTTCAGTTCCCGATTCTGATTTTCTTACCCGCCTAACCCGCCCTTCCTCATTTCCATCGTTTAGTAAAACTAGCCACGATTAAAGATGGATTCAGAATTGGGTACATTTAATGAATCATTATCGCGGAATCTTCTAGCATAATAATTAAGAACATTGTTTATCAAGTTTTAGCAACCAAAAATTCTTGAAATTCCCATCGTATCAGAAATGCATTCAATTTCATCGAAACTTAAGAAGGATAGTGCCATGTTTTAGTACATCGAAATATAAAGCCACACGATTACGATTATAGAGAGGAAATAGCGCTTGCAAAGACTATGTGAGCAAACCGCGTGTACATTTCTATGGTCACAATAACCGTTCTTTCCTGATCAATACGCTATAAAAAAAAATGCTACCTTATATCGTATCCATTTGTAAAACTAGATGTAAGTTATAGTAAATATTCTAAAATATCTTAGAACTGCCACAGATGGTGGTATGAGAGAAACTAGGTCATTCAAACTGGATTGAGAAAGAAGTAGTTAATAAACCTAGTGTCCTATATGTATTATGCTTGATCTGCACAGCTAAAAGTTTTTTTTGTTATTTTATATTTTAATGAAAATTCACACGTAGCTCGATTCGAGAGAGACGTTTAGATGGGCAACTTTCATACAATTCAAAATTTTATCGATGGATTGTAGAACCTCGATTGTGTGGGAAATTTCGCTTTCGTGTCGATAGTTCCGTTAAATGCTCGATTCGTAATCTTTATCAAATACAAATATGTTATAAAGTACCTTACAAATCACTCGAATTTACCATCTTTGGGATTGGGTGAGTTTCGTATCGAGCTAAGTAACGGTATATAAGGTATTATTACCTATAAGCACGTAGAAAATGAAAATGAACGATTTTTAAAAAAAATTAGATAAGTTTATTCGATAATTCAATCGACATAGAGAGATATAGAATCCAATATCTATCATCCATACATCTATCTAACCATCCTTCCCTAGCACCTACCTACATATCTAATCTAATCTTCTAATAGAGAAGTGTTTTTTTTGACACGAATAGCCTCGAAAACCGCTATCTGCGCTATGGTACTTTGGGCAATTGGGCATCTTCAAAAGTGCTCGAGGAGGAAAACGTTTGGCGCGAAAAAAGTTCGAAAAGTCACTTCCTAAGCTTGGGAAAAGTCGTTTAAAGTTCTAAAAATTCAGTAAATTCTAAAAAAATGTCTAATTCCAAAAAATTGAAAAAATTTGAAAAAGCTGGAAAAATTTCAAAAACACGGTGGTTGTGAGTTGGGAGTTCGAATTCCATGCAGGGCAATTTTTTTTCGCTGATCCTCACTGAAAGTTTAAGTAGGGTGAGTAGTTGAGTACATGTTGATTGAAAGTTCAAAAGGTGGTATAAAAAGTTCAAAAAGCTAAATGGTTGATTGTTCGGAGGTTGAAAGTCCGAATCTTGCGAAGTAAAAACTATTTTCCATTAATAAAGCAGAGTTTTTAATTCGAAAGTTCAAAAAAATGTGCCATAAGCTCAAAAAGCTCAATGACAGATTAATTCTAATTTTTAAAAATGTTTTGACAACGTTTTCCTGCATTTTTTGGGTAACTTGATGGATTTTCCAAAGCTGGAAAGTTGTGCTACAAATCAATAGGTTTCCAATTTTTAAAAATAACCTCGATGAAGTTTTCCTATATTTTTTTGTGTTGGTAAATTTTTTCAAGGGGATACATAAAATTTTTCAGCAAAACTCAACTGGAGAATTTTTCAGTGGGTCATTCCACGAAATTTTGAAAAAAGTATAAATCCACGATCCAGCTACTTGGCCCTTTCTGACGAAACAGGAAGAGTACTCTGCTAATATTGCATAAATGCAGATTAGAAAGCATTTTCATATGTCACCGCGGCTATACACGTTTAATTAATATAACAGCACATGTTCGGAGGTATGTGCTCGAAAACGATTTTAATTGACAAAGAGTAATGTGTGTTAATCAAGACGCCATAGAATAAAGCGACTGTTCTATAGAGGAATTCAATTATTATACCAAGAAACGTGATGATATTATGTTCTATAACATTTACCCCAAATCTACAAAATACATACAAATTTTCGCATTCAAATGCTTCGCAATTCACTGCGCGTTGTAAATATGTGCGAAACAATTATACACGCTGTGAACATTAACCTTTTCTTTTGAAAACCATAATTATCACGTAGACGTAGACGTATTCAATTAATGAACAAAGCGACAATGATGGTGATGTACTTACTTACCCACCGATGTACGAAATTGATACCTACCAATAAAAAAACGCGATAAGACGATCGGTTCGTTTGGACGACCAATCTTCCAAGATTGTCATGAGATAATCAGACATCGATTTTTTCCCCAGTACTACCAACTCTTATTTTTATCAGTATGTTGTTTACTTTTTTAAATGATAAAACACCGAGGTACATACTTTCGAATTATTAAAAGTTGAACAGGTAGCAATGATCGAGTTTGTCATCGAGGTATTAATAACGATCCATTATTTCAAGAATTTTTGTGGTGACCTATTTTTAAAAGGTGCTGGGGCAGGCCAATCTATGTAGTCAGGGTTGGGCAAAGAGTTTTTCTTTTCCAACTCCAAGTCAGAGTTAACTCTGAATCAAATCCTTCTCCTGGATAATACTTTGCTTGATTCTTTTCAAAAATGAGTTGAAAAGTCTAAAGACCGTTGAATTGCAGTCTTTTCTCAAAGAGTTTTGTCAAACTCTAGACTCTTTTTGAAAAGAGTTGAGTTTGGAAAGAATCGACTCTTTTTTTCAAAGAGTCTGTCCGACCCTGAGTGCACCAAAGGAACATGCTGAAAAAATTATGATACAAATTAGCCCGAAAACGAATCAAGTTTCTCGAAAATCTTCCAAAATTACACAAAAACAAATAAAAGATACCAAATAATAAAAATTTTCAATTCCTATACTAATTATTTCCAACCAAACAAAAATATTCCATAAATAAACTTCCACTACGACGCAAAACAGCCTCCGAGAATTCTTCTTCGTCACTTTAAATAATAAATCAACGAAAGAAAATGTGAAAAATTTCCCAATTTATATGTAAACAACGGACAAACACGATTGAAGTAACCAGATACCTAATATGATTCATCTTTCACCTATAAACACACACACGAATAAAATCGACTCGCGTACATAAAATGCAAAACAAGATGTTTATTTATCATTAGTCATAATTCCAAAACGAAATCTGGCTCGTGTCTGGAGTAGGTAATGTAATGGTTTCCTGCAGAAAATGAGCTGCGTAGGATACCTCGAAGATGTTTCTTTTACTCCAAAATACGAAGTGGGTAGGCTGTATTTTGACACATGATTAAATTTTTATAATTAAGTATCCATCTTTAGAAATTCTAACTCGGATACTGTACAATTTCACGGAAGATTATCTAATTCTATAAACTCGACGAAGGACATCTCAATATACTATATTATTAAAAAATCTTCGTTATCACGAACCATACCTATTAGACGTATACCATGAAGACTAAATTGATGAAAATTTTCAACAATAGAGATATCTCCTAGATCATGTGGGTTGTTTGGTCGATAAACACCATCGCATCTTCATTATTATTACCTATATCGCGATAAAAATCTGTATGTACTCGAAAGATGAGCTATTCATCTCATTCGCTCGAGCTCTAAAAACAAAAACACAAACGTGTGTCTATCTCTAATCGAGCATAATAATACTCGTACCAGAAACTTGGTAAGGTATGTGTGTGTTTTACAAGAGAAATTTTTAATTGCGAAAACATCCGAGTTGGTAATAAAGTATTCCCGAGATTTTTTCCGCAGCCAATTTATAACACAACAAAAATGCTAATTGCCAGAGGAGCTTTCGACATATATATACATTATATTCAAATTGGTAGAAGTATTTATTGCAGGTTAAAGTGTATGGTACTGTGTTGTAGAGTAAAAATAAAAATACTCACACACGATTCTACAATATAAGACCAAATAAAAGCGCAATAAAATCATTAAGTATGTTAATGATTTCGTAATAAAATCAACCGCCGCTGATTTCCGTTACTCTTGGTGAAACAATTTAATTATACCGCGAGTCAATCCCTATACGCATACAATGTTACATGATTGAATGGGCCAGTAATCTGCCAGTGTCATGAAATGCTAGAATGATTTCATTGGTGCTGAAAAAGATCACACCTCTGATAACACCAGTTCCTAATTCCTTAGCTGGTTTCGAACTTTAGAGTTGGAAATGGGATTGGCGATGTTATAATAACAATCATCTCTATTTATGGAGACTGGCTGCAGTTGCATTATTATTGGTGCTACGAATAGCTGGATATTTGAAGCGGTGGCATGGCATCGCCAGAGTACCTAGAGAGTGTGGTACACCGGAGAACGAGTTAAAGATCAGACATCGAAGTTGATGCGGTTCGTTCACCTCTTGTGGCTTTGTAGAAGTAGGTGCAATTCGTGTTGTATCATCGGTACATAGACTTGGTAGGACATAGAAGATGTTCTTCAAGGTATACACACAGAAAGAACGCCGATATAGAAGAGTCGAGGTGCAGGCATCTATAAAGCAGGCACCACAGCGTCGAACATGGCGATGGCGGTGCGTCGCAAATTACTTATAAGAGTATACCGTTATTGAAACGCCAATGGGGTTCGCTCACAGGTAACACCCCAGAGGCCCTGATATTTGAAAAAAAGCTCGACTCATTCGGTTCACCGATACAATAACTCCTCGGTCCTCACCTTGTTGTAAATGACTACAGAGAAATTTTTTGTATGTGCTGTTGTGGTCGCGCAGGTACACACATGCGTATGCGTACTCGTATGTGCAGGTAATTGTCGAATACAATGGATCATTGTCGGATCGGTTACCGGTATCGGTATGTCCTCTTGCCAATCTATAGGTAGGTACCAGGTATACTGAGTACGCGGTCAGGAGCCAGGACATACTCGACCGAGTATTTGTATAAAACAAAACAAATCCGCCGTATTGTTTATAATTGCCATCAAGTGGAAGTGCGTACTTCCTATATTGACAAAATAAAACGATCACCGCAACGTTTTCATTCGATTTCGATGTGCCCCCCCCCCCCTCCGAACTCTCTTGCAGCCAACGCCTTACTTCCTTTACTCGTAGCCGAACGCAGGTACATGTGGATACAGGTGCCATGAATGAAAATTAGCCAGTGCTAAATGGTGGATAGGCCATTCTGCATAATTGATTCCTTATTTAACACGAGTTGAAAAAACAAATCGAGTACCTTACCTACCTACGTGTCAGTCTAAAAAAAAATATTTTTTCTGGATCCCAGTTCCATGACGTGTCAATCTCACTCTCTCACAAAGGAGGAATCTGAATTTCAAACTGGCAGAACAATTTTCAAACCGGATAAAGCTGAATCAAAAAAGCATTTAAAAAATACTTCACTAACCAAAATTTTAGTCATTAAAGTGCATTTTTCAATTTTCGTAGAATTTTTGAAAATCAAATTTGGGTTAAAAATGCAAGGAAATCAAAATTTCACCAAATGAATCTGGAAAGATGAAATTTGGTATGTCAGTTTTTAAGGAACTTCATGAAAATCTGGAATTTTCAAAAGACTCCAGAACGGTTTGGAATCACTTCCAATCTTTTATAATCAGCATGTTGAAAATAGTATTTCAAGTAAATTCAAGTTTCCAAACTTCATTAACAGGTCAAATCTTGTGAAAATTCCAACTTTTAAAATTCTTCTAGAGTCTCCAGAACTGCTCAAAATTGTTTAAAACCGGTTCCAATCGATTCGGTGGTTCGAAAATGGAGTGCATACAAAATTTCAGTTTTCTAGATCAATTTGGTAAAATTTCGATTTTTTTCTATTTATTAAGGTCTAGATTTAATTCGTCAAAAATCTCAAAAGAAGATGCTCTTTAGCACCTTACGTTTTTAGGTAGCTGGCGATGTATTTTTGTATGATCTTTCAATTTAGCTTTGACTGTTTTAAAAATGTGTCGGCCCTTCCTAGCGAAATAATGGCAAACTTCTTTGACTTTACTTTGTCAATTTTTTAGATTTTAGACACCCCACCCGTTCTCATACAAATAATTGCAGTCGCTTTTTCTCTTCTAATTTTATCATCGACAAGATTTCTGCAGTTCGCCCAGAAAAAATCTGGAAGTTGAGAGAATTTTTGCCAATTTTTCCAAGTTAAGGAAAAAAAAGTTCAAAAATGCCAAATTCAAATTTTCCAACCAAATGAAAAATTTGCGACTTCGGGCTAATTTTAGACGATTTTATGACTAATTCGCTGCTTTGGCAACCAAATATTGAAATTTCGACTTTTCTGCTACTTTCAGGATCCGGTAAGAAAAAGCGAAGGGAGCGATTTTCCTCCTGTCCTTATTTTTCAGTGATTGAAAAATGAAGGGCTTGGTCTCAGTTGTGTTTTTAAAAATAAACAATATGTAGGTTGAAAAATTGATTTTTTTTCAAGTCAATTTTTTATGAAGGGAGGATATTGCTATTAGCTCAATACACATTTTGTTTTTTCAAAAATATTGCTAAATATTGATTTAAATAAGTCTTTCTTAATTCAGAGTGATTCCCTCAGCTCACAAACTGCTACCCAAAATCTATTTTCTGACCACCCCATAATTCAAAATATTCATTAAAACTCCCATAATTCAAAATATTCATTAAAACTCTATTGATTTACAAAATTCAAACTTCTCCATCCAGTTTATGTATGTACCCAGCCATGTTGGAATCACAGGAAATGAAATTGTAGATAAAAATGCAAAATCCACCACTACTCTTTCTCCTCTCCCATTTATCATCACAGCTGACGACCTTAAATCTATCTTCACCCAAAACACATTTAAGAAATGGCAAAACTTTTGGTCCCTCCAAACATCAAACAAGCTCTCTCACCACAAAAAAACTACTCAGCCTTGGAAAAACCTATCTCAACTAAATAGACTTGAAGAAATCATTATAACCAGATTGAGAATTGGCCACACAAAAATCACCCACAATCACCTCTATGAAAAGGCCCCAAAACCCACATGCCAGTTCTGCCTGTCAGAACTTATATCTGTCCAACACTTACTACGTATTTCACTGTCCCTCCTTACATCAGCACAGACTATCCCTACAAATAGATTCATACCAGACGACCCTTCCGAAATTAAAAAATTCTTAATAGACCTAATTAAAAAACTTGATCTTACCAACTCGATTTAAATCTCACACGAGGGGTGTAATAATCATGTAATTACAAACACCCCCCCCCCAACAACAACAACAACAAAAAGTATTCCAACCATCGACGTAGAAATTTTGAATCGTGGCGTCAAAATGATCTAAAAATTAATCAAAAATACCCCACAATGCGAAATTTTGGACTAATCGGATTAGGAAAATCAATCTGTTTGGAAACTTCCAAAGTTGGACAAATTTTTCATTTTTTCACCCCCCCCCCCTCCACCACCCAAAAAAAGAAAAGGGAACCTTTCGACCACGCAACCACCGATTTTGCTCATTATCTTTACCAAAGCACGAGAACCTGAGAAGCTCCCAAAAAAAATTCCAGGCACCCTAACGATAAATCAAGGATCTTGTGGGTTTTTAAATTTTCCAAGATTGACCAAAAATTCCAGAAATTGATAACAATTTCCATAAATCCACTGATTGAAATAGTGTCTGTTTCAAGTAAAGGCCCAGTCCTTTGGTTTTCACATCAATTCAAGTAAGTATATGTAATTTTTAAACGTTTTTTGTTGGAAAATTCAAGTATGTACATATCCTTAATTTTTTGTTTGGACAACTGAATTTTTTTGGAATCTACACATCCTGTAGGAGTAGGACCCCCTGCTCTGGTAACAAAAAAATGAACAAATCCAGTTTGGTTAGTGTGTACATTGATCAAAGTATAGTTACCTACAAAATATGGATACCTTTTTAATAATTTTTTTGAAAATTGGAAAATTCAAAAACGAGCCAAAACCAACCACCAGATTTTGATACTCTCCTTGAGCCACATCAAACTCAAATTCTCAAAAAATGGACAAAACCATGATTTCTGAATAAATTTTTTTAAAAAGTCGAATAAACATTTTTAAACGATTAAAAATACTGTAAAATTCTCAAAAAAAAAGGGGGCGGACCTTGCATGAAGACCTTGATAAATAAACACACAGATCGTTTTTTCTCATTCTCTTCGCACAATCAAAATTATAGGAATCAATCATAAAATAGCTTTTAACCCGAAAATCGTGCGGAATTCTCGTCTGCGACAGCATCATAACCGCGTGCGTAGGTAGCTCGCACTTGGCAAATATACGCACGTAAGTGTGTGTGCGGGTCATCGAAATAAGATACTTTGTAATGTTTTTCGGCTCTACTACACCGGTAGGTAGGCTCTGCTACGATGTGAAAATTATCATTACACGCGAATTGAAATACCTTTAACTTTCAACTATGCCATAACAGTTTCAAATATGGGCTCTTTTCTCACGTATCAAGTATCATCGTTTCACTCTCTCACTATATCCTATATACTTACAGAATTACAGATACACTCTTATGTACCTACTAGGTAGGTAATACGGTGCTCGTTACCGCGCCGCCGCATCTCGCTATTTCAACTTGACTCCAGCTATAACGAGAACTCTCGATATAAAATTGCCCACAGATGAGAAAAAACGCAGCAAAAAAACACTCTTTGGAAAGTTTTTATCGATGTTTTGGATGCTATATCATGCTTTATCATAAATTCGAAGATTAAAAAAACGAGATTCCAACTTTTGCTAATGTGTACCAGAGTTTCAGAGACCATTGGTCATATAATACGAATCCTCCTCGTGTAAGATATTAGTGATATGTGTTTATAAAAGCGTAGATTAATGGCGGAATTTTATTATTTTTCTGTTTACTACATGTACGATGAAGGCAACTATGTATATTGGTCGTATCACCTTATCATTTATTAGTCAAGATTTATGAGAAATGAAGGCTGCGACGACGCAACGATCGAATCAACTTTGGAATGTGGAAGGAGCAATTTTCCAAGCTTTTGGATTATTTTTGGGACACCCGTGTAGAACTGCGCCTATGTAAATAATCAAATCTAGAGTTCTCCAGACAAAAAAAATCATCGTTCACGGTTAAAAAATGCAACATTTACTTCACATTGGATACTACCTATACAAACAAAAATACGGCGTTACAGCATGAAATAGAAATAAGTATTAGAATGTCCCATGTACCTAGACCTACGTATTCTGGTAAAATACGAGCAACTCACAGAGGAACTTTCTACACACACTCCACACTCAAATAATATTATCAATCATCGTGATGTAACAGAACGAATTCAAGGTTATATGGAACACGACTACATGCTACATAAGTAAAGTAAGTAAAGCCATTTTGACTCCTACAAATAAGTGTCTATTGCTATCCCACCAGTACAGATGAATGAGATCCTAAAGGTAGTAGGTAGGTATACTTGGAAGTTGAAACCACTTCGCCATGTGAATTGATAATTCCAATAAATTCGATGTATGATTACGAGATCTACAATAGCACAGAACAAGAAATAATAATCATTCTGCATGCACTTATAATGTTGTATAAAGTAGGAAATATGCATTCAAAGGTTCTGAACCAATCCTCTGTTTCACTACCGGTAAGCATTAAATTTTCTCTACCAAAGAAAATAAATATCTACAAAATTACACTCCACTTTCGAGTCACTAAAAAACGTATCTGTGTTGATGAAATTTCGAAATAGGTAGAAAATCCAAATTTATAGAGAACTTTTTAATCCCTCTAGCTCCGAATCGAACAAAAAATGAACATCAGAGAAAAGTACATGAAAAGACCCACGTTCCACGTTCCACGTTCCACGTCCCACATCTACAAATTCTCAGCAACTCAATTCGGTTTCCAGGATCTCTAGATAAATTTGATATTTCTCTAGCATAATACTGAAATTGATTGTAATCAATTTGAAGGTCGATTTCCGATATAGAGAAATCCCTCGTAATTTTTTATAAAAATAGGTGGTATGCAGTTTTTGAATTTTTTCGAACTCAAATGGCTTGAAAAAGACTAAAATTGATTTAGAAAGTCGATTTTCAGCAAAGAATGGGCTATTTTCGCAATTACCAAAAATTCGCGAGAAATCGAAAGGTGGCTGGTTTTGAGGTGAGAAAAGCATACTCTTTCAGTGAGCCGAATCACATAACTCAAACAGAGTAGACTAATAAGTAGTTGTGAAAGACAATTCTGAGAGAAAAACTTATACTTACTAGTAGGTAGGTAGCTTTCAATTTCATTTACGTATAGGTAATCCTATAATCTCTAGAATCTATTTTTATGAACGCCAATGAACATGAAATTCGAGGAGATTTGAAACCTTGAAAAAAGGCATGCATAAGTAAGTATCTTCATTCTTCATGTACCTAAACGAGTATGGTTTCGAAGAGCAAATATAATTATGATTCATTACGATTTTTATCAAATCGATAACGTTGACATAATAATTCAGAAAACAAGATTCATAAATGAGAGTCATACTGGTAATTGCAATAGAATGATAGGATGATGGTGATGACATCATTCATTAATTTCGTCGAATTTACAACCTTAGTACAACACAACGAAGTTCATAATTTTACAAAAACTCAAATTTAAAACATTATTTCTTAGATCAATGAATGAAATGCTTGAAAATATGATCGATTGCATCTTCTTTGTCCTAAAAAAAAATCCCAATAAATGAATTGAATATTTTTTGTTTAAATGACCATTTAAAGCCAGATGACCAACAGGACAGAAGAAATTCCGAATTGCAAGCTGACTAAAGATCACAAAAATTGGTTTTTCAGTCTTGATATCCCTGTAAGAGATTTTATCTCAAATCATCAAACTTGACAAAGAAAAATTTGAAAAATTACCACAAATTAGTATTACACATTAAACTTGAAGATTACCAAATAAAACACCAAAACGAAAAAAATGGTTTATACGAGATGAGGCATGTGAAATTGTGAATATACTAATTAATGAATTTAATGCTTAAAATACACACAAAAAGTCTTTTCAAATTTTATCAAAAGGATTTTTAGATAAATTAGAAAAATTTGTTCAAAAAAGCACATCCCCCTCCAAAAAAAATGACCCCACTTTCGGAATCATTGCACGGATAGAAAAACTTGAAAATTTTTTAAGTAAGTATTCTCTTACTCAAACTGAACTTCTTCACAAATGTTTGTCAAAATTCAGGATTTTTTTCACTCCACCCTAATTTTTAGTTATTTACTTAGTGGTACCTACTACCTACATCCAAAAAAAGAAAAAAAAGCATTCGTAAAATAAGTATTGAATTTTTCTCTCCAAAACTGTCTATTTTTGATTTAAAAAAATCATGGTTTTCAAATTTTTAAAAACTCTTCATAATACAGAAACGGTTTAAATACGACAAAAATTCATTAAAATTACGAAAAAGGATAGAAAATGACTTGAAGCTTGTCTAAAATACATACATATAAAAAATCGTTTAATTGACATAAAAATTGATAAAGTCCTTGTCACACAAGTCATAAAAAAATTTATAAAAGTACAACAGCTATTCATAGTGATGCAGAATGTTACCAAATAACGATACACCTGACAAAAAAATTCAAAATGTGGGAAAATTGCTGTAAACAGTAGGTATCAATTTAAAATATGACAAAAATGAACACACTCTTCACAATCATTCTGATCAAATGGTTCAAATTCATTCATTACCTTTGGATTATTTCAAAGGCTCGTCACTGAGAAAATCACGAATTTTTCAGAATTTTATCAAAATCAAATCAAAATGAGTGCGAAAAAGGCATTAACTGGGAAATTTCAACCTTAGAAGACTGGAAGTGGTATCGAATTTCAAAATCAACGGGTCAGAATGATTTAAAAACGAAAATCGCATATTTCAAAGGGGGGGAGTTGATCAACGTACTGCACGAGACACTAGTCAAAACTTCAAAAGTCACAAAAACACCACTTTTTTTCTTTCAAAAATGACCCTACATTGGGGACTCTTGACTTAGTTCCCTGCAAGGGTAAGGGGCTCAAAACTTTCCTGGAGAGTCCCCTACTTGAAATAAAATTTTTCGCCAATTTTCGTCCACATACAAATTTTAGATTAGGCTATACATTCAGTTCCTTTCGTACTTCATATCGACTTAAAAATCAAAAATATCATCACTTTTAAACCTCCTGGGACCTTCAGTAAAATTTCTGTCTCGTCCATAAATTTTCGAAATTTATCTAAAAACAAGGCAGTGATTCGGATAACTAAAAATTTGGTTTCTACCTTTTTTTAAGATGGAAAATCAGGAAATCCATCATTCCAGCGGATTCCATCCAAACACTTCAATCATTGATTTCATGTCTGACTTGTGAGTAGATTTCAAATTTCGGATACAAAAAATTGTTAAATCGACTCATCATCAATCATCAATCTAATTGACATAAAAAGTTGATTCTCATTCACTTAGTAACGCTCATATTGATCAAAAAACATGAATAAACGTTATGATTCGTATCTATAGGTAGGTAGGTAGAGGAAAAAGTGTAATGTTCACGATTAGATAAGTACGATGAATAATTTGAAAAATTGTACTCGTATGAAGGAAGCATTAATTCTTGGGTAATTTTTCAAATTATTTTGCGTGATTTTTACAAATGAGATATACTGTCATATTTCATTGCAGTTTTTGTAATTTTTATAAATTACTTTATTTTAATAATGCGATTTCTGCAATCTTTAAAATTTTTAACGAACTCTGTGATTGTCTTTTGGCACTTCAACAGATAATTAGGTAACCCTCACTCATGAGTGCCTGTCTCAAGGACTAATACAACGGAGAATTTTTTCCAAGAATTTTCTTTCATAAAATAAACATTATCTACGAGTTGATATGTATTTTTGTGTATTTTTCCACTCAACACAAACATCATTGACTCGTTAATATGCATTTTCATAATATGAATAATGTGATGCAGGATAGGTCTTACGATAAAATTCACTGATTAGCGAATTAGTTGTACGAACGCTCGTCAATCGTCTACGTGGTCGTATAAATAAGTTCATTGGTCGTTTTCAATTTCACGCTGAAGTTTAATGAGCTAATCAATAAACGATTAGACATAGACTGGTTGTTAGTGTTTACTCTGTTTACATCGTACATCGAGTTTTTTTTTATACTGTTTGTTGACCAGTCTGCGGTGTGTAGGGTTGGACGAATGGGTAAGGGGTGGCGGTGACGAGGTTTAAGTACCTAGTAAGTTAAGTACGTAGCTAAATTACCAGCTTAAGAGTTAAGAGGTTCTTATGGTAACAGACGAGAGACGGCGAGGTGATAATATGAAAATAAAATTAATCCGCTTTCTTAACTATACAAAGCAGTAGCAGAAAAGCAAAACGTTGAGATGAAAATTTCATTTTTTTTACCATCGTAAAAAAAACACGATTGCGTCCTGAATGTAACAAAGTACTTAAAAAATAAATATGTATAGGTAGGTAGGTAAAACATTCATATATGACCTATCACCGAAACAGAGTAGGACACATTGTAGTATGTACTTTCACTGGCATATAAATCGCACCTATAGGTCATCGTACGAGTACTAATACTCAGGATACATACGAAGTACGAACGTTCTCCGGGTGCAGAAGGTTTATAATATGAGAGACAAGCAACCAACCAACGGTAATATAGCTACATATTTTAAACGCGGTATAAACGTGGGCCTGGCTTGGAAATACGTACGTACGTACGTACAAAGACTGCAAAAAATGCCAACTTTTACTGTTTATTTATTCAATCGGTGCATTACAATGGTCGGTAAGTACATCTAATTTGACAAATTGTTACGTTTTACGACAACGAGACAAAGCAGTCTGATGAGTGCAAAGTCGCACAACGTTATGCATTTTTACGACATCGCTCTAAATTCTTTCAGGCAACCGACCGAGTGTCTTGACCTCGCGCCTCACGCTCACGGTGCGAAAAGCCACCCATTTTAGCGTATCTCAAATTAACACAATTACCTGCGAAATGAACCGCCATCCATCGCCATCGCATGGCACAGCAGCCGCAACATTTACAACTATTGTTCTATAGGTTCTTTTTATTGATTTTTTTCTTCTGACTTTTTTTTTTTTGCCATGTACTTATACCTACCCGGCTGGCCGAACTTGTAACACCAATGTTATTTTCAAAGCGATTAGAAAACTGGTTAGGACTGGAGGAAGCGTACAGAAATACCCTTAGGTCATAACCACATTCCTAGGTGATTTGCGGCTGTATCTAGTCATATTCCGCGTATATTTCACTATCATCGAAAAAGTTTACCATATGAGAGTACAGATAGGTAGGTATTTTGTTTGTCGTTATAACGAACGGTGAACGGAGAATGCTAAAAAATACAATAATTGTGACTGCTATTGGCGTAATTGTGACGAGGACTAATAATAACGTGAGCTCGTTTTGTTTACAAAACACAACGTGCTTTTGTAAATGAAAAAGCTTGTTCTTTATGAGAAATACTTCTGTAGGTTGGTAAGTAAGTGATGTTATTCGCTATATGGAGGACCTATTCCACTTATTAAATCAAACCAAGCTGGGCCCGACCCTCGTTTGTGAAGTTACTGAAGTTGTAAAGAAAATGGTCAAGAGCTTCAAAATCAGTGATTGAAAATTAAAAAGCACACAAGTGAACTTTCAATTTGAAAGCACGAACTTTTCACAATGAATGCAAAAGTTGAAAGCCACCATTCAAAAATTTGAAAAAATAACACTGAAGATTTTATTTATACCCTCTTCAACAAAACTGATTTTTAAAATGGGATCTCAACACTCGTATAAAGAGACACAAGAACTTCCAATTTTGATCAAAATTCATAGGCTTTAGGGTCACTGAGGAGACGTAGGTATTTCACAAGGAAACCTCTCGAAGTCTCGAGGTGTCCGCCACCGATTAAAACAGGATGTTGATTTTTGGAAAGAGCAGAGCGTGGTCTAAAACTTCTACAACCAAAATTTCAGCTGCCCAAGTTGATTTTTCCATTTTTGGTGAATTTTAAAAAAATTCAAAATTGCTCCAGCGCAGTTTCCATTCTCCAGAAAGCATGGAAATCGAGTAAAAAATGTTCCATTCGTGGGAAAAATTTTGAAATTTGCACGAATGGCTACATCTTGTCTGAAACCAACTCAACATTTCAAGTCCTTCTGGAGCCTCCAGCACGACTTTCAATTTCTCCAGAAGGCGTGAAAATTAATTATTTGGGCTGCTAAAAATCGAGTTGTGGCTTATTCTCGACCATGTTCATCGGGTTTGTTCAGTGTCATCTACAGTTGAGCTCATTTCCAGGTGGACACCTCAAGTGCATTTTTTTTGACCAGCATTATTAAGTAGATAAAGAAAAAATTTAAAAAATCAAAATTTTTCAATTCTTGGGGAAATTTTAATAATTTGTGCAAATAGCTCAGGCTGAGGCAATCTCCGCAATTTTCGAAAATTCGCTAAAAATGGAAAAATCAATTTCAAAATTTGGTTCTGTTGTCTTGGTGACACAGCTCAATTTCAGCTTAATCAGAGTAGGTAGATTGTAAAGGTTCCCTTGTTAAGGAATCAGGATTTTAAGACAAACTGAGGGGTCTATCGAGCTTTTTCCTAAAAATTTCTAAAAATTAAAATTTCAATAATTCGTGTACATTTTGTACATTTTGGCATCGCCTTGACCTCTTTCATCCGAAAACCAAGAAATGGACTGAAAAAGAACCTGAAAGAATAATTTTGACCTCACGAGACCCATAGAGGATATTATTATACACATCAAATTTTTTTTTGAAATTTCCCTCATTCGGCAATTTATTTTACTAAAAGATTGGAATGAATTTTTTGGAGATATCAAACGAGTTTTATATGTACCTACATATGTACTTTCAGAGCTTAGAAAGTCAACGAAGCAACAAAATAGACATATAAAAATGCAGGAAATTATATTCAAAAATGTTGAAGCACACAAACTCCTCTCTATAAAATATTAGGGTGGATTTATGAAACTTGGCAAATATTTTGAAACGCAGTGGTGTCAATTCGGTGGTCGTTATTACCAATTTCAAAAAATCAAAAAAATTGATAATTTTTTGACTGCTTCTCTAGAAGTTTTGAAATTGGAAAAAATGACCAAAAAAATTGCACAACGTTCTAAAATATTTTCCCAATTTCGAAATGCTATATTTTCATCTGTTAGCTTGATTAATGCGAATTAATTGAGAAGAAAAAATTCTCAAAACACGAATTCACTTGAAAATAAACGATTCGCAAATTTTCAACCAACCAGTAAAACCCTAAAAAATATTTTGGATTTTCATGAAAATGGCCTAGGTCGATGCAGAATCTCAAATATCATCTTTTGAGACTAAGCTATTTTTCCTAAAACCGGTTGAGAAGGGGCTAGAGCAAAAAAACAAAGATTTTTTCGAAAATACTCCCTCTTTGAGAACCCATATCTGCTCTCCAGAGTCACCTCGGGAGCCAATATTTTTTCTGAGTGAATTTCATCTCAAAATTAAGGTCAAAATCTGGAACATTTTTTTTTTGGCGATTCACCATAATAAAAAGGTCTCATATGGGGACAAAATTACTCTCTATGTTCTCTTCGCAGAGCTTTCAAGTTTCAGGGTTTAAAAATATCATTTTACAGCCAATCTCAAAATTTTTGTAAAGAAACACTTGAATACACAACACTAGTACAGGAAATTGAATTTAAATTGCACAATTTTTCAAAAATAAGAAAAACTGAAAATTGAACATGCACTACTATGACCAAGGGAGGGAGAGGGGATCTTATCAACACAATTTTTTTCACCAGAAAAACAATAGGATTTACGACATTTGCCTCCGGTTTTCCCTGGCTTTCCAGAGACTGAATGCCTTGTTATTGAAAAAATTTGAAAAATAATTCAGAAAACATTGTGACCTAATACAGTTCATCTGATTTCATCGATTCAATAAAATTCGATCTAATCATTTTTCGAATCGATGTTATCCGGAATTTCGTCATCAAAAAAGCATCCTAAAACTAAAATCCTCATAAAATAGTTTAAAAATATAAAATAAGTAGGCACATTTTAATAATCTGAAATACTTGAAGACATTAACGTAGATGACAAAGGAGTGCCCTTCTGTGAGTGGGAGTGTGATAGTAATTCTTCTTAAGTAGGTATACCCAATTAAATAATAATCCAGAAATTGATGAAAAACTCATCTCATCCATCTGTCTTGCCCATCACTCGCACATCATTACCCCATAAACACACCGTCGTCGTCGCACCATTTCGTTCGATTTTTAACACAGTGAACTTTCTTTATACCTACTTCTTTTTTTCGCGGTAATATCCGCATGAATTTCATAGTACAAGTTGCGGTTTTTTTTTTACATCTAGGTATAAGTTATATATGTATTATTCGTAGGTACTTTTCACCTGCGGCTTAAAAATTTTTAAAACATTCAAGAAACCAGTTTTACCAGTTATGGCAACTTTTTAATGCATTTCCATTCTATATTTTTTTATAGGACTGCTGTACATACACTCACACATATCTATACCCGTACGTTGGACGAAAACCGAGTCAGGATCAGTGGGTCACATGATTCAATTACACACGTACGTACTTTAACAATTTTCATCAAATCGCGACGACTGATGCTTTTTTTCCAACAGTCACGATCTCCAAGTACACAGACTACATAAATGATTTGTAAGAAGCAATTGGGTAGGTAGGTACTTAGATGCCGATGGAGTAATAAAAACAAGAGTTCTTTTCAATGGATTAAAAAGGAACAGCTCTTTAAGGTCAATTTTTTTTACATTTATGACCAAAGTGATTTTTTTAGAGTTATAAGACGAGTTTCGAAAGCTTGCAGTAGATTGCTCGTATAGTAATTATTATTGCACTCGTATATCTTATACTAAAAAAGGTAAGTAAATACAGTTAAGCTATTAATTGCAGGCCGATTCATAAGCACTTGAATACTTTTAATAGTGTTTGACTCGGTACTATGTCATGGCTAAGGTCAATCAAGACCGAAGGTTTAGCTTCCTTGATACGAATAAAATATGAGACAATTATGCATAATATTATTATAACGCGTTATATAAAGCATAATTACGTAATTATAGTTGAATAATTATAAATATGCGACGAACTTGAGTCGTTAAAAGTTTAACGTGCTGATGCTTGGTATATTGTGAGAGAAAAAACCTAAAACCTTAACGAGTCCAAAGTCGCATAAAGTTTTATAAAAGTTGGCTAAAATAATACTGCACATAGTGACTATAAGTATAGCGCGTTCTATAAATGTTCAATGGTCTTGTACACTGTACGTAGCATAGGTTTGATTTTTTTTTAAACGTTCTTGTATCTCGAGAGGGAGAAAAAGAGAGAGAGAGAGAGAGATGAAAAATGACGGTAAATTATTTCAACTCGTATATATAAATTATAGTTTTCTAATGCCAAAACGCATAATACCTATTTACGAATATTAAACCGAAAATATTCTCGATAAATTACGTAATATTTTTCGCATAACCTTTTCATACTCGCAGTACGTACTCGGTTTCGTAATAATTTATCCTTCTATTCATCATATATCATTCGCTTCGCCGACGATTTATTTAAAAAATTATTTTCGATAACGTTATTTCTTTCACCTTATGTATACGTTTCAAGAAGGATAATACGAGTAGATTGAGTGTACCTAACGCGGGTCACTTGAGATCATTATTTAAATTGACGTAGAGCTATCGGATCGGTGTATTTAGAAGTGCACTACAATGTAGAAGTAGGTACCTCAAATGAAAAAGTTGCACGAGTACATGTACCTACCTTAGTTATAGTATGGAGTTATATGATAAAGAAGGAGATAGAATGTGTCCAGAAAACTATCACTATTTTTAATCTCGGTGTGGAAATCTGACCAACTGTGAAGGGTCACAGGGCTGGTTTTGAAAAAAAAATCAGTACTTGAGTCTAGTTTTGGAGAGAAGTGGTGTGAGAGGAGAATCGTCGTCTTTTTCGGAGACAGCAAGAAATTGTAACCTTTTTAATTGATCAAATGGCTATTTTTGAAAGAAAAATCATCTAATGTGGTTTTAGAGGGCTAAAATAAAATAAAAGAGGAGCACCATGACAATATTTTTATTGTCTCCATTTTATGTCCATTTTATGGTCTCGAAGTGAAATTATACCCATTTTGATGGGTTCATGGATAGTTTTCAAAAAAAATTTCCAATTTTTCTCTTTTTTCTACGATTTTTATGATAATTTTCCAAATTGGCTAAAAAAATTCTGACGATGTTTTGTAAAATTATTTTTTTGTACCTACATTTAGCCAATATTACACCATATTGGTGATTTTCCATCAACTTTTTCATAATTTTCAGTCGTTTTCGAACCAATTTCATCAACTTTCTCATACCTAGGTAATTTTAAACAATTTTTCCATTTACATATTTTGAATAATAGCAATTTCATTTTTTTTCCCTTTCAATAAAATCGGTTATAGTTATATGTACTTATACTTAGCAAACGAGTGTTGAGCAACATTTTTTTTTATCAACTTTAATATCAATTTATTCAATTTTCGAGTAAATTTAGTTTCAATTTCTACAAAATTTGGATCATTTTTGCATAATTTCACACTACATATTTCATTAATCTTTCTATTCATCCACTTCTAATTTCTCTCCAATTTCACTAATTCTAATTCCAATTTTGCTTTGTTCATTTTATGAGAATTTGTCGATGATTTGGTGAATTCTTATTTCTTACTACGTTTTAGGAATTTTTACTTCTTATTCCTTAAATTTTATGTGCATTAAACTTTTAACGCCTCGAAGAAGTTCAACCGATAAATTAAAAAAATGTTCATAAGAAAAGTTGAACTTGACAATCAGATAGTGAAATTAGAAAAAAAAATGAATTTTGAACGATTACTCATTTTGGAATTTGAGAATTTGTAAGGTGGCATTATGGCCTCACTGTCCTCTCAGTGCATCTTATAACGATTCTTAAATTGGGGAAGATCCTATAGGACTTGGTAAATCCATCCTTTAGGTCTTGACAACTTATGGATCGTTTGATTTATTAAGGTAAAGTGTAGGTACTTGCGAATTCGAATATTATCGAATACCATTTGGGTGGTCCGGATAATATTCCATCACACCAGGGGGTCCGCGCCAATATTATTTATGTGGGCGGAGAATTCGCAAATTACATATATTTTATGATTGGTTAGAATATTTCCCCCATCTCTTGGTAAAAGTAGCGCGAGCCTATCAGCTTTCGAGATCGATTTAGGAACTTTTAGGTGCTTTAGGTATAACTTTAGCTAGGTTCGATCTCGAAATCACTTCTTGTTCGTTCGCGGAGTCGTAGATACGTAAATTCGGTACCGACCATAGTACTTTAACGATCTATGAATCGTGGACTTGAGCACTTAGTCCGTTTTCCCTCGACTTAATCGTTTGAAAACGTATTCCTTTTCCCTGTTTACCCTTATTAGGGTTCGGTTAATTAGTATCTTCATTGGTTAATTCGGGGCTTAATAAAGCAATCAACCACTTCATCTTAGTTGCCCTGTCGTGGAATTGTGTAGTTAAGTCCTCTTTGGTGAATCAACGTGATTAGGCGGTCGAGCATAGTGTCTCTGTTCTAATTCGTATTAAACTTGTACATTGGTGAAAGTATATATTTGAAGAAAACCTTATTATTAAGAGAATGTGATTTGTTACATCGATTACATTGGAGAAACTAACGAATGTGTTATTATTCCGCGAAAGTGGGCCTAATTTATACATTGGTTAGTATTTATGTTGACGTATCCGGCAATATGGTAGTATAACCGCCGAGCTAGCAAAGGGGTAAGTGTTAAATTGTTCCTTCATGATATTGCAAAGAGTCGTATAAGACTTCTGGCAATCTTTCACCCGCTAAGGAATATTTCTCATCCTCTCTCGTATTACCAAATCTGCTCGTATACAGTCTAACATTGGCGCCCAAACGTTCCTTTTATGTGCGAAATTTTATTAGTGCTTGTGCTCTAAGTGGCAGTTACAGCACCAGTCACTGTAAAGCTTCCCTTAAAAGGTAAGCACGAACTTGCGAGACAGATTTTATATTCAAATATCTGTGACATCTGGATAGAAAATCTGTGAGATTTTTACCATCAGAAATCTAAAGTTCTAAGTGGAGAACTTCCGATTAGGCTTAAAAATATCTGAACTTATAAGCACAGGTATTTTTCTGTTTAATTTTCAAGAAAAAACAAACTTCGTATGATTTTTAAAGTTACATCTGTTTTGAAGAAATTGACTCTGTTCATTTGACTAGCTGATCGTGTCTGTAACAGGCGAGACGTAATTTTGGAATCGAACAGACTGAATTGGATTTAAAATTGAAGACACTAAAAAATTATAATTGAAGTGCATAATTCCAACTCATAAAGTTGCTCATTGTGAGGGAATTATTTCATAAAAAAAAAAAATCAAATCAGAATCATGATTTTCTCTGTCTATCTGAACTAACTGGGAACAGATAGTCCGTGAATTTTATCCTTAATTTTCTACTTACGAAAATTTTAAGTGGCAGCAAAGTTTGACTAAGTAGCTTCCTACCAAAATTCTCCTTTTCCTACACTTTCTACCTATAGTCAGTTTTTAAGTGGCAATAAAGATTGAAAATAGGTAGCATCCTACCTTTCGGATTCCATCAAGAAATGTTCATTTTAAGATCAGAATAAACAAATCAATGAAAACTGTGTAATTTTTCAGTCTCGTAACTGAAAGATTTGATTTAAACATCAAGAAATCAGCAAATCTAGAAGAAACGAGAAGAAGAAAACTGTTACATTCCAAAGGAAATATTTCATGAGAAAATTGGCGCGAATATTGGCGCGAAAAATCGACCACCCATAATTTTTTCCGTTACAAGAAACGGATAAAAAGATCACACCATTTTTTATATTCTTTTGTGTTGATTTTGTTGCAAATTAATGCAGGAAAATATAAAAATATTCGCAAATTAGAAGATTCTAAATACGAGGGTAAATAGACCACCCTCATTGTGCATCTTTAAATAGAAAATCGGATCGGATAATATTATTCTTTTGTGTATTTGTTTTGTAAAACATCGGCAAATTAACACCAAAAAATACGCGGAATAATTTCAAGAACTAAAATTTTAAAATACAGAAAAATAAAGGAAAATAGACCACCTACATTTTCTCATCTTTTATAAAAGAAATCGAATCTTCGTAATATTTCTTTTGTTTGAATGGTTTTATAAAATACCCAAAATTTAAAACGCAAAAATCACAGTTTACATAATCCTATTTACAACAAAGTTAACCGCCTCGGAACCCCACCACCACCCATAGACGCATTGTCCATAGCCGAAGATCAGCTACCTGAAAAGGGACAACGCGCCGAACCTTTTTTAACAAGGGTGGTATTTATTTGCGATTTTAAACGGTCGTTAAAAAGGCTAATCGTTTCTCAAAAGAAACACTCGACGACCTACTAGCACACTAGCTATTATACCAGTATACATTGTATCACGGACGCGTGCGGATCTCTTCACACTTTTACTCTCGATTATCATCTTTATGAACGAACAAGCACCAGCTTACAATACTCGAAGCAGTAGAAAGCGTGAACCGAAGATTACAGCTAACAGTTTGGAATCAAGAAGGCTATCACCAACAAGGCTATTAATTTCGAACAAATTTCCAAAAACCAAGAAAATGTTGGACAAATTAGACCAAACTGAAGAATACGAACCAAATTTATCAACTGGCTCATTTTTTGAAACAACAGATGAGGACACTGATGCGGGTCCCTCATCTCGAGCCCCTACTCAACAACTAATCCTAGATGAGTCAGTAATAAATGATTTATCAATCAATGTTATACCTATGATAGCTGAAAAAGAGAAAAATGCGGAAAAAGATAAGAAAGCAAATGAAGATGGGGACAAAGAAGAGAAAAGCAAATCGGAAAAATCGGATAGGCCATTTCAGCCTGAAGAATTCAAAGAGGCTTTAAGTGATGAAGTGTACAACTGCTTCTATAAAACATGGGAGTGGGCAGATGACATCCATCAAGAAGTTAAAGAAAACTTTGAAATAAATGATCAACAAATTCAAAACAATCAAAGAGCCATCCGAGAGACAAGAGCTGAAGCTGAAACAGCTAAGAAAACAGCAGAAACTGCCATATCAAAAACGAATAAAATAATTCAAGACGTAAATTTATGGTATGGAGAAGTTGGCAAAAACCAGAAGACCAACGAAAAAGCAATAAAAGCAATTGCAGCGAACTTGCATCTACTCAAGCCAGGGACGAGGGATGTAGACAGATGGTCGAAGATATCAAAGAATTACAACAGAAATTAAGAACCACTGTCGTATCAGATAGAGGCGAAGTTCGAGCTGCAAAATACAAAATGATCGACCCTAACTGTGTTAAAAACGCAGGAACAGTTTTCTCCGACGACATGCGTCACTTTCCACACGAATTTTTGCAAGATTTCGAAGATTTTTTTGAGGGGATGGAGATTTCAGAAGCTCAAATGGTGATGGCATTCAAGGCAGTGATCATGACCAAGAATAAAAATCAATTCAAAGAAACGATAAAAAACCTGAACACTTTCAAGGCTGTTAAAAAAGAATTTTTGGCATTTTTCTGGAATATTCAGGCTCAAAATGAAGCAATGTTCGAATGTCGCTACAACTCGGTTTTTGTCGATGATATAAAAACTATGGCGTGCCAAATGGCAAGATGGGCAAAAACTCTGAGTTATAGGAAATTCCATCATGACGAAGAGGTTATACATCTCCTCACGAACAAGGCTCCATTCCAATATAGAGCCATGATTACTCAAAAAGGTCAGAATATTGACCAATTCATCAAGAAATTAAAAAATTTGGCGGACATCGAAATTGATCCAAAAAATGAGGTGCCATATATAATCGGCAAAAAACCTCAAACAAATTGGCAAACATCTCAAAATACTCAAAATTCAAACAACAGTGGTACCGGGGCACAAAACTCCAAAATCCGAGTACCAGTTTACATGAAAGAAAAATCGACACCATCCACCTCAACTGAAAAACCAAAAGAAAAAATAAATACTGAAAACAAAGGCGAATCAGTGACTGCACCAAAAATCGATCGAGAGAAATTTAAACCAAAAATACCAACCTCACCGCAAACATTACCTGTGCACCATTTAATGTATGATCCTCAAACAGATCAATATTTCGAAATGAGTGACACAGAAGAAGAAATCCCAATGAACATTCAAGCTCTCAACGTAATAACCGACATTTTGAAAAATCCCAATGCGGACCCCTTAGAAATGAACATGCTTACAGGGGCAATTATGGACTTTTCAAAGGCTAATAATCTGGCGGGAAACGAGAGTCATTAGGGGGCCGAGGGGCACCTCCTAATGAAGCTGAAGCCCCACAGAATATGTTCACAGACTATATCTGGGCAGGCGACGGGATTGTGCACTTTTTAAAGCGAGGCCAATCAATACTGACCGATATAATGCCAACATACTTACGTGATCAGCTGGGATTTGAAGACATGTATGAATGTCTTAAAAACGCACAATTTCCGAAAAGGAAAAAATTCATTCTTGGAGCTGGACAACTTGAAATAAATTATTCAAAACGCTCATACGGGGTTTTGGAAGCAGATTTACGCAAAATAATAAAGCTGCTTTTAAATGAGAAGCAAGCTGAATGCGTGATATTGGTATTTCCACTAGTAAAACCGAGAGCCCGCGGGGAAAGAGAAGTACCCTTGGAAAAATACATAGAATTCAGAAAGCTATATGCACATTTAGAAGAAGAAGATCGTGTGTTCGTCTGGGAAACACCTTCATATAGGTATTTAAAAATGGAAAGTTATGTAACCTTACAAGGTGAAAATCGCCAAATACCAAAAGCAAGCGACACACAACATTTAATACCAATTGCTGAAAAATTTCATTACGTGGAACCTTTAAACAGATACTTCCCCTTATTGTCAACATACCATGAGATGTTCGTATTAATGGCATTAGAACTTCAAAAATTTGAAAAAAATAGAAGACAAAAAATGAAAAATAAGATCGGAATTATGTCTTCGATACAACAAATAAATATGTTAACACGCAAAAGAAAACATCCAGTGCCATTAAATTTACCACGAACTACAATACAAGGAGAAGAAAGTATATTAAGAAGATGTCTTCAAGGGGCATTAATAGGAAAAAATGAACCCAGCGCAATAATCGAAATGGTTTTTCCAACTGCCAACGATCCAACGTGCATAATAGCAGCAACCATAGGCTCGGCAGATTTTACACTCCAACTGGATTCTGGAGCTCTACCCAATGCGGTCTCGAGGAAAGTGTTGGAAATAATAATTCAAAACGCTCAGAATGCAGTAAGATTTGTTCCTTTACAAAAGAAAGCTGAATTAAAATTAGCTGACAATTCGGTAATTCAGTCAGAAAAACAGCTAGCAGTCATCAGAATGAAATTTGGACCAGGAATAATTGAAATACCTTTCCATATACTGGAATCTCCAGGGAACACCTTTCTCATGGGAAGAACAACAATGGCCTTCTTAAGAATTGAATTAAATATATATGAAAGGGTAGCAGAATGCAACCCAGATTACGGTGAAAGATTCTTCATCCCATTCTTAAGCGTACAAGATGCGTATGGAACGTCGTCGATATGCTACCTGAAAGTAAAGGAAAATGCTCAAGAAGTAGCTAAAGACATAATAGCGCATTCGACAACATGGAGAACGAGGACAAGATCAAAAAATGAACAAAAAGTGGTCCTCACACACGACGATCAACTAAAACAAAACATCAAAGACGCGATTAAGAAGCGCAAAAGAACAAGGGATGAAGCCAAAGTAGGCCCAGTTAAAATTGGAGATTTCAAAGACATTTTCATGAAAAAGGAGAAAAAAGTAAAAGTGTCCAAAGAACAAAAAACACAATCCACAATAGATAAAACTGCTCAAAAACATGAAAATATTGAAAAAACAGTTCGAGAAAATGAGACAACAAATCTATTCAATATGAAAAATTTTGAAGAAGGAAAATGGGAAATAGATCTTGAACAAAAAGAGCCAAAAGTGAATGCTTTTCAAGTAGAGGGGCAAATATATCAATTCTCAAGACTACCGTATGAGATAAGTGAACATCAAAAACAATTGATGAGCAAAACAATCGAAAGCTCAAAAACTCCAAGCAGTTCTGAATCCAAAACATCGTCAGAAGAAAATGGAAAAAGTCCAATTGAAAAAAGAAAAAGAAGTCGACCGAAAAGACTAATAGAGGATTTAGAAAAATCAGAAAATACTCAAAATCGAAAGTCTGAAGAGAATAATGATGAAATTTGTCGGAAACGAAAGAAAGAATCAATAGAAAAAACCCAAAATGATTCAGAAAATAATTCAGAAATTATAGGGGCATTTAAAGAACCTGTGATCATTTTGAAACGAAAAAGAAAAAATCTGAATGTAAAAATTGAAAATCAAAAAACAACAAGATGGGTACATTGGTTCTTCAAACAGAACATTGCATTCAGAAAAGACATCGAAATAATAAGAAAACAGAATCTAAGCATTCTAAAAATACTCAAAAAACAAAATTTGTAAAAATTATAAAAAAAAAAAAAAAAAAAACATGAAAAAATCAAGAAAAATAGAAAAATATTTCGATAAAAATCTTTTCTGACTCAATACAATAAATTTTTTTTTTGATAAGAACTTCCTAACTGAAATTGTGCAGCAATCAACAACTAAAATTTTGACATGTGAAACCATTCAAAAAGAAAAAACTTGGCTTAGAAAAAGATCAAAAATTGAAGACTCATGGAATCGCCTAATTAAGGACAAACAGGCAACCAGTTTCACACATGACGATTTATAAATGCGTTTCCGATGAGATAGGAAATAGATTAAAAATCTGCAAACTTTTCGATTTTACGACTTTGTGAGGGTGACTATTACAATGTTATCACCTAGTCGAGGCACGATTCCCAGAAAAACCGACAGTCGATATTACGACCTATTTCATCATATAAAAAAAAAAAAAGAACCAGACCAAGAGCTTGGAGTTGTGACGTGATAGATCTGAGTGATAACTATTTGAAACAGCAGTAGAAGACGTTGGTTAAATATCATTCCAGAGAAAGACTCGTGTAAAACAGTAAAAAAAGTTTGAATCCTGCTTCATACAGTAGTGAAACAAAAGAAGAATTGCCGAAAGAAAGTGAGTAAATTTATAAATTTACAAATCTTATACGATAATGCATGACTTTTGATACAAATGTTTTGTGGAAATGTATGCTGAAGATATGAAGAATGTAGACGTAAAGATAGGTACCTATATAAAAACTGTTTGAAAAAACAAGGACCTACTACAACGAATCTTCAGCAGACATTCATACAGAAAAATATGAAGCTAACAATATTCTGTTCTGCTTGTGAAAAACAGATGGAGGATAAAAGAGAAAACTGCGGACAGAATAGCGGACGGAAATTCGAAAACCTTGAAGGATTCATCAGAGCCCTCGGCGGGATGAATGGTAAGAACTGAAGAAAATAAAAGCATTTTTGAACTTATACGTGAAAGCTAACAAAAGAAAATTTGCAGTGACTATTGAATCTAAAGAGGAATGTAACCTACCGGTAAAAATAAAAGCAGAGACATTTATCTCCCATGGAATATGGATTCCGATCGCGATAAAACTGATCCGGAGAATGAAACGTTAAGCTCAAGATTTCAAGAAGCCATCGTATCCGTATCGGTCCGTGATGAAACAATCATGTAAACACCATCAACAGAAGGAATAACGTAATTTTGCTATATTTTTTCTTGAATTTCATACATCAAAACTATAATTTTTTCGATTACATGTGGACTGACGAAAGAAAACCTATCTCTAAATAACTACAAAAATTTATAAATTTGTGAAATGCTCTGAAAGTGTAGTTATAACTACTGAACTCAGGGTAATAGACGACCCGGCTAGCGACGTAGTTATAACATACCGAATTGCAATTATGACGAAAAATTGCAATTAATTCAGAGTGATACCTATATGAATCGTTGAACTCAGGGTTATGAATCACCCGGCTAGAGATACGAGGCAATATAGAAGCCAAAATTTACTTTGAACAATAAAAATTCAAAATTTTAACTGTCGTCAGTCCACTAGAATAATCAAATAGTCACAATAGACCAGTGTAAATAAATAAATCCACCAAAAAAGAGCAATAGTCAAAAAATAGAAATCAAGAACTACCTATCTTATAAGTTAGACGGAGACAGAAGTCTGAAATTATTGTTACGCAGTCATATATAATTAAGAATGTTTGTTTACTTGAATCATTTTTCCTAATATAAAAGACATTGAATTTTCAAGAGTCATGCAATTAATTATTATTTATAAATAATAATCGTACATTGAAGCTGCAATTGAGAAAATAGGGTATGAGAATATTCTCTCACTTTCGAAACATTTCATCGATAAAGTTTAAAAAAAAAAAAAAAAGAGAGAAGAGAAAACGATAAAAATGTCATCTGCTCGCCGACACGCATCTTTTAATTCGACCACTGGTTTCACTCAATACTCAGCCGAAAAAATTAACTAAACATATAACGATAACCTAACAGATTTAACTAAACTTAACAAGATTACGATTTTTCACGCCCAATTACTTAACGAACATTGAATTTAACATAACATGAAACAATACGATTAACAAAAACGAGAGTATTAAGAGAACAGTTAGGGGTAAAAATTCGCGAAAACCACCAAAGATGCTGTAAAAAGCTAGAAAAGGGGGGTAGGGGGTAAAAAGGCGAGAAAAAGCAAAATCAAAATGATGAGATTGAAAATGAAGATTCAGTTGACAATTGGTTCGCGACTAGAACGGTACTTCAAAAAGTAGACGATCAAAAGTGATGAAAAATTTATTGAATACCAATACACTTTAAACAGTTGTCAGTATAAAGTAAAATAAGTCGAGATATTACGTGATGTTTTTCGGTATTAAACTATATAGAAGAAATCGTACAAGCAAGTGATGATATCAAGACTACGAACTGTAAGTACAAATTTGAAATTAATTCAAGATCCAGTGAAAATGATAGAAAAATTTCGGCTTTAAAAAGCATGAAACCCAGTGATGAAATTTATTTTATTTTGATAAAAATCTCTCGATTGACGTATTGAAAACATCGATGCATGTGATGAAATTTATATAATTTGGAATTATAATCTGCCTAAATTTTTGTTTGGACTAAATCTTCAAGTTTGAAATTTATAAATTCAATACGACAAATAAAGTTTCTTTTTGGACAAATCAAGTCGACCACAATGCTGGGGCAGGTGCTAAATACCATCAAAAATTACTCAGGAATAAATTTCAAAATTTTACTAATTACAGATGGACGTCAAAATCATATTATGCAGCAAGTGCCTTCGACCATTAATGAATCCAGGTCAACACACAAAAAAAGAGGATGACCCTCCACATGCTACGACATGTAGACATGTCTACCATTACTACTGTATCTTGAAAATGATGCAGGAATCCAGAAGAGCTGAAGATTTAGCATGTGTGTATTCAAAATGTAATCGTAAATTAACGATCTACGATTTTGCAAAATTAGACGTGCCTATCTGTGTACAAACGTTTCACCCAGTACCGATAAACGCGACCATGTTGAAAACTGAACTTCAGGAAAGTGAGAAAAAAATTCACATGCAAGATGAGGTGATAGAAAGAGTTCAGAAGAAACTACATGAGATTAATAAGGTACTAGAAAGAAGTAATGAAATAATTACAGAAAAGGATTACGAGCTGAAAGAACTTCAAGGAAGATATAATACCTTAATTGATCAGAAATTGGGAACCTTTATAAAGGAGCCCAAATCGCCAAAATCTCTAACTCCTAATTTGCCAGAAATCCAAATTACAAAAATTCAAAATCCGGTATTCGATATTAACAACGACGATAACCGTTGCATGAAATTTGACCAACCTGCCATATTCGGTGAAAACAGCCCTGAACCGAAAAGGCAAAAGAAAATGGAATATAGATCGCCTCTTAGCAACCTATATGATCAACACTCGGAACATGAAAGATACCATCCGGAAAACTATACCCATCGTACATACCGAGGGGGCAAACGTAGCCCAAGTGAAAAATACCACTATAAAACAATTGAAAGAAATACGAGGCAATCTAAAAACCGCTTGAGGAAACCTTATCCAGAAAAATCGCCTAGAAGGGACAGGGCCCCTTCAAGGATGATAGACACGTTAAAAGTGCAAAAAAGACCGGCAGTGGAGTTAGGCAAATATCATCGGAGATACAAACAAAGATTTGGTATAGAGTCTACAATGCTGGAACCCTTCTACCCTCTGAATTGCTACCCCTTTTATTTCTCAGTCGCAGCCCATAGCGACAACAGAAACGATAAGGCGGTAATATTTATGTATGATACTTTCTTGATAGGGGACGGACACGTAACTGCAATGGCAGAATGCGTTATGCAAAAGAGACCATTCCAAAACACTCTTGATACAGAGTATTATCGAAGGGACATGTTGGTTTCTGATTTAGTCGAATTAATCAAAAAGACGCCAAAAATTCCGAAAAAATTAATGATTTCGATAGGTAATTTTGACATTATAATGCGAACACCCTTTCACGAATTTTGTGATCAAATGAACCAACTAGCCTGCATTTTACGAGACAGAGGGGTGGAAGAAATTTTTAAAGTACCTGTCATAAAACATCCAAAATTAAACAAAGTTTCATACAACCAAATTGAAATGGCACTGCACTACGATTGGGCGAAAGTAGCAGGAGCAACAAATACAAATTTGAAAGATTATTTCGAGAAACTTAATGAAGAGACCGCTCTATTAGACGAATATGGTGCTTTCCATAGTTTGCAAAATTATGCACCAATACTGGAAGAAATGGCGGAAAAATACATCCCACTCCCAGTAAACTTACGCCACAAACTCGGAAAATCAAAGAATTTAAAAAATGAAACTGAAAATATCGAAGAAAAACCAACGCAAACCGTAAAACCTATGTTGAAAGATGAAGAAAATCATACACACGAGAATGTATCAATTCCCTCTACGAGCAGCCAAGCAATCGAGTCAAATCAGCTGATCATAAACTACGTCTCATACGAAAATATGACACCGGCGAAAATCCAAGAAGATCCTCATCTGAGAGCAGCCATCAACTCAGCGATCGCACTCCAAAAAGCTGAAACGAGATCACAGCTGAAAGGACCCACAACTCCGAACGATCCAAGTCCACCTTTGACCCCTGACCTGCCGCTGACTCCAACAACACCGACATCACCACCGCTGACCCCGACATCACCAAATACGACGACAGCATTTCCATTTCCTGAATCATCCCTTCTAATGATATCACCGGAGAAACCACTACGAGAAATGGGCCCAACCTGGCAAAAAATGTTCGACGACCATGCCCAAAGCTGGAGCGAGGAGATGGAGCAGGAACACGAAATCAACGAAAAAGCTGCGCCCCCACCAACAGCAATGTCAACCGACGGTTCCGAAAATGGAAAAGAAAGCGACAGGAAAGACCTAAAATCAACATCAAAGACCAGGTAAAATTGAACAAAAATTCCTTATACGTTTATTATAAATAGATCAGGTCAAAGGTAGGGAAAGATTCGAGTAAAAAATCTGAGAAAAATCTAGATCACCTCTATTTTTCTTATATAAAAAAAAAAAAAAAAAAAAAATGTGTACAAAACAAAAAATTGATTTATAAATCAACCCATAAAAATAAGAATAATAATAAAAAAAAAAAAAAAAAAAAAAAAAACCCTCACGACACAGGTACCAAATAGGAAACCAATTTTTTGTTGTATGAAAAATAATATCAAAAACAAATCCTGTGCAAGAAAGACATCGTGAGCGAAAACACGTTTGGCCTCTAAGAAGTTATTCAATCGATCACATTTTGAAAATAGTCGTTTGGATGGTAACAAATTCCCAGAGGAACATAAAATAAAAAAAATGAAAAAAAAAAAAATTAAGAGTAAAAAATAATTCCCCAACTATAATCCTCTGGATACACCCCAAAACAATTTTTTAGAGTAAAATTACAGTCTGTATAAAGCATGCAAAAATTAGAATAATACTACTAGTGATTGATAGTAACTTTCTTAGCTCGCGGATATAAAATAACAATAATATTTCATCGAGGTGATAAATGTGATAAAAAATCATACAAAAATATAAAAAAGATAGAAAAATTCACTCTCGGCCTCATGACTTGTCAACCAATAAACACAGGTAGATAAAAAATGCGCAATTAAGAAAATCCAAAACAAATCCCTGTTTCAAAAATTATCGGTTGTACAATTTTGGTATAAAGAATCAAAAATATTTAGTCGATCGTAATTCAGGCAAATAGTAGATATATTTTTTTTTTAGAGAATGTAAACTTAACGTAACGTATACACGTCATGGCACTCTTAATCTAAAAAACAAATTTGGATCGAACACATTGAAGAATTATTTCCTTTTGAAACTTTAAAAAGTCACCACATAATAAAACCGTGAAATAACTTTGCCATGACGAATTGCTTAACGACTTCCGTCTACCAAAACATAGTCTCAGTTCTCTGCAATGAAACAAGTTTAATACATTTCTTCTCTCTTCTGTACAAAAAAGATCGACGAAAGTAAAAAGTAAAAACTACTTGACCTCAATAAAACGCGCACGAGTAGTATAATAGCCTTACAAAACCAATTCATGCAGAGAACCTCTTTATAAAGACAACTGTGTCCAAGTAGGGACCATGTAAATAAAATGAAAAATAAAACAACATAACAACGTACAGCATATAGGGTATTTTATTTTTAATTTTTTTTACTTTTTGGATAATTCGCATTCAAATTACAAGGTATAACAATAAATAAGATTAAGTTTTTTTTTAATTATAGTTGAGTTAACACTAGTAATAGCCCCCTAAATAAGGAATGGCATAAGATAAAAATATAAGCAAAATTTAGAATTAGAATTCCCGTTTGTACATATGAGACCCTTATAAGGATCGATCCTTTTTCTTTTGACCTAATTAAGCCCCAAGTTTCTGGATCGAATCTGAAATCAAAACCGTAACTTAGCATTAGAATTTTCGTATATTTTCTAGAGTATAATAAAAAAAAACGCAGAACGAATAGTATTTAAGTTTATTTACTCATAATTATTATTAGTCAGTTCTTCCACTATTCTTAGTTTTTTTTAGTTTTTAATTTTTTTTTACTCAAGAAGGAGATAAACTTAGAATTAAAATATACTGAACAAATTCAACAACACGCAACGCAATCGCGAGTCAAAATTAGAAAATTTTCAATGGAAACGAAAAACAAAATTTTCGAATCTGTAAACAAATTCTTTTAACATTTAGTCAATTTTAGCTTCGTAAATGTACTTTAGCACCTAAGTTAAAGAAATAGTATTAGTTTTTTTTTCTTTTACATATTAAAAAATGAAAAATTAAAGAGCTTACAACATTGAGGAAACTAGGCTTGAAATTTCCAACATTGCATTCCATCAAAAATCGAGCCAATTATATATACCATCTTTTTCAACAAAAACAAAATCTAAAGGCCCATGTAAATAATGTACATAGAAGGAACCAGACGATTCGTAACTTAGAATTAAGAAAAAAATAATACATGCTTTAAACTTAAGTCTAGATTGTAACTTAGAATTACGCGAAATTATAATTCAATACCTACCCAGTGTACATAATAATGTGTCCCAATAGATCGATTCAATTTTGATAAATTTGCCCGAATCGCATCTGTAATAGAAATTTGAAAACATAAAAAAAAAAAAAAAAAAAAAATGATGAGAATTTTATTTAAACTTAAGAAAGTAAAGGCAGGTTAATCTTAAGAAAGAAATGATCATAGTTTTACATCTGTACAGTACTTTACATATAAACGTGTAGAAAGAGAACGGGTACATAAACTAAGCTGTATAAAAACTTAGTATAAATTCTTTGTATTATTTTAAATTTTGGTAACTCGTCTTAGCTTTAATTTTTTTGGGAAAGAACCCTGTAATTGATAGTTTTTAAATTTTTTTTATCGACATGACACAATACAAGGAGAGTCAGTCAAAATAACGTAACTTTATCAAGATAAGATTGAATAGAATTAGGAAACAACATTAACCATAGAGAAAAAACCACATCATAATGCTGTTTCAAAAATAAATATAAGATTGACTAGATTATGACTAGAGAATAATAACAAAAAAAAAAAACAGACTAGAATTAAGATGTTTTATCGTATATGTATTTTTGCTAATACTGATGTAATTAGGGGACCGACTAATCACGCATCAACTTAATTTCTCAAAACAATAGTCTAGATAGTCTAAAACCAAAATCACAGTGTCGCAATAGTTGCCTTATATTTTTCATAATTTAATTAACAGAAAATTCACACAATATCACTCTTTATAAAGAAGTGACAATAGGCCTATCGCTACTTATGAAAATTACAGAAGGGAAACTCTCGATTAAAAAATTTTCACTTCCCTATAACAACTTCTAAAAAACAAGTACCACTTACCATTTCGGCCAATGTTAATGATGAATTGATCAGTATGAGGTGCATTGTGTTCTTCACTCATGTATCAATGAGATGATCTCCGGATCGATCATGGGTCTTGAATTGGGGATCCATTGTGCCAAAATACGTAGGCATTAATTCTTCATTTTTGAAATTCACAGAGTCTTCTTTGACAATTTTTTTTTTACATACAGAATCCTGTATCAAAAATTCGCAGAGCTGTCTCCCCGCGCAATCTGAGTAAAGTACGGGGGGCAGAGGGACTTCCCTGACAGTCAGGCAGTAATTACACTTATTTGTTTACCGTGCTTCACTCTGAGGGGATCCAAAGAGTTAACCCACGGGGGGCATATGTAAGGTGGCATTATGGCCTCACTGTCCTCTCAGTGCATCTTATAACGATTCTTAAATTGGTGAAGATCCTATAGGACTTGGTAAATCCATCCTTTAGGTCTTGACAACTTATGGATCGTTTGATTTATTAAGGTAAAGTGTAGGTACTTGCGAATTCGAATATTATCGAATACCATTTGGGTGGTCCGGATAATATTCCATCACACCAGGGGGTCCGCGCCAATATTATTTATGTGGGCGGAGAATTCGCAAATTACATATATTTTATGATTGGTTAGAATATTTCCCCCATCTCTTGGTAAAAGTAGCGCGAGCCTATCAGCTTTCGAGATCGATTTAGGAACTTTTAGGTGCTTTAGGTATAACTTTAGCTAGGTTCGATCTCGAAATCACTTCTTGTTCGTTCGCGGAGTCGTAGATACGTAAATTCGGTACCGACCATAGTACTTTAACGATCTATGAATCGTGGACTTGAGCACTTAGTCCGTTTTCCCTCGACTTAATCGTTTGAAAACGTATTCCTTTTCCCTGTTTACCCTTATTAGGGTTCGGTTAATTAGTATCTTCATTGGTTAATTCGGGGCTTAATAAAGCAATCAACCACTTCATCTTAGTTGCCCTGTCGTGGAATTGTGTAGTTAAGTCCTCTTTGGTGAATCAACGTGATTAGGCGGTCGAGCATAGTGTCTCTGTTCTAATTCGTATTAAACTTGTACATTGGTGAAAGTATATATTTGAAGAAAACCTTATTATTAAGAGAATGTGATTTGTTACATCGATTACATTGGAGAAACTAACGAATGTGTTATTATTCCGCGAAAGTGGGCCTAATTTATACATTGGTTAGTATTTATGTTGACGTATCCGGCAATATGGTAGTATAACCGCCGAGCTAGCAAAGGGGTAAGTGTTAAATTGTTCCTTCATGATATTGCAAAGAGTCGTATAAGACTTCTGGCAATCTTTCACCCGCTAAGGAATATTTCTCATCCTCTCTCGTATTACCAAATCTGCTCGTATACAGTCTAACAAATTTTCCTAAATTTTCTTCAGAAGATTAGGTAAGGTTATGTTGATTTAAACAAAGAGCCAAGCTGACAGAAATTTTCTGTAAAATACTATGAAATTTTTTTCGATTGCTCATCTCACTGAAGAATTTAATGCTTCAAAACGCAAAATTTCATTCTCTTTCTCGTGTGTTTTCTATTTTGATCGGATTTCATTGAAGAATTTTTTAAAAATTCGGTTGAAATGTAAAAACCGCCAAAATAGATGCTGTTTCTACGCAGCATCAGAATTTTTCAACAGAAAAAAATGTTCATCTCACAAGGGAACCCTCCCACATGATAATCTCCGATTTGAGTGAAACTTGGACTGGTGGAAAAAGGGCCTCAAAAAACTCCCATCTCCCAATTTTTAGCTGCTGAAGTTGATTTTTCAATTTTTGGCGAGCGTTTGAAGTTTTGTGTATTTTTTATTACTTTTCCTCGTGTTATGTGAAAAAATTCGATTTCTAATGATAATTCCAGATTTGGCCGACGGTATTGTATTACTTATCGATTAGATATCAAGCGTAGACTCATTGGCCAAAATTTAAGCTGCTGAAGTTCATGTGGTGGGGGAAACGGTCATTTTTCGAATTCACAGAACAACTTTACCTGTGTACGTAAAACTTCAAACGCTCGTCAAAAATCGAAAAATCGACTTCAGCAGCTGAAAATTGGTGGATAGGGGTTTTTTGAGGTCCTCTTTCCACCAGTCAAAGTTTCATTCAAATCGGAAATATATGGGAGGGTTCCGTGACAGGAAATTTCCTCAACTTTCTACATCACAAAGAGAAACTTATTACCTACGTCTTATAATTTCTCCAATCCAAATTCTAAAATGAAAAATTTCAAATCATTTTTAAAATCTTTACAATTTTTCTGCTGGCACAAAATTTCATTTTATTCAAAACAAAAATGCCAAAAATTCATTGAAATTCAGATAAGCACATAAAAAATGTTGCCATTTCTCAAAATTTTTCAAAAATTCTTATTTTCACCAATTTTTTTTTGAAACTGAAATTTCAAAATAAAATTTGATCGAAATTGAAAACCCCGCCGTTATTATACTCTATTTTATTCCCGGTTTGATGCGATGTAAAAAATGCTCCGTAGCCGTCCAAGTTGGCTTTGAAAATCAACATAATCTTTTGGAGGATGTTGAGAACCCCCTCAATTTTCAAAATGAGTGATCAGTTGATATTTCAAATCAATTTTTTTTTCAATATCATAATCCGATTGTTAAATCCCACTCAAATTTATCGGTTGAACTTCTACCAAGGGGCAAGTCAACTTTTCATATTTTACAAAATTTTCAAGTTATTTTACACAATTAGGGTAGGTATAGACTTTTAAAAAGGAACCCTTTTCCTGATTTTTATTTATTTTTAGGTATATAGATACATCGATTTTCAAAAACATTTCCAACAATTTTTTACCTGCATCTGCTAAAATAAGCCATATTTTACAAAACATTTATTCGCATTATTTTTGCTAACATTTTTCATCTTGTTTCAATGAATACGAGTAAAGACAACAATCTGAAATCTGTCACTTGAGGAAACACTCGACAGTCTGCTAAATGGGGATGTTTGGGATCCTGTTTCATTTGTGATTTTTTTTTTTTCGATTTCGTCAATGACTTTGAACTGCTCTACACATTCCTTAGCTCACTGTTCAACCTCGGGAGTAATTCGAAATCTGGAATCTTGTGTAGAGCCAAATTTGGGGAGTTTCGTGGCGAATGGAGGAAGATGTTTTTAGATGTCCCTATTCCAGGTGTCTGAATTTGACAATTTATCGAAATGGAATATCTGATATGAAAAAGGAATGCTCAAGCGTTCACTTAAAGCATGAAAAAATTATCTCGCTACAATAGATAGGTAGGTAGGTATAGAGGTAGGTACCACAAAACAGTATTTGTCCAACTATTTTTTGATCACATCTATCTACTTCTTTTGAGGGTACGCTTACGATACTGTAACTGGAACCCCGATGAATTCATCACAATATATTCTTTCAACTCATTTGCCTTATTAGCACTTCAGAAAGGTTACACATCTCCAGAGGGTTAACTTCACTTAAAGACATCTCCATTATAGCCCAGTCAAATAGCGGAAAAAAATGGGCGAACGCAGACATCATTGCGACCAAAGTTTTTTTTTGCGAATATTGTCTAGGGTGGTGTGGCGAACAACATACTAAAAGCCCCCGCCCCTACCAATAGAGCTAATCTCCCCATAGTGGATCAAAGCCCCCCAAAATCAGTTTTTTGTCAAAAAAATTCTGAAACGTCAACTTTTGAGTAAAATGAGCACTGATCATCTAATCTCTTCTCTAATACGAGTACCTATCAAATGAGCTATCAACCAACTCCCTAGCCCCAAGGGAGGGTGGCGCTACGACCCCTCGAAGTGATGTGATTTTAATAAGTTTATACATTTTTTCATGACTTTGGGACTTGGAACCTGGTATAATCGATCAAATAAAGTCAAACTTGAGGAATGAGATTCTTTCGGGACCTAAAGTCGACCCCTACAGAGGGGAGGGTCAAATTCGAAAATTACGGAAAGGTCGTTTTTTTTGGAGGGGCATAATATGGTCCCAAATGGATGAAAATAGTCCAAAATCATATCATTGGTCAGTACTCCCATTGTGATCAACATATCCAAATTTCAGCTTCCTAGGTCATCCCCACCCAATTTAAGACGGAATTAAGGTGGAAAATCCCTCATTTTACCCCTATTTTCGGGTTTTTCCTCCTTAAAAGAAATGGGGATCACCACATCATCCTAGACAATATTCGCAAAAAAAACCTTTGATCCCAATTATGTGCGGGTCAAATCGTACTTTGACTGGGCTATTAGATAGGTAACTGATATCACTGAGGAAACTTCTGAGCTTAAACTCTCAGATTTGATTCCCAAGCAATGTCAGCATTTCGAATGAACTTTCTAGTATCACTCGAGGAATTCTCCAGATCTTTCCTCAGCGATATCAGTCCTACTTCTCTTCTACCCACCACTTTGACAGTATCGTAATCAAATTCTTCAATTACCAGTTCACGTCGTTCCATCAACATTACTCCACGCTCATCATCTTATTAATACTGCACAGATGAAGAAGAACTAGAAAATTAAAATGTACACCTATACACATCGTCAAAGATGCTACGGCGGCAATGAGTATTGAAAAATTCTAAGTAGACTGCGGTCGAATAGAGGCAATTGAAGATTGGTGAAAAAAAAATGAAAATGCATGCAACGTTAAGAAACTCAGCACGGCGTCGATGCTCGAAGCGTCGTCATTGCTATCAATTCTTAACATGTGTCGAGTCATTAATCATGTTCTCGAATAATTTATCACATATCAATTAGGTAGATATTTCATTGCACAACAAAAGCTCATTCCACGATTCTCGTGCAACTCTTTGCTCTTCGGTTGCATTCTCATTTGTATACCGATCGACGATCGTGTTAGGTGATCTCGACGAGCAATAATAATAACGCAACATATCCTCCATCTAAGTACATATACATATGATGAGGATGACTACACCATTACAAGAGACCCAGCATCTTACATAGATAGATAGGATAGCCATTGAGCCACGTATCACAGCCATGGGATGGCTATGTTGATTTAAATGAGAATCACTGGAACCATTTACTGAACTTATACTATATAAAACATCCACAGCCATAGCCGAGCTGCTGCAGCCGCGGCCAACCAAGAATAAAATTGAACAACGAAAGTAGCAAAAGAAACAGTCCCATAACGAATTAATAATAGACTCTAATATTGAAGTGACCAGCCTTGGCATTGAGGTATACGATCTGAAAGACTCCGTTAAGCGAAGATTCAACGTAGCCGGAAAAGCAAATCATGGCAGTGTTGCAAAAACTGCATTATTTCGGAATATCATAATAAGTAGTAACTTATGCATCAAGAAATACATTATATGAAAATAGACAAAATACAGTTTCAAATTACACGAATTCAAAATTCGATCGATGTTCCGCAGTTATTCTGCAAACAATTGCCGAAAGAGTCAAGAATTTTCATCTTCGCCATTGAAAGAAAAAACGTACTCTGCTGGACCATCACTTGGTGGAAAAGCGTTACAGGGTGAATTTTTGATTAATTGAATTTCAACGAAATCATAATGAAAAAAGGGGATAAAAGATACCTTGTGAAAAATTATTACAATCAACTTGATAGATAATCTTTTCGTTGTAATATTATTTCGTTATAATGGTGGTAAATGTTTACTTCTTCGGGAGTATCCTGAGACGCTCATCCCTCCTAATTCTACGCCAGTGTACTCTGAATATACTTCTAATTCTTCCTAATGGATATTTTAAGCATAGATAGTAATATGGAATTCATTAATGAGAAAAATTTCAAAACCAACTTACAAATGCATTTCAATCATTCTTCTAACGAAACAAATCCAACGACAAATATGCACACAATTACACTAACAATCAGACGTTTTTATTTCGCACAAACACCAACCGAAAATTAACAGAAAATCGACACGAAAATATAAGAATCGAACGAATATTTACACCAGAAAAATGCCGAATTTAAACGCAATCAAGGTTTTCAACACAAATTAAAATGTTATAATCTTATAATCACACCGAGAGAACTAACAATCGACTCGCACGTTCAACCAGGCCACAGTCTCAGTAACTTAATGACGTTTACCTTTTACCTGTTCCATTCGCGATGGGGGAACCCAAGCCAGATCAAACTAGTCAACCTGTGCTATACCTGTATGACGTCACGAAATCTTTGTTAACTTAACAAACCTCACAAAGTATCAATGCGTTAACAAATTATGTATGTAGACGAGTTAAAAAATCTTTGAAAATACGCATAATAATGTAAGCGTTATAATAAAAAACTAAACATCACGTATTAATAATAAAAAGTGTGCATGTGCATGTTGCATTGAACTAGGAAGTACTCCTAGCTGCGAGTTCATTACCGACTTTATTGTTACGCGGATGCTGATAAGAAACAGTATAATTGTTTAGTGTACGGTATGTTTTTATGCAAGCGTTGGAAATTACATTTATGGAATGATGATTTTTATACAGGTTTGTTGATAAGGCATACCTACACAAAGTTTTCGTTTTGTTGGAAAAATTAACCGAGAAGACAGACCGACGGAAGCTAGAGTGTCTCTGATAAAAATCCCCTTTTATCCGATTTTCAAGACAGATGCAAATGTCACTGAACAGTGAACATTATTCCAGAGAGCCCCCCTTCTTCACTGAATGAAATTTCGCTTAAATTTCCTTCTATAAGTCTACAATCAATCACAGAGAACACATCGTATATGGGGCCTGAGGGCTGTGGGGAAAGTGGGACATAATGCAAGTGCTTCCTAGACAAACTAAATCTCAAAGCCCCATTTTAAGGGTGTAATAATCTTGTAATTACAAATACCCTAAAAAAAAACCAATTTCCTCTAGTACTATAACAGGCTCTGTTGGAAAGTAACTACTGAATTCAGGAATTATTTCTGTCCTTTTACCCTATTGGCAGAATATTGTATTAAGATGGTTTATCGCTTCATCGTGGACCAATCGAACTCAAAGATGATTAATTTTGAAAAATTCCAAAAAAGATTTTTCGTAAATGAACAAAGAATAACGATTGTTGTAAAAAATCAGCGAGTTAAATTTTTACTGCTGAACGTTTTATAAATCATTCTCATTCTCTGTCAATATACAAAGCATAATATACAGGAAGTTTTTCTCGTAAATCCAAACCATCCTATTGAACATTGAAATTAAATACATAGGTATTTATTTAACTCGTAATCTCACAATCAGTCGAAGTCATGAAATTTATAAGGTATACCTATGTCCTATAGGTATCAAAATTTTCAATAATTTTTTACCGAAGACTGAAGTTCTCATTTTGGGCTAGGAAACGCTGCACCTTTGAAGACGCGAACGATTAAAATTTCATAAAAAACATTATTATTTAAAAAATTAAAAAAATTAAAAAAAAACAAAAAAAATCAAAGATTTTTTATAACTTAAGTTCTGGTGACAAATGACAATTAGATGATTCAATGTTGATGAATTTACCGAGATGATCTTTTTTCCCCAATAAATTGGTAGCGAACTGCAGAAATCTAAAATACCTGTATGTTTCATCATTTTTCAAGACATATTTGTTCTAATTTTATTTCTTATCTAATTTTTATGAAATTGAATGATTGTTTAGGAGAACCCATGTATCACAAATCACAATCCTTTATTCACAGCATCATTAACACGAAAACAAGTTGATCATCATCTCATTAATTTATCATCATCGTATTCTATACCTAACAAGTATCTCTTATCTCTCTACATAGTAAGTGTAAGTTCTAATCACTTAATCAGTATCAAATACCTTAATTTTCAATGTTAATATAATTTCCGGTAAAATGTTGACCTTTTTTTTGCCACCAATGGCTTGCTTTTTGAAAAACACGAAACAAAATTTTCTTCACTATTGCTGAAGAAATACAACGATTTGGAACTAAGCATTTCAAAATCATCCTAACGATGAAATTGAACCTCTCCTTATAGGTACCAGACTGTAACAAGACGTTTAAAAAAAAAATTCTTTGAATTAATTTAGAAATTTTATAAGTACAATCAGTACTATGCTTTAGATGTTTTATTTTTAACAGTAAAAGCATTGAATATATGAAAAAAAAAACTTTCTTGAGATTCGAAAAAGCACTTGTTTTTCTCCCCAGTAACGAAAGTAAATTCCCCTCCTCCTTTTTCCAATGATAGTAATTATTAAAAATTGGAAATTTGATTTAAAAAAAAATTAAATCCAGCGTGCTCAGGAAAATAAAAATGGGAGAAAATGAATATGAATGTGAATCGAATTTTTGGTAGATAGATGGTACATTTTTTTGTTCTACAATCTTTATAAACATCTACTCCTTTAATTCACAAGATAGGCAACCAGTCATGATGACGTTCGAGTACTACAAAATCTACATGTTGAATTTTGGCAGACGATTCCCGGAACACTCTGAGTAGTTTTCTGGTTCGATTTTTAAAAAATTTGTTTCCGAACCAAGCCACCAAACCAAACTAAACCAAAGAGGGGGAAAAAAATAAAATTGTTCTAAAATTTCGAATGAAAGAATAAAAAATAAAAATTTCTCATTTTTCCAAGATTTAAAAACATGAAAACTTTTGAAAGATCAAAAAGTGAAATCTATTAAAGTTCCTACTTATTTACTTATACTACTCAATTTGAAATTTCTTGCAATTGAAAAAAGATCATTATTCTGAAAATTTCACAACAAAAACTCAATTTCTCCAACTTTTCACAAGTTTGGTGAAGACAATTTACTTTCTGCTATGCCTTTTTTTAATTTGACATCGCCCTCAGATAAAATGATTAATGGTTTTGAAAATCTCCAAACTCGCGAATTTATCCACTACAACTGATCATAAATTTTCACCTCTGCAGTTTCAGGCCACCGTCACGTCTGCTCTTCATCTTCATACCTACACACCGTCGGCAAATACGTAAATCGTCTAAATCCAACGTTGATGTTGATTATTCCAGAAGTCGAATGAATCATAACGGAGTAGACGTAATTCATGCAATTCACATAACCTTGACAATCATTTTACCATACGCTAATTAACAAGTAATGCGAAAAGATAACGGTATCGAGATTTAGAGGTAGAAAGCACCGAAAGCAGGATGGAATCTCGACGGGAATTCGTCGATCATTTTCAATGAAATTTTTCCACCGAAAAGAACAATCAGGTAACGGTATTCTAATACGTTTACTAAACTCGCGCGGATTTTAGAAATGAAAACAAACGTGTTTCAACATACCCGGTCTCTGTGGTGTATGCCTGCACCGGAGACAGATGACTCGAGATTTAATGCACTGAAAAATTAACAAAATTAATTAGTTAATCGGATAAGGTTGAGACATTTTGATGAAAAATTACGACAAGTGTTTGGAAAAATTGCATACTTGATTTATGTGAGCGATAGCTTGACTCCTGGTGGCATCTGATAAGGTATGTCCGTTTACGTCTAGAATCTCATCGTCGATTTTTAAATCTTCCTTATCAGCAAAGGAACCTGAAGAAAAATGAAAGAATTTAAGTATTTCAAAAAAACAAACTTGACTTCTTTTTTGCAAAAAATTATTTCTTTTCATCTATGCTCAATAAACACAAGAAAGTACAAAGCTCCATTTTTTCCCCCTAATCAAATACATAAATAGGTAACTAATTAAAATAGGCTGGAGAAAAAAAATGGTCACCAACTCACCATACAACTTGATTTTCCTATCCTTTGTCTTGAGTAAAATGATAACGTAACCTCCGACATCTACCATGATTGATCACAAATAAAAACGACTTAAAATATTTAAAAAAATATACGTTAAGTAGGCCACTGAATTTTTAATTGCAATAATTACGAATTAATGAACACATGAACTAGAGTAAAAATTTTTCAACACTGGATATAGCTTTAAAAAAAAGTATTTTTATTCGCGATAACGAAATTTTTTCGCGAATAAACGAAAGTTGCTCAGCGATATACGCTGATTAACGCACTTCAAATATAATTAGAATCTGTTTCTTCATCATCATCATTACTAGTAATTTCTGTTCCGGCAGCTTCCATTTCGTTTTTGAAATAATTTCACGAAACGGGCGAATACAATTTTGCAAACATGACGTATTTGTCATCCATGCCATTTGAGAATCACTTTTTTATATACAAACATCGAAATCAATTTCGCACCGAACGAAACTCCTGCAAAAAAAAAAAAAAACAACGTTCAAATTAAAAATTACAGCTTTAAATGGCGCTAATTATCGCGTAACGCGAAAATAAATTCTAAATTCGTGCGATACTACATTTTGTAAAATTGTTTATTACATACCTATGCAATGATATAATATTTTTTTTTGCTTGAAAATCGTATCTACTTGTGAACCACGCAACGAACGATTTTCAAAACTTTAATAAACGTAGAACTTTAAGAGATGAAACGACGATAAAATAATGGAAACGGATGAAATATATAGTAACATAGTCAAAAAGCAAATTTATACAAAAAATTAAATAAAAAAAAATTACAAATTCATGATTTTTTACAAAGGATATATTATATGGGTGTGTGTGAAACGAGCTTGCCAGAGCGAGACTAAAAGCTTAAAGCACAGTACAAGAGATCAATAATGGTCCAGGTTTCTTCTCCGCCAACATTTCTCAGTACGTCTGTGCAATACGTTTTAAATCCGCATACCGTTTATCTCAAAACACCTTCACTATATTCCGCACATTTTATCCTACTAACATTCATTATACATGCTTTTATCGTTGTACTTTTGTTTAATTATTTTATATTTATTTTAATAGCTAATTTATTTAGTTTTTTAAATCGTCGTTGATGAAAATCATACGTATTGAATTTTGCAATACTCTGGAGTTGTAAATTTCGTCAGTGAAAAGTTGCTTAGAAGGAATATCATATATTACGATGGTGTTCGTGATTCACGTACTACCTATAACGAAAGATGAACTTCAGTGCTGTTATTATTGTACTTTTGAATGCATTTTTCTGCATCGTTTGATCTTGAATTTACCAATTATGTTGAATTTTCAATCAATTAATGTGCTTAATTGCAGTCAAATTCCAAATATGAGATTAAAATGTACTGAATTTGAAGCATGAAGCTCGTTGTTGGTACATGCACATCTAGCTACCTGCTTTAATATTTTTTCAGATGCATTTTTATTTTAATGAACTACTGATGAAAGTTATTTAAATAACAAAAAAAAAGGAAAATTGCAAGAATAATAAAAAAAAAAAACTTAAACAATGTGGACAGTATCAGGAACTGAAAAACGAAAGTGTGAGTTACGATTTAAGTAAGATTATGATCGTTTCATTTCTTTCCCTGAACCTAATTACGTGCATGTAATTCAAATAGGAACTATTGCAACACTCTTTGGTGTATAATTATTGTAAATACTAGTACAATGTTTAGTTATTCATTATCACTTTTTTTATATCATTAATCACCGTGTTATTACTCAGTTGAGAAGAGTATATTTTTTCGTTTCCATTCGTATGTATCCTTAGCCTAATTGCGTAATGACATGCCTACTCAAGTTTAAAATTTCCCATTGATGAACGAATACATCTACATATTTATATGTATTTGGGTATGCACAGGTATTAATCTTAAAATTATCATGCTACGGAAGAATATTTATAAAAATAAAAATGATTTCTTACCGAACTCGCAAACAAAAGTTTAAAAAAATATATTACCTATTTTGTAAAACATCACACATTATCGGTAGGTATACTTAGAACAACAATACAACCGAACAATTTATTCGAAGTTCAAGTTGTCCGTAATTTTACTAATGCTAACTTAAAGGTACTTTTATCGAACGAAAAACAAATTCCAATACCTATGTATAAAATTACCATTCTGTAAAATTAGAGATCAATTGATTCTGTATTGATACAATTTTATCACTTCGAACATCATTCTTCGTAAGTTTAAATTCACCCACAAGATCTGTGGTTAAATAGGTACTTGAAACTTGATACTGAATTCAACGAACGAAAATCTAATAAACAATTGAGTTGAAGCAGGATTTTCTGACAATAACATTGATCTTGAATTTTTTCAAGTTCCTGTTCGTTGAGAAAACTTGCTGTGGAATACGTAACATATGAGACATTTTAGGTAGGTACTTAATCGACGAAGTGAATTTTTATTCAGTAGGTAAGACTGTTTCGGATAATTTTGCAGCTCAAAACCTCTACACAAATATACATAATTAAGGTAAGCATTTAAATAAGCAATATATTATAATAAGGAAACGTACTTATACATTTCATTAGTTAATTGCTGTTTTGGCCAAATAGAACTGTTGGTTATTTAGCACTTCGCAGTAATTTTCTCATTCGGCATGGACGAAACCATTTTAACCCATTCACGCAGGGAATTGTTTTTACAAAAAGTAATTCTATATTTAACTGAATCCAAAAGAAGAGAAATTGCTATGGCTGAGCTCATATTAGAGTAAGTAATTACATATTACTTTTCAATCAGCATTTCATTGCACTTTTTACGAAAATGTAACGATACAAATAATCGTTTCATGCGTAGAAAATTGACGTCCTTTTTAAAATCTACTTTCCGTCACTATTCAATATTTTTCCTGAATTTCCCAGATTATCATAGTATATGTAATAGGTAATAATAACAATAATAATAAGTATGTTGTGAAAACCATACAGTTTGATAAGTATTTTTTTTAATTTAATTTTTTTTGGGCAAAGATTATTTTATCCGGCATTTAACGTACCAGAAAAAGATCCCGATGATGATGAATACGTATCAAACTCAATAAATAAAAACGACACTGGAAAAATTTCAAAGAAAACGAAAGATGAAGACGCCAAATCTCTGACCAGCTTAGAATTTATCAAAAAAAAATGGGAAATTCGATCAAAGTCCAAATTATAGTCAATCAAGTACAAAAATAAAATAAAAAGGTAAAATTAATTTTATTAAAAACAAATTACAAATTTATCTAATGGTAATGGCAATAACTTTATGATACAAAACTTACAAGACAATTAATGTTAAAATGAATTGTCTTTTTGTAGGAATGATGAATGATGCGATATGACCAGTAGATGATGAGAAAAAAATTGGTTCTCATGGAATTGGTATACCTAGAAGTTTTAATTTTATATGAAAGTTCTCAGCTATTTTCAAGGAATATGGATGTAATTTTAAAAGAATTTATCTTTTGATTTTTTTCAAAATATTTAGTACTTTCAATTAAACAATTTTTTATACTGGATAGTCCTAAGTTATTTTTCATCCTTTAAACGTACACAACTTTCAATATTAAAAAGGATAAAATTCAACTCTGGCCGTTAATCATTGTGAAAATACTTATTTGGACTAGTCGCATTGAAGTACACTTTCCTTTTATCACCTATGTGATAATTATACTTGACCTCGATAACTTTATCGAAAAACCGACTGCATTTTACAGCTGAACTAGTTCCAGGAGCTATTGACCTGACTTGTTGACAATCCTGTGAAAATAGCAACTTTTGAGTATTTTTATTCGAGTACGCAGTGTGTGTGTACAAAGAAAAACTTACCAGAAATATTTCATCGGCACCATATTCATCGCAAATAAATGAGGACCTTTTTAAAGTACGCGAACGTGATTCGCCAACCAGATCGAGTTTAGTACCAATAACCAGAACAGGAATCTGAAATTAAACATCGAATATAGATTTCTTTTAAGCAAATTTTACAAGAAACAAAACCGAACTTAATTTACTTGTGAGCTGCCAACGAACTGTTCGACATCGTATTCCTCATTTTTCTTCTGTTTTGAATTATTATCTCTATTTAAAACTTCACCGAGCCATTTTTGGAGATTTTCTTGAGATTTTCGATTGGTTAAATCGTGTACCAATATTACACCTATTGAAAAAAGAAAACAGTAATTGAATTAGGTATACTAAGTGCGGAAATTTAAAGGAAGTACTTTACCATGAACGCCGGAATAAAATACATGTCTAGTGTTACGATGACTCGAACTTCCACCAACATCCCATAACTCTATGAAATAAGTTTTCTGTTGAGGAGTACCCTCTTTATATTCGTGAAGTTTTACTTCAACTGAGCAGCCTACAGTCCATGTTGGTTTATTTGCTGGTGTTTTATGAGTGAGTAGATGAGTAAGTGAAGATTTTCCAACTCCTGAAATTGCATCAGCATGGTATAAAATATTTTGAAACTTACGTCAGCAAGATTAAATTAGAATTTATTAATTTCATACCGGAGTCTCCGACGACAAGTATCTTTACTTTATCGATATCCGCCATTCAACGAAATCAGGTGCAGTAGCGAAAAGGTTAAATACAAATTATTAAGAAAACATTTCCATTTTCGAGCTTATTTTCATTATTTATCAACAAAAAAATTCAAAAATTTCCTCTGATAAAAAAATTGTGGTGATAAGAAAAATTTTTTGTTTATTTTTTTTTACGATCTAGAAAAAAACGCTTATAACATGTCGCATATGCGTTCACCTTAAGGGTTATTATCCAGAATCAATATTACTGTTTAAAGCGCTCTCTACATGTCGAGACAGAACTAAGAACTCACATCGACCTGGAAAATTCTTGACCAGGTTGCGCAGACAAAGATTATTCATCGTGCGGTCTTCTATGTTTCCATTTTTCTTCTTTCTCAAACTTACGTTGATCTTCGAATACGTGAAAAGAAAAGTGATGCATGTAATGTGCTTTTTATAAATTGTGTTAATTTTCATCAAATTTGGAATGTTTTACAACAAATGAAACTTTTATGAACTGTGTGTTTAGTGTAAGTTGCTTCAAGTGTTGGTGGACTTATCAAATGAAATTTGTTTTCGGGTATGCAGCGATTAATCTTCTATCACGTCTAGAATTCGGTTAAATTCAGTTCTTTAGGTAAGTAATTGAAAATACACGAAACACATATTATGTTCTTATGCAGAAACCATCGCAGTGAATTCTGTTGTTTTTTTAAAAAAACCATTACGTTTGTTTTGCTCGGATTTAATCTCAATTTGGTGTGAATCCATGTTGTCGAATTGAAGTTGATATCACGTTATTGTTTTCAGATTAATTTTAGCATGTCTGGAAACTTTTAATTGACATCATAATGAATAATAAGAATAACGATCAAGAACCTATCGCGGAAAAGATTCAAAACAATTATCCTCAGCTAACATTGCATTCTTTGACGAAAAGCGCAGAAGTTTCCAGTAACGACTGTGGTTCGAAACCTTCGAGCGTAATATCGACCAAGGCTCCCGTTCCAGTTACTACTGCTGCAACGGTTAATAAATCTCCGATTCCTTCTATTAAGAAAAGTATTTCACCTGGTAACGATAGAAAGTGAGTATTTTGTTCGTTTAGAAATTATCCTGGTTCGGTTACAAGTTAACATAATTTTTCAATATTACAGAGTACCGCCCTATGTGAACGCCTTACCTCAAGATCCTGTACGTGTGGCTAAAGCTCCTGTGCAAAGACCGTTTGTTAAAGCTGTTCCTAAAGTGACCACCGAAAAAATAACGGTTACGGCTGAGTCGACTGTTACCAGTATTCAAACGCCCAATAAACCATCGGCTAGTGGCGACGTGAAAAGAACTCAATATTCACCTCCCGTTCGCGCGAATGTTGTCCTAACTACAACCAAACAAAGTAAAATAATTCGTAATGAACGTTATAGTGAAATTAGTCGAATTTGTACTAAGTTTTGTTCATTTTTCAGCTGATAAAGCTATCGTATCGAGTACAACTACTTCACCCGAAGAAAGTAAACCTAGTAGTAGTAGTGAAAGCGAACCAAAGGTGAATAAATCGATAATGAGATAAATTTGATAACGAATATCGTGTGTTTCTAAACTAAAATGTGTTTCAGAGTGCTGATAAAGCAACTCCAGCGCAACCGAATCGGTCAGTCCAACTACAATGTCGGACTACTGATGGATTTCAGAAAAACATAGAATCGAATGTTTTAACTGTTACACGAAATCCGATGCCGAAAAGTCCAGCTACGATCAAAATGATGCCTGCAAAAGATACGAAAACTATGGAATCTAACGTGGTCGTTAACACGCCGCCCAAGCCTTCTACACCTACAGTTGCACCCAGCACCCCAAAAACCACACCACCTAAACAAACTATCGTGTCTACATCCTTATGTAAAAATTTCCCCAAAGCTGTTTCGATTCAGAATATAGATTCTCCGAAACCCGTTGCTCGATTTAGTTCGCCGAATATTATTTCTAAAACTGAAACGATTAATTCGATGCCTCCGACTACGGATGCGAATTTAAAACCTGTGACCAAACTTGTCATCGTAACATCTGCAGATACGTCGGTTAAAACTACAAGTCCGTCGGTTAGGTAAGCGTATCATTATTAACCTTTGGTTTTGTTCGAATATCGATTTAATTTTAGACTTTTTATTCGTAGCGTGTCTTCGTCTTCGAAAATTCAAACGTACGAATCATCAGCCGTTACGTCGTCTCCTTCGACTAAAGGGAGTAAATCAAATCAGTCATCTAGTAATCTTAAACTGTTGTCTTTATCCGATCTTGAATCCAATCAAGATATTTTAAATGCTATAAATTCCGGTTCGACGGCCTGTGTCGGAGAAAATGTGACAATTTCATCGGCTCCAGGCGAAGTCGTGCTGATTTGTCAGTAAGTTGACTAGATGAAGTAAACATTATGTTTTTAAAAATGCCTAACCTGTATAATGTAATGCTGATTTTCGCTTTTATTCGTGTAGAAATGCTAGATCGTCGGTTGATCCTAAAATTCGGAATGTGTCGAGTGAAACCACCATTGAAACGATCACGATGCAGGTTTGTATAATTTGACTTCATAAAGTACGAAATATGATGTTTGCTAAAAATTAGGATTTTTTCTGATTTTGTTCCACATGCGTATGACGTGTAACGTCAATTTTACATTCTGTGTTTATTTATCACGTATTCGATTCCTTCGATTTTTCATTCCTAATGGTGCGAGATTGCAATACTATGTTATTCACCTATCACCTCACACCCGATGATATTTTATCTTTAAGTAAAAGTTGAATTTTTTTTTCCCAAACTGGCTATTATTATGTCGGTAATATTATGAAAATCATGTAAACGACTCGCGCCGCCTTGATTAGCGAGAGCGCGTTGCGTGCTGTGCTGTGCGCATCGCGTTTGCGCAGCTCTCCTCCTCGCCTCTTTGTCTTCCCCCTCCATTTAATGTAGCCGGCTCGTTTACACGTGAGCAAATCAGCATGTTGGGACAATGTTGAGACATGGAGCAACTATAAGGTTTATATTTACGTGCAAGGTCAAGCAGTTCGAAACATTTATGTCTTCGATGTAACCATAAGATTCACATTGAAGAGCGAAATTGAGCATTGCTGTTATCAAACTACGTCTTATCTAATTTGAACTGAAACGTTTTGGATGATTCGAGTATTTTGCGTGGTTTTGATGGATTTATTAATTTTTTCCAGGTGAATAATCCGGGTTCACCGGCTCAGAAAAATAAAAATGGTGTTTCGACAGAAAGCGTTTGTCAATCTTTTAAACAAGATTCAACGTAAGTAGTTAACTTTGTTTTTAGAAATATGTTTTGCGCGTAATTTAATCCACGTTTATTTTATTATAGTCCCAATTCATCAGCTTCGTCTCCTGGTGAGGCTCGTACCCCAAAAGTGAGTACTTTTTGAGAATAAATCATGTCTTCGTGTTTCATTTCCAGTTCGAGTTTAACCATTTTTTAATTTTTTTTTTTTTCGCAGCGTGATGAAATTCCAGGATTGGCAGACGAAGGAAAAGGCTCAAGCAGTAGTATGACCTTGAATAAGAAAATTGACGAACCCGGTTGGTAGAATTAATTTTAGAATTATTTTTTTAATGTTTCCGGAGGGCTCAATGCGACAAGTCATTAAGCTCATTTCTTAAATATTGGATTTTGATATATTTTTTGTAGTAGAATGTCTAACTATATCATCGGACGAAGAAACCGAACCTGAACAATTCGTTTCGTCTGATAACAGTGATATATCTATTTCACTTCTAAGTAAAGAACCACCGATTGGATGCGATAACGAAGTCTTTAATGAACAGTTTGGTGAGTTATCTTGCTTCAATCGATGTTTCACTAATAACGTCTCCCCCCCCCCCCAATGACAAATTTATTTCAACAACATGGTTATTTACCCCTCAAGTTTTTCTTCGTTCATTTGAAAACTCATAAATATTACTGTAAATTGATTAATGATTACGCTTATTTGCAAAGTAAACAACTACTTGTGTTTTGAATTTCTAGATGACGGTGCACGCGAAAAAGAAGAAGACACGATGTTAGAGGCAACCACTGGTGATGGTTTTACGAATTTGGTTTGCAGAACTGTTCGCATCGGATCGTATAAAGTAAAGCCCAGGACCGGAGTAACCGTATCGAAATATGGATTAAAAATCGTAGTTCCTCCATTAAATAATTGTACGTGTACCAAACGTAGAGGTAGAATGAATTTTTCAAGGTTGAATCTAACGTATTGTGTTATGTTTATTCCGCAGCCAACGACAGTGTCGCTGTTAAAATACCTATTCACGATATCACTAAAGTATTAGTGCATTACAATCGAACATTGCCGGTTATATTTTATTACATTACGCCGCGAGCTGGCGCTAAAATCAGACAGGTTTTGAAAATGAACGATTCTAGTAATTCTTATATCAATCCGAATAGTATTGGTGAGTGTTGTATGTTGATTTCTTTCGGAAGTTGAGGAAACGGTGATGTATCATTTTTTTTTTTTTACAGATTACTCTCAACGTCGTATAACATTGTTACCAGAAAAATTCACCGAAGATGATAAGGAAGATATCCAAAATTATTATCTAAATCGCGATGTTTTGGAAGAGCTGAGCTACGTTGATGCTAATAAGCTTTTAGTTCAATCTGTTCCGAAAGATGTACGAATTTTTTAATACAATTTGACGATCGAGGTACAAATTCAATGATACTAATAGTTCTTTTCCCATTTTCAGATCCAAAAAACCGTCAGATTACCTCCAAAACCAGTTCAAACGTAAGTATATGTACTTTGAAATATTCCTCTTTTCGTGATGAAATGTTCACCTAACGTCTAAAGGTTGACTTATTTTTGTATAGTATTATGGTATACCCTCCACCGCCGACCAAAGGTGGTATTAGCATTAATACCGAAGATTATTCGTGCCTAGCTGAGGATACGTACTTGAACGACGTTATCATTGATTTTTATCTAAAGTAAGTATTATTCGCATCGATTAAAGTTACGACCCCAGGTGAAACGAATGATGAAATTCCAACGATTTCGATCGTCATGTTATTATAGGTATCTGTATCAGGAAAAACTAACCGAGGAAGATAAACAAAAAACGCACATATTCAGTTCGTTTTTCTACAAACGATTAACTGATAAGGCTACGCCGGTTCCGAGGATGTTACAAAATTCCAAACCAAATGACGTTACCATTTCAGCGGCTGAAATAAGACACGACCGAGTCAAGAAATGGACTAAAAATATCGACATTTTCTCCAAAGATTATATCGTCATACCTTTAAACGAAAAGTGAGTAAGATTATGCGGAAAATTACTCATTTGTAAAGAAGCTAGGATTGATTGCGTGTGTTTTTTGTGCAGTCAACATTGGTTCCTGGCCATTATCTGCTTTCCTGGTCTAGCTGGACCGGTTAGATTTTCCGACAATAGCCCAATCGATGTAGACTCGTCTAACAAAACCGATGATGAGAAAGGTAATACTGATTTCGCGATTTAGCTTCGTCTTCGTGGTTCAAGTGTTGTTCAAATGTGTGTTTTATTTTTTTCAGTCGAAAATTCCAACGCTACAGAAGCGGAAGCGGATTCTTCGCAAACTAGAAGAATTGGCTCGACAACCATCACGCCAATTGGCAGAAATTCTTATACGTTGAATGACGACGATGGTGAGATGGAAGATCGAGATGAAGCCTCCGGTGCAGATGAAGATGTAGATGAATTTTTAAGCAGCGAGGAGGTAAGGGGATCATTCAATTCGATTTTGAGAATATACGAATATGTATTCGACGATCGTCGTAAGTTGAATGGAGACTCGTAATTAATGATGATTCTGATTTTTGTTGAACAGGATACGGATGATCCGTATTCAGACCCTGAACTCGCTGAGCTTGGCGATAACGAAGCGACACCGAAGAAGAAACCCGATAGAGAGCCTATTAAACAGTAAGTATTATTTTTGAAGGTTTCTATCTTCCAAAAGAATTTTTTTTATTGAAATTTTTACGTTCTGCAGACCGTGTATTTTGATCTTCGACTCGTTGAAGAGCGCCAGCAGAGCTCGTATAATTGCTACGTTACGCGAATACCTGCACGTCGAGTACAAGACGAAGCATAATGGCGAAGAACGTGATTTTTCTAAAAACGTCGTTAAAGGCGCTTGCCCCAGAGTTCCTCAACAAACGAATTACACCGATTGCGGGTTATACGTATTACAATACGTGGAAACGTTTTTCGATGTGAGTATAACGAATTCAGATTTTGATGCGTTTGTTTTATCGTAGTACGTCTTAGATTGGTTCATTTTCATCGTTTATTTCTTTCAAGATATTGTGAGTTGACGTCAGTTTGAAATAGTGGGCATTTTTATATTGATTTATGGCAGTTGAATCGTGAAAAATGTCTTACGAGAAGCTTCGAAATGTCGGTTTTTTAGATCTGAGGGATATTTCGATCTCCGTCCGGGTGTCTTTCTCTTGAAAAGCTTGTTTAACAGTTCATTTCTAATGATTCATTCATTCCACGGTTGTTGGGGAAAAAACAAAATGGTTCAGAAATGAACGAATTTCATGTCCAGTTTACATGTATGTAGGAATGTAGGTAGACCTCTCCACTTCCTCCCTGAGCCTCTTTTGGTCTTGAGAGCCTTTCAATTTCGATCTAAGTACCAAAAAAAAATTACAAAAGAAGTGATCCATCGATCGTTCCTAATTTGACGACCCCGATTTAGAATTTCGACATATTTTTATTTGATTTGTATGTTACCTCTCTGAACCACCCTCCTCCCCCCAATTCCATTGAACATGATCAAAATTGAAAATGAAGTGTGATACTCGTATCCTGGTTTTGTTTTAGGGTATCGAGTTTCAATATTCGATCATTTTTTTTAAAGATATCCAGTCCCACCAATGTTGAAAAAAAATTACAATTTTGGAATTTTGATTAAAAAATTTTCAAACGTGTTGAAACATGTTGATTCTTATCAATTTAAAGACGCTGAGTTTGACTGAGTTCGAATATGTATTTATTTTCATCTCAAGGTTTATTCTTTTTATTTAAAAAAAAAAAACCGGTACCTCGACTACTTCTCTTAACAGGTTGGAAAATTTGTGGACCGTTGAAGAAAAATCAGAAGAGTACCAAAATACACCTTTAACGTAAATTTCAAGTGCTGACTTGCATTTTTTGATTTTTGACAATTTTTTAATTCAAATTTGAGCCAATTTTTAAAAAAATCAAATTTTGATAAAATTGAAGTAGGAAGCTCAACTTTTGCTTATGATACCCTATATTGATCCTACAAATCGATTAGTGGTGGCGGTGGCGAAAAGTCGTTCTGGAGCCTTTATCAGGTTTTTGGACTGTATGAAGTTTTAAAAAAATTACTTCATTGGAATTTTATTTGAACTTTCAAGGCGATAGCTCATCTTTTTATGCAAGAGAAGTTCGAAATTTGAAATCCACCACCTATTTCGAAATGAGTTAGCGATTTTTTCACACGATTTTGCTTCGTCAGTTTCTTCTCCCTAGCCCCCACCATTATTGGAATTTCATGTTGTTTTTTTTGGGCGAAGAAATGACAATTTTTAGTAAAAAAATTCTAATGAAAAAAGTATTCAAAAACCTCGCTTATTTACTTTAAAAGTGAACAAAGCCTCACATTTTTGACAAAAATTGCCAAAAAGACCTGTTTTTTTTTTTGACAAAAATTAATAAACATAATACTTGCTGTGTGTAGCAAAACTGCTGAAAAATCTCACTCAATTTTTTTTTGTTTTTCAAAAAACTTAAACTAAAAAATTAAATCAAAATTTGAAAAAAAATGATAATTTTCAATTTTTTTTAAATTAATTTTTTAACTAAAAATTTTAAATTTATTTTTATAAAAAATCAAATTATTTTAATTATAAGGTAACTATGTCAATTTTTTTTTCAAAAATTGTCCGAAAGTCTAGCTTTTTTGCCAAAAATTGTCAATAATTACAAAAAACTTGAAGTTTTTTCCAGAAAATTTCTAAAAAGAACTCTTTTTTTGGCCTATATTGTTACTCTAGTTTTTTTCAAAAATCGTAAGAAATTTTCGTTTTTTCGAAAATTACATACAAAAAATTGTTGTTTTTTCAGACAAAAAAATCCTATAAATCTCGCTTTTTAGTGTTTTGGGGAAAAAATGACACTTTCACGAACAAATTTGAAAAAAAAAACATTTCGATAAAGATTGCGAAAAGACAGAATTTTTGCCAATAATGGACAAAAATTTTTGCGTTTCCGCAAAATTGCAAAGTTTCGTTTTTTTACTGTAAAACAAAAAAAACTCGCTTTATTGACAAAAATTGCGAAATGATATAAATTATTTTTGCCAAAAATTTCCAAAAATTGTTACTTGTTTTTTTACTAAAATTTTTTCTTAGCAAAATTGCTGTTATGGTTTTTTCACTTTTTTTAACTTTAGTGCGTTTTTGAAGATTCAAGTGTGGATTTAGAACTACATAATTATGTGAAATCCATTAACAATCAAATAATATTAATTTAGAAATCTCAATTTCTGACCCCAAATTGATCACTTTTTTCTCAGAAATGAAATGAGAAATGATCCTTAATATAGATTTTGAACCAAAAAGTTCTCAAATTTGTGAGTCAATCCATTTTTGTTTTTGTTTTGTTTTTTTTTTCATTCGTTTTAAAAATTTTGTTTACTGGCATTTTGCATTAGGATCACTCGTTTGGTATAATTTTTCTCAGATAAAAGTCGTTTGTTATATCGCAATCGACTTGACAAAAATAACACTGATCCGATTTCAACTCTGGTGATTCCATAACTGGCCAAAATAGGGTAAAGTAAAATTGAATAAATTATTCAGATTGACCCTCATCATCGAATTAGTGGTGTGTTCAGTATTTACTACTCATTTGTCAATTTCGCCGAAAACAATTTCAGTTTCAAAGTAAAGTGTGTGAAAAAAGTGACCCAAAATTGAACTCTATAGTGATGAATTTCATTCTAGCCCATTTTATAGATTTTTTTCCGAAACTGGAAAACACAAACATTCGCTACAGGCGTCAGAACGGCTCGAAACCACCATTGATCGATTTGGAAGGTCAAAAATAGGGTATACACCAAATTCCAGCTTTCTGCCTCAGCTTATTCAAATTTTGATTCATTTCCGTTAGGAAATCTTCATTGTTTGTGTTCCAGTAAAGGATCGTTTCGTTGTATTTGTTTTTTTTTTTTTTTTTAATGCAAATGAACTGATCTGAAAAGTACTGCGTGTAAAATTTTCAACCTCTATGTAAAGATGACCTAATCTGAGTTTTTTTTCCTTATCTGTCGACAGAAAAAAATCACCGATTTCCATATACCGATTAAAACGCTGGGTCGTTGGTTCCACGCGGAAACAGTGAGCATCAAACGTTATCACATCCAGCAGCTACTGCTGAAGTTGATGGAAGAGCAGAAAATCAACGTGCACGCTTTGCACTTACCAGAATTGAATCTATCGCCACGTTACCATTACGAGTCCGACTCCGACGACGACGACATGGACGATTACGAAGGATACTACGACGAGGAAGGTGACGAATACGGACATCTGGTCAGTTACGACGAAGAAGAAGAAGAAGAAGACGAAATCGGAGATCACGAAAACCGAATGCGTCGATTTATGGTAACCGAAGATGAATATATCGAAGAAGACGAAGAAGACGGCGAAAGTCGGTACGCCTTGTTCGATGCGGATGAACAAGAAGAGTCCGACTCGCACGAAGAGCTCAGCGACGACGACGACGCCTATAAAGACCTAGACGAGTTAGATAGGGGCGAACGAATGCCGTCGAGTCGGCAGCGGCGTACGTTGATCAGCGTGACCAGAGGCGGCGACGGACCCGATGACGAAGAAATCCTGCACGAAGAAGAAGAGGAATACGACGAAGACCTAGACGGCGACGACGAAGAACTTAGAATAAATCTGAATAAAGAAAACGTCACCATTTCCAGAATGCCGGCCGGATCCGGTGTCGGCGTCGGTGCCGGTGCCGGTGTCGCTGCCGTCAAAAGTCAAAGCCAAGGTAGCGAAACTACCAGCGCCTCTACGCTAGAGGAACTGAAATGCGCCAGACCGTGGTCGAAGAAACTGAATGAAGTTAGGATAGAACCAATCACCGTAGAAGAATCTGCCAGACCGTCGAAAAAACTCAACGAAGTTAGCATAGAACGCGCCACCGAAGAAGATTGCCCAAATAAGAAATTCAAATCGAATTAATAATTTGCGCCTTCTTCTTCACCTTCGCGTTATTCATTTTCTTCGTCGCATGAGCGAGTAAATTTCTACTCGAAATGTACTTACGATTTTGCGAATTAAATTCTGGCTACCTGTACCCGAGGTCTCGCAGCAGTTCGACTTCGAAACGGTATTATTCAAAGTGATATTGGACGGATTTAGGTATAAGTGTTTTTTTTCATTTATTATTTTGTTCGGGTCGCGTTCGACTCGTATATTATTTCTGTACAATTTCCATTGTTTATTTTAAATATTTTACTTTCCCCTATTTATATTTAATTTTTTTTTTACTCGTCGATAGTGTAATAAAAACTCTATGAACAGGTTTTTATTTGTGAGTTGTGTTTCTTTCGTTTTTTGTGTGTGTGTGGGGGGGGGGGGTTATTATGAAAATATTCAATTGAGGGATTCAAAAACAAATTTTTATTTTAAAAGCTCACGTGTCATATTATAATTTCATCAGTGCACACACTTATCTTTGAGTCTATTTTCAAGTTTTCAACCGCCTCCGCCCCCTTCAAAACCACAGTTAGTTTTACCATCGAAATTGAAATAAATTCAAACATTGAATCAAATCGTAAATGGTAGCTTTAAAAAACATGTATTGTAATTAGAGTTACAGTATATCACTGAAAAACAAAATCATTTGTCTCAAAACTGACAAGATACTAACTATTAATAAATTTACTTCGATAAATAGGATCTCTTATTCCAAGAATTCGGTCATTTTTCTTGCCCTTTCTACGTCGTTGGGCAGGTTTTTGATACGATTCATGAACCGGTTGCAAGTGTCCGTTCCGTAATAGAAAAGCATCGTCTGACCAACTTCTAGGGCCAGCTGAAATAAGATGAAAGGTATTTCACACATTAGAAAACTAGTTAAAAAGCTGTATAGTCGAATTACATTATTTATTACTATGGTACATTGAAAATTACCTTATCTACCGGTACGCTTATTGTATCGGTTACTTTTCTGTTGACTGCTACTTTACCGGAGAAAGATTCACCGTCGGGTAGTGGTACAGATCCAATCAGACTGACAGGAATATTTGCTTTTACTTCAACCTTCGTATCGGAAATTCTCTGACTAACAATAGCAGGACCTTGAGCTGAACTTATACCTGCAAAGCTTGGATCTGATGTAGTTTCTGGAGCCGGAAACTGAAATAAGAATAGATGTGATTATGTGGAAAGCTGTATTCGCCGAACTACATTATATACTATGGTATTTGTAAATTACTTGTTTATTCGGAATGCCTATCGGCTCGCTATTAGTTTCACTTTCATTTCGCGAAAACTCAGCTTCAACCGAGAGATTAGGTAAGCTAATTGGAACCGGGAGTGGCGGTATAGGAGCAAATCCAGCCAGGCACGAAGCCATCGTCGCGGCGACTTTTACCGCCGTATCCACTTTAGCAGCGGGATCACTAACTTGACCCGAGGGATCGGTGATCCGTGGTAGAGGACCAAATCCCTTCATACAAGAATTATTAATCTTAGCTGCGACTTTTAGTTTCGTATTGACGTGCCTACGAGTGATGGCGGGAAATCGCGGTGAGCTAGTGCCGGCTGCACTAGAATCCGTTCTATTATCATCACTGTCTGTATCTTTCTCGAACTCACGACGCACATTCGTAGACTCTTTTTCATCTCCCATTTTATTTTATTATATAAACAAACAAGAAAAGTTAAGTTTTTGTGCAAGCTTCGAAATATATTCGTTACTTTATTCTTATCTAGAACGTTGTTGAATGCTTTATCACTTATAATTTAATCGATAAATCGATATTGATATCGATATATGCTTCCTTCCCTAGCGGCCTGAGGTGACACTCGGTAACATGAAATAAGCTCGAGATTTTTGAAACTTTATATTTTCCAAAAATTTTATCAAATGGACATGGAAAGTTGAATTTTACTCTACACACCAATTTTAACACCCTCTGAAGACGATTTCAGGTAGGATCAAGCCATTTTGGAGCCTCTAGCGATTTTTCGAAAATTCCAGGAGTCTCTAGCAGATTTTTTAATTTTCACGAAATTTTATCAAATGCTGTTGGAAGGCCGAACTTTATTCTGCAAACTAATTCCCGAAACCATTTTTATGTGATAAGGTGTTGTGGGTAATTTCTAGGGATGAAACTACATAGAGGATTTTTTATGGTAAGGGGGAGGGGGTACGACTGAAAATTTAATCTGACTGATATAGGGATATGACTTTTAAAAAGCTAGGGTGGAAAATTGAGAAAATTTATATTTTGAGAGAACTAAAAACTTGCGTTTTTTTATGCAAGTAAGTAGTTAATTTTTTGGCGTTTAAAATTTTAGAAATTAAAAGATTTTTTTAGGATGTAATTTTGAAAAAGAAAAGATAACAGGTCCATGTTGAGGGCGGAAGCTCTTTAAAATTTGTAACTATATTTTTTATGGGATTGCGACGTTGCAATGTATTGGTGAAAATTACAAGAAATTTAGTGATATAGATGATTTATCCTATGGGGGAGCACTTCCTCTCCCAAATTTGGGCAAAACATTCAAAAGAAAAGCTGGGGCATGTGATATATCGAATTGAATGTTTTTGGTAACGCTGAACCCGAATATGACGTCAGATTTTTGATTGGACTCCATTCACGGTCGCCAGCACCCCCTCAAATGGGGTGAAAGTTGAAAAAACTGCTTTTGTTCGTGTGACACGTGAAATATGTAGTATGTTTTTGGTGACACTGAACACGAATATGGCGTTAAATTTTTGATTGGACTTCATCCATGAGCCCCAGCACTTTCCCAGAGGGGGTAAAAGTGAACAAAATGATTTCATTCGTGTGACACATGAAATAGTAAATGTTTTCGATATCGCTGAACACAAATATAACCTTAGTTTTTCAAATTGACCTCACCCATGGGCCCTATAGAACCTCCCCAAATAGGTAAAATTCCAACAGTTAGGTAATGAATAATGATTTCCATGTATGGGGTTCAATCAAAGTCTGACTTCATATTCGCGTTCAGCGTCACCAAAAACATACAATTCGATATATCACATGCCTCAGCTTTTCTTTTGAAAGTTTTGTCCAAATTTGGGGGAGGAGGTGCTCCACCTCCATTAAAAGATCCCAGCTCGAAAATTGAATATTTCGAAAAAGCATCAAAAAGTACATCTATGGACATTTTTCCGAATTTTAATGGTAGCTCCCACTTACAGCACCTCCCGTGAAAATTTTGATTTTTAGGAAACTATACAGGCCTGAGAAAAGTATAATGTGGCCTCTTTTCAAGGGATGAAACTACATAGAGGTTTTTTATGGAATATGGGTAGAGGGTTCGACTAAAAATTTTATCAACTGATATAAGGATTCAGGCGTTCCTACAAAATTTCAAAAAAATCGGTCCATAACTAAAGTCGTGATTCACTTTTGATTGGGCCTATCCACGGCCCCTACCAATTTTTTTGAATTTTACCCTTGGGGGTGGTTGTGGGGGCGGTCTATTCGGGTTCAACGTCACCAAAAACATACAATTCGATATATCACAGTGGAAATATAACAATTTTGAGCAAAAATAAATTGTTTATGACTTTATGAGTGAACCAACATTTCAGTTCGAAAGACTACAGTTTCCTAAAATTCGGTAAGCCCTCAGGGGGGAGGGGGATATGAAATTCCAAAAAATTCAACATGGGTATGAATGTATGGATTTTTTAGGATGCTGAATTTAATTTTCTGGATGGATGGATCCCTAGCCTTTCATACATAATCTTAATCTATATGAAAATGGAAATTTTAGCAAAGGAGGAAAGCGAAGCAATTTTTTTTGAATACTTTTACTTTCAAGCCAAGGTACCAATGACACGTGGTGTTTTCTTACTCTCGCGCATTCTTCATTTTAATAGTAATTTTTACGTTGAAAACACAAAAAAATAAAATAAAATAGCCGTTATGAAACTTTGCATTGTAATTTTTCATTATTGTTTTATTTACTGAAAATGAATTTTTATGGATGACCCGTCCGTAGGACGGGTAATATTTGCTTGTACAATATAATCGCACGACAGGTCGACAGAAAAGGGTGTTTGAACGACAACAGCAAACGACAATAAAAGTTGTGGTAGCGACAACTTAGGTGTTTACAACGACAGGTTTTCAACGACAAAATAATGAGTCAGCACAACTATTTTTAATTATGAATCACAACTCCTCTCGCCAAAAAAAGCATGTCTAAGCGACAGAATAAAATTTTACAACGACAGAACAATGTTCGACTAATTGCATATCTGAAAATACACGAAAAAGCAATAAATAAAATATTGGATTGGGAAGCTAGCAAAAATAATTCAAAATTGCTCTAAAATTACAGTAAAAACTGTGTGACAATTTTCAAATGTGAGCTTCCTATGGACTTATTGAGATTGCAATTTGCACAATAATATACTATTAGTGTTCTATGATAATGAGAATGTGGGTATAAAATCGAATGTACACTAATGAAAGGGTGACTAAAAATCTCAATACTAAATGTAAAATGTGAGGGAGGTGATGGTTGCATGGACCAAAAAAAATCATGCTAAAACAGTTGAGAAATTTGCTGTGTACATAAAATTTACCACTTTTTGAGAACTACCCACCTATCATTTTATGAAAATTTTCATTTTTTTTTTCATTTTATTCGATTTGTAACTTTTTTGGTAAAAATAGGCGTGTTGATGGATTAAAATAAAAATAGACGTGTTAACAGATATTTCTGTCGTGATTTTTTTTTTCACTACCTATTGTCGTTAAATTTATTCAACTGCCGTTCAATTTTTCATTTGTCGTGGACATTTTTTATCTGTCGTACAAATATATGATTGTCGTTCAATTTCTTTTTTGGTCGGGCACTTCCTTTAATTGTCGGGCCTATCGTTTAGACCACCTTTTCTGTCGTAACGATAAATCATACCCAAAGAAGAAGTTGCTCGAGCTCTATTATTAAATTTCGGTACGCGTATATTTAATCGACAAATTATACAAATGCCGGAAAGAGCAATGCACAAAAACCATTTAACGTATTTATTATAATAGCCGGAAGGAGTTGGATTTCGAAAAATTCGTGTCTGTGGTGAAAAATCCTTAAATTCGGCTTATTAAACAACATGATAGCAAAACAGGTTTATCATGGCGATAATCGTGTTTGTTTCAGTCAAACTTGTCGTCCACGCGAACAAAAAATTTAAATTCTGTTACCGAAGACGTATGCAAATTACGATCTATTTTTTCGTTCGCTCAAAAACCCGAAACGCCTGAGAAAAAATCGATAAAAAAGGTAGTCTGTTTTAAATGGTTCCAAAATTGGGAATCGAAACAAAACTCTCAAGTTGACCAAAAACATTGAGATCCCTTGCTCCAACTCACAAACACCACATGTGAATTGAAAGTCTTTCTCAAACCTAGCTACTCAGCATGAGGTACTTGTAGAAAAAATTAGAACGAGATCAGAAGACTCAAGGGCAAAAAGGCGAAGAAGATCCTCGCGATAAATTGTTACCAGATTTCTTCCGGTGATCGAGTAAGCGAATCATTCGTTGGTTTCAAGAAAACATCTTCCACATCGAATCAAGGCGATAATCTTCAACCACCGACACCTGAAACCACAATAAATCTAAATCCAAAGCAAGAGATCGTAAGCGCGAATCGTTTAATATTCAAAAAAACGTATCTGACTCCAAAACTGCTTCGTGCACCGGTAATATCAATAGATCCGGATCTATTCAATTCTCCTATTGTTTGCTCTCGTTCTCCAAGAAAGAGTTCCGTTTCGTCTATGCTATCGAATTGGTCCGATTCATGTTTTACTTCTTCGTGCAATAAGATGGCTGAAATTCCGGCTCACATGGTTTTGTACGCAGCCTGGAAGAAGAGAATAAAGGCGATGCTTCTTGCAAAAAAATTAAAAGAGACGATTTAAGACGATAAACGCGTTGACAGGAAGAAAAAAGCGAAAGCTTTCCAATAAATCATTATTAATTAATGCAATAACGGTGTTTTTAAACTAATTAAAGAGAAGACAGATCCTTATGTATTATCATTTGAATTAGACGAACGATACGGAAGTTAGCGAAATAATCAAGGTGTCTTTGAGTTTGAGAACGAAACTCTCGACTCTTAATATTGATTTTAAACCGCCAAAAGCTTTTCGCAATGCAGTTTCAAGCACCATAAATGATTAGGTTTCGTGTGGCGTGACAGTGGCGAAGAGCGAGGAATACGCATATTTGATGGCTGGAATGAAAGACACAGAGAAATATAAGTAGAACGTTAAAAAATCAGCTGAGACTACTCCATATATAGCCGCGGCTGATCCGTCATTCCGTCAGTAGTTAGGAGCCTACTTACGAGTGATGTGGAGACTAAACAAGGCAAAGGCGATGCGCCTAGTTCGTCTTCGACAACAGGAACAGGACTCGTTGCTACTGGTAATTCTTCAGGTTCTAATTCTGAAAATGAAAATCGTAATAGTAATATTTAGTAAGTCAAATACGAACTCCAATAATAACGATAGGAAGATACCTACTTGTTTCAAGTGTCACGACAGAAATTGCAGAAATCCTGACGATTTTCGTAAGAATGCACATCCTGTCTTTTAAATGTTTTCATTGCCAAGGTCAGACCTATACCGGTCAAACTGCTCCCGTTATGGGGATGATGCCAGGAAAAATAATAATCACAATAATAACAATTCATCATAATAACGGTACAAATTTAATTATATCGTAAATAATCGTAATAATAGCGTTAATAACGATCTTACAAATCAGCTACGAGCTATGTCAGCTGTAACCTTGTATTCTTCGAATAAGACAGTGAAATTAATTTTCTGATTGACTCAGGCGCGACTCATTAAAATCAATTTCTGGAAAAGTTGCATTAGGATTTAAAAATTTACACAATAATTTTATGATTAACGTAAATACTGAACCAATTTTGTGACTTGAATGCAGCAATATCGATTGCTAAATACTAATGAATCGAAGCGAACAAAACACGTTGAAAAACTGAGTAATTTTAAAAATAGCTGGTAGTGAACAGCTGGCCGATGTTCATATACTAAGGTTACAACGGTAGCCGGAATTACAAAGCTCCACCGAATACGCCGATAAAACCTGAAACAAACTCCGACACATCGGATTCGGATTCTACATAAAACATCTTATTGAAAGAAAACGACGGCATGGCAGGAAAATTTACCGTAGATCCGAATCTGACATTCGACGGAACCATTTCCGCGCACTCTTCAAATGAAATATCATTTTCAAAATTAAATTTTACAAGTTTGCCTTCTATACATCCAGTTTTCAGCATTCTTATAATTTCAAGGTATCTCATCAATCAACTCAACTGAATCTAAAAAAAAAAATGGCAGACAGTCAGTAAGTTTGATCACGTGACTCCCACGTTTTGGAACTCGCGTAGGCACCTCCAGTGTTACCAGATGATTTGAGCTCGAAGTCGCCAAATCCGGAGCTTCAAGTCGCCAAAATCAGGGACTGGTAACAGAACGTATTTGGGTATTGGTATTGGTATTGGTAATGGTTTTTGAACATTTGGGTATTGGTTTTGTTATTGGTAATGGTATTTTCAAGGTTTTGTTACGTTTTTTTAAATGTTATGTTTTTATCAAAACGTTTGGGTATTGGTATTTGTTTTGGTATTGAGGTTTTGTTTTTTTGTATGTAATTTTGAGATTTTTTAGTGAAAAATAACCTGCTTTGAAGCTTGAGCAGAAAGGAAATTCTGTTGAATGCATAGTTATCTCAAAAAATCAGTTTTAATGTTGAAAAATACAAAAATTAGGATCTGTGTGATTAACTTTAAATCAAAATTGAAGAGTTGAAAAACCACTTTGGTCGATTTTTAACCATGTTACATGAATGGAGAGGTCTTCAGGCACCAAAATCACAAAAATACAAAAAAAAGGGGGGGAAATGACAATAAATTTACCTTTTTTTCACAGTTTTTAGGGTAAAAAAATAACATTTAAAGTAACAGGAAAACGTTTTGGTATTGGTTTTGGTATTGTTAAGTTTTTCTCAGAGGAAGCGGTATTGGTATTGTTATTTGGTAATGGTATTTTAGTGTTGTGGTATTGGTATTGGTTTTGGTACTGTTTTTTTGCATATTTTAACGTTTTTTTGCGTTATTGTTAAAAAATGTTATAACGTTACCAGTCCCTGGCCAAAATCGCCACTTTAAAATTCTAAATCGCCCAAATAAATCGCCCAAATTCACTGTTTAAAACAGCGTTTAAAACTCGAAAACACCCTGTTTAAAACGTGTTTTTTCTGTACCAACTTATTGTATGTCAATTTTTCACAGAAAAAAGGTATAAAAGTAGAAAATCAGCGTTCTCATTTTTGATTTTGTTTTGTTTTTTTCTTCTAAAAACCCGTTTTTCCTGATAATTTTCTAGAGAAAATGAAAAATATCTCAAGTCGCCCAATTTGCGACTAGTCGCCAATAGTCGCTACCCTCTTTTTTTCGGGTGATTTCAACATTCTGTGAAATTGAGGAGAAATCTCAAGTCGCCCAATTGGCGACTAGTCGCCAACGTCCCATTTTGGGCGATTTTTGGTCACCTCAACTCGCCCAAATGGCGATAAATCGCCCAATCTGGCAACACTGGGCACCTCTGGCGGCTCTGGGGAAAGACCAGGAGGCCTATTCGGGCCGGGCAGCGCTAGTATCGCTGGACGAAAACGTGATGATTTGAAATTTGGTGCAATGGTGAATTACTGAATAAATGCTGAAATATCGAAATGAAGTGATGATTTTGATTTTTAAAGTTGTTTTCACGATCAAGAAACTGAAAAATCACAAGTACAACGGAAAATTGTGCTTATTTCCGATCATCAGTTTTCAACTTTATCACGTTTTCGTCCAAGGACAACTAGCGATCCAAGCGGATGCCCGGCCCGAATTATGGAATCGCGTTACCATAACGAAATTCGTTAGGGATTCGTTAGGTACCGCTTTCGTTAAGTTCCTGTATTATGAACGATTCGTTAACACTTTCAGTGCCACCATACATTTTCCGAATTTGCTTCTGTCACCCACAGGTGGGTGACATAAATTTTACTGAATATGATCATGTCACCCACCGGTGGGTGACACAGCCCAATTTGGTTATCATAATTTCTGAATGCAATTGTAAACCAAATTTGATCATATGTTGGCTATGTTATGTAGTGTATGGTAGCTACAACTCGCCAAAGTTTCATCACGTTATCTATATTTGGTGTGGCTACACATTGATCAACACACAAGAAATATAAAATCAATTTTTAAAAAAACTTTCTTATCAAACTCTACATATTACAAAAGTATATCACATAATTATCAAGTATGAAGTTTTTGAAAACATTTGTGACACATGGCTGGCTTATTTGGACATTTTTCACAGAATGTTGACACCTTTTTCACATTTTTTCGTGTTTCTGCTCGAGTTTTTGAAGTCCTTTGATTGGCGTAACAATTCACGCATCCTTTTCGATGAAGACGGTTAGATCCATCCCTTACAACATATTTAGACAGCGTATGTAAGTCTTTATGTCTAGCTATATGTACTGAAGCTGGAGGGCCTTGAATATTTAGTAATGAATAGATTATTTGTTCACGAAAGTTCAATAGTGACATAGGATGAAAACCAGGGACACGTGCATTATACTGATTGTATAATATCAATGAATTGACTAAAGCAGTTCCAAGAAGTAATTCTTCGGCAACTTTATGGTACCATCTAACAGTTTTTCTTACAGCAGTCTGATAAGAAGATAACTGGTCGGATATATCAGTACCTAAAATAAAATAAATACACAACAATTATAAATTGAATACTAAAAAAAGAAAAAAAAAGAGATCCAATCAAATTGAACACCATGCAATCTTACCTTGTTTGCTTTCATTGTATTTCAGAACAAAATTTGGTTTGTATACAATTTTATTGTCTTTTTTTTTTGATTGCACGCAGATCCAACCTAAATTTCGTACTCAGCATTTGCACTAATCTTTTATCCCTCCAAGCCATGAAAACAACTTTATTTTTATTTTCATACGCAACCAGATCACCTCGTTCTAAATCTTTCAGCTGAATTTTTGGTATTCTTCTTCGATTAGACCTTACAGTTCCTAAAATGTATGTTTTTTTTGTTAGCAATCTTTCAGCCAATGGAACTGAAGTGTAAAAGTTGTCAACTACTAGTAATCGACCTCGATTCAAGTAGGGTGTCATAAGTTTCATCACTAAATCATCAGTTTTCATATTTTGTTGGGCCATATTTTTCCCTGCATAAATACAAAAAGAATACGTGTATCCCATTGGATCACATAATTTGAATATTTTTACACCATATTTATGTGATTTTCCAGGGATATACTGACGAAAGTTCAATTTTCCACGGAAGGGTATCATTGATTCATCTATTACACAATTTTGGCCCAATTTTCTACGCAACTTGAAAGATTTGTTCAAACTTAGAACTAGCGGAGTCAATTTTTTCAATCGATTTGGATCATCAGCTCTTTCATTCTTGTTGAAATGCCATAGTCTCAGTATCAATTGAAATATATTTCTACTCATAGAATTTCGAACTAGAGGATTATTATAGAGTGGTTTCTTGCTCCAGTACATCCATAGCGCTGGATAATTGACAACTCCCATATAGAGCAGAAGTCCAATGAACTTTTTCAATGTTGCTTTAGTAATGGGGATCCATTTCTTGAATCGACTGTGACGAGTCAAACGACTATTTTTCAGCTGTTCACCATTCTTATTGGTGGCAACTACCATTGTATTCAGTAATTTGTTTGTTAGGAACAATTCAAAAAACGCTATAGGTGTATTTTCTCGAGGATGAAGTGCAGCTTGAGGTGGAGAACGAAATCTGAATATTTTTGGATCGTTTGTAAGTATTCCCCAGTCAGTCTGAAAGATGGACAAATAAAAGATGATATTACATAATTATAATGCAAATTATATAAACAAATTCACTTTATAGTTGAGTGATTCCAGTAATTTATTTTCACATCATGGTACTCATACTCACATCATTATCATTGTTTCCATCATCACTAGATCCATCATCAGATTTCTCACTTTCCTCATCAAAGGTACTTTCATCAGAATTTGAATTTGCAGTTGAATCATCTGCAGTATATAATGGGTCAATGTTGGAATCGTCTTGATCACTATCACTAAGGCTAAGTTCAACAACAGAAACGTCTTCTATGCTATCATCTTCAGAATCTTGCACAGTTTTACTACCACCTTGTCTAAATTCTCTTGAACTCATACTTCAATGTACTACAATTTTTATAAGAAACATCAGATCGTTATCATACTTTGTTGTTCCTTAGATTTTTTGAATTTATCACATTTTTTTCAAGTTGTTTTCAAAATCTGAGATGAAATAATTCTGGAATGGACTGGAATGTCTGGAATTTCAGTAAAAATATAATCAAAGGACTCCATGGACATGAAATAATAATGCCTGGATGTTTTTTTTGAAAAAGTTCAGGTATTGCAAAACTGCGAGTCCTGGAATTTGCTTCTGTCACCCACCGGTGGGTGACGCTTTTTATGCTATAAACACCCTCTATTGGCTGTAAGTAACATCATCATAAAATTGGAATTACACTGACATGCTCCGTTTTCTTAGGAAAGCAGTGTTGCAAGTTTGGGGATTCAACATTGAAATGAAGTGAGCAAGTTCGAAGTTGTTAGTGTCACCCACCGGTGGGTGACATGGCACTCAAAGTGTTAAGATTCAAGTTTTTCCCAATTTTGCATACCACATATGTCAACTTTAAATTAAAAATACACAACATTTTCAATGAGCACGTGTGTGTTTTTAAACACCAAAATGTTCGTAATTTTATCCTCTTTAAAATGGGGGTTTTCCCAAAGCTGTACCTCTCACCGTTCAAAAGTTCTCGAAGTTTAAAGCTGCGAAAACAGGCATGCAAGAGGTAAGTATTGAACTTCAAACTAAAATTACTCAAAATTTTGAACGAACATCTAGGTATTTTAATATCGCAAAATGTTCGTAATTTTATCCTCTTTAAAATGCTTCGTAACCGAAAGCTCTACCTTTCATCGTTCAAAAGTTCTTGAAGATCAAAGTTGCAAAAACTGGTCACTTATCAACACACTAAAAAGACTGATAACAGTAATAACACAATTTGACCACTTCCTGCAACTTTGATCTTCAAGAACTTTTGAACGATGAAAGGTAGAGCTTTCGGATAAGAAGCATTTTAAAGAAGATAAAATTACGAACATTTTGCGATATTAAAATACCTAGATGTTCGTTCAAAATTTTGAGTAATTTTAGTTTGAAGTTCAATACTTACCTCTTGCATGCCTGTTTTCGCAGCTTTAAACTTCGAGAACTTTTGAACGGTGAGAGGTACAGCTTTGGGGAAAATCCCATTTTAAAGAGGATAAAATTACGAACATTTCAGTATTTAAAAACACGCACGTGCTCACTGAAAATTTCAACTATTTTATGTTAAAAGTTGACATAAGTAAACGCAATAATCCGTAACGAAGGTTTCTTTAGGATAACGACACCTTCCAACCTTTCGTTATGTAAAGAGCCAAAAACTGGTCAAACCACTTCTTAACGAACGGATAACGAATCGGTAACGAATTTCGTTATGGTAACGCGAGTTCATAATAGGCCTCCAGGAAAGACATAGAATTTATTTATCTAGAAAAGGATGTGGCAACGCCGCATTTACGTTATCACAGCTGTGGAAGGTATAAAGCTCTTTAATACAAGTACGGAAATAGATTATGCTCTTAAGAAAGTCTTAGCATTTTGCGTAAGTTTTACGTAAAGCTCTTTAATACAAGTATGGAAATAGAGTATGCTCTTAAGAAAGTCATAGCATTTTACGTAAGTTTTACGTACTGCGCACGCATCAAATCAGCTGTTCGTGTACAACGTTGCACCCCATTGGTTGCTGTAGTTTTTGTCTTTTATTTGGTGCGTCGACCGTATATAATGGACGAATAATTCAAATCGCAGGAAAAGACAGCCACATTTTGGATGCAGAATCCTGGAAACGTTCTGCACATGCGCCAAACATGATGCTTACGGCGTTGGTGGAGAGAGAGACGGTTCTCTGGTTCAACCCACGTTCAACCAGTGAACCGTCTCTCTCTCCACCAGCACCGTAAGCATCATGTTTGGCGCATGAGCAGAAGGTTTCCAGGATTCTGCATCCAAAATCTAGCCGTCACATTTTGTCATTTTTTCACCGTTGAATTATTCGTCCATTATATACGGTCGACGATTTGGTGAAGAAATAAACGTACGAACCATTTAAAATATATAATTACAACAACGCCATTATAAAATACATCGAGAGATCGAGAACGGAGAACGGATTAGAATAAAACTTACAACTACGGCGAATGTACAAATGTGAACGTCAGTGTTACCACCAAACGCCACGCTAAAACTAGTAAACGATCGTCTCAGCCACGAACAAACGCCAAAAAACACCAGACACAAAATTGTCAACACAACACTCCCCTACAATTTTGTTCTGAACAACGAACGATAATAACTACGCAAATACAAATTAAAAATACAACGATACAATGAATGGTCGATAAAATAAATAGATACGCACGTCAGCTCGCCTATAAATAAAAAAACACACGTCAGCTCGCTTACAAATTAATAACGCACGTCAGCTCGATTAAAAATTAATAACGCACGTCAGCTCGATACAAAGAATACAACGGACAAATGCTCAATAAAAAAGAACACAATAGGTCAAAATTACGATAAAAACACACAGAAAAATGCGCTCAACTTCGAATAAATAAGATTAATGATAAAAAATCACAGGTACGAGATAAAATAAACACCTTAAAAATAACATCACAGTGAAACAGAGTTGGCGCGATTCCAGGAGCTTGAGAATCGGATTCCAAATGGTGTGATTCCACAAAATTTTGAGTCCCGATTCCGCTTATCAGATTCGCCAGATATAGGAATCCGAATCCGAATCGTAATTTTCGATTCCGATTCCTTTCGCGACTCCGATTCAGATTCCACTCACGACTCATCTTAGGATCCTCTCACAACTCCAACCAGATTCCTCTCACGACTCCAGCCAGATTCCCATCACAACTCCATAAATTTCATAAAAATGAAGCATTGAAGATGAAATGAACATTCTAACAAACATTAGTAAATAAATATAAAGGCTCACCGGTGTTATTTTTTTTGTAGGAGTGGGGGGTGAGGCGTGGGGAGGGGGCAATTCTAAATTTTTCGTACATTATTGTGTAAAATATGTCGATTGATATGAATTTTTCGAACATTATTGTGTAATATGTCGAATAATATGTTTTCGAAATCGTAGAATCCGAATTTGGAGTAATTTTTTTTGTAGGAGTGGAGGGTGAGGCGTGGGGAAAGGGAAAATTTCAAATTTCTCCTACATTATCCTTATCGTGTTATATGTCGAATAATATATTTTCGAGGTCGTAGAATTCGAATCCGGAGTCATTTTTTATGGTGAAGGTGGAAGGTGAGTCGTAGGTTCGCATGGGTGGGGCCCTCTCCCCAAACGGTGATACTTGAATAGCACTCGACCCTAAAAACTAGCTCAAGATTCGAATTCTGCGACCTTGAACACATATCAACCAACATGTTACACAATATTATAGGCAAAATTTGAAATTTCTCCTCTCCTCTTGCCTCGCCTCATACCCCTGCGAAAAAATAACCCCAGATTCGAATTGTACGACCTCAAAAACATATCAATCGACATATTACACATTAATATAGGCAAAATTTGTAATTTACTCTCTCTCCCCTTGACTCACCTCCCACCCCTACAAAAAAAAATATCTCCAGATTCGAGTTCTACGACCTAGAAAATATATTATTCGACATATAACACGATAATGTAGGAGAAATTTGAAATTTTCCCTTTCCCCACGCCTCACCCCCCACTCCTACAAAAAAAATTACTCCAAATTCGGATTCTACGATTTCGAAAACATATTATTCGACATATTACACAATAATGTAGGAAAAATTCAAAATTTTCCCTCTCCCCACGCCTCACTCCCTACTCCTACAAAAAAAATAACTGCAGATTCAGATTTTACGACCTTGAAAACATATCAATCGACATATTACACAATAATGTACGAAAAATTTAGAATTGCCCCCTCCCCATGCCTCACCCCCCACTCCTACAAAAAAAATAACTCCAGATTTGGATTCTACGACCTCGAAAACATGTTATTCGACATATTGCGCATCGATCAGGGTCGAATCCTAATAATACTAATTAATTTTGTAGATTTTCTGACTTACCCCAAAGTGGGGTAAGTCAGAACAAGTTACATTTTATTCGATTGTGCGAAAGCTACTGCGACAATCGCGCTGAAATTTTCACCATAGGTTAAGAACCCTTATGGGAACCTACATACCAAATTTCAGCCATATTGGTTCATTAGTACGAGAGTAACAGCTGATCAAAGTTGAAATTGTGAAAAAACGTTCTGACTTCCCCCGGTGCACCTTATGTAAAATTTTCAACTCACCATGTTATTAGTAAAACAATGATAAATTCTAAATTCATCATTCAGATTCACTTTCACAACCACTTTTCAGCGCCAACCGGCAAAAATTAGATAAAAGAATATTTATGAAAGTTACACTTTTTTGTATTTGTGCTTTTCAATTGAATTTGGGTGATTTCGTTCATTGTGAGAGTCTAGAGAATCGTAATGAGGAGTCGTGAGAATCGTAATGAGGAGTCGCGAGAATCGAAATATCGGAGTCGCGAGAATCGAAATATCGGAGTCGCGAGAATCAAATTACCGGAATCGCGAATCATAATACATTTGCGATTCCTGCTTGAAAAGAGTCAGATTTCACATTTTTCGATTCATCTGTCAGGTGAATCGAAAATGGAATCCGATTCCGGAATCGGATTCATGCGATTCTCACGACTCCTTAAAAAAATCGGAATCGCGCCATCTCTGCAGTGAAATAATACAATAACTCAGCGGATAAGAACGATTTAGCACGCTTTGTAGAAACTTAGAAGGGATGTCCCTTTTTCAGCTTCTTTTTCAGCACTCTTACACTTCGCTTCTTCATGGCCATACTTGCCACATTTATTGCATTTAGGCCGATCTTCACCATACTTCGTACAATACTTGGCTAAATGACCGCTCCCCTGACACCTGTAGCATATTGGACCTTTCACAGGTGGAACTGTAGCTGCTACCATCGCTGCTCTCGTCGGACTGGAACTAGGCTCAGCTTTCTTTGCTTCGGCTACCACTTTCTCAGCCTTCTGCACGATCTTTTCTTCCAGAATAATACTCTCGATATCTTCAATGAATACTTCGCCAGACTGTAATGCAGCTCGAATTGTAGAACGCGCTTCTAAACGATGCTCAGCTAAACCATTCTTCAGATAATGGATATGCTCGGATTCGGAGATGTTTCCATCTTGAGCTCTCAGCTGATGGACAAGGGTCGAAACTTCGGCAGTGGGACATTTGACCCCTGTGCATTTGACCCATGCGACATTTGACCCACGATTTCAGCAATCCGCCATTTTTGAAAAAACGACATTTGACCCATGGGACATTTCACCCACGTTTTTATCAGTGTTTACAAAATACCAGTACGACATTTGACCCATGAGAAACAAAGCAAAGAAGTAAGTACATATTCTGGTAGTAAATTTCACGAGGAATACAAAACTTCTACTCAAATTGGCTGAAAAACTAATATTTTTCAGCATTTTATTAAAAATCGAACAGAAACGGTAATGTTCCATAAGAAGCAATGTTAAAATTCAAGCGGTATACCGCTTGCTGCTTCTTATCAGTGGCAGCACACTAGCGCTCCAACCCTACGCACGGCCCGAATACAGATATCAAATTTTGGTATTTTGGTATTGGTATTTTATTATGTTGTGGATTTTTTTTCGGTATCTGGTATTGGTATTGGTATTGTACCAATATAATACCGAATAAAAAGTGTGTTTTTAGGCCAAAATTAACAAAGTTTTTCCATTTTTTTTTAGAAATTACACTTTTTTTCTATTTAAACACGTCAATTTGCGAGTTCAAGGTTCATCATTATCACTTACAAGCTTTTCAATATGAGTAATTTATTAGTTATTTTATTTATAATTTTGTAATCAATCAAAAAATTCAAAATACCACAAAATACCAATACCAAAATATACCATTGAAAATCATTTCGGTATTGGTATTTTGGTATTAATACCGTTATAACGTCTTTATCGGTATTTTGTAAATCGGTACTCCCTCTGTCTGAAAATCGGTATTGGTAAAACGGTATTTGTAAATTTTTTCAAAATTTGCCGGTATTGCCGGTATTGGTATTGGTATTTGAATATCGGTATACAGCCCTGCTGAAAGCTAAACTAAATCTAAGCAAGTTGGGGGGGGTATGAAAGCCAAAACGTGAAAGCTAGCCAAAACCAGAAGTTTTATTCATTCAGTTTTTTTTTGCAAATATTCAATACTCTGTTCTGTAAAAGTGTAAATTTAAATTTCTTGCTTTTGGCTCTAATCAATATTACGAAAAAAAAAACTAAAAAACACGTAACAAAAAGCAAAAACCCTTTGCAATCAGCGAATTTGACCATAGAATTATCCAGGGCTGTTAATACGAAACGAAACGAAACGAAAGACACGTAACGAAACGGAAAATTTTCCCTCTGGACACGAAACGAGACACGAAACGAAACGAATCAAAAAAATTACACGAAACGAAACGTTATAACGAAACGAATCATTTCTATTTCTTCAATTTTTGATTTTTCATTGCAAGTTTTTTTGTAAATTTCGGCCAAATTTTGTCAAATTCACTCAAATTTCATCCATTTAGAGCCTCTAGAGGGGTTCTCTTCTTCATTTATTAATGAAAATGTCCGCTTTTCTCACTTTTTTGGCTGAAAGGAAACGAAACGAAACGACACGAAACGGCACGAAACGAAATGATACCACTTTTATGGAACAAAACGAAACGGTATAACGAAACAGTTTGGTTCAAAGAGCTCAACCAAAACGAAACGAAACGTTTACGTTTCGTGTCTAACAGCCCTGGAATTATCAAGAACAGAGATGCTAAAGGCTCGTTTACACTATGACAGTACTGTCATGAAAGTCGCTGTCATGACAGCAACTTTCATAATGTAAACAGAACTGTCAGCACTTTCACTTTCACTGTCGCACTATCATGCATGCATGATAGTGTGACAGCACTGTCACATAAGTGGAAGGTGTTTGAGTTTTTCTCTTACCTTTATAAATTATGACTAATGTAAAATGAAGTTAAATGTTTAATATGTTCATATTTCTGGTCATATTTTATGGTTTAAAGACAAAACAAGCTGGTTAGGTCAGATTGAAGGGTTGAAAGTGTCAGTTAGGTGTAAACACATCTGTCATGAATGCATGAAAATCAACAGCTTTCGCGAAAGCACTTTCACAACAGCGCTGTCATAGTGTAAACGAGCCTTAAGTTACCGGTAATTTATAATTGGGTAACTTACCGGTAAGTTACCGGTAATTTAAGTAACTTATAAAGTTTCACCAAAATGGTTCAGAAGATCAGAATTGAGATGGTGGTTACCTTAAAATCATCCAAAACTTCCAACAACTAACAGAAATTTGCTAGGGACTTGAGTTTTCCCAATTTCCCAATTTCCCAATTTTGCTCATTTGGGCATGGGCTAGGGCAGAACAAAAATTTCTGCCCCTCCCACTCATTCTTCAAAAAATTTATTTCTAATCACAGCGCACCCCAACAATAATTAAAAAAAAAAAAAAAATATTGATGATTTTCTCAATTTTTTTCAAAATTCCTTCACATTTAAAAATGAAAAAATAAAAATGAATTTTAAAAAAAAAGTAAAATGCTTGATTTTGATTTTGAATTTTTGATTATTGATTTTGCTCAATTTCTGGAATTCCTTCACTTCTTTAGCAATTTTTTCACCTTGAAAAAACTTGGAAAATTTGATGAGTATTAAGTAGCTGTGGATGCAGAAACTTTTCAATTTAAAAAAAAAAGTAAACTAAAATCAGTCATGAATCATTATATGAGATTGTGAGATACTGAAATTTGAATTTCAAACCACAAGTTTTTCAGGAACTCCTCACAAGGAAAACCTAAACAGCCAAATTCAAGAACAAAATTAGGTAGGTATGGCAAATAAATCAGAAATCACATTTTCTTTCTCAACGTCAATTGTTGTTTCTCAAGTTCAAGTTCAAACCACACAGACACAGCATTCAAATTTCAAAAAGAAAAAAAAGCACAACTTTTGAAGATTTGTAATAGGTACCTACCTATTTATTTACACATTGAAAAATTGTAACTTGTTGTATCTAGACAGCTATAGGAACACATGCAAACATCCAAAATTACCCTTGTCAACATTTCTATTGAAAATTTATAAATTACCGCGGTAACTTATGGTAATTTATGTCATGGTAACTTACTGGTAACTTACCGGTAAGTTCTCGGGTAAGTTACCGCGGTAAGTTTCCATGCATCTCTGCAAGAAACTTTTTAAAAAATGATTATTTTTTACACGGATCTTACAAGAATCCATAATCTGAATTCTGGGACTCCGGCTGGATTGTCAATTCATTTCTGATAGAGTAAAATCTAAAATTCATTCCTATAATCTACTACCCCAGTAGATTATGGATTACCTATCAATTTTAACTTGTTTGCAATCTGGTAAAAAAAAAACAGCCCATTTTCAAAAACTGATTTTATATTAGGCCTACTTTTTGTGAAAAAAAAAAAAAAGATTTCGACAATCCATAATCTAGATTATGCAAAATCAGGGTTGTACAAAAATGTGTTTTTTTAAAAAAAAACAAAAAAAACGTTTTTTTTTGTTTAAAACGTTTTTTTTGTTTTAAAACAGTTTTTTTTACTTGTTTAAAACTATGTGTTTAAAACGCGTTTTAAACACGTTTAAAATGTGTTTTAAACACAAATTCATTCGTTTTGGGTTCATCAGACATCAATTTTTAAGATGTGACGTCATAAAATAGCTATAAAGCTCAAGAAATATTGAAAAATTGGAATCAAAACATAAAATGTGTCTCTAAAAATACTGTTTGTTCAATTTCACTTTTTTTCAGCAAGAAATTAAAAAAAACGTGTTTTTTTAGGAAATCGGCGTTGAAAAAAAACACGTTTAAAACAAAAAAAAACTGTTTTAAACTGTTTTAAATGGCCTTTTTTGTTTAAAACATTGTTCTGTTTTTTTTTCAGTTGTTTTAAACGTGTTTTAAACATGTTTAAAACATTTTTGTTTTAAACATGTACAACCCTGTGCAAAATCCCTGTAAAAAAGACATACTTTAAAATTAAATCACTTATTTGATATCTTTCAAACATATACCTAAAACATAGGTACCTAAAGGCAATATACTTTTCGAATTTTATTTACATTTTTTGATTGAACAAGAACAATAAAATCAACAAAGTTACAGAGTACAAAAAAAGTCTGAAAAAAAACAAAAAAACTGAATCTGAAACCACATTTACACATTGAAAAAAACAAAATTTTTTGTTTTAAACGTGTTTTAAAAACATTTAAAACACGTTTAAAACAGGTCAAATTTTACACTTGAATTTGGGTTTAAAACAAAAAATTTGTTTTAAACATACAAAAAAAACTGTTTTTTGTTCTTTTTCAAAAAAAAACTTTTTTTTCCAACACTGCGCACAAATCTGTTCACATTGTACAACGTCGCACTCCATTGGTTGCTCCAACGTGTGACAACACCAACCTGTCATGCGCAGTACGTAACACATACGTAAAATGCTATGACTTTCTTGAGAGCATAATCTATTTCCATACTTCTACCTTTGAGTATGTAATATTATATACTCAAAGACTTCTACTTATATTAAAGAGCTTTATGGAAGGAACTTGAAAGCAGTTTTACCAACGTGTTGTAGGGAATAAAAGGTGTTGTACGGGGAAAATGGATCAGTGCATGCACATTGCATAATTATAACATCCCTCATGAGAACAATCAAGTAATACATAATGTGTTGTAGGTATGGCTAAAAGTTAAGGCTCGTTTACACTATGACAGTGCTGTCGTGATAGTGCTTTCACAAAAGTTGTTGATTTTCACACTTTCATGACAGAGGTGTTTACACACAAAGTACACTTTCAACTCTTCATTCTGACCTAACGAGCTTCTTTTGTCCATAAATCATAAAATCTCACCAGAAATATGAAAATAGTGAACTTTTAACTTCATTTCACACTAGCCATAATTATAAAGGTGAGAAAAAAACTCAAAACACCTTCCTCACTTTCACTGTCATGCTCTACTATCATGCATGCATGATAGTGTGACAGTACTGTCACAGTGGGGTGACAGTACATGACAGTGCAATTTATACTGTGAAAGTTGCTGTCATGACAGCACTTTCGTGACAGTACTGTCATAGTCTAAACGAGCCTTTAAACTACGCAGTGCATGTTGAAATTCTATTAGAATATTATAAATATGGAGATGGAATCATTGTCAATGTTATCAGTATTTACTTTTTTCAAAAGGAGGTGAGATTGCAGCAATCAATCACTTCAAAAGCGCCAAAATGCTTAAAATTGATTATTTTCAAGAAAAAACAAATCTTTGAAAAACAAAAACTATCGATACTATTGATATTTTTTTCGATATTTTTTCAATTTTCATTAAAAACTGATAATGGATGTGATTCCACGAACTTGGAGGTTTATTACTGAAGAAATCAAGGGATTTCATAAAAATATATTGGTGCAACTTTTGAGAGAGAAAAAAAGAAGAAACAACGATTTTTTTATTAAAAAAATAAAAAATTCAATAAAACTTAATTAATTAAAACATTACAAACATCTCATTTCATTTTAAATGTACTCGAATCAGAGCTGAGGTGACTCGGAGTCGCGTTGGGGAGTCGCAACGGTGCGACTCCGAGTCGGACGGACTCTTTTGAAACTCTTTAATTAAAGGAGTCGCAATTGCAAGGAGTCAGATTCTTTTTTTTTGAAGAGTCACACCACGTGAGAGACGTTCAAACAATAAATTTCAAGAACTTAATTGAACTGAACAATCAGATTTTGATATCTGAAAAAAAATTGAATTTGAGTGATCGTCTCAATTTGGAATTTGAGGATTTTCCTCAATTTTCTACAAATGATTATGTCGATTTCTAAAGTCAAATCTACATACTTAAGCAGACGGAAACAAAAAAAAAAACAATATGATAGATATTTGCAAGAAAATGTTTTTCAGCTTAAAATTTTTTCGATTGTTTTTCTGAATTTTTTTATAATACCAATACACGAATGGGAAAAATTTAATTTTTCAAGATACGAAAAATGTTTACATCATCGCGACAATATTGGAATAAAATAGAATAAAATAATGCCAAGGTTTTCAATCTTGACCAAACTTTACTTTGTAATTTCAATTTCATAAAAAAAAGTTAAAATTGAAATGAAACTTTTTGAAAATTAAAATAAAAAATCCTAATGTTTATTAATTAATTTTTTAAAAAAATGCTTTAAATAAACTTAAATTTTGTAAACGAAAAAGAAGCGCACAGATTTTGAAATTAGTTGAAATTTTATTCTGGAATAATTTTAAGGAGAAATTTACATAGATGAAAGTTTCTCATTTCAATGTAAAAATTGAGAAATTACTGTTTGAAAAAAAAAATCAAAAATAAGATCAAAAATTCAAATCCAAATCTTCCCAATAGTCTTCGATCAGAATCGAAAACCCCGACGTTATATTTTATTCCATTTCATTTTTATTTATTTTCTTGAATGTAATAAAAAAAGTATTTTGAAATATCAGATTTTTAGAATGTTTTTTTCGACTTTTAAATTTTGTTTTGGATTGTTTATATTTACCATATATCTCATCTTGGTGAAAATTTTGAATTTTTTTATGTAAAATTTTACACCGATTCTGAGATTTATTTTTTCAGAAAAAAAAACGTGATCTACTCAAAAAGTACTTGTTTGATTTTCAATCATATTTTTTTGGTAACTTTTTCCTACAAAAAAATTATACTTGTCCCAAATTGTAGAAAATTTAATTTCCAATCATCACAAGTCGTTTTTTGTACACTTTCAGGAAAAAAGCAGGAAAAAAATCAACCAACCTCGAAATAGAAAAACTGTAGGTACGTCTGATGTTTGACAATTTTTTTTACCATTTTCAATCCAAGGAAAATAAATATCTAATAATAGGTAGGTATTGTAAACGCAACTTAAATATCACGGAATCCCTGGGGGCTGGGAAACGGGAAACATCCACCATCCATGTACGTACGCCACTGCCTGTTCAATATTTTTCTAGTCTGTAAAATTAGTTAGTATATGATCAATATTCAACCACGTAGGTATGTATTTCATAAAACAGTATGAGTTATTGGAGAGAAAATTACCAATCAATATACTTCAATCACTTCATATTCATCTGCTTCGTTCTCAGCAGCCGCAATTTCATCTGCAATTTAAATAGAATTTATATCCTGCTATTATGAATATACATACCTAGATAATTATCTAATCGAAACGAATCCATGCATACATAGATCATAGATGTATCTATAGGTACGTGTCTAAAATTGTTACTTTGATTCAGACCTTCCTCAACCTCAGCAAAATTAAAAAAATGCTTTGCTCTTTGCAAGAATTCTTCAATATATATGTCTTCCAGTTCCATTTTCAGCTCTGCATCTGGTATGTTTCGGACCATGTCGATTTTATTATTCAACTTGTTTGTCGCTGCCGCGACCTGTCTATCCTGTCGATCCCACTTTTTATTTCTTGAGAAAGTAACTTTTAACCCAAGGGCCATTTGTCGAAGTTTGTTACAAGCGTCATTTTCCATGAAACGTAAAGATTCTATAATCAAACAAATTGAACGCATATGTATTGAATAGTTTTGGGCCCAAAAAATACTCCAGAAGCGCATATTGAAAATTGCACTAAAACTACATACAAAAAGATTTAATTTGTGATTGTGACGAAAACATACGATTTTCAATACAAGGATTTATTTTATTTTAGAATTTTTTTTAAAAAAGAGGTTCTTCTGATTATTATACAATCAAGTCATATTGGTTTCTGCGCACTTGTGAGGTTCCCTTGTATTGTAATTTCAAAACCTCAATCCCATAATTCCTGATTATTTTTTATTTATTTTAATGAACAAAGTAGGTACTGTACCTAATGATCTTCCCATTTTGGGATGCGCCATCCTTCGACTGTCTGAAACGTGTAATGTCATATTACCGTGAAAAGCCTCTTGGTGATTGTTGGTGCGGCAAGGGAGTCCATGTACAGAGATCATTTGAGGTGTGATACCTGTAATTTCAAATAAGTATTTTTATAACAATCTGGTTGAGCTTTTTTTAAGAAAAGAATTAAAAGATCAGGTTCCAATTGAAAGGTTTAACCCAAGAAGTGTCTGTCATAAGTATAATTCAAGTTGACAAGAGGCCCTTCTTTGATTCAATGTTTCAATTTCACCTCAGTCATATTAAAAAACTAAAACATAACAAAAATGAACTACTTAGTTATTTGCTAATGGGTATGAGTATGATTTGAGGAGTCGGCCTGCAAAGTGACCTAACTGCAAAAAAATGATTTTTGAGATAGCAACGCTATCTGATAGTTTAGGACATGCCCTACAAAAGGAATATATCACCTTCATCCAGTTTCACTCGTAACACCCCTTTTCCCCCCTTGAAAATGATAAAATTAAAAGCATGGCCTGCAAAGTGACCTTATTTTTACGATTTACCGAAAATGTGTTTCATAGGGTACTGTTTGTTGAAATCAAAATTAATTTTAACCCCTTCTGAAGAAATTTAAAAATTTTGGAGACATCGAAAATCGCACTGGAGGCTCCAGAGTGATTCGAAATGGTAAAATCGTAAGTTGAGAATAAGCCACAACTCCAGCTTTAGCTACCCAGCTTCCTGTACATAAAACAATCTTGAATGAATGAATAAATCTTTGCTTTCATAAAAAATAACATACGCAATGAAAAACCGGAGAAAATTGCGTACATATCACTAAAAAACAAAAAAAAAACGTATGTGCGGCCTGCAAAGTGACCTAACTGCAGCATTTTTCATTTTTGTTGCACCCTGTAGCGAACCCGTGTTCATATTTTTCAGAAACGAAAAGGTGATTAAGTGAGTGAGGGTTGACCCTTTCGATTCCCGAAAACAGATTTCGAAAATGTGACTTTATTTTCCTAGGACACGTTTTTCTCATTTATCTCGAAATCAATTTTTTGCAGTTAGGTCACTTTGCAGGCCGACTCCTCATTTATCGTTACGACTGAATAGGTGAATCGCACGACAGAAAAGGTGGTCTAAACGACAGGCCCCACAAATAAAAGAAATGCCCGACCAAAAAAGAAATTGAACGACAGAAAAAAAAGTTGAACGACAGATAAAAAATTTCCACGACAAATAAAAAATTGAACGACAGTTTAAAAAAATTGAACGACAATAGTAAAAAAAAAAATCACGACAGAAATATCCATTAACACGTCTATTTTTAATTTTTTTTTAATCCCTCAACACGCCTATTTTTACCAAAAAAGTTACAAATCGAATAAAATGAAAAAAATGTAAATTTTCATAAAATGATAGGAGGGTAATTCTCAAAAAGTGGTAAATTTTGTGTACACAGCAAATTTCTCAACGGTTTTAGCATAATTTTTTTTTTTTTTATCTATGCAAGCTTCACATTTTACATTTGGTATTGAGATTTTTAGCCCTCCTTTCATTAGTGTACATTCGGTTTTATGTATACCCCAAATCTCCTTCGACTTGTGTGTCACGCGCCATGTTTTTGAAAATGAATGATAAGTAAATAAAGTGTAATGATATTCATTTTTTTCGTTGAAAAAATTGACGAATTCTCATTATCATAGAACGCAAAGGTACTGTATTATTCTGCAAATTGCAATCTCAATAAGTCCATAAGAAACCTCACATTTTACATTTGAAAATTGTCACACAGTTTTTGCACCAATTTCAGAGCAATTTTTAAGTAAGTATTTTTGCTAGCTTCCCAATCCAACATTTTATTTATATCGTTTTTTCGTGTATTTTCAGATTTGCAATTGGATAAATTGTTCTGTCGTTTAAAATTTTATTCTGTCGCTTAGACATCCTTTTTTGTCGGGAGGACTTGTCTTGATTAATAATTAAAAATAGTCGCTCTGACTCATTATTTTGTCGTTGAAAACCTGTCGTTGTAAAGACCTAACTTGTCGCTACCACAGCATTTATTGTCGTTTGCTGGTGTCGTTCAAACACCCTTTTCTGTCGTGCGATTATATATTTCCCTTTGCTAATTACCTACCCACTCACCTACTAGTTTTTTTATTTTTTTTTATCTGATGAAAAATTGCTAAATTTTGAACATTATGTTAAAAAAAAGTTATGAGCTAAAATTTATTCCTGACGAGGTAGGTATTAGTTATAAGTATTAATTTTCGTTATTTCTATATTAACACTTACGTTGAACCCAATAAGTATGCATGTAATCAAATAACTCTGGTACTCCCAGTACACCATTGAATTCGACACATGCTTGCTCAATAATGGCAAGGCCCCTGACAATATATTCCTCCGGTAGCAAGGGCAAGGCCATCAACATCCGTATTGATGCTTTTAAGTCAGGGTTATTTCGCATAGGTACTATGAGATGCAATTCCCCACATTTCTTCTGAATACACTGTACCAAAAAAATACATAGATGATAGGTAATTAGTATATTTGAGTAAGTGAGGACTTATTCATAGTTATGTATATAACACATTTAATTTGAAAATTTGTTTTATGTATTAAAAAAAAAAAAGCTTTTGCCAAAAGTTTTTTCTTATCAATTGAAAATGTTCAACACACCAATTTCTCTGAAAAATTGTGCTACCTTCTAAATGTCTTGAATCCATATGAACAGAGTAGGTATGTATTTAAAAAATGGCACAAGTTTTCCTTTAAAGGAAACACTTTGAAATCATGAATATGTTTTTAGTTGAGTAAAAAATGGGGATGTTCAAAATTAATGTTGTATACGATTTTTAAAAAGATTTCCAAATTTTCTAAAGGTTACATTTCTATAATTTTATAAGATATACATATTTTTTTATAATCGAGTCTGACTTTTGATTCCTTAACAAAAATGTTAGTATTTTGTACCTAATATTACTGACTCTTCTTCAAAAGTCATAAATCAATGAATGAGATTTGTAGATATTCAACCCAAAAATATGTCCATTTTATAAATTTTTGATGTCAGCCGCTATGGTATGTACAGTGATGGCAAAACTTTTTCATTTCAGTTCAAGTTTTTAGTTTTTAGTTTCAGTTTTATTTTTTTCAGTTCAAGTTTTCAGTTTTTAGTTTCAGTTTTATTTTTTCCAGTTCAAGTTTTCAGTTTTTAGTTTCAGTTTTACTTTTTTCAGTTCAAGTGTTTTAGTTTCAGTTTTCAGTTTTGATTTTTTCAGTTCAAGTTTTTAGTTTCAGTTTTCAGTTTTGATTTTTTCAGTTCAAGTTTTTAGTTTCAGTTTTTCATTTCAGTTTCAGTTTTCATCATTTATTAAGGTTCAAAACGAAATGAAAAAAAATTTCTTTTCTTTCATGAATTTTTTCATACTCATACATTAATTTAATAGTCGGGGAGCCCACTTAAGGATAAATTGCACCCCCTCGTCGATCCTCCGGGACAACTTTTTTCTTAAAGGGGAAGTCCTAAGGAACATTTCTAGCCCTTGTACTCAAAAAAAAACTTGGCCCTACTTACGAAATGGCGTCCATTTTGATTGACAGGTGAGCCGAAATCGCAGATTTCGTGTTCAAACATAGGACTTGCACAAAATTTTTTAAACCGTACAAAGGTAGATCGAAAGATCAAGCAAAAATTTATCACCTATCAAAATTTCAAGTGCTAAAGTACGTTTTTCGATTTTTGGTGAATTTTTGAAAATCAAATTTAGGCCAAAAATGAGGGAAAAAATCAAAATTTTACCAAATAGACCAAGAAAGCTGAAATTTTGGACACACCCTATTTTCGACATGACAAATCGATTGGAAACTGTTTCAAACCGGTTCGAGCAGTTCTGGAGCCTCCAGCAGATTTTTGAAACTCGAAATTCCCACAAAATTTCACCAACATGGAGTTGGAAAGCTGAAATTTATTCTGTAAACTAATTTCAATGCGCTACGAAGTACTGCAGGTGAATTTCAAATCGTTTTGGAGCCTCCGGCGACTTTTTGATTATTCCTGGAGCCTCCATCAGATTTTTGAAAATTTAAATTTTTACAAAATTTCATCAAATGGCGATGGAAAGCTTAAATTTACTCTACACTCCAATTTTAACATCCTCTGAAGACGACTTCAAGTGGGTCCAAATCATTTTGGAGCCTCCCAACGACTTTTTGAAAATTACTGGAGCCTCCAGTAGATTTTTGAAACTTGAAAGTTGAAATTCCCGAAACATTTTACCAAATGGAGTTGGCAAGCTGAAATTTACTTCGCAAACTAATTTCAATACGATATGAAGTCGACTACATGGTGGTTTCAAATGGTTTTAAATGATTTTGAAGCTTCCAGCTACTTTTTGGAAATTTCAATTTTCCAAAAAACACCACATGACCTCTCAAAAAGTCGCTGGAGGCTCCAAAACGTCTTGAAATCCACCAGCAGACGACTTCGTAGCGTATTGAAATTAGTTTGCAGAATGAATTTTGACTTTCCATCTCCGTTTGATGAAATTTTTAGGAAATTTATAAAGTTTCAAAAATCTGATGGAGGCTCGAGTAATTTTCATAAAGTCGCCGGAGGCTCCAAAACGACTTAAAATCCCCCTGCAGTTGACTTCGTAGCGTATTGAAATTAGTTTGCAGAGTAAATTTCGACTATCCAACTCCATTTGATGAAATTTTGTGGGAATTTCGAGTTTCAAAAATCTGCTGGAGGCTCCAGAACTGCTCGAAACGGTCTGAAACAGTTTCCAATCGATTTGGCATGTCGAAAATAGGGTGTATCCCAAATTTCAACTTTCTTGGTCTATTTGGCGACATTTTGATTTTTCCTCTCATTTTTGGCCTAAATTTGATTTTCAAAAATTCGCCAAAAATCGAAAAACGTACTTCATCACTTGAAATGTTGACAGGTAATAAATTTTTGCTTGATCTTTCGATCTACCTTTGTACAGTTTGAAAAATTTTGTGCAAGCCCTATGTTGGAACGCAAAATCTGCGATTTCGACTGACCTGTCAATCAAAATGGCCACCATTTTGTAAGTAGGGCCACTTTTTTTTTTGAGTACAAGGGCTAGAAATGTTCCTTAGGACTCCCCCTTTAAGAAAAAAGTTGCCCCAGAGGATCGACTGGGGGGAGGGTGCAATTTATTCTTAAGTGGGCTCCCCGACTATAATCTAATTTGCTACTTGGCAACAGAAACTTCATAGGTATTTCAAATTCAAACATTTCAAACTCAAAAATTAAGTATGAATAAATAAAATCCTGGCCTGGGGGCTGAAAAAAAGACAAGTTAATGGTATGCTACTTGGAAGGAGGATTGCATCGTCCTTTTGCCGACAATAAATTGTTATTTTGCCACAATAATCAAAATTTTATAATTAATGTGCTGAGCAGTGAGCACTGTAGTATCAAAAAACTTTGAAAATCCAGTAGTTCTGCCCCAGCAAAGCAAGGCCAAAAGTTTTCAGTTTTGGAAAATTTGTGATTTAAAAAGTAGAACAATATCAATTTTAATGAAAAAATTAGGTTTTTCTGATCTCAACATTTTTCAAATTCAATAGGTTTTTTGAAATTGTAACCCTGAGAAGAGAATCAAATTGACAATGACAATTGACATTTGACCCAGGCTGGCAACTCAACGAGGGCAAAAGATTGGATAATTTGTTGTTCAAAAATTAGAACAATATAAAATATCAATTTTATTGGGAGAATTCGCCATTCGGTTTTTCTGAATTCAACTTTTTCTAAATTTCATCAATGGTTTTTTCAAACTCTAACTTCTGACTCTAAGCGGAAAGAAGGGGTTCAATTCAAATTGGCCCGAGCGAAGCGAGGGCAAAAGCTTTCGAAAAAAATGAAAATTTTGAAAATAGATTGATGATTTTGTCGACAAAATTCAGTGAATGGCAAAACTTTTTCATTTCAGTTCAAGTTTTTAGTTTTTAGTTTCAGTTTTATTTTTTTCAGTTCAAGTTTTTAGTTTTCAGTTTCAGTTTTATTTTTTTCAGTTCAAGTTTTTAGTTTTCAGTTTCAGTTTTATTTTTTTCAGTTCAAGTTTTCAGTTTTCAGTTTAAGTTTTTCTCATTTCAGTTCTAGTTTCAGTTTTAGTTTCAGTTTCTCCATTTCAGGGAACACAGGAACGTAAATTTTGGAAATTTGATTGAGAACGAGAACGGGAACGGGAACGCTTCTGCTTATGGAGCACAAGAACTAGGAACAGGAACGAGGTGCTGGATTTGGGAGCAATAAGGAACAAAGAACGGCGTTCTTTATTGTGAGAACAAAGAACAGGAACGGGAACGAGCACTTCCGCGTTCTCACAGCACTGGCGGCTATTCCCGAAATATTTTTGCCTCCGCAATCGACGTAATCGAACGCAATGAACGTAAAAGATTGCGTCGTTTGCGTCGATGAAAACCAACCGTGTTGAGCGTAATGTGCGTTATTTTAATATTTGAGTACCAATTATGTTTATAAAAGCCCAATCAACAATTAAAATTTATTTTTTTTCAAGATAACGCCAATAATTTGCAACGCTTATTACGTCGATTGCGGAGATTGCGGAGGCAAAAATATTTCGGGAATAGCCGCCCTGCATGCGCCAAACATTACGGTGCTGGTGGAGGACGGTTTACTGGTTTGCTAACATGAGTTGAACTAGTGAACCGTCTCTCTCTCCACCAACGCCGTAGTATCATGTTTGACGCATGTGCAGAACGTTTCCAGGATTCTGCATCCAAAATGTGGCCGTCATTTCCTGCGATTTGAATTATTCGTCCATTATATACGGTTGACGAATGACATGAATGTGATGCGTGCAGCGATAAGGGGGCAATTGGTGAAGCAACCAAAATTTTTTTTTTTGGTTTTTCCTATGTAAAATTGTCTGAGAAATTCAATGGTGTACTTGGAATTTGCCTAGGAGCAAAACTCACAACGATAGGAGCGCTCAAACATGAGAATTGTAAAAACCTAGTTATGAGAAAAATGAGTTTAAAGTTTTCACTCATTTTCTTGTCTTTTACAACTGCAAAAATATTTTCTAAAAGGTCTAATCACTTGTATCTGACTGGAAATTTCATGCGGAATCCAATTCTGCAGTTAGTTTGCTCATACGACCAAAAATAAAATTTTGATGAGCACTTTTTTCAATTTACACCATGTAAATTCATCATCCAAAATTGAAATTTTCTATTCTAAAAGGTTGCCACCACAAATACTGTGGTCTGTGATGAAGAATAAAGCGAAAACGCACTCCTCCCCCTCCCCCCCACAATCAGGAATAATTTTATGATGATTTTACACTCTGCGGATGCACTGATGAATGATGCCATTGAGTAACATGAAAGTTACTCCGAGTTCTATTTTTTAGTTGCTCATGGTGTCACAGTGTAGGAAGAACTAAAATTTTACTCTTTGGGTAAAGAAAAAAGAAAACCAAGACTAATGACATAATTTTAATTTTAAAAAATTCTGAATAATATTTTTGAGTTTTGTTTTTTACTTCAAACCAACCAGGGCTTGCAAACCGAAACTAAAACCGAAACCGAAACCCTCAAAAACCGATTAAAATTGCTCAAAACCGAAACCAAAACCGAAACCAGGAGCGTTATTTTCCCACAACTAAAACCAAAACCGAAACCGGGAGCGTTATTTTCTCAAATTCAAAACCGAAACCGAGAGCGTAACCAATTGAAAACTGAATTGGTTTTGGTTTTGGAATTTTTCAGGTAATTAGCCCAATTAATACTGCATTTTTGGTAAAAATGAAGTAAAAACTGATGCTAAAAGTAAAAAGGCCTGAAAACTAAAAAAATTGACAAATTTGGCACTGCCAAAGTGCAGCTTTCTAGTCACATACACAAAGTACTTGAAAAAATGATCACTTTCTTGGCCTTCTTCCTTCTAAAAAAAGGAGAAAAAAGGAAAAAACCGAAACCAAAACCAAAACCGAAACCGATTCCTTTGAAATCAAACCCTTTAAGCAAAACCGGAACGAGAGAGATATTATTTTTGAAAACCTAAACCAAAACCAAAACCGAAACCTTTACTTTTTCAAAAAACACAAAACCGAAACCAAAACCGAGAGTGATATCTATCCGGTTTTCAAGCCCTGAAACCAACATAAAAATGAAAATTTTTTATCCGTCCAGTCTTGAAAACTGCCTAGAATGATGAAGCAGGGTTGCCAACATACAAAATTGATGAAAACTAAAAATCCCTGATTTTGTTTTTTTTTTGGGTTTTTGGCTCTCCTGAAAAATTTGCATTATCACCAATTGCCCCCTTATCGCTGCACGCATCACAAATATTAAATATGCTCAGTATAGACAGTGTAGAGGAAGACGAAAATCTAGCACTTTCAGAAACGTCAGTAACGACGTCGCCGCCTTATAGAGAGCGCTCGCGGCGAAATGAGGGCTACTCTCTCGCAACATTATAGGGAGTTTTATATGAAACACACATTGTACACGATCAATTTTTTCATTTTTATAGTTTTTGCGCTGGTCGCGAAAAACTATATTGTTTTCTCCAAAATCAGTCTCCACACTCCATGAAATTCACGAATTTTACACTTCTAGCCGAAAGCCAAAAGCCAATTAGCGTACAGTATTTGAATAGATAACCAATCAGAGAAAAGCGTTTCTGTAAAACCAATCAACGATCAGTATTCGTAATAACCGATTGCGAGACTAAATTTTATAAACTGAGACAAATTACATTTTCAATATTTTCATATTTTTTTGTACGTTTAAATGAAATTAACACGATGAAAGTTGAAACACAGAATTTATTGTTGTCAAAGTTATTTCTTATTTCTTTTAGTAAATTTTATCAATTTGTAAATGTCCCTTTTTATTTTTATTTTTTTCATATTCCAAACGACGATGATACAAAATGCCAAACGGCGAAGTTGAGAACAAAAAATTCAAAATTCCCTTCTGAAGTTCTCAGTTCTCACTAAAAAACAGTAGCAATTCGCATTTTTTCCCTGCCTGACAGGTGTATATTTTTGAAAAATCTCTTTTCTCATTTCTTAATCTTAACAGCAGTACAGCACCGAGGCGATAATTTAATTTTACTCCCTAGTTGAATAAACTACTTATTTCTCATAAAAAGAAACACAAAACGCAATAAGGCAAAAACTATCTTGAACCAGCGGGTACGCTGGTCTCTTGTTTTATGCTAAAAAATTTTTTAGGACAATTTTTTTTTGAAATAAATGATTTTTAATGTTTTTTAAATTCCTTTTACATAAATATGAGCCATGAAATCGGAAAATTGAAACATCAGAGGTAATTATTTTTACAATATAGTAATATAGAAATACAGGGTGTCTCAGAATGATGTTAACACTCTTATGGAGTTTTCAACGCGATCGAGTGTACAAGGGAAACAGTTGGTTTCAGAGTTTCGGAGTAAATGGAACGAGTTTAGTCCTATTCTTTCTCTACAAAATGAGCTTTAGTTTGACCTTCTAACGTTGAAAGAAGCGGAGAAAATGAGAAAAGTGCCACAAAAAAAAGGGTAAAAAATTGGAAAAACAGGGAAATTTTTTGAAAATTTTTAGTCTCTTTAGTTTTTTGCGTGTACCGGACGAACCGTACGTCCTAGCAAAAATCTGATGACATTGATCTCAAAGAGAATTTAATTCTCTACAATTTTCTTCATTGAATTTTTTTGCTAGGACGCTTAGTTTCAAAACTGTACGCTGAGTAACATAGGAGTAACATTTCATGTTACTCCCGTGTTACTCAATTTCAAAGACTTACAGTTTTGAAACTAAGCGTCCTAGCAAAAAAATTCAATGAAGAAAATTGTAGAGAATTAAATTCTCTTTGAGATCAATGTCATCAGATTTTTGCTAGGACGTACGGTTCGTCCGGTACACGCAAAAAACTAAAGAGACTAAAAATTTTCAAAAAATTTCCCTGTTTTTCCAATTTTTTACCCTTTTTTTTGTGGCACTTTTCTCATTTTCTCCGCTTCTTTCAACGTTAGAAGGTCAAACTAAAGCTCATTTTGTAGAGAAAGAATAGGACTAAACTCGTTCCATTTACTCCGAAACTCTGAAACCAACTGTTTCCCTTGTACACACGATCGCGTTGAAAACCCCATAAGAGTGTTAACATCATTCTGAGACACCCTGTATATGCTCGTAAGAATAAATAATAATAAGTGTAAAATGATCGATCAAATTATTATTTTATATTTTTTTGATTTTTTTCATCGTAATAGAGAAATAAATAAATTCAGTTTCTCATTTCTTACCTTTTTTTCCTAGTGATATTTCAGTACATGATTAAATATGTACCTACCTACCTATACCTAATACTTGAAATAAAAATAACAATTTCTCATAGTTTTTGCATTTTTTAATTTTTATTTTCATTTAAATTTTTAATTCATTTACTTTACAACAGAAATGAAAATTTGAAAAATAATAATTTGATCAAACAAATTACCTATAATTATTTTTATTTTATTTATTGTTATATTTCTATAATATTGTAAAAAAAACATCGGAGCTAGCATTCGGACGTAAGTTTTTTTTCGTAATGAAAATACTTACCTCCGAATGCTAGCTCCGATGTTTCAATTTTCCGATTTCAATTTCATCATTCATGGCATCATGGCTCATAATATTTATGTAAAATAAATAAAATTTCAAGAAAAAATTCTCCTAAAAAACTTTTAAAATAAAAAAATTAAAAAGTTCAATAACTCAATAAAAAAATGTTGAAAAAAAAATCTCGAATTGAAATTGTCCTAGAATCATCAATCATTTTTTCCAACGGAAAAAATTACAATTCGATAGTAAATGACAAGATGTAAATTTTTTTGGAGCTTTGCTGACTTTTCTTTTTTTTTTTGAGTAAAAAAAATTTTTCGTAGCTATGAATATGAAATATGAATACAGCCATAGAATTGTATGATAAATGCACTTTCCCATTTTTTCCTCATTTGTTTGGACATGAACTAAAAAAAATTAAATTTCCTATTGATTGCCTGATTGGTAATATTGATTATTGACATACATATTTTTTCTCAATAGTCAATTTTGTACAAAAATTGTGATTTTTAATTTTAACATTATATTATTTTTTATGAACAAATTATACAAATAAATACAATATTGTCAACTCTGAATTAGAATTAGAATTACCTATGCGAAATTTTCACTTTAATTTTCATTTTTCAGAAAACACATAGGTATTTTAATAAGCCAAACTCAAAACGTGCAGAATTTTATCCTCTTCAAAATTTGTTTATTATCCAAAGCGCTATAAAAAAATAAGTAGCAGTTTAATTGAAGTTGAATTTTTACCGCGCGCAACAATCTTTTACGACTTTGAGCTTCAATAAGTTTCGAACTGTTAGTGCTAGCGTTTTGAATGAAAACTCATTTTGAAGAGGATAAAATTCTGCAAATTTTGGTTTATTAAAATACGATGTAGTTGATGAAAATTTCGCGTAATTTTAATTCAAAATTGACATGCATAAAAATTTGTTCATAAAAATGAATATTAAAAATCACCATTTTCGTGTGAAATTGAAAAAAATTTATACCAATCGATAGGAAATTTCATCTTCTTTAGTTCAAGTCCAAAAAAAATTTTTCCAAACCACTTCATTTTCATGAAAAGTGGGAGAAAACGCATTTATCCTATGCGTCTACGGCTGTTTTACTCGCATGTTTACGTTTTCTTAGCACCCATTTCGATCTGACGCGCTCTGTCGGATTAGTTCAAGCGAGCTACACATTGGAGGACGGTATTTTGAATTTTCTCCCGTTGAAGATTTTCGTCTTCCCCTAGACTGTCTATAACGCTCAGTAAGTTTTATCACGTGACTCCCACTTTT